>NC_059178.1:26344270-27571431 GCF_019923935.1 Bubalus bubalis
ATAGCCTAGCCAAGTTGACGTATAAAACTAACCAGCACAATTTCTAATAGTGACTTCTGGCCACCACATCACAAGGAGACATTGCAAGTTTGGTCTAAATTGGATTCTTTGTTCCTGTTTCTTCCAAAATCACAAAGAAACGATCATGTAAATTTAATTTACATTGATAGTATTTATTCACGGTTAAACACTACTTACAGAGTCAACAATTTAATATATAACAGCTCTACCACCATAAAAAAATCCCTTAGACATTTGTGGATAAGGTTTTGAAAACATTTATTTATAGCCAAGAATTTCCAGAAATAACAACCAAATTAATAATTAAATAGCAAGTTTTTATTGCAAAAGAAACAAAGCTAAAATAAATAGGCACCATCTAAAATTTTTCAATATACAAATTCATAGAGCTTTTATTTAACCAAACAGTTATTACAATAATAACTAACAACCTGACATCTTCCACGTTCCCTGGCATGCCTGGCCTCTAAATTCGAGAAAGCTGACAGGGGCAGCCTAGCAATTCATTCTACATGGGAGGAAGTAAGAGAGAAATCAATGAAAAATTATGGGAAAACATGGGGGCAGGTGGGAAACACTCTAATTTGGTTTGTATTATTTAACTTCTATGCAGAGCACATCATGAGAAACACTGGGCTGGAAGAAGCACAAGCTGGAATAAGGACTGCTGAGAGAAATATCAATAACCTCAGATATGCAGATGACACCACCCTTATGGCAGAAAGTGAAGAGGAACTAAAGAGCTTCTTGATGAAAGTGAAAGAGGAGAGTGAAAAGTTGGCTTAAAGCTCAACATTCAGAAAAAGAAGATCATGGCACCTGGATCTGTCACTTCATGGGAAATAGATAGGGAAACAGTGGAAACAGTGGCTGACTTTATTTTTGGGGGATCCAAAATCACTGCAGATGGTGATTGCAGCCATGAAATTAAAAGAAGCTTACTCCTTGGAAAGAAAGTTATGACCAACCTAGATACTATATTGAAAAGTGGAGATATTACTTTGCCAACAAAGATCCATTTAGCCAAGGCTATGGTTTTTCCAGTGGTCATTTATGGATGTGAGAGTTGGACTGTGAAGAAGGCTGAGCGCCGAAGAATTGATGCTTTTGAACTGTGGTGTTGGAGAAGACTCTTGAGAGTCCCTTGGACTGCAAGGAGATCCAACTAGTCCATCCTAAAGGAGATCAGTCTTGGGTGTTCTTTGGAAGGAATGATGCTAAAGCTGAAACTCCAGTACTTTGGCCACCTCATGCGAAGAGCTGACTCATTGGAAAAGACTCTGATGCTGGGAGGGATTGGGAGCAGGAGGAGTAGGGGACAATAGAGGATGAGATGGCTGGATGGCATCACTGACTCAATGGACGTGAGTCTCAGTGAACTCCAGGAGTTGGTGATGGACAGGGAGGCCTGGGGTGCTGCGACTCATGGGGTCACAAAGAGTTGGACACGACTGAACAACTGAACTGAACTGAACTGAAAGAGTCGGACACTACTGAGTGACTGAACTGAACTAAACTGAACTCCTGCTTGCAAGCACAGGCAACATCTCTATCTGTTTTATACATATACCCTCAGCTTCCATTTTGCTATTGCTTTTCATCTTTAAATTGGTATAAAAGTCTGGTCTCCCTCAAAGGATTTCTGCATAGAATTAATATCTTGTTAGGAAGCACCTTGAAAAGAAAGGAAGGGACTTTCCTGGAAGTAAAGTGGCTAAGACACTGCACTCCAGCTGCAGGGGGCCTGGCTTCAATCCCTGGTTAGATCCCACATGCCCAAAGAAGAGTTCACGCGTGGCAACTAAAAAGATCCAGCATGCTGCAACTAAGACCTGGTGTAGACAAATAAATAACTAAATGACTTTAAAAAATAAAAGGAGGCACATAAATACAATAAAACCAGGTAAAAAAGTGATAACCTTAATAAACATGCTGAACATAAGTGAGTACAAGGCTGTATTTTGTTGTTAAGTTGCTAAGTCCTATCCAACTCTTGGAGCCCTCCATGGACTGTAGCCTGCCACGCTCCTCTGTCCCCGGAATTCTCCAGGCGGGAATACTAGAGTGGGCTGCCATTTTCCTCCTCCAGGGGATCTTCCCAACCCAGGGGTCAAACCGGTATCTCCTGCATTGCGATTTAAGGTAATTGTCAGCTAGGTCTAATGCTTTTGAAATGGCTTGCAATCTCATGATGCAACACTAGCCTGTTAAAACAAGGAGCTACTGGGCCAACTCAATGCATGGTGTAGGGACAGACCACTCTGAATAAAGCTGTCTGTGTGGTTTACATGCACTAGAGCAATAGGATGTGATGGCCATTCCCTGGAGGTGCACACAACAGACACTTCGTACATAAGGCTGTCACTGGAAGGCAAGTTCCGTTCAGTTCAGTTTCCTTTTAGGAGTTTACAGTTTTAGGTCTTATAATCAGACCTTTACTCCATTTTGAGTTATTTTTTGTGGGTCTAGCTTCATTCTTCTGTGTGTGACTCTCCAGTTTTCCCAACACCATTTATTGAAGAGATGATTCTTTCCTCACTGAGCATCTTTGTCTCCATTGTCAAATATTAGCTGACTGTAAATACAGTAGTTGATTTGTAGTATAGTTTGAAATTAGGAAGTGTGATGCCTCTAGCTTTATTCTTCTTTCTTGAGAGTGCTTTGTCCATTCAGGGTCTTCTGTGGTTCCATGTGAATTTTAGCATTGCTTATTTTCTATTCCTTGGAAAAATGCCATTGGAATATTGATAGAGATTACATTGACTCTATGGATGGCTTTAGATAGTATGGACATTTTGACAATATTAATTTCCTGATCCATGAATGCAGGGTATCTTTCCACTTAGTTGAAACTTCCTCAATTTCATTTTGTTTCAAAATTTTTTACACTAATGGAAAATTCACAATGACTTTTTGACAATTACTGTCTTCTTTCTACCTAGGCTGTCTTTTTTTGGGTGCATTTCAAATTGTTTTTCTACACTTCCTGGGGACACCTGGGAACAGCACCTCTTACTTCTGCACACGTGTGTAACATCCCTCTGTGTTTCATGACTTTGCTCAGTTATTCATTTCTCGTTAGAGCTCCTGTGTTTATAATGACTCCACCGCAGATATCTTTTCACATACGGGAGAGATGTGGGTGAGGGTCTTATTTTGGACCCTGAGCCCCTGCTTTCAGGATGCTGTGTGAGCAGCTGCCAGCCCCATCAACCACAAGGGCTCCAGTGCTTGACCAGTGATGTGAGAGGTGATGTCCTGAGAGTCTTACATTCTCTGCACAGACCTGAGTTTCTTTTTTTTTTTTTACATTTCTTTTTTTTAATATAAATTTATTTATTTTAATTGGAGGCTAATTACTTTACAATATTGTATTGGTTTTGCCATACATCAATATGAATCCACCACGGGTGTACATGTGTTCCCCATTCTGAACCCCCCTCCCACCTCCCTCCCCATACCCATACTTAGAAAACTAAGATCATGGCATCGAGTCCCATCACTTCATGGCCAATGATGGGGAAACAGTGGCTGACTTTAATTTTCTGGGCTCCAAAATCACTGCAGATGGTGATTGCAGCCATGAAATTAAAAGAAGCTTACTCCTTGGAAGGAAAGATATGACCAACCTAGACAGCATGTTGAAAACCAGAGACATTACTTTGCCAACAAAGGTCCATCTAGTCAAGGCTATGGTTTTTCCAGTGGTTATGTGTAGATGTGCGAGTTGGACTATAAAGAAAGCTGAGCACCAAAGAACTGATGCTTTTGAACTGTGGTGTTGGAGAAGACTCTTGAGAGTCCCTTGGACTGCAAGGAGATCCAACCAGTCCATCCTAAAAGAAATCAGTCCTGAATATTCATTGGAAGGACTGATGCTGAAGCTGAAACTCCAATACTTTGGCCACCTGATGCAAAGAGTTGACTCATTGGAAAAGACCCTGATGCTGGGAGGGATTGGGAGCAGGAGAAGAAGGGGACGACAGAGGATGAGATGGCTGGATGGCATCACTGACTCAATGGACATGGGTTTGGGTAGACTCCGGGATTTGGTGATGGACAGGGAGGCCTGGTGTGCTGTGGTTCATGGAGTCGCAAAGAGTTGGACACGACTGAGCAACTGAACTAAACTCACCTAGTCCTAACCTCCCTGGAATATAATGTCATCACACATTGTCAGATACACACACAGCACCAGGGCAGGAGGCAGGGCTCTGGGACCCTTTTCACCAATGGTCAACTCTATCCTCAGCTATCATTGAAACTCTAGTTTTTCCAGCTCATCCCCTCAGATGCGGCAATGGTGCAAGCATAGACCCTTGCCTCAGTATGCAGGGACTTTTCTTGCTAATCTATTGTTTCTGTAGAAGAAACTTTTAAGGTTATTTTTTACCAAGATTTTTATTTTGGCTGTATTACCCTTTGCCAAAATAACAATGTTCCATTGATATAATGAGTTAAAAGTTTGGGCAGACTTCCCTGGTGGCACAGTGGATAAGAATCCGCCTATCAGTGCAGGAGACCACGTGTTCTATCCCTGGTTCCAGGAAGATTCCACATGCCCCTGAGCAACTAAGCCCTTGAGTCACAACGATTGAGCCCACCCGGTACAGCTACTAAAGCCCGAATGCCTAGAGCCAATGCTCCAAAAGGAGAGAAGCCACCGCAATGAGAAGCTCACACACCACAACTAGAGAGTCACCCCTCTGCTTGTCACAACTAGAGAAAGCCTGTGTGCAGCAATTTCATGGCTGCAGTCACCATCTGCAGTGATTCTGCAGCCCAGGAAAAGAAAATCTGCCACTGTTTTCATTTTTTCTCCATCTATTTGCCATGAAGTGATGGAACCAGATACCATGAACTTGGTTTTTTGAATGTTGAGTTTTAAGCCAACTTTTTCACTCTCCTCTTTCACCTTCACTAAGAGTCTCTTTAGTTTCAGCTTGGAGCCATTTACAAATATCTAACGACCTCCTCAAAGGAAGCTCTACTTAACGTCCACCGAAACATCCTTGCACAATGCAGTTTAGACGATAACTACCCAACTCCCCAGGCTTCCTCTGTGGCTCAAAGTAATAAAGAACCCATTTGCCAATGCAGGAGATGCGGGTTATTCGATCCCTGGGTCGGGAAGATCCACTGGAGAAGGAAATGGCAACTCACTCCAGTGTTCTTGCCTGGGAAATCCCATGAACAGAGGAGCCTGGTGAAGTACAGAGGGCAAACCTCCACGGGAACCCCTTCACTTGAAATACAAGATCTGGCATTCCTAGACTTCTGTCCAACTGGCTAAAAATTCGGAATTTCCTGCTCCTCCCTTCTAGTTTGATAATTTAATAAAAAGACTCAGAAGACTGAGGAAAGTGCTATATTTATGACTGTGTTTTATTATAAAGGATGAACTCAAGACCAGACAAAAAAAGAAATCTTTAGAGTGAGGTCTAGGAAGTTCACAAATATAAAACTTCCACATCCTCTCCCTGTGCAATTAGGGCACATGACCCCCTTGGCACTGCAATATGGTCACCAACTGGGAAACTGACCGAACTTGTCTAGAATTCTTACTGTTGTTGTTCAGTCGCTCAGTCGTGTCTGATTCTTTGCAACACCATGGACCACAGCACACCAGGCTTCCCTGTCCTTCACTGTCTCCCGGAGTTTGCTCAAACTCATGTCCATCGAGTCGGTGATGCCATCCAACAATTTTATCCTCTGTCACCCCCTTGTCTGCCTTGGCTCTTTCTGTCAGGTGGCCAAAGTACTGGAGCTTCAGCTTCAGACTCAGTCCTTCCAGTGAATATTCAGGGTTGATTTTTTTAGGATTGACTGGTTCTTATTAGGGTTTCATTCAGTAGGTATGAACACTTGAGTCATTGACCATGTGACTGAATTCAGTCTCCAGCTATTCTCCCCTCTGCCAGAGGTCAGGCTGCTATCACTTGACTCAAAGCTGCACCCCTCTCATCACATTGTTGGTCTTTCCAGAACAGCCAGACCCAACCCTAAAGCTATTAAAGGGGCCCACTTGACTCATCTAATTAGCATAAATGTGGGTGTGGTCTGAGGGATCCTCCTTGAATAAGAGTCATTTCTCTCCCGGGGGAAATTCCAAAGGCTTAAAAATCTCCACCCCAGGACTTCCCTAGAAGGTCCGGTGATTAAGAATCTGCCTGCCCCTGGGTGGGAGGGGAATTTGGGAGAGAATGGATACATGTATATGTATGGCTGAGTCCCTTCACTGTTCACTCCAAACTATCACAACATTGTTAATGGACTATACCCCAATACAAAATAAAAAGTTAAAAAAAAAAAGAATCCAGCTGCCAATGCAGGGGACACAGGTTTAATCCCTGGTCTGGGAAGATTCCACATGCTGCCGGGCAACCTAGCCCATGTGTCATAGCTACTGAAGCCCATGTGCCTAGAACCCATGCTCTGAAACAAGAGAAGACGTAGCAATGAGCAGCCCACACGCTGCAACTAGAGAGTAGCCTGTGGGCAGCAAGGAAGACCTAGTGCAGCCAAAAATAAAATAAAATAAATAAGTAAATAAAAATTGCTACCCCAGGAACCTCCAGCAAAGACCAGACAAATTCTTTATTATCCAATACCTTCTTACTGCACTTAAGATAGGTAAGTAGATAAATGGAGACTCCTGAAATAGGTCTTACGAAAGCTTAATAGATGGCTTTGTTTTATTCCCTCTAGGTATCATTTTACCAGTGAAATTACTTCTAATTCAAGGTCCCAAGACAAGTATTAACCAGCAATTAGTTATCAAATTACCTCTCATTAAAATTTTAAGAAAAATGTCAAGCAGGCTTTCATTATGTCATTGTGTGATCTTTATTTCTCCTTTGAACTATTCAGAAAACTTTTAATAATTTGAAGATAAAAATCTTCCTTTCGATACCCATATTTCTTCCCTTCTACTCAGAGCCAAAAAGAATTAGATTTTCTGATGTGACCCATATTTTAGATAGAAACAAGGGTATGAGAGACTTTCCTGGTGGTCCAGTGGCTAAGACTCTGAGCTTCTGCTGCAAGGGAGCACGGATTCGATCCCTGGTCAGGAAATGAAGGTCCTGCAGGCCTCGCAGGGCAGCCAAAGAAGTAAAATGATAATAACAATACTTGGAAAAGTTTTCAATGGTTAAAAATACTTACTGCCATTGTTTACTGTTACTATGGCAGGGAATCAGTGAAAAAACAAATATCTCATGTTTCACTGAAGTGAATATAAATTGATAGAAACTCATGAAAAATGAGAATTTGGCAGCATGTATCAAAAGCCCTTAATCTAGCAATTCTATCAGATTTTAATACAGAAATCTATCAGAAGGAAGGGCTTCCCAGGTGGCACTAGTGGTAAAGAACCCACCTGCCAATGCAGGAGGCATAAGAGAAGCTGGTTCCATCCCTGGGTGGGGAAGATCCTCTGGAGAAGGAAATGGCAACCCACTCCAGTATTCTTGCCTGGAGAATCCCATGGACAGAGGAGCCTGGCGGGCTACAGTCCATGGGGTCACAAAGAGTCAGACACGACTGAAGCAACTGAGCACACACACATCAGAAAGAAATTTATAGAAAACAGCACAAAGTTTAACATGCAAGAATGTTCATTTCAGGGACTTCCCTGGTGGTCCCGTGGCTCAGGCTCCAAAAGCAGGGGCCCTGGGCTCAATCCTTGCTGAGGGAACTAGACCCTACATGCTGCAGTTAAGAGTTCGAATGCCTCAACTAAAAGAAAGAACATGCTGCAATGCAGATTGAAGATCCCGAGTGCCACAACGAGGACCTGGGGAGACAAATAAATAAATTAAATTTTTAAAAAAAGAATGTTCTTTGCAGCAACGTTCATGAGGATGAAGAAATTCCAAACAGTCCCCAACAAAAAGAAGTTCAATAAACTGTAGCTCATCCTTACAATGAACAGGATGCCATGTAGTCGTTGAAATTACTTTGAAGAGCTTTATTAACTGGAACTTAAAATGTTAGTGATACATTGCTAAGAGGGAAAAGGACCACTGAAATGTTTAAAGGGCATGATTTGTTTTCACAAAATAATAAGTATATGCACATATTTGCAAGGAAATGTATCTAGAAAGACATCACAAAAAAAAAAAAAAAAGAGTTTGTTGCAGACTTTATCATGACAACGGTGAAAGTAAAAATTACAACACTCATTCAAGATTCCACATTTTGTCCAAACAAAGTCATTTCATTCTCCATGTTCACTTTGATTTGTCTCAGAAGCAAATAAAATTTGACAGAGTTAAACCAACAACAAAAACTTCCTTAGGAGGCAATTGTGTCAGGAAGAGGGAACAACCCCTAAGAAAATTAGTAAAAGGATAGAAAGATGGATGGGTGGATGGATGGATGGACAGATAGACATTCACCCATATATAAGCAAGCCAACTTGCCATTTTAGGATTGTGGTTCATAGGAAGGAGAAGTCACTGTCAATGTCGAAGTTTCCATGGACTTCTACCAAGATTCATAAGTGTGGGCTGGAAGAGAAAGCAAGTTGTCACTCTCTCAAGCACAGTTTCACGATTGTCTACATTTTTTTTTCCAAGAAAAATATGTTGACAGACCTGTTGTTCCAATTATGACAAGAAAATCACCAGAGGAAGCAAGAGCAGGAGGCCCCAGAGAAATTGGTCAAAGGGCAGGATGTTGTCCCTTTGTCCTCCCACCAAGCCATCCAGCCTCACCCCCAGCTGCCCTCCTGGAAGCCAGCACCGGGCCGGCCAAGCCTCTGCAAGGACCATCCCCATAGGAAGAGACGCTGCGACGTTCACGTCAGATGCGGCACAAATGACCCCCCCTGTCCTTCACAGCTCGTCAGGGTAATCGCACATCTTTTTGTGCAGCTGTCTAAATGGTATCTGTCTCTGCAGCTAAGCCATAAGTGACTTAAGAGTCCACCTCTGTTTGCACACTTTGGAGTCCCCAGCCCAGCACCTGGCACAGATCAGCTCTTGATATTTTTAAATGAATGAGTGAAAAGCCAGCTAACGTGGATTTGGACTACCATCCCTTACTTTTCTAGTCTTAACCTCTTTGTCTGAAAATAAGGATTTTCTGGGAGTTCCCTGGTGGACCAATGGTTAGGATTCGATGCTTTCACTGCCATGGCTGTGAAAGCTGTTCAGACTCTGGTCGGGGAACTGAGATCCTGTAAGCCATGTGTGTGTGCCTGCTAAGTTGCTTCAGCCCTGTCTGACTCTTTGCGACCCTATTGACTGTAGCCCACCAGGCTCCTCTGTCTGTGGGATTTTCCAGGCAAGAATACTGGAGTGGGTTGCCATGCCCTCCTCCAGGGGCTCTTCCCAACCCAGGGATCGAACTTGAGTCTTATATGCCTCCTGCATAGGCAGACTGGTTCTTTACCGCCACTGCCACCTGGGAAGCCCCCTGTAAGCCACACGCTCTGGCTAAAAGAAAAAAAAAGGATTGTCTGATGACATAAGATTATTATACGGACAATAATTAAGTGATGGGTCCACAGCTATCACAGTAGATTCTTTATACAAACAAAGTCTCTTCTGGTTTCTTCGCTCTGAGTTCTAGTTGGAGTTCCACAACCTATCAGATATGTAACTAAACTCCTCAAGATTTAATTTTTCATCTGTAAAATACGGGATTAGATAGATGATCTTTAAAGCCATGGCCCATCCCTAACATTTTTCTGATTCAAGAGGATCACCCTGAAAATTGTCCCTGGGAGAAGACGGTCACAATTCATTCTGGTTGTAAGGACTGGGTGTGACACTTAGAAGGAGGCCAAGGCTTTCCAGGTGGCACTAGCGATAGAAAATCTGCCTGTCGGTGCAGGAGACGCAGGTTCGACCCCTGGGCCAGGAAGATCCCCTGGAGAAGAAATTGACAACCCACTCCAGTATTCTTGCCTGGAAAATTTCATGGACAGAGGAGCCTGGCGGGCTGCAGTCCATGGGTCCACAAAGAGTCGGACACGACTGAGTGACTAAGCACACACAAGCTGTGGAAATGATACCAAAACTATTAGTATTAAGAAAGAACGAGAGCAAACTTCAAACGTTCTATATGGGGGAGGTGAAAAGAGGGGTTAGTTGTCAGAATATATGTATCTCAAAGGATCATCCTCAGAATCACATTACTCATCATCAAGGAGTGGCATATTATAAATGTAATATTTCAATTGCATCAAAACCGTCCTTGTGAAAAATACTTTTTTCCTCCTCCATTCAGTTACGAGTGTAGCCTGTAGCATCCAGTGCACCATGACCTTTGTTCATTGAACCATTTTCCTTCTCAAGAGATGGTTTTTCACCCCAACAAAAATAGCTATGAATCACTGTGCTTAATCACTCAGTCATGTCAGACTCTTTTGCAACCCCATGAACTATAGCCCACCAGGCTCCTCTGTCCATGGGATTCTCCAGGCAAGAATATTGGAATGGGTTGTCATTTCCTTCTCCTATGAGTCACTGGTTCTCTGAATATTTTCTTCCTTGTTTTGTTCAGAGTATAAATGAGAGATTTCAGTGTATTTCTTGCATAAGCAAAAGTTGCCATTAACCTGAAATGATTTAGATTGCAAATACAAACTGTTGCCTTCTAATTTCAAATACAGGGTAACTATGCAGTTCTAATTAGGAGTTCATAATTCTCCTAAAGGAGGGATATGAATAACAAGAGGAAAAAAGAAGTTTGACAAAGAATAGAAAGCCGACTTATATTTAACGTTTTTTTTTCCCCAGATTCAACTATGTGACTTAAAAACTAAGTGAAAAATATTTCCTTAATATTTAGTATTAGTTAGTATTTAGAATTAGCTTTTCTATGGCATCTATGATCAAAATGGTCAAAGCATTTTATATGTTTCCAGGCTTCCATAAAGAAAAGAACCACTTAACACAGACACACAATGCTTTTTCCTGTTTACTCTGTTAAAGGATTTTTTTTCTACAAACATCCCTGAATAATCTAATCTAACATTCAGTTTTTTATAGATAGTAATTTTCAATCTTAAAGTTTTGTTCTCTCAGAAAATCTTGTATTTCTCCACTTAGCTCACTTACCACACATTCTTTGAATTGCTTGCCCAGTTTGCTGTCTGTCCAGAAAAATGTAATTCCCTTGAAAGCAATATCCCAATGTTCATTGGAAGGACTGATACTGAAGCTGAAGCTCCAATACTTTGGCCACCTAGTGTGAAGAGCCGACTTAATGGAAAAGACCCTGATGCTGGGAAAGATTGAAGGCAGGAGGAGAAGGGGTGGACAGAAGATGAGATGGTTGGATGGCATCACTGACTTAACGGACATGAGTTTGAGTAAACTCCAGGAGTTAGTGAAGGACAGGGAAGCAACAATTTGAAGTCAGAGCCCATTACTGGTTCCCTCAGTAAGTAAACAAATTATTAGAAGAAAATTAATAAGTTCATTTATAGGAAATAGATATGTAAAATATATCATGTTCCTAGACAAAAAATGTATATAATGTATGTAATTCTTTAATGTCAGATATATGATTCAAAAATAATAATATGATTTGGTTTTTTTTTCAGCTTTATTGAGATACTATTGACATATAATATATGTGAGCTTAAGGTGTACAATGTGATGATTCTGATACATGTACATATTGTGAAATGACCACAATAAGATTAGTTAACAGCTCCACACTCTCACATGTATGTTTAAGATAAGATCTACTCTCTTAACAACTTTCAATAATATAATACAACATTGTAATTATAGTCACTGGGCTTCCCAGGTGGCACTAGTGGTAAAGAATCCACCTGCCAATGCAGGAGATGCAAGAAACCCAACTTTGATCCCTGGGTCAGGAGGATCCCCTGGAGGAAGACATGGCAACTCACTCCAGTATCCTTGCCTGGAGAATCCCATGGACAGAGGAGCCTGGTGGGCTACAGTCCACGGGGTTGCAAAGAGTCGGATACGACTGAGTGACTGAGCATGCACGCAATTGTAGTCACATGCTGCACATCCCAGAACTCATTCATCTTACAGTTGGAATTACGTACGCTTTGACCAGCATCTCCCTGTTTCCCCCACACACCCAGCCCCTGGCAACAATCATTCCAACTCTCCTTCGAGCTTGGCTTTTTTAGATTCCACATGTGGGTGAAAACACAGTCTTTGTCTTTCTCTGTCTGACTTCTTAATGCAATTTTAAATGTAGCAAATAGAAGGCCGGCAGTTTTCAAAACATTTAGAGCAAAGATAAAGCACTCAGATAATACCATTATGGACAATTCCATTAACTGCTCAACTAAAACTTCAAAGTTTTCCTCTATCTTGGAATTCTAGGAAGGATCATCACTTCTGATACTGAACAAGAGTAGTATTCACATAGCTACCATATTACAAACATTCACATGCCTTTACAGTAAACTGGAATCAAATTAAATGGCTTTTGAGAGCTCTTATACTTTGAAACTGCTGAAAATTAGCTCATCACAGACTGTTAGAACCTGAAGGGACCTTTGGGGTCTCCAGTTCTGATGTCTCCTGTTGCAGCTGAGAACATGTGGACGAGTACCTGCTTCACCACCCAATCACTCCTCCTTCAGAACCCACGATGCCACTCTCACACCAGCTGGTTACTTCTCTAGTCTCAGGAAAATGTTAATCATCCAATGGAAAACATGAACTAATGTAAAATGTAGGGGGTAGGGAGACATAAATTAGGAGTTTAGAATTAAAATACATACACTGCTATATATCCTGGAGAAGGGAAAGGCTACCCACTCCAGTATTCTGGCCTGGAGAATTCCATGGACTATATAGTCCATGGGGTCGCAAAGAGTCAGATTTGACTGAGTGAATTTCACTTCACTGCTATATAAAAATAGGCAAACAAGAAGGACCTCCTGTATGGCATAGGGAACTATACTCAGTATCTTGTAGTAATCTATAAGGAAAAAGAATCTGAAAAAGAATATATATATGTGTGTGTGTATATACATATATGATATATATATATATATCAGGGTCTTTTACTTGATATATAAATACTGGGAAAGATTGAAGGCAAAAGGAGAAAGGGGCAGCAAGGGATGAGATGGTTAGATAGCATCACTGACTCTAAGGACATGAATTTGAGCAAACTCCAGGAGACAGTGAAGGACAGGGGAGCCTGGCGTGCTGCAGTCCATAGGATCCCAAAGAGTCAGACACAAGTTAGCAACTGAACAACAATAAAAAATATATATATGTCAAGAGGAACTAAAAAGCCTCTTGATGAAAGTGAAAGAGGAGAGTGAAAAAGTTGGCTTAAAGCTCAACATTCAGAAAATGAAGATCATGGCATCTGGTCCCATCACTTCATGGGAAATAGATGGAGAAACAGTGGAAACAGTGTCAGACTTTATTTTTTGGGGCTCCAAAATCACTGCAGATGGTGATTGCAGCCATGAAATTAAAAGACGCTTACTCCTTGGAAGGAAAGTTATGATCAACCTAGATAGCATATTGAAAAGCAGAGACATTACTTTGCCAACAAAGGTCCGTCTAGTCAAGGCTATGGTTTTTCCAGTGGTCATGTATGGATGTGAGAGTTGGACTGTGAAGAAAGCTGAGCGCCGAAGAATTGATGCTTTTGAACTGTGGTGTTGGAGAAGACTCTTGAGAGTCCCTTGGACTGCAAGGAGATCCAACCAGTCCATTCTGAAGGAAATCAGCCCTGGGTGTTCTTTGGAAGGAATGATGCTAAAGCTGAAACTCCAATACTTTGGCCACCTCATGCAAAGAGTTGACTCATTGGAAAAGACTCTGATGCTGGGAGGGATTGGGGGCAGAAGGAGAAGGGGACGACAAAGGATGAGATGGCTGGGTGGCATCACTGACTCGATGGACGTGAGTCTGAGTGAACTCCAGGAGTTGATGATGGACAGGGAGGCCTGGGGTGCCGCAATTCATGGGGTCGCAAAGAGTTGGACACGACTGAGCGACTGAACTGAACTGAACTGAATAAATATATATAAATATATATCTGAATCACTTTTCTCTACACTTGTAACTAACACAATGTTACAAATTACTTATTTACTTAATTAATCACTATGAAAAATAAATTAAAAATGTAAAATGTTATTTATAATCTTGACAAACTCTGAATTTTGCCTTTATATTTCCTTTCCAATTAAAAAAAAAAACCACCCCAGCCTATAGACTTATAATAAATCACAGCCTTAACAAAAGCTTAACAGAAAATATCTTCTATAAGGACCACCTCTGCTTTGGTTAACTCGATCGCTTTGGTTCACATACATCAGGGATCAGGGTTCTGTCCACAAAGCCTCGCGGCCCTGAAGTCCAGGGGCTTCAGCCGGCTAGCACTCACGGCGCAGCACCGCCACCTCGTGGTCATTTTGAGGAACTTGCTCGCTGCCAAAACCACCGCCCTTTCTAGCTTGGCCATCTTTTTAGGAGCATAGGGCCAATGACGGGGGTCCTGAAACGACTTCTACATCATTACAGGAAATCCTCTGACTCACAAATCACAATCCATCAAGGAAATAGGAACCATCTATCATAAAGCCAATGGAGACCAGCAGCAATTCAGAGCAGGATCTTCAGTCTTCATATCTTTCAGTTTAAATAAAGATCTCAGTTATTTAAATTGCACTTTTTCCTCCCAACTGCTGCCTGAGTAAAAGCAGGCAAAACTGGACTTGACAGCAGCGATTTCAAGTGCACTATATCACAGAAACCCTCAATGAGACAGAAAGAAGAATGCAAAAGTGAAACAGAAAAATACAACATGTGTTTACCGAAGTTAGTGTCTGAGCCAAGGGAGCTATTATCTAACTATTATCTCTGAATATAGTTAGGAAAGAGAGAAAATATTTTTTTCAGGTCTCCTTGGATGTTAATGGAATCCTAACTTTGAGCTTGAATGTGCTTGTTCTTCTGCTGTGTGTTTACTTGGGCTCAGGTTCTTTGGGTGTAAGGCAAAATAACATGTTTTAAAAGCAAATACCCTTCCCCTTAAGGATAGATTGATTCTTCTTTTCTTTTTCTTTTTAGGACTGATTGATTATTGAGGGATCAAGCCTTCACTGGAGGGCCGGTCCCATGTCCACAGCCAACCATCTTTGCTTTGGACACCTTATCTTCTGGGTAGTGAAAGTGAGAGTCACTCGGTCGTGTCCGACTCTTTGCGATCCCATGGACAATACAGTCCACGGAATTCTCCAGGCCAGAATACTGGAATGGATAGCCTTTCCCTTCTCTAGGGGATCTTCCAAACCCAGGGATAGAGCCCAGGTCTCCCATATTGCAATCGAATTCTTTACCAGCTGAGCCACCATCTGGGTAATACATGCATTCTACTTCACAGAAACAGTTTGCTGTTCTCTAAGGCAGTGGTCCTTAATCTTTCTGGCATCAGGGACCGGTTTTGTGGAAGATAATTTTTCCACAGATGGGGCAGGAGTATGGTTTGGGGACGACTGAGGCACATTATATTTCCTGTGAACCTTATTATTATTACATCAGCTTCACCTCAGACCATTAGGTATTAGATCCCGGAGGTCTGGGACCCCTACTAGGGGCTGATTTCCCTGAAGAAAGACTGTAAGAGTGAATTTGGCCAATTCAGACAGAAAAATAAGAGAACTGCTTGCATTAGTAACTTAGTGAAGTGAAGTGAAAGTGTTCAGTTCAGTTCAGTTCAGTCGCTCATTCGTGTCTGACTCTTTGCGACCCCATGATTTGCAGCACGCCAGGCCTCCCTGTCCATCACCAACTCCTGGAGTTCACTCAAACTCATGTCCATCGAGTCGGTGATGCCATCCAGCCATCTCATCCTCTGTCGTCCCCTTCTCCTCCTGCCTCCAATCCCTCCCAGCATCAGATTCTTTTCCAATGAGTCAGCTCTTCACATGAGGTGGCCAAAGTATTGGAGTTTCAGCTTTAGCATCAGTCCTTCCAAGGAACACCCAGGACTGATCTCCTTTAGGATGGACTGGTTGGATCTCCTTGCAGTCCAAGGGACTCTCAAGAGTCTTCTCCAACACCACAGTTCAAAAGCATCAATTCTTCAGCGCTCAGCTTTCTTCACAGTCCAACTCTCACATCCATACATGACCACTGGAAAAACCATAGCCTTGACTAGACGGACCTTCATTGTTAGTCGTGTCCAACTCAGACTCCATGGGCAATAACTCACCAGGCTCCTCTGTCCATGGAATTCTCCAGGCAAGAATACTGGAGCGGGTTGCCGTGCCCTTTTCCAGGGGATCTTCCCTAACCCTGGATTCAAACCTGAGTCACCCGTATTGCAGGCAGATTCTTTACCGTCTGAGCCACCACGGAAGCCCTAGTATCTTAAGGGGGACTCATTAATAAGAAGGAAACCCAATTAGTCATGTCTGGGTTTAAATGAAAACAACACTGCCGGAATCAGAGGGTCTCTTGCTTTCCCAGTGTGTGTGACTCCTCAGATAACTGTCGGCCATTATTCAATTACATCCAGATGCCTCATGTTGAAAGCACTTTGTGTTTTCAGAAACTAGAAGGTTATGTGTCAGGGAATGTTTAACTTTAGGATTCCTGTCTGTTGTTTTCTGTTTCTCATGAACCCTCTGTTCCTTTTCAGTTCCTGGTAGACAGGAATGAGTGGAGCGGCACGCTGTTCCCAGGACTGAGGTCATGGGATGGAACGCATGCATGGATTTCCTTCAGTAACCTTTTACCCTAAGGTAAAACTGTTTAGTCACGACCCTCTTACTCAAGTTATGGACTGTCTTCTGGCCTTGTGACAATTGTTATTTCTTGTTATTCCCTTGGTAATGGTTGTTATATGTCTGTTTTTTTTTCTTTGCCTAACTTTATTTTTTACCTAAAGCCTCCTTGTATAACAATATATAAACTCATGCAAACATGAATTAAGCACCCTTGTTCCACTAGAGACTTGGGTCCCCGTGTCCTTCTTTCCCTCTCTGGCTAGTTCTTTGGAGTGTGGAGGCCTGCCAAGCTCACTTTCCTGCCCGGGCTTTCAAGACCTCCTCGAGAGGACGCCTGGTGCCTTTGCTAGCAGTACAAGCCTTATTCTAGGGCTTTATTGGTTTTCCACATAACCCAAAGAATATTAGTCTCTCTCTCTTTTCCTTTCTTTTCGTCGACTCTGATCCACAAGGTCCCCGGTCTGTAAAAAAGACCACAACAGTTATGAAACCAGATGTGAATTCCACCAGAGGAGACGGTCTGAGAAACTCCTTTGCATAACCTGGGCTAATTCTTTATTCTGCATTTCATGAAGGAACAGTGTCCCCCATGGGCCTGGGAAGCTTTATTCAGAGTGAGATTTCCCAAGCTGCTCGCCCTTATTCCACTTGGAAACACACGTTGTCTGAACTATAAATGTCACTTAACGGTCAGACAGCCAAGAAAAGGTGAAAAAAATCTCCAGTTTGGGGGGTGTCAGTGCAGAGGGTTCTCCTATAAGTGTGAACAGCCAATTCTAGGAAATTTTTCCAGTTAGGCAGGTGCTAAAAAGATGCAGAGACCAAAAATGTCTACCAAAATAGGCAAGCCGAGAAAGGAGGGGTTTTGTTTTTCTCACAATCTCCCTCTCCCACTTTTCTTATTCACAAAAATTAGCAGGTAGCTCTGACCTATTGAAAATTAAGTAGCGTCAAAGCTGCCTCTAGTCAGGAAGACCCTTCTTCTTTCATGGCCTCAAACTGGGACATTCCCTTCAGGAGAAAAAGGGAGGGACTTGTAGGGTCTCCAAGGAATACTTGGCCACCTGATGTGAAAAGCCAACTCACTGGAGCAGACCCTGATGCTGAGAGAGATTGAGGGCAGGAGGAGAAGGGGGTGACAGAGGATGAGATGTTTGCATGGCACCACTGACTTGATGGACATGAGTTTGAGCAAACTCCAGGAGATAGTGGAGGACAGAGGGGCCTGGCGTGCTACAGTCAATGGAGTCGAGAAGAGTCAGACATGACTTAGCGACTAAACAAAAACAGCAAGGAATTTTAAAGGCAATATACTTTCTGAACATTTTTCCCAACCAAGTTTGAACTGCCATAGAAGCAGGGGAAATCCCTTTGATTGGATAAACCACCAATTTCAGAATAAAATTAGAAAAGAGTCTCCATTATTATTTCTCAAGTGCACCCGAACATGCCTATCTTGGGGGCTCATCATTCCTTTTTGTCATTGTTGTTCTTTTTTCCCCCCCACGATGACAATTTGTAAGAATACACATTTTGCTTTCAGGTGGAATTCTATTTTCATTTTGAATTTTTGTAATTAAAAAACCTTTTTTTTATTCCTTCCAGTATTCCGATTTGCACTTGGGGACCAGTCAAGCCCCATTTTGAATTTTTTTAAATGCTCCGTGAAGCTTTTAATTTTCCCTTTGTTTTCCCTGGGGTTATAATGAAATGCCAGGCTTCCTTTGTTGGGCAGCTTTGCAAGAAGAGGCTCTGATGAAAGATAAGAAGAGGGGGCTGAGAGGGGGAGGCCACCAGGCACATGGGCACGTGGCCTAAAGCATGTCCCACTTCTTATTCAAATGCTGTGGCCCGGGAGCTTTTGCTTTCAGGACTCGCCATCTGGGTGCTTATTATCGTTGTTGGAAAGGAAAAGCAAATCCAGGGTCGGGCAGCTGAATCTATAGAAGGATGGTCTGGGGTCTATTTTATATAACTCGACAATGATCTGGTTGCCAAGGATACCTTTTCACAACAAATATGTAAGGCAGAGAGACCTTGACAAAAGGTTAAAGAAGCTGAATAGGATTTTACATCAGGCTGTCTGTTTCTTAATATTTTTCTTACACCTGAGTGTCTTTTTTTTTAATGGCATAATGTGTGACAAGCCCAATGGTACAAAAATAAGTCTAGGAATTTAAGAAATCAGTCTTAATAAAAATCAGATTCTTCAGCCTAACCTGCCAAACTAATTATTACAGCTAGGGCTAGAATGTTTTGAATTTGTACACTGTTAAAAGTGAAGTTGAGGGGCTTCCCTGGTGAGCCTGTGGCTAAGACTCCACACTCCCAATGCAGGGAGCCCAGGTTTGATCTCTGGCCAGGGAACTAGATCCCACATGCTGCAACTAAGAGATCTAACACGCCACAATTAAGGCCCGGCACAGCCAAGTAAATAAATATTTTCTTTAAAAAAAGAATGATAACTTTATTTCTTAAAAAAAAAAAGTGAAGTAGAAACTAGAACTGAAGCAACCAGAGTAACTGCCTGAAAAGCTAGAATGCACTAAATATCTGCTCTGTTAGCTTCATTTTCTGCTACCTACTATGGTCCAGAAAATAATGCCACACAAACTACAAAGGAAACGAAGAGAGAGAAAATAATCATAATGTGAATTCTCTTTATAAATATGTTAGATGGACTTTGTTTCCTGTACTGTGCACAAAGAAATTAATCATTGAAAAGCCTAAAATGGCAAAAGGAAAGTGTAATGAGCTTCAGCAGGTTCAGAGGATTCTACTGCTCTGAGAACACCTACATGAAAGATAGTGGGCGTAAGAAAAATAAATGAAAAAATGAGTAACTCCTGAGTTTTGTGTATTAAATAAAAGATTTATCAAAAAACACACTGAACAGGATGTCACTGGTATAAAACAGAAAAGGTGGTTTTTCAGGAGTTTCAGATGAGGATGTTTTGGAGATCTTGCCATTTGATCCTCTTTTCTTTCAGTCGTGTTGAGATATATTTGGCATCGAGCACTATATCCAGGGCTTCCCTGGTGGCTCAGATGGTAAAGAATCTGCCTGCAATATGGGAAACCTGGATTTGATCCCCAGGTTGGGAAGATCCCCTGGAGAAGGGAATGGCAACTGATTACAGTATTCTTGCCTGGACAGTCCCAAGGACAGAGGAGCCTGGCAGGCTACAGTCCATGGTGTCACAAAGAGCTGGACACAACTGAGCGACTAACACTTTCACTTTCACTTCACTGTTTTAAGGCACACAACATAATGATCTGACTTACATACATCATGAAATGATTACTACAATAAGTTTAGTTAACATTCATCATTTCACATAGACTCAAAATTGTTTTTTTTTTTCCTTGTGATGAGAACTCTTAGGATCTATTAACAACTTGCAGATATTTCATAACTACAGTCACTTGGAAGGAAAGTTATGACCAACCTAGATAGCATATTAAAAAGCAGAGATATTACTTTGCCAACAAAGGTCCATCTAGTCAAGGCTATGGTTTTTCCTTTGGTCATGTATGGATGTGAGAGTTGGACTGTGAAGAAAGCTGAGCGCTGAAGAATTGATGCTTTTGAACTGTGATGTTGGAGAAGATTCTTGAGAGTCCCTTGGACTGCAAGGAGATCCAACCAGTCCATTCTGAAGATCAGCCCTGGGATTTCTTTAGAAGGAATGATGCTAAAGCTGAAACACCAGTACTTTGGCCACCCCATGTGAAGAGTTGACTCATTGGAAAAGACTCTGATGCTGGGAGGGATTGGGGGCAGGTGAAGAAGGGGACGACAGAGGATGAGATGGCCAGATGGCATCACTGACTCGATGGACATGAGTTTGAGTGAACTCCAGGAGTTGGTGATGAACAGGGAGGCCTGGCGTGCTGCGATTCATAGGGTTGCAAAGAGTTGGACACGACTGAGTGACTGAACTGAGCTGAACTGACAGTCATCATGTTGTACCTTACAGCCCTGGTCCTTATTTATCTTATAGCTGGAAGTTTGTGTTTTTTGATCACTCTCATCCAATTCCCCCTCTGCCCACCCCCCACCCCCATCTCTGGGAACCACACATCTGCTGATCCCTTCTTATATAAATGGAAGCTGGGGTTCAGAAGATGAAGTGCCTTCTGTAAGGGCCGGGTGGTTAAGCGTGGCAGCCCAGAATCCATTCTCTTTCTCATCAGTATCAATGCCCCATATGGCTCTCTCATTCCAGTCAGCCATACACAACAGGTTTCTTTTGAGCCAAGAGGTACATTTCATGAAAACTGAGCCAACATTTAAAAATTGATAGAGACACAGAAAAATATATGGACATCAAAGGGGGTGGTGGGAGGAACTGGGAGATTGGGGTTGACACATACACACTATTGACACTATGTATAAAATAGATAACTAGTGAGAACCTACTGTTTAGCGCAGGGGAACTCTACTCAGTGCACTGAGGTGTGAATGGGAAGGAAGTTCAAAAATGGAGGAATACAAGTATATGTATGTAGCTGATTCATTTTTGCTGCACAGTAGAAACTAACACAGCTTTGTAATGCAACTATGTGTGTGTGTGTGTATTTAGCTGCCAAGTCCTGTCTGATTCTTCATGACCCCATGGACCATAGCCCACCAGGCTCCTCTGTCCATGTGATTTCCCAGGCAAGGATACTGGAGTGGGATTGCAGTCAGATTCTTTACCACTGAGCCACCTAGAAAGCAATCATACTCCAATAAAAATTAATTTAAAAAAAAATCAAAAGATCTCATACAAAACAGAGCACAGATTTCTTCCTTTATTAAAAATGAGAAGATTTAAGAAGACATACAGATGGCCAACAGGCACATGAAAAGATGCTCAACATCACTAATCATCAGAGAAATGCAAATCAAACCACAAAGAGATATCATCTCAGACCTGTTAGAATGGCTATCATCAAGATGACAAGAGATGACAAGTGCTGGGGAGATATGGGGAAAAGAAAACCCTCGTACCCCGTTGGTAGGGATGTAAATTTAAAAAAACAGTATGGAGACGTCTCTCTTTTCTTTGCGTCTTTTGGGTTGGCCTGCCCTCACACCTAGAGGATGTATTTTCCTTTGCTTACCAAATAAAACTGAGCTGTAACACTGAGGTGTAACACTGAGGTGTAACACTGGTCCGTGTCCATCGCTTCAAATTTTTGCTGTGACAAGACGGAACCGAGGAAATTGCACACTCCCCTGACATCTATGGTGCATTTCTTGGATATAACCTGGCTGAAACAACCTCAGCTCGGCCCCCATGAGGCAGAAGCCAAGTACAGCAGAAGCCCAACTCAGCAAAAGCTCCCATGTGGAAGCTGAACGCAAAGAAAACCCAGTGCAGGGGAAGTGACAAGAAGCCCAGTGTGCTGGAAACTGGGACAGCAAAACCAAACTTAGCAGAAAGCTCATGTGACACAGTCTCAGATTCCAGAAGACCTCCGATAAGAAACCTTGGGCCACTGGACAAAATCCCGAGAGGGATTGTCAGAAGATCCTCTGACCAATCCTGAGGAAATCTGGTACACTGATGGAAGCAACTTTGTCTTGGATGGAAAAAGAAGAGCCAGATGTGCAGTAGTCTCCAATTTTGAGACCATAGAGGCTAAATCCTTGCCACCAGTAGTCAAGGTACCAGGACACAACTCCTGAATTCACTACTCACAAGTCAAGCCATGGAAGAAAACAGAAGAAGACACTCAATACATCTGTCAAGTTACAACATGCAGTGCCAGTTCAACAAGGATATATAAAACTACCATTGACCATGGAAAACATCACTGACCCTTAGATGGACACTGCTATAAGGACTCTGAGGCTTGAGACTAGCAACAGGGAGAGACCCAAAGAAACCTCGCCATCCCAGTCCAGCAGGAAGTAGCCAGAGAAACCTCGACATCCCTATTCCCAAAGAATTGGGCCTCCCATCTCTTGAGGGGGGAATGTTAGGTAGTTGGAATAGGAAAAAGGAGTCCAGAATAGTGGAGGCTAAAAGACAAAAAGGGAAAAGCCCACAAAAATAGAACAAAGGAAGGTCCGAGGACCATACTGAGAACCTCAGGTAGAACAAACAGCCCTCCTGGATAGCCCAATTTACACAGGGCAGGCTCAGAGGGAGGATAAAAAATCATATAAAAACAGGAGCCAAAATTGAGCCATGGGCCTCTCTTCTCTTCACGTCTTTTGGGTCAGCCCACCCTCACGCCTTGAGGAAGTATTTTCTTTTGCTTGCAAAATAAAACTGAGCTGTAACACTGGTCCATCCATTGCTTCAAATTTTTGCTGTGATAAGACAGAACTGAGGACATTACACACTCCCCTAACACTTCCAGTGAACATTCAGGACTGATTTCCTTTAGGATTGACTGGTTGGATCTCCTTGCAGTCCAAGGGACTCTCAAGAGTCTTCTCCAACACCACAGTTCAAAAGCATCAATTCTTTGGTGCTCAGCTTTCTTCACAGTCCAACTCTCACATCCCTACATGAGTACTGGAAAAACCATAGCTTTGACTAGACAGACATTTGTTGGCCAAGTAATGTCTCTGCTTTTTAATATGCTGTCTAGGCTGGTCATAGCTTTCCTTCCAAGGAGCAAGCATCTTTTAATTTCATGGCTGCAGTCACCATCTGCAGTGATTTTGGAGCCCAAAAAAATATAGTCTCTCACTCTTAAAAAAAAAAAAAGTATGGAGATGCCTCAGCAAATTAAAAATAGCACTACCATATGATCCAGCAAATCTGCTTCTGGGTATTTATCCAAAGGAAACAAAATCACTATCTCAAAAAATATCTGCACTCCCAAGTTCATTGCAGTATTGTTTATAGTAGTCAAGAAATGAAAGATATGGCTTCCCTGGTGTCTCAGTTAGTAAAGAATCTGCCTGCAAATATGGGAGACCCAGGTTTGACCCCTGAGTTGGGAAGATCCTCTGGAGAAGGCAATGGCAACCCACTCCAGTATTCTTGCCTGGAAAATCCCATGGACAGAGAAGGCTGGTGGGCTACAGTCCATGGGATCACAATATTTTATATATATATAATTCAGCCATTAGAAAAAGGAAAATCCTGCCATTTGTGACAACATGGATGAAACTTGAGTATCATGGTAAGTGAAATAATTCAGACAGAGAAAGACAAGCACTAAATGATCTCAGGTGTATATGTCCTCTACCATCTCCCAGAGTTTGCTCAAGCTCACATCCACTGAGTCAGTGATGCTATCTAACCATCTCATCCTCTGCTGTCCCCTTCTCCTTTTGCCTTCAGTCTTTCCCAGCATCAGGTCTTTTCCAAAGAGTTGGTTCTTTGCATCAGGTGGCCAAAGTCTTAACAATCCTGTATTATGTATTTGAAAGTTGCAGATGGGAAGTTGAGTGAAATTAGAAGATCAAGAGGTACAAACTTTCAGTTATGAAATAACTACAGGGCTGTAATGTACAGAGTAGGGATTGTTTCAATAATATTGTGATAACTTTGTGTGTGACAGCTGGTTACTAGACTTCTTGTGGTGATCAGTTCATAATGTGTGTAAATGCACAAACATGATGTTACACAGTTGAAACTAATAATGCATGTCTACTATATTCAGTTAAAAAGAGAAAGTTGCTAAGGTCATCAAAATTACAAGTTCTCATCATGAGAAAAAAAATGTGTAACTATGTGAGGTGATCTATGTTAACTAAATTATAGTGGCAATCATTTCTCAATATAAACATATATCAAATCCTTTTTTAAAATGAGAAGACTGGGAAACAGCAGCAATCTGATAGAGCAGTGACTACCAAGAGCCAGAGCTACACTAAACTAACTGGAGTTAAACCAAAACTAACTAGATCCAAACTAAACTAACTAGAACTAAACTAAAACTAACCTAGTCTTCAAATTTTTTAGGCAAAGTCATTCCACCGGAAATTATCCCACCTGATTAGTGTGTTAAGGTGAAATCTATTCAAATTTCACTTAATTCCCCAGAAATGAATCCTCCATGATTTGCTTTTAGATGGAGTGTTGAAAGGTTGTTGCTGAACAACACAAAGACGCCAGGATTCTTGGCCTCCAGAAGAGAAGAATTCAATCCGGGGCCAGAGGCGAGGTTTGATCGCTCAGAGCTTTTGTGTAATAAAGTTTTATTAAAGTATAAAGGAGATAGAAAAAGCTTCTGACATAGGCATCAGAAGAGGGCAGAAAGAGTACCCCCTTGCTAGTGTTAGCCATGGAGTTATATACTGTCTAATTAGTTATTGCTGCTGCTACTGCGAAGTCACTTCAGTCGTGTCCAACTCTGTGCAACCCCATAGATGGCAGCCCACCAAGCTCCTCTGTCCCTGCGATTCTCCAGGCAAGAGTACTGGAGTGGGCTGCCATTTCTTTCTCCAATGCATGAAAGTGAAAAGTGAAAATGAAGTCACTCAGTCGTGTCCGACTCTTAGCAACCCCATGGACTGTGCCTACCAGGCTCCTCCATCCATGGGATTTTCCAGGTAAGACTACTGGAGTGGGTTGCCATTCATCAAAAGAATGTCTGAAGGTTGTAAAGACCTCACTAGACCTACTCCCATAATTTACACCTTAAGATAACAGGATTAGCCAGAAGGTTTTTTCCAGAGACTATCCTCAAGCAGGATACATGATTGTTATATAATCCTAAGGAATGTAGAGAGACAAAAAGTTTGTCCTTTCCTCCTCCTTGAGAACTCCAGACCCCTCTCTCCTTGGGGACCCCTGGACTACTTATCAATCTGCCTAGGAACTGACTCTCTCATTCCCCCTTTTCTAGGAGAATTATGTTGCCAAGGGAAAGGGGCATCATTTTCGTTCCATAACTACTTCCTGCTCAAGTTTAGGGGCGTGGTCCCTAAATTGTTAAGGCAACATATTCTCCTAACCCTCATATTGAGGGTCTCTGATCCAGGGGCCCCAAGTAATAGTTGGAGGAGGCTGTAGCACTCGTAGGAGCTTGGACAACCATTTGTAACTTAAAAGCTTTTAGATGGTTTAGAAAACCCGATTATACCGTTACAGAAGTAAGGCAAAATAGTCACTAAACCAAGTTAAAATCAAAATGAAAAGTCACATTATGTCCATAGTTACATCAGTCCTTCTTAAGGTTGTTAGATGTCATCAGTTTAAGAAGAGGCATCACATGCGATTGTTGTTGAAGGTATTTGTAGACTTGGAGAAAGTATTTTTCTTCAAGTGGAGATGTCCACCACGGGAAGCCTTCCACTGATGAAGAGGGGAGTGCTCCACAGACCCAGCAGTTAGACTGATTGTGAAATGCTGCATAGCAGTGAGCCCAGGACAGGAAGGCATTGTCTTGAGGATCAAACGGCAGACTCAGGATTTTAGGAGTCAGCAGAAGTAGGCTCATATAGATTATCAGGCCCATCTGAAAAGTACAAAGTCAGAGCATAGAAAGTAAAGACATAAAATGAAGTCACTTAGTTCTGGTCAGGGTGCCACCTCTTAACTCGAGTGTGATGTACCCATGAATCAATTCCTGGCACTTTGACAGCTATGGGAGAAGAAAGAATAACCTGGTAAGGGCCTTCCCAGAGGGGCTCAAGGGATGGGCCCCCAGACCCCAATGTTTTTATGAGGACCTCGGTTCCTGGCTCAAATAGGGGCTTGCTTGACTCAGAGGCTAGGTCAGGAGTCGTCTCCCGGAGTTCTTTTAATGTCTGTTGAAAAGCTGAGAGCTGAGTTGCATAACTAGTTAATTCCAAGGCTTCAGGGTCTATAACAATGTCTGTGCGTAAGAAAGGCCTTCCATAAATACATTCAAAGAGGGACAGTCCTTCCTTTTCGGGGGCAGTTCAAGCCCTCATTAAAGCTATGGGTAGGACTTTAATCCAATTGTCCTGCGTTCCTTGAGTTAATTTGCGCAGATGTCTTTTGATAACGTCATTAGCTTTTTCAACCTTTCCTGAGGATTGGGGTCTCCAGGAACAGTGTAAGTGATATTCTATCCCTAGAGCTTTAGACACCCCCTGAGTTACAGCAGCTTTAAAGGCGCAGCCATTGTCACTCTGAAGGCTCCATGGCAGCCCAATCCTGGGGGTAATTTCATGGATTAAAATCTTTATAACCTCCTTAGCCTGCTCACTACGACAGGGAAAAGACTCAATCCATTGAGTAAAAGTATCCACCAAACTTGTAAACAAGAATATCCATTAGCTTTTGAGTAAGATCATTTTCCCAGTCCTCTCCAGAATACTTCCCACTTCATTGTAATCCAGATTTTGCTAGCTTTTCAGTCTTTGGGTTATTTTTCTGACAAACCTCACACCTTTTGATAATGTTCTTTAAAGTTTTCATTACATTTTTCAGTTCAGTTCAGTTCAGTTGCTCAGTCGTGTCCGACTCTTTGTGACCCCATGAATCGCAGCATGCCAGGCCTCCCTGTCCATCACCAACTCCCAGAGTTCACTCAAACTCACATCCATCGAATTGGTGATGCCATCCAGCCATCTCATTCTCTGTCATCCCCTTCTCCACCTGCCCCCAATCCCTCCCAGCATCAGAGCCTTTTCCAATGAGTCAACTCTTCGCATGAGGTGGCCAAAGTATTGGAGTTTCAGCTTTAGCATCATTCCTGCCAAAGAACACCCGGGGCTGGTCTCCTTTAGAATGGACTGGTTGGATCTCCTTGCAGTCCAAGGGACTCTCAAGAGTATTCTCCAACACCACAGTTCAAAAGCATCAATTCTTCAGTGCTCAGCTTTCTTCACAGTCGAACTCTCACATCCATACATGACTACTGGAAAAACCATAGCCTTGACTAGACGCACCTTTGTTGGCAAAGTAATGTCTCTGCTTTTCAATATGCTATCTAGGTTGGTCATAACTTTCCTTCCAAGGAGTAAGCGTCTTTTAATTTCATGGCTGCAGTCACCATCGGCAGTGATTTTGGAGCCCAAAAAATAAAGTCTGACACTGTTTCCACTGTTTCCCCATCTATTTGCCATGAAGTGATGGGACCAGATGCCATGATCTTTGTTTTCTGAATGTTGAGCTTTAAGCCAACTTTTTCACTCTCCTCTTTCACTTTCATCAAGAGGCTTTTTAGTTCCTCTTCACTTTCTGCCATGAGGGTGGTGTCATTTCCATATCTGAGGTTATTGATATTTCTCCCAGCAATCTTGATTCCACTTGTGCTTCTTCCAGCCCAGTGTTTCTCATGATGTACTCTGCATATAAGTTAAATAAGCAGGGTGACAATATACAGCCTTGACGTACTCCTTTTTCTATTTGGAACCAGTCTGTTGTTCCATGTCCAGTTCTAACTGTTGCTTCCTGACCTGCATATAGGTTTCTCAACAGGCAGGTCAGGTGGTCTGGTATTCCCATCTCTTTTAGAATTTTCCATTACATTTTTACCTTCAAACAAATGAGAAGCCATCTGGCAAGTACTCTCTGCACCCAAATGAAAACTCTCGTGTAAACCCTTAAGAATTTTCCATTGAGCACTTTCAGGTATTATTAATTGTCCATCCTCAGACTGTAACCATCCTTTATCAGTAATCTTTGCTCCTCTTTTCTCATATCTTTCTAATTTTTCCTCAGTATATTGTGGTTTTTCCTGTTCCACAGGACCTGTCCAGATCAAAGGCGTCTGTAGTGAAGGGGTTTCGTAAAGTGCCACTTTTCTGGCTTGACAGTTGGCCAGCTGATTACCTTCAGTTACTTTACTCCCATCCCTGTTGTGTCCTTTGCAATGCATAACAGCTACTTCTTTAGGACAATATATAGCAGTTAAAAGTCTCTCGATCTCTCTGAAATGTTTAATAGGTTCTCCTGTTGCTGTTTTAAAGTGTCTCTCTTTCCATATTGCAGCATGAGCGTGTTAAGTCAAATAAGCATACTTAGAATCAGTGTAGATATTTACCCGCTGCCCTTTGCTTCACTCTAGAGCTCGGGTCAGGGCCACAAGCTCCGCTAACTGAGCACTGGTTCCCTGGGGGAGAGATTTTGCCTCTAAAACCTGTTCAGTAGTCACCACGGTGTAACCTGCTTTACGCTTTCCATCCCGAACAAAGGAACTGCCATCAGTAAATATTTCCATGTCAGGATTGTCTAATGGGGTACCCATTATATTTTCCCGAGCTGCATAGTTTAAAATTAGGAATTGGGAACAATTATGATCAGGTGTTTCATTTTGCTTCTCAGGAAGGAAAGTGGCAGGATTTAAATTCCCACAAACTTTAAGCTTAGTTACTGGTCCTTCTAACAACAATGACTGATATTTACGAAGCCTACTGTCTGTCATCCAAATATTAACCTTAGAATTTAAGATTCCACTCACATTATGAGAAGTCAATACAGTAAGGGTTTGTCCATTAATTATTTTTAAAGCTTCAGGTGCTAATAAAGCCGCTGCCCCAATTACTCTTAGGCAGTGGGGCCACCCACTTGAAATTACATCTAATTCTCTGCTTAGATAAGCAATAGGTTGCTGGTGAGGCCCTCGGGGTTGCGTCAAAACTCCCAATGCCACACCTTTTCTTTCAGTGACAAATTAAATTCTGATCCTGTGGGCAAGCTCAGAGCTGGAGCTTGCAGGAGAGCAGTCTGAAGAACCTGAAAAGCCTTCTGAGTATCTGAAGACAAACCAGTTTGTCAGTTTGGGCCTGCTGAGTTTCAGCTATAAGTTTATATAAAGGCCAGGCAAGTTCTCCATAACCCGGAATCCAAATACGACATTAACCTGTGATTCCCAAAAATCTTCTCAATTGTCCTAAGTTCAGTTCAGTTCAGTAGCTCAGTCGTGTCCGACTCTTTGCGACCCCATGAATCACAGCACGCCAGGCCTCCCTGTCCATCACCATCTCCCGGAGTTCACTCAAACTCACGTCCATCGAGTCAGTGATGCCATCCACTCATCTCATCCTCTGTCATCCCCTTTTCCTCCTGCCCCCAATCCCTCCCAGCATCAGAGCCTTTTCCAATGAGTCAACTCTTCACATGAGGTGGCCAAAGTACTGGAGTTTCAGCTTTAGCAGCATTCCTGCCAAAGAACACCCAGGGCTGATCTCCTTTAGAATGGACTGGTTGGGTCTCCTTACAGTCCAAGGGACTCTCAAGAGTATTCTCCAACACCACAGTTCAAAAGCATCAATTCTTCAGTGCTCAGCTTTCTTCTCAGTCTAACTCTCACATCCATACATGACAACTGGAAAAACCATAGCCTTGACTAGATGGACCTTTGTTGGCAAAATAATGTCTCTGCTTTTCAATATGCTATCTAGGTTGGTCATAACTTTCCTTCCAAGGAGTAAGCATCTTTTAATTTCATGGCTGCAGTCAACATCTGCAGTGATTTTGGAGCCCAGAAAATAAAGTCTGACACTGTTTCCACTGTTTCCCCATCTATTTCCCATGAAGTGATGGGACCAGATGCCATGATCTTCATTTTCTGAATGCTGAGCTTTAAGCCAACTTTTTCACTCTCCTCTTTCATTTTCATCAAGAGGCTTTAGTTCCTCTTCACTTTCTGCCATAAGGGTGGTGTCACCTGTTTATCTGAGGTTATTGATATTTCTCCCGGCAATCTTGATTCCAGCTTGTGCTTCTTCCAGCCCAGTGTTTCTCATGATGTACTCTGCATGGAAGTTAAATAAGCGGGGTGACAATATACAGCCTTGATGAACTCCTTTTCCTATTTGGAACCAGTCTGTTGTTCCATGTCCAGTTCTAACTGTTGCTTCCTGACCTGCATATAGGTTTCTCAAGAGGCAGATCAGATGGTCTGGTATTCCCATTTCTTTCAGAATTTTCCACAGTTTATTGTGATCCACACAATCAAAGGCTTTGGTATAGTCAATAAAGCAGAAATAGATGTTTTTCTGGAACGCTCTTGCTTTTTCGATGATCCAGCAGATGTTGGCAATTTGACCTCTGGTTCCTCTGCCTTTTCTAAAACCAGCTTGAACATCTGGAAGTTCACGGTTCACATATTGCTAAAGCCTGGCTTGGAGAATTTTGAGCATTACTTTGCTAGCATGTGAGATAAGTGCAATTGTGCGGTAGTTTGAGCATTCTTTGGCATTGCCTTTCTTTGGGATTGGAATGAAAACTGACCTTTTCCAGTCCTGTGGTCACTGCTGAGTTTTCCAAATTTGATGGCATATTGAGTGCAGCACTTTCACAGCATCATCTTTCAGGATTTGAAATAGCTCCACTGGAATTCCATCACCTCCACTAGCTTTGTTCGTAGTAATGTTTTCTGCTGCTGCTGCTGCTAAGTCGCTTCAGTCATGTCCGACTCTGTGCGACCCCATAGACGGCAGCCCACCAGGCTCCGCTGTCCCTGGGATTCTCCAGGCAAGAACACTGGAGTGGGTTGCCATTTACTTCTCCAATGCATGAAAGTGAAAAATGAAAGTGAAGTCGTTCAGTCGTGTCCGACTCTTTGTGACCCCATGGACTGCAGCCTACCAGGCTACTCCGTCCATGGGATTTTCCAGGCAAGAGTACTGGAGTGGGGTGCCATTGCCTTCTCCATTGCTGCTTTCTAGGGCCCACTTGACTTCACATTCCAGGATGTCTGGCTCTAGGTGAGAGATCATACCATCGTGATTTTCTTGGTCATGAAGATCTTTTTTTTAAGGTTCTTCTGTGTATTCTTGTCACCTCTTCTTAATATCTTCTGCTTCTGTTAGGTCCATACCATTTCTGTCCTTTATCAAGCCCATCTTTGCATGAAATGTTCCCTTGGTATCTCTAATTTTCTTGAAGAGATCGCTAGTCTTCCCCGTTCTGTTGCTTTCCTCTATTTCTTTGCATTGATCTCTGAGGAAGGCTTTCTTATCTCTTCTTGCTATTCTTTGGAACTCTGCATTCAGATGCTTATATCTTTCCTTTTCTCCTTTGCTTTTCGCTTCTCTTCTTTTCACAGCTATTTGTAAGGCCTCCCCAGACAGCCATTTTGCCTTTTTGCATTTCTTTTCCATGGGGATGGTCTTGATCCCTGTCTCCTGTACAATGTCACGAACCTCCGTCCATAGTTCATCAGGCACTCTATCTATCAGATCTAGGCCCTTAAATCTATTTCTCACTTCCACTGTATAATCATAGGGGATTTGATTTAGGTCATACCTGAATGGTCTAATGGTTTTCCCTACTTTCTTAAATTTAAGTCTGAATTTGGCAATAAGGAGTTCATGATCTGAGCAACACTCAGCTCCCGGTCTTGTTTTTGCTGACTGTATAGAGCTTCTCCATCTTTGGCTGCAAAGAATATAATCAACCTGATTTCAGTGTTGACCATCTGGTGATGTCCATGTGTAGAGTCTTCTTTTGTGTTGTTGGAAGAGGGTGTTTGCTATGACCAGTGTGTTCTCTTGGCAAAACTCTATTAGCCTTTGCCCTGCTTCATTCTGTATTCCAAGGCCAAATTTGCCTGTTACTCCAGGTGTTTCTTGACTTCCTACTTTTTTTTTTTCTTTTTTTAAATTTTATTTTATTTTTAAACTTTACAATATTGTATTGGTTTTGCTGAACACCGAAATGAATCCGCCCCAGGTATACATGTGTTCCCCATCCTGAACCCTCCTCCCTCCTCCCTCCCCATACCATCCCTCTGGGTCGTCCCAGTGCACCAGCCCCAAGCATCCAGTATCGTGCATCGAACCTGGATTGGCGACTCGTTCCATATATGATATTATACGTATTTCAATGCCATTCTCCCAAATCATCCCACCCTCGCCCTCTCCCACAGAGTCCAAAAGACTGTTCTATACATCGGTGTCTCTTTTGCTGTCTCGTATACAGGGTTATTGTTACCATCTTTCTAAATTCCATATATATGCGTTAGTATTGGTGTTTCTCTTTCTGGCTTACTTCACTCTGTATAATAGGCTCCAGTTTCATCCACCTCATTAGAACTGATTCAAATGTATTCTTTTTAATGGCTGAGTAATACTCCATTGTGTATATGTACCACTGCTTTCTTATCCATTCATCTGCTGATGGACATCTAGGTTGCTTCCATGTCCTGGCTATTATAAACAGTGCTGCGATGAACATTGGGGTACTCGTGTCTCTTTCCCTTCTGGTTTCCTCAGTGTGTATGCCCAGCAGTGGGATTGCTGGATCATAAGGCAGTTCTATTTCCAGTTTTTTAAGGAATCTCCACATTGTTCTCCATAGTGGCTGTACTAGTTTGCATTCCCACCAACAGTGTAAGAGGGTTCCCTTTTCTCCACACCCTCTCCGGCATTTATTGCTTATAGACTTTTGGATCACAGCCATTCTGACTGGCGTGAAATGGTGCCTCATTGTGGTTTTGATTTGCATTTCTCTTATAATGAGTGATGTTCAGCATCTTTTCATGTGTTTGTTAGCCATCTGTATGTCTTCTTTGGAGAAATGTCTATTTAGTTCTTTGGCCCATTTTTTGATTGGGTCATTTATTTTTCTGGAGTTGAGCTGTAGGAGTTGCTTGTATATTTTTGAGATTAGTTGTTTGTCAGTTGCTTCATTTGCTATTATTTTCTCCCATTCTGAAGACTGTCTTTTCACCTGCTTATAGTTTCCTTTGTTGTGCAGAAGCTTTTAAGTTTAATTAGGTCCCATTTGTTTATTTTTGCTTTTATTTCCAATATTCTGGGAGGTGGGTCATAGACGATCCTGCTGTGATGTATGTTGGAGAGTGTTTTGCCTATGTTCTCCTCTAGGAGTTTTATAGTTTCTGGTCTTACATTTAGATCTTTAATCCATTTTGAGTTTATTTTTGTGTATGGTGTTAGAAAGTGCTCTAGTTTCATTCTTTTACAATTGGTTGACCAGCTTCCCCAGCACCACTTGTTAAAGAGATTGTCTTTAATCCATTGTATATTCTTGCCTCCTTTGTGAAAGATAAGGTGTCCATATGTGCGTGGATTTATCTCTGGGCTTTGTATTTTGTTCCATTGATCTATATTTCTGTGTTTGTGCCAGTACCATACTGTCTTGATGACTGTGGCTTTGTAGTAGAGCCTGAGGTCAGGTAGGTTGATTCCTCCAGTTCCATTCTTCTTTCTCAAGATAGCTTTGGCTATTTGAGGTTTTTTGTATTTCCATACAAATTGTGAAATTATTTGTTCTAGCTCTGTGAAGAATTGACTTCCTACTTTTGCGTTCCAGTCCCCTATAATGAAAAGGACATCTTTTTGGGGTGTTAGTTCTAAAAGGTCTTGTAGGTCTTCATAGAACCGTTCAACTTCAGCTTCTTCAGCATTACTGGTTGGGGCATAGACTTGGATTACTGTGATATTGAATGGTTTGCCTTGGAAATGAACAGAGACCATTCTGTCGTTTTTGAGATTGCATTCAAGTACTGCATTTCAGACTCTTTTGTTGACCATGATGGCTACTCCATTTCTTCTGAGGGATTCCTGCCCACAGTAGTAGATATAATGGTCATCTGAGTTAAATTCACCCATTCCAGTCCATTTCAGTTCGCTGATTCCTAGAATGTCGACTTCACTCTTGCTGTCTCCTATTTGACCACTTCCAATTTGCCTTGATTCATGGACCTAACATTCCAGGTTCCTATGCAATATTGCTCTTTACAGCATTAGACCTTGCTTCTATCACCAGTCACATCCACAGCTGGGTATTGTTTTTGCTTTGGCTCCATCCCTTCATTCTTTCTGGAGTTATTTCTCCACTGATCTCCAGTAGCATATTGGGCACCTACTGACCTGGGGAGTTCCTCTTTCAGTATCCTACCATTTTGCCTTCTCATACTGTTCATGGGGTTCTCAAGGCAAGAATACTGAAGTGGTTTGCCATTCCCTTCTCCAGTGGACCACATTCTGTCAGACCTCTCCACCATGACCTGCCTGTCTTGGGTGGCCCCACAGGGCATGGCTTCGTTTCATTGAGTTAGACAAGGCTGTGGTCCTAGTGTGATTAGATTGACTAGTTTTCTGTGATTATGGTTTCAGTGTGTCTGCCCTCTGATGCCCTCTTGCAACACCTACCGTCTTACTTGGGTTTCTCTTACCTTGGACGTGGGCTATCTCTTCACGGCTGCTCCAGCAAAGCGCAGCTGCTGCTCCTTACCTTGGACCAGGGGTATCTCCTCACTGCGGCCCCTCCTGACCTTGAACGTGGAGTAGCTCCTCTAAGCCCCCTGCGCCCACGCAGCCTTAAAGTCATAGGTAATTCTCTCAGGGCCTATGGCCCTAGTCCCTTCTGATATGATTAGGCCCAGATATGTAACAGATTGTTGACAAAGCTGAGACTTTTCTCTTGATGCCTTGTAACCGCAACCTGCCAGGAAGTTTAGGAAATCTTCTGAGGCTCACGAACAAGCTTCCTCTGTCTTAGCACAGAGCAAAATATCATCTACATATTGTAACACCACTGCTTCGGAGCTATTAAAGTTTTGTAGATCCCGTGACAAACTTTGTCCAAATAAGTAAGGACTGTCACAAAATCCCTGGGGCAAAACTGTCCAGGTTAACTGAGAAGCTCGCTGTGTAGAGTCCTCAAAGGCAAATAGAAATTGACTTTCCTCTGCCAAAGGCACTGAATAGAAGGCATCTTTCAAATCAATTACTGAGAAATATTTGACTTGTTCAGGAATTTCAGACAAAGGAGTATAAGGATTAGGCACCATGGGGTATAAAGGAACTACAGCCTCATTTATTATTTGTAAATCTTGAACTAGTCTCCATTTACCATTTGATTTCTTTATACCCAAAATAGGAGTGTTGCATGGACTGTTACAGGGATTTAATAGTCCCTGCTCCTTTAAATTTTCGATGATGGGTTTTAACCCTTCCTTAACCTCAGGTTTCAGTGGGTACTGCTGCTTATGAGGAAATAAGTGTGGGTCTTTGAGCTTGACAACTACAGGAATAGCATTTTGTGCTCGACACACAGATTTTCCATCAGCTCATACTCTAGAATTTACATTTTGTTCAATTAAAGGGAGAGAAAGGGAAGGCTCCATATTCATGAAAACAGAGGCATGGACCTTGCTCAGTATATCCCTCCCCAAAAGGGGTGAGGGAGACTCTGGCACAATCAGAAACTCATGTGAACATCAGAAACTCGTGTGAAATAGCACCGAATCCCAGTCACAACTGACAGAAACACTGAAGTAATACATTTAGGCTCGTCCAGACAGTCCCGTTACGGAAGCGGATCGGGAAGAAAGTGGGCCAGGGGCTTCAGTAAGCACGGAGTAAGTTGCCCCAGTATCTAAAAGGAAATTGACGGATTGGCCCCCCCACAATTATTAATACCCAGGGTTCCTCAGGTGTAATTAAGACCGGAGCTTGTGTGGGGACCCCTGGGCACCTTCAGTCCTGATTGTCTTAAGAGTCCGACCCCTGAAACCTACGCCTCTGGGGTCAGTCTCTCTTCCATTGTGGTCCTTTGAAGACGGGACATGGAGTCGGGGGCGGCTTAGATGCCTGAGGGCAATCTCACTTGAGGCGCCCCTCCTTTCCACAGTAATAGCAAGCCCATCCCTTTTCACCTGGGTCCCTCTGGGCATTTTTCTCAGGCTGTTTAAGAACGTTTTTCATGGCCATGGCAAAGGCTTCCGCCTTTTCCTTTGTCTTTTTCTGCCTTTCTTTCTATTCCTCATATTCCCTACCATAATAGACTGTCTGAGACAGTTGTAACAGAGTATCTAAAGATTGATTTGGTCCAAACACCCGTTTTAATAGCTTACGGAGGATATCTGGAGCTGACTGAGTGAGAAATCTATCCTTTAAGATCACTTTTCCCTCTTCATTTTCAGGATCAATCTCAGTGAATCTGTGAAGGGCTTCTCTCAGTCTATCTAGGAATTTACCAGGAGCTTCCTTCTCCTCCTGTTCTATATCTGCCAATATGCCACAGTTTAAAGGCTTAGCACGCACCTGCCTGAGTCCTTCAAGAATACATCTGACAAAATGACTCTGATCCCATCTTCTTTTAGCTGTGTTATAGTCCCAGCCTAGTTCTGTAGTTGGGACCACCTGATTCCCAGTGGAGAGGGTGGTTAGCTCATCCTCCCTCTTCCCTACTGATTCATTACCAAACCATTCATCTCCATAAGCCGCTGCTCTTCCCAAAACTTGACTTTTTGAGTTGGGAGTCAGCATTTGTCCCAAGATATACATCACATCCTTCCAAGTAAGGTCATAAAGCAGAGTAACATCTTTAAAAGCTCCAATATATTTTTCTGGGTCCTCTAAATAGTCTCCCAAATCTTCCTTGATTTTTTGTATTTCTTGATAAGAAAAAGGCTTATTAACTCTCATAGACTGATTATTTCTCCCGGTGGGTGCTTCATGAAGAGGCAACAGCTTGTGTGTCTGTTTCTCAGTCTCTCTGGCTGCTCTGTGCATATGATCCCAGGGATAGATCGGAGAAACTTGCTTTTCTTTATCTCTTTGTCTCCTGTCCTCCATCTCATCTAGCAAAGTTGGAGGACAGGAGGGAGCTGAAGGAGTCACACCCAAATCTATACCCTTAGGACACAAGTCTGGCATATTTCACAGAGAGATAAAGGGCAGCACATATGCTACTTCTACCCATTTTCCTTGTTTTCTACAGAACTGGTCTAATTGTAAAACAGTATTATACTTATGAGACCCTCCAGCTGGCCACTGTTCACCATCCTCCAATGCATACCATGGCCATACAGTATCACACAGGAAGACCAGGTGTGTCTTCTTTAAGCCCTGGGGATCAAACCTATCCCAGTTTTTCAGGATACAGTTCAAAGGAGTGAGGCTGGAATTGTTAGCTCTCATATGTAAGAGAGAAAAAAAGCGACCAGCACCCTCTTTCTACTGGAGGCGTCCCTCCCTGCTCTAGATGGGGGTGTAGACAGATTTTACACCAAAGCTTTTCTTTCCTGATTGGACTTTATCTGTCCCTTACCGATGCAGGCACCGTACTCATTCCTCCCGGTTCTACCACCGAGATGGGGTGGGGATGCCTCAGGGGTAGACCTGATGGCATCCCTAACTGACATCCAGCTGTTCACCATTACCTCTGATACTACCCGGGGTGCAATCAGAGTAACCTTCCAGAATGCCTCCCAGGCTAAACCTCTGGGGGAAACATTTGTCACCTGAGTGCCTGTGCACGACCCTGAGTATATTCCTCACCACAATAAGACCGATATGAACATAAAACTGAGATGTTCCTTCCAAGCATCACCTCACCAGTATAAGAGTCTACTCTGGTCCACCAAGAGCCAGCACTACCAAAGGAAAAAACCCCATTGCAGTTCCAATCCAAGTAACCTTTAACCTCAGAGATGCTCTTGTAGCTAGAGCTCCATCTAGCTTCCAAACTTTCGATTCCTAGCAAGGCTAGGCGCTTCCTGACTACCAGTCCAAGTTTGGGACCTAAGTCATAGTACACAATAACAGCATAGATCATGAGTCCCTTGAAAGTCTATGATGCAACAGATAAGGTTAGTACTTCTAATTTCCAAGGAGTTATGAAATGGTCAAAGAGACTGAAAAGCTAGACCGAGGAAGGAGAGTCCGGTCCACATGCTTTGCCCACTGATGGTCAGTCACCGAAGGAGACATTGGGTGCCTCTTGGCATTGGCAGGTCGGTATAAACCCCCGGTTTATACAGGTTTCTGCCATAAGCCGTATGAGGTCTCAGTGGAACCGCAGAGCAGGGCTCCTCGCTTGCTTTGCACAGGGCGTTTCATTCATTCATGCAAGCACACCATAGAGTTAGTAAAGTACAGCAGAAAATGTGTTCGCTAGGAGAACAGAGAAATATAGCTCCAAGCATCCTTACCTTGTCCTGAAGTATCCCGGATGAGCCCCCAAGATGAAAGGTTGTTGCTGAATGACCCAAAGACACCGGGATTCTTGGCCTCTGGAGGAGAAGAATTCAATCTGGGGGCAGAGACGAGGCTTGATCGCTCAGTGCTTTTGTGTAATAGAGTTTTATTAAAGTATAAAGGAGATAGAGAAAGCTTCTGACATAGGCATCAGAAGGAGGCAGAGAGAGTACCCCCTTGCTAGTGTTAGCCATGGAGTTATATACTCTCTAATTAGTTATTACAGTAAATCAAACGAATGTCTGGAGGTTGTAAAGACCTCACTAGACCTACTCCCATAATTTACACCTTAAGATAACAGGATTAGCCAGAAGGTTTTTTCCAGAGACTATCCCCAAGCAGGATACATGATCATTATATAATCCTAAAGAATGTAGAGAGACAAAAAAGTTTGTCCTTTCCTCCTCCTAGAGAACTCCAAACCCCTCTCTCCTTGGGGACCCCTGGACTTCTTATCAATCTGCCTAGGAATTGACTCTCTCAGTGTTGGCAAGTTGCATTTTCAACACACACACTGGGTAATACCATTGCATCTTAGGACTCAAGGTTGAGTATGTTTTTTTCTTCTAAAGCTTATTGATGAATTTTCTTTTTCATAAACCCCAGTGACTCACAGCTTTATTGTAAGCTAGGTATGTTATTTAGTTGGCTATATGCTTACAGATACTTAGAATAAAAGATAGAACATAATGTTTTGTTCCTTATATCCCATATGTATCACCAAAACTGGTTTTTAAGTTCTTGATGACACATAGTTCATATTCTTTCAAGCTGAGAAATAATCTTTATAACTATTTTTAAATTTTATTTAATTGGAGGATAATTGCTTTACAATACTATTAGTTTTTGCCATATATCAACATGAATCAGCCATAGATATACATATGTTCCCTCCCTCTTGAACACCCTCCCTCCCCTTCCTATCCCCCCTAGGTTGTCACAGGGCATGGGGTTTGAGCTCCTTGTGTGGTACAGCAAGTTCCCACTGGCTATCTATTATAACCATTTTTAAAACTTTTTATTTGCTACTGGCTATATAGCCAATTAACTATTTATTTTCTATTAGAGTATAACCCATTAACAATGTTGTGAAGGTTTCAGGTGGACAGCAAAGGGATTCAGCCATACATACATGTACCCATTCTCCCCCAAGCTCCCCTCCCATCCAGGCTGCCACATAATACTTAGCAGAGTTCCTTCTGCAATACAGTAGGTCCTTGTTGATAATCTTTTTTTCTTCCCATTTGCACAGTTAGTTCATTTATTCTTAGAAGCATGAAATCAGTTCAGTTCCTAAAAGTTTCCTGAGTTTTTCCCTAAATTGCTACTTTCTGCCAAACACAGGCTGTTTCCTCATGAACAAACCATCCTGATAAGCTCTCTGGACAAATACAGGAAGTGTGACATTTAGTTCAGTCTCTCTATATGACGGATAATGCTCTAAGTTATGAAAATGAAGGTGTACTCACTTAACCCAGAATAAATGTCTGCCTCACCCTTACTACCACTGTATTACTCACAATAATAAATCTCACTGTGAAACATTGTCTTCATTAAATTAATAAGTGAGAAAATGAATCACCAAAAAATTTTCATCTACTGCATAATTTATGGTGTTACAAATAAATTGAATGCTCTCTGTGCCTCAGGTACATGAATCTCAAACACATAAAATAGCAAATCTTTCTTCTTTTGACTCAGGTTCATATTTGAAGTAATAATCATTGGGATTCTATGAATAACTTTTGCCCAAAAGTGTTTGCCCAAAAGTGTTCACCCAAAAGAATACAGAAAATACTTTTCCCATTAAAAGTTCTGTGAAGGATGATTTCATTTCCTTCCTCCAGTCATTATTAAAAATAACTAATTTAAATTTTTATAAAATGACTCTGAAATCTAATTTGCCAAAGACTCTAAAGAGAATGAAGACATATTAAACTGTGAATGAGAAAACCTGATGACACGTTATTCATCTGGGCAACCAACCATCGGACACAAGACCTGTCGTTGGCTTCAGCTGTCAGTCCCACCCTGAGAAGAAGATGAAAGGACTTCCCTGGTGGTCCAGTGGCTAAGACTCCACACTCCCAATGCAGCAGGTCCTGGTTCGATCCGTGGTCAGGGAACTACATCCTGCAAGCCACTTGGTGCAGCCAAAGAAAAGGGGTTGTGGGGGAGAAGTCTTATAGAACTGAGAGCTTAACCTCTGGGTCTACCTACCTAGATAGGTCTACCTCTATCCTCAGGTAGATAGCGTCAGAATTAAGTCGTCGGACACCCCATTAGTGCCATGGTCACTTAGTGGGGAGGAATCCCCACACCTCTGTTGTTGGAACTGTCATGAGTTTGGAAGTAGTGAGGGAGTAAAAGAGACACAGGAGGAAGAACTGAGCTTCCTGACCCAATTCCTGACCAACAGAAGCTGTAAGATAATAAATCTGTGCTGTTTAAGCTGCTAAGTTTGTGACAGTTTGTTAACCATTGATAGAAAACTAATACACTCTAATCCTTACAATAATCTATGTACTATTAATATTTCCATTTTACAGATAAGAAAAATGAGGCACAGGAAAATTGAATAACTTGCCCAAGTTTTTAATAATTTGCCCAAGTGTTGTGTTTTGTTTTTTAATATGTGTGCTCAGTCGCATCCAACTCTTTGCAGCACCATGGACTGCACTCCTCCAGGCTTCTCTGTCAATGAGATTCTCCAGGCAAGAATATTAGAGTGGGTTGTCATTTCTCTCTTCAGGGAACCTTCCCAAACCAGGAATCCTAAACTGAGTCTCCTGCATTGGCAGGTGGATTCTTTACCCTTGAGCCACCTGGAAAGCCCCCTATACAAGTTGTAGCGAGATTTAAATTTCAACAGTCAACATCCCAAGATCTTTACCCACCCAGACCCTTCTAGTGGATGTCCCGAGCTCAAATGCTACAAAACAAACTCCCAGAAAGTTACAAATAAAAAGACACACCATAGAGTGGTAGGAGATATCTGTATTTCATGTACCTTACCAATGATTAGTATCAAGAACATATTCAGAAATTTGACAAATCAAAAGCAAAAAAGGGAGAGAGAGAGAAATAACCCACTAGAAAATTGAACAGAAGGAATTCCCTGGTGGTCCAGTGGCTAGGACTCAGCACTTTCACTGCTGTGATCCAGGATCAATCCCTGGTCAGGGAACTAAGCTCCCACAAGCTGTGGCTCTGCTAGGAGAGCAACCAGGTCCTTATGTACTATAAAACCCACTCTTTATAAGTGGACAATGCAGTGAACTCACAGAGTTGTGCAACCATCACCACAATCCAGTTTTGAAGCATTTTTTCACCCCAAAAATATCCCTTATGACCTTGTACAGTAAATAGTCATTTCTATCCTCAGCCCCCAACAACCACTAACCTACCAACTGTCTCTCTAGATTTGCCTTTCCTGGGCATTTCAGATTGATGGAACCACACAATATGTGGTCTTATGGCTTCTTTTGCTTCGTGTAACATTTTTGATATAATGTCTTTGATGTTCATCCATGTTATAATATGTATCAGTAGTTTTTTTTCTTTTTATGCCTGAGTAATATTCCATTGTATGGATCGATCATGTTTTGTTCATCCACTTATCAGTGGATGGACATTTAAATTGCTTCCAGCCTTTGTTTTTCATCAATAATACTGCTATGAATAGTCACATACAAATCCTTTTGTGGATATATATTTTCTCCAGGGTGGAAGATACCTAGAAGAGGAATTGCTGGGTCATATAGTGAATTTACTTGTAACTGGTTAACTGTTTCTCAAAGTGGCTGCACTATTTTACATGCTTAAAAATAATGACTGTTAATCTGCCTTCTGCACCTCCTCCCATCCCTATGAATGAATTAATTATTTTGACTGAGTTGCACAGCTTGTGGGATCAGCAGTGAAAGTGTGGAGTCCTAACCACTGGACTGCCAGGGAATTCCCTCTTCCATCTCTTTTAATCTAGAATTGACTCTGTCTTCCCAATTATTTTCACAACATTTAGCTTTCTAAGAAGCCCAGTCCATTGTATGATATAATCTCCCTCATTCTAGATCTGTCTTTTTGTGATGCTGTTTAATTTATCCCTTCTACTTCTAGGAACTGGAAATAAGACCCAAAGACATGATTCAAGTTCACATTATCTGGCAAGTGATAATACATACATCATATTGTATCTCATCAGGAGGCACGTAATGTCTGATTGTCCTACTGTTAGTGGTTGTGAAATTGATCTTTGGGTTGGGATGGTAAAAGCCAGATCTCTCCATTTTAGGTATTTTTGTCCTTGGCAGTTAGCAAGTAATCTGTAGGATAATTCTAAGCCTATTGCCAAAAATTAAGAGGGAGAAGGTGTTTTAGATAACTTACAAAATATTAAGACACAAGCTGACAATTAAAAATTTAAATATAATGTTTTAAAGATAATATGTATACTTATCATCTGGAATTAATTAAGCAGTACAGTCAAGTACTCATTTGGCCATGAGTTTTCTGGGAACCAAAAACAATAAAGCAAAGATATTAAGTAAGAACTCTCACTTCCAAATAGAATAAGGCACATACCAGTTCAGTTCAGTTCAGTTTAGTTGCTCAGTCATGTCCGACTCTTTGCGACCCCATGAATCGCAGCACGCCAGGCCCCCCCTGTCCATCACCAACTCCCGGAGTTCAATATTCCTCCATAAAGGCAAACTAGACTCCAGCAGGAACTTCGCAAAGGATACTTATATAAATACGTTCAATAAGGTAGTGGATAATTATTCAAACAGTGTGAAAATCTGGACATTTGTATACCTTGACTGAAGAACCAGCCTTCTGTATTTGAAAAGAAAGTCTTCCCCCATCAGACATCCAATTTTGTGAAACAGACCCTAAACGGTAAGATAAGAAAGAACACCCATCATTTCTGCTAGATCAATTATAGCAGCACTAGAAATTAGTCAAATGGGAGATTAGCCAAAGAGCATTGCTATTTGGAGCACAGCATCCTCCTATAAGGATATTTTTAAAGGAAGTATGATTATACACAGCTTCCCTGGTGGCTCAGTCGGTAAAGAATCTGCCTGCAATGCAGAAGACCCAGGTTCAATCCCTGGGTTGAGAAGATCTCCTGGAGAAGGAAATGGCAGCCCACTCCAGTATCCTTGCCTGGGAAATGCCATGAACAGAGGAGCCTGGCAGGCTACATCCATGCGGTCACAAGAGGCTGACACAACTTAGTGAGACCACCATGATTATCCACACACACACATGTGCAAACACACACACTGAGTCAGAACATTATTCTCTATTCACTTAACATGCTGCTGCTAAGTCACTTCAGTCATGTCGGACTCTGTGCGACCCCATAGACGGCAGCCCACCAGGCTCCCCCATCCCTGGGATTCTCCAGGCAAGAACACTGGAATGGGTTGCCATTTCTTTCTCCAATGCATGAAAGGGAAAAGTGAAAGCAAAGTCGCTCAGTCGTGTCCGACTCCTAGCGACCCCATGGACTGCAGCCCACCAGGCTCCCCTGTCCCTGGGATTCTCCAGGCAAGAACACTGGAGTGGGTTGCCATTTCCTTCTCCAATCACTTAACATAACACAATCCAATAACATAGAGACCCTAGAAAAAGAGATAAACATAATAATATCCAAAAATCTTTTTTCTTTTCTCTTTCTCTCATCAGATGTCATGAGCAAACTTCTGGCAAGAGCTGAATTGCCATCAATTCATAGTGACAAATGACTAAAATGCCAGTCTTCTGTGTTGTTGAATGGAGGAAAATACATATGCTTTAGATCCCAGACACGCAGATGGCACATTTGAAAGTGTTGGGAAAATTTAGGAACCTGGTTTATATCCTTGCCAGAGAATCAGAGCAGCCTACATTCCTAGGGAAGAAACAGTGATTTTTTTTTCCCAAAATACAACTTTGGATCATAAAGAAAAAAATCTTGCCTACCATTCCAGTTCTACTGGGGTGAAGCCATTAGTCACTGTACTGGCCCACTGACAGCGCACCCTGAGGGGACTAGTATGGAGAAAAACAGGAGGCATTCTGTGCTTTGAATATACTGATCTCCAGATAGTTAAAATACTTATCCAAGGAAAATTTTCAGTGACCCCAGATTCCTGAATCTTCCCATACGTAGAAAACCACTAAAATCATTAGCTTGAGTTGTTTGTTCTTTGGGATCAGCAATAATCTTTATGCTTAACTATATGTTTTTCCCAGAAAAAAAAAAAAATCTATATCCTGACTCCTCTCTCAACTCTTCAGAGAAATTTCTCAGAGCTATCTGAGAGCCTGTATCCTGAGATACAGTCCTCAGTAAGGTGTGTGGGAGCATAAGTTGCTTCAGTTGCGTCTGGCTCTTTGCAACCCTGTGGACCACAGCCTGCCAGGCTCCTCTGTGCATGGGATTCTCCAGGCAGGAATACTGGAGTGGGTTGCCATGCCCTCCTCCAGGGGATCTTCCCAACCCAGAAATTGAACCCGAGTCTCTTCCGTCTCCTGCATTGGTAAGCAGGTTTTCTACCCCTGAATAAAACTTAATTCACAACTTTTACACCATGTGTTTTTATTTCAGCCAACAGAATCTACCCATAAAGTTTTTTTTTAAGTACTTTGTTGATAAATCTTATATCATAAAACATAGAAGAAATTGCTTTGTCTTTTAAACTATTTAATGTCTTCAGACCTTAGAAAACTACCTTAATTCCAATGCTTTTTTTTTTTTTTTTCTTTTTGGCTGGTGTGCACAGCTTATGGATCTTAGTTTCCAGACAAGGGATGGAACCAGTGCCCCGTGCAGTGGAAACTGCCAAGTCTTAACCACTGGACCACCAGGAAAGTCCCTTAGTTTCAATTCTTGTATCTAGCAATCAAGTAATCCTGGGCAAGTTACTCAGAGTTTCTCCTTCCACATCAGGGACAATACCTATCAGAGTTGTTTGAGAAAAGAAAATAATGTAAATAAAAGCACTGAGGCACACTGTGGGTGCTTCATAGACATGGCAGCTACTACAACTGAACGGTAGTCCAAGTTCAGTGTCCCCCAGCCCCCTCCTCCAGCGCCTTTCCGCAGGCTGACTGAAGAGCACGCGCGGTGGGAAGGAACACCAAAGGAAAGACAGAAGCTCTTTGTTAATAGCTAAGCAAAGCCCCTAACATAAATTTTGTTAATAGCAGGCCTGGAGAAGGGCTTAGGCCTAAGGGTAGAGAGTGCACTTCCTGCTGCTTTCCTCAAAGGGTGAAGTACACACACACACACACACACACACACACACACATGCTCCTGACCTTCGCCTTTAGTCTGGGGCTTGGGCAGGAACTCCTACACCTGGAAGTCATGGAGGAAGGGGAGCTCAAGCACGGAACCCCACCTGCTAGGAAAACCTGCCTCAGTGAGGCTCATGCTCAGATTGGTCCTCCTCTTCCCAGGGATGTCTGATGATCCAACACCGGCCAGGGTGGGGACGGAAGGCTAGGTAAGGGGAGAAGAGCTCTATCCTCGTGGTCCCTCTGACCATTGCACTTCTGATGGCTTCAAAGCCCCCAGGTTCTCAGTATAATCTGTGTCCTAGTGGGTTCATCAGAATGATTTGGCAGCAGGATGTGTTAAGTGTTTGTGAATGGAAATAATCAGTACACTTGTTTCCAAGGTTGAGCCTTGTTTTATAAACACAAAAACTGTGGCAGAGGTCTCCCTCCGTTCCGCGAGGAGAGTACCAAGAGCATTTGGGGATAGTTGAGGCTCGGTTGTGTGAGATCCCATACTTGGCAGCATTTGGCATCTCTTATCCTAGGACACTAAGTGCCAGTTGTGCCTCCCATGCTCCATGACCACCATAAATGGCCCCCATGTGGCTCCAAATGTCCCTGGCAGGGAGCCCCACACCTGACTGAGAGTCTCTGGCTGATGGTCAGATGGCTTGCTGATAACAGTTAATCAATGGTTGTCATTCCTCCTTTCCACCCATAAATTTGAGATTTGCTGTTGTTGTTTAGTCCCTAAGTCCTGTCCAACTCTGGGATCCCATGGACTGTAGCCCTCTAGGCTTCTCTGTCCGTGGGATTTCCCAGGCAAGAATTCTGGAATGGATTGCCACTTCCTCCTCCAGGGGATCTTCCCGACCTAGGGATCAAACTGGTGTCTCCTGCATTGGCAGGCAGGTTCTTTACCACTGAACCACCAGGGAAGCCCCCATAAATTTGTGATGAAACAAGCCAAATGGTTTTATGGTATTGGTCCATGTGTCAGAGAGAATAAATTCATTTACATAATAGTTTCACATATTTAGGTTAAATAAGGCACTTACTGTAGTGCTGAGCAAATTGTGAGCACTCAACAAATAACTACAATTTTTAGCTTTTTTATTATGATATATTCGTTAAAAGGGAAATCAAAAGAAGCAATATTTTATACCATTTTGAACTTTAATTTCACCTGAGCGTATTTATAGTACCTTTTCCAATTCTTATATTAGCTCTCTGATCTCCTTAAGACTCAATTTCTTTACCTATGAGTATGAATGATAGTATTGATACTATGAGCTTGGTATGAGGCTTAAATGTGGCAGTGTTTGTGAAGTATTGGTGAGTGATAGCAATTAAACAGGGGACTTCCCAGCTGGCTCAGCAGTAAAGAACCTGCCTGCCTAATGCAGGAGATGTGGGTTCGATCCCTGGGTCAGGAAGATCCCCTGGAGGAGGAAATGGCAACCCACTCCAGTATTCTTGCCTATAAAATCCTATGGACAGAGGAGCCAGGCAGGCTACAGTCCATGGGGGTTGAAAAAGAGTCCAACACATCTTAGCAACTAAATAGCAGCAGCAGCAACTAAATTTTAAAAAAATTTGTTTTTCGTTATTTTAACAGATTGATGAAGAAAATTGGAGGTGGGGGACAGAGGAGGGAGATCTCAGATATCTTCTCAAATCGCTGTGTAATCTAACTCCAAACATTAATGGGCATACTGGGCTTCCCTGATGCCTCAGTGGGTATAAGAATCTGCTTACAATGCAGGAGACGTGGGTTCAATCCCTGGGTGGGGAAGATCCCCTGGAGGAGGAAATGGAAACCCACTCCAATATTCTTGCCTGGAGAATCCTTTGGATAGAGAAGCCTGGCGGGCTATAGTCCATCGGGTCATGAAGAGTCAGACACGACTGTAGCAACACACACACACACACACACACACACACACACACACACACAGCGTACATACTATTCACCTGGGAGTCTTATTAAAATGCAACAGGTGGGGGCAGGGAGGGGCCCTGAGATTCTGCATCTAAGACACTCCCAGGAAGAGACTTTAGAATCTGGACCAATCTGGGTTTTCACCCATCATGCAGGAAGCAAGGTACTCTGCTCCTTCAAACTTTAGTGTCTTTATCTGTGAGATAAAACTGCTAACTACTACTCTGTATTTACTGTGTACGGATTAAATGAGCTGCTGCTGCTGCTAAGTCACTTCAGTCGTGTCCAACTCTGTGCGACCCCATAGACGGCAGCCCACCAGGCTCCCCTGTCCCTGGGATTCTCCAGGCAAGAACACTGGAGTGGGTTGCCATTTCTTTCTCCAATGCATGAAAGTGAAAAGTGAAAGTGAAGTCGCTCAGTCATGTCCGACTCTTAGCGACCCCATGGACTGCAGCCTACCAGGCTCCTCCGTTCACGGGATTTTCCAGGCAAGAATACTGGAGTGGGGTGCCATTGCCTTCTCCGTAAGTGAGCTATAGCTCAGGTAAAACACTCAGCACATCTATGTAGCAGCACATATGTGTTCTATGCTTAATGTGTGTGTGTATGTGTGTGCTCCATCAGTCATGTCTGACTCTTTGCGACACCATGACTGTATTCCACCAGGCTCCTCTGTCCATGAGATTCTCCAGGCAAGAATACTGGAGTGGGTTGCCAGGCCCTTCTCCAGGTGATCTTCCCCACCCAAGGATCAAATCCGCTACTCTTCCATCTCCTGCATTGGCAGACAGGTTCTTTACCACTAGCACCACCTGGGAAGCCTCTGTATGCTTAATAACTGATAGCTATTATTACATCAAGCAATCTAGGCTGTTTCCAGATTGTCTAAAATCTTTTTACTATACAAAATGGAATCCTCTGCCAGAAACACTTTGGCTGGAAAGTTTATTCATGGGATTGAAAAGATGTCTACTTCTCCTTCGTATTTTTATCACCATTATCTTACTATATGGGTTAAGGACAGTCAGACACACTTTTGAAAAGCAACAATATTGAGGGACCAAATATACTTATAAAGGAAAATGATCACTTTTAATTTGATCTAAAATACCTACCTCAGGAATTCCCTGGCAGTCCAGTAGTCAGGACTTGGCACTTTTACTGCTGAGGGCGAGGGTTCAATCCCTAGACAGGGAACTAAGATTCCACAGGCTGTTGGCATAGCCAAAAATATAAAATAAAATATCTGTCTCAAACTGAAATTAATTTTTAAAAAATGGCTTAAGTGGATTAAAGTGCCAATTCCCCCCCCCCCCCCCGAAAAACCTAGCCCTTTAAATCTACATGAAAATATACAGTGTGATCAGCTCGTGACAGTAAATTCACTTGGCCAGATGGTTTCCATTTGGTGCAGGCAAGCATTCTCTGAGTAATGGGCCCCAGGAGAGCAATCTCCACCCCACGCTTCCTGTGGCTGAGACTTATAGGGGCCAGTGTGCGTCCCAGTGCTTGGATTCCCTAACATTATTAAGCAATAATGAGCGCTCAGTGGGTCATCACATTTGCTCCAGATCCGAAGTTCCAAGCGCACAGCAGTCAGAGGTGTATACATTCAAGCAGGACTAGCCAGAAACATACATCAGGAGAACTCACATGTTCTTAATCTTAACAAAGGCCATGCTGGTCACGCCAATCAGCACCACTTACTTTTTCCGATGAGTGAACAAGAAAAGGATTGAAAACTGTGGCCCTAGGATTTTGTTTGGCTTGGTTTGGTGTTCTAAAATCGTCCCTTTGTAAACACATCTTATGAAAGCCTCTGAGAGAGTTGAGAGGTTGGGATTTTTCCTTGCTTCCCTTCCTATCCCATCACAAAAGAGGAAGTTAATCATCAGGCAATGAACTTCCAGGTGGCTCAGTGGTAAAAAAAAATCCGCCTGCCAGCAGGAGACGTGGGTTCAATCCCTCAGTCAGGAGGATCTCCTGGTGGAGGAAATAGCAACCCACTCCAGTATTCCTGCCTGGGAAATCCCATGGACAAAGGAGCCTGGTGGGCTACAGTTCATGGGGTTGAAAAAGAGTTGGACACAACTTAGCAACTAAACAATGACAAGAAGAGATAGATCACCCATTTGAGACATGTAATTAGTAGAGTGAATGATCTCAGGATGTTCAGGAAAGGAAATCACAGGGGAGGATCTGGTTGTTCTGGCATCATTACACACAAGTATGTGAGAGGGGTCAGAAAATCAACTGCTGAATCGGGCCATGGTCATTTTAGCAGAATAGTTTCCCTAGCATGACTGAGTTGGAAGTTTTATGACTATCATATAGGGAATTATTCTCCTATGTGGAGGTGCAGAAAGATTAACACACCTGCCCTGTTAGGAGGGTCGACTCAGACCAGGAGTGGAGAATTCCTTGTCAATAGTAACTGAAGTGGAGAATAGGATCGAGTTTCCATCTTTCTTTGAAGATGGGAATCACTTACGCATGACTGACTATATGGTCAGGAGGAGAAGCTGGAAATACACAAGAGGATGATAGTTGATATATAGGTAGGACATAGGGTTCCCCAGTGGCTCAGCAGATTAAGAATCTGCCTGTAATGCAGGAGACACAGGAGACATGGGTTCGATCCCTGGGTGGAGAAGATCTCCTAAAGGAGGAAATGGCAACCCACTCCAGTATTTTTGCCTGGAAAATTCCATGGACAGAGGAGCCTGGTGGGCTGCAGTCCATGGAGCCACAAAGAGTCAGACACAATTGAGCACATGGCACAAAGCAAGCAAGGTAGGAGATAAGAGTTCATAGGATCCAGAACATGAGTGGAGGGTGCACACCTTCTGTTGTGAAACGAGAAGGAAATACAAATGAGTATAAATATCCCAACATTGTACACACAGGAGTAGAGTCTACATTTCTTTGGGTGTCTATATCTGGCTGGAAAGTTAGATCTGAGACTGCAGGGCAAGGAGCTGAAGGATAGGATGACAGGATTGACTGGGGTTTTTTTTTGGGGGGGGGTGCTTTTTTTTTTTTTTGTGGTCTGTCGTGTCCAACTCTTTGCAACCCCATGGACTGTAGCCCGCCAGGTTCCTCTGTCCAGGGCAAGAATACTGGAGTGGGTTGCCATTTCCTTCTTAGGGAGGACTGACCTATAGGATTACAAAAGTGGCTGAGTGGTTTAATATCAGCCTATAACAATTTTTGGATACTATGGGGGTGGGGTGTTGAGGGAGTTGGGAGTTCTTGGTTTTTTTGGTGGGGGGCCACACAGCATTGCTTGCAGGATCTCAGTTCTCTGACCAGAGATTGTACCCGGGCCACTGCGGTGAAAACCCAAAATCCTAACCACTAAGCCACCAGGGAATTCCCAGGATGATATAGTTTGTAATCCACAGATTTCTTCATAGAAGGAATGAAATGACCTTAAATATAAAGGAACAGGAGATTTTCTGAGCAATTTTTGAAGCTAGCTCTTCAGAAGGTAAAATTTCAGTCTGAAGTTTTGCTGGGAGGGAAAAAAAAAAGTGGGTTTAAACCTAGGGAGAGGGTATATGCAGTCCCAAACCAGAGGCATGGATCTTGCTCCTCCAGGGTTCAAACATTGGTGAAATGACAGAACAACTCCCTCTGACCTCTGGTCTGTTATCTTTTTATTATATTTGTTTCCTGACAGCCTCTGTTGCAAACACCCTCTCTGCCCATGGAAGGAAATTCAGAAGCCAAGGTCATTCCCTGAAGCGTTTGTCCCAGTAACCTTTCTGAATCATACACCCAGCTCTCCAATGTTACTAATCAGACATTTAAAAATCCTTTAGAGACAGAAGAGGCTTTTGGGTCTCATGGCAGAGTGACCTTGACTTTCAGTTCAACAAACGCCAGGACATAAACAGTACACAGAGCAGATTTAACAAGTATACCCAGAAACTCATGAGCTAGGCCTGACTCTGAAGATAGAGTCATTTTCAAGGTCACGGTTTCAACACAGAAAAAAACGCATTGAATTAAACAGATTCCAAGTTTTAGTTAGTGTTATTGGACCCCACTCTCTGGAACTGGCCGAGCACGCTATACATTATTCAGGTGTTTTGATGAGTTATTCCCGTTGCCATAATAAGATTCTGCCTACCGTGCCATGTCCAGATCATGCTCCATTTATTTTAATAAGAGGGCACTCCCACTCTGGCTAAGGCCCCCTGTCCCTGGAGAAATTTTTCTGTATGTAGATAAAAATCCATCTAGAAAACTGGGTCCCTGCGTGTTCAGTCTTGCCGAGCCGGTTGATGGCATTATCCATTTCTACCACAGGGTGGCGCCCGCGGACCTCAAAAGACGCTGCGGAGGGGCACTGCTTGAATCCCAGCCTCCGCGAACTCGAACGTGGGGGTGTCAGAGCGCCCCCGCCCATTTCAGCAAGGAGAAAACTGCTATCCAGAGAAGGTAAGGGACCTGACGCCAATCGCACCGCTACTCTGGTGAAGGCAGGATCAAAGTCCATGTTTCCACGCTGTCAATCCCAAATTCATCCCAGTGGTTTTCAAACCAAAACAACCTCTCATCTCTGGATGTTTCTTCTAATCCCTCAGAGACCCAGCCACCAGCCCTTGGCTACCTAGCACAAAGCACCCCTGAGGCCTCCAGGTACGGTACTAAGAGTTATATATACTAACTCATCCTAGCCTTCACAGCAGTCCTACAGAGCAGAAAAGAGTGTTTAGGGGCTTCCTGGTGGTCCAGTGTTTAGATGGCTTTCCAGTACAGGGGGTGAGGGTTTGTTTGATCCCTGCTCAGGTGAACTGAAGTCCCACATTGCCACAGGGTGTGGCCAAAACTTTTTTAAAATGAATAAAAGACAAAAATGGTTAAAATGGTAAATTTTAATGTTATATATATTTTACAATTAAAAAAATCAAAAGAGCCATCAAGCTCAATACTTAATAACTATAAGGTTTCCTTAAATATATTTCGCTAATAATAGATAAAATTTGCAAACTTTCTTAAATAAATGCAATATATGTCTCCAAGATGGGATATCAGTAAAAAGAACAGCTTGGGTAACAGCTTTCCAAATCAAAGTTGGAAAGAAGTTCTTAAAATAAAATCACAACTTAAACATCAAAGGAAGAGAGGCAAGAGGAGTAGGGTAGTTCTCACAAAGAATAGGGAAGGAAGGGACGTTTCATTTCACACAAAAGTCAATCAGAACAGACACTAACTTAAAAGTCTGTCCCTCGGACTTCCCTGATAGTCCAGCGGTAAACACATCACCTTCCAATACAGGGGGTGTGGGTTCAATTCCTGATCAGGCAGCTAGTATCCCACGTGCCTCCTGGCCAAAAAACCAAAACATTAAAAGTAAACAAAAAACAGAACAATAATGTAACAAATTCAATAAAGACTTTTAAAATGGTCCACATCAAAAAAAAAATCTATCCCTACACTTCTGCTCTTGCACAGAGGGGATATTTGAGTGTCATATTGAAAGATAAAGAATTATGAACATTAAAACTGCTATTGTTATTCTCTTTTTGATTGAATAATCTCCTGCTGGAAAACTTCAAAAATATTTCCCAAAATAATTCAGCTGGAATTTCTCATGCGTTCGTTCCCAGGCGCTCCCATAGAAGATTTAGCAGGGGCCGCTGGTGCCCCCCACGTCTTCCCTGTGTTTCTCCCTGCCCTCCAGGCTGTCTGGTTATTGGGCTGGGGACACTTTCTTGCCAGTGGAAAGTAGCAGGGTGACACGTTTTCTTTCCAGGGTAGAGTAGATGAGAGCCAGCAGGCCTTCTCCGTGTGTTTCCCTGTCCTGCTGAATCCCCAGGTGACAGAGTTCACAAGACCCGGGAAACCTAGATCCCAAGATGCTGCGTGTAGATGGGTGTGAGCAGCCTGCCTGGTACCTTCTGCTAGAAAAAGAAAAAAAAAAAACTTTAGTTTTTTTCAGCCACTGAGATTTGTTACCATAACATAGCCACACTTCTATGACTGATAGAAATGATAAGGTGGAAATCCTTATCTTTCTTGCTCTTCAAGTCAGTGCACCTCTGAGCACTTTTTAAAACTCCAACATAGCCGTCATGATATACTAACAAACGCTAGAGGGCACAATGGCGTTGCAGGAAACTTGGAACCATACTGTATATGTAGTAAGGTGTGGGATCTTGCAAAATTAATGCAACAGAAAAATAGGTCGTGGAAAATATCACTAGCTTTGGAAACAACTGTTTTCTTTGCTGGTCTCTTAGCCACATGTCACGATCTGCAAATCACTTTATTAAAAGAAAACTTTCAACACAAAACTAGTAAATTCCCAAAACAGAGGAAGCCTATATACTTTTCCAAATAGGAAAAACTAACGGGAATGGCCTCAGTGTAAGAGACACATTTGTCTTCCATCTGTGTTTTGTTTCTGCCTTCGGATGTGCCCGTCTGCCAGCACTGTTAGGCCATGGAATCCGGACGTATTGTAAACCGGCAGCTTGAGAAAGCTCAGGTTTCTAAAGTCTCCCTGTTATGAGAGGTGACCAGATGCTGCAAACATCAAGCTGTGACAGGAAGCTCCCCTCCCACCCCAATGTCATCCTGCGTGCTGAGCAGACTTCCTTTTCCCGTTTCCTTTTTCCCCTCTTTTTTTTTTTTTTTTCTTCAAAGTCTGCTGCCAAAACTGTCTTCCTCTACTGTTGTTCTGATGACATCACCCCTGCCCTAACTTGCCCTTAGTCTCCGGGTCGCAGTTTGCCTTCATTTCCTTGAGCGGCCTTTGGGCCGCCTCTACATACAGTAAGTCTCCTACACACGAACCTTCAAGTTTCAAACTTTCAAAGATGCGAGCAGGGTTCCATCAGCGTCAGATGGGAGTGACATTGCAGCTCGCCCTCCATCTCCTCTTGCTGACGACCCTTCAGCTCTGCCATCTCCCACCTCCTCTCCCTCCTCCAGGCAGTGTGTCTTCTTGCCTGTTCACTCGATGTCAACCTCTGTATGCCAGCTGTAGTATAGTACAACAAGGTACTGTACTGTGAAATTCAAAGTGTTCTCTTTATTTTGTGTGTTTGTTTTTTTAAAATATTATTTGTGTGACAAGTATTACAAACCTGTTACAGGGTGGTACTACATAGTTGGTCGTGTTGGCTGAGTACCTAGGCTCATTCTGTTAGACTTAAATGAACACGATCTCAGAACAGAATGGTCTGTACGTAGGGGACTTTACTGCATTTTTGCCCTGCTGTCTGCTGCTTCTCAGCACTGCTGCACGGGACTGTCGTTCTTGATGTCCCAGTGCTGAGGCATCCTTTTTCACTTCTAACAAAGAAAGTATTCCTACGTCTCTTCCAAACCAGCTTCATGTATATATTCGTTGCTCAAGCACACATTTAGCCCTGTCCGCACGCATGGCATGGTTCTGGATACTGTAAGAGGATATACAGAAGTGAAAGACACGGTCCTCACACTGGAAATGACCAGGTAACCATTTGTGCTGGGGCTTTGGGAAACCAACTTGACGGATGAAATAGCAGGAGAAAAGTACGCAGTGATACCAAATAACTACACCATCAGAGTTGCAGCCGTGGGGTCATTCTAATTATATTATCATCTTGTCAAAATTATCATTTCAACAAAAAATGACTTGAGTCTTAAGTTGGTGTTAAGGATATGATCCTTATACCAAATTACAAAAACTATTATCTCCATTGCATACCATGCTCCTTACAAAAAAAAGAATTAAAAAAAATTTTTCCACCTATCTTGTGGTTATGACTCTCTGTTTCCAATTCAGAGGGCATGGGTTCGAACCCTGATCAGGGAACTAAGATCCCCCACATGCCTCATGGCCAAAAAACCAAAACATAAAACAAAAGCAACATTGTAACAAATTCAATAAAGACTTTAAAAATGATCCACATTTTTTTAAAAATCCTAAAAGAAAAAAAATCTATTTGCTATGTCTCCATTTGCATGGAAAATTCCATGGACAGAGGAGTCCAGCAGGCTACAGTCCTTGGGATTGCAGAGTTGGACAAAACTTGGTGACTAAGCAACAGCAACAAATATGCCCATATATTTGTTTCATTTTTTAAAAGATGCTGCTTGCCATCCACTAAACTGATTTTCCCACTCACCAAGGAATCACAAACCACAGTATGAAAAGCTTTGCTCTGATAAACTCCCTTCAATTTACAATGGAAAAACTGAAGTGTTAAGAACTTGGGAAACTTACTTAAGTAGCTACGAAACGTGATACATCCCATTAATAGAATGAAGCATAAAAATTATATGATCCTCTCCATAGATGCAGAAAAAGCATTTGACAAAACTCAACACCCTTTCATGATCAAAGCTCTTAAGAAACCAAATGTAGAAGAGACATAGCTCACATAACATAGACTATATCTAAGAAACTCATTGCTATCATCACACTGGTGAAAGTCGGAAAGCTTTTCCTATAAAATCAGGAATGAGACAAAAGTGCCCACTCTCACAACTCCTATTCAGCACAGTACAAAAGTTCTGATCAGAACAACCAAGCAAGAAAAAGAGATAAATGCAATCCCAGTGGAAAGAAGAGAATAGTGGTACAACTCACCATCCACTGGGGGGAAAAAAGAAAAAGAAAATTGTTACTTCCTGTCCTACAACATCAAACATATTCATATGGTCTAAATTTTTTTGGACTTTTTATTTTGTATTGAGGTTATCCCGCTAACAATGTTCTGATAATTTCAAGTGAACAGCAAAGGGGCTCAGCCGTACATATACATGTATCCGTTCTCCCCCAAACTCCCCTCCCATCCAGGCTGCCACATAACACTGAGCAGAGTTCCCTGTGCTGTACAGCGGGCCAATGGATGAACTTTTTTAATGCAAAAGAAAATCACAAAAATACTAGGAAGAAGTATATAAATAATTTTAAGGTTGGAAAGGAGATTTTTAAGACCGGTGATTTAAAAGAAGGGATTACCCTGGTGGTACAGTGGAGAAGAACCTGCCCGCCAATACAGGGGACATGGATTGGATCCCAGGTCCGGGAAGATTGCACGTGCCTGGGAGCAGCTGAAGCCTGTGCGCCACAACTGCTGAGCACATGTGCTGCAGCCCATGACGCCTGCGCTCTGGAACCCATGACGCCTGCGCTCTGGAGCCCATGACGCCTGCGCCCTGGAGCCCATGCGCCACCAGCGAAGCCACCACAGTGAGAAGCCGGAGCACCACTAGGAAGAGTAACCCCCGCTCGCCGCAGCTAGAGAAAGGAAAGACCATGCAGCAACGCAGACCCAGTGCAGCCAAAGTAAATACATAATTTTTTAATTAAAATAAAACAAAATGAAGACACCAAGAAGGAAGAGATTGATAAATTGACTAAAATAGTTCTCAGTTTCTCTGTACTAAAAGAAAACCCACAAATAAAATTAAGCCGCACGTGAAAACTTGGGGGAAATGTTGCCATCATTTATGAAAAGTAAAGAATTCAAAATCTCAAAATAGAACACTTCAAAATTCATAAAGACAGTCACACCTAAACGGGAAGTTGCTAAAGGACAGATCACAAAATTAGAAATATGAATGGCCAATAAATTTGCAGAAAATCTTGAAGAAAATTTCCTTTCTCCAAATGGATAGTCGGTTGTCCCAGTATCCTACTCTTTCCATTGGAAATTACATAATAGCTTTTCTTTCCTTACTGCTGCTGCTGCTGCTGCTGCGTCGCTTCAGTCGTGTCCGACTCTGTGCGACCCCAGAGACGGCAGCCCACCAGGCTCCCCCGTCCCTGGGATTCTCCAGGCAAGAACACTGGAGTGGGTTGCCATTTCCTTCTCCAATGCATGAAAGTGAAAAGTGAAAGTGAAGTCCTAGCATGCGTTTTATACTTACTGCTTTGATCTAGTCTATGTAGCATAAATGGTGCTAGATGTGCTAACTTTATCGTGATAATGTTTTACAATGTATACAGGCATCAAAGTCATCACATTGTACATCTTGAACTTGCACAATTTTTACTGTTGGATATTAGCTGCTCAGTTGTGTCTGATTCTTTACCACCCAACGGATTGTAACCCGCCAGGCTCCTCTGTCCATGGAGTTCTCCAGGCAAAAATACTGGAGTGGGTAGCCATTCCCTTCTCTAGGGGATCTTTCTGACCCAGGGATCGAACCCAGGTCTCCCCTATTGCACGATGTTATCTGTTATACCTCAGTAAAGCTGGGGGGAAAGGATTAGAGTTCCAAAAGGGCATAAAATTCTGGAACCAGGATTTTCTTTTAATCAAGACATAATTTACATACCATAAAATTCACCCTTTAAAGTGTACAATTCAATGGTTTTTAGTATATTCACAAGGTTGTGCAAACATTACTATCACATTCCAGAATATTTTCTTCACCCTTAAAGAAATTCCATACCCACTAGCAATTGGACAAGAATTGATATTTATTCCCAGTCCAAACATCTTTCCACTGTCATAGCTTTCTATGGATTTTCAAACTGATTACCTTAAGGTAAGTAAAGCTTATTAAGTGTTTATACGTACTTCTAAATGACCAAATTTATCAAATCCTTGCTAGGACTTTACATAATTCTGTGCTGTTTATCATCTCAGGGTTTTATATAAATTTCTGTATTCTCTGACTTTTTTGTTTTGTTTTTTAATTTCTACCAGATTCTTGAGGGTACGTAACAAACACTCAGGAACTAACCCTGTGTACATGTACACTAAACCGACTCAGGAAATGCTTTGTTCTTTGGATGTATAGCTCATCATCTCAAAGGAAATGAGACCGGTGATTTTTAAAGAGAATATGTGAGACTTGGAGACTCTTACAAAAGGAGGAATTATTTTTTTTCTGTTTCAAGGTTTTCAAATAAAATCCATAACTCTTAAGGACCTAGACAATAGGTCCTTAAGACGGCGAAGGAGAATCTAAATATTTTCCTGAACAGAAGTTCAAATAAATTTTAAAAGGGCTTCACTCTAATATAAACAAAATTTCCAGTCTGGTTTTCAAAACATCCATTACTTAGTCTCCAACTCTGCTTCTACTTAAACTTGTTGGAATTCATTTTACATAAAATGAACATGAATGTCAATTTTCTATTTTATGCCAAAATTACCAGGTGTCCGAAAAAAAAAAAAAAATCTCTACTTTGAAGTTAGTCACATTTGGAATTTTTAAATAGCATCCTCTAAAGTATGAATCATTGTACACTGATTCTTCAGTACACGGTTGTTAATTCTTTAGTAAACATGGTTTCAAGTATTCAGAAGCACAGGGGCCCACAGAAATCAATGACCAGAACTCAGTGCTCAAAAATTTGAAATAGCTGTAGATTAGTCCACTGTGTGTGTGTGTGTGTATTCAGTTGTGTCTGACTCTTTGAAGCCCAGTGGATCATAGCCCACCAGGCTCCTCTGTCCGTGGAATTTTCCAGGCAAGAATACTGGAGTCGGGTGACATTTCCTACAGCAGGGGATCTTCCTGATCCAGGGATCGAACCCACATCTCTTGCATCTCCTGTGTTGGCAGGTAGATTCTTTACCACTAGTGCCACCTGAGAAGCCCTAGTCCACTATAAAGAAATAAAAATGATGATGACAATAAAGCTAAAAGAAAAATTTTTTAAATAGTGGCTAGCTCTTCTGAACAAAACAAAATCTCTTTTAAAAATTAAATTAGCTATAAACACTAATTTTATTAGTCTTTAATGAAAATGTCCAAAACTATGTATGTTAACATTAAATTTGGTAGTATAGTAATTCCTTTTTCTCTGAAAAAAAAATCCACATAACATCTTTGAAAATCTTAATATTTAGGTTTGTTGAATTCCAATACAAAGACAGTATCCTGCCATTGATTTTTCCAGTTCTTCAAGTTAATAAAATCATAAGATCTCTTTTAATACAGCATAAAGTGAAATATACAGAATTTGTTAGGAGATATTCTATAAATGTTTTATGAACCAATGAATAAGCTGATTTTTAAAAGATTCAACAACCTTACCTCGTTTGGGTTCTTAGCCATTTTTTTTTAATTTATTTATTTTTAATTGGAGGATAATTGCTTTACAATATTGTATTGGTTTCTGCCATGTATTGACATGAATCAGCCACAGGTATACCTATATCCCTTCCTTCTTGAACCTGTTTTTTTGTTTTTGTTCTGTTTTGCTTTTATCTTTTTTGTGTGGGAGGGGCGGGTTATGACCTATTTACTGACTGTGAGCACTGAGTTAAGTTGACTTGGAAGGTTTAACTACAGTTACTTAACTTTAGCAGATTAAAGTGTAAACTTTAATGTTGATTTAACATACATCCTTTGTATTTGGCAAGGTAAATTATATATGCTGTACATACAGTCACTTTTCAGATATTAGGTTCTTCAGTTGAAGACCATGATTTGAGGGAAATGTCTTTGGAAGACTGCCTTGATAGATGCCAAATACTAATCTCCAGAAAGTTATACTTAATTCATATGTTCTTTCTGAATTGAATTCATTCTTTTAAGGCTAATCTCATACATCTTTTTAAGTTTGCCCCCAACTCTTTCTTAGGGATGTAAGATTACCCAATAAAGAATTTCCTATGAATTTGTAGAATCCCACATTTTTTTTAATAAATGGCTTTCATATGACAGCAAAGGTAGGATTAGAAATAGAATGTGAAGATATAAAATGAAGTGAAAGGGTTAGCTGCTCAGTTGTGTCCAACTCTTTGAAACTCCACGGACTGTAGCCCACCAGGCTACTCTGTCCATGGAATTCTCCAGGCAAGAATACTGGAGTGAGTTGCCATTGCCTTCTCAAGGGCATCTTCCCGACCCAGGGATTGAACCTGGGTCGCCTGCATTGCAGGCAGATTCTTTACTGTTTGAGCCACCAGGGAAGCACAGAATCCCACATTTAAAAAAAATTTTTTTTTGTTTGTTTATCTACTTATTTATTTGGTCAGGCTGAGCAGCTTGTGGGATCGTAGTTCCCTAACTAGGTATTGAACCCAGGCCCATGTCAGTGGAAGTGCTGGGTCCTAACCATTGCACCGCCAGGGAAGTCCCAGAATCCCACATTTTTTATTTGCATTTCCTAATTATAAAGGCAGTTTACCAATTTTAATTATTTTAGAATTTGGAGAAATAAATGCAGTTTTACATAGTCATTGAAATAACACTAAAAAAAGAAAAATTCCTTTCTGCAATCACAGTGACTTTCTGTTGAACAGGTTTTGGAGCATTTCCTCTTATTAGCTGTGTGTTTTTTAACCTCTCTAAGCTGAAGGGATCCAGTCTTCAAATGGGAATAATACTGCCAACCTCCAGGGTGTTTATGAGGATTCAGTGAAAGATGCAGGTAATCCTTGTATCTGTACTGTTGGTCACAGTAATTCATTCACAGGACATTTCATCAAAACATAGATGTTACGTTAAGTATTTGTTGTGTACCTTATTCCCTTAAGGGGCTTCCCTGGTGGCTCAGATGGCAAATAATCTGCCTGCAATGCAGGAGACCCTGGTTCAGTCCCTGGGTGGGGAAGATCCCCTGGAGAAGGGAATGGAAACACACTCCAGTATTCTAGCCTGGAGAATTCCATGGGCAGAGGAGCTTGTCAGGCTATAGTCCATGGGGTCGCAAGGTGTCAGACACGACTGAGCAACTAACACTTATTCCCTTAGAAGGAAGAGCTATTTCAAGTACTGAAAAGCCCTTTTCATATACAAGTAAAATAAGCTTAAATACATTTTGCTAAAGGATTAAAAATGCATTATGGTTTACATCACATAATAAGATCTTGTCTGATTTTAATTGCTCACAGATGTAAAAAATAATGATCTCTACCACTGAAAATACGAAAAGAAGGCCTAGCTTAAAGAAATATTAAAACAGGTTTTCAAAAACACAGCTTTATTCTAAACATATTTTTAACCAGACCACAAAGTTATCTTGCAAAATATTTAAAAATAAAAAGTTCCCTGATTCCAATCCTTTATGTTTTATGATCTGATGTCAGTTAATTCAAGAGATAAGAGCCTGACTGACTTGCAGTTTCTTTTCTAAATCTTTGATGTAGGTAAACATTCTAACTTCTTGCCTTCAAGCAAAGTTATGTTCTACTTTCTATAACCCATTTGTAAAAGATTTCCAGGAAGTAGCAATCTGGTAGCAATTTTAGTCGGGGGTTTAAACTCACTGTCAGAGACACTGACTTATTCTGACCACACATTGGCTTAATGTATCAGGCTAACCACTGGATAATGGCTACAGGAATTGCAAATATAGATCCTGGGAGGAAATTACAAGCCTATAGGGCAGAGCTAGCAAATGGACTTCAACATCTAATGTCAATTTCAGGTGTCTGCTGCCTGAATTACTGTGTTGAGCAGTCTTTTGAGGATGGAGGTGGTGTTCTAGAACAGGGGTCACCAACCCCTAGGATCTGATGCCTGATGATCTGAGATGGAGCTAGAGTAATAATAATAGAAATAAAGTGCACAATAAATGTATAACGCACTTGAATCATCACGAGACCATCCCCTTCCACTCGGGTCCGTGGAAAAATTGTCTTCCACAAAACTGGTCTGGTGCCCAAAGGGCTGGGGACCGCTGCTCTAGGAGAAGACGTATGTATGTGCTTCTGTGCTGTGATCTAAAAGCAGTGACTCCCCGGGGCAGCCAGAGGTGGGGCTGATTGGCCAGCTGTGTTCCCCTCTTGGGGTCTTACATGTGGCTCAAGGCAAGTAGAGTTACCATTGGGGTCCTACAAGCTCTTATCTGCACACAGGCTTCCCACTGTGCATCTGCTTTGTTCTCTCTCTGAAAACCACTGCCTGCTGCTCCTGGCTCCTCTGCCCCCACCCCTGGAGACTCACCTACTGCCACTGGACCCTCAACTTCACCACCCTACCAGGAATAACCTGGGTCACCTTTGTGTCACTTCCTCCGAATTCCAAATTTCAAGCTAGAGCCTGACAGTTGGGTACTCAGACCAAAGGGCTACACACCGGCTACGGGCAGAGGCGGGGTTCTCAGAGGAGAGGACCTTGGGTTCCAGAGACACCTTCCAAAGGTGTCCACCGCAGTCTGTGTGTCCGCTGAGGGCACGTGAGAAGATGCCAGGTGCCATCCAGCTTTGAAACTGCTGTCACAGGACAGAGTAAGGAGCCAAGTTGAGGACAGGAAAGTCTGAAGGTATGGCTAAGGCTAGATTACCTAGGAACCTCAGCCATAACCTCAGACTTCCCAGCTCTCAACCTGGTTCCTTACTCTGTCCTGTGATAGCAGTTTTGAAGCTGGTTGGCTTGAAACTCAAACTTAACATTAGAAAAAGTAAGACCATGGCATCTGATACCATCACTTCATAGGAAATAGAAGGGAAGAAGTGCAAACAGCGGCAGATTTTATTTTCCCAGGCTCCAAAATCACTGCAGACAGTGACTGTAGCCATGAAACCAAAAGATGCTTGCTCCTTGGAAGAAAAGCTATGACAATCCTAGACAACGTATTAAAAAGCAGAGACATCACTTTGCCAACAAAGGTTTATATAGTCAAAGCTATGGTTTTTCCAGTAGTCATGTATGGATGTGAGAGTTGGACCATAAAAAAGGCTGAGCCTGGAAGAATTTATGCTTTCGAATTGTGCTGATGGAAAAGACTCTTGAGAGTTCCTTGGACTGCAAGGAGATCAAAAGAGGCAATCCTAAAGAAAATAACCCCTGTATATTCATTGAAAGGACTGATGCCGAAGCTGAAGCTCCAACACTTTGGCCACCTGATGCAAAGAGCTGACTCTTCGGCTCCTTGGAAAAGACCCTGATGCTGGGAAGGATGGAAGGCAAAAGGAGAAGAGGGTGACTGAGGATGAAGATGGTTAGATAGCATCACTGACTCAATGGACATGAATTTGAACAAATTCTGGGAGACAATGGAGGACAGAGGGGCCCAACAATCTATAGTTCATGGGGTTGCAAAGAGCCAGACACAACTTAGTGACAGAAACACAACAATATCTAGGAATAGGCAAGGACTTCCCTGGTGGTCCAGTGATTAAGACTCCGCACTTCCCCTGCAGGGGGCACTGGTTCAATCCCTGGTTGGGGAAGTAAAATCTCACATGCCATTTCGTATAGCCAAATAAAATACCTAGGAATAGGCAAAGTGGTGCAGGGTTGGGGGTGGGGGTAAGTTTGCTGACGCTGGTAGGGACTTGTCTACATGCAACAGGCCTGGGACCAAAATGCAGGAGAACTAGGAAGAACTGAAGTCACAGAAATAAACCAGGATGACCCGAGAATAGATTCCAACAGCAAAGACTAGATTTCCAAAAAATAGTCCTGGAGCTGGGGAGGCATACCAGGCACAGGATGGAAATCTAAGATCATAGACCAGGTGGTCAAGAAATTAGACACTGGAGAGAGCAACAAAACAGGGCAAAAAGATGGGTTGGATTTGCTGAAGCTCATGTAAGACTGCCATTTCTTATGTCTATTCATTGTCGGAGATGTCCTTACACATCCAATGAATTGCCCAGTTGAGCACCAGTCTGTGAAGCAACGAAGGTATCAGAAATGGATGGGTTACAGCACCTCTCCACGGAGCTTGGCACAATGAGCCTAATATTCAAGGATGAATAATTTCCTTTTGCCTGATTTTCCAAATCTTTGCTTAGAGGGCTCCTCATGTTCGCCCTAATTGGCCAGGTGGAGGAGGCAAAGCTGGGGTAGTGAAGATAACCTGAGGCGCTGAGTGGACCTAAGGAGCGCCAAGCTTTGGGCAGGTACTTCAAGCCTGGGGGAAGGCATTTTTGGGTAGGGGGTAGTAGTGAGGATAAAGAGCAGAGACCAGTGCATGCACCCTCTGTAGGAATACAAGGCTCTCTAGTTACCAGGAAGAGAAGATTATCATCATAGCCTGAGAGATGGAGGCAGCAGCAGCAGAGGATTGACAGCAGGCAGGAAAGGTTTATTCCAAACACAACCATTTCCTGGCAGAATCAGATGTTTCAGGGTGAGAGGGTGTGGCCCTAGCTAAACTCCAAATGTACTGTAAACTGTACATCAGTCAAGTAATTCTAAGTATTAATAAACAAATTTTGCGCTTCACTTTTGCAAGGACTTAACACATTTCACTCATTTATTTCAAGCTTTCCCCTTTGTCCGACAGACTCACCCAGGGACCCCATGGTTTGGGCTCCTTATGACTCCTGAACCCTTAACCCATAAGGTTAATGCATAGCAGATCTCCCTGCCCTGTGGGAGGCTGTGCTTCTTCATTTGTCCTTTTCACAAATGAACAGAAGTCACTTGAAAGCAACTTCTATTAAACCAAACTCAGTGAGACTTGAGGTTCTTTGTCCTGCTTGTTTTTTGTTTGTGTGTGTGTGTGTATTTATTTTTGGCTGCGCTGGGTCTTCATTGCTATGTGCAGGATTTCTCTAGTTGTAGGAAGCAGAAACTAGATTTCTCTAGTTGTAGGAGCTTCCCTTGTGGCTCAGCTGTTAAAGAATCCGCCTGCAATGCAGGAGACCTAGGTTCAATCCTTAGGTCTGATCTTCCTCAGTCAGGAAGATCCCCTGGAGAAGGGAAAGGCTACCCACTCCAGTATTCTGGCCTGGAGAATTCCATGGACTGTATAGTCCATGGGGTCGCAAAGAGTCCACAGGACTGAGCAATTTTCACTTTCAGGTAGCAGGAGCTACTCTTCCTTACAGGTACAGTCTTCTCTCTGCAGTGGCTTCTTTTAGTGCAGCTTGTGGGCCCGAGGGCTCAGTAGTTGTGACGCACAGCATGTGGTGGTTTTCCTGGAGCAGGGACTGAACCCGGGTCCCCTGCATTGGCAGTTGGATTCTTAACCCCTGGACCACCAAAAAAGTCCTGTCCCATTTGTTTTAAATATGCCTAGAAATAAATGAGCCACTGAGTTTAAGGTTGAAGAGTCTGCAAGAATATTCACAGACTGAAGCTTGATGTTAAGATGAATATTCCAGAAGAAAAAACAGGGAATGAGGTTTAAAAAAATAAAATAAAAATGATGGCTAAGAGATGAAAACAAGGATGAGTGAATGTAACAAAACATGGAGAGATTTTGACACCCTCGCCCACCTTTAAAACTCCATACAGAATATTTTCAAAGCCACCTCACCCCTTATAGAGTTGACTTTAGTATTTTAGAATTGATTTTAGCATATTTTTAACTAGTATTTTAGAATTGATTTTATGAAGCTGAGAAGTGTTTTTTTTGTTTTGAAGATGAGTTTAGGAGAAAGATATAATCTCTGTTTTATATAGAAGTTTAGAAAAGTAACAGTTCAAGGAATTTATTTTCTAGTTAAAAAAAAGTTAAATGTTAAGTTTCATGACATGTTTATTTATTCATGTATTTATTTTGGCCAAAGAGGCAGGGAGGCTCTTAGATCCTGGATTAGGGATGGAACCTCCTGCCTTCTGCAGTGGAAGTGCAGTCTTAACCAGTGGACCACCGTGGTTGGTGAACCAACATGAAATTTTTAATGCCCATGACACGCAAGAGCAAATGAGGGTTTGGTAGCTAAATCTAATATTAAAGTACCTTTTAGTTAATGTAAATGTCTAAGCCTATCTTTGGTTCATCTAGTGAGCTGAAAAAACATTTTTTTCATACCCTTATATAGAGTTTCCTAAATTCCTAGAATACCGGAATACTGACACATATGATTGTATCATTTTGTGTATATCAAGGATGATTCTGAATTTCGCTAAAAACCACAAAGGAAACCAACAGTCCCAACATTAGTAGTTCTAATAACCTCACTAAAGAGGAAATACGAAGAGGAAGTTAATCTAAGAGTCTGACAGGGCAGTGATTTCAGCAGAAGAGACTCCGTATTCAGCCCTTTCTGACACTGACTGGCCCACATTTTAGAATTCCGGGTCCTTCTAGGCACTCTCCCCTTTCCGTCTAGCGACCGGCTGTAAAATATAGGAGTCTTAGTTGGTGGGTGCTCTGCCTTCGTTGGAGTGGCAGTCTCAGTTTCCACAGCTGTCAAATGGGACAGTAATACCTGTCGCCCGCTCCGGCGCCCCCCGGCCCCGCAGTTCCTCCGCTGGGACATCGCCAGCATCGCCTAAGAATACTTGGTCCCAAGATAAGCCCAAACCACCATTACCGAGAGAGTCGCCAACAGAACTCGGCTTCGGTCCCCTCTCCCGGCAAGGCTGGTTCGACCTACAGTCAACAGGAAGCTCCCGGGGCTGGGACAGGATCCCCGGGTCGGAAGGCGGCCAGACGCGAGCGTTTTTGGACGGCGATCAGGCGGGTGATGAGGTTGTTAGGAACGCCCCCCTGGCTCAAGCGGCGCGACTGAGATTTTACTACCCACGATAAAGGGTGCGGAAGCCTGGTACCGAGGAGCCAAGAGCCAGCCCCCCAAACTCCCCGGTCCTCCCCCACGAAAACAAAGCCCTCGGCACTACACAGAGCGAGGCGAAGGGACGCGAGAAAGCGAGGGGGCGGGCAGCCCACCCCATCTCGCGCGGCACCCGCGGGGTCCGCGAGCGGGGAGGGGGCGCTGTGGGCCTGCTCTCCGCGTGGAGAAAAGCCGCCTCCTCACGCCCCCTCAGCCTGAGCCGCCTCGGGAAGCCGCCCCGGGAAGCAGCCCCGGGCCCCGCCGCCATGTTGGGTCGGGATTAGCGACTCGGTCTCGCCGCAGACGGCGACCGCGGGAGGGGCGGCCCGCCCCCCGAGGGGGCGCGCGCGACGGCGGCGGAGGCGGCGCCGGAAGGCGGGGTCGTCGGAGCCGGGCCGGGCGCGGCGCGAGTTCCGGTGAGCGGGTGACCGCGCGCGCAGGTAGCCCCCGCCCCCGGGCCGGCATGGGGGGCGGGGCCGGGAGTGAGGGCGGGCCCCGCGCGGGGAGAAGGTGGAGCGTGAGGCCGCGGGGTGGGGAGCCCGGGAATTCCCTCCTCCTCAAGTGGAGAGCCGGAGGCCGGCTGTGCCGTCGTCGCTGCCGCCCGGCGCCCGGGACGAGGAGGTGGAGGACGGGAGCGGGCGCCGCGGGCCTGGTCTCCGCCCGCCGCCCCCTCCCCGCCACCCTTCCCCGCTGCTGCGGCGACTCATGCGAGCGCGGCCGGAGCGCAGGTAAGGAGCCGGCGGGGGCCCCGCGGGTGGAGGCGGCCGACCCTGGCCCCGCAGCGCGAGGCCCAGCGCCCGGAGGCGCCGCCGCTCCCGCCCCCGCCGCTCCGAGTCGGGAAGTTCGGGGGAAACTTCTCCCCTCCCCCGGCCCGGCCGGCCCGGCGGGCGTGTCTCTTTCCAGGCGCTACCTGCTCGCCCCCTGCTCGGTCTCCGCCCCGTCCAGTCCTTCCCGGTTCCGCCCAGGTCCGACCTAAGGTCCCCGGAGCGGCGGGAGTCCCGCACTCGCGTCTGTAAGGTTGGAGGGCCTCCCGGCGAGGGGGCGGCGGGGCCCCTTCGGGCCGAAATGGGAGACGGAGGCAGCGGCCCTTCCCGGCCCGGGGTCGCGGGTCCACGGGTCGGCTGTGCCCACGGCATCTGTGCCGGGAGTGCGGGCGGGGGTGGGGCGGGGGAGCCTCCGGCTGCACTTGGTTTGATTGAAAACCGCAACATGTTAAAGTTTTCCTTTGTTTTGGGTTGGGGGTTGGGAAATATGCCGTTTTCAGCGTGCGCTTTTACAGCCGTTCTGCCGCTCCGCCTCCCGCCTTGGTTCGGTTCTCTGTCCGCATGTGTTATAGAAAATCTTGTTTTAATGTGTGTTTTTCTTCTTGGTAATTGCTTCCAGCTTTCGCTCTATTGGGCATGGGGCAGCGTTCTTTTAAGAAGCTCTTCGAAAATCAAGTCCGACCTAGGGACTGATTTTGTTTTGTGGTGGGTGGGACCCGAGGCGGTTCGGATCGGGTAGAATTACTTTCTGCTTAATTAATTAAAACAGGCACGGCCTGACACATGGTCTAACGATTTGTAAGTTGTTAGAGAAATGAAAAGTTCAGTCTCCACTGGGATCAAACTTTATGTATATGCCATTTATTATGTGTGTGTGTTCCCACTGGTACGTGCGTGCACATAGGTGATCTCACGTACACACACATGTGATTGTGGTATGTTCGTGCATTGCAGCTCCAGGAATGCAGTGACAAAGTTATCTTGACAGTTCTAAGTGTGTTTAAGCCATCCTGTTAAATTATCTGTAGTTAAAACTACACGCTAAGGAAAATATTACTAATACATACATGTGACTCTAGGCATTTAAGGCAAAGGGGTAAATTTAATTCTTAACTAGTACAATGGTTAGCACACAATGGACAGGAAGCACTTTGAATGGACAGGTAATGAAGTGTCCTGTATTACAAGCCGAGGATCTTGTATGCATTAAGTATGGTTTTTCATCTATTCTGTGAGAAAGTTGTATTTCAATATTTATATTTTATTCTGTTGTACTAATAGATTAGACCCCTGCCATAGTTGACCCTTTAAGAAAAGGACATTTAATTGTATTTTAATTTTTGGATATTAGCTAAACTTCAGTGGAGATTTTGAATGTTAGATGACAATTCATTGGGTCCTAAATTTGAAAAAAAAAAAAAAAGACTGCTCTGAATCTAAATACAAGACAGTTCATATCCACGTTTCCAGGATGAAATATAAAAGGGTTCTTAAAATACATACTCTGCTGTAACCACCATAATGTTATAATAGCTTTAATTTTGCAGTATGTTTTTGCTGACTTCATAAACCACAAAATTGACTCCTTTCTGTTTAACCGAAAGTGAAATTACAGCTTTGACCTATCTTATGGGATAGGTGGAATTTGTCTTATGGCTGGAGTGTAATACTAATACATGGCTCAAGTTGTTTTTTATAAATCAGTAGGTTCTCAAGCTGAAAAATCAATGTGCAAATAAATCTTCATGATATGTTGTGTTAAAATAATAAATATTTTTAAAGAATAGCAGTGAACCAGTGTAAATGAAACATTACTGACACGTGCTCTAGGTCTTGTTTATATAATAGAGGTCAGTTTTGCATCTCTTTAGGCAGTAAATAATTAATGTAATTTTTCTCTATATATACATTTAGCTCTTAATCTAGTGAATCTCTTTAACATAGACAAGGCTTATTGTTAGTTCCTATTAGCATTATAGCTTTAAAAAAAAAAAAAGCAGCAGCCTAATATCAAAAATGTTTAAAGAGCAGTACAAGGTCTGGTGACTTAGAATGCAAACTTAGGTGATAAAACTATGTATTTTTTTAAAAACCTGCAAGAAAGTGATTTCTAGAGAAGTACCAAGATTAGAGAGGAGGGAGGAAATTGTGATTGGGACCTGGCTCCTGGAGTGTTCTTTCACCTGATAGTGGTTACAAGGGTGTTGCAAGTGTGTGGTTCATTAAGCCATGATTGCTTTTCTGAATCTGTGTTTTAGTCTGTGTGAAACTTTTTTTTTCCCCTCTTTAAAGAAGCCTATGTGTAATGTGCTTTATGAAAGACTTCATGGAAGAACTTAATATTTGATGACTTTAGAACACTGCTTGCGTTGCCCATTTGCAAACAGGTTAGACCTATTAAATGGTAACTGGCAGATAACCAGCAGGTGTATGTAACTACTTCTGCATGTAAATAACATGTTAATTATGTTAATATTTTGAGACAAGACACCAGATTTAACTTGAAATCGTCTTCAGTTTTGCATGTTGTACATAACAAATAGTAGGTAATCAGAGTATGTTTTTAAACTAGTGGACACTGTTCTGTCATCAGATATAAAATATACCCTATTTTTCAGCAAGTTGTGGTAATTAAGACTCAATTTAACTGTGGTATCAAAGCAATAGGTCTTTTCATCCATTTTCAGTTTTCTGGAACAGTAATCCTTCAGATCAGTCATTTCAGCCTCTGTTCTGATGTTCTTAAGGATATCTTAAAATTATCAGCTTAAAATAAGTTTTAGTTTACTCAGACTTCATGAAGATGTGCCGAACAGCACCTGAAGAGATAGTGTTTTGTTTCAGGGGACCCTATGGTACTGGAGTTTCTGAAATGCTGTGAATCGTTGCCTTGTGCTTTACTTGCTGTATGGAATGGGTTGCTGTAGTTGCCGTGTTCTTTCTTGGCCTTGCTGTAAAGCAGAGTTGAAGAGATCATGTCTGTGCCACATTCTTACATCACAGGAACTTTCAGTTATGTTATAATGGTGATGTTTGTGGCGCTGGCTTTGTTGTGTGAAATATTTACAGGAAGTTTTAGTTAAGATCTTCCATTGTTCAGAACGCTGCATGGCTTAGGTCACCTTGAGTTCACGTTTAGACAGGTCTATAACACAAATACAAGTTCCTCTAGCGAGGTACAACTGCTTTTCTTTACAGGAAGTCATCTGTTCCTCTTAAAGTATCTTGGTGTCTGGTTGGTCTTGTGTGTGGCTGCAGTGGGATATATCGTCTCTCTTTTCTTCCTCTCAGCTGCTCCAGCGCCACAATTAGGCTGCCTATTGCTCAGCTGCAGCTGCTGGGTGATTATGAACCATCCAGCTCCTGTCTAAACTCAGAGGCAGATTTAGCCAAAGGAGCTGTAGTAACAGCAGAGGGTGAAAGAGAAGAGCCGGGGCCGCTGCCAGTATCATTTTAACACGTCTATGTGCCAAGGAATCGTTGGCTGCAGCAGCACCACTGTTGTCTTGGAACTAGCAGACTTGATAGCAACACCTCCTGGCTTGGGTTTACCTGGTGTTATTCTTTAAGATCTTGAACTTCGCTCCAGGACAGAGAGGGAATGCTGTAAGTTGAGAGTACAGGGTAACGTACAATGAGGTTACTGATGGACTGAGCCTGCTTCCCGCGCGCCCTGCCCCGCCCCCCACACCAGAGCAGTGCCCCTTATTTGAGTATAGCTGGGATTTCAGATTCTCTGAAGCTTATATGAACCACATACTCGGCTGCTTTAAACTGTGTCTCTTGGAAGTGCTGCTGCTGTTACTGTTGTTTGGTGGGTGGCAGAGCTGATACACAGGTTCTTTGGACTCTCAGCTTTTCTTCCAGGAAGTGGAAGACCTTCAAGAGGGATTATTTCTAGAGCTAGCTGCACAGGGCATCTCCCCTGTGACTGCTTGAGTTTTGCAAGTGGGAACCCCAGATTATTTTTCCTGTTGTTCTTCCTTTGTTCCTGGGGTATGAGAAGATGGACATCAGCAAATGCATACACGGCATCAGCTGTATATGGCAAGCCCCAGCCTGGAAGATGCTGCAGGCAAATTGTTGCAGGTTCTGAAATGTTTCTCAGTTTATGATTACGCCAAGCAGAGAGCAGTGACATCTGTTCTCTCTTTTACCATTGTTGTTGTTCAGTCGTGTCCGACTCTTTGCCACCCCATGGACTGTAGACCGCCAGGCTCTTCTGTCCATGGGATTTCCCAGGCAGAAATACTGGAGTGTGTTGCCATTTCCTTTTCCAGAGGATCTGCTCCACCCAGGGATCGAACCCTTGTCTCTGGCCACCAAGGGAGCCCCTCTTTACCATACCATTGGAAGATCTAGGTAGTTCCCCTTGCTAGTTCAGGTTTTCAAATTTAGTGGTTCAAGATTTGGTCAGTTTGGGGTAGGGGATAGAGAGTGTTGGGAGAAGTAGCTCTCAAACTTACATAGCCAAAAGGAGGGAAGACGTTCCAAAGACCGCACGCTTGACATTGTTATTGTGGCACATACTCTACAAGTAGACACTGGTGTGTTGACCCCCTCTCTGTGCTCCCATAGAACCCTGGTATCAAAGCATAGTTCTCCTTCCTTTCCAATTATTTCATCTCTTGACCGTGATATACTTGACCTGTAGTAAGCAATTGTTTCACATGAATCTTTGAGATCAGTCCCTAGGAGAATAAATCCTTAATAAATCTTGAATTGTATACAGGGATGTGGTTCAGTGTATATTTATATGAGTTTATATACACAGACTTTATCCACACATGTTTTTAAGATATGATGCTGCTAAGTCACTTCAGTTGTGTCTGACTCTGTGCGACCCCATAGACAGCAGCCCACCATGCTCCCCCGTCCCTGGGATTCTCCAGGCAAGAACATACCTGTACTAAAATTTTGCAAAAGTAGCTTAATGCTTTTTCAGAAGCTAATGTTAAAACAAGTTGTTTGTTTAGATTTTTAACCCTCAAAGTTTTGGCCTAGAAAATCACTTTTACAAAACTTTTTAAAAAGTTTCAACTGTAAATGTGAACTTAAAAATCATTTTGATATTTCTAACATAAACTGGAAACTTTGTTGTTGAAGTTATACTAGTTTCTAGTAAAGTTTATGTTAATTTTTTAAAAACTATTTTAATGAATGTTGAAAACCCAAGATCTTAGACTCTAAGAAAATACATGTGGTATCCTATCAGTGACAGTATTATAATTATGACTTAATTATATTCATATATTCAAGGACAAAACGATGAAGAAATCTTCATCTTCTTGATGTAACTAACATATGAAAGAATGCATAGGTCATAGGGTATGTCTGCTGAATTATTGGTGGGGGTGGAGACAGGAAGTACTGGGAGGAAAAGACTGACCACTGAAATTTAAAGACTGTCTAGTTTCAGCCTCTGTTCCTAACAATGCGTTGATCTAAACTGATTACAGGAGATAGTCACTTCTTGAATTTTTTTAATGTAACTTTCAGTTTCTTAGCATTAAGTAGAAATTTGGATGAGGTGGAGAAAATCAGTGGCTTTTGCTGCATAAGTCAATACTTAAAACCGTTCCATGGCAAGTTTATTGATTTTTTGTGTGTTACTTGCTCAGTCGTGTCCTTCTCTTTGAGACCCCACGGACTGTAGCCTGCCAGGTTTCTCTGTCCATGGAATTCTCCAGGCAAGAATACTGAAGTGGGTTGCCATTCCCTTCTCCAATGGATTTCTTACATTTACTCTAATGCAATTAGTATTGATATTTTCCACCTTACAGATACTTTTTATTTTTTTCGGATACTTTTTAAATAACAGCAGTCAAGCATTTGAAAAAGAGCAGAGAAGGTAACATAATGTAATAAGGACAGACTAAAAGGTGGAAGGCCACCTGGATTTAACTCCACTTCTGACAGGAAAAGAGCTGTGTTTGTTGGTGTTTAGTCACTCAGTCGTGTCTGACTCTCTTGCAACCCCATGGGCTGCAGCCTGCCAGCCTCCTCTGTTCATGGGATTCTCCAGGCAAGAACACTGGAGTGGGTTGTCATTTCCTTGTCCAGGGGATCTTTCCAACCTAGGGATCGAACCCGCGTCTCCTGCTTTGGCAAGTGGATTCTTAGCCACTAAGCTATGTGGTCTTGGTCAATTCAGTGAACTCCATAGGCCTCAGTCTCACCATTTGAAATGGGGGTATAGTTCAGCCACATGTTCTCTAACGCCTTATGTGACTCTACTACAGTTGAAGGTTTTTATGTTGATAAAAATATTAAGGAAATGCTTTGGAGTCTAAAATTTGAGATCTGATTAGATATCATATAAGTAAAAGTTAGGGTAAAAAATTGACCAATGGACTTAACACTGGACTTCTCAAGCAAATGCAGTGTATTCCATTCAATAAGTGGGCACTTATTAAACCTATGATGCAGCAAATACAGTGCCAGTTTTGATGTTATGAAAATGATGGCAGCATGACTACTGCCTTCTAGGAATTCACAGTTGGGTGGAGCTGGCTATAATTAGGAGGCTGTAATGAATTTTTTAGATTGATCTTAGTGTGATAATCCGTTAGAGTACTTCTCTGGTTTTTGGTGGTATTAGGGTGTGATACATCTGAAACTTTTCTTTGCACTGCATAGATTTAGATTCTAGTAAACGGATTGAATTTAGGCTTGAGTTGATGTTTTTCTAGATGTTAGTTCTTTACAGGTGTTAGTGACTCACATACACAGGCTCCCCAACACCTACCTAGAAGTTTTACTAGAAGAAAACACATTTGAAAGCAAGGCTTTTAAAATTTTTTTAAGATTTATTTTGCAGTAAAATTAGAAAAGTGAGGACTTACTGATTCACTGAAGCTCATAGTTGTGATGTCAGTTAACAGTCATGCCTGGATGGCAGCTGTGCCCCATTGTGTCAGGAAAAGAGCCATTAGTGTTAAAACGAATTGACTTTTTTAATTGACAAAAGGGCAGACTAGTAGTTTTGGATATTTTTCTTTAATATGTGTAATTAATATTTAGAACAAGCCATGGGCATTTGAAAATGGTTAGCTTTTTAAGATTTCCAGAGTATTGAATAGAAAGAAAGAGAAGGAAGGGAAAGAAAAGAAGCTACAATTTTAAGGTTGAAAGTAAAAATACTTTTTCCGCAAAAAGTTCTCTTCTGTAGGGTTTGTCTTTTTGGTTAGATTCTGGGCAGCCCGTTAGAGTTTACCTGTAAAAGCCTAATATACAGATATAACAGTGTTTCTATGGTAAATATGTTCTGATTGGTTTCAGGTTTGGTTTGGTTTTTTTAATTCACCAGGCTCCGTGAACACAGGAAATACCTGACCTACCAAATGCTCTGATTATACAGTGGGTGAACCTGTATTTCTGCCAGCCACCCTCTCTCCCCACCTTCCCTGCTTTTCACTATTTAAAAATCACTGCTCTGAGCTCCATATTAGGATGTGAGGACTCTAAGCTTGATATAAGGACAGGAGATTCCCTAGTTCCTCCCGCCCGCTTGTACTGAAGCTTGCCTCCTGCTCCGACCCTGTAGGACAGTGTGAAAAATGGAAGCAGGTCAAAAGACTGGGAATGAGAAACGAAAACAAGGAAGGCAGAAGGGAAAACTGGGCAGTGGACGTAATGCGGAGTCTGTGATTTTCCTTTTCACGTCCTTTTATCTGTCTCACACCCGTTCACTCCTCCTCTTAGGCGTTGGGTAAGGAAGGGATAAAACCTGTTTTATGACATATGCTTTGCTATACATTATCATGTTTAACTTAAATCTTTGAAATGCCTTTCCAAAAACACAGAAGAATCATGTGTAAGATAGGCTTTCATTACACACAAAGGAAAATTGAGGATCAACAAGGATATGTAATTTGCCGAGGTCACATGACTAGTTGATGTGCCTGAATGACTGACAGCAAGCTTGTTTCTTATGAGACGCCTTCCTTAGGGTTAAGGAGCAGCCATGGAAAGGGGGATTTCTTATCTTTTTCCTTTTTCTTTAAAGTGTGCATTTGCATTGGGGCTGAGAATTTTCAACACCTAGACTTTTCTTTTTAATGGAAGTAGCTTTGTGGTGCATATTTCATAATAGGTGTCAAAGTCAGATACTATATGTGCTGAAAAAGATGGGTTATTACAGTAGACTGTAGCAAATGCTTTCCTTTTACAAGTTTGGGTTTGTAATGGAAAATTAATGTACTAATTCCAAAGCATTCTTTATCTTTTTTATGAAACAGGATGTACAGCCCGATTGCAAAGAGACAGTGTTCACATGCTTTTCCAATCAAGTTTTTTTTTCCTATCTAAATTTAATTCATCAAGGAATTCCCTGGCGGTCCAGTGGTTAGAACCGAGGGCCCGGAATCAATCCCTGGTTAGGGAACTAAGATCTCATAAGCTTCTCACAAGCCATACAGTGTGGATAAAGAAAATAATTACATTAAAATGTTTTTCAATTAAATAATTTTTTTTCAAATTTATTAATAAAAAGAACAAAGAAGCATGCAGAAATGGGTTACTACTCTAACTCAACTGTAGTAAATGCTGTTCTTTTGTAAGCTTGGGTTTATAAAGTGTATATATAGTCTGTATGTATAAAGTCAGCACCCCTCCCCCATATATATGTCTGTAGTTTATGCTCGTATCAGTTTTCCAATTTCAAAGCTGGATCAAGCTGTACAGTATTGCCTTCTTTTCTGCTGAGTACATGATTTATTCCTAGATGAGTTGGTAGAAATAGCTGAAAGCTCTGTCTTATCTACGTTGTCCTTATCACGTTTTGGGCTCATGCTGCAGGAGGAGATAAACTTTCTGGTTTGCTCCATGGGGAGGATGGTGATTTCCTGAACTTGGTGCAGACCCACCAGCCTTCAAAGCTGCACTTCCTTCTAGAGGAAATCCAGTAGGATTCTTCCATACTGGCTTGTTCCTTTAAATCTTATTGTTCTTTGAATTCCTTGCTCTCTGGATGAAGAGTGTCATCTCAAGCTCTGAATGGAAATTTTGTTTGCTACTCTGTGGCCACTGTGTCCGTTACATTGGCAGTGATTTCGTTTACCACCTTGGCTTCCTTTTATTTCTTGCATTTTCTCATCTAAGAATGTACCCTTTATCTTCATTAATAAGCTGGAGCACTGTTTCCTATGGGAATACAGCTTGATGTTGTAGCATTATTATCCCACATAGAACATCTACAGTACATCACCACCAGCACTTTTCCATTACTGCCTGTGCGTATTGAGTCTCCATGAGGGTTGGCAGATAGGTTTTACCATGTTGTGCCAGGGACATCCCTGATGATGCAGTGGTTACATGTCTGTGCTCCCACTGCAGGGGGCACAGGTTCTGTCCCTGGTTGGGAGCTGGCCTCCATGCATGCCAGGCATGCAGCGCAGCCAAACAGCAAAAAACTGTGCCAACTCTAAATGCTTGCAATGGCTGCTACTAGAATGTAAGCTCCACGAGGGCAGGGATCTTGCTTTTGTTTACTGAAGTTATCCCATTGTATGTATGTGTTATTGTATCTAGAACAATAACACATAGTAGACACATGTTAAATATATATGTATATTTTAATGTGGGAGAGTGCAACAGTTTGCTGACAGTGTTTTTCTAGCCTGGGCATGGGAGAAAGCAATGTCAGCAGCTAGCTCCTCGCTGAAAACTCACGTGGTAACCTCAGGACTCCTTGCAGTGGCAGGCCCAGCGCTAAACAACGGCACTGATGCTCAGGATGAATTCAAATAAACACTACTCGAGTCTGATGGAGAAACTGAAATTTGATTTAGCAGTGACGTGTAAATGTAAGGAGAGGTGAGAAAAGTACTTTTAGTAAGTGGGTTTTTCTTTATATCATAGTCCCTAGCTTTTATTTTTTGTTGTTTTTTTTTTTTTTTTTTCTTTTTCAGTTGTGTCTGACTCTTTGAGAGTCCATGGTCTATAGCCCAACAGGCTCCTCTGTACATGGGATTCTCCAGGCAAGAAGACTGGAGTGGGTAGCCATTCCCTTCTCCAGGGGATCTTCCCGACCCAGGGATTGAACCTGGGTCTCCTGCAGGCAGATTCTTTACCGTCTGAGCCCCCAGGGAAGTCCCTAGCTATGTCTCTGGCAGCCATGCTCTTAAGAACTCTGGCACTTGTCAGTTTCCCTTCATTGATGGTATCATATGCGGGCGTTTGATTGAAAGTAGAACTGAGACAAATAGTCCTTGGCAGGGCAGTTACCTTCCAGTAATAACGTCGCACCATAGAAGGGGAGACGGGCTTTTTAGTGGAAAAGTTGCAGGCCCTGCCTTGGTAGGGGAGAGGAAGTAACCTAGTAGTTGCCCGAAGCTGTACAATTTAGTTGGGTAAACATGGTTAGGATATTTATTTGAAAGATGTAGACATAGATGGTATCTTCTTAATTCAGGCAACAATATTTGAGTTCAGTTCAGTTGCTCAGTCGTGTCCAACTCTTTGTGACCCCATGAACCGCAGCACACCAGGCCTCCCTGTCCATCACCAGTTCCCAGAGTCCACTCAAACCCATGTCCATCGAGTCAATGATGCCGTCCAACCATCTCATCCTCTGTTTTCCCCTTCTCCTCCTGCCCTCAATCTTTCCCAGCATCAGGGTCTTTTCCAGTGAGTCAGCTCTTCGCATCAGGTGGCCAAAGTATTGGCAGTTTCAGCTTTAACATCAGTCCTTCCAATGAACACCCAGGACTGATCTCCTTTAGGATGGACTGGTTGGATCTCCTTGCAGTCCCAGGGACTCTCAAGAGTCTTCTCCAACACCACAGTTCAAAAGCATCAATTCTTTGGCGCTCAGCTTTCTCTATAGTCCAACTCTCACATCCATACATGACCACTGGAAAAACCATAGCCTTGACTAGACACACCTTTGTTGGCAAAGTAATGTCTTTGCTTTTCAATATGCTATCTAGGTTGGTCATAATTTTCCTTCCAAGGAGTAAGCGTCTTTTAATTTCATGGGTGCAATCACCATCTGCAGTGATTTTGGAGCCCAGAAAAAGAAAGTCTGACACTGTCTCCACCGTTTCCCCATCTATTTCCCATGAAGTGATGGGACCAGATGCCATGATCTTCGTTTTCTGAATGTTGAGCTTTAAGCCAACTTTTTCACTTTCCTCTTCCACTTTCATCAAGAGGCTCTTTAGTTCCTCTTCACTTTCTGCCATAAGGGTGGTGTCATCTGCATAGCTGAGGTTATTGATATTTCTCCCAGCAATCTTGATTCCAGCTTGTGCTTTCTCCAGCCCAGCGTTTCTCATGATATACTCTGCATATAAGTTAAATAAGCAGGGTGACAATATACAGCCTTGACACACTCCTTTTCCTATTTGGAAGCAGTCTGTTGTTCCCTGTCCAGTTCTAACTGTTGCTTCCTGACCTGCATCCAGGTTTCTCAAGAGGCAGGTCAGGTGGTCTGGTATTCCCATCTCTTTCACAGTTTTTCACAGTTTCTTGTGATCCACACAGTCAAAGGCTTTGGCACTGTCAATAAAGCAGAAATAGATGTTTTTCTGGAACTCTCTTGCTTTTTCAATGATCCAGTGGATGTTGGCAATTTGATTTCTGGTTCCTCTGCCTTTTCTAAAACTAGCTTGAACATCAGGAAGTTCACGGTTCACGTATTGCTGAAGCCTGGCTTGGAGAATTTTGAGCGTTACTTTACTAGTGTGTGAGATGAGTGCAATTGTGTGGTAGCTTGAGCATTCTTTGGCATTGCTTTTCTTTGGGATTGAAATGAAAACTGACCTTTTCCAGTCCTGTGGCCACTGCTGAGTTTTCCATATTTGATGGCATATTGAATGCAGCACTTTATTTGAGTACAGAAGCAAACTAATAATGATGGTTTAAGACTGTAATGGGCAGTTTACCACCTAAAGTAATGAAAACTCTAAAAATGCCCTAGACTTTTTAATAGAAAAGTTTAGGAAACACTCTGGGAGGGGAGGGGGTCAGAATAGAACGGGACTTTTATCTACATTTCTATAGCATTTTTAGTGATTGAGAAAAGACAGTAGGTGTATCAAAGAATTTGGGGGTAGTGGTAGGTGGAAATTACAATGGAGCTAAAACCTCCCTTTTCCCCAATCTCAAGGCGCACTTTCCCTCCCACCCCTCACCCCCACCCTGCTCCTTTAAGCCACTTCTCCTGAGGCTTAATTTTTGATTTTGAATTTTTTTTTAATGAATAGAACTTAAGTCAGAAGGAGGAGCTTGTAATAAAGGTCAAGTGGAAGAAAGGGTCAAGAACCTCTTAGGATATTATCAGAGGATGAGTAGGACTTTTAGGATGATTGATGCTTACAAGATGGAAAATCTGACAGCATAGACAACTCTTAGAGATAAATCCACAGCCAGAAGAAAGAAACCACAGATCTGCAGTTTCAGAAAGTTGAAATAATAGGTAGTAAAAAAGAGCTTGACATGTCTTCTTCTTAATCTCCTGACTTCTGTAACAAGAGGATATTCTTTCGTGGAAAAGCTAGTAAAAAAGTATAAGAAACTAGTTAGGAGATAATAAGAGGGCATCTAGCTTTAACTGATATCAGGCTTTTAGGTCTCAACGAATCCATTGGAAGGTTCTGAAAGACATTTCTGATACTCGCAGGACCCCACTAGTAATAGAAATCATGGAGACAGACATCTCAAAAAAAGAAAGAATTAAATGACGTCTTAAAAGGTGAATTTTAATAAATGCAGACACTGAAAGTTGCCTTTGAATCTGGACAGAATTCTGTCAGTTTATTAAACAGTTACCATTTATAAACAATTGGAATGTTATTAATACAAAGAAGGAACCTTTAACAGTTGTCCAGCAGCGCTTTATGGAATCCTTTACCCACATTTTGGAGTTTGCAGGAATACTCACTCTGGGTCATCTGTCAGTGGTACTTTTCCTGTGTTGGTGAGTGGTCCGACCTGATAAAGCTTCGTTTCCTTCTAAAGGCAAGGGCCAGTGATTCCTTTTCCATGTTTTTTTTCTTTTTCTGTTGTATTTTCCCCTTTCTCCAATTATTAAATCTTCTAATGTCCCTATAAACGTTGCTTTATCTTTTTGATGATATTCAGAGTCAGGGATATTAACACGCTTAGAGCTCTTTTTATGTATTTCTGGGTTTTGTTTTTTAAAGAAAAAATAAATTGGAGTATATGAGCATGGGTGTTTGTCCCATAATGTCTGTGAACATTGTTTTATTTTTGTTAGTTATATATGTGAACAATTTTTATTTGCTTTTTCAGTTGAAGGCTACTTTGCATTTTTCCAGGTGGTAAACTGGTTGCTTGTAACCTTTGCCAATTTTACTCTTGAGATGTCTTTTTCTGATAGATGTTTACAGACTGTTCGTATACTATGGATACTGATCTTTAATGCTGCAAGCATTTCCTTCATATCGCTGCTTGTCTTTATTTTTTCTAATATTTTTCTTTAATCTTAAAAAGTTATTGCAAATAATTTTCCTTTTGTAATGTCTGGATTTTGTATTCTAAGAATACTTTCCACAACTGACAATCGTTTTAAAAATTCTATTTATGGGTTTTTGTTTTGGTTTATATTGCAAATAATCTAGCTTTTTACTCTGAAATTTATCTATGTTGTGAGATAAGACTCCAGTTCTTTCCTTCATCAGATGATGGAGCACACCAGCTGTTTATTAAATCTCTTCCTTTTTCCCACTGATTCCGAATGCCACCTTTAGCATTTACAGATTCTTACTCTCAGGCTTGTTTGAGGGCACTCTTTATTTTCTGATATTTACGTGTTTAGTCCTTGGCCAGTACCACATAGCTAGGTGAGGGTAATTGTGACCTTGATAACAGCAGCAGGAGCAGCAGCTAATTATTATTTACATGTGTGTCCATCACAACAACAAATACTTGTAACGTATTTTACCTGATTGTTTCTTACAAAACTCTGAGTTGGGTATTCTTTTTTTCTTTTGAAAATCTGGCTTAAATGTTCTGATGTGTAGCCGTTTTGTTTAATGAAAGGATTTCCTTTCTTTTTTCTTCCCTTGAAATCTCTGAAGCCCTAAGCCCCTCACAAGCGTGCCTGTCCTTGCATGGGGGCTGTGTCTGTCTTCTCTGTCTGGTTCACGTCTTAGCGCATGTGCTGCCAGAGAAGGCAACTGAGTTAAGTATTCTCAATGTCTTTATTTTTGCAAGTGAAGAAATAGGCTTTGAGAAGTTATGTTTATTCAAGTTACAACCTAAGACTGCCACCAGCTTTCCAACTCCAGTCTATTCTTTGAACCATGAGGTTGTGGTTACTAGTGGGACACATTTCCTCATTTTTTTCTCTCTTCAGAAATTTCTCAGCTGTTCTTATGCATCTACTTCTTCATGTGAACATCGTGATTTTGATGTAGATACTGTTAATTATTTAGGAAGAATGGACATCATAATAATGGATCTTACTATCTAAAAATAAGTGGCATGGTTCCATTTATTAAGGTTCTTTATATCCTACAGTGTTTTATTTTTTCAATATAGACTCTGAACATTTTTTTTGTTAAGCTTATTCATAGGTATTATTTCATGTGTGGTTTTAGAAAAACTTGTTATTTGGAAATAATTTCAAAGTTATGGAAGAGTTGCAAAAATAGTGCAAAGAATTCCTCGAGCTCCCTCACCCAGATATACCAGTTGCTAACATTTTGCCTCAGTCAGTAAAGAATCCGCCTGCAATGCAGGAGACTGGGGTTCAATTCCTGGGTCAGGAAGATTCCCCTGGAGGTGGGTATCCTCCCCACCCCCACCCCCATCTTGAAAGTTACTTGCAAGTGTCATTCTTGTTACCCATAAGTACTACAGTGTGTATTCCTTAAAGCAAGGACACTTTCTTATACACCCACAGTACCGTCAAATAGAATTCGGGGGTTTGAACATCCCCATAATGCAGTCATCTAATAGACCATTGTCGTAGGTTGAATTGAGTTCTGCTAGAAGTTCTAGGCCCCACCACCTGTGAATGCAGCCTGATTTGGAAGCAGGGTGTCTGCAGATGTGATCTAGTTGAGATGTAGTCATACTGAATTAGGGTGACCCCACTCCAGTACTTTTGCCTGGAAAATCCCACGGACGGAGGAGCCTGGTAGGCTGCAGTCCATGGGGTCACTAAGAGTTGGACACAACTGAGCGACTTCACTTTCACTTTTCACTTTCATGCATTGGAGAAGGAAATGGCAACCCACTCCATTGTTCTTGCCTGGAGAATCCCAGGGATGGGGGAGCCTGGTGGGCTGCCATCTATGGGGTCGCAGAGTCGGACACAACTGAAGCGACTTAGCAGCAGTAGCAGCAGTGCATTATGACCGGTGTCCTGTTAAGAGGAAAGTGTCATGTGACCAGAGGGACAGGGGTGGAGTGATACAGCTTCAAACCAAGCCCCACGGGCTGCCACCCACAACCAGAAGTTAGGGGCAGGAGAGGTTCTCTCCAGCATTTTGGAGGGAGCATGGTCGTGCCAACACCTTGATTTGAACTGCTAGTCTCCCTTACTGTGAGAGAATATTTTCTGTTGTTTTAAGCCTTTTTCTTTTCTTTTATTCCTTCCTTCTTTTCTAGCAGCCCTAGGATGCTAATGCAGCAGTCCATAATCCACATTTTTCTGATTATCCCAATAATGTCCTTTATAGCAAAAATCCAGAATCCAATGCACTGCATTTAATTATGTCTCTTTAGTCTCCTTCAATCTGGATAGTTCTTCAGCCTTTATCTTTCGTGATGTTGATATTTTTGAAAAGTCAGAATGCTTGTTTTGTGCAGTGTACCTTGTTGAGATTTCTCTGTGCTTCCTCGTGATTGGATGCAGATTACGGGAGGAATACTGCATCTGGGTATTGTGCCCTGCCGTGTAGAGCCCGTCAGGAGCAAGGCACCCCTTGTTAGTCTGTCCTGTTATTGGCAGTATTAACTCTGCTTTGGTAATGTGATATCTGTCGGGCTTCTCCACTGTAAAGTTAGCATTTTTTTCTTCTTCATTAATAGTTGATACATGGAAAAATAGTTTTAGTTTCCATGAATGTGAGTCTTTCCTGAATTGGTTATTAAATGACTGCAGAATAATGCTTTTTTAATCCTGTAATTCCTTCTACATTTATTAGTTGGAGTTCTCTAAGAAAATCTTCCTTTCACTCTCCTGTGTTATCAGAGTGATTTTTGGATTTTCTCTTTAGCCAACAGGTTATAATCCATTAGTGTTGCTATTCCTTTTACTCAATTTCATCCTACATTTGGCAAGCAAGAGCCTCTTCAGGATGCTTCCTGTACACTATGATATATCCACATCTTGTTTTGATTACTACTTATTTATTTTTTGGTATAAGATGTCCCAGGCTCTGAAACCAAGCAGAGAGCTGGTGTGTCTGCAGTGCAGAAAGGCAAACTCGACAGCGGGAGTTGTTAGCAAAAACAGGATTTGATGAAGGGCCCTGCGCAAGGCAGTGGGAGACAAGCCTCGGGTCCACTGCAACTTGGTCTTTCGTGTCCCACTCTTTGCGACACCAGTGGTCTGTAGCCCACCAGGCTTCTCTGTCCATAGGATTCCCAGGCAAGAATACCGGAGTGGGTCTTGGAGTTGGGGACATTCTTAAAGAGGAAGAACAAAGAGGCGGGGATTAACCATGGTCTTGTGACATTTCTGGATCATAGTTTTGGGAGTCAGGATGTTTCTGGTTTATGATTCTCTGCCCAGGTGGTCCATGGCTCAGGAGTCAGTTAGCTGTCTTGCCCTAAAGAAATGACCCAATCTTGTATGTTACTGATGATATCTACAATAGCTGTTGTAGGGATCTGATTCCGGTTGATTAGTGTTCAGTTAGCACAGGATTGCAGTCAGAGGGGACAAAAAAAGGATAAAGTTTTGGATAAAGAGATTAATCCTAAACTTGATAATGGAACTTGGTTTGGGGAGGACTTAGTTTCAGTCCCCGCTACTGTTTGAGCTTTCCCCAGATCCTTGAGGGGCTGGAGTGACAGCTGCTCTGGCTACTTCTTGCCGAAACAGGGTGTAGCTCTGCCTCAGCCTGGGGGATGGACATGTTGCATGCCAAGCTTCAAATAGGATCACAGGTCGCTGAGAAATAATACTTGTACTTTTCATTTAATAAAATGACAATAAAAGATTTCAACAGGAAATACAGAAGGTTCTAACAAATTACTTAAAAGGTAAGGAAACTTAGCAGCTCAGTATTTCCTCCCCCAAAAATGTTGTTCTCTTAACAAAGAAAACATATTCAAGTTTTGTACCATATTGCCTTTAATATTAAAATTCATTAACTGAGTGAAATTCATTCTAATCTTAGTCCTGACTACACACAGAATTCCTTTCTAAAGATTTTTTAGTTTTCTCTTGCAAATCTTCTAAACTTTCTGTATCCATATTAATTTGTCCCCTACTTTCTTTCCCTTAACAAAATGCATTTCCATTCCTTATACTTTTTTACTTGCATACAAAGATATTTTCCTTATTAATTTTTAGTTTTAATTATATATATTCATTAAAATTCTCAACTCTTAACAACCTCAATTTCTGATGAAAACTAAGAAGTAATCAATTGTGGACTCTTTATCATACCACCATTTTCTCATTGGCAAACTGACGAATGTATTCTATAACCTCCAGAAACATTCATTTCCTTATAGCATAATTTGCTTTTCTTTTTGGCCATATGATGCACTGCCGGGCATGCGGAATCTTAGTTCCCCAGACAGGGATTGAACCTGGCCCTGCTGCACAGTCTTAACTACTGGACCGTTAGGGAAGTCCTTCTTTTTTTTTTTTAATTGAAGTGTTGATTTACAATATTATGTTAGTTGGATATTTCTAATGAACCCAAGAATCTTTAGTTTTTCTCTCAAAAAGTAGGGAAACTTAGACTTGCTTAGCAGTCAGTGTTTCAGTATTTTATCTTACTTGAAATGATCTGGGTATTCAGTGAATTCCCATCATTTAACCTAATTTGTGTGTGTGTGCACATGCGCATGTGCTCACTCAATGGTATCCAACCCTTTGTGACCCCATGGACTGTAGCCTGCCAGGTTCCTCCATCCACAGGTTTCTCCAGGCAAGAATACTGGAGTGGGTTGCCATTTCCTACTTCAGTGGATCTTCCTGAACCAGGGATCAAACCCACATCTCCTGCATTGGCAGGTGGCTTCTTTACCACTGAGCTACCTGGGAAGCCCCTAACCTAATTTAGCAGAACTCTATAAACTTTCAAGTACCAAAAATCTGGAGAAACTATTTTTAAATAGACATGCACTGTGCTTAGTCGCTCAGTCGTGTCCAACTCTGAGACCCCATGGACAGTAGCCCACCAGGCTCCTCTGTTCATGGGGATTCCCCAGGCAAGAATACTGGAGTGGGTTGCCAAGCCCTTCTGCAGGGGAACTTCCTGACCCAGGGATTGAACCAGGGTCTCCTACATTGCAGGCAGATTCTTTACCGTCTACCTGGGAAGTACATGGTAGCAAAGCATAATTACACCTGAAGAGTTCACCTAAAAATTCTCACCTCATTTATCTCTATTTCATTACCTTCCATTCATATTATCAAGTCTACCTCTTGGGGTTTGATAATTTGCTGGGATGGCTAACAACCCAGGAAAAGTTCATTTACTTGGCTCCTGGTTAATTATAAAAGGATGTAGCTTGGAAATGGGCGATAGAAGAGGGGCAAGGGGCGTGGGAAAGGGCTTGGGGCTTCCAGGTGAGCTACCCTCCCAGAACCCCCAGGTCGCTTCAGCACCTGGAAGGTCTCTGAACCCCTTCAGTTAAGATTTTTCTGGAGGCTTCTTTACAGAGGCCTCACTTCTTGCAGTGCAGGAGACCCATGTTTGATCCCTGGGTTGAGAAGATCCCCTGGAGAAGGGAATGGCAACCCACTCCAGTATTCTTGCCTGGAGAATCCCATGAACAGAGGAGCCTGGCAAACTACAGTCCCTGGGGTTGCAAATAGTCGGACACAACTGAAGGACTCACTCAGTGATGAAATCATTGACCTTTGGTGGCTAGTTCAACCTCCAGCTTCTGTTCCTTCCCCCGAGGTGGGAGTATTTGGTGGGTCTGAGAGTTCCACCACTTCACTGACCTGGTTGGTTCCTCTGGCATCCAGCCTTGCCCCACCATTAAGGGCTTTCTAGGGGTTACCACTGAGAGAAACTCAGGTACTTGTTGTAAGTAACAGAAGGTGTTCCTTCACTTTTTATTGCTCTTATCAGGAGATTCCTAGGGTTTTAGGAGCTCTGGGCTAGGAATAGGGAAGTGAAGTGAAAGTCGCTCTTTCGTGTCAGACTGTTTGTGACCCCATGGGCTATATTACTATCCACGGAATTCTCCAGGCCAGAATACTGGAGTGGGTAGCCTTTCCCTTCTCCAGGGAATCTTTCCAACCCAGGAATCGAACCCAGGTCTCCCGCATTGCAGGCAGAGTCTTGACCAGCTGAGCTACAAGGGAAGCCCTAGGAATAGGAAGGAAAAGCAAATACATGTTTCTTAGTGTTAATTATCATGTGTCAGGTAGCTCCTGGCCACATGGGAAGTTGAACGGCTGAAATGTGGCTGGTCCACATTGAGATGTGAAATATACCCAGATTGTGAAGACTTGATATGATAGAAAGAATGTAAATAATTCAGCTGTTTTTGTTGATACATGTTGAAATGGTAATATTTTGGGTATGTTAAGCAACATCTGCTGGATCATCGAAAAAGCAAGAGAGTTCCAGAAAAACATCTATTTCTGCTTTATTGACTATGCCAAAGCCTTTGACTGTGTGCGGAAGACTTCCCTGGTGGCTCAGATGGTGAAGCGTCTGCCTACAATGTGGGAGACCGGGTTCAATCCCTGGGTTGGGAATATCCCCTGGAGAAGGATATGGCAACCCACTCTAGTACTCTTGCGTGGAAAATCCCACAGACGGAGGAGCGTTGTAGGCTACAGTCCATGGGGTTGCAAAGAGTCGGACACGACTGAGCGACTTCACTCACTTTTGGCTGTGTGGATCACAATAAACTGTGGAAAATTCTGAAAGAGATGGGAATACCAGACCTGCCTCTTGAGAAATCTGGATGCAGGTCAGGAAGCAACAGTTAGAACTGGACATGGAACAACAGACTGGTTCCAAATAGGAAAAGGAGTACGTCAAGGCTGTATATTGTCACCCTGCTTATTTAACTTCTATGCAGAGTACATCATGAGAAACGCTGGACCGGAAGAAGCACAAGCTGGAATCAAGACTGCCGGAAGAAATATCAATAACCTCAGATATGCAGATGACACCACCCTTATGGCAGAAAGTGAAGAGGAACTAAAGAGCCTCTTGATGAAAGTGGAAGAGGAAAGTGAAAAAGTTGGCTTAAAGCTCAACATTCAGAAAACGAAGATCATGGCATCTGGTCCCATCACTTCATGGGAAACAGACGGGGAAACAGTGTCAGACTTTCTTTTTCTGGGCTCCAAAATCACTACAGATGGTGACTGCAGCCATGAAATTAAAAGACACTTACTCCTTGGAAGGAAAGTTATGACCAACCTAGATAGCATATTCAAAAGCAGAGACATTACTTTGCCAACAAAGGTCCGTCTAGTCAAGGCTGTGGATTTTCCAGTAGTCATGTGTGGATGTGAGAGTTGGACTGTGAAGAAAGCTGAGCGCCGAAGAATTGATGCTTTTGAACTGTGGTGTTGGAGAAGACTCGTGAGAGTCCCTTGGACTACAAGGAGATCCAACCAGTCCATTCTAAAGGAGACCAGCCCTGGGTGTTCTTCGGAAGGACTGATGCTAAAGCTGAAACTCCAGTACTTTGACCACCTCATGCAAAGAGTTGACTCATTGGAAAAGACTCTGATGCTGGGAGGGATTGGGGGCAGGAGGAGAAGGGGATGACAGAGGATGAGATGGCTGGATGGCATCACCTACTCGATGGATGTGAGTTTGAGTGAACTCTGGGAGTTGGTGATGGACACGGAGGCCTGACGTGCTGCAATTCATGGGGTCGCAGGGAGTTGGACACGACTGAGCGACTGAACTGAACTGAACGTGAAAGTGAAGGCGCTCAGTTGTGTCTCACTCTTTGCGATCCCATGGACTGTAGTCTACCAGGCTTCTCTGTCTGTGGGATTTTCCAGGCAAGAGTACTGGAGTGGGTTGCCATTTCCTTCTCCAGGGGATCTTCCTGACCCAGGGATCGAACCCAGGTTTCTGCATTGCAGGCAGACGCTTTACCCTCTGAGCCACCAGGAAACTGAACTGAAGTAAGATGTTATTACAAATACTCTCACCTGCTTGTTTTTCGCTGCCCTTTCCCTAATCAGGGATCGAACCCCAGGCTTTCAGCCATGAAAGCTCAGAGTCGCGACCACTGGACCACTCCCCTATTTTTTCGCCTTTTTAAATGTGGCTGCTAGAAGATTTAAAGTTACGAATGTGACTCGCATCATTGTTCTGGAGCCAGGCTGCCTGGAGCTATCTTTGATTTGAGGCAAGTTGCATTATCCCTATGCCTCAGTTTTCTCATCCTTAAAGGAAAAGAAAAAGTAGCGTTTAACTCACAGGGTGGTTTTAAAGATGAAGTGGGTTATCGTGTGCCAGAGTACTTCGTGTCTGGCATACAGTCAATGCCCAGTGCTGTCTGTCACTGTTTCCAGTAAGAGTGCAAACTGCCTAAGCACTGGCGCTTTGTTTTGTTCTCTGCTGTAACTCCACTTTTAGGCTCTCAAAGTGTTTTTTGAATTCATGAATGAATATGGAGAATTTCTGAGTAACCTAGGTGATGATCTGGAAGGAGGTCTCTTGATTACCCAGTGTTTGTTGAAAAGACATTTAGAACTAAGAAAATTGCATCCCTAAAAAGACAAATGGCCTCACTCTTAGAAAATCTCTATACCAAAAATATTAGAAAAATCAAAAGATATATTTTGAGATTAAAAAGTAGAAAATATACATTTTTATTATTTGCATTGCATTTGCTGGGCTGGTCTAGACTCTCAATAAAAATTCTAAGTCAAAAAAAAAAAAAAAACTACCGTCAGTGGTCACATCTGGTGATGGGCAAGGAAAGTGCTGCTACTGGTTGTTGATGGCTGGTATTTTAAGGGCTTTTCAGTGCAGGTGCTTCCTCAGAAAAACTCTTAATTTGCTAGGGACTGATACTTGTTAGCAGTCCTCCCGAGAGAAGATTCTTGAGAGTGGGAAGATTGGCCTGACTCAGAAACTCTTCACTAGATTTCCCTGTTTCCCCAGCTTGTTCCATAGCAGCCCCAAACCAGTGTCAGGTACTGAATGCCAGTAAAAAGTAAGAAGGGAACTTCTCAGAAGCATCCAGAGATTAAAGAGCATAGTCAGTCACTCGTGTCTGACTCTTCGTGATCCCATAGACTGTAGCCTGCCAGGCTCCTCTGTCCATGGGATTTTCCAGGCAAGAATACTGGAGTGGGTTGCCACTTCCTCCTGCAGGGGATCTTCCCAACCCAGGGGTTGAACCAAGGTCGCGCACATTGCAGGCAGATTCTTTACCATCTAAGCCACCAGGGAAGCCCAAAAGAGCATAGAACTAATTTCTTCTTGAGAAGTGTCAAGTAATTTACCCATGACATATTTAATAATTTTTTTCATAGAGTTTTTGACAGCTTTCATGCTTATTGATTTATTTAGGTCTCCTGTCTTTTAACTGAGTTACTAACTTTTTTCTTTCTTTTTTTTTGTCTTTTTAGCTAAATTAATTGATTTCCATTTGCCTAGATAGGCACCTCTTTCATCTAGTTGTTAAAACTTTATTAGAAGAGAGCTGTACAAAGTTCCTGTTTATAGTTTTTTCAGATCCTCTGTTCCTCTAGTATTCTCAAACCTAAAACTGTGTACTCTCCCTTTTCATGTTTGGATTTAAGATGAAATCTAGTGGTTTATCTGTTTCATTGATTTTTATTTGTAAATCGTATTGTAAGTTTTTCCATTATAATAATGAAATAAAGTTAAAAGAAAAATTAATTAGAAATAGCAGGAAAATAAATCTCAGTATAATTTACAAATAAAAATCCTCTTTTGGGGTTTCTGGTGGCTACTTGAGCTTCCCTGGTGGCTCAGATGGTAAAGAATCTGCCTGCAATGTGGGAGACCTGGCTTTGATCCCTGGGTCAGAAAGTTCCCCTGGAGAAGGGAATGGCAACCCACTCCAGTATTCTTGCCTGGAGAATTCCATGGGCAGAGGATCCTGGAAGGCTAGAGTCCATGGGGTCACAAAGAATCGGACTCGGACACGACTAAGTGGCTTTCACTTTCACTTGGTTTTGTTTTTCCCTAAGTTTTAAGTAGTTTATTTGTAGTAATAGGTGTGTAAGGCTATGAATTTTGCTCTGAATACAGCCTTAGCTGTAGCTCACTAATTTGGTAGGAAGTTGTTATTTTTATTTTATAATTTCAGTTTTTGTTTCTTCCTTGAAGTGATATTGGATCATGAAAAACTTGATGTATTCATCTTATTTAGGAAAAGTTGAAAAAATACTTTCTGTGTACCATTTCTTTATGTTTTATAGCATATAGGATTCTGTTGTCAGTACTTACAGGAGAAAATTGTGTCCAGTCAGAAATTCATTAAGCAATGTGTAGTTAACTTGTTTCATGGAATGTTAAATATCCATGCATAGGAATAAGGGGTTAGTCATATACTTAACAATGGTGGCTCTCATCATTACTTAAAAATAAGTGCCTGCTCATCACTTGGGGCTGTCTGATAAAATGTAGGCTCCTAAGTTCTGCTTCCAGAAATTCTAATTCAGTAAACCTGGATTCAGAGCAAGGAATTTCATTTGTACTAAATACCTCAGACCATATCTTGCAGGTAGTATGGAAAAGTAGAAAACAGAGACACATTTATACAACTTGAAACTTTAAAGATGTTCAGTTTGACCGTGGTAAACCATGGAGCTCTGGAGTCTTACTGCCTTACTTGCTGTGTGATCTTGGACAAGTCACTTAACCCTCTGTGTATCAGGTTTTGCATCTGTAAAGGAAAGTAACAGTAATTGTTTTTTTAAGAGTGTTTTGAAAATTAGATGAGATAATCCATTTTTAAGTTATAAGCACAGTAGCTATAACATACTGTTCAGTGAATGTTAGCTCTTTTTGAAATTATCATTGTCATCTAATCAGGAGAAACATTTTTACTTGATTATGATTAAATTCGTTTATTATTTTACCTACATGCTTAATCAGGCAGCTGTTTCAGTGTATTTACCTTATGTATATTACTTATTCTACTCATTTATTAAAAAATACAAAATGTAGTAAATGTGTATAGTATTAGATACACAAAAAATTTGAATGTCTTGACTACCTATTCTTGATTTGCTACATTATTGATTTTTGTTTTAGTAATTGATAATTAAATACATAGCTAGCAAATTCAATACTTTTCTATTTGGGGCAAAACAATACAATGTAACATCTCATGAGTTTTAATTCACTCAAAAATGCAAAAGTGGTATAGAAATTGTTGGAGCGTTTTAATACATTTAAAGATATAATTTTAAAATAGAAAAATAAGCTATACATTTTTAATGTATTTAATACAATCTAAAATGCTTTAATACTTTAAAACATTTTAGATTATATTATTTAAAAGTATATTCTTAGAGAGAAATTTAGCAGTATGTAACAACAGACTGGTTCCAAATAGGAAAAGGAGTACGTCAAGGCTGTATATTGTCACCCTGCTTATTTAACTTATATGCAGAGTATATCATGAGAAACGCTGGGCTGGAGGAAGTACAAGCTGGAATCAAGATTGCCGGGAGAAATATCAATAACCTCAGATATGCAGATGACACCACCCTTATGGCAGAAAGTGAAAAGGAACTAAAAAGCCTCTTGATGAAAGTGAAAGAGGAGAGTGAAAAAGTTGGCTTAAAGCTCAACATTCAGAAAATGAAGATCATGGCATCTGGTCCCATCACTTCATGGGAAATAGACGGGGAAACAGTGTCAGACTTTATTTTTTTGAGCTCCAAAATCACTGCAGATGGTGACTGCAGCCGTGAAATTAAAAGACGCTTACTCCTTGGAGGAAAAGTTATGACCAACCTAGACAGCATATTCAAAAGCAGAGACATTACTTTTCCAACAAAGGTGTGTCTAGTCAAGGCTATGGTTTTTCCAGTGGTCATGTATGGATGTGAGAGTTGGACTGTGAAGAAGGCTGAGCACCGAAGAATTGATGCTTTTGAACTGTGGTGTTGGAGAAGACTCTTGAGAGTCCCTGGGACTGCAAGGAAATCCAACCAGTCCATTCTAAAGGAGACCAGCCCTGGGTGTTCTTTGGAAGGACTGATGCTAAAGCTGAAACTCCAGTACTTTGGCCACCTCATGCAAAGAGTTGCCTCATTGGAAAAGACTCTGATGCTGGGAGGGGTTGGGGGCAGGAGAAGGGGACGACAGAGGATGAGATGGCTGGATGGCATCACCAGTTCGATGGATGTGAGTTTGAGTGAACTCCGGGAGATGGTGATAGACAGGGAGGCCTGGCGTGCTGCGATTCATAGGGTCGCAGAGAGTTGGACACGACTGAGCGACTGAACTGAACTGAATCAGTTTTCAAAAAGTTTAACTTTTGACACACTTACGAAAATCTTCTCTCAAAATAATTATGTACAGTCATTTCTCATTATTTGCAGTAGTTATATTCTAGAAAGTCACCTTGAACACTTGTTTAATGAATACTGAGCCACTGCTCCTAGAGGAAATAAATACAAGGTTAGGTTCCTGTAAGCCCCTGGTTATAACGTTTTGTCAACTGATCAGTTTATAATCCATTTTATGTTTGCTTCTGTTTAAATACACACCTTATTAATTGTATATTATTGATTTAGTAACCTTGAACTTACAAATAGCTCTATAACTTGGTTCTAAATGAAGCTTATCCAGCACATTTTCTCCAGAGGCACACCACACCCTGCTTGTGCTTAGAAACAGTAGACAGCACTTGAGCAGTAGTGCCTGGGATCCTGTTTTAAACAGTGATGGGACTTCCCTGGTGTTCCAGTGGTTGAGACTCCAGGCTTCCAGTGCAGGGGGGCAGGTTCAGTCCCTGGCTAGGGAACTACGATACCCCATGCTGAACAGTATGGCCTTAAAAATAGAAAGTGACATCACCAACAAAAAAACACAAAAATGCAGAAAACAAAAACAAAAAAGAAAAGTGGCACTAGATAAGCTGTGGAAAGGATACTTGTTTACAGTATGAGCGCCGTGTTTGCCCTGAGTTGGGGAGGTATGGATCTGGCAACTCATTTTTCACAGCTCTGCTCATATCTGCAAAAATCTACCAAAGCACCAAAAGTTATCGTTGGTTTGGGAGTTGGCAATAAATCTTAACAAGCAGATTATTTTGCAGATGTGGAATCCATGATAATGAGGATTTATTAATGATGACATTTTTATAGTAAATGTTTTATTGCCAGTATGGCAATAAGAGATAATAAATAAACCTTTGTATTCTGTTTTGCATCATTAGCTAGCTATTGAGATCAGAAGTTCAGGAAGTTAGAAATAGAGTTAATTCTTTTTATATATGCTGATATCACAGTTTTTATTCATATAAAATTTAAAATCGAAGTGTAACTTAAAATTTGACTAATTACTAATATACTCTTACTGGAGATAATTCATTTGAATAAAATAATGCTCTCTAAATGTTAATAGCTTTCACATGATGGAAGCTTAGCATTTTTGATTGCTAAGACTCTCATTTTCTAGGACCTTCTCCACCATTTCATGGTTAAGAGGGAACTGCTATTTCAGGTGGTGATCCCACCTCTTGGCTATAGAGACCAACCCAGAGGCAGGTAGCTGACCCATAGGGGCTAGAGTCCTTTAAAAATTTGAAATTGATACTGAGAACCCTCTGGCTCTAAAATGAAGATTGTAGCAGTGGAACTGCTGACATCCATGTTCCAGCATGTGAAGAGCCCAAAAGCCATCGTGCCACAGGAGAAAAGGATGAGACAGATCAGGCGAAAGAGAGAAACTAGGACAAATACCGGAAGGGGGTGGAACAGAGAGGGGATAAATAGGCAGGGAGGAGAGAGGGAGGTGAGGAAAGAAGAGGGATATTGGGAGGAAGTGAGCAGAGAGAGGAGGACCCAAGAGGAAGAGAGAAAAGGAACAAAGTAACTATTGATGACTTGGGCTCCTGGTTCTAGCTTTTTTTCTTATGACCTTGGGTTGGATTTCCTGAGACACTGCTGTAACCTTTATTTAAAACCCCCATTTTGCTTAATCTGTCTCTAGTTAGTTCTGTCCTTGTAGCCAGAATAGTCTTAACTAAAGAGAGCGTTTGCTTTTGGTAGGGTCCTGGTAGCTGCTCTACATACAGTATCAGCTAATTTCTCACAGCCTTGCAAGATAGGTATCATTCCTCTAGAAAAATGAGTGATCCGGGCTTTAGGAGAGATGAAATAATTTGATCAAGGATCCCAGTAGCTACAAAGAAATAGAACCAGAATTGAAATGTATGTCTAATCCCAAAGTCAATTCTTACTCACTCACTAAAGATATTTATTGGCCATCATTTGTGGGCTAGACACTAGGCCAAGCTACAGCAGAGACTCGCAGGCAGTGGCAATTTAGTACATGCTTTGGGGAAGGAATGAAATGTATTATAAGAGCACATGAGAGGTCAGGGAAGATGCCTCGAACCTTTAAGAGCCAAAGGCTGAGTAGTCACTGAGCTGACCGTAAGGAGAGAAGTAAGTTGTAGCAAGCATTTATGAAAAGAAAATGGTGCATTTGAGGATCTTTAAAAAAAATTCATATGCAGAGAGCAAGGACATGGTTGGAAAGAGATGAGCCAGGAGAGGTAAATAAAGCAAATCCTTCAAGGGCTTCTATTTCACATTAAGGAAGTTAGACTTTATGTTGGAAAGAGTACTGGACAGGGACATTGAAGGCTCCTAATAGATTTTCTCTTCGGAAAACACAGACATCCTTCACATTACACCCAGGAAAGGCTGGAGAAACTCTTTAACACTGGAGGCAGTGAAGGTCAGCGAAGGAAGCTTTTGCAATAATCCAGATAGTAAATGATTAATAGCCAAGGGAAGTAGTAATTAGTTGAGGGGAAGGTGGAAGAATGTTGGCGATTACAGGTTATATGGTCAGTTAGTAGTGACTGACTGGATATGTGGGGCCTGGGAGGGGTTTGAGTTAAGAATGACTCTCGGATGTCTTACTGAGGCAGCGGGGTAGTAGAACAGTGTACTTACCATTCACTGACCTGGTGACAGAGAGAAGGAAGAGTGGCTTTTGGTGGGAAAGACGGCAGGTTCCATTTTGAACGTGATGAATTTGAGATCCCTGGAAGACAGCTGTCCCAGTTAACAAAGCCTCTTGCAGAGAGTGGATATTTTGACTAGTGGATATAAAGACTATAAAACTAGTCTTTCATCTTCACCCTTTGTGTTTCTGGAGGGGAATGCCTGTAGGTATCTAGTGAATTTTGATACTTTAGAGAATCTGAAAGACTTTTCCATTAATATAAAAAATAATAATAATGTCATGTTCACTCCCAGCAAATCACTAGAAAGTCATTGCTTGTCTTTGCCATTCTACTGTGTGATTACCACTATTCTGTAGACTTCTATTTTTAGAAGGAAAAACAGACCTATTTAAAGGCACAATTGGCACTTAACATATCCTTTTACCTAGTAGATATCTAGAGATTTGTATTAGCTTTTGTTTGCTTCAAAATCAATGCCAAGAAAGAGAAAAATAAACATTTGTTAAGTACATATTATATGACAAAACCGTAGTTAAAAAATTATTGCTGACAGGACAGAATTTTCTTCGTGGAAGTTAAAATTTTTTTAAATATCTCTTTAACATATTTGACAATTCAGATTTTGAAACAAGTATTTTAAAGCAAAGTAAACTGTTTGCTTCATGGAGTAATATAACATCTTGTTTGAGAAGGGATGTTAGGTAGCAAAATAAGCTAAAAAAGACAGGGTTTTAAAAGAAGGTTATAATTATTCCATACATCTAATATTATTTCAGAATAAGCAGTTGTTTTAAATAGTGGTTTTAAACCTGCATAATATGCACATGCTACAGTTAAATTCTTGGATACCAATAGAATGTATTTTTTAAAACCTCTCTTACTACTAGAAATGCTAGCCTGAGTTTGAGAGGCAAGGACACAGCTTCTGCTTATTGCTGATAAAAGACTATGATTTTACAGGGTACAAGACATGCACCAAAGGGTGTCAAAGATCAGAAAGGTTCCAGGTCTCTTAAGGGTGGAAACAGGTTAAACTGACTCACTTCTCGCCTTGCTTCCCTGAACTCTTCCCACGTTCCTCCCCTTGTGACTTATTTTCATTTTTGAAACACACCTGACTATTCCTTGCTGTTACTTCGGTTGCCAAAAGCTCCCTCTCTCCAGATCTGTGTTCATTTCATCTTTACAGTTGTGTATTTTATTTACCAATTAAACTTTGCAGTTTTAAATCTATTGACTAAAACAGGCATTGAAACTCAAAATATTGTCACAGGAGAAACATAGTGGGAAAAAATTATTACAGGAATTTGGAGAAAGCAAAAGAGTTCTAGGTCAGTTTTATAAACTGATGTTTCTAAAAATGCGTGTATCTAATTTCTTGAGTCTTAAAAAGATAAACAAAAGGTATATACATTAGAAATAGTTGCATGATATATTTTTAAGGTTTAAAACTACAATGCAAAAAGAATTCATACAATGTCTGAGGGGCATTTAAATTCCATAAGGACTTGAAAGTAGTATCTAATTGTTGACTGTAGTTTCTCGGGCAAAAACCTTGACAAAGAACAGTAGGTAAGGCATGAAAACCTGAGAAGATTAAAAAAAAATTTTTTTTAAGAGTTGACTGAATTTGTGGAGAGAAGGATGCTTCTAAATACAAGTAATAAATATCTTGGGGTTTCCCATTAATTTGTAATTTGTTACTGTATTTCCTAACAGTACATTTTAAGTGTTCTTTACATCATGTCCTTATGGTTGATCCTATGCCAGACTTCATTAAAGAAACCATAGGGAGTAACCCAGAATTTAGAATGAGTTGGCTTTTTCTTTAAGATCACTTGTTTGCGTATTTAAAGTACAAAAAAAGAAAAACAATAAAAGATGGTAGAAGATTGCTGTCAGTGAGACTGCAAGCTCAGTTTTCCATTGCTCACACTTTCTATTCTCCTTTGACTTTTGGAAAATTAAGTTCTTTGTTTGCTTTTACTAGACAGAGTACACGCCCTTCAGCAGGGTGATGTTTCCTCTTCTCCGTCTGTTTTCTGTTCTTTTGTGTCCTGCTTATCTTCTGTACTTATGCTGAAGGGAGGGGATTTAAAAATGAAACTTAGAGAAAAGATCACTGAATGTGTTTTTAATCTGTAGAGCACAGGGACAAATGAGAGCTTTTTACCCCCTTGCTGGATATAGCATATAATATCACAGTTGGTTAACTTGCAAGAGTTAGTTTATAGAAATGATATACGTTTAAAAATTTTTTTTAGTTCAAAAATATAAGTCATCGAGAATGTTTAGTCACTATCACTAGTAATAAAACAACATTGCCATGGTGGAGAGGGGTGGGCTGCAGTTTTCAGAGTTAGTGGATTTGTGTTGTGGGTGGAGCAGTGAAGCTGACTGCCAATAATGTTATCATGTTTGTAGCATTTTCTGACAGGCAGATATTTAATAACTTGTCAAAGAAAAGAAAATTTTATGCTCAAGCACCCCCAGAGGCTGTATGGGTGTGGGGGAAAGAGGACAGCCTTGCATTTAGACCCAGTTCCCTAGCTGTGCTCATTTCTAGTTTCATCTCCTTGGGCCAGTGACTTCCCCCACCCAGACTTCAGGTTCTTCAAATAAAAGATGTGGAGATTACACCTACTTTTCCCTCTCCGTAACATTAGGGTTATTATGGGATCAAATTGAATAATAAAAGATATTCTTGAAACATGAAACACTGTCAAAGTGTAAAATATCATCAAAACAAAATACCCTAACAAAGTACAAAGTGAAGTGCTGCTTGCTAATGACTGAGCTGGATGTAAACAGACCATCTCAAATTTGCTCCAGCTCTGCAAAACATGCTGTTACAAAGCATATTCTGATACCCTATAGGTAACTCTGATATATAAGTGCCTGATACAAATTTGAAAAACTTCTGACTTACGGAATTGATAAGGAAATGGAAAAACCTACAAGTATTTCTAGAATGCTTGCTATGCTTGGCCCTTTGGAGATAAACAAATGTTAGGCAAGTTGTTGAAAAGAATATGTCAGAATCAAGTTACGATTCGGTGATTTATTCTTTCAACAAAAGTTAAATGAATACTCATGCATCTAAAGCAGTTTGTGTTAAGGAGAAGGAAGTAGAAGATCCTTGTAGTGTAGGCTCTCTTCCATGTTGCTGTCTCTTCTGGCCTCATCTTTCCCCTTCGTACTTCTCCTGGTTATACTTTTCAGCACCAAACTAGGATTTCAAAAGCCCATTTTGTTCTCCCCTATCTCTGAGCTTTGGCACATCCTGTTACCCCACCTAAAGGACAGTCTCTGCTCTCTGATTCGAATAGTAAAGTCTGATTGGCTTTTTTGTGTCCCCCAATCCCAGATCTAAATTTGAAAGATAAGCAGGTGGTTGGGAAAGTAAATTGGGGAAGTTAAGGAGTTGGTTCTTATTCTCATTGAAAGACTTGTCCTCGACAAGGTTCTAGACAGAGGTTTCCTTTATAAAAATTATTCACGTTAGCACCTCCTTGGGTTGGATATGGGACTCTTTGTGGCCCCATGGACTGTAGTCCACCAGGCTCCTCTGTCCATGGGGTTTCCCAGGTGAGAATACTGCAGTAGGTAGCCATTCACATCTCCAGGGGATCTTCCCAACCCAGGGGTTGAACCCCAGTCTCCTGTATTGCAGCTATTAATGGGCTTCCTTGATGGCTCAAACAGTAGTCTGCTTGCAATGCAGAAGACTCAGGTTCAATCCCTGGGTGAAGAAGATCCCCTAGAGAAGGGAACAGGAACACATTCCAGTATTCTTGCCTTAGAAATCCCATGGACAGAAGAGCCTGGTGGGCTACAGTCCATGGGGTCACAAAGAGTCAGACAGGACTGACTGACTAACACTTTCACTCTTTTCTAGGTTCTGGGAATACTACAGAGAATGCCTTATAGATCAATAAGAAAAAGGGACAGTCCTGTACAGAAGTGAATAAGTGTTTTGAATAGACATTTCACAAAAGAGAAGTGGCCAATAAACATATGAAAAGGTGCTCACTTCATTAATAATTATGAACATGAAATTTTAAAACACAGTGAGAGACCACTCGCTACATACTCACCAGAACAGATACATCTTAAAAGATCGAAAATACCAAGTTTTGGTGAAAACAGGAAGCGCTGACAACTCTCCTATTCTGCTGATGGGATTATAAATTGCTACAGCACTCTGGAAACACTGTGACCCAGCAGTCTACTCTCAGGTATATTTCCAGTAGGATGGTTGGTGGTAGTTTAAGTCATGTTTCTTGATCTGGGTGATAAGTACATAGGTGTTTGGTTTGTGCTCATTCATTGAGCTGTACATTGGTTATATTTACTTTTCTGCATATATGTTATACCTCAGTAAAATTAAAAAAAAAAAAAAAAGCTCAATCTTATATTCTGGAGGGGAGAGCCAACGTTATCCTTAGTCATTACCATCATAGCAAACATTAGTGGTTATTATATGCCAGCACTCTTGTAGGCACATTACATATATTAACTCATTTAATCCTCACAGTAACCCTTGAGTCTTGCTTTTATTATTCACATTTTACAGATGAGGAAACTGAGGCATAGAAATGTTGAGTATCTTGCCAAAACTCCCACAGCTGCTGAGCAGTGGACTCGGACTTTGAACTCAAACATTCTGTTTCTAAAGTCTGTGTTCCTAAGCGCTGTGCTGTACATCCAGTAAACAAGTAACCGAACAGTCTGTGCTCTCAGCCCTTATGTTTTGTATAGTGTCAGTGCTATCAAAAAATAAAGCAGGTTAAAAGGGGAGTAGGCAGTGCTCTGGGGAGTGTTGCATTGCGGCTTTATGTAGGGTGGTCAGAGAAGGTGATTGCGGTACAGAGACCTGACGAGGCTGAGGGGCGAGCCAGGCAGTTATGCAGCTGAAGAGCTTTCCAGGCAGAGAGAAGAAGGTGCAGTGGTTCAAGATGGGGGTTGCCTGGCCCATCTGAAGGACAGCAAGGCCTTGGGGCAAGTAAGGGCAGAGTGTGGGAGATGAGGTAGGAGAAGTGTTGGGAGCTCCATGGTGGGAACTCGAAAGCCATCATGAGAACTTTAGCTTTTATTCTGAGTCAATGCAAGGTCTTGGATGGATTGTGGCATAGAGTGATGTGAAATGATTTGTAATCGAAAAGGCTAGCTTGGGCTTCCTTGGTAGTCCAGTGAGTGAGAGTCTGCCTGCCAATTCAGGGAACCCAGGTTTGATCCGTGGTCCAGGAAGATTCCACATGCCTCAGGGTAACTAAGCCCGTGTTCCACGACTACTGAGCCCATTAGTCACAACTTGCGAAAACCCATGTGCAGCAGCAAAGACCTAGTGCAGCCAAAAGTAAGTTAATAAAATACTTAGAAAGAAAGAAGGAAAAGGCTAGGTCTGATACTTTGAGAAAAGCCTGTGAGGGGGTGCAACGGCAGGAACAGGGCAACCATCTTGGCAGTTGCAGGAATTCCACGTTGTTATAGATAATTCACCTTTATTGCTGGTGGGGATGCACAATGGTACAGTCACTATGGAAACCGGTTTAGTAGCTTCTTATCGTCATGCTTAACTTTATATGATCAGGCAGGTCCATTCCTAGGAATTGATGGAGACGAGGAGGGGTGAGGTGGGGGAGAAGGACACCTATCTACCCTCCCAAAGACTTGTGCGGGACTGTTCACAGCCACTTTATTTATAACAGCCCCAAACTGGAACAGCCCAAATAGCCATCAGCAAGTGAATGGATAAACAGTTATGGTATATGGTGGGATTCTACTTAGTAAAAAGTAATGAACTACCTGTATAGGCAACAATATGGAAGTATCTCAGCTACACAGCGCCCAGTAAAGCGTTGGTGGTACAGTGGTGAGCATAGCTGCCTCCACAGAGGCTAGTTAACATGCCAGACACAAAGACGACTATATATAGAATTATTCTATTTATATGGAACTCTAGAGAAGATAATCTATAGTTAGAGAAAACAAATCAGTGGTTGCCTAGGGCTGGGGTTGGGGGTTAGGTTAATTGGGAAAAGGGTACAATAGTATCTTTTGGGGATGATTGGAATATTCTATATTGTAATTATAATATTGACCATACAGTTATAATAGACATTTGCCAAAACTCTACTGAACTATACACTTTAAATGGGTGCGTTTTATTGTATGTAAATTATACCTCAAAGTTGATTTTTAAAAAAATTTTTTAAGAAAGACTATCTGATAGGGTCTAAGTGAAGAAATTTCCATAATCTAAATTTTAAATTCATATTTATCCGAAAATCTTAAAGTAACATTCAAATTGAGGTAAAGCCTTCTTTTTCAGCAAATATTTGTGCACCTTATGCTCAAGCAAATATCAGGATGAAATTGTTTGCTTAAAAAAGTTTCTTTAATTGTATTTTATTTCTTTGGCTGCTGCACCAGGTCTTAGTTGCCGCTTGCTGGATCTTTAGTTGTGGCATTCAGACTCTTAGTTGCAACATGTGGGATTCAGTTCTCTGACCAGGGATCAAACCCAAGCCCCTTGCATTGGGAACCTGAGATCTTAGCCCCTGGCCACCAGAGAAGTCCCCCCAAAATATAAGTTTACCTTTATAGACTATAAATTTTACAGATTTATGTAAATACTTTGAGGATAGCTCAGACTTTATGTAAATACTTTGAGAAAAGATCAGTTTTTTTCAAAGCTGTTGTACCTGGATATGTTGAAAAGGTATTTAATGCATTAACCATTGTCATGTGATTTGAGTAGTTTATTATTTAATATCCTTTCAACTGCAGCTGAAAACCAAACAAGAAAACTGACTTTTACAATAGCTACTTTATCTTTCGTAATAAGATTTTTGGAGCATTTCTTTGGGTTATTTCATTGAGTTATAGGGTTACACAGTTCAATACCTGAGCAGCAGCGTCAAGGACCCACGTTCCTTTTCTCTTCCTACCCTCCCTTTCTCAGTATGTTTGTGTCCTCCTCTCACACGGGTGTGTTGTAATCTCAGATTTAGCAGGAACAGTAATGACATCTAGGGAATGGAAATGGAATATTTCCGTCTTGTATTCCTTTTTACAAGTGAGAAAAACTTCCTGGAAGCCCATGTTCGAGGCTTACATGGTTAATTGGCAAAGGGATACGACTATATGAGTGGCTTAAATCAGTCATTATTTTCTTCCTGAGGCTGGACAGATGAAGGACTTGTCAAGTGGGAGGAAAGTGAACAAAATCAGGGTTCTTTTATCAAAGCAGGAGAATGGCTGTTGAGAACTGAGTGTCTGTTGAAGTAGATTACACTGAGACTCTGAAGGAGAGGATCTGTGGACTAGACAAAGGAATCATAGAAAACATTTTGATAAAAAGTGTACGTTCTCTCATTTGAGTCAGTTCTAATGAAGTGGATGAACCTAGAGCCTCTTACACAGAGTGAAATCAGAAAGAGAAAAACAAATGTCGTATATTAATGCATATCTGTGGAATCTAGAAAGATGGTACTGATGAAGCTATTCACAGAGCAGCAGTGGAGATGCAGACATAGAGAACAGACTGTGGACACGGGTTGGGGGGAGGCAGGAGAGGGTGAGATGGATGGAGAGAGTAGCATGGTAGCATATACATAACATGCAGATAGGTAGCCAGTGGAAATTTGCTGTGTGACTCCAGGAACTCAGACTGGGGCTCTGTAATAATCTAGAGCTGGGTGGGAGTTAGGAGGGAAATTCAAGAGGGAGGGGACATATGTATACCTATAGTTAATTCATGTTGATGTATAACAGAAATCAATATTGTAAAGCAATCATCAATTAAAAATTTTTAAAAGTGTACATTCCCAACTTACGAAGATGTTGCATTCCAGAATTTACCATATTTTCATGGGCTAGTTATTAAATTTATTATTTACTGCAATCTGTTCTCTTCATGATGCTAAGAAATGCTCTTGTGAAAGTCATCAGTGAGCTCCTGATTATTAATCAGCTGGCCTTTTAAAATCAGTTTAAATGCTACTTGATTTCATGTTGGTCTTTATCATTATTAGCCATTTTCTTCTTGAAAGTCTTATCTCGCTGTTCCCACTTTACTATTCTACTTGTTAAAAATGTGTTAAATACTTCAAACTAACAAAAAGAATTATATGTCGCCCACACTTAGCTCATTACCATATTTCTTTTAAGGAAAAAAGAAAAGTGCTACAAAGACAGTTGAAACTCGGCTGCTGCTGCTAAGTCACTTCAGTCATGTCCAACTCTGTGCGACCCCAGAGATGGCAGCCCACCAGGCTCCCCCATCCCTGGGATTCTTCAGGCAAGAGCACTGGAGTGGGTTGCCATTTCCCTCTGCCCCATCTTGAAATCAATGATAATCCTTTCCGGTTGTGTTTTGAAACTTATGAAAGCACTCCTGACTCTTAATTGCTGCTTCCTAATTTCCTTGCCCGCCTATCCCTTATCTGTAGGTGTCCTGCAGCACTGTATTAATTTTTCACACCCCTCCAAATCTGTACCTTGGGTGAGTTTTATTATCTCCAAAAGGTGTGATAACACTGTGAAAATATTTTCATTTACTTTTTCTCTGGTTTCTGCCTCATTGTGAGTTTTAGATTTTATTATCAGTCCCCCACTCGATTTTGCAACATCATTCCCGGCAGGCCCCCAAAACTAACTTCTGAAACTGAACATGCTGGTCCAGAAAAACCTGTTTCTCTTTTCTCTACCTCCGTTATGGTGTTGCTTTCCGTTCAGTTCAAACTAGAAACTTTGGAGTCATCCAGCCCTTTAGTACACAGTTAGTCACTACTTCTAAAGTGTCCGATAATTGTAGGGAGTGCATGCTGCTGCTGCTAAGTCGCTTCAATCGTGTCCAACTCTGTGCGACTCCATACGGCAGCCCATTAGGCTTCCCCGTCCCTGGGGTTCTCCAGGCAGGAACACTGGAGTGGGTTGCCATTTCCTTCTCCAATGCGTGAAAGTGAAGTCGCTCAGTCGTTTCCGACTCTTCATGGCCCCATGGACTGCAGCCTACCAGGCTCCTCCACCCGTGGGATTTTTCCAGGCAAGAGTACTGGAGTGGGGTGCCATTAAATGACTCCTTTTTCTTCACATCTACCCATAACCAGCCAAACCATCTAAACTTGATTATTGTATTTAGTGTTGACCTCTCATCTCCCCCTCACCTTTGGCCCCACAGTATTCCTGCTTTTGTACTTCCTCACGTGGATCTTTGCAGTAGTTTTATGAATTAACTAACTGCCATCATTATTTCTTTCCAGTCTATAACTCGTACTTCCACCATAGTTATTCTCAAACACATATTTTCTGCTCTTCAGCTTTTTAAGGATCTCAACTTTCCAGTGCTCCCTGGATAAATCTAAAAGTTACTTCTTAGCAAATAACCCTCTGTGTATGTAAATTCTCCTCTAACTAGCTGCCTGTCCCACCATTCTCAAAAACACCCCCTTATATTTCTGCCACAGTTTTCTGTTCCCTGATACACCTTGCTTTTCTAAACGTTGGAACCATTCTTCACTCTTCATTCCTTCTAGAATATTCTTTCCTAAATCTCCAGCCCTTCAAAACCTAGCTCAGTGCCACCATCTGCAGAATTTTCTTTCCCAAGCTCTCAAAGCAGAGCTGATGACTTCAATGGTATTCCCAACATGTTCGTATATACCTCTGCTCTGGCATTTTTTGTTTTCACTCTGGCAGTTTTCACATTGTGCATACATACATGCGTGCTAATTCGCTTCAGTCATGTCCAACTCTTTGCAACCCTATAGACTATAGCCTGCCAGGCTCCTCTGTCCATGGGCTTCTCCAGGCAAGAATACTGGAGTGGATTGCTATGCCTTCCTCCAGGGTTTTCACATTGTACAATACTATGATTTTTCTTACACTTACTTGCAACCTTTTTAAAGAAAAAGAACCATTTCTTGCCATCTTTGGCTCCCTTTAGAGTGTCTAATAAATATATGTTATTAATAACTAATATATCTGTAAGCTAGTAGCTTGCAACCTGAAAGAGGCTTTGACTTATAAGTATTTTAAATCATGTTTCTAAGAGAATCCATTAAAATCTTAAATACATTTTACACCTGAAGATTACTTAAAAATAGAAGTCACATTCCACATTTATAGTTATGTTTCCAAAAGAGGTAGGCAGCAGTGATGGCTCCTGTGTATTTGGGACTAGTTGGACCAAAGATTCTGGATTAAGAAAAAGAAACTGGAGGACAGGTTAAGAAAAGTCATGGAAAACTGGAAGGCTGAGGGGGAAAAAGATAGAACTTACGGAGGAAGAGTTAGGTTAGAAGTGATGTCTTATGGGAAGAAAAGACCTTAACGGGAATCCTGAGTGAAGAAAAAGGTGAAAATGAGGAACTAAGAAAGCTGGAAATGGAAATGAGGGTGGGTGAGGGGTACAGTAACTTTGGTTATGAAATGATATATTTCAATTGGTTTATAAAGTAAGTTAGCACCCATTCTGGCTTTCATAATTTTTTTTCCATCATACAGCTGCTGTTTTTTCAAAGTCTGTGTCATTATTAAAATATTTTCTTAATATTTAGACTTCAGATATTGGTAATATTGAAAATCCTCTGTACAGATTTTAAAATATTTTTTGCAACTTAATGTATTTTGTGGGTATATATTGATGATTAAAATTCATGCCTCAGCCTTGAGTATTGAGTCAAAATTTGCCAATCTGATAAGCAAAAAGGATACCTTTAGAGATTTGCATTTATTTGAAGACTGGGGTGATTGGACATGTCTTCATATGCTAATTGGCCTTTCATGTTTCATTTGTGAATTGCCTCCTGATAGGCATTCAGATTTTTCTAAGGGTCTATGTATATTTTCTCATGTGTAAGAGTTGTCTATATTGTGTGAATGTGTGAAAGTCGCTCAGTCATGTCCGATTCTTTGCAACCCCTGGACTGACTATATATGGAGTCCGTGGAATTCTCCAGGCCAGAATACTGGAGTGGTTAGCCGTTGCCTTCTCCAGGAGATTTTCCCAACCCAGGGATCGAACCCAGATCTCCCACATTGCAGGCGGATTCTTTACCAGCTGAGCCACATGGGAAGCCCTTGTCTATATTAAGAACCTCAACTAATTTTTATAAGGTACATTCCTGTGTTGAGAGAGCAAGTAAGAGCATGAGCAAGTACAGGGACATTTTCCCTACTTCTCATGTCTTTAGTTTCACTTAAAAGTTTCTATGCCCATACCGGCCCCCCACCCCCAAGTTAATCATATATCTCTTCGTCTTTTCCTTCAGGGTTTCTAGAAACTTTCACATACTTTAAAGGCTTTTCTTTTCCAACTACCACGTTATGAACCAACCTACCTTATAGTCCTTCTAACACTTTCAGAAGCAACTGCCTTTCATACATTTAGCTTGTCATTCTCTCATAGGGTTTTCAGTAGATACTTAAGCTTCCAGTCCCAGTCATGTTCCTATACTGTGCTTTACTGTCACGTCCTCTGAATATACCGGTTTTAAGATAGTGATCTAAAGACATTCCAACTCTGAGACTGTTTCTCTTTTATGCACAAGATAAGTGAGGAAATGATAGGAGGTAAAGTGGGAAAGATAGACTGGAATCAGATTTGGCAAGCTTTGAGGGTGTGTCCATCACTAGGGAGAAGATATAGCACTGCGTTGTCCAGTGGAGTAGCCACTAGCCACATACAGCTGTTGAGCACTTGAGATGTGCTTGGTCCAAATTGAGGTGTACTGTGAGTTTAAAATACACATCAGATTTCTACGATTTAGTACAAAAGAAGAGTATAAAAATCTCATTAACATTTTTCATACTGATGACATATTGAAATATATATTACTAAAATTAATTTGACCTGTTTTTATTTTTTAAATGTGTTTACTGGAAAATCTAAAATTATAGATACGAAAAAATAAAGTTATAGATACAGCTCAGATTCTGTTTCTGTTATACAGCGCTGGTATAGATAGAAGGAAAACTGCCAGAATTTGCTAGTACCTGCTGTGTACCAGAGATAGTCTAGAAGTTGTGATAAATAAACTTACTTCTCATGGAAAACCTTATGAAGTAGGTGATATTGTTCTCCTTTTTCAAGGAACTGAGGTTGCAGTGAAGTTAAGCAACAGACCTGAAATGACTCCACTAGAAAGTAGGAAGCCAGGATTCGACCTTCGGCTTCTGTCTTCAGAGCCCACGGTTTTCCCAGTACGCTGTGGCCTGTTGTCGTTGAGCCATTAATAGTGATTGAGCTGGAGAATGACATGATTAGAATGATATGTTAGCAGAACTATAATAAAAATAAGTGAGGAGAGACTATTTTTAGCTGCCTAGGATTTTTTGGTTTATTTGTTATTGTTACTTTTTTGCAGGAGAGAAATGCCTGGTTTAAAGGCAACTGTTAAAGTATACCTCTTTTGAAGTATCCTTTATGTTAACTGCCTCTCACACTTTGCCTTATCACCTTTGTAGGCTTGATAATGGGCTGCATTAAAAGTAAAGAGAACAAAAGTCCATCCATTAAATATAGACCAGAAAACACGCCAGAGCCGGTCAGCACAGGAGTCAGCCATTATGGAGGAGAACACGCTGTGGTGGCACCAACATCCTCCACGAAGAGCACATCTGCCAATTTCAGCAGCCTCTCCATGACGCCGTTCGGAGGGTCCTCAGCGGTGACACCTTTTGGAGGAGCATCTTCCTCGTTTTCAGTGGTGCCAAGTTCATATCCTGCTGGTTTAACAGGTGAGCTTTAGATGGACAGTCTGTTTGAGAATGTGACCCTGGGCAAGAGATACATCAAGTTGGTCTTCTGTAAGAGAAATAAGTTACCAGGGGCTAGGGATGGGGTGTTTAAGTTTATGTGAAAATTAAAAATCTCCAACATACAAAGTAAACTCTACATGGATATTATTCTCAGAAATTTGGCAGTAATCTGATGGTGATTATGTACTGGTTTATACCATTAATTGGGCTTCCCTGGTGGCTCAGATGGTAATAAATCTACCTGCAATGTGGGAGACCCAGGTTCAAACCTTTGGTCAGGAAGATCCCTTGGAGAAGGGAATGGCAACCCACTCCAGTGTTCTTGCCTGGAGAATTCCATGGACAGAGGAGCCTGGCAGGCTACAGTCCATGAGATCGCAGATTCGGACATGACTGAGTGACTGGCGCACACACTGTTACCATTAATTACTTCACTAATTCATTTTTCAAATAATTACTGGGTGCTGACTGTGTCGGAGAAGGCAATGGCACCCCACTCCAGTACTCTTGCCTGGAAAATCCCATGGACAGAGGAGCCTGGTAGGCTGCAGTCCATGGGGTCGCAAAAAGTCAGATACAACTGAGCGACTTCACTTTCACTTTTCACTGTCATGCATTGGAGAAGGAAATGGCAACCCACTCCAGTGTTCTTGCCTGGAGAATCCCAGGGACGGGGGAGCCTGGGAGCTGCCGTCCATTGGGTCACACAGAGTCGGACACGACTGAAGCGACTTAGCAGCAGCAGCAGCAGCTGACTGTGTGGCAGGCATTGGGAATATAAAGATTAAAAATGTATCTCCTTCCCTCTAGAATGCTACCAACTTCTGAGGATTATCAAGTGCTGGCCATTATTAAAGTATTATAATAGTTATTTAATGTGTTAGGTAAAGGCAATTTCGTGATCATAGTACAGTTCTGTTAGGTACTGCTGATTAAAAAAAGAAAAATCCTGAGGCTCACAGGTTAAGTGATTTTTTTTTTTTTTTTTCAGTCACAGATGATAACCAGGAGGGCACATATTTAATGCCCTGTTCTAAAACTTTATTACACTGTAGTGTCTTTGCAGAGAACAGTCAGAAGTGATGGCCGACAGCCTTTCATGGAGCCAGAAATGCTCTAAAAAGAGGTAGTCAGAAACTTTATAAAGAGAAGTAGTTCTTCTGTGAAGGGTCCCCTGCCAGGTTGCTTTTCCTTTGAGTAACAAACAGAAGTGCAACTGACTTTTAAAGGTAGGGGAGGTTCTAGGATTCCTTGAACCAGTAGTTTTTTCATGTCATCAAGGACTCGAGTTTCTTTGGTCTCTCCCTCTTGCAGCCCTTGGAGTGTGCTCTTTATCCTTAGACTTGGGGAAACAGCTGCCAGCATCAAACTGAGCAACTTTTGGGGAGAAAAGAAGAATGTCTTCTACAGGCTTGGACTATAAACTTGTCTCTTACCTCTGCTCACCTCCAGGACAAAAATAGTGACCAGAGAATATCAGACATTCATCTATAGACTGTTCACTTGAGGAGTTGTGGACATCAGAGAGCCAGTTAGAGTCCCAACTTCAGCCCCTTGACTCTAAATACTTAACAATATAATAACATAGTAATAGATGGTCATGATGGTTATTTCTCCATCACCAGAATAAGTTTATTTTCAGTATTACATGTTCTGGAAAGATAGTAATCCAAAATGATTAAATGTTACCTAAAGCAGCATGTTTATGTGAAATAGTCCATTCATGGATATTCATTTACTAATGAGTATCTGTGTGTTGAGTACAGTATGGAGAGTTGTAAGCAAGAGAAGCAAGGTTTCTGTCCTAATGGAGTTTACATTTTAAGGGGGGTTGGGTAATAATTATAAAAACAACTAAACAGGATGATTTAACAGTTCATAAATACTATGAAGGAGCTAACCAGAATGATTGGTGAAGGCTCTTTAAATGATCAAGGAAAAACCATCTTGAGATGAAATTATTTGAGCTGAGGTCTGGTTGATGAAAATGACCTAAATGTGTGCAGAACTAGGAAAAAAGCTTTCTGGGGAGAGAGAGCAGCAAATGCAGTTCAGGAGGTACAGGTGGCCTTGGCAGTCATGAGAACTAGTACGGGCAGAGGGTGGAATTACATGACAAGGGATTGAAGAGCCAGGATTTCTCAGGACCTCATAGATCTGCCTGCAATGCAGGAAACTCGGGTTCGATCCCTGGGTCAGGAAGATCCCCTAGAGAAAAGAATGGCTATCCACTCCAGTATTCTTGCCTGGAGATTCCATGGACAGAGGAGCCGGATGGGCTACAGTCCATGGGAGCCCAAGGAGTTGGACATAACTGAGTGACTCAAACACATGCACAGACCATAGTATGAAGTTTGGGTTCTATTCAAAGTCAGAAGGAAGCTATTGAAGAGATCAGTACAGGATTTGCGCGATTGAATTCCCCATAACTCTGAATTCCCCACACTCCCTCTGGCTAGCTGTGTGGAGAATGGATATAGGGAAAGCAGATAGAGAGTGAGTTGGGCTACTACACTCCCAGTGAGAAATAACAGGAATAACATCCTTGGATTAGGATGGAAGCACTGAAATGGACAAGGAAGTGGATAAGGTACTTAAGGGGTAGAACTGGCAATGCTGTTAATGGGATTGGCTTTGAGTACCTGATTGGCTGGTAGTGTTTGCTAAAATAGTGAAGACTTCAGCAATACAGGTTGGAGGAGAAAAATCAACACCTTTATTTTGTACCTAATAAGTTGTAAATGCTTGATAGACATTGAGATGCCAAATGGGTAGTTAATGCATGGCTGGGCCTCAGGAGCAAAGCCAGATAAATGAGATTCTGTTCTTCCCCTTGCAGATAATAATTTGATTATTTAAATTGCTAATCTCTTAAGCATCCACATACAGTGATTTATATGACATGATTATTTTTTTAATTTATAATCCTTACCAGGCATACCATTTACTTTCTAAGAAAAACATGCTGTTTTTTATCTCTGTTAAATATAATAAATAATATTAATTAAAAACCTAGCTATTACTGTTAATCATTAGTCTTTTTAAATTAATTTTTATTGGAGTATAGTTGATTTACAAGGTTGTGTTAGTTTCTGCTGTACAGCAGAGTGAATCAGTTATATATACTCTTTTTATTTCTATTCCCACATAGTAGAGTTCCTTGTGCTACACAGTAAGTATTAAGGATGGAAATGTTCACCTGTTGTTTTTAAGAATTTGAGATGATCCATGCCAGTAGTTTATAATACTTGTTAATGGTTTTTCTGCCAAAAAAAATTGATTTGAACTTGGGCTTCCCTGGTGGCTCAGCAGTAAATATCTGCCTGCAATGCAGGAACCTCAAGTTCAATCCCTGGGTAGGGAAGATCCCCTTGAGAAGGAAACGGCAACCCACTCCAGTATTCTTCCCTGGGAAACCCCTGGACAAAGGAGCCTGGCGGGCAGCTACAGTCTATGGGGTTGCTAGAGTCAACTTAGTGACTAAATCATTGATCACCACATCACTTCTCAAACTAGAGATGTTGCAAATATGAATCATGATTAAAAAGGTTTCTCTGGCTCTATAGAATTTTAGAATCTGTACAGTATAGTAGTCTCATGGAAGACCTTAAGACATCATCTTATTAACTTGAAAACTTCAGTGGCCCAAATCTCTAACTTCTAAAAATTGATTCTGGACATTAGGCAGAGAACTATGCTTAAGCTTTCTTTATCATCATTGGCAATGTTTTTACTAATAAATTTCTGTGTTGTTAATTTGTCTGTATAATTTACCTTGGTCTTTCTTTCACCCAATAGGTGGTGTTACTGTATTTGTGGCCTTATATGATTATGAAGCTAGAACTACAGAAGACCTTTCATTTAAGAAAGGTGAAAGATTTCAAATAATTAACAACACGTAAGTGTTACAAGTTTTTTACAAGGGAGAAATACCAGTGGCAGCCTACTTTACACTGAAACCACTGACCTAGTTGATGATTCAGAGACAAGAGTGGTGGGGCATGGGTCTCTGCCCACTGGGTTGGATGATACATTGGTTCTTTTAGACACGTGGCAGAAGACTACTGCTCAAGCCAAAAGTTACAACTTCTACAAATTGTATTGCTGTGGTTCTGCCATAAACAGTTTTAAGAATGAGGATTGAGAGAATATATGAAAGTAAGTACATTACTTCAAAAAAAAAAAAAAAGCCTTTATAAAGAGATTTCTATGATCCCTTTTCTCTAAGTACCAGGTGGTGTAAAGATTTTATCTCTTTCTCAAAAAACAAGAAAAAGGCTGAGGAGCCCCTGCAGTCCCAAACTGTCTCTTGCCTTTTGTGACTCTCAGACTTTTGGTCATTTAGTGATCCACCTTAGAAAATTCAATGCTTGTTATGAAAAACAGATCCCATAATTTCATTAGCAGGCACAGCAGCCACTTTGTAACTACTCAAAATAGATATTTATGGTCTCTCTGCATCCAGGCATGTTTCCTTCCATCCTTATTCCCACTTGCTACCAGTTATTGTTCGAGAACATGAAATACAATCCTGTCTTTCTTCTTTAAAGTCCTTCAGTAACTGCTCACTGCTGTGAAGATGAAACAGCAATAAGAGCGGGCATCGTTCATCAAGCCTCTCCCCCTTCCCCACTCCACTGCCCTCCCAGACTCAGTTACTTGTGGCTCTGGATACACCAGGGTTCTCCCCTTCTCTGTGCCTTTACGCATGTGATTTCTTCTTTCTGAAATGTGACTTCTTGTCTCCATTTTTCTTCCTTTATCTAGCCAACTCTATCTGTCGTTCAAAGTGTATTTTCCTGTGTCCTTTCTCAAGGCTACCTTCCTTGATTTTCTTTCTACCTTCCCTGCCTGGCCCAGTCCCCACCTCCTGCTGGATTGGGTGTCTCTCTTAAATGTTCACGTAGCAGCCTGTGCCAAGCTCAGTTACAGCTGCCACCACAGTTTTGAATTGTAGTTTATCACTTGCCTATCATTCTTTTGGCTCTTCCCTGGTGGCTCATACGGTAAAAGCCTCTGCCTACAATGCAGGAGACCCGGGTTCGATCCCTGGGTCGGGAAGATCCCCTGGAGAAGGCAATGGCACCCCACTCCAGTACTCTTGCCTGGAAAATCCCATGGACCGAGAAGCCTGATAGGCTATAGTCCATGGGGTTGCAAAGAGTCAGGCACGACTGAGTGACTTGACTTCACTGTCATTCTTGTACACCAGTGGTTCTCAGCCAGAGGCCGCATCAGCCAGGGCCCGTCTGGTAATGTCTGGAAGCATTTTTGGTTGTTACAGCCAGGGAGCTGCAACTGTCATCTGGGGACAGAGGCCAGGGCTGTTAGTCAACATCAGACAGTGCGCAGGCCAGTCTCACACAGCAAAGAGTTAGCCAGCCCAGAGGTCAGTCATGCTCAGGTTGACAGATCCTGCCCTCCACAGAGTTACCTGAAGTTAAGGACTTTTCCCCTGTTTCTGGTACACCCTATTGTAAGGTCTGTCACTTAAAAAGGTAGTGAAAGTCTGAATGAATCATTGAACGGTTATCAGGGTCAGAGTTTTCAGTTTGTGTGTCTGAATGTACTTAATATATCCCAGGAAGCTACAAGGCAAGTGCTTGAGTTTGTAAACATTTGAAAATCCAAAGGATTTTCCATTTCATTTTTTGGAGAGCAAATTCACCTCAGGCATTTATAAAATTGCAGTGTAGACAGTGTTCTCAGTACCTTTCCTCTGGTGAAGCCAAACATGCATTTAATCTTTAGCAGCAGAATCCATGTGTCTTCCTCATTGTAGATTGATAATATACACTCCTTTCCTTTAATTCGGGGAAAGTTCAAGGCTTACATGTTAAAAATTACATGTACATCTCATGTTCTGAATTAATTTTAGTCTTATTTGGATATTCATGGATAACATTCTTATAAATATGTACTGTTCCAGGAGTTAAATTTTTTATTATCGCTCATTGCTAAATATTTTGGCTATAAGAGTTCTAGGGCATCTGAACTTTCCCCCCCAATATGACTAAAAAGGAACATTACTTTTTTGTACTGTTAAAAAGAAGATCATTTAGCAATTAAAAAAAAAAACCTCATAAATGCTGAAAAAATTAGGCTTAGTAAACGAAGCCACTCAAATAGACCACATATTGTGTGGTTCCATTTACATGAAATGCCCCCACAGTGGACATGTCCATAGAAACAGAAAGCACATTAGTGGTTGGAAATGATGGGGAAGGGTCGGGATGGGGTGTGGCTCTTAATGGGTACACAGTTTCTTTTGGTGGGCATTGAAAATGTTCTGAAATTGATAGTGTTGATGGTTGCAAAACTCAAAAAATCTTAGGGGAATCTTATGGTATACAAATTATATCTCAGTAAAGCTTTTAAAGGAGAAAACATGTACTCGAAACTGAGTAATCTGAAAGATTTACTTGCCAAATTGTTTTATTCAGTATAGTTTATTGTCTTAGGTTGAAAGAGTTATGTAAAAAAAGAGATCTTGTAAGTAAAATTAAGGTGGGTTTTGGTTTTTTAAGGGGGTTTGTTTTTCAGGGTTTTTGTTTTGTTTTTTGATTCAGAGCAAAAATACGCTTTTGTGATTTTGCTTAGCCTTATTTTCTTAATTCATGTAACCTATTTTTTAAATACTATTCTTTGAGTTTAATTCTTGATCAAACGAATGCATAAATTAAAACTGGAAGTACCTCTCTTGTCCATTTCAGATATAAGACGGCACTGCGGCAGACTGTGTCCTGGGCTGCGGTCCGCCTTGTGGTCACTGTTGTTCTGTGTGTTGCAGGGAAGGAGACTGGTGGGAGGCGAGATCAATCGCTACAGGAAAGAACGGCTACATCCCAAGCAATTACGTAGCCCCGGCGGATTCCATTCAGGCTGAAGAGTACGGCTCCACTTCATATTTTATTAATTATTTTGATTTTTTAAAATGTCTAATGCACATTTTGCTTAGCCACAATTTTACACACACACAATTACATGCCAGTCTTAATACAGCTAATGTTTTGTATTAATAGATGTTACTTGAGAATTAATAATTAATGCCATAGTGTTTGCTTACAGTAGGATCATAAATGAAGCTGCATTTATAATACTGCATTATGCCTAGTCCCTATTCTTTTTTTTTTTCCCACTTTAGAAACATCGCATTAGCCCTTTTGATATTCCACAGACTCTTTCACTTCAGAAACTTGCCCTCAGTTGGTGTTACTGTGTCATAGTGTTCACTCCTGGACTTAGGCGCTTCCTGCACGGCGGTGTGGGGGAGTCTTCGTCTTTAGGAGGTGCACACTGGGGTGTTCAGGGGCAGTGCTTCAGCATGTTTGTGACTGTCATTCAGTTAGAAGAAAACACACACACACACACACACACACGTCACAGGGAAAGAGGATATGACAAAGCAGTGTTAACAGGAATCCTGGGTGGAGGGTAAATGGGAGTTCTACATACCATTCTTACAACTTTTAAAACGTTAAAGTTCACCTTCAGTGACATTACAAGCATATTTGGAAATATGGTGGATTTGGTTCTAGACAACCACAATAAAGTAAATATTACAGTAAAGTGAGTTGGTTTCCCAGTGCATATAAAAGTTATAGTTACACTATACTGTAGTCTGTTAAGTGTGCAATAGCTTGTGTCTAAAGGAAACAGTACATACCTTCTTTAAAAATACTTATTGCTGAAATATGCTCACCGTCATCTAAGCTTTCAGCAAACCATAATCGCTTTGCTCATGGAGGGTCCTGCCTCCGTGTTGATGGCTCTGACGGTCTGGGTGATAGTTGCGGAAGGTTGGGGTGGCTGTGGCAGTTTCTTAAAAGAACAGTGAAATTTGCTGCATTGATCGACTGTTCTTTCACTCAGAGAAAGGAACACTTCGAGATCATTGTAAGCCTGATTTCAGTATTGCGTGTCTCAGAGAGTCGGGGGCATGCAGAGAGGAGATGGAGAGTTGATAGAGCAGTCAGATCACACACAACATTTGTCAATTAAATTTGCTGTCTTAAGTGGAAAAAAATGTTTGGAATATTGCAAGACAGCAAAACGTGACACAGTGACACAAAGTTAGCAGATGCTTTTGGAAAAATGACTTTGATGGAGCTGCTCAAAGCAGGGTTGCCACAAACTTTCAGTTTTTAAAAAGACAGCATCTGCAAAGTGCAGTAGAGCAAAACGCAGTTGAGACAAGCCTGTACCTTTATGTCAAAGCAGGTTTGCCTGGGATCCATAAATACTTTGTATCACAGCAGTTAACACAGCCCCCTGCACATAGTAGGTGCTCGATCGATGTTTGTTTGCTTATATTTGTGATGTATAATGTGTCCATAACTCTCTGTTATGCTTTGGCACTTGTCACTTTCGATTTTGTCCTTTTGACTTCTCCACTCTTCTGTGGCACAGACTTTATTTTCTTGGGCAGCAAAATCACTGCAGATGGTGATTGCAGCCATGAAATTAAAAGATGCTTTCCCCTTTTAAGAAAAGCTATGACCAACCTAGACAGCATATTAAAAAGCAGAGACATTACTTTGCCGACAAAGGTTCATTTAGTCAAAGCTATGGTGTTTTCAGTAGTCATGTATGGATGTGAGAGTAGGACCATAAAGAAGGCTGAGTGCCAAAGGATTGATGCTTTTGAACTGTCGTGTTGAAGAAGATTCCTGAGAGTCCCTTGGACAGCAAGGAGATCCAACCAGTCCATCCTAGAGGATATCAACCCTGAATATTCATTGGAAGGACTGATGTTGAAGCTCCAATACTTTGGCCACCTGATGTGAAGAGCCGACTCATTAGACAAGGCCCTGATACTGGGAAAGATTGAAGTCAGGAGGAGGAGACGACAGAGGATGAGGTGGTTGGATGGCATCACAGACTCAATGGACATAAATTTGAGCAAGCTCTGGGAGGTAGTGAAGGACAGGGCAGCCTGGCGTGCTGCAGTCCATGGGGTCGTAAAGAGTTGGACACAACTGAGCGATTGAACAACAAAACAGAATACAAATGATCACCGCTGCCAGAGAACCACTTTTACTCTTTCTGTATGTGTGCTAGTTGTTCAGTCGTGTCCGACTTTTTGCAACACCTAGCCCACCAGCCTTCTCTGTTCATGGGATTCTGGAGGAAAGAATACTGGAGTAGGTTGCCATTCCCTTCTTCACGGGGTTTTTCCAACCCGGGGATTGAATCTGGGGGATCATATCAAATCTCCAGGGATCAAATCTAGGTCTCCTGCATTGGCAATCAGAGTCTCTACCATCTAAGACACCAGGAAAGCCCTTTCACTCTTGCTGTTGTAATGTGAATATTTCCATCTGTCATTGTCTAAAAGGCAGTCTGTCACTCTTGCCTTTCCTTCTGTATTTACTGTTCCTCTGACTGCCACATGGAGTTTAAGAAACCTGTTGAGTAGTTAGTACATGAAAAAACTATGACAGAATATATTCTGACAGTAATACTTGTAATATTCTTATTAAAGAAAGACCTTCCATTTTGTTCTGCTATATTTTAAAGCTGTGTTTTATTCTTTGTCATCCTCCCTACCCCATTCCATTCTTACTAATATCTGTGCTTAATTTTTCTGATGCTTAGACTCTTCTCACTCAGAACACTACTCTTTCTTTCCCCCAGATGGTATTTTGGCAAAATGGGGAGAAAAGATGCAGAAAGATTACTTCTGAATCCTGGGAATCAGCGAGGTATTTTCTTAGTAAGAGAGAGTGAAACTACTAAAGGTATGAATATTGTTAATACAAGCATAAAATTTTCCTCAGGCAGTATTTTAAGGAAGACACAGTAAGAGTGTCCATTTTCCCTCTAGGTGCTTATTCCCTCTCTATTCGGGACTGGGATGAGGTGAGGGGTGACAATGTGAAGCACTACAAAATCAGGAAACTTGACAACGGTGGATACTACATCACAACCAGAGCACAGTTTGATACTCTGCAGAAACTGGTAAAACACTACACAGGTACGTGCATTTCACAGGTGAAAGTTACTTCCTTGTGTTTAATTTCACGAGGACAGATCCATGTCTTCATGCCTCTGAAGGTTTAGTGTGCTGCTTCTCACACAGAATGTGCCCAGTGTATTTCAGTTTTAAAATGAAGAACAGAAATACTTACCACCTGAGTTGAGCTCCGGTATGATATGCCAAATAGATGTGACAATGAAAAAGCAAAATTTTATTTTGGGATATTTACTAAGTAGGTAAAACTAAACACATTAGTAAAAAGCTGTTATCATGTGTCCTGTTGGGTTGCCTTCCTCAGCATAAGCTGGACCGCATAAGACTTGGTGAAGTGGGACTCTAATGAAATGTGATCTGAAGGTGCATTTTGTTTTCATGGAAAATTAAGCTGTAGCAAGTATAGACATTTATCAGTCTTTCACCGATCTTTGAACAGTAGTCAGTATTAGAGTCTTCTGTCTCAAAATGTTTAATCTCCAATTTGATACATAAATGCATCCGCAAGTCTTTAAATGATTAATACTAGGGGAGGGGATGGAGAAGGCAATGGTGACAAGTTTCCATGACAATTTCTTCTTCAGTGACAGCTAGCTGCAAATTGAGTCTATCAAGTCAATCATCAGTCTTGACATTGACTCAGCACATTACCAAGCAGTAGCATCAGTTGTAATTGCACTTGTTAGAATGTGGATGTGTGTGGTTACTTGTTAAGAGTGGAACGGAATGTGTGTAAACAGGATTCGCAAGTCAAACCATTGTAAATTTGGAGTTTCCTGTTTTTGTGTCTCCCTTTATTTGAAAATCAGTCCTTTAAAGAAGTTTTTCCTTGATTTTATTGTGCTGCTTAACACTTGTGGATTCTAGAAATAGCTGTTAATGGTAACATTCTCTTTGGGGAAGAAATAAAGTACAGTGATCAAAAGCAGAACTTTGGAGGCAGTCTGATCTGGGGTTTAAAACCCATCTCCATCACATATTTACTGGGTGGCCTTGAGAAAGTTGCTTAAGTTTTCTAAGATTCCTTTATATGAATTTGTGAAGTGCTGAATTGGCACGATAGTTGGGACATAAGTATTCAATAAATAATAACTTTAAAATGTATTTAATAAAATGTTTCACTTCTTGTATGTTTTCTTTTACGCAATTTCATTTTTGTGTTTGTGCCTTTGTAATAAAACTGATAGAACATCATGTTTTTATTTCCTGTGATTTAAACTTTTAAAAACACTGGTACAAGTATATATACCTCAGTTTTAGTAAATCATTCATTTACAGTATAGTTTATTCATTTATCTAGAACATGCCGATGGTTTATGCCATAAGTTAACAACTGTGTGTCCAACTGTGAAACCCCAGACTCAAGGTCTAGCAAAAGATGCTTGGGAAATCCCGCGAGAGTCTTTGCGACTAGAGGTTAAACTAGGACAAGGATGTTTTGGTGAAGTTTGGATGGGTAAGGAGCCTGAACTTTCGTTTTCTTTCATTGTTCGGCCATAGATTAAAAGGCCATCATTTATGATATGTTGAAATATGTAAGCTTACTGCTGCTCATTGAAGTTTGTTGTAAATCTCTTAAAATATAGGTTAAAATAGTGAAATGTGGGTTGTTTCTCTAGGAACGTGGAATGGAACCACAAAAGTAGCGATCAAAACACTGAAGCCAGGTACAATGATGCCAGAAGCTTTTCTTCAAGAGGCTCAGATAATGAAAAAACTAAGACATGATAAACTTGTTCCACTATATGCTGTTGTTTCTGAAGAGCCGATTTACATTGTCACTGAGTTTATGTCAAAAGGTATGTGTACATCAGTATCTCTGGGATATTCGTGTTAATAAATTTTGTCATTTCTATCTTTATGCATACAGATTTTTGTGTTTTCTAATTGGAGATTTTTATGTAGACATATGAAAAGAGAAAATCTGATATGTTAACAGAATACTTAGTAATTAGTCCCAGTTATTCTGAAGGATAGCACAGAGTTGAAAAAGAAAATAAGGCACTGAATTTATTTTGAAAGTAAAGTCCTTCATTCCGTTTGACCAGAGGCAGTAGAATATGAAAAAAAGTATTTGCACTAGTTGATTTAAAACAACGCAATCAGAATGGTATTTGTGTCTAAAGTGCTAAATGAAGAAATCAGGTAAAGTTAAGAAAATTAGTTTTATCGAGTTATAATATACTCTGAGGACTCCTAGAAACTTCTTTTTTCCAATGCTGTCAGCTGAAGGATGTCTTTCTCCAAACCCCAGACCCCAAGGTGTGGGATCTTCAGTAACAGGGTGGATTAGGGCAGGGAAAGGAGAAAGAAAGGTTGTTGCTCTTCCCTCTTTCCCCTTTGCTGATGATGCATTGGAAGAGGGACCAGTAAGTCACCAAGAATGCTTGCTGACAGGCCTGCTTTTTACCCTCTTGAATTTTATCTCTTTTCAGTATTAATGAGTCACTAATCACAGTGAAAGCCTCTGATGGCGTCATCGCTCTCCAGATGTCCATCTTGGTCAGTGAGGTGCCGCCACCTAGTGGTGACAGCACCAACTACAAGCTGCCCATTGACTCGGGAAAATACCTCCCCCAAAAGCAGCAGAAAAACTAGAACTGACATTCTTAAGAGAGTTCCAAAGAATAGCACGGAGAGATAAGAGAGCCTTCCTCAGCGATCAATGCAAAGAAATAGAGGAAAACAACAGAATGGGAAAGACTATAGAGATCTCTTTGAGAATATTAGAGATACCAAGGGAACATTTCATGCAAAGATGGGCACAATAAATGACAGACATGGTATGGACCTAACAGAAGCAGAAGATATTAAGAAGAGGTGGCAAGAATACACAGAAGAACTATACAAAAAAGATGTTCATGACCCAGATAACCACAATGGTGTTATCACTCACCTAGAGCTAGACATCCTGTAATGCAAAGTCAAGTGGACTTTAGGAAGCATCACTACAAACAAAGCTAGTGGAGGTGATGGAATTCCAGTTGAGCTATTCAAATCCTAAAAGATAATGCTGTGAAAGTGCTGCACTCAATATGCCAGCAAATTTGGAAAATTCAGCAGTAGCCTCAGGACTGGAAAAGGTCAGTTTTCATTCCAGTCCCAAAGAAAGGCAATGCCAAAGAATGTTCAGACTACCATACAATTGCACTCATCTCACATGCTAGCAAAGTAATCTCAAAATTCTCCAAGCCAGGCTTCAGTAGTATGTGAAATGTGAACTTCCAGATGTTCAAGCTGGTTTTAGGAAAGGCACAGGAACCAGAGATCAAACTGACAACATCTGTTGGATCATCGAAAAAAATGAGAGTTCCAGAAAAACATCTATTTCTGCTTTATTGACTATGCCAAAGCCTTTGACTGTGTGGATCACAATAAACTGTGGAAAATTCTTCAAGAGATGGGAATACCAGACCACCTGACCTGCCTCCTAAGAAATCTATATGCAGGTCAAAAAGCAGCAGTTAGAACTGGACATGGAACAACAGACTGGTTCCAAATAGGAAAAGAAGTATGTCAACGTTGTATACTGTCACCCTGCTTATTTAACTTATATGCAGAGTACATCATGAGAATTGCCAGGCTGGATAAAGCACAAGCTGGAATCAAGATTGCTGGAAGAAATACCAATAACCTCATATATGCAGATGACACCACCCTTATGGCAGAAAGTGAAGAAGAACTAAAGAGCCTCTAGATGAAAGTGAAAGAGGAGAATGAAAAAGTTGGCTTAAAGCTCAACATTCAGAAAACTAAGATCATGGCATCCGGTCCCATCACTTCCTGGGAAATAGATGGGGAACCAGTGGAAACAGAAGACTTTTATTTTGGGGGGCTCCAAAATCACTGCAGATGGTGACTGCAGCCATGAAATTAAAAGATGCTTGCTCCTTGGAAGAAAAACTATGACCAACCTAGATAGCATATTCAAAAGCAGAGACATTACTTTGCCAACAAAGGTCCATCTAGTCAAAACTTTGGTTTTTCCAGTATTCATGTACAGATGTGAGAGTTGGACTATAAAGAAAGCTAAGCGCCGAAGAACTGATGCTTTTGAACTGTGGTGTTGGAGAAGACTATTGAGAGTCCCTTGGACAGCAAGGAGATCCAGTCAGTCCATCCTAAAGGCAATCAGTCCTGAATATTCATTGGCAGGACTGATGCTGAAGCTGAAACTCCAATACTTGGGCCCCCTGATGTAAAGAACTGGCTCATTTGAAAAGACCCTGATGCTGGGAAAGATTGAAGGCAAGAGGAGAAGGGGGCGACGAGAATGAGATGGTTGAATGGCATCACCGACTCCATGCACATGAGTTTGAATAAACTCTGGGAGTTGGTGATGGACAGGGAAGCCTGACGTGCTGCAGTCCACGGGGTTGCAGAGAGTCAGACATGACTGAGCAACTGAACTAATTGGTGGCTAAAACATTACCTAAAGCTCCCAAAGCACATGACATTTTTTTTTTTTCATTTTTAAATGTTTTATTTATTTTTAAATTGAAGGATAATTGCTTTACAGAATTTTGTTTTTTCTGTTAAACCTCAACATGAATCAGAGCACATGGCATTTTTAACAAGGAATCTCTGCCCAGAAAAACTGCCAGGTATCCTACGTCAGAGTATGTTAGGGTGAACTAAAAAGGAGGAAAGGGACCAGGAGGAAGTTTAAATCAGGATATCGAGAGTATAAGAGTGTTGTGGAGATAAAGCTAATGGGCCATTTAGCTTGTGTATTGATTTCAAGAAGTATTTAATTGGGGAATGTGGTAGAGGTCTGTGTTGTCAGATTGACAGATTAGGATTATATCTAGATGGGATATTTAGAATGCAGGATCACAAACACCCCTTCCATTTTTAAACTCAGTAGTTCCCCATTTTGCTCTTCACGCACTCAGAATTGGGCCCTCTGTAACCCAACTGAACTCATTGCTTCTTGTGTTCTCTTGATTGTCGGGATACTCGGAAACTGGAACTGAAGTCTCTCAGTCGTATCCAACTCTTTGCGACCCCATGGACTGTAGCCTACCAGGCTCCTCCAACCATGGGATTTCCCAGATAAGAGTACTGGAGTGGGTTGCCATTTCCTTCTCCAGGGGATCTTCCGGATCCAGGGATTGAACCCGGGTCTCCTGCATCGCAGGCAGACGCTTTACCATCTGAGCCACCAAGGAAGCAGGATACTCTAGAAATTATTAATAATTGAAATGTATTGAATGCTTCTAATATAAAAAGTCTGCTAGTATTAATAAGGCATCAAAGAAATAAAGCCATCTGAGTAACTTACATTGAATTTGGAAAGAAGACCTAACCCAGTAAGTTAATTTTCAGTAAAAGTAAGTAACAGATTGCTATGAACAAATAAGTTCAAGCAAAAGCATAATGAATTTCTAGGTGTTTGACACATTCAGTGAATAACATAGAAATTGAGGGAGAGATTACCTAGGTTGGAATAAAAATGAGAAAAATCAGTAGAAAAGACAAGTCTTGTACCGTCCTTTAAGATGATGAGGGATGTGGATGGGTAAACAGAAGGGTTACTGGTATTTCTGCAGAGCTGTAAGGAAATGGGGAGCGAAACCATGGGTAGTGGAAAGTGCAGAAGGTAGCTGGTTTGAAATAAGGCTAGAGACGTGCATGGGGCAAACTGAAGGACTGCTCTGAACTGGTCTCACAGTATCAAGTACCTGCTCTCTGCCATGAATGAGCTTCAGAGGGTCCAGAAAACTTCCTGTGACGTTCTCCATCAGTTTTTTCATACTCATGTGTATTTTTCTAGACAAAGAGTCAGCAGTTTTCATCAGATTCTCAAAATAACCCATGACCAAAAAAAAGTTAAAGGCCCACTGGTACACCTAGAACGCTCCGATGAATGGATATAAGGAACACTTAAGGAAGGGGGGATTTGTTGTAACTGGTTAAAGAGCAAAGAAAAACAGTTGTCTAAATGACACATTCCAATCCCCGATTCCTGCTGTTTCTGGGCTCTGCAGCTTTTGTACTGTTTTAGCAATTATCATTACACCAAATGATGTTCTGCTTAGTGGATTGATTGTGGCACTTTATCTGGATTCTGAGCCCAGAAACAAAGAACTGTAGCTTTTGCTTCTTTCTGTATTTCCACATTGTCATGCAGAGTGCTTATGTATCATCAGTCTGTCTTGCAGGCTAAAAAGAAGTCCCATTTCCTCTGTTTAAGGACAGTTCTTACACTGTGTTCTTCATCTTTTCATTTAAACAGAAAACCCTCCTGTGGTCCCAGCATCCGCTTTTCGCCAACTTCTCTCTGGCTCTTGCTTCCCTTCATTTCCCTTCCCTTCAAGATTTTTTTTTTTTTAGAGAACAGACAGTATTACATCTTTATATCCTAATTAGTTCATTTTACTCTTGTTAAATTTTGTTTATTGTTCATGAATGTCTTGCTGTCTGTTACAGGGAGCTTATTAGATTTCCTGAAGGAGGGAGACGGAAAGTATCTGAAGCTCCCACAGCTGGTTGACATGGCTGCTCAGGTACTTGTGTGTTCATCCGTGTGTCCATTTGAACTGCAAGTGCGCATTAAAAATGTAAACTAATCTTGTGTGTGCGTGCGCGTGCACGTGCTAAGTCTCTTCAGTCTTATCCAACTCTTTGTGACCCTATGGACTGCAGCCCACCAGGCTCCTCAGAATACTATTGTTTATATGGTGAAATCATGGAGTTTTAGAGCTGGGAGGAACATTACAGATAATCCAGTCTAATCTCTCTATATTACAGATACTGTAGTATCTGAGGAGCCAGGTGTCTAAGATTTGTACAGCTTACAAGTATTAGAGTCAGTGATCCCAGTACCATGCTGCCCTGTATCCTGTGGCCTTTCAGAAACATATGCATCCACAAATACAAAATCTGTACGTATTTATACTTCAGCAGACACGTGTTAAGACGGTGAATGATTGCTGTTCCAAAGAAAATATTAGAAATCTGAAGTATATACTTCAGAAGACCTGACCAAAGCTGGGAGTGGGCTGTGGTAGATCAGCGGATACTAAGCAACACAGAGTCACACTGATCCTACTAGGATAGAAGGTGGAAAGGTAATATACCTAAGTGAAAGGGTTAGTCGCTCAGTTATGTCCGACTCTTTGGGACCCCATGGAATGTAGCCCTCTGGGCTCCTCTGTCCATGGAATTTTCCAGGCAAGAATACTGGAGTGGGTAGCCATTCCCTTCTCCAAGGGATCTTCCCAACCCAACCCAACCCAGGGATCAAACTCAGGTCTTCTAGAACATTGCAGGCAGATTCATTACCTTCTGAGCCACCAGAGAAGGCCCAATATACCTTAAGTAATTAATCATGTTGGTCTTTAAATAAAAATAAAGTATATGCTGAATTTCTTTTTTTAATATAGTCCCAAACAAGAATTTAGATGGCGGGGTATACAGTTTAAGATGTGATAGTTTTACTCTTCTGAGTTTTTGTTTTTAAGTATAATTGAGAACTATTAAAAGTTTTATTCAGATGTGTGGTAGGTATTCAAGGGGCCTATTATTGGCTTTGGTTGACACATTGAATCTAAGGCTCCTCTCAAAATGAGTGTCCAGATGTCCACAGGATCTGGCAATTCAGAGAAACTTTATACCAAGAAAACTGCGCCTGTGCGACCTTAGCATATATCAAGCCTCGTCCATACGCCTGAGCTCCAGGCTCTGAGCCCCTTTATGGTGGAGGCGGGCAGACTGTTCATCTGTGAAGGGCCAGCTGAATGCTTCAGGCTTTGTGGGTCACATGCCATCTCTTTTCTCCCCCTTCCCCACTTCTCCCCTCTCCTTCTCTCGACCCCTCTCTTCCTCCTCATCTTCTCTCCCTGCTCCATTAAAAGGTTTTCTGTTTTTCCTATCATCTACTAGACTCTGCCCCATTACCATCATCTCTTTTCCAGAGGCGTGTCTTCAGTGATCTGGTTTAACATTAACCAGAATTGCCCTCTCCATCCTTCCCTTCATACCATATATGTTTGTTTTTCTTCCCAAGATTGCTGATGGTATGGCCTATATTGAAAGAATGAACTATATTCATCGAGATCTTCGGGCTGCTAATATTCTCGTAGGAGAAAACCTTGTGTGCAAAATAGCAGATTTTGGCTTAGCAAGGTTAATTGAAGACAATGAATATACGGCAAGACAAGGTAAAATGACTGTTTAATAAATGCTGGTAACCTCATTTTCAATGAATGGATTTTCTTACCGTTCTTTTGAACATACAGGGTTGTGCAGAATTAAGCAAACAGCTCTAGGCCTGCTCAAAAGAGTCATAGAAACATTGATTTTTGATCATAAAATTATACATAGTGCATAATACTGTGGCTTTCTGATAGCTCTTTCCCCTAGAGAAGCACCTCAATGTGGGTGTTGTTTGCATTATGAATACAGCGAGCAGTATTCTCCTCTTCACACTTCCCTTGGCATGCCAACAAATAAGAAACATTTTAAAATAACGTTTCTAACAAACCTCAGAACCAGCCAGGTTTTACTGCATGAAGCGCTAGAAGCCCAGCGCTTTCTTTTCCATCTCCGTACCTGTGTGCTGTCCCCTCCAGCTGGAGGGTCTTCCTGTTCTTCTTCAGCCTTTACCTGCGGAAATTCTAACCACTCTTTAAGGCTAAACTTCGCTACCGCTTTTTAAATGAAACCTTTTATGATTGTGCTAATGAAAATTGATCTTCTGTTTGTCAGAACATCTAAAGAACTGTATTTTACAACATTATATATCTACATAAGTAACTTTAAGTATTTAAGACACCTATAATCTTATTTTCACTATAAGTATATAAACATCACAAAGGCTATGTTTTTGTGTCTCTGCTAACAATTAGCATAATGTGCATAAAAAGTGCTAAGACACTAAATTTTTGAGTAAATTAATACAGGCTTTTCAAAATGATAGTACAGTAAAATTTTGTAGAGAGAGATCAGAATATAGACAGGAGATTATGGTCGAAAACCAGTGGACGTTAGAACCAACGGAATATGCTCTTGGCAGCCAGCAGTGGTAACTACTAGGAGCTCAGCTCAGTTCAGTCGCTCAGTCGTGTCCGACTCTGCGACCCCACGGACTGCAGCACGCAGGCAGCTGGACTGACTGAAAAAGTTATAGATCCTATAATCCATGTTTTTGGTTGCTTCTTACTAGCGTCTTTACCTCTCTGTTCCTTCTTGGATGGTTTTCTGTCCCCACCAGCCATGCTCTTTTTTATGTCATTGAAGATCTTATCGGGAAGAAGTGTGTTTTCTACTAACGGGAATTTTAAATAGTATTAAAGAAGATCTTGTACTTTTGAAGAATTTGACACTGATGACAGGTGCAGTAGGGATACTGACAGAAAATGAGCCCTGCTTTTGCCATATGTGCACAGAAAGAAACCAGTTACTGAAGCAAGCTGGTCAATACTGTTTTAGGTGCAAAATTTCCAATCAAGTGGACAGCTCCTGAGGCTGCACTGTATGGTCGATTTACAATCAAGTCTGACGTATGGTCATTTGGAATTCTACAGACAGAACTGGTAACAAAGGGCAGAGTGCCATATCCAGGTGAGCTTGCATTCATGTACCTGGAGTTTATGGGGGAGAGGCCTTTTTTTCCCTCTTTGTTTATCTGTTTTCTTTCTTCCCTCCCTCCCTCCCTCTCTCTTTTTGGCATTGGATGGTGAGCAGTCTGTGAGAGCCACAGTCCTTGAGATGGGGCTCTGTATGCATAGCTTTCTCCCTTTTCTAAAAGGGTCTTTTTGCTCTACTGTTTTCTCAGATGATGAGCATAAATATATCTCCGTCATCTCCTTCCCTTCCTCCCACAAGTAACTGAGGGTATGCTTAGCCTGTGATAACACAGGGTGAGCTGCTGATGAAATAGTTGGGGATTACATAGGAATACAAGAAAGGACCTGTGTAATAAATTTAAGCAAAGTCAAACAGGTGACATTAGATAAGGAAACTGTTTCAAGGAAGTGACTTGATATAAAGTAACATAATCAGTATATTTGGCAAAACCAGAACTAGAACTCATTCTTCTGAATTCCTTTCAGACACTGTCTTGTCTCTGTTCCTCATTAGCCCAAGTTTGGGGTTGGCTTTGAAAAGCATGAGTACTAAAAACCAGATTTTAGGTGGAATGAAGAAAGATATGTTGAAACAGATTAGCATTTTTCTAAGCTTTTGCTGATGTCCTTTGACATTTAACATTTATTTCTCTGTCAGAAAGGATCGTTTCAGTAAAGAAACTCACTTGAATAGATGTCGAATTAGTGGTGGGGGGTCAGTTCTGTTTGGCTCATGGTGTGTAGGGGCACCATTTCTCACTGTTTCTCGCTGTTTGGCGCCCGTCTTGTCAGGTATGGTGAACCGCGAGGTGCTGGAGCAGGTGGAGCGAGGGTACAGGATGCCATGCCCGCAGGGCTGCCCAGAGTCCCTCCACGAATTGATGAATCTGTGTTGGAAGAAGGACCCTGATGAGAGACCAACATTTGAATATATCCAGTCCTTCCTGGAAGACTATTTCACTGCTACAGAGCCACAGTACCAGCCAGGAGAAAATTTATAATCCAAGAAGCCTATTTTATATGCACCAATCTGCCAAAATTGTAAAGAACTTGTGTAGACTTCCTCACTTACGTACAGGAATCAAAAGAAGAAAAGCTTCTTCACCCTGCATGTTTTTGATGGTAAACTGGAATTCCAGACATGGTTGCACAAAACCACTTTTTTTTTTTCCAAGTGTTTAACTCTAAAGTACCAATGACGAATTTTTCCAGCTGATTTCAGGGTCCAAAGAAAGTATAGTTAAGATTTGGATGACCATGTGAATGATGGCATGACAATGAAGAGCAGCAAGGCTACTGCTTATGAATCACTCCCTTTCTTTTATTCCCCAAACTTATAATTTAAGAGAAATTTATCAATCAGTATAGGCAAAACTTGGGAGATTAAAATCAGTTATACCATAATAAAATCTAGAATTATGGAATTTTCACGGGACCAAACAATTCCATTCCAGTTTTTTAATATATCTTGCATTTATTCTTCTTAGAAGTTTTTTCTAAGTTGAACAGTTAATATGCAACCTTTATATATGCCTCTGTTTGCATGGAAGTGGGCCAGGTTTTTAGAAGCAGAAAGGAAACTGCATCTAAAACTTGATTAAATGTTAGATGACAGCAGTGGAATTTGAAAGTATAATGCACTGTGTTAATACTCAATATACTCATGAAACTGGAAAATAGAAGACATTTTTCATTTTAATCATTTCTTAATGGCTCAGTTTAAAATAATGAAGGTAATTAGAAAGTGAGCTAATCTTTTGTAAGGTTGCATTGATTTTTTTTAAAGGCAATATATAATTGAAATCGTACAATCCAAGGGGAAATCTTTTAATCTTTAGATAGCATGAAAAAAATAAACTCAGCGTTTTTTAACAGTCATCTTTGAAAAGTAGACTGGTACTGTGAGATTGCTAATATGTAGTTAACGGTGGGTGCCACAAATGGAAAATATCACTAGATCAGGGACTTGAATGCACTTTTGCTCATACTGAATATAGACTAACAGAGAGGAAAATGTATTTAAAAGAAATATGAGACAAGAAAATGTGAACGTTTTACAGATAGAGAGATGGGATGTTGTGTTTAATGTTGATGTTACGGAGTGACAAAATGGCTTTGCTGGCACTCAAAGCTCCTCACTTAATCTATTTTCTGAGATTTTAAGAGCTATAGGTAGGACTATAAAACTAATCTTTCTTAACACAAACACTAAATGAGTCCTGTAGCCTCAAATAGCTAAGTTAAGGCTTCCCACTAATTCCAGTGATACAGCTTCTATGCAGAACGTTTTTAGAACTCCAGTTTTCAAGTCCATGTTGAAATCTGCATTCCCTTTTTAAGTATACCTAATGATGATCATTTTTCCCCTTTTAGAATTTAGTTGGTTTGAGGAGAACGTACTCAGTATAATTGGTGAAAAGAGGGGGATAGTTGTTGCATATTTAAAGTACGCCAGATTTTTATGACCAACTCAAAAAGAAAATTAAAATCCCAAATTATGAATTTGAATGGCAGCGTCATGGGTGTAAGTGTCTAGCAAAGGAACTGAGTCTGACAAAAGTCTGGTATTTACGTTTTAAAACACTCTCTTTTGTAGTTATATTTTAAATATAGCAACACATCCGGTCCCAGCATTTTAGGAATATCATTACTAACTATCATCACTTACCTGATTTGGTCATTAAATAAACAGTTCTGTGCTGTGGTATCTGTGTTGAGATCCAAACCATTTTAAAATGTGACAGATGAACTTCATGCAGGTTGGCAGTCGTTCTGGCCCTAAAACTTGCAGTGGTTTCTTACGCTTGTGTAACTTGCATGTACTGAAGCCGTCACGGGCTTCCCAAGAAGACTGCTGTCATCGTTTACCTTGGACAGCCTCAACCTGTGACTTCAGATTTTTAAAGGGCTTTGTGTGAACTATGATATTTCAATTTTTCTAAGCATTTTAAAAAGGATAAAATTATGTTTATGTACTAATAATTCCCTTCCGAAAAATAAGCCAGAAAAAGTTGATGGCATTCATTAGATTTTAATTGAATGGAGCAGTTCCTTATAATATCAATTGTATAGTTAGGAAATAAAACACTAACTTAATGTGTATTCAGTTTAAATGGTTTATGTATTTTTAAATTGCTGAGAAAAATAAACAAGTTTGTACATTTGACGATTTTTTCCAACAGCTTTTCTTCAGCCTCTTAATTTGTGTTCCTTACCAAAAAAGGAAGTTGGTAAAAACAGCCTTCTAGCACAAACACTTTTTTTAATGAATAATGGTAGCCTAAAACTTAATATTTTTATAAAGTATTATTATATTGTTTTGTGGATAATTGAAATAAAAATTCTCATTGAATGTACCCATTTATCTTTTTAGCCACTATTCATATGTTCTATCAGTTTTTTAAAAAATGGCATTTAAAGCAAACTATATTCTGAGTTTCTTCTTCCATTGGGGGGGGGGAAGTATTGAGTTAGGACTCTTGAGCAGAGTTAAATCAATTCTTTTTAAATTCAGAACATTATTAAACTTATTCTGTGTGATTAATTTTCCATGTCAGGTGAGTGACATTGTTTTTACAAGGTTTTTTTGTTTGTTTGTTTGTTTTAATATCAGCAAGTACAGTTTTAATGTACTGACAAACCTAAGAGATTTAAGTGAAGTTATTCATAGAAGAAGATTCTATGTGAAGAATATAAAATAGAATAACCACTTTTGATCATAAGGGATTTAATTTTCTAAAAATGAAAAATATGCAAGCCTTATTTCTATGTGTGTTTTACACTTGTATTATAGGTATAATGAAAATAAGATTATGCTAAATTATGAATGGCCAATCAAAAGCATTTGTTATTTCCAATAAGGTAATAGTATTAATTCCTTTCTAGTGTTATTTTATCTAAAATTATTAGCTTTGTTTTTCCCTAATGATTCCAGAAAAGTAACATTTAATGAACAAACACATCATTTAATAAACATTTATTAAATATTTTTATACAGTAGAGAAATAAGTTCTCAACTTAAGAATGTTTTCCTAGTTTGCTGTTTGCCTTTTAATTTTGCATGTATTTTTTTTGACATTTAAGTTGTACATTTGTATGTTGTCAAATCTTTTTTATTCCTAAAACGTCCTTTGCATCCCAAGATTAAATATTCATCTCATCTGTTCTATTTGATGCTTTTGTGTTTTACATCACTCTTTAATTCACCTGGAAGTTTTGAGGGCATAAAATGTGACTTAAGGGTCTAGCTTGATTTCCCACCCCCCCATACCATTAATTTTCCCAGCAGCAATTACTGGTTCATGCATCTCCCACCCCATTGGTTTTTGTCCAATTAACTTGACATTCTGACACGAGGATAATACTTCAATGACTAATCACTTGATAATGCAGTTTAATAATTAAGCAAGTAGCCTTTTTTTTTTTTTCCCCCAATGTTGATGTTCTGGAAAATTCTTGATAAACTTTGTAGACTTTATTTTTCATACTCCAGAAAAATTCAGGGGAGATTTTAGTTAGGATTATATTATGTTTATATAAGTTAGTTTGGTAAGAAATAATATCTTAACATCTTTTCTAGTCAGTCTTCCGATCCCATTTATGCAAAATCTTGATTTACATCTCTTAGTAAAGTCTCTAAGACTTTTCTCCATGGAACTGTTAGATGAGTCTCATCTCTTGTCTGATTATACTGCTCTAAAGATGCTATCCGGATATTGCTGGAGTCCAGGTCCCCACTTAGATCCAAAACAAACCGCCATGCCGAGGGGAGGGAGAGAGCATGGGCCCCAGCAGCATTTATTTCCGTAAAATCAGCTCCTCCCCTGCCTTCCATTTCCTTCCTTCCTCCCTTTTCTTTTTTTGACATCAAGTTGAGTTTCCTTCATAACAATCAGAGTCCTGATTAATTCACATTCAAGCTGTTGAGACACAGGAGTAGCTATGAGTAAAACCAGCCGTGTGTGCCCGGTGTCACCCATTTGTCCTTTCACAGCCTCACTCCTCCGGAAGGCTTGCCTGTCCTCAGCTGTGGGTTCCCTCGCTCTGGATTCCTCTTGAGCTAAGCCAGCGAGGAGCTCAGGCAGAAGACTGGAGGAAACCTGAGAGGTCAAGGTATTTATTCTCCTGCCTCCCTCCTTGGGAGTTGGGCTGGCTGTGTCCTCTCCACTTGCAGGTTCCTTTCAGTATGACCTCCTCTCTCGTTTGGGGGACTGTTAGCAGCTGCTGTCCCCTGTCTTTTCTGCCTTAGGGCTGCTTCTACTGACTGGTTGCTGTGTTGATTCTTGTGGTTCCCTTTTCCTGCCCGCCTCTTTGTAAATACCCTAGAATTATCTGGAGTATGACATCCGTTTCCATGTGGGACCCTGACTGATACTCAGCATGCTACCACTTACCTTATTACATCAAAGTGAGAGTTCATACAAAAGTAACATTTTTGGTACAGTAGCAATATATGTCATTCTGTTAAATGTAACCATAAGTGAAAGTATTAGTTGCTTAGTTGTGTCTGACTCTGACCACATGGACTGTAGCCCACCAGGCTCCTCTGTCCATGGAATTCTCCAGGCAAGAATACTGGAGTGGGTTGCCTTTCCCTTCTCCAGGAGATCTTGCAACCCAGGGGTCAAACCCGGGTCTCCTGCATTGCAGGCAGATTCTTTACCATCTGAGCCACTAGGGAAGCCCTGGTTACCATAAATGGAGAGAACATAAGAGATGTTGAGCATATTCAGAACTCTGATTTCTAAACTGAACCTTAAGGATTTTTCAATTAACTATTTTTCAAAAAATTTGCAAACCAAATGTGGTAAAACGCCACCAAACCAACCAGTTGGGTATAACACTCCAAGAAGGAGTGAATCATTCATGAGTAGAATGAATGATGAATAGGAATGAGGGAGTAGGAGGGCTGAACTAAGAAAAAGAGGAAATGGAAGAAAGAGGAAGCACCCAGAAAATGAGTAAAACAATGAGAGCCAAGTTAAATAGTGTGAGAACCCCAGGAAAGGCCCACAGACCTTTAAGAAACAAGATATCTAAGATGCTTGATAAGTTCTCCTGTTACCACAAACTTGACTTCAACTCGGCTTTACGACCTGGGTGGGTAGCATTGACGGTAGTAAAGGGATTAGGAGAATGTCCAAAAAGGTTGAGGACAAAGGGGAGGGGTGGATTTCACACAAAGGAGTTTAAATGTAGTGAGGAGAAAGTCTTCTAAGTGCTTCAGAGACACTGGGAGGCACAGGCACTTAGGTTTCCCACATACACAGGGAAGCAGTTCAGTCCAGCTTCACGCACATCTTAAAGGTCAAATTAGCATGAGTAAGCTGCAAGACTGAGAGTCTGAAGTAAGAAATGCCTGCAGTCTAAGTGGTAATAGAGATGAGAGAAATAAAAACTTCTAACACCTGGCCCAAAGGAGTGACAGTGATCCTAATAGAAAAACTGAATTATGTGAAGTGATGTGTTCCTTAAAGGCTGTCAGAGTCCTTTCACTCACTCACATAATTGCTATCTTCTGGGAATGCCTTGGTCTCCTAAAACACTGAGAGAATATACCATGGAATTAGCAAACTATGCCTGGTTTACATCTCCTGATCCCAAACCCTCCGAAAGGATCAGAGATCTGGGTTTCTAACTTGTGTTTTTGTAATCCGTATCACTGCTAGAAAATTAGAAAGATGATATTAATACAGAAAAATGTTTATTTATGGATGTGCTGGGTCTTCACTGCTGCCCAAGGGCTTTCTGTAGTACAGGTGAGGGAGGTTACTTTTCCTTGCAGTCCTTGGGCTTCTCGTGGTGGTGGCTTCTCTTGTTGCAGAGCACAGGCTCCCAAGCTCAGGCTCGGTAGTTGTGGCGCCGGGCTTTGTTGCTCCTCGGTCTGTGGGGTCTTCCTGGACCTGGCATTGAGCCCATGTCCCCTGCATTGACAGACAGACTCTCAACTACTGGGCCACCAGGGAAGTCCATAAAAGTATTTTTAAAACGTTCTGAAAAGAAGTCTTTTATTCCTGGTTTTCAGCAATTTATTTATGATGTGGCTTCACATGACTTTCTTAAAGGTTATTCTATTTAGAGTTTGAGAGGCTTGATTCAGTGGATTATAGTTCTGATCAAAGTCGGAAAATCTGGGAGATTATTTTTCAGTTTTTCCCTGTTCACTCTGGGACTCTTAATTATATATATATATAGAGGACCATTTAATATTGCCTCACAGGTCAGTAATGTTCTGTTCTTTTTCTGCTTAATCCTTTTTGCTTCATTTTGGATACTTTTGCTCTGTCTTCATATTCACTAATCTCTTGTTTTGCAGTGTGTTTTCTGCTTTTCATCCCACACAGTATATATATAATTTTATTTATTTATTTATGGCTGTGCTGGGTCTTCGTTGCTGCGATAAGACTATAAACCCTGTCCATTTTACTTTATTTTTCCTAAAATGTAATGGGACTATTACAGGGGTGTGGGGAGGGGGTGTCAGCATTTGGAATAGCTATGTAGGCAGAACTGAACCTGTATAATAAACTGACCCAGTCAGTGAGCTGGAATAGTTAACCAAAGGATATGCCCAGAACTCAAAGAATCAAAAAAAAATTTTTTTTAATTAAAGCATGGTGATAGATTCAAAGTTTAATATCATACCAACATAAATTCCAGATGAAAAAAAGAGGAAGAACCAAGTAGAGAAAATTACCAAAGCAGTATGCTGCTTCTGGTTTGAAAGAATCCATCAGCTGTGGAGTAAAATTAGTATCTAAGTGAATCTTAAGTATATATTAGTAGTTATTTTAAAACCATAAAGAGAAAATCCAAACATTTTCCAGAGAATAGGGAAGAAAAAATTCTTAAAGAATGAGACGTAACATTACTTAAAAAGTATTAAGTTGAACTAATAATTCTACACAGTAAAATCCTTCAAATCTTGAAAGAAAAAGACATGTTCAGAACACAAAGTACTCAGAATATATCATTCAGCCCCAAGAACCGTTCTGAAAGAAAACTTGAGCATATACTCCAGCTAGACACCCCCACCCTAAAAATCAAGACAGCAAAAAAAAGTTAACTGTCTAAACTGCAGAGTGGGTAGGACAGGCCAGGGGGAGAGAAAGGCTATTTCTTATTAACATTAAAATTTCAGACTTCTCTTGGAAACTAGGATGATCTGCAGTCTGCGCTCTTAATTCCTACAGGGCTGCAATCAACTGGCGCTGCCTGGCTGTCCCTTTAGCTGCAGTCACTGCTTCTTATCTCACCCCTCTTTGCTTCCTGGTGCCCACCCAGCCTCTGTAGCATTGAGTTAACATCAATGTAGCAACTCGGTGTAGCATCTGAGTTAACCATCGCAGTCTTTAGCCAGAGGAATTCATCGGCCAGGGTTCTATGTGTATGCATCCTTGAGCAGCAGACGTGACCTGGAGATCCCTGAAAACATCCCTGCCATACCCACAGGAACATTTATTAATGGAAAAATACTTCTGTATAGCACTGCTTCCCAAACAGTCGTCAAAACAATCCCTAGAAGTAGGAACTGAAAGGTGGCGTGCTGTAGGCAAGACAAGAGGTTAAGTGGACCATCCCTAAAATGGTATAAAAACTTAACATCTGTGCACAGTGCTGCGGTTTTGGGCGTGGGGGGCTGTCCGTAGCCCTCACCATGTTGTCAGAGGGATCCTATAGCTCTGAAGCCCACAATTCCTGCCACCCAGAGGACAGAGCCTTGGGTTTGCAGCTAGTACTCTTAGCCACTTATCTAGCTGTGTGGCCTCGGGCAAGTCTCTCAAATTACTTACTCTCTGAATCTCATTTCTTCAGTAAAATGGACAATACCTGCCTACCTTGCAGGGCTGGGTAGATAAGCGGTCCTGTATTTAAAGCTTTCTGCATCAGCAAGGATGTAATAAGTGGTCACCCGCCTCAGTTTATCAGATGGCAAACAGGCTGAGGTCATTTCAAGATTTTCTGGCCCAAGGCTATCCTGGTTGAGCCAGCCTTGACTGACTTCAGATTTGGAGCTGGTCCAAATCTGCTGCGAGGCGATCGCACTCTGAATCGACCGGGTTTCTTCCTCTAGGGACGCCGCTCCGGGTAAGGTCACATGACAGTTTCTAGTCTGGGCGGAGCAGGATCCTGGGGGGAGGAGGGACGGGAGAGGGGAGTGGGCGCGGGGTGGGTGGAGACGCCGAGCGAATCCGCCTTGGGGAACAGTGCCCCCGTTGCTGGGCGGAAACTTGGCGCGGAAAACGTGTGAGTCAGGGGACCCTTAGCCGGGCCGGCCCCTCCAGTCCCACCAAGTTTGACAATTTCCCTGAGTTCTCGAGTGCGGCCACGCCCCCTGGACGCACGGCCAATCCACGCCGGCTCCTTGCCCCTCCCTCTCCGCGCGCCCGCGTCCGGTCCAGCAAAGTTGGTGGCGCCCCGGCGCGCGTGGGCATGGTGCACGGCAGGGTCTCCCGGCTCTCGGTCCACGACGTGCGCTTCCCCACGTCACTCGGGGGCCACGGCTCGGATGCCATGGTAAGCGCTGTCCGTCCCGGTGCCCTCCCGCCCCGCCGACGCTAGGACCCCTTAGGCGCGGGGCACCCGGAGGGGGCCCTTTGGAAGGTTTCCCACCTTTGGAACCGTTGCTTTTGTAAGTGGAGTGAAGGTATCTAGAGACTCCCCATCCTCCTAGGTTTTTTTCTTTTTCTTATTGTTCCTTTCTTTTCTGGCATTTAGTATTTCCTGTTTTTATATTTATGATTCACATTCTGTTGGAAATGCGAATCGTATTTGCAAAACGATGTTGTTGGGGCGCCCCCAGAGAAGCACTAAAACACAGCACAAGCTCCTCCACCGTAATGGAGCCCAGGAAACCCGCATACAGGGTGTTTTCAGATGGTGATCCCTGCCTCCCCCTACAACTTGCTGTGTGGCCAGGAGAAGGCCCTGACTCTCTGGACCTCTTGGGCCCATCTGTGAAAGGAAGGAGTCACTGGCTGGCTGGAAACCAGATGGACAAACTCACAGCAGTTGGGTCATGTGAAAGGGGCTCTCATGTTGTTCATTGTTCAGTCGCTCAGTCGTGTCCGACTCTTTGCGACTCTATGGACTGCAGCATTCCAGACATCCCTGTCCTTCAAGATCTCCTGAAGTTTGCTCAAAGTCCTGTCCATTGAGTCAATGATGCCATGAAGTTCCCAGAAAACATGAGTACAGAGGATGTGTCACCGTGAAGAGTCAGGTAGATGTCAGCCTTTGGAGATGCAGGCAAGTGAGCCCTGAAAGGTGTTTTTGTTCCCTGAGAGTGTTAGCAGGGCACTCCACACCCACATCTCCTGCAGTGGCTCCCAAATATGAGTCCTGCCTGCCTTGGATGCTCATTGCTCCTCCCCCCACCCCACGCCCACTCACCATTGGCCACAGGGGAAAAACAAAGTTGCCCTGCATGTAATGAATTTGGGAAGCCTCCTTGTTAGGGTAGTGGTTACCTGTTACTGGTGGGGAGCTGAGGGGGATTGGTACCCGAGGACTTCGATTCACACTGTAATGTTTGCCTCTTGAACGTGGAGGCCACACTGTGTATGTTCATTACATTCCACGTTCTCTGTGTGCACCTGAAACGGCCTCTTGTTAAAAAGTGCTCAAGTGATTTAAAAGACCTTTGTTCTGAGATTAGGTTATTCCTGATTTTCAAAACACTTGTGTCCTTTCTCATATGATGTTATGAAATGAAAGTCTCTCAGTCGTGTCTGACTCTGCGACCCCATGGGCTGTACTACTATCCATGGAATTCTCCAGGCCAGAATACTGGAATGGGTAGCCTATCCCTTTCCCTCCTCCAGGGCATCTTCCCAACCCAGGGATTGAACCTAGGTCTCCCGCAGGCGGATTCTTTACCAGCCGAGTCACCAGGGAAGTCCAAGAATACTGGAGTGGGTAGTCTATCCCTTCTCCAGCAGATCTTCCTAACCCAGGAATTGAACCAGGGTCTCCTGCATTGCAGGCGGATTCTCTACCAGTTGAGCTACCAGGGAAGCCCATATGATTTTATGGTAAATGACAAAAACCACCCATTGGGCTGTCCTTTGTGAATCTCCAAACATCCGTTTGAAGTTATGCTGACTTGTAAAATTTAAATACCTGATTTAGGGCAACCGCTTCTGCCCCTCTGTGGGATAGCAGCTGTGGGGAAACCACACAATCTCTCCAGGCCTAGTTTTTCTAACCTATAAAATGAGTATAGCAGGATCTGCTTTATCCGTGTAAATGAGATGTGTGTAGAGAGTCTGACACAGAGAAGGCTGTCAGTAGGTGTGGCTGTAATTACTGCTTGCTGATGAACTGAAACCTTGACTTTCCTCTTTGAATTTGTAAAGTGTTAAGGTTGCTGGCTCACTGTAGAATAAGAAATGGAATTTGTCTCTGGCCTGAGCGGTTTAGGACATCTGGGTCACGAGAGATTATATCTGACACCTGCATTGCAAGCTCATAAATACTTATGTATATTAGCTCCTAGAGATGTGGTGTGTGTTGTGTGCTCATTCCCAAGTGCCTCCATTTTCATTTTATTTATTTTTGGGGCCACCCCATGGCATAGCGATCTTAGTTCCCCGACCAGGGTTCAAACTCATGCCCCCCGCAGTGGAAGTGCAGTCTTAACCACTGGACCACCAGGGAAGTCCCCGCGAGTGCCTTCTTACTAGAAAGTCTGCGTGGCAGTTCTCAGCAGTATGGCCATGACTTTCAGGATTGCCCCCATCCCACCCAGCCCCGCCACCCAGCTCTCACCACATGCTGGATTCAGCAGTTCAGCTCCCACATGCCAGCACAGCAAGCCTTCCTGGTCACAAGTAGGATATTTTCACGAAGGAGCCCTGAAACTGTTCCCCATACTTGTTCTAGCAAAGGGTTCCACTGATTTCGTGTGTGTGTGTGTGTGTATTAGGCACTCACTTGTGTCCAACTCTTTGCAACCCCATGGACTTAGCCCACCAGGCTACTCTGTCCTTGGAATTGTTTCTTACCAGCCTTTTAAGAAATGTGGACCACTCAGGCCTTCAATGTTCCAGGCGCTCACCAAGGTTTCAGAGAGCCCAGATCCAGCCTAGCCTACCACCTCCCGATACCTTTTTCTTTTCCATTGTAGTTTATTACATAATACTAAATATAATTCCCTCTGCTAAACAGAGATCTCATTTCTGGGTCTTCTCTCTCACCCCAGGTCCCTCTGCCATCCTTCAGGAAGACATTCCTTTTGTCCATTCAGAGCTCCTGTGTTTGCTTTGGGGAACATGAACGGTTTCCTCCGATGGGAGCTCTTACTGCATCTGCTCTTATGTGACATCATTACTGGGTTTATTTGGGGATTTCTCACGTTTGCGGGTTTGGGGGGGCATTTCCTCTGCAGCACACAGACCCTGACTACTCAGCAGCCTATGTTGTCTTGGAGACGGATGCGGAAGACGGACTCAAGGGCTATGGAATTACCTTCACTCTGGGAAGAGGCACTGAAGTTGGTGAGTTGGGCCTCTCTTGAGGCCCTAGGATGCCTTCATTTCACTAACATTCCAGTTCTGACCTCATTTGCCTCCATATGTTGCTTGCCGTGAGAAAAAACAATGTTTGATGGTTTGCTTATTTCACTGGGAGAAATTTTTTAAATAGCAGAATTTGGCTTCTCTCCTTGTGGTTATCCATAGAACTGCAGGCACATCTTTGAAGCTCAGTCCCTCTCTCTCTGCCGAGCTGGGAGAACCTGAAGTGGGTGAGCAGCTGAGGGGCTTGAGAGGGGAGACATGTGTTCATGGAACAAGGCTCATTGTTGTGCACACAGAGAGTCTACTTGCTTTTGTGAATCCTCCACACAGAGTCGGTTTCAAGTTCACTGCCCTTCTTTGCAGCAAAGGCCGTAGGTCCTGCCCGGTTTCAGAGCTCTCACTCGGGAAAAGCAGACAGTGAAGGCAGTTTGTTGAGCCACAAGTCGGTCTTTCTTTTCTCAGAGCTGGATGAGGGCTCAGCCATGGTCTTGAGCCTCCACATTTTTGGAGACAAGGAAACAGACCCAGACAGCTGTTCAGCTAGTCCTGCAGAACATTTAAGTACAAATTATTTGTTTTTTTTTTTTTAAAGCATAATTTGGTTTATGCATGCACAAAGAACAAAATTCAATACATACCAAAAGAAGACCTCTCTGCCAGATCAATTTCACTGAGTCCTTAGGGGCTGAAACAAGGAAATAGATTCTCTGACTTTGATGGTGACTTGACCCCTCTCTCATGGATATTTGCACTGTCAGCCCTCTCCTAGTTGTAGAACAGTCTTGACCGATTGAATGATTTTAATATCATCAAGAAGATAAAAGAGATGTGTGTGTGTGGGACAAGGGAACCTTTCTTGAACGTTCTGTGGGTGCCATTAGGCTGTCCCCACCCCTCCCAGGGTTGCTGTCCAGTCATCCATCAATCAGGCCTTCCATGGATTCCTCCTGTGTACCCCCGTGTGTTACATGTTCTGCCAGGCACCGCAGGAATGACTTTACAAGGAGAGAGAGAGAGAGGGGACAGAGTCCCATGTACAAGGAACAGGAATGCATGAACTTCTCAGGGAGACAGGCGTACAAGAAACAATAGAGCAGTATGAGAAGGACCATTTGTTTTAAAGTGAGTACAAACTACACGGTAACTGTCCAGGAGGGTCAGTACAGCTTCAGAGCAACGGTGAGGCTTTGTGATGAGCCTTGAAGGGTAACCAGGAATTGGCCAAGCAGATGGAGGCACCTGGGCACTGATTCCCAGACTCCCACCCCCTAAGTCAACCATTTACTGTCGATGTTTCTCCAGGCAGTGACCACTGACCCCGCAGGCTGGAGAGCTATGTTTCAGCTTCTCCTGCAATTTTAATTCTCTGGTATAGGTTGAGACCTTTATGCAGCTCTAACCATACAGGGTGGCTCCCAAAGTTTGTGCCAAACTCAGCAAGCTTATAAGACGTGTTCTGGAACAAGCCTTCGGAACCACTGTTAACAGCCAGGACTTGGAACTGTGCTCGCTCGGGCCTGCCGTGAAGGGCCTGTGTTTCCTGGTACAGGTGTGCTGCTGAGTTCACGGGGTGGGGGCCTCCCATACTCCTCCCCACCCCCACTTGTCCCTATGGACACCTCCGGCAGGAGAAATCAATTCCCATCTCTCTGTGCCTGGAACAAATGGCTCTTTTGCGGTGACGGAGTTGGCTTCCTCCTGTTTCAGACCACAGCATGACAGAACCATTTTAATTGTGACCTTGCTGCGTTTTTCAGGTGACTCACTGCCATCTCACTGAACCATTACATGGTGTTCGAATTAAAGTTGAAAAAAATTCCATTAGCTCATCATGTCTTCCGCAGCCTTTATCAGCTACTTAACTAATCATTCTTTTATAATCTAAGAAAACAGTGCTTTCATTACCGTGAAGAGAGGGCCTTAATGTGTGAGAGAGGGAGAGGTTATGCTTGATTTGTTTTTTTAAGTATAGATGAGACCAGTATAGTTTTTGTAAAGGAAAAGAAAGAGAGATGAAAAAAGTGGAATTTTTAAAGAGACTAAATAGCCAGCCATAAGGGTTCCTGGCAGCATGAGAGCTCAGACCCGCGTTCTCTGTAGCCTTTCTGACTTGTCCCTCCCGGGCAGGAGGATCCCAGAAAGTTTTAGGCAGATGTAGTCACAGGAGAGAGCCCTGGCTTCAGTCAACAGTAAGCTGCCTTCAAGGCCCAAGTTTCTCCAGACAGATTTCCCACTCATCTTTTCAGACACCGGAATCAGGCTGACTCTGCGACCCCATGGACTGTAGCCCGCCAGGCTCCTCTGTCTGTGGGGTCTTCCAGGCAAGAATACTGGATTGGGTTGCCATTTCCTCCTCCAGGGGATATTCTGGACCCAGGGATTGAACCTGCGTCTTCTGCATTGCAGGTGGTTTCTTTACCATCTGAGCCACCAGGGAAGCCTGGAGTTAGGTCACCACAACCCAGTTTCTATGGAAGCCGCCAAATTTTAGTAAACTTCTTTCAGTGGACTCAGTCTGAGGGAGGAGAATCCATATCCTCTCGATGAATGTATTAGTGTTGTTTGTGCTTCTGTTGGAGCCAAAAAAGATGGGCTCATCCTCAAGGTTCGTTAAATGCATTTGCTCTGTGACACAAACCAGTCTGTTGTGTAACCCTCTCCTTAGTGAGACGGAGGTTTGATGCAGGTATTGATACAGGTCTCTCTGAGCTGCCAGCTTACTCTTCACGTCTCTAATCCAAGAGCACCAATCACCAAGGGGTGAGGGGGGCTCTGTCTTCCCAGAGCTCGAGGGGGTAAATGTCTGAACTGGAATCATTCCACATCCTAGTTACAAGAGCCCTAGAGAACATGGAAGGTGTGGGGATCAGCCCTAAATACTCAGTATGAGCATCACCTGAGGGCTGTGTCACGCAGAAGCCAAGCGTATCCTGTGAACGTGTTTAAATACTTTCAAAATGTCTTTCTCCTAAGGTCTGTCTAAAGTAAAACTGTGTCTCTGAGACTACCCTGTGAAGTGATGTGAAAATTTTAATATTGAAGCAACGGCTATGCCAAACAACAAGTCAATCAACATTTTTTATAATAAATTCATTGCTTTGAGGCTAAGTTGATTATTCTGGCCATTTAAACATAGACTGAGAGTGTTTTATAGATTGAGTAAACAGGAGAAGGGTCTTTGCAGACAGTTTTGTTTTTTTTTAACTGATTCTTCATCTGAAATAACACTACAAATTCTTATTTAAGGAGAGTACCAAAACTAAGTAATTGATGGTAATGCTGACCCAAATGAAGGTTAACCTTCAAATTAGTTTAATGTTCATGAAGTTTTTTAATGTACTTTAACATTTTACATGTAAATATTAAGCTAATTTCAAATTCATTTCATCTTTAATATAGTTATATTGTGAATTCAAGATATCTTCTATACTTGACAATGATGAAAAGACATTTCTCAAAATTCTATAAATCAGTCTTATTATTCCTTGGGAACAATTTAATAGCAAGATTTTGTTTTGCAGCTGACATATGGACACTTTACAAAGTGAACAGGAAAATGATTTGGGAACATGCTTTAAACTTTCAGGTCTATGTTCTTTTCATGTGGCAACCAATCAAAATGGATTTGCTCTGTTCAGAAATTAAGCTCTGAATATAGGTGAACAACTATTCTGTTTATTAGTTGTAACAACCACAGATGACATATTTGAGGCAATTTTTAAAGGCATGTACCTTTTATATTTAAAATTATCTTCATAAAATGCCCATTTTCGTTTGCGGTACTTGCGTGTCTTAATTTATTCACACCAACACTAATCAAGAATTGTATCCTCTTTCACAGTTGTCTGTGCTGTGAATGCTCTGGCCCCCCACGTGCTGAATAAGGACCTTGGCGACATTGTTGGGGATTTCAGAGGTTTCTACAGGCAGCTCACGAGTGATGGGCAGCTCAGATGGGTAAGGTGTCTTGCTTTGCGAAACTATTCTGTAAATAGCATTCCTGAAGTCTCATGTCCTTGGATTGCAACAACTGTGAAAATAGAGACAGGTTTAAGATATTAAGGTAAACATCTTAGTCAGATGAATTAGGGCTTGAACCAGGTGGACAGTCAGTATTTTAAGGTAATCTAGTCCTTTCTGTGAGACTTGACTCGGAACATACTTGGATCCCAAGAGCTATTGCTGCCCTTCCAGACCTCATCTCTGCTCCCTGAATGGAAAGAAGTGGTCTAGACTCCCTAGAAGATAAAGTGCCAAATGGGAACCTTTTAGAGAGAAATAATAGAAGAATTGAAGTTGTGGGGGGAGGTTATTAAGGACAGAAACGTAAGAGAAGAGCAAAAGTTAAGAAGAGGGAGACCTAAAAAAAAAAAAAAGAAGAAGAGAGAGACCAGAGCGCCTTTATGTGTGTAGGACTGTATTTGAACCTTAAGTTCGAAGCATGAAAAAAGTGAGATTCTAGAGAGAGAATTTTATCACAGTTAGATCAGGGTTTTCCTGCTGGCTCAGTAGTAAAGAATCTGCCTGCAATGCAAGAGACCTGGGTTCAATCCCAGCTCAGAAATATCCCTCGGAGAAAGGAATGACAACCCTTTCCTATATTCTTGTCTGGAGAATCCCATGGACAGAGGAGCCTGGCAGGCTAAGTCCATGGGGTCGCAAAGAATCAGACAAGACTGAGCAACTAACACTCACTTTTTCAAGGTCAGTCCAGTAGCTGACACCTTGCCCGTGTCTCCTGACATCAGCTCTGTCTTCTTCCAACTGTTCAGTCTCCTGAGCACAGAGAAAGTCATTGTCCACATTGCCTCGGATTTCATTCTTAACTTCTGCAAACTGAGTGAAACTTGCTTTAAAAGCATCCCCTGGAAGGAGTTCCCATTGGTCGAATCTGGGGCGATTCAATAAAGGTGGTATTTAACTACGTCATAATATTTAACTGTTGGCATTTTACTTGTTTTCCTTATTTCTGAATTTTGGTACTTGGAATAAAGACTCTTACTATATCCTTTGCTTTAAGAAAAAAGCAATGTGGTAGTCATGGTTGATAAATGATTGAATAACCTAAGAGTCCCTGAGTCCATTCAGATAGCAAACAACCAACAAAGGAAAGCTTGTCATTACCACAGAATACAAACTAATATAATGGGAATGGTAATGTTAGAAAACCACCATATTGCAAGCACCATGGCTGTAACTGATTGAGGCAGGAACAATCAGTGGATGCTAAAACTTAGGGGCAACGTTAATCTCCTTACTTCGAAAGGGAAATGGTAACCACACAGTGGAGAAGCCTAAAGGATACTAACTTACCCTAGCACTAAAAGATAATATGTGCGTGCTCAGTCCTATCCGACTCTTTGAGTCCCCGTGGACTGTAGCCCGCCAGGCTCCCCTATCCATGGGATTTCCCAGTCAAGGATACTGGAGTGGGTTGCCATTTCCTCCTCCAGGGGGTCTTCCTGACCCAGGGATGGAACCTGCATCGCCTGCATTGACGGGTGGATTCTTTATCATCTGGCCACTAGAGAAGCCCTAAACAATAACAGCCCGGATAACAGCAAAAGGAATGCAGTGGCAGCATCGCAGTCTAATCACGATGGGGCTGCAGATAACCCAGCTGGAGGAGCGCCGTCCTTGAAAATACTAATAATTATTTTTTTAGAAAAGAAAATTTGCTCCAGATAAAAAGAGACTAAAGTGACATGTCAGCTAAATGCCATTTGTGAATAACAGAAAGTACATTATTGAGACAGTTGGTGCAATTTGATTATGGACTGTCTTCATAGATAATAGTGTTCTATCAATATTATATTCCCTGAATTTGATCTTTGCACTATGGCTGTGTGAGAGAATGTCCTTGTTTTTAGGAACTATACTCTGAAGTATTTAGGATTAAGGGGGCATGGGATCTACAACTTACTCTCAAGTGACCCAGTAAAATAAATGTTCCTTATGTATTTTATTTACCTGTGTATATATATGTGTGTTTGTGCATGTATATATATGTAAATACAAAGAGAGAGGAAATATACAGGAGTTTTTTGTAATGTTCTTCCAGATCTTCTATAGGTTGCAAACTACTGGAGAAGGGCTTAACCTCCAAGTGAGGTTAAGTTCAGTCGCTCAGTCATGTCTGACTCTTTGCGACCCCGTGAACATAGCACGCCAGGCCTCCCTGTCCATCACCAACTCCCGGAGTTTACTCAAACTCATGTCCATTGAGTTGGTGATGCCATCCAGCCATCTCATCCTCTGTCGTCCCCTTCTCCTCCCACCTTCAATCTTACCCAGCATTAGGGCAGAGCTTCCATTGCTGCCTTTTAATTCATGAAGCATGTCCCTGACTAGGAGACCTAAAGATCCTTTTCTTTTCTAAGAAGTGCTGGTGTGTTTTGTTTCCTAACCAGATCGGTCCTGAGAAGGGTGTGGTGCATCTGGCCACGGCAGCCGTGCTCAACGCCGTGTGGGACCTGTGGGCCAAGCAGGAGGGGAAGGTAATCCTCCAGCAGCATCTCTGACCCCATGGAACATACAGCACATGACAGAGGAACACAACTCCCTCTGCGAGCAAAAGCATGTACAGCAGGCTCCCAGGGGACGTAAGAATTGTTCGATTGCTTGTCTGCCCAGAGGGATATTGGCAGCAGTTGGGACATCATCGGAGTAGGTTAGAAAGGGCTGAGAAAAGCAGACCACAGAGGTGAGGGCCAGCTGGAGCCAGTGGGTTGGGGCACCGGCAGGCATTGGTCTGATAGGGGCAATTTTCCACTAGCACATTTATTGTTGGAAAGCACGTGGGTGCCTCACACATGTTTTACAAATCTTTTCTTTTCTTCAAGCCTCTGTGGAAGTTACTTGTTGACATGGTAAGTAAATTCTTTAATACTCTGTTTTCCGTAAATGAAATGGATCTCATGGATTCCATGCCCTTCGATTATCAGTGGATACGTTATTCAGCATTGTCTCTGGATCAGTCACTGTGCTGCTGATCAGGCAGCACGCAGTCGGGTCCAGTACTCCTTCTCTGGTGTTTGAGGTGGCAGAGAGCTGTGCTCACACAGGCAGGGGTGTCTGATGGGTCCCACCTACCCCACTCCGGTGCTTCCTTCCATGTGTGATACAAATTCTCAAGCTTCTGTTTCCTGACTATGAAAAGGGAATAATCCTAACTTCTCTAGAAACTCCACAGAATTGGTTCAAAAACTAGTTGAGAAAAGTGCTTCAAACTCTGAAGACCAAAGTGTAATTACTAAGATATTATCTGGTCGCTTTGACATCAGAAGCAAATGGCAGATCAGACCCTTGAGGAAGGAGCCCAGGGTGAATTCTAAGGATAGGCCTCTGCCCTTTCCTTTCTCCTTGACACGTTGATACCAGCGACAAGCATCTCACTGCCAAGGAGGAGGAAACTGGGCAGGTTAAAGGGAGTGAACATCAGACCCAGGCAGACCTGGCTTTCAATCCGGGCTCCATCACTTGCTGGCTGTGTGACCTTCAGCATGCCTCTTAACCTCTCTGAGCTTCAGCCACCTCGGGGCAATGTCTTGGATGGTCATTGAAAATCTGGTGGTTAACAAAGGCCCTGGTTATTTTTTGGCCTGATAATTAAGGAGAAACAAAGAACCGTGCCCTTGAAGATTGTTGGAGGAAAGTGGAAACGAAAGGCTGTCGCATCATTTCTGACATGGTTGCAGGTGGCATGGGGGCATCACCTGAAGGATGGGCATGGACCTCTTGGGCCCCCTGCAGGCTCTAGGCTGGCCTCTCCAGGGAGGTGCCAGAGGTGGCCCCCAGAATTGAATGATTTGATGACCACTAGGAGGCAGCTGAGATTGCCCCGCTGTGGAGTTTTCATTCTTTTGGATCCTGTTCCCTCTTTCAAAGCCAGTGGTCTTAAAAGAAGCCGAATCTCCACGTTCAAAGGGCTTTGATGACAGTGAAGGATCACAGTGGCGTAGGTACTGTTGGTCACGGTACAACCTGCTTCCCAACAGACTGACTTAGACTGGTAGGGGGAGGTCTCAGCCAGAGGCCCAGCTGAGAGTGTGGGCCTCTCCAGGGAGGCCAGAGCCCCGAGAGCAGGGTGGGAGGAGGAGGGGGCCCAAAGGGCCTTTCCTGGACAGAATGAGCCCAGGCCCAGCGTAAGCAGATTCTTAGAACCGAGATCCACTTGTGGACTGACATGGGCCTTTCCATCCTGCTGTCTCGCCACCAGGACCCCCGGACACTGGTGTCCTGCATCGATTTCAGGTACATCACTGACGTCCTGACAGAGGAGGAAGCCTGCGGTGAGTCGTCCCCACACACTGGGAGCTTCCTGGTCTATTTTGCCCTGGCAGCTGCCAGGCCCAAAGCCTCATTGTCTAAAAGCGTATGATGCTTTTTATTTTTTCCAGAAATTCTGCGGCAAAGTCAGGTCGGGAAAAAAGAGCGAGGTGGGTTGTGAGGAAATTCTCTCATTATTTTTCTCTCGTTGTGCGCCTTTGCAGGTCCCTGTCCTTGGGGGTCTCACATCACGTCCCGCCCTCCATCCCCCACAGACAGATGGTTGGGTATGGATGCAGCAGCCTCCAGGGGTTACCTCTTAGGTCAGGGTTCACCTCGGCCACTGCCAGGAACAGGGCTGGCTTTAGGGTCACACCGCACGACAGGGGAAGGCTTGGCCAGTGGGGCCTTCCGGAGGGTAACCTGGCCCCAGTGTGACATCCTTGGGGCTGGGAGATGAGGATGAACAGGGCAGGCAGAATAGCTGGATTCTCCATGGGCAGCACTTCAGCCACAGATGATTCTAAAGCTGGAGGTCCCGCGGGTGCAAACTGTTGAAGATGGTTTTGTTTCCACAGAGGAGCAAATGCTGGCACACGGCTACCCCGCCTACACCACATCATGCGCCTGGCTGGGCTACCCTGACGCCACGCTGAAGCAGGTGGGCTGCGGAACCGGCTTCTGTAGACAGCAGGAGATGTGACATTTTCCTCTTGGCCTTCCTGAATCATTGTGGGTTCCAGGCTTCATCCTGGATACATGGACACACTCCACATAAAAGGAGAGGCATTTCCCTTGTGGACGCAGGGCTCTGTAGCCTGGCGAGCCCCCCTCAGCTGTGGATGGGCAAGCCACCTCCAGGCAGAATGACCCCTGACCATGCTCTGCGTTGGCTTCCTCACTGCGAGGTGGGAAATGATAGCTGTCCCAGGGGTGGTTTTGAGGATCCTGATGAACGCTGCCCTGTGTGATGCTCAAGGACCAGAGGTGGCCCATGGCTGCATCACTCCCCTTTCTCATCGCCCTGTGCTCACCTGCAGCTGACAGAGAAGGGGGACCAGCTTCTGGCTGTTACTCATTCACCGGCTCGGTCTCTGGACACTGCAGACTATCCCAGCTTTAAAAAGAGGGACAGAGATGCTCCATTCCCCCCACCAGGGATGTTGTGACAATGAATGAAGTGGTTCCCATAGAGATGAGGAAGGAAAGTCACCAAACAGCCTTGCTCTGTTGGCTAAGCTGTTTGTGCTCTGAATTTCAACAACACATGGTTGTTCTTCTGGTTCACGGCGCGGCCACAGCATTTGTGAAGCCGAGTCAGAGATGACTGAGGTGCTGCTGAGGCCAGGGAGGGTGTGTGTTGATGGCTCTGCCCCTTTCCCCGCAGCTCTGCAGCAAGGCGCTCAAGGACGGCTGGACCAGGTAACTCATTTGGCTGATCGTGAACTTGACTCTGCAGTTGGCAAGTGAGGCCGGTTGTAGAGAGGAGCCAGAAGCCAAGGGCACCAGGGAGGTCAGGATTCACCAGGAGCAGCCTGGCATGTTGGGACGCAGAAGTTTCATCTGAGGCCCTTTGTCCAAAGATAAGATATGAGCCTAGTTAGAATTCTGGAACATCAGAGTCAAAAGAGACCACTGATTTCCAGCTTTATCCAAGGACAAGTCTAGTTAGAATCCTGGCACATCAGAGTGAAATGAGATCACTGATTTCAAGCATCGATCCAGAATAGAAAGCCAGTCTTTACTGCAGTACCAAGCGTTGATTCAGCTTCTGTGTGAAAACTTCCAGACGCACTGAGCTTGGTAGGGCGTCTGTGTGTAGTTGAAGGGCTCTGAGTGTTAGAAGAGCTTCAATGTAATGAACCCTGGACTCCCCTATACCTTCCAGCCATTGGTCCCGGTGATTCTCCTGGGAATTCTCCCAAGAGGCAAGCTCCTCCTCTTCCGCAGGCCAGCTCCTCTCCAGCCTATCCCCCTGCACTTCTCGTCCGTCCTGCTGTGTGGTTACAGACCCCTGGGCAACCTGGGGTTTCCTCTGGGTTAGCTGTGGTTGTCTTTGGCTACTGCGAGTCCATACATGTGGCTCATGGTAGGCGGTGTGCCTGTCACTTGGATTTCTGCAGGAGTCTGGCCACCTGCCGGTCCGAGAATGGTCTGTGGAGCAGGAGCGCCAGCCAGCCCTGCTGCAGCTGTGGTAGATTAAGAAAATTATTTGTGTAGGTTGCTTGATAAATGATAAGGACTAAAAAAGGACTAAAAAAAGTCTCCAATTAACTTAAAATGCAGGATCTTGAGCCTTAACCCAGACCTGCTACATCAAAATCTGTATTTTTTGTGTGACTTAAAAAAAAATATTTCATTGGAGTATAGTTGGTTTACAAAGTTGTTAGTTTCAGGTGTACAGCAAAGTGAATCAGTTACACATACACATATATCCACTTTTGGGGGGGTTCTTTTCCTATATAGGCCATTACAGAGTATTGAGTAGAGTTCCCTGTGCTATACAGGAGGCCCTTATTCATTATGTGTTTTATAAATAGTAGTGTGTATCTGTCAATCCCTATCTCCCAGTTTATCCCTCCCCCACCCCCTGGTAACCATGTTTGTTTTCTACATCCATTGACTCTACTTCTGTTCTATAAATAAGTTCATTTGTAGCTTTTTTAGATTCCACTTATAAGTGATATATTTTTTGTCTGACTTCACTCAGTATAACAATCTCTAGGTGCATCCATGTGGCTTCAAATGGTAATTTTTCATTCTTTTTAGTGGCTGGGTAATACTCCATTGTATGCATGTACCAAAAATCTGCATTTTAACAAGATCCCTGGGTGATTTGCATGCCCACGAAACATTGAGAGGCATGGAATTCCTGTTGACTCCTCAGCTAAGGGCTAGGGAAGTGAGAACTTGATGGAGGCAGCGTGGGGCACTGGAAGGACACTTGGGATGGGATGGGTTTGGAATCTACATTGTGCCTTTTCCCCATTCCCTGTGAGTACCTGCTGTGTGATCATGGGGATATTGCTCAACCTCTCAACCTTGTTTTCTCTCTAAACTGGGAATAATAGATTTCATGGTTCTCCTCAAAGTTGCTGTTTCTGAAAAGGAGCAGCACGGCTGGGGATGGCAGCAGGTGCTCATAAGTGCCGGCACCTTTCTTCCTCCTGAGTAGCCGGGAGAGGCTGACACGTGACCGCTGGGGGTCAGAGAAGGCCCAGGAGAGATCTCCTAGGCCCCTGAGCTCAGAGAGTCCTCCTGAGGCTTCCACCCAGGATGGTCGTCTTCAGTGTTTGGTGCTGAGCGCAGAGGATGTAAGAGGGGCTTTTTGTCAGCACACAGGGTGGGCATAGTGGAATGTAGGGAACCTCAGGCCATCCAGGCTCCAGAGCAGCAGGCTGATGCCCGCATGCAGGACAGAAGCTAGTGAGCGAGGGGAGAGGAATATGGCTCACCTACCAGGTCTGACCACGCCTCTTGTTCTTAATTCCCTTCCATGGCACAGCAAAACCCGTCATGTTATTAAAGTTCTAGTGCTCTGTCCACTCCTGGACTTGAGGTCAGCAGGTCATTTAGAATTACTGCCCTGATACTGAGCATCTCTCTTTAGAGATGCTTACAGGGTTATTTTTGAGTGGCTTGTCTGAACATTGATTGGGAAAGGGCAAGAGTTTACTGGAAGAATTACTGAAACAGTCACTTCTAAAGAAAATCCAAATGTCTTCACTGAGTCAGTGAACAGGTCTAAATTATGAGATGAAATTTATGTTACAGGTTTAAGGTAAAAGTTGGTGCCGATCTCCAGGATGACATCCGTAGATGCCGACTCATCAGAAACATGATTGGGCCTGAGAAGACACTGGTAAGTACCCTCCCCAGCCGCTGAGAAGCAAGCAGCCTCTTACGAGGCCTCTGCTGTGTCGCTTCTATCATGTCCAGCTTTTTGCAACCCCATGGATTGTAGCCCACCAGGCTCCTCCGTCCATGGGATTCTCTAGGCAAGATTACTGGAGTGGGTTGCCATTTCCTTCTCCAGGGGATCTTCCTGACCCAGGGATCAAACCCATCGCTCTTACGTCTCCTGCATTGGCAGGCAGTTTCTTTACTAGTGCCACCTGGGAAGCCTCTGGCTAGGGCCAAAACAAGCTACTTCAAGCAAGGATTAAAGAACATTGGGAATTTTTAACACTGTATGTCAGAGGTACAGCTTTGAGGTCTTGGAGTAGGCCAATCTTAAAAACAGCTAAAAACCAACAAACATAAGTGAGGGGGTGGATAGTTTTTATGTTTTATTCTGCAGAACCATTCAGTAAGATCAATTTAGAGATTGTTCCTCTGTGCTAGTGTGGCTGTGCCTGAACAAACAGTTCTCCCATTGGTGCCCCAGTGTGTCAGTCATTTAATCCCCCTTCTTAACAAATCCGCCCGGCTGCCTTTGAGTAGGTGGGTTTCTGGGAGCCACTGCTCAAGAATCTGGAACTTTTGGTGAGATAAATGTAAGAATCAGCCACTCCTGTGTATTTTTCTGTTTCTTATTACATGTAAAATATTTTCCTTAAAGAAAGTCACAATAAGATATAGTCTTAAATTGTTTTGGAAGCATGTTTCATATATTAAAATAGAAGTTTGAGTCCTTGACCTAGGATCAAAAGCTCCATTATTTGTATATGAATTAACACTACTTTTGTCTTCTGAGGTCATCCTCATCTAAATAATTTATGACACAGATCGATTCTGGGTGTACCACTCAGCACATTCTACCAGAGAAAGCCGTCTCTGGGTCTGACTTGGCCAAGCATGATGATGTCAGAGATGGAGAAGCCCTTTCTTACCTCTGCACACTCAGCACCTGGCTTCCAGAGGCCTAGACTTGAAATCATCATTTACTTGATTTATTGCAAGTTACTCCTTTGCATGTCAGCTTTCCTGTCTGTAGCATGGGTTAATATGAACTGCCTCATAAAGAGTTACTATGACATTAAATGGGACAGGATCCGTAAAACGCCTGTGCAGTAGGTGCTGAATTAATGATACAGTTGGGGTTATTTATTATCGTGCCAACCAGAGTAGACAATAGCAAGAGACCATTGAGAACAAACTCAGCGTTAACTGTGATTCAGAATGTGATGAAATAGTTCCTACAAACTATGAACCTTGCAAGACAAATGTAATTTGGTGGTTTCTAAATGCAGGCTGGGCTTCCCAGGTGGCAAAGTGGTAAAGAATCTGCCTGCCAATGCAGGAGACATGAGTTCAATCCTTGGCTCAGGAAGATCCCCTGGAGGAAATGGCAACGCACTCCTGTATTCTCGCCTGGGAAATCCCATGGATAGAGGAGCCCGGTTGGCTACATGGGGTCACAGAGTCAGACATGACTGAGCATCCATGCACAAATGCAGATCAGGCTGGAGCTTCAGAGCCAGCCAGCACTTCTGGGCCCAGCCCAGGGCACTTCTGGATCTTGCAGCAGCTCCGAGTGATGCCATCTCCGAGACAGCATGTCAGGCTCATCTCAGCGGCCCCTTTGTTCGGTTACATGCTGGGCCCCACAGTCGTGGCACCGAGTGACCGCGAGTAACAGACAGCACTTCCTCCCTGGAGGCACAGCCCTGCAGCAGGGTCAGCAGTGGGCAAGCCTCCCCTCGAAGGGTCTCTCTCCCCTTTCAGATGATGGACGCCAACCAGCGCTGGGACGTGCCCGAGGCCGTGGAGTGGATGACAAAGCTGGCCGAGTTCAAGCCACTGTGGATTGAGGAGCCCACCTCCCCTGACGACATTCTGGGACACGCTGCCATTTCCAAGGTAGAGAAACTGCTGCTGCTAGAGCAGTGGTCTCAGACCCTAGGATTCCTGGGCTTGTTCCCTCTCGCACTGCTATTTATCCTAGAGAGAGTAATCACTAAAAGTTGAAAGGCTACCAGCAACCCAGAGGTCACCAGACCTGATTCCTGTACTCTGTAAATACAGAAATCTAACTGATGTTCAGATCTTTTACTCACCCAGACTGAAACAAAGTGGAGGTTTGCTAAGGTCAAGGTCAGGCAGACCCATAGAACGCTGCCCCTCAGTTTCCCCTAGAGCCCTTGAACCAGGACAGATCCACCCAAACTGAGGGCCCTCTTGGCTTCTCTCCCCTTCAGGTGTCAGAAGAACTCCGTGCATGAGAATGTGAGAAACATCCTGTGTCTCAGGGAGTCTCCCATTAGCTAGGTTCACAGCACTGACTAGGAAGCCAGAGGGGGTCACTTATAAAGGAGTTGGGGGGAGGAACAGGCTGTGGGATGTGAACTTGTGATGCCATCAGACCCAGGAGGTCCAGTGCCCCCCTTTTGCGGCACCTGAAACTTCATATAACTCCAAAGCAGGGCTCTTTCCTTCTTCAGCTCTAAATAGCTAACAGCCCCAAAATATTTTCAAACATTAGGAGTGTCAGTTCAAAAACAGGAAAGTGACATCAGGTTGCCTTGTATTCACAGGCACTGGCCCCCTTGGGCATCGGCGTGGCCACAGGAGAACAGGTAGGAGACATCTCCTTGGGGTGGCACACACTGGCACTGCCTGTGGACACTGCCCATGAGGCCACACCACCTGTGTTCTGCGATGGGAGGTTTTCTTCATCTAAGAAATGGGGTTACTTTACAGCAAGACATGGTCAAGAGTTTGTAGATTCTTCTACAATTCCTGTGACTCAGGTCACTGATCTTTTTCAAAGCATCTCATCAGAATTTACAAGGCAGCAATTTAAAGCTGCAGGGGTCTAGTAGGCACCGTTTAAGAAAGTCAGCCTCAAAACTACTTAAACACTGTGTTCCCTCTCTGTGCTTGTCAGCGAGCACAAGCGCCTGCGAAAACCCGCGACAGACTGCCCACGAGCAGCGCTGTGTGATGGGCGGGTTCTTGGCTCTCCTGGCCAAGGGAGCCGCGCTCTTCCGCCCTGTGTCTGTTCGTCACCTGGGTCACCTGCTCACCGCGGTCCCCGTATCTCATCCCGATGCTGCTGCTTCCACTTACCAGTGCCTGTGGCGGTCACGCCCTGATAGATGGTCTTTTATGCGACACACAAGAGACTGACACACACAGTCTTACGGTCTTTTACATGAGACACACACACATACTTACTTCTGCCAGCAGACTTGTAATGAGGTGAGCAGGAGGTCCCCTCCTGCCTCTCAGGGCTCGCCTCACGCCCACTGAGGACAAAGAATGCATACAGTCCAGGCTCCCAGGAGGCCACTGTCGAGTGACTTTGGAGTGGGCACGGTACCAGGTTCATAGACCCTGAAGGTGAGGGCTGACTCTCCTGTTGGTGTGTTTTAATTCTCTTTCCAGTGCCACAATAGAGTGATATTTAAGCAACTCCTACAGGCGAAAGCCCTGAAGTTTCTGCAGATTGACAGCTGCAGGCTGGGAAGTGTCAACGAGAACCTCTCAGTGTTGCTGATGGCCAAGAAGTTTGAAAGTAAGGGTGCCATGGGGCCACGGACCAGGCACCATCTCCCCACACAGCACATACCCTGCTTCCCTCTGGAGTTGCCATGCTGACTTTTTTCTAACTCAAGCTTAATCAGGCAATCTTTGATTTTCAGTCCTAAATATTAATGATATAATCACCTGCAGACACTAAGAAAAGCCACAGATTCCCCCTTCATACCTCCCCCTCTGCCCTCCTTGGCACTCACTGGCAACCTGTCTACACTTCTAGTTCCTGTGTGCCCGCACGCCGGGGGAGTTGGCCTCTGTGAACTGGTGCAGCATCTGATCATATTTGACTTCATATCTGTCTCTGCAAGCCTCCAAGACAGGTCTGTGATGTGGCGTTACCATCAGTACTGCCTCTCAGTCCACACAGTACCTTGGCCACTTGGCACATCCTAGAACTCAGTTTAGAGACCCACCACTAAATATAGTCTTCTTTCTTTTAAAGGGTGGTTTCCTGGTAGCTGTTTTCTAGGTACATAAGTTGGGGGTGGGGGGGGAAGGGGGAGAGTTGCAACCAAATGCAAACCCAAAACCCAGCTCCTATTTCTGACTTTCTAAAGCCTCGCTTTCATCACATACTGTCTGCCTCTGTCCAGTCTCTTCCCAACGCTGGAGTCGTCATCATCTGGCTGCATCTTTTAGTTCCATCTCATTTCTCAACATGCCCCAGATGAGCTTTAAATTAGGACAGTCTCCTTCCAGTCACCTGCACACAGGTTTTACTATGCTTTTCTTTCTTCCCAGAATTAAATATCGTACTTCAGACAGATCACTAGGAGTAGGTAGTGAGAGCATGAAGACATGCCTGGGAAAGGTGAACATCAAGTTCAGGACTGAGGAGTCTCTGTCTACAGGGACCTGGGAGGGTCTACGGGAACTTCTTCTATAAAGCAATATTTCGTTCTTCAGCTGAGTTTTAAAACACCTGAGAGATTTTAAACTCTTAAAACCCTCCTAGGGTTTTCTGCCTCCCCCATTTCAGGTCTGCAAAACAGAACCAAGGAGGGGGGTGGGTTTCGACCAACCTTGAAAGGTCCTGCAGGTTTTGAGGGATTAGAAAAAGGCTGAAGGGTTTGCCTAGAATCATGGGGTATCAGCCACCCCTAGACCGAGTCCATCTCTCTCAGTGGTGTTCGGCCCTCTGCCCAGCAGCCCATCTAACTGAAGGCATTTTTACTCCAACCCGACTCCTTCCTCCCAGGATGTGTGAATATGTCGACCACCTGCATGAACATTTCAAGTATCCTGTGCTGATCAGGGAGGCTTCCTACATGCCTCCAAAGGTGAGCCTGTAGTGCCCCCCACCCCCAGGCTTCCTCAGAAGCTCTGCCAGCCCCGCCCTACTGTTCTAGAGAGCTAGACCCCCGGACACAAACCTTGGTCTCCTCTGAGTCTGTTTTCATTATCTAGAAACAAATGGTTCTTTAGTCTTAAGTCCCCAGGCACAAAAGTCAGGGTTTGGGGTGAAATAGCCCGACAAGGCTTCTCTCCCGGCAGCCTTTCCCCACTAGCTGGACCTGAAAATACGCACTCCTTGCCCCCCGCCCTGTGCAACAGAACTAAAAACCAGGCACCATCTAGCAAGTTAGCAAAAGGTTTTGACTGCACCTTTTTTTTTTTTTTATTTGTTTCATTGACCCTCCTGTTCAAGAGATTGGGGCTCATTTTCACCAGCAGAGGTGGAACTAACAAAGGAAGTGTGATTAGTTACCTAACCCTGTGAAGCAGCAGGGCACCTCTCCCCCATTTCAAACAAACTGAATTTTTAAAAATGTTAATGCAGTTGCCTCTGGCTGAGACTTAAAAGCATTTCTTGGAGCAGAAGTAAGTAAAATAATGGCTTTTGTTCTGGGAGGTTATTGACAACTCCATTTTTTGTCTTTGATAGGACGCTGGTTATTCAACAGAAATGAAGGAGGACTCGGTAAAGAGACACCGCTATCCAGATGGTGAAGTCTGGAAGAAGCTCCTAACTGCTCAAGGGAATTAAGCGCTCAGCTCTGACACCTTTTGCTTTAAGTGAAAAGGCTTAAGATTTCTTGGGTCTGGTTTTACAAAAATAGAAGGAAAAAAAAAAATCATCCTGCCAATCAAGACAAGTTCAGCTAAAAGTCATACTAACCTCAGGGATCAGCTTAGTCATCATTATTACTTGATTCTTTTAGTAGAAAAAATTCTCCTATGTAGTATTTAGACAAAAATAGCTCCAATTAATTCAAAGTACAGGAAGATGTTCTTAAATTTTTCATCACACGCTGATACCTAGACATTGAACTGTACTTTGAAAACAAGCAGCATGCTGAAATACTCCCTTAATCTTTTTAAAAAACACACTTGTCATAAATCAGTATAATACAAACAGTGCTGCAGCACTGTGCGGTATCTGCTCTGCAACAAAAGTTTAAAAACATCACTGATAGCCCTGAGGTGGTTTAGCATCTTTCTCTTGCTCAGTGTAAGCCTTTGAGAGAATCCACACTGTGCTGAAGCTAATGAGGGTAAAATGGTATCAGACTATTTTTATAACCCTTAAAACCTTTATTCTAGATAATCATTGTTTTTTAATGATAAAGAAAGCCAGAATTAGATGAAAATAGGGTGAACTAGCTTACTCAGCATTTCTAAAATATTCCCTCTCTAAGCCACATCCAAACCAGAACACAGCACATGTGTGTTTATTTAGGAGGGTTCAGTTAATCTACTTTAGTCAGGAACTACACAGATAAATAATACAGAGTTTTAAACATGAACGCAGAACATTTATTGTAACAAGATATAAAACTTTAAACATTCATAACCACACTAGGCATAACCACACTAGGCATTAACATGACTGATGGTGTTACCCAGCTTGCTCAGATTTGGGGAACTAGTTCTATATAATTCTTGAAATGCACTGACCATTTTCCTAAAAACACTATGAAATTTGAATTAATATATATAAATTCTCTTTCCTGTCTTTATTCAAATTCACTGTATGTACAGACACTCTCAGTGAGTCACCCAAACCCAAGGCCTTTTATTACTAAGAGAACAGCACAGCTCTTATTTGCCAGTGGCAACATTCTTAAAAGTTAATGGATAATAACCAATATATCACTAACAGGTTTTGACCCAGATCCTTCGCCTTTAGAGCCAAGTGAACTTTTACCTGGGTGTAAATTTCCTTCAAACAATGCCTTTAAAAGCACTCTAGACAGCCATTTCCATTTTAATAGTTGGATGAGGATTGTAGCCTTCAATCTGAAAGTCTTCGGCCTGGAAGTCATCGATTGTCTCAACTTTTCGAAGGATTCTGAGCTTGGGGAAAGGCCTTGGTTCTCGCTGAAGCTAAAAACAACACAAGACCATTATTTTCCCAGATCCATACGCCCTGCTTTAATTTTTGCTCCCCATGTCCCTTACTTGAGTCCCATGATGGGGACTAAAGGTTTCTGGTTCAAGTTTTTTTCCTTTCCTTCAGAGTTCATTAAGACACTCCTTTTTTTAAATTGCCACTTAAATCATCCTTTGTTGAAAATAAACTGGCTTAAAGGCTTAATAAGACAACACCATAAAACTCCTAGAAGAGAACACAGGTAAAATATTCTGATATAAATCATATCAATGTTTTCTTAGGTCAGTCTCCCAAAGCAATAGAAATAAAAATAAACAAAGGGGACCTAATCTAACTTACAAGCTTTTGCAAAGCTTGTAAGATGTGCAAAAGGAAACCATAAAACTAAAAGACAATCTACAGAAAATATTTGTAAACAATGCAACTGACAACAGCTTAATTTCCAAAATACATAAACAGCTCTGTAATACACTCAACAACAAGAAAAACCCAATTTCAAAATGGGCAGATGACCTAAAGAGACAGTTCCCCAAAGAAGATACACAGATGGCCCACAGGCACATGAAACAATATTCAACATCACTAATTAGAGACATGCAAATCAAAGCCACAATTAGGTACCACCTCACACCAGTCAAAACGGCCATCATTAAAAAGTATAACATGCTGGAGAGGGTGTGGAGAAAGGGAATCTTTCTATACCAGTGGTGGGAATGTAAACAGATGCAGCCACTGGTGAAAACAGTATGAAAAGTTCCTCAGGAAACCAAAAATAACAATTACCAGATGACCCAGCAATTCCACTCCTGGGCATATATCTAGATAAAACTATAATTCAAGGATACATGCACCCCTGTATTCATAGCAGCATTATTCACAATAGCCAAGACAAGGACACAACCTAAATATCCATGGACAGATGGATAAAGATCAGGTTTGTGTATATGTATATATCTGCACACATCTATATATACAGATACACACACACACATGTACACACAGAATGGAATACTACTCAGCCATGAAAAGAATGAAATGCCATTAGCAGCTATATGGATGGACCTGGAAATCATACTAAGCAAAGTCAGAAGGACAAATACCACATGACGTCACTCAAGTGTGGGATCTAACATGATACAAATGAACCTATCCCTGAAGCAGAAACAGTATCATGGACAGAGAAGAGCCTGGTGGTTTCCAAGGGGGAAGGGAGTGGAGGGCTGCGATTAGCAGGTACAAACTGATATACATAAAATGGGTAAACAAGAACCTACTGCAGAGCACAGGAACTATATTCAATATCCTAGGACAAACCATAATGGGAAAGAATACATACACATGCAGTACCTCACAGCACCTGTCACGTTCGGTGTCTGTGGCCACTGGGGCCCATCTGCCTGGTCCCTGCCTGTCCACCACCATCCACAAACCTGGAAGACTGTCCTCTTAGCTCCATCAGAGCCTGGAGGAGAACATCTATTACAAGAGGGACACCTCCCATATGGACAAGGTCTCAAGAGAAGGTACCAGACCCCAAAGTGTGACAGGTACATTTCTTACCTGAGTTTTCAGTGGCTCGATGTGATTCAGGTAAATGTGTGCATCTCCCAGAGTGTGCACGAAGTCACCTGGCTAAACCCCACAGAAGAAAGCGAAACTGTCAAGGCTTTAGTTCGAGTTCCTTTATAACACAGCATGTAAAAACATGTGTGCATGCAGACATTCCAGAGCTCTTCACAAGAAAATTTAACGAGTATCACTTTTGAGAAAAGTTGATCCAAAGTCGTATTAACTGCTCCAGGCAAGTCCCTGAGCAGTTCATTCATTTACACAGAGCGCATCTAAAGACTACAAAGAGCCGGAGTTCTCAGCCGTCAGGTCTCCCATGTGACAGGACCTCCCAGCCCAGTGTTTAGGCTAGTCCCCCACTCCACCCCACCCAGAGCAGCCCACCTTCAGGTCCGTGATGTGTGCGATCATGTAGGTGAGCAGGGCGTAGCTGGCAATGTTGAAGGGCACACCCAGGCCCATGTCTCCCGACCGCTGGTACAACTGGCAGGACAGCTCCCCATTCACCACGTAGAACTGGCAGAGGGCGTGGCATGGGGGGAGGGCCATGAGAGGCAGATCTGAGGGGCCAACACGTGCAAGTCAGGAGAGGAGGTGGTTTTTAAGGAACACAACTCTAAGCAAAGCAAAAAAGCAGCAGAAGCCAGCTCTTACAGTGGAGATGGTGAGAAGAGCCACTGGGCCAGTGACCCCCATGGACCATTCCCACCCCAGATTGGCATAAGGCCAACAGAGACCTGCCCATCACTGTAAGACCTCTGTGGATGTACAAGGACTGCTGAGGCCACCCGCTCTCATCCGAGCTGAAATAAATTACTTGGGCCACCTCCGTGGCACCAAGCCACAAGTACAGGGGGAATTAATTCATTTGCAGGGACCATGAGAGACTGGTGACTCAGGCTCACCCTCCTGCACTCAAATTGCTATGATTAATGCAAAAATTCCACTCAGGCTATTTACTACACCTCGGGAGAACTTAATTTTACAACTGTTTAAAAGGCTCATAATAGTGAGGTGGAGGTGATCTGAAATTCCAACTGTCCCAATTTAAAATGTTAAATTTATTTTATAATTAAAGCCCGTAAACACAAATTAATTCCATCTGGGCCCAAGCTCGCTCTCTGAAGGTAAAAACGGGGCCACTTGGGCCATGGCCAGGGTCACACGAGCAGCTGTGAAGCCGGGGACAGTCCCCAGGACCACCTCCGACCCGGTGCCTCTGCTCAAGGCTCAGTTAGGACACGGGAGGATGACTGGGGCACCATCAACCTTTTGGATTCCAAGCACACAGGATGATTCTTCTGTCGTTAGGGTTGGTTTTGATTGTGTCGATCACTTTTTGCAGTTGATCTACTCCTTGACCTGAATACTCTGCAGAATTGGCAAAAACAAGAGACCACTGCACATGTAAACCACGGCACCCCAGGAGACGGCCCCACGTCACCGAGCACGCTGTCCTCCCCCCGAGGCCCCGCCGGCCCAGTCACACAATATCCAGTGAACAGTACTGATGTCTCATACTTTGCTGGGTTATGTTGAGTCTGGGCTCCTAGGTCTGTCCTCTGGAGCCATAAGTCTATTTTCCCACTACTTAAGAGACTTTTAAATACTTGGCCAGGGTGTCCCTCCTTCCCCTTCTCCTATCGCCAAACCTCCTTTATCCTCAACAATCAGTTTCTTCCAGCAGTCCCCACAGGACATCGTGTCTGTACCATCAGCGATTCCTGTCCCACTTCACTGCCAGGCAGGGCTGCATCTGCAGTAGAATGTTTCCTACCCTACATGGTCCAACAACCCATGATGAGGATTCCTTTTTGTCCTCTAGATACTAGCCTTCCAACATTCCCACCAAAAATTACAATGTAACAGCTAAACTGCTACTGACCTGTAAACATGAGGAAGCCTGTCTATTTTATACCACCCTGTACTTTTCTATCATGTCTGGTCTCTGAACTTGCCACCTCCTGGAGTGAACTGGAAGCTGAGATGTGCAAAGCCTCCCATCTCTATGGTTAAATGTCTATTTGCTGGAGTCAGACTATGCTTGAGTCCAGGAGTTCTTAATTTGGGGAAGAAAGCCCTGTCACTATCACAGTTCCAGAGAAAGATTTTTAAAAAGATGACCTGTAATGGAACAGTTTTGTGTCTTGATTGTGCTGATGGCTACATAAATCTCTATGGGCTGAAACTGCACACAAATTTGCAAAGCTGGAGAAATCTGTTAAGTGCTGTGGGTTTTACCAACGCTAATTTGTGTGAGAGGTGGTGTCACCAAGTGACCGAGGAGGGTGGCGTCCAGGAGTGAGATGTTTCATCTCCACCCCACCAGGGTGGGGAGGAGAGGGCGATCAAGACGGGTGCTGTCCCATCAGCGCCACCAGCAGCGTGCTGGGTGGTTCAGTCTTGAAAAGGAAGATCAAGGTGACCACAGGGAAGTCAGTCCCTGGGACTCATCCCCAGATGAACTTCCAACCTGCCTCCAACACAGCGACCGACCACCCACTAGGTCACTGTCTGCTGATGAACAAGGTACGGAAGGCGCCCAGACCCAAAAGTGCTGACCACCTGGTGTGTGACCCGACCCTCCCCCTGGATGCGAAGCAGCCTCTCACAAGGTCCAAGTTATATATCCATTTCCCCATCATCAGCTTCCTATCCCCCAGGCTTCGCTTGCAGCCACAGGACAAACCCAGGCCGTGAAAGGCACTCAGGAAATCCAAGGCCCCCCTCCAGCTCCTCACCTGAATCCATATCTTTGTATTCAGCCCCAAAATGCCTCCACTGGAAGCCATAAACTGGGCCTAAATCCCCTTCAGCTCTGTCGGAGAAGCCCAGGCCATCCAAGAAGTCTCGGGACCCGTTGGCATCCCAAATTTTCACTCCCTTGGAAGAGAGTTCCTTAGCGTTGGTGGATCCCTGTAAGAGATGCGGCATCCGGTGAATTCCAAGCCCACAAGTGGGCCTGTGTTGACAGATGGGGCAGCACCTGACGCGCCCCATCACTAGGCAGGCTGGTCCCAGCCCACACTTTCCAAAGACCCCCGAGACAGTCTGATCCTTCTTTGCAATTACTCCCTCAAATCCTTTTTCCTATTCTCAACCAGGACTTCTAAACATCTCCAAGTCCTTTCAGTGCTCCCATCTAACAGTTCTGTTTCTTAACTAAATGTGTCTTGTGACTAAGTGTAACACCCCAGTAGGAATCTATTCCACACTCGCAATGTGTTTGGTGTATCTTAGACCTGGTATATAGGACGTTTCCATGGACATCAGTATTAGCTTTTGTCAAATATGTCAGTCACGTATCTTTACAAGATCCACTGTCAAGTTATGTTCATCAACAACCTGTACTTGCAAAGTACAGGCTGGCGGGTTTTTGGGTTTTTTTTTGGTGCCAAGTATAAGCTTTATGTTCCTCTTATGTATTTCATCTCATTAGAGGTGGCCCATGTATCCTGATGGTGCATCCAGGTCAAGACCCCATTTGGCCTCTGGGTAGGATGTGCTGTAATGGTTACAAGCAGGCAGTGAGGCCACACACCTGGGCGCTGGGCCTGCTGTCTCCTCGCTTCTCCTCTGACCAGCTCCCTGACCCCTCCAGCCTCAGTATCCGAACCCAAGAAAGAGCACAGTAGTAGCAATCACCACCCACATTACTGGGAGGAGTAGATAATACAAGCAAATGCTTGGCACTCAACAGATACGAGCCAAGGCACAGACTGCATCTCCCCATCTCGCCCAAAGACACCAGCTGAAGTGTAGGTACGCCAACTCCTCTATCTTGAGTCACCCATGGAGTGACTATCAGAGGCGGGTCTGCTGTCTTCCTGGTGAGGACTCACTGGAATCCTGCACTCCAGCTTTATGATCAAACAAGCGCCTGATCTCTATTTCTGAGCATCTCAGTTCCTCCCTTTCTGTCATTGAGTTTGTACTAATTATTTTCACTTCCAGTGACTCATTTCTTGTTCACTCATGTTGCTTCAAAAGTCTCCCTCCCCATCCATTCAGCCTGGGCTCTAGCTTGTCTGCAAACATCCTCTTCTGAGATCTGTATCCAAACCTCAACCTTTGCTAAAATGCGTTGCGGTCTTGGGCCTGCTTTGGCCCAAGATGATACAAGCCACAGAAGGAAGCCCAAGCTTGAGCCTAGCCCAAAAGAGAGCCCATCTCTTTAGGCACCCTGTGAGCAGTGCTGGCCAGAGTCTCAGACCAGTGAGATGAAGGGGAGATGAAGAGATGAAGGGGAGACACAGGTGTGGCCACTGCCCACCATCACCGTGCTCAGCTTAATACTCAAGAGCCTCTTCTAACTTACCCCCCAGGAGAGCACAGCTGGGATCTATATTCAGTCAGCAATCCCTGTGAGTGCCTACTATGCAGCAGGCTGTGTTCCAGGGGACGAAACAGCAGACAAGAGAAATTCTCTGCCCTCGTGGAGCTTACTGTACTTTTCTAAACGTCAAAAAATTTTTATTTTAAATAAAAAATTTTTAAATGATAGTATTTTATTCATTTGTTTGCCTTCTCCCTTGAAGGGGGTAAAGGGGGAAGATCTTATATATAAGATGAGGCTTCTCTAGAGAAAAAACAAAGGAGGAGTGGGGGTATTTTATTCATTTGTTTGCCTTCTCCCTTGAAGGGGGTAAAGGGGGAAGATCTTATATATAAGATGAGGCTTCTCTAGAGAAAAAACAAAGGAGGAGTGGGGGTAATCATGGTTTTAGATCAGAGGCAGGGAAAACTCAGTAGAGAGTTGAAGGTGAGGGTGCTACATAGGGGTGGGGATTCCAAGGAGCAGGAGCAGTGAGTACCAGCCCCAAATGGGGACATCCTGGTGTGCTCAAAGATCAGCAAGGAGGCCAGGGTGAGAGGAGCAGAGCGAGCATGACTCTGGCTGAGGCCAGAGCAGAGACAGGACTGTAAGGACCTTGAATAAAACAGGAGCCACTAAAGACTTTAGGCCAAGGAGTGACATGATGCGCTTTTAAAAGGATTTCGCTGGTGCTGTACTGACAACAGATTATTGACTTCCAATAGCAGCAACTTCTTTACCTTGATAAACCACAGCAACTCCTCCAAAACACCTTTCCAGAAAACACGTTTGGTTGTCAGCAGAGGAAATTCATCTGGAAAACAGTTTGCCATGTAATTTCAAGATGAGAAGACAGAACATGCCATCCAACTTTTTCTGTAAAAAGAGAGGACATGCCCCAGGACAGAAGGCCTGGGAACTGACTGCAGAGGAGCTGGAAACCTGTGACTTCTCCCACGCGGGCACCCCCTGATCAGAGTGGGGTTCCCAAGGCTGCAGCCCCAAGTCAGTGACACACTTCAGGTGAGATCACCCTCCTGCACCCTTGACCACCAGACACAGGAATTTCACACAGACAGATGGGGCGGGGAGGCCCATGTGGATAGGGAAAGAGCCAGCAGCCACTACCCCGTCAGTGCAAACCCTTCCCAGAGGTTTGAAGAGAACACACAGAATGTGCCCTAGGACACAGCCTGAAGGCTCCTACTGCACGATTACCCTGCCAGGGAGAACGGGCTCACCACCAGGTAACAGCCGATATTGCCCTGGCTAAAAGTGAGTCAGTTCAGTTCAGTCGCTCAGTCGTGTCCAACTCTTTGCGACCCCATGAACTGCAGCATGCCAGGCCTCCCCGTCCATCACCAACTCCCGGAGTCCACCCAAACCCATGTATGTCCATGGAGTTGGTGATGCCATCCAGCCATCTCATCCTCTGTCATCCCCTTCTCCTCCTGCCCCCAATCTTTCCCAGCATCAGGGTCTTTTCAAATGAGTCAGCTCTTCACATCAGGTGGCCAAAGTACTGGAGTTTCAGCTTCAACATCAGTCCTTCCAATGAACACCCAGACCTGAACTCCTTTAGGATGGACAGACTGGATCTCCTTGCAGTCCAAGGGACTCTCTTAGTTCTTAAATATTTGCAAAGAAAATTAACCTTTATTTATATATTTTTTAAACTTTTGTTTCCTTTTTTCTTTTTGAACTTTTTATTTTGTACTGGGGTATAGCCATTGAACAATGTTATGATAGTTTCAGACGAACAGAAAAGAGATTCAGGCATAAAGGTATCCATTCTCCCCAACGTCCCCTCCCATCCAGGCTGCTCCCTAACATTGAGCATAGTTCCATGTGTTATAGTTCTGTGTTAACAGATCCTTGTTGGTTATCCATTTTGTATGTGGGATCCTAGTTCCCCCTTTAACAGCTTGAACCCCATGCCCCCTGTACTGGATGGTGTCTTAACCAGGGAGGCCCAGGGAAGCCCTCGACCTTTAATATTTAACTGAACTAAAAATAGTTATATGTTTAAACACCTGATATGCACAATCCTATCTGATCCTCAATACAATCCTGCTTGAGGCTCCATTATGATCTCCATTTTACAGGCACCAGGAGGTGGTAAGTCTGCATCAAACAGCTGCGAAAAATGTAAAAGCTTATCTTTAAATTCAGTACCTATTCAGCCGACTGTACAGGTGATACTCATGTAACAAGGGCAGAGTCTTCAAGCACCTACATTCCCTCCATTTGGGGAATCATTTCCTCCACGTTGAGCACATGAGGAAGCTGAAGATAGGCAAAGATAACCAACAGCGCCCAAGTCTAAGCAGAGACGCTGGAGTGAAAATAACGCCTGTGGCTCATGGGAGGCTATCATGCAGGAGCTGCAGGCAGGTGAATCCCTCTACTCAAGACAAAACTCCCCAAGCTGTCCAAGCCAATCTGGTCACAGCAGCTCCGGATTTTCCAGTCTCTGCGATGGGTGTGTGGCAGAGGGTTTCTGCCCTGACCCGGGTGCACCTCCTTCAACAGCTGGTCTCCCCACTCACACCCACCCTCCACACCTATTTCACGGACGTTTGTCTGAGGCCGACCCCCATCCCACCTGTTTGTCCCCTGAGAGCCTGGCACTAACAACTTCCAAGACACATTTCTCCCCAGGAAAGTGAAAGTCGCTCAGTCGTGTCCGACTCTTTGCGATCCCATGGACTATATATACGATCCATGGAATTCTCCAGACCAGAAAACAGGACTGGGTAACCGTTCCTTTCTCCAGGGGATCTTTCCAACCCAGGGATCGAACCCAGGGCTCCCGCATTGCAGGCGGATTCTTCACCAGCTGAGCCATCAGCGAAGCAAATAAGGGAATTCCCTGGAGGTCCAGTGGTTAGGACTCCCCACTTTCGCTGTAGTGGCCCCGGTTCTAAGAACTCGCAAGCCTTGTGGCACGGTCCCCCCCTCCCCCGCAGAAAAAATTAATAAGAACTTCTCGGATTCTCGCGCTTCTGTTTCAAGATTAGGGAGGAAAGCTGGCTCGCTGGACCAGATGGGAGAACTGTCACGAGCCCCAAGTTTCCGCCCCTGCTTGCCAGCGGTCTCCTCACGCCGAGGTCCCGCCCACCTCATCTGGGCTCCAATTTTTACAAACAAAGCGGAACAGTCAACGCGGAGGGAAGAGGAGTGGCGAAAAAGAGGCCCTGCAGTCAAGGCCTCGGTCAAGCCCGGGCAGATCCTCTCCCGCACTCAAGTCTGGGGCTAGCGCTGCAGAGCCAAGCCCGCTTAGGACAGAGAGAGCATAGCAGGGTGATTAAGAGCCAGAGGGCCTGCTTTTACCTCCCAGCTCCGTCCGTCCAGTCCGTGTGACCTTATGCAAGTTCACGTCTCGAGTCCGAGCCAGTTTCGGCGTCTGTAAAGTGGGGCCAAAGCCATTCCCCTTACTCACGCTGCAGAGGTTAGGGCTAAACGCCCGTCGTTGGGCCCGGCCTGTCCGCAGCGCTCTCCCCACCGCAGCTCCGCGCGCACCGGGCCCGCCCGCCCCCGTGACGCGGCCGCCTCACCTCTCAGGTTGTACCGCGCCTGCATCCCGAACACCGACAGGGTGCCAGTGCCGGTGCGGTCATCCTTCCGGAAGCCGCAGCGGAGGATGTGTTCTATCTGCCCCAGGTACTGCAGCTCCCCGTGCGGCGGCGGCGGCGGCGGCCGCGGCTCGGCGCTCTGCTCCTGCACGCCGGGCGGCGACGGCGGGCGTAACGGCTCGAGGCCAGCCGCTGGCATAGTGCTGGTTACGGGCGCGGCGGCGAGGGCCGGACGGCGGCGAGAACGGCCTCCCAGCGCCTCCCAGGAGTCTCTTTTCCCGCCACAGCGCGGGACTCCGCCCCTTCCTGTGACGCTTCAGTGACGTAGGCCCCACCCGATCCCGCGAGAAACGGCCCGTCGCGTCCCGAGAGGTCTCGGGGCCTTGGGTTATGAACGCTCTCGCCTTCCCCAGTGGCTTGTATTCCATTTTAAAAGTGAAGAACCCTTGGCCTAGAAAGAAATTCTAAAGCTATATCTTGGTGTGTTGCCTGAGAAAAGGCACTCTTGTTGGAAAGACTTGGGGTCGACCGCGCCTTTCCGTGATCAAAGGAAGCCTGAAACAATTTCCACGTGTTCATGAAATCGAAAAACAAAACCCTATTTCTTTGAGATGTTTCCTACAACTGAGGGGGACTCCTGCAAGTGATTTGCATTTCTATTTTCCCGCATCCTCACTCAAGGCCAGGAGCTGGAGCAAATGGATTAAGGCAGCTTTTTAAGTTAATGACAGCCAGCCCTTTTCAGTTTTGCATGCCAAATTTTTCAATATTAGTGAAATGTTTATAATATAAACATTGATGGGTGTAAAATATTTGATAATGCGTTTAAAAGGTACTAATACATGTACATGCAACAGCAGTCTTGAGTCAACTGTGTCTTGAGGGTATAGTAGATGCTCAATAAATTTCTTGCTGCATCTGGGGTTAGGAAGAATGAGATGTGGGCTCTGTATGAAACATACTAAACACTATTTCTTTGCGTTCAGTAAAGTCGATGGTTTTTCTTTTTTCTTTCTCCTCTCATCTCAATTTTATTGATAGTAAAGATAGACAAGCAAGATTCTTGAATTTTTCTGCTATAGGGCACTTCTCAAACTCAAGGTTAAATTTTTTGTAACAGGAAAACATTCTGGGAAGACTAATTAATTTTTCACCCTCAGTTCAGTTCAGTTCAGTTCAGTCGCGCAGTCCTGTCCAACTCTTTGCTACCCCATGAATCGCAGCAGGCCAGACCTCCCTGTCCATCACCATCTCCTGGAGTTCACTCAGACTCACATCCATCGAGTCAGTGATGCCATCCAGCCATCTCATCCTCTGTCGTCCCCTTCTCCTCCTGCCCCCAATCCCTCCCAGCATCAGAGTCTTTTCCAATGAGTCAACTCTTCGCATGAGGTGGCCAAAGTACTGGAGTTTCAGCTTCAGCATCAGTCCTTCCAAAGAAATCCCAGGGCTGATCTCCTTCAGAATGGACTGGTTGGATCTCCTTGCAGTCCAAGGGACTCTCAAGAGCCTTCTCCAACACCACAGTTCAAAAGCATCAATTCTTTGGCACTCAGCCTTCTTCACAGTCCAACTCTCACATCCATACATGACCACTGGAAAAACCATAGCCTTGACTAGACAGACCTTTGTTGTCAAAGTAATGTCTCTGCTTTTGAATATGCTATCTAGTTTGGTCATAACTTTCCTTCCAAGGAGTAAGCGTCTTTTAATTCATGGCTGCAGTCACCATCTGCAGTGATTTTGGAGCCCAAAAAAATAAAATCTGACACTGTTTCCCCATCTATTTCCCATGAAGTGATGGGACCGGATGCCATGATCTTCATTTTCTGAATGTTGAGCTTTAAGCCAACTTTTTCACTCTCCACTTTCACTTTCATCAAGAGGCTTTTGAGTTCCTCTTCACTTTCTGCCATAAGGATGGTGTCATCTGCATATCTGAGGTTATTGATATTTCTCCTGGCTCTTGATTCCAGCTTGTGTTTCTTCCAGTCCAGCGTTTCTCATGATGTACTCTGCATATAAGTTAAATAAGCAGGGTGGCAATAAGCTGTATATTTTCACCCTCAGATCTGCCTAATCTGCTCAGCAAAAACAATGTTGCACTTTTTTTTTTTTCCCCTTTGATCTGTGCCTCTGGCTTGAGATCTCAGTTCCTCAACCAGGGTAGGAAGCTGCCATAGCAGTAAAAGCCTGGAATCCTAACCACTAGGCCACTAGGGAACTCCCAGCATTTGTGTCTTTACAGGGAACAAAACCTTTATAAAATAAATCTAATCCTGAAGACAGTTTACAAAATAGCTGGCCATTTGGGTTAATCAGAGGGAAAAACAAGCACTAAGATTAGACTAAGGGAGTGTTTCAGGGAACATTGCAGGAGCCTCAAAGTTGGAATATTCTTGCTTGTTTGGTTGTATGTTTGTTCACAAAGGGTAAACTGTAATGCACAGGGAGCAGCTGTTTTAAATAATTAAATCTATTAAATCTATTTAATCCATCACCTGCTAGGATGGCTTTTCCTCCATTAACCAGAGTCATTCTTCCCCTCCCCTCAGCGCCTTCCCCATCCCACCCTGCCACACCCATACCAGAGTATTAAAGTCATAGTAACCATAGTATTAAAGTCACCTGTAACTGCTTTGGGGCTGATGGTCCTGGGTTGTGCTGTTTGGATGGGGTGGATGTGGTTGTGCTGTCTCCAGATGTAGTGAGCTTTCTTTCTGATGGTCATTTGGGAAGAGAAGGCTCTGTTGAAAACTTGATCTCAGAAAACAGGCTTCAGACAGGGATGGGGACTCATGTTGTCTGCCTTAGCTTGAAAGCACCCCTGGTGTTAGAAGCTAAGATGAGGTGCAAAGGCACAGTTTTCCAGCAAGGGATGGTCCTTCATGTCAATTACTGCAGGACTGTTGATACTGGCCGGGGGCCAACTAAATGTAGGCATTCTCTCCACCCTACACTGACCCAAAATGTCTCCACACATTTCCAACCATGTGTAGGATCCCAGACAGGAAATCTCCCACATTGTCTGGTTGCAGTTACTCTTATGTGTTTACTTTCCTTTGTTATTTTGAGCTGTTTAGTTGCTCCTTGGAGAAGGGAATGGCAACCCACTCCAGTATTCTTGCCTGAAGAATCCCATGGACAGAGGAGCCTGGTATGGGGTCGCAAAGAGTTAAACACGACTGAGGGACTAACACTTTAGTTGCTAGACTGGAATATCATTTATACCACAGGGTGAATCTCAGGATACAAGCTTAGACTCCCAGGCCCGCAAGGAGGTTCCTCTTCCATTGTGTTGCTTGGAGGATCTTGGTTTGATGATAGAGAACCTGGTTTCTTTACTGGTGGCTGCTCCGTAAATGAGTGATCCTTTCATATAAGTGCATCATTCATTCATCCAACAGCATTTATAGCACAGTGCCTCCCAGGCATTACCAAGACAGACAAGGTTCCTGGCACAAGAACTGACACTCTAGCCCAGAGGAGCAATGGGAAGTCCCTGAACAAGACACCTGAAGAGAGTGACAGGTGCGATGAGGTTGTATAACCCGGTTCAGAAGGATTACTTTTGATCTCACCATTAGGAGAGGTCTCCTTGAGGAGGGTCACATTTTAGCTGAGACCTGAAAAGTGAAACGAAACCAGCAGGGGAAGATCTGGGGAGAGAAGAGTCCAACTTTGAATGCGTTATACCCTCAGTTTTACTCAGCACTTGCATCTATAAAAACACAAAACAAAGATGATAGGGATGCTGAATCCTATCTCATTCTTGGAAGAAATCGGTATCAGTTCAGTCGCTCAGTCGTGTCCAACTCTGCGACCCCATGAATTGGAAGAAATAATCATTATCAATAGATCCATTAACTTACTGGGAGGAAAAAAAGCTCTTTCTTCTCATTAAGAGATCTATTTCTGTTAAAATTTTCACTGTGTTTAATAGTCGTAGAAATGTGTAATGTTTATTTTGATCAATTATGTACATTATAAATTATATGTACATATAACCCAATCCAGAATGAATATATGATACCTAGATTTTTGTGTCTCAGGACTACCCAAAAAGCAAAAACTTTACGGTTATCATTTTATAGATAAAAACCACTGAGGTTTAGAGAGATTAAGGGTCTTGCCTAGTCAAACCCCTAGAAAATCTGGCAGCCAGGATTAAAATCCAGGTCAGCCTGCATGCAAAGGCTTTCTCTGACAGCTGCAGTGAGTCCAGTATTTCCCTTTCCTTTCTTCACTCTACAAATTGTTGATAAACATTGGCTATAAAATAGTCAGATTCCTTTTGTAACTTGCTTTTTTGGCACCTTTTTTGACAAATATGTCAAATATATGGTGGAATAGACTATTTGAGATTTAATGTGCATTAAGTTATCCAGAATTCTATCAATAGTATACTTTTTTTCTATAGCCTTCAGATATAAGAGCTTTACCTTCATTTGAAATTGACTATGTTTAATGGACTGCCTTTGAACTTTAAGTCTGCCTGACTAGCCTTCCTACCAAATAGCTCAAGACTGGGTGAAAAAAAATGTTTCAAAAGTTTTGTCCTCTCTTTAAATATATTGCTCTCTATAATTTGAAAGACTGACTATACATAATGTATAGAGTGACTGACTTTATATATCCCCAGTGTAATCCCTGGTGACACATACTGACAAATGAATTTCTTCTCATATTGCACCAAGGTCCAGATTCTGAGGTTAAGTAAGTGTCAGCCAAAAACATCTTGTGTTTTACATACAGTGTATGTATGGCCTCGTTAAAAGTCAGCACTGTTCTGTTAATTTTTAAAAGAATCTAAACAGTACACCCATATGCATGGCAGCACTCTTCACAATGGCCAAGAGATGGAAGCCACCCAAGAGTCCATCTCCGGATGAATGGATAAACAAAATGTGATACATGTGTACAACAGAGTAGTATTCAGCCTTAAAGAGGAAAGAAATTCCAGCACATGCTACCACATAGGTTGAACCTTGGAGACATTAACGCTAAGTGAAATCAGCTGGTTGCAAAGGGACACCTATTCTACTTCATGGAATCAAACCTAAAGTAGTCAGATTCATAGAGACAGAATGGCGGTTGTCAGGGTCTGGGAAATGGGAGTTAGTGTTTGATGGGGACAGAGTTTCAGTGTGGGAAGATGAAAAAGTCCAGGAAATACCTTTCCATCCTCAAATCCTATGACTGGGATCAGTCTACAACACTGTGATGTATTATTTTCAATGAGGTGCCTTTCTTAACTGTCCAAATGCTGCCTTGTTTGGCCCCTAAATAAAGTGTGTTAAAAGTTTGTAAAAAAAAAAGTTCAGGAAATGGATGATGGTGATGGCTGCACAACAGTATGAATTTCCTTAATGCCATTGAACCGTGCACTTAAAAACGATTCAAATAGTAAATTTTGTTATGCATATTTTACCATAAAAACCATAGAGAAGCTATAGATCTTTACTAAACAAAGGAATAAATTACAGATTTTTTTTCAATAAGTCAAATATTATATATTGTAAACTCAAAAGCAAATTGAAAGAAAAATTCTCTGTTAATTAGAAAGTGACATATTTGTAGTAGAAGTGATAGAACACAGACACCCTGGTGATTTAATATTTAATATACAAACTGTGAATATATCATAAAATACAGTGATATTTACATTTGATTTTCTAAAAAAGGAATGTTCACTTTTAATTCACTTTGAATAGCTATTAAGCTGCCATTCAACATAAGAAAATTAACAGGACTGTATAATATGTACGGGCTTCCCTGGTGGCTCAGATGGTAAAGAATCTGCATAAGTGACATATTTTCCTGCAACTACGTTTACTTAATTATCTTATGTATTTTGAGATTTTCAGGTCTCAGCTGAAGAGGTAATTCTGTTTGCTGTGTATAGGATGTATCAGTTTTTACCTTTACAAAAAGCATCAATAATCAAAATATTAATAAATTACTTACAGACAGAGGGCATTTTTTTCCTTTGAAATAAAGTCTAGGATGAGTAACAGAATAAATACTCTTGGCTTTTGAAAAAGTTAACACATAGCAAAATAACAGAAAACTCATCTGAATGGATGTTTTTAATAATCCTACTCAAAGGGATCTTCTCAGTTGCCCTGACTCATGAAACCTCTACAAAGGCCCTTGTCTCTGATGTGAAGATAAAGCACTCCTTCTGGAGTGCATTCTGCATGCACATAGTATTTGTTCAGTAAACTTCTACTGCTTATGGCACACTACTTTATTCAATGCGTTTCCTATGAGTGCCTTTCATTCTGATAATTACGGTAAGAACCAGTTCCCAAACGCTTATTAGATACTTGGGGCAACAAGGCATTCTGTTACAGCCTGTTACTGTGGATTCTGGCCACGGCCAGCGGCCGCGAAAGTTTGGAATAGAGAGATAAACACATCGCAAACCAATCAATAAAGTGAGGCACTTAGGATACTAGATGAGTAGATGAGAATTCCAGGAGAGGGTTTTTAATATATGTTCTAACCTATAAAATCGGTATTCATGTTTTAATGAGCTACATTCTTGGACTAAGGACCTCACAAGTATTCATAGATTTGAAAGGAAATGACAAGGGTGTTTCTTTTCCTCCATCTTTAGGGTTACTTTCCTTAGTATGTTGCTCTTTCAACTGATGGCAGGTTTGAGAACTTGATGTGTTGATCTAATCAGAACACTGACAAAAATCTACCCGCTGCCTTGACTAGGATGCACAAAAGAAATTCAACTAGTAAGCAAATTTTGAAAGATGTCTGTTCTCACAAATAATCTAAAACATAAATTTGTAATAGTAAAAAATTTCATTTATTAGTGAAGGTTTTACATCAAAACACTAGTTAGGATATGAGAAAGTATTAATAGGACTTTAGATATTGCTGCTATCAAATTTGGCAATATGTCTCAATCAAATGTGAACCTTTAAGCAAATAATTCTGTTTCCTGGAATCTATCTAAGAAGATAAGTAGTAAATGTGAATTAAAAATAAGCAAGCAGTTTTGTGAAGACTGGGGATTGTGGATATATTTTGTCTTTTAAACATTTGGAATTTGTGATTGTTACTTTTAGAATTAAAAAACTATTAAAAAAATAATACTGCCTTTGCAAAAGATCACTCCGTGAGCCTTATTAATAAATAATTTGTCCACTATCTCGATTTTTCAATGTATTTCCAGTTATCATTGTAGCCTCTTCATTCCAAAATCTGGGAAAAGAATTTTATTGGAAATATTTTTATTATTCAGTCAGAAATAAGTTGTCAATTCCATTCGAGCACAAACACGTTGTTTCGTTCCTCAAAATCCTGCAGTGTCACTGTGCCCTACAGGGTTGAAGCCCCAGGCATGGCTGCCCAGCCTCTCCACTCATTTTGTGAGACACCGGTATCCTTGCGGTCTTTTAATTGAGCTGGTCTTGGTTGCTTACAACTGAAGAAAGAACTCAAACTCATAAGGGGGAGGTTTCTGGACAGAGGGAGGTGGCAAAGAGCCCTCGTGGGAGACCAGTTTAATAGGACTTCTCAAGGTCCCCAGTATCTAGGCACTTTAGTCTTTCTGTCTCCATTTGCTCACATTTTTCCCTAATTAAGGAATCTTTAGGGGAATATTTTCACCTTTATGTATATTTTTTGTTTATTTATTTAATTTTTTGGCTGCACCACACCATAGCCAACCAGGGATCAAACTCGCACCTCTTGCACTGGAAGAGTGGTGTCTCAACCATTGGACCACCAGGATGTCTTTCATCTTTATATTATGATCACATGATCATATATATATCATATATTTGGGGGAGGGGAGGGAGAGAGAGAAACAGGAAAGAAGAGGAAAGGATGAGGGAGATAGAAGACAGACAGGAAAAGAAGAGAAAACAAGGAAATATGTCACCTGAGAAGTTTCTCCCCCATGGAAAGTAAAGACACTTTCCACTCCCAGAGGGCCCCTTTGGGCACTCACTAAATGCCACCTCGAATTACTGTTTTGTGCATCTTTTCTCTCCCAAACTCATTGTTTTCTTCTCCACAGTACCTGGGTCTTGTGCCTTCACTTAAAGTGAAAGTGAAAGTGTTAGCTGCTCAGTTGTGTCTGATTCCTTGTGACCCTATGGACTGTAGCCCACGAGGCTCCTCTGTCCATGGAAATCTCCAGGCAAGAATACTGGAGTGGGTAGCCATTCCCTTCTCCAGGGGATCTTCCCAACCCAGGGATCAAAACCGGGTCTCTTGCATTGCTGGCAGATTCTTTACCGTCTGAGCCACTAGTGAAGTCCCGTGCCTTCACTTAGAAGATGCTAAAAAGATATTGGTTGATTGATGTAACAACAACTTCTCCAACATTCAGAGATAAAGGGAGAGGCAGCGAATCTAGTAATACACAGCTTAATTATATATTGATAGGGACCTACTAACAAGGTCCCTTATGAGTAATAACTTAGAATTAACATTTAATGCTTCTTTAAGATTGACCATTTTACCAAAGGAGAATACTGTGTACAGTTCTAATTGTGCCATTAATTCAGAAGATTATCCTAACAGAGACGGTGACTAATGTATGTCTGAAAGGTCATTTAGTTGTTTTTCCTGTAGAACGAACAGATTTACATTTTGTCTTACTGTAGGATTACCATGGAATAGAAGTACTTATACTATATATAGAAAATTTTAAAAATATCAAAAGATGAAAAGGTTAAAAAAAAAAAAATCATCCATTTCCGATCGTAATTCCTGCCAACCCTTTTTATTTTTAATGCAGATTGTAGATTTTTTTTTGTTTTGATCATTACATTTATAGAGTTTTGTACTCATTTTTCACTTTTTTTTTTCAACCAAGTGTCCCAACAGGAACCAGTTTAATGTGGCAATTATGATTCAGAGAAAACTAAGTTAAAATTTGCCTCTACCCCCTACTGACTTGAGTAATTCATTTGGTTATTCAGATAGTAAAGCATCTACTTGCAATGCAGGAGACCTGGGTTCCATCCCTGGGTCGGGAAGATTTCCTGGAGAAGGAAATAGCAACCTGCTCCAGTATTCTTGTCTGAAGAATCCCATGGACAGAGGAGCCTGGTGGGCAACAGTCCAAGGGGTCTCAAAGAGTCAGACATGACTGAGCAACTAACACTGGGACCCTGAGTCTCAAGTTTCTTTTCTGGAAGATGGTAATAATAATATTTGCCTTATAGATAGGCTTAGAATAAACTCTTGTTCCAGCAGATGTCATGTCATGATTTAAATTTTATAAATATTTTTAATGGTTTTATAAGATATTTGGAGCATATTTAGCCACAACTTTTAACCATTTTCTGGTTTTTAGACATTCAGATGACATTCAGTTTTTAACAGTTTACTATTTTAAATAATTTGCAAATATTGATCTTGGGGTGGGAACTTCAATTCAATTTTAGATTTACTCCTTTGGATTGATTCCAGAAGTGGAATTATTATATTAAAAAGAAATTTGATGACTCTTGATATGTATAATTGAATAACTTTTCAAAAAGACAAAACCAGTTTATGTTTCTGGCAATCACATATGAGAATTCTCATTTCATTGCATTCTATCAGGATTTTTTTTTTTTAATTTGAGAATTCAGTAGGTAAAAACTGCTAACTTGTCTTAGTTTTCATGCCTTTGATTATTAATGAGGTTGAATATGTTTTCAAGGTATTCAAAAGCTAGTTTTGTCATTTTTCCCTTTTAAGAACCATCTATTCCTATCAGCAAACGTCCCTAATCAAATACTCTGCTTACCAAGATTTAAAATGTTCCTTAAAATGCTGTACAGCTTTGGCCAGCATGTAGCTAATGAAGTCAGAATTCTCAGCACTTTCTTCAAGAGGAATGGTGAGTGTGAAATTAGAGGAAGGCAGAATGCTTATGTCTATCATCTTTTCATCTTGTTTGGAGAAATTTCCTTCGTGAACACCTGGAACTACCTAAGAAGCAGGATCATACAATAAAAGGTTATTAACTTTTAGCACACATTCAGGATTAATTTAATACCATGTTAGTCAGGATAGGCTAAGTTGTGCCTGAGGTAACAAATTAGCCCAGCATTCCAGTGGCTTCATACAACATAATTTATCTCTCGCTTATGTTACATGTCCCAGCACAAGGACTCTGAACCACCAAGATGCTCAAGACCCTGGTTAAGAGAGGAAGATCATGTCAGTCTGTGGTAGCACGTGTAACAACATATGGCTTTCTTTGTACCCTCAGTAGGGAAAGAGAATGCATAACCACACACAGGCTCCTCTCTATCTCAGTCTACAAACGACTCTTCATTTTTGTTCGTCTCATTGGCCAGATCTTAACACATGGTATCACTTAACTGCAAGAGAAGCTAGACGGTCTGAGTGAGTGGATGGAGTATTTGGTGAGTGCTCCTTCCCAGGAGGCGCTAGTGGTAAGGAATCTGCCTGCCAATGCAGGAGATGCAAGAGACGTGGGTCTAATCCCTGGGTCATGAAGATTCCCTGGAGGAAGGCATGGCAACCAACTCCAATATTCTTGCCTGGAGAATCCCATGGACAGAGGAGGCTACAGCACATAGGATCACAAAGAGTTGGACACAACAGAAGTGACTTAGCACACACACACTGGCTGTGCCACAAATGGTAATGTGATACACCAAGTTTTGCCCTGAGTTTCTGTAGCAAATTTACACTTTATGGTTTTATGTGTAATTTTTGTAAGAACCAGTCATCCGAAATGCACATCATTTACTCTCTTAATGAGTTCTCAAGTGTATATACTTTGATTTAATTAAATGAAACTGTAATGACATGCAACTTGTAATCTAAAGAGAATTATATTGAAAATATTTTCAAATATACTCCTTATAAAAAAAAGCAAAATATTAAGAAGTCAAATAAAAATTGGTGATTTCTCGACTCTAGTTTACAAAGCTACCATAGCTTTCCTTTTTTTTCTATTGGTAATTAAATAAAACATATTGAATTAGACATAAAGCATCTGTGTCTATCTTAATAAATAATTATAATGCTAACACCCATGTAACTGCAACCTAAAGCACAGAGCTTTTTTCACCTGCTGGAATTTGTGTATTTTTTACAGAAGATTCCTCTTCACTATGTGCTATTTTATAGATTTATACTTTTGATTACATGATGAACTAAGAGTTGTCTTAAGAAAAATAACTTTTACAGGCAGTTCAGCCCAAGGATCCTGAAGAAAAATTGTTTGACCTTGGACCCCAGTTCTACCATTTACTAGCTGTGTGATCTCAGACACGTTGTGTAGCTTCTCTGTACCTTATCTGAAAATTTTGTAAAACAATTATACTTACCTTATAGGAACACTGAGGGTATTCAATTATATAATACATGGGGAAAGTTCTTAGAATATTGCCTGACAAATAGTAAGTGCTTTTTAGTGGTAATTATTATTAGAAAAATGTATCACCAAAAATGATGTGAAATTACTTTATTTGGAGCTTTTTGTACGGAAATGCCTTTGTTATGAATATCAACAAAATTCTGTAAAGAAATTACCTTCAATTAAAAAATAAATACATTTAAAAATATCAAAAATTTTAGTTAAATCAGTTAATGTTACTCAGAGACACTAGAACAGAAGCAAATTGAAGCATAGAATGGAAATCTTGATGATGATAAAAAGAATTAAATACTGCCTCTACTCTTGTAAAGATTGAATACACCATTAAAATTTTTCTTAAAATTTCATTTTTCCCCATTCCTTACAAGAATTTTTATCCTTAAACTAAAAGTCTATATTTGTGAGGATGAACACATATGTCAAAATATGTCAAATTATTTTATGATCTAAGGAATGATCTAGCTAATGAAGTAACAGGATTAGAGAGTCAGCAGGAATTGACAGTGGCTTTCAAAACCTTTTGACTATGGTCTGTGGTTACAAACAAGTTTGTTACCATGACTCAAAAACACATGTCTTAGAAAACAAACTTATGATAACAAAGGGGAAAAGGGGGAGGGATAAATTAGGAATTTATCTATATATAAAATAGATAAACAACAAGGACCTCCTAGAGCACAGGGAACTACGTTCAATACCTTGTAATAACCTATAATGAAAAACAGTCTGAAAAGAATATATTTATAAAACAATAACTTTGCTGTACATCTGAAACTAATGCAACATTGTACATTAACTACACTTCAATAAAAAGAAAAAAAGTCTTATGTATAATGTGTGTGTACGTGTGTGTGTGTTAAGTCGCTTCAGTCCTGTCTGACTCTTTGTGACCCTATGGACTCCTAGTAGCCCGCCAGGCTCCTCTGTCCATGGGATTCTCCAGGCAAGAATACTGGAGTGGGTTGCCATGCCCTCTTCCAGGGGATCTTCCTGACCCAGGGATCGAACCCACGTCTCTTGTGTCTCCTGCATTGGCAGGCAGGTTCTTTACCACTAGCTCCACCTGGGAAGCCCTGTATGATGTATCCACACATATAAATAGACATATGGAAATGAAAGTTTCATGACATACGCGTCTGACTTATTAAATACAATGCACTCTAATGTTTTTTTCTTCTAGTCTGTCCTATTCTGTTTTCTGTTTGTTTGTTTTGTTTTAATGTGCTAGTTGTGACTCTAAACTTCTTTCTCAACCATTGACCTCGTAGTTTGAGAGACAGTGATTCACTAGGATACATGATGTCTTAGGTCAGATTGCCAAGAAGCAGGGCCTCGGCGTCTGACACAGTGATTTACGAAGAGTGCTTCCAGGTAGAGCTTTTAAGGGGATGAGGCAAGCAAGACAGAGAAGAGGGAGAAGCTAATCCAGGAAGTGGCTTCAGGTGAGCTCCAGCCTCAGCCTGATCCTGAGGGATAAGTGGCTCCAAGGACAACCCTTTGGAGAAGGTTCAGGGTTGAGCAGTTAGCATCGGTCTGGGTAGGGCACTAACATTACATGCTGCACAAAATACTGCATCTCCGATAGCTCTGCCCAGTGATTCCTGTAGCCAGGTCTTTTTAGGAGCCCACCAACACCAGCCTCATCAGGAACCACTAGCCTGTGCGTCGTCTATTAACGTCATATGTGTGTGTGTGGAGAGGAGGAGCATTAGGAAAGAAATTCAACCACTGTTTTATGTTATGCAACAGGAGCTATTGATGAGAAGTGGGAGATATGGTACAAGTGCAACTTAAGATGGCAATCTGATTATTTGTGAATGTTAATATAAAAATGTGTTTAATTCTCAAAGTAAGTCAGCAGCTTATTGTGTCAAAAGCTGGTGAGAGCTATAATTTACAGAGCTCTTGTTTCGGATAAGGAATCTATACTCATCACTTTACAGGCACCCATATTAAAGTAGCTATTTTTGTTCCCATTTTCCAGGTGGAATTTTCCCAAACTCACTCAGCTGATAAGTTTCAGAGACAGCTTTTGAACTCAAGTTTCTTTACCTGAAAATCTTCTCTCTTAGAAACAATATTGGCCAGGTTTCTTCAAGGTTACCTGTTTCAGTTATTACACTATAGCTCTCTGTGAATTATAGCTATAATTCACACTATATATAGCTCTTGTTAGAATTAGCCATCACTGGGGGCTTCCCTGGTGGCTCCAGGGTAAAGAATCTGCCTGCCAATGCAGGAGACACAGTTTCGATCCCTGATTTGGGAAGATCCCACGTGCCGCGGGGCAACTCAGCGCATGCGCCACAATGACTGAGGCCACGTGCCCCAGAGCCTGTGCTCCTGAAGAAGAGAAGCCACTGCCATGAAAAGCCTGTACACTGCAACTAGAGAAAACCCCACACAGCAAAAGCCCCTGCATAGCCAAACAAAATAAATAAATAATACTGTAAAAAAAATAATAAAGTGCAGTATGATTAAAACAAAGAATCAGCCATCTCTGGATTAGAAAGTATTTTGTGTTTTAAGTTGGTTTTCTCTATAGAGTGTCTTGTTTTCTAAAGGCCATGCACAAGTCAGCCTGAGTACAATCACAGTGTATGAATATCCTGCTGCAGCTTGTTGTCAAATTCAGATGGAATTAATAAGAAACAGAAAAATCAATGTATGCACATGTAATCTCCATATCTGTTCTTGGCTCTCCATTACCTTTATGAAACTGAAGATGTTCTCGCTTCCTGGGGTCTGGCTGGCCAGCTCTGTTACCCAACCAAACTGCTCTCTCATCTTCTCCATCAGATACGTGGTGTCCTCCAAGTGATGCTGGGTCATCTGGAGTACCTGGGCATACTGCTGATTGGATATGTTGACCAACTCAAGGGCCTCATCCACCTTTGTGTATAGTTCAGGAACAGCAGGACAGTCTAGCAAAGAAGGAAGTAACAGGGTAAAGGAAAAGGTCCATGGGCTTTGGAGTTGGGTAGTGTAAATTTAGGGCCTTCCCAGGAGTTGGTGATGGACAAAGAGGCCTGGCGTGCTGTGATTTATGGGGTCGCAAAGAGTCGGACACGACTGAGCGACTGAACTGAAGTGAACTGGTGGCTCAGTGCTAAAGAACCCGCCTGCAATGCGGGAGACACAGGAGACACAGGGTTGATCCCTGTCTTGGGAAGATCTCCTGGAGGAGGGCATGGTAACCCACTCCAGTATTCTTGCCTGGAGAGTCCCATGGACAGAGGAGCCTAGTGGGCTACAGCCCATGGGATCCCAAAGAGACCTACATGACTGAAGCGGCTGAGCACACATGCATGAATGCTCAGCAGCAAAAAGGAAAAAAAAGATTGGGGATTTAAGTCCCAGTCCTTAAGCTTTCTGTTTTCAGCCTTTTTGACCATGAGTGAGTTTTCACTCGTTTTGTACCTGGTGAGTTTTCAACCAGGTTCAAAGGACATGAATGAAATAACACTGCAAAGTGCCTGATCACAGGGCCAACACACACTGAGGATTTAGCAAATGTGCCTTTTCCTTGTCTTGCTTTCCTTAGCGTCTCTGAAGGTCATTAGGACTGCTCCCTGATACTCAGGTCAGGACACATGGGAGTGTGCACTCCCCTGCCACCTGGACGTTGAGTGTGCCATCTTCAAAGTGATGTGTCTCGCTGTCCGAGGAAGCCTTTAAGAACGGTTTAGGGTTTATCATGCTCTCTCCCCTGACAGTGGAAGTAGTTTTGCTCCGTATGGTGGAGGCTCCATCCTGACACAGAGCTCTCACAAGCTGTAATTGACGAATCATAAATGGTATCACCAATTCAATGGGCATGAATTTGAATCTGAGCAAACCCCAGAAGATAGTGGAGGATGACGAGCTTGGCATGCTGCAGTCCATGGGGTCGCAAAGCATCAGACTCAAACAACTTAGCACGCATGCATGCACATGCATTTGAAAAGTAATTCAAGAAAATATTTTGAAAACAAAGGGAGTCACAGTTAACAAGATATAGTACACATTTGAAAGGAGATCCAGATATTCTTTTAAAATGTCTTCATTTGCAAGTTTAGAGTTGTTAACTTTTAAAATAGTGATGTAAATTTTCTTTAAATTATGCGGGAAGAAGGTGGTGACTTCCCTTATGATTTTAGGCAAGGAGAATTGTACAAGGGATTCTCATTTACTCTTTCAGAGAGTGGGAAAAGATTTCCCTAAAATAAAGGTGAAACTTGCTGTAAAACACAATCACGTGAGAAAGGAAAAAGTAGAACTATCTCTATTCACAGATGACATAGTCTTGTAAACAGAAAAATCTTAAGGAATGTATTTTGTTGTTGTTCAGTTGCTAAGTCATGTCCAACTCTTTGTGACCCCAAGAACTGCAGCACACCAGGCTTCCCTGTCCACTATCTCCTGGAGTTTGCTCCAATTGTGTCCATTGAGTCGGTGATGCTATCTAAACATCTCATCCTCTGCTGCCCTCTTCTCCTTTTGCCCTCAATCTTTCCCAGCATCAAGGTCTTTTCCAATGAGTCAACTCTTCACATCAGGTTGCCAAAGTATTGGAGCTTCAGCTTCAGCCCTTCCAATGAATATTCAGGGTCACACAGAAACTATTAAAAATAATAAATCAGAAAGGTTGTACTTACACATACTGTCAACTGATGACTGCTATAGGTTTAGTTAAAATCCATCATCTCATATGTTAATAGATAAAATGAAAAGAAAATAAAATTCTCCTGTGATGCGAATTCTCACGATTTACTCTTTTAATTTTCCCGTATATCACACAGCAGTGTTAGCTACAGTCGTCATGTTGCACATTACATCCCAGTACTTACTTATCTTGTAACTGGAACTTTGTACCTTTTGACCACCTTGCTCTAATCACCTCCCCAACACCCTCCCCCCATCTTCTCTATTATCTTGTGATAATCAGGGAGAGATTATTCTTCGAGTGTTTCACTAGATGTAAGGAAGTTAGTGATACATCAGTGGGATGTTTGAATTGGACAATTCTTATAAGAGGTCAGTAGAAGGGAATGGCACCCCACTCCAGCATTCTTGCCTGAAGAACTCCATGGACAGAGGAGCCTGGTGGGCTACAGTCCTTGGGGTCGAAAAGAATCGGACACGACTGACCAACTAACACTTCCACATTAGTGTATGCTTTTCTGTTATAAAAATTTCTGTGTCTGTGTGCAACCTTGTAACTCTGACTTGAAGCACAAACACTTGAATGATGAGAATGATAAATACTTCAGACATCTTACTTAATTCTTGAAATACCTGTGTGTAGTAGCTATGTTAATTTCATTTTCCCAATGATGAAACAGAGGTGTGGAGAGTCACCCAGTGAGCAATTCTGAAGAAATTAGACCCCCATCTGCTCTAATAAAAAGCTCGAGTTATATTTGATCTCTTGCTCCAATTCTTAGCCACATTTTTTAGAATTTCCTTCCCTTAAAGAAGCAGAAGTAGAGGAATCAAAAGTTCTTCTTGGCTTTAGTAAGAATATTTGTGTTGAGGCCCTAGTAGATGGGAAGTGACTTCAGCTGGGGAAGGGACTTGAGGGTCAGAGGAAAGTGAGAAGGGTCAGTGGAGATCATTTTTCTCCTGGGGAAAGAATGAAAGGTGGCTATTAGTCAGGTCTAGGATGTGACAGGCTGCTTGGGGCTTGTGAGAAGCCACTCAGTTCAGTTCAGTCACTCAGTCGTGTTGGACTCTGTGGTGACCCCATGGACTGCACACCAGGCTTTCCTGTCCATCACCAACACCTGGGTCTTGTTCAAATTCATGTCCATGGAGTTGGTGATGCCATCCAACCATCTCATCCTCTGTCATCCCCTTCTCCTCCCACCTTCAATCTTTCCCAGAATCAGGATCTTTTCTAATGAGTCAGTTCTTCGCATCAGGGAGCCAAAGTATTGGAGCTTCAGCTTCAGCATCAGTCCTTCTAATGAATATTTGGGACTGATTTCCTTTAGGATTGATCTCCTTGCAGTCCAAGGGACTCTCAGGAGTCTTCTCTAACACCACAGTTCAAAGGCATCAATTCTTTGGTGCTCAGCTTTCTTTATGGTCCAACTCTCACATTCATACATGACTACTGGAAAAACCATAGCTTTGACTAGACAGACCTTTGTTGGCAAAGTAATGTCTCTGCTTTTTAATATGCTGTCTAGGTTTGCCCTAGCTTTTCTTCCAAGTAACAAGCATCTTTTAATTTCATGGCTACAGTCACCATCTGCAGTGGTTTTGCAGCCCAAGAAAATAAAGTCTGTCACCGTTTCCATTGTTTCCACATCTATTTGCCATGAAGTGATGGGACAGGATGCCACAATCTTAGTTTTTTGGATGTTGAGTTTTAAGCCAGCTACCCATATTTAAAAATTAAGTTGGCCAAAAATTTCATTTGGGTCTTTCCATAAGATGTTACTTATGTATGAAATTTTTGGCCAGTCCAATAGTGAATCATTAAATACAGTTAGTAATTAACCCACCAACTGGAAGAAGTTAATGTCACTTAAAAAAACAAACAAAAAACTCACTTGGCCAAAAAGTTGCTTACACAATGTGAAAACTTTTTCCTGGATGTTTTGTTTTTTTTTTTTCTCTTTTCATTAAAAAGAAAATAATTGCCTTAATTTGCCCAGAGATCTCTTTTGCTCACTTGAGTGTTTGGTCCTTAACCATACATGTTTTTCACGGGAACAACAAGGGAGTTTCAAAAAGAGAAAAAAGTGAGTTGACCTACTTTTGAATAATAAAAGAGTCTATAAACCTGCCCTGAGCACCCCCAGATGTCACTGAGCTTGCGAAAAAGTGCTCAAAGGGAAGTAAATGAATCCACGATGCTTGTAAAAGTGAGATTTTGACCTCTGATCAGAAGGCAATCGAAATCCTGAGAAAATAATAATCACTTACCTGCCCATAGGTAATCCTGACATTTCTGACATCTTGCATGAAATTGGAAACATTCGGACGAGTTCTGGCCAGGTTCTCCACACAGCCCTCTGCCCCGCACAGGCCACGTCATGGAACTCGGTCCACCATGGGCAGAATCTGCAAGGAACACAGCAGTTTCACATCAGTGTCATTAGAGTCTGAACTTTAAAGGCATGGGTGCAATGACATTTCTCTTTCTAACCAGCACTTTCAAAATCTTTGTTCATATTCAATTGCAGGAGGGCATACTGGTGCAACCAGTTGCTAAGACAATTTGACATCTATTAAAAGTACACATAACCTTTAATCCAGTAATCACATTACTATTAAAATATAATATTAATATTATTACTCATCATTACTATTATTACGACTTGCCCCAATTCCAACCTCCCACACAGAGGTTCATGCAAATAATTTTATTTTCAGGCAGGAATCTTGAGGAATTATTAATAGTCACTATCTTTTGGAAGAGAGACTTAAAGGGGTGGGAGAAGGCAGCTTTCATTTATTTTGTTCCTTTGAATATTTGAATTCTTTTAAATTTAGTGTGTCTTAGTTTTATCATTATTATTTCTGATGTCACTGGTGTTAACTAAATAGGGAATTATAAGCCACTTTTCTTTTTGGGCTTCTGTTAAAATTTTTTCTAGTAATTATCCTTGGCAGAGGATAAGATGGTTGTATGGCATCACTGACTCAATGGATACGAACTTGAGCAAACTCCGGAAGATAGTGGAGGACAGGGAAGCCTGTTGTGCTGCAATCCATGGGGTGCAAAGGGTCAGACATGACTTGGCAACTGAACAACAACAAGTTTTAACTTTTTCGAGCTATAATTCAAATGTGTACTGGAGTTCCAGAGATATTAGAAATGTCTATTTCTTAAACTAGATGTAGGTATTTATGACTGGTGGTTTTTTTTTTTTTTTGCATTTCACATATATAATGTTATGAACAGTAGTTCAAAGAGTTAGGAAAACATCTAAAGCAGATCTAAACATCTAAAAGAACCTTTTTTTTGTTCTAGAAGAATTAATCGTCCATATAAAAATGATGATAAAAAAGGAGTGCATGCAACAGAAAATTGATAATTCCCAACTGTTTCACACTAGGAAAAACTTATTATTAATTGGTAACCTGATGATATTCTGTTACATTAAATCCTTGATGTTAAACAATGAAACATTCCATTTTGAGATAAGTTGTGAAGTTTATTGTTTAAAAGCCTACCAGGCATTTGCTAGATCTTCTGGCGGGTAAAGCAGCACTCCCTTTGTAGAATACTAGTCATTTTTCCCCACTCCCTATGGATTTAGTGGCATCTCCTCTGGCCCCACAGAACCCCCATGAGTTCTACAGCAGAACATTTCTGCCTAATGTGCTGGTTCATTTTTGTCTTCTCTGTTAGTCTCTGAGTCCCTCGAGAGGAGGAATTCGGTCCTATCATCATAATCTTGTCATTCTTCTATACCTTCTTCTTTCATCTCAGTTACAACAAGGTTGTGTAACTGTCCACTGATCTGTTTTCCTTTCTTTGATGCTTAGTGCTCAGTCATGTCCCGTTCTTTTGTGACCCCATGAACTGTAAGCCCACTAGGCTCCTCTGTACATGGGGATTCTCCAGGTAAGAATACTGGAGTGGGTTGCCAGGCCCTCCTCCAGGGCACCTTCCCAACCCAGGGATTGAACCCAGGTCTCCCACATTGTAGGTGGAGTCTTTATCGTCTGAGTCAGCAGGGAAGCCCTCCTTTCTTTAAACTGAACTCCTAAAAGTTGGGAGCTGTGTCATCTGCATCATAAGCTACCCTTGTCTTTTTTGCAGCATCTAGATTAATACCTGCTATATTCAGGGGTGGCGAATTCTAGGTCTTTATGACAGCCATTCCCCATTCTATTCCCATGGCAGTGACCCATCACCTCCCTTCAGCCATGCCAACACAGAGCCTCAGGACCCCTTCTAGGCAACCCCTTCATCATTTTTATATGGGTGATTAATTCTTCTAGAACAGAAAAAGGTTCTCTTTAGATGTTTAGGTCGGCTTTAGATGTTTTCCTAAATCGTTGAACTACTGTTCATAACATTATATATGTGAAATTCAAAAAAAGAACAGTCATAAAGTAAATACCTACATCTAGTTTAAGAAACAGACATTTCTAATATCTCTGGAACTCTCTGGCTGTGTGGAGAACCTGGCCAGAACTCGTCCAAATGTTTCCAATTTCATGCAACATGCCAGAAATGTCAGGATTACCTATGGGCAGGTAAGTGATTATTATTTTCTCAGGATTTCGATTGCCTTCTGATCAGAGGTCAAAATCTCACTTTTACAAGCATCGTGGATTCATTTACTTCCCTTCGAGCACTTCTAGTAATCATCTGTTCTCCCAGCTTGCCTGTTTCCTCCAGGGGAAAATTAAAGACAGCAACATTCTCCAGGGCAGGATTATAACCCAGATCACCTGGCACCCGGTGCTGTGCGAACCTACTATACTACACCATTTTATCGAATCTTGTTGTATAGTCTCTTAGTCGTGTTTGACTCTTCTGTGACCCCACAGACTGCAGTCTGCAAGGCTCCTCTGTCCATGGGATTCTCCAGGCAAGAATACCGGAGTGGGTTGCTATTTCCTCCTCCAGGGGATCTTCTGGACTCAGGGATCAAACCCACATCTCCTGCTTGTCCGGCAGATTCTTTACCACTGAGCCACTAGGGAAGCTCACTCAGAGAGTAATTATTGATGAGAGACATGTAATAGTTTGCTATTGCTGTTGTAACCGATTCCACACATTTAGTGGCTTGAAACAACATAGATTATTTTACAGTTCTGTAGGTCAGAAGTCTGAAATGGGACTCAGTGGGCTAAATGAGAGTGTTGGCAGGGCTGATCTTTTCTGGAGGCTCTGGGGGAGAATCTATCTCCATGTCTGTCTAGTTTCTGGAAGTCACCACCTTCTTTGGCTCCTAGTTTCCTTCCTCCATTTTCATATCCAGCAAAGTAGGGCCAAGTCCCTCTCACTCTGCCATCCCTATCAATGCTTTTCTGCCTCCTTCTTCTACTATTAAGAACTCTTGTGATCTCACTGGAGCCACCTGGACAACCCCAAATACTCTCTCTGTTTTTGTTTGTTTGTTTAAGTTTAATTTTTATTTATTTACTTGGCTTCACCAGGTCTTAGTTACAGTACACAGAATCTTCGTTGCTGAGTGCAGGATCTTCGTGCTGGCAGGAAGGATCCAGTTCCCTGATCAGAGACCAGGCTCAGGCCCTCTACACTGGGAGTGAGAAGTTTTAGCCACTGGAGCACCAAGGAAGTTGCACTCTCCCTATTTTAAGGTCGACTGATTGGTAGCCACAATTCCATCAGCAGCCTTACTTTCCCTCAGCCATGTAACTTAACATTTTCACAGGTTCTGGGGATTAGTGGAGAAAGCAATGGCAACCCACTCCAGTACTCTTGCCTGGAAAATCCCATGGACGGAGGAGCCTGGTAGGTTGCAGTCCATGGGGTCTCGAAGAGTCAGACACGACTGAGTGACTTCACTTTCACTTTTCACTTTCATGCATTGGAGAAAGAAATGGCAACCCACTCCAGTGTTCTTGCCTGGAGAATCCCAGGGATGGGGGAGCCTGGTGTGCTGCCATCTATGGGGCTGCACAGAGTCAGACACAACTGAAGCGACTTAGCAGCAGCAGCAGCAGCAGCTGGGGATTAGGATGTGAGTATCTTTGGAAAGGGACTTCTCTGGTGGCTCAGATGGTAAAGAATCTGCCTGCAATGCAGGAGACCGAGGTTCCATCCCTGGGTTGGAAAGATCCCCTGGAGAAGGAAAGGGCAACCCATTCCAGTATTCTTACCTGGGAAATCCTATGGACAAACAGCAGGATTTCTGGAAGGAGCTTGTTTTATTTTTCATCAAAGAACATACCTGTCCTTGACCTAATGGTCCACAGAGATAAGTTCAAGGAAACAGATTCTACCTGTGGCCCACATGACATCTCTCATTTCTGAGACACTGGGTCCCACCCACTCCACAGAAGCCCAAAGAAGGGACTTCCTTTTGTGTTACAACATAAAGCAGGGCCTTCCTTGGTGGTCCAGAGGCTAAGACTGCGCTCCCAATGCAGTGGGCCTGGGTTCAATCCCTGCTCAGGGAGCTAGATCCCACATGCTGCAACTAAGACCCAGTGCTGCCAAATTCATTTAAAAATATAAAGCAGGATTGTTTTTCCAATACAGAATATCAGGGGGCATGAGTGGTACTGGTAGAAGGCGATTCTTAAAAGTTACTGAAGTTTCTATTTCTGTAGTTTTGGGTTTGTCTATGAGCACTGAATCTGGTTTTGTGCGCAAATGTTGTGATTTAAGGAATTACAGTAGCAATGTGGAGGAGGCCGTGGAGGGCCCTAAATGTGACCTGGTTTTACAGGGCACTAAAGTGTCTTCCTTAACTGGGAGCTGAGGAGCCTGGACTGATTTTAAAGAAACCTCATGATGTTCAAGCAGAATAGAGCTGAGTGTCTGCCCGAGTTTTAATAAAGAAGGCTACCATCTTTTTAAAGTTCTCACCTTACCAGCATTTTCTTTGTCAGCTTTGAACATTTGCTTTAGAAAGAGAAAACAGCCCCACAAAGCTCTTGACAAAGAGGGCTGGTGTTTGGGAGACCTCAGAGTCTCTTCTAAGAGGCTATGAGACTGATTATCCATTAACCACCTCTCTTGGAAACATTGTATGATGAGTTAGAAACAGTTACCATTTCCAAAGCTAAATAAAACTTAACTTTAGTGTAGATATCTAAGTAAAAATAATCTTTTAATACTTGCCTTTGTCTTGTTTGGGTAAGTCCTCAAGGGCCTTCAGCATCTCTGTAACTGTTGTGCTGACACTTTGATAAACAGAGAGGCTGAAATTACAAAACAGCTGGAAGAAGCTGGGAATGTCCCAACCCTGCATAGGATGTGCTTTTTTTGCTGGCTCTTTGGAAAAAGCTGGAAAAAAGTAAGGCTCCACGGAGTCTGTGTCTGACATAAAGTATGACTGAAAAGCCAGGTCAAATTCTTGTTGCATCTGTTTGAAGACGTGAAAGCTCGTATTATAGAGAAATCCCACATCCACGGTCAGCTGGCTGAACACATTCTCTATCTGCATCAGCTGTACGTCTTCCTCAGTGAACTTCTCACCAACAGGGAGCTCTTTTTCATCGTCTTCATGGAAAGGAAAGAGAAACTGATATATCTTCCGGAAAACCCGTTCAATCTATGGGGTGGGGTGGGGGACAGAAATGAAATAAATGTATTTTCTTCCAGGACTATTTTTTATTGCAAACTTTTAAGTCATTTTACAGAAGTCATTCCAAATCAAGAACAATCCTGGGCAAACTAGGAAGAGGTGATCCACTTCAAAATCACTACTCATGTACCTGGCTTTGGGGCTGCCCCAGTGGCTCAGTGGTAAAGAATCCGTCTCAATCCAGGAGCCACAGGAGATGCGGGTTTGATCCCTGGGTCAGGAAGATCTCCTGGAGGAGGGCATGACAACCCACTCCAGTATTCTTGCCTGAAGAATCCCGAGGACAGGGGAGCCTGGGGGGCTACAGTCCATGGGGTCGCAAAATAAGCATGCGTGTATGCACCTGGCTTTGACTTTGATTATGGAAATAGGGTCTGAAATTCCTCCTGGTTTCTCTGCCTACTGAAAGACCTAAGAAGGCCAAGTTTTCAATACTGTTGACAAGCCACAGCCCTTATGTACTGGTGGTGGTTGGCATGCATGGTTTTAGACCATGTTGATTGTTTGAAAACTGTGAAGGCTCCCGTCTTTCATTTCTGCCTTAGTGTCTTAGGTTTCTTCCCCACCTAAGTGGGATGTTATTAGTGTCCTCCTACTCTCCTTGGGCTCATGTTTTTAAATTAGTCCATGGAAAGAGAATACATTTGCACTGAACTATGAATGCTTTTTGTTGTGGTGGTTGTTCAGTTGCTAAGCCGTGTCTGACTCTTTGCGATTGGCGCTTAATACATCTAAATAGGTTACTTAGGGATGTTACATATTACCAGTGATCAAAACCCTCCTTGGCTGCAGTCAAAGGAATGAAGCTCTAATTATAGAATTTCTTACTCAGAGGGAGATCTTCCAGGAATCACACCATGTTCTCCTTCAACTTTGTGACATGTAAGTCCATGCCAGAGTTGCCTTTGTATGAAAGTGATGTGACCATGTTGTGTGTTTTGGAATATAACAACCATCGACCATCACTGCTGGAACACCACCATCCACTCCCCTACCCTAGTTCTGTTCAAAGAGTTCTCCAGGAATCCTTAGAGGACTCATGCCTTTCTCAAAAAGTAAACTGGGTGGATCATCTGCCTCTCTCTTTGTCAGCTTCTGTTTACCTCAATCCAGACACAGAAACAAAAATTTAAAGGTCCAAGTAATTGTCCTAAGGTTACACAATTATCACAGATAGGAATGGTCCTCAAAGCTCCTGACTTCCACCCAGTGCTCATCCAATGTACTCTGCTGTATCTGAGACTGGCTACAAAAATAGAGCAGATGCAATTAACAGTGGAGGCAAATGAACTTGGCATATGAATTATCCTAGGGGTTTCTCCCTCTGTAATTGGGGATGGCACTGCCAAGCCAAGAACAGACTCTAATTAGTGCATGCTCTGACAGGGAGGAGAATTTCACTGTGTTTCTTACTCAGCCCACTTCTTCAAGGGGGAGGGCCAAAAGCAGAGGAGCCTTTTATGGGTCAGAGCTCATCCTATTCAGGTCACCACCCTCTGTGATTCTCTCTGCCCAGAAGAGAGCCCAAGGGAACAAGAAAAGAAAACATGCCAGTCCTACAGGACATAGATTGAGATAAAGGGGCCATGAATGTGGGCACATGTGTATGTGTGTGTGTGTGTGTGCGCGCGCGCGCACGCATGTGTGTGCTGCCACAAGAAGGCAAGCCCATTGAAGGAGAGATTCAGGAGGCAGAGAATGCCTTCAAAGGTTTGGTCTCCAGAGAAAACAAAATCAAAGCAGGTTGAAATCAGAAACTATAATACTATTACTCAGAATGTAATTTGGCAAACATTTATTGAACACCTACAATGCTTAAATGAAGGCAGATAAGATACGGTTCCTGCCCTCATAGAGCTTACAATCTAGCATGAATAGGTTCACAAATAACAAATAAAAGGCAGAAAGAGGGTATTTCTAAGAGATACAAACAGTGTCATGAGAAGGGGGACAGACACTGGGTGGCTGTTCTAACTCATAAATTACATACCCACCAGTGATTCATACAGAAATATGAATGCTAGATTCCAGGTTGCAAAAGGTCACTATCAGATCAGCCATCTCTATTCTAAATATTAACATAAATTACTTTTAAAAAGTAAGCTGAAGCAGGTACCTTAAGAACTTAGCAATCTTGAGTTCTGCTTTTCCCTTACCGTGGATTTCATAGAGGACCAACTGCTTTGGCAGGTTGTATAAAATCTCATGCAGTCACTTTCCAGGCAAGATTTGCATTCGTCCCAGGAATCCATCAGAGACACCTGGCATAGCCTTTCTTCCTCTTCTAGATGTTCTTGAACTTCATTCATAAGCTTCAGGGCCTCCTAATTAAAAAGTAGAAACACACACCCTATTTTCCATTTCATGACTTTGTGTGCTATATCTTAATTGATTTCTCACTTTACAAAATGTGCGTATTCTAAACTAAACCTCATTTCTGCTACAAATGAGCAGCTGATAGATTTACCCAGAATCTTTCAGTTCAGTTAAGAGAAGGGCACCTCTTGATCCCTACAGACAACTGGACATTTCTTATCCACCTATTTATTTATATATTCAACAGCTGTTTATTGAGAGCTTCTATGGGATGGGCATTCACTGCTCTTGAGTGAACCAGCCACAAAGACACAGCCCTTGCTCTGCAGAATGCCTAATTGATCTGCTTACTAGTCTGTCTTCACTTCTAGTCGTTGGAGGATGTGAAGATGGAATTTTAAGGCTGACAAAGTTGACACATTTATCTCCTTCATTTATGCTGCCTTTAATTTTTATATGCTCTTAAACACTGCCAGAAAGCACAACTCTGGTACATCACATCAAGCCTTCGCAGTGAGTTGCATTCTAATGGCAGAGATGCTGTGTTCTCAGCAGCTTTGTTTCTCGTCCATATTCTGAGCACGCCGCCTGGCGGTGCCTGCTATACTCGACCAGGTCCCACCCAGCAGAGGTGACACCGGTCCAGAAATGTCAACCCCGCCCCCAGAGCTCCCTGCCAGGCCAGCATCCCATAGACCTCCCAGGCCTGCCTGCAAGAGGGGACTTCTGCAAACCAGCTCTCTCAAGGCCTGAGAAGTAGCTCAGGGGAGTTAGGGAAGCTAAAAGACGCGTCCATAAGAGGAGAGCCTTAGAGCTGATGGCGACTCCCTTAAGTGGAAAAACACGAGTGAGCACAGTTTCTAAAACCAATTTAGTGCGTAATTTTACCTACTGGAAAAGAAAAAGATAAGCACCCCTTCCTGGCATATTAAGCCTCAAGAGACAACTGGGCAATGACTATCTCCCACATCACTGCTAAGCTTGGAATTTTCATCTCTTCTAGTGGCAGAATCCTGGGGTTGAGCCAGCTGTCCTTAGCTGCATGCCATATAGGGAAACCGGGCCAGTCCCCAGGCTACCAAACAAACCTTGTGATCTAGACAGGCTTAACCTATCTTTTGGGGCTTTGTGGAACAAATATGGAATCCTGCAACTTCTTAAGAAAGCTTGTTCCACCAGGGGAGGAAACAACACCACCCAAATTTTCTCAGTCTTTTTTAAATATTATGCTCATTGTCACTGTAAACCAAAATCCCAGTATTTCCAATTACAAACTACCCTCACTGTGGACCCTTGGGCAAATTATTTAATCATCTCTGAGCCCATTTCCTTTGTAGCGAACAGGAATACTCGTAGGATCTACTTCTTAAGTTTTCATATTGAGACAAGCAAGCAAGGCACCTAGCCTGTAATCATCTGATTTGCTTTCGCTTACCTCCAAGAGCATAATGAAAACCAATGGCCAAATCACATGGCCCAAGATCTGGTAGTGAACTGTTGCCCCGGAGGAAGTAGGTCTTTGGTTTAGGAATGTCCTGTCGGAGCTCTCTGCTTCGTCCAACTGTCCCACCCAGTGATAGATTTCATATTTAGAGTTGTCTTCCTGCAGTCAGTTTATCAAAGTCCCACCCAAACCTGGACGGGGGTGCGTGGTGTGGAATCACTTGAAGGGCTGCTTTAGGGTTTCCCACTTTAGTAAGAGAAAGCTTTAGATGCTCCCACTGATATAAAATGGGCTTCCCAGGTGGCACTAGTGATAAAGAACCTGCCTGCCAATGCAAGAGGCGTGGGTTCAATCTCTGGATCTGGAAGACCCCCTGAAGAAAGAAATGGCGGCCCACTCCAGTATTTTTGCCTGGAGAATCCCATGGTCAGAAGAGCCTGGTGGGCTATAGCCATAGGGTCACACAGAATCAGACACAACTGAAGCACACACGTATTAAACATAAACAGGGAGAAGCTGAGGAGGGGGACTGAGATCATGCCAGGTTACCTGAGGATGGATGGAATTTTTTTTTTCTGGGAGACTGGGGTTGTCCACCCCATATCTGCAAATTCATAATTTATGTAAAGTATCCTTTACTTTAGGTTTAAAATCATTTTAGGAAGGGAGACTTCGGGTTAAACAGATTTTTCCTTTTTAAAATGAATTTTTGGGACTTCCCTGGCAGTTCAGTGGTTAAGATTCCATGCATCCAATGCAGAGGGTGTGGGTTCTGTCCCTGGTGGGGGAACTAAGATCTCACATGCCATGTGGCATGGCCAAATAATGAGATAAATTTGAAAAAAAAAATAAAATGAATTTTTATGAGTGCCCATGCTTTAAGAGTATAATTCTAGGATTTTAAAAAAATGGAATAAATAAGTCTGAAGAAATAATAAAAATTCCACTAGCTCCTGAGATTCTACAGCATCCGAAATGGAACTAACACTTGCTGACCTCACACTGAGCTTTCTTTTCGTAGTTTGTGCTGCCTCCTTGGCTCACCAGGAGGCCAGGGAAAAGGAGAAAAACAGAAAGTCCCTAGGTCCCGCAGGCACAGCGCCAGCTCACTTTCTCCTGGGTCAGTCATGACAGGGTTGGGTTAACACATTAATTAACATCTCAAAACTCAGTTTCCTTAGCTGTAAAATGAAAACGATGGTTTACCCAGATGCTGGAAGGATGTGATAATGTGTTTTATAAGGGCCTGTAAATGATATCTAGTGTGGTTATTCCTGATGGTCAGACTCACGAGCCCACCAGGGAAGAACCTGGCTTAGAGGAGCTTCCCCATTGCTTCGTAAGGAGCAGGTTTTGATTTCTTCAAGGTCTTTTGCTGGCTGCTGAAAGGAAGGAGGGCTTGCAGCTGCTGCTCAAGCCGTCTCCTCACCAGGGACCCTGTGTGGCTGCACAATCAACCAGCTGGTGACAGGCTGACTCCAGCTCTGAGGTCACAGCCTGTGACATAGCCCTGCTCCAATGGCTCAGGGGACACCCAGTGGCCACAGTGAGTGCCAGGAACTCCCTGGAGCTGGTGTGAAAGTGTTAGTCGCTCAGTCATGTCCAACTCTTTGTGACCCCATGGACTATAGCCCACCAGGCTCCTCTGTCCATGGAATTCTCTCCAGGCAAAAAATACTGGAGTGGGTAGCCATTCCCTTCTCCAGGGGATCTTCACGATCCAGGGATTGAACCAGGGTCTCCTGCATTGAGGGTCGATTCTTTACCATCTGAGCCACCAGGGAAGTCCTGGAGCTTGGTGATTCCCACCTTTATAGATCTAGGTCTAGAGAGGAGATATTAGAACTTCTATTTATTTTTTAATTTAAAAATCAACTATGGGGAATTGTTTAATGGGTACAGAGTTTTGGTTTTGTAGGAGACATGGGTTCAATCCCTGGGTTTGGAATATGCCCTGGAGAAGGAAACAGCAACCTACTCCACTATTCTGGCTTGGGAAATCCCATGAACAGAGGAGCCTGGCGGGCTAGAGTCCAGGGGGTCTCAAAAAGAGTCGACATAACTTCATGACTAACAAACAAAAGAGTTACGGTTTTGCAAAATGGGAAGAATTCTGGAGCTTGGTTGCCCAACAATGTAAATGTATTTAATACTATTGAGCTGTATTCATAAAAGTGGTTAAGACGGCAAATTTTATGATATATATTTTACCACAATTAAACATTTTTTCATGAAAATAAAGTTTAAAAATGTGGAAGATCTGGGTTCAATCCCTTGGTTGGGAGGGATCCCTCCTGGAGGAGGGCATGGCAACTGATTCCAGTATTCTTGCCTGGAGAATCCCCATGGACAGAGGAGCCTGGCAGGCTGCAGTCCATGGGGTCGCAAAGAGTCAGACATGACTGAGCGTCTAAGCACAGTACACACTCCCAATTTTAAAATTTAAAATACTTTGCAAATTATTTTTGTTATAGTTTTGACACCCTCTTTGATTTAAGGGCATGTTGAAAATAAATTTTTAAAAATTTAACTATTCTGAGTGTGATGTTAATGGTTATTGCCATTAAACTATGAGCCACGCAATGTCTATAATTTAGAAATGTATTGACTTTATACTGTAACATATGAACAGTTTTTAATATGGCCCATGGATGTCTGAATATAATGTATATTCTCCATTGATAAGGTATATAGTTTAGACAGAAACTATTAAGTAAAGGTACATGCATTAAATTGATGAAGCTGATAGACTATTTCACAGGCACTGGTGCTCATGCCAGGCCATTGCATGTGGCCAGCTGTGCCTGAGGACCCTGGGGAAGAGGAATTCTGTACATTCCAGAAGCATCAACACTGGTTGCCTCTGTTCACTTGGAGCCAGTTGCAGTGAATTGTCATTTAAGAGGACTCAGGTAAGTGAGGGCTTCCCAGGTGGCACTAAAGGTAAAGAATCTGCCTGCCAATACAGGAGATGCTGCAAGAGATGTGGGTTCGATCCCTGGGTCTGGAAGAGCCCCCGGAGTAGGAAATGGCAACCCACTCCAGTATTCTTGCCTGGAAAATTCCATGGACAGAAGAGCCTGGCGATGTGACTGAACGACTGAGCACAGGTAAATGATGGTTTTTAACTACTTTAAACTAGCCCTCACTAAAAGGGCAGGAGACTTTAAAAGATTCTTGGGGAAAAAAATAACCAGCAGATTAAAAAATATGAATAACTCCTGCTCAGGTAGATAAGAAATAATGGCAGGGCTAACACTGTTTCATTGTGAGCTCTTTGTTGGCCTTGTGTCAGTAAAAATGATGATCTAAACAGATGTGGCAATAAGCTAAAATTTTTTCAAAATATGTAGAAGATTATTTGAAATATGGACTTGGTAGCAATTCATGTATCTAATTTATAAATAAATGAAAATGCATATATTCAGGAGTGGATGGTAACAATAATTACAGTAATAAGGATGGGAAAGAAAAAAATTTTGTAGAAACCACTGATCTGGTCCAAAACTTCCAAACATTTTTGACTTGTCATTCCAACTCAAAAGGCACCATGAAGCAGTTTTAAGAAAGTAGCATTTCCCAACTAGCATTGAATCCTCCAAACACCTGAGTATGGAGTCTTTCAAAGGCATAATCTACAAGAAATATGTTCTTTGAAGAAATTTGAAATTTTCTTCAAAGTCTTCCTCCAATAGGGTAGATTTCCAGAAAAACTATGTTTAGGGTAAATAAATAATTTCTCCACTGCATTCAGATGCACTATTTATGGTCCAGACATATTTCTGAACAGTTATACAGTTGTTGTTGTTGTTGTTTTTCAGGCTGCCCTGTTCAGCATGCAGGATCTTAGTTCCCTGACCAGGGATCGAACCCAAGGCCCCAGCATTGGGACTGAGGCATCTTTACCACCCGACGTCCCAGGACAGGTATGATTTTCAATGACTGTACCTGCTTTTCTTCTCTGCATTTCTTCAGGGTTCTCATTAGTTTGCTATGTTCCTCCTCTCTTCTTTCCATCAGGATTTTCATCTGCTTCATGCCAATCAAAGCCTTCTTCACCTCTTCATCTACGTCTATCTCCCCAGCCTTGGAAAAACCTAAAAGATTATGTTGCAGTTTTTTCCTTTAAGATCTGATCAGATTATAGTGTATCAGAATACAATGAATTCCAGCCATTAAAAAGAATGAAATAATGCCATTTGCAGCTACATGGATGGACCTAGAGAGTGTCACATTGAATGAAGTAAGTCAGACAGAGGAAAAATACCATATGGACATCCCTTACATGTGGAATCCAAAGAGAAATGATACAAGTGAACTTATAAAACAGAAAGAGGCTCACAGACTTAGAAAACGAACTCATGGTTGCCAGCAGAAGGGATAGTTAGGGAGTTTGGGAAGGTCAGGTACACACTGCTATATTTAAAATGGATAACCAACAAGGACCTACTGTACAGCACCCGGAACTCTGCTCAATGTTATGTGGCAGCCTGGATGGGTGGGGGGATTTGGGGGAGAATGGATACATGTATACGTATGGCTGAGTCTCTTTGCTGTTTACCTGAAACTACCACAGCATTGTTAATCAGTTACACCCCAATACAAAATAAAAAGTTGAAAGTTTTGTAATAATAATAATAGAAAGAATACAATGAGTTTACCAGTTTTTTGTGTCCCTCCAGCAGAGGCTTAATTGTTTTTTTATTGCATCAGACTCCAAAAGCAGATCACCATGCTTGGGCTATCAGCTACCACATGGAGGGGGCAACCCCTGCCCCCCCACCCCCACCCCAAGGGAAATACCTTCTGTTCTTCACTTCTGAGCTTCCAGCCAAGTCAGAGTTCATTTAACCCCATCTTATCATTCTCCTCAGAGCCTGTTTTCATTTATCTAATTTTTTCTTTCTTTCCCTTAAAACTCAAGTGTGTTTATATTAGAAGAAAACATTGAATTTTCTTCACAGACAATTTATATTAAATGCCCAACTGGGAACCTCAAACAGAGAGAACAATTTCCCTTTCTTTCAGCTTCAATTACCTTCCCAGGAGGCTTCAAACCTTGAAAGTATCTGGTATAATGCAAGATTCTTTAATAACCTCCTGGATGTCTCTAACACCCCTTTAATAAGCCTTTAGTGAGTATGAAATTCATCGTTTGTCATACTCTTTTCACAATAGCCAACGTGGCCGCCAAAGGAGCTTAACCTGGCCTCCAAATTTATTTACGGATCCCCAAAAGGAACATTTAAACTAATTTATTTTTCTAAGATAGGCACCCAAAGCGTATCTCGGCAAACAAAGACTCCAATTTAATGAGCACAGACCAACCAGATTCGATGTCGCTCTAACCCATCCTTTCACGGTCTCACAAATAACTGCATGGATGACTTTAATTGTTTAAATGTTTCAAATGCTAGCAAAGAATTTCACTGTTCGTTAAAACCGTGCTCAGAGGACACCGAACATCTGGATGAACCCAAGCCGTGCAGCCTAAGACGTTGGCAAGTTTTATCTCTGTGATGGCGAACATCTGGAACTGTGAACCGTTCTCAGAGACACAATTGGAATTTTCTATTTTTAATCCAGATGTTTGGCGTCTTGTCTACTTGGCTGAAGAGCCTGGAGAACGTCTCCCTGTGAAACTAGAGGGCGTTCTGAATGCGGTTATCTCTCAACTGTAAATCACAGTAAGCGCCAGCAGGACATGGAAACAGGCAGACGGGACACGGTGCAGATAAAGAGACCAGACATTACCCTTCGGGTCTTCACGGATGGAAGTTCGGTCCTTCCCAGTAGGCGCACACTGACAGTCTCTCAGCCGCAGCAGATACACGATAAACACCAAGAGTGGCGGCTTCATGTTTCCGCCGTGACTGCGAAGGAAGGATAAACCTGTATCAGATGCCTTCCGTTTAGTTTCTGTTGGCATCAGTTGAAAACACCTGGTGAGTCAAAGCATTTTTCTGTCGATTTTTCTTTATGACTTTAGACAATGTATGTTGATATGGTTGAGACATAAGGAAACTTGAAATCTAAATAAATTCTTTGAAAAGACAACCCAAGTCCCTCTTTGCTTGCATTCTTCATGGCAGTTAAATAAGGTCTTCATCTGAAGCATTTGAAATTTAAGGCAACCAAAAGTATGGATCCCAGCCCCACAGAATCCAAACTTCATTTTATTTCCTTGTCAACAGTAAACAACCCCAAACACAGAATTAGCTATGTCAGAGGGGATTGTTTTTTCTCCAAAATTCTCAGGCCATAAGTAATTTTTAACCTAGATGGTTTACTACTTATTTTTTTTTTATGAAAGCAAGAACCCCTCAGATTTTTCTCATATATCTTATAAAAGCCATCAGATAAATGAATCATACGCAAATTTTTTTCTTCTCAGATAATAAATTTCCTTTTATACAATTAGTTGTAAACATTGCCAATAAAAACATATGCTTTCACAGTTATATCTCTAGATTATCTTAACTCCTCCAAAAAAGGATATTTATATTTATATATATATATATATTTGTTATTTTGGAATAAAAACCCAACCCTATATTATTTAATCTACATTTGGAATGTCTTTTTAAAATACTGGTAGTTACAAAGCTATCACATTTTACGTCTAGAATTATCATTTGAGCTAATTCTCTTTCTGTTAAGACCCTTTCAGTTTCGTGTTGGTCGCTCATTTGTGTATGACTCTTTGTGACCCCGTGGACTGTAGCCCGCCAGGTTCCTCTGCCCAAGGGATTCTCCAGGCAGGAATACTGGAGTCAAGAGCCGTTCCCTTCTCCCGGGGATCAAGACCCTATTTACCAAATAAAATTTTAACATATTTACCACTAACTTTGCAGGCTCTCCCCAACAAGGTTGCCACCAGCTTCTGTAAGGATCTTCACTTTCCTCTGATTTAATGTTTGTCTGTGTCAGGGATTTAACCTTGTTCTATTAATTTGATGACACAGCTCTTAATCCTATTAACCTAACATTGTGAGATTAAGGGTATGGTTTAGAATGTGGTAGGGTCTCGAAATAAACACTAGAGGGCGGGCTGTCTACACGATCAGGAACAGTGACCTTGAGCTGCTTTATTTTACACAATTTTTAAAAAAAATATGGAATTCTTCATACATTTGCGTGTCATCCTTGTACAGGGGCCTCTGTATTGTTCCAGTGTTTGTATCTGTGTTGCCAAAACAAGCATACACAGATATGTTTGATAAGACTCATTAAAGCCTTAGAAATATTTTTTTAATTTGAAATTTTTTCTATATATCTTCTTACACAGGCTTCCCGGGTGGTTCAGTGGTAAAGAATCTGCCTGCCAATGCAGGAGACGCTGGTTCCATTCTTGGGTTAAGTCCTCTGGAGGAGGAAATGGCTATCCACTCCAGTATTCTTGCCTGGAAAATTCCATGGACAGTGGAGCCTGGCAGGCTACAGTCCTTGACGTTTCAAAGAATCAGACATGACTGAGCACACGTGTATGTGCACACACACACACACACATACCTCTTCGTATATAGGTCAAACAAATTTCTTTGTCGGAAATGTAAGGAACAATATGAAAAAGAGTAAGAAAATGCTTAGATAAAACATTTTGAGATAACTAATAAGGACCTACTGTATTGCACAGGGAACTCTACTCCATACTCTGTGATGACCTATATGGGAATAGAATCTAAAAAAGAGTGGGTATATGTATACATGTAACTGATTCTCTTTGCTGTACAGCAGAAACTAACACAACATTGTAAAACAACTATACTCCAATAAAAATTAATTTAAAAAACATTCTGAAGATTATTTACATAGTTGTTAGGCATTTTAAAAAGCATATGCAAACATTTTAACTAGATGAAATGATAACATCTAGCCTATAAAGAGTGTAATAGGTGAGCATTTCACTACAATATACTAATTGATTAGCTGAGCTAAAAATTCAGCAGATGATTCTTCTAAAAACAATTAGAGAGTCACCATGGCAGCTACTGTAGTCTGGGTCTGTGGCTACTGAAGTCTCAAGATTGTCTTGGGGTCCCTTTTCCAAGTTTGGAGGGATTCCACTTATTGATGCTTATTGATTGGACTTATTGATCACTACTTATTGATGCTCAGTACTTTTCAGCAGGTCACACTGACCGTTCTAAACTGACTCACCTGCCTTTTGGGGCCCTTAGAAGTTGATCCTTGTGTCTGAGCAACCTGCAGTCTGGAGTTTATCTCTGCTCTGCTTGGACACGGGGATGGGGAATTATAAGACACACCAGAAGTCTTGTCCACATCTCATGTAGCTGTCTTTTGTGTGTGCTAGGTCGCTTCAGTCATGTCCGACTCTTTGTGACCCTATGGACTGTAGCTTGCCAGGCTCCTCTGTCCATGGGGATTCTCCAGGCAAGAATACTGGAGTGGGTTGCCATTTCCTACATCAGGGATCTTCCCGACCAAGCAATTGAACCCAAGTCTCCTGCACTGGCAGGCAGGTTCTTTACCACTTGGGAAGCCCTTAGCTGTCTTAACTATCTGGCAATTCTCTGTATTAGTTGAAAACCTCTTAACTCTGCTAGAAAACAGATCAGCTCTAAGCAAAATCTGAACTATTATTATGTTAAGAAGCCTCATGTCACTTTTGAGCAAATCTAAACCACCCCTACAAACAGATGTGTATTATTCTAAGAGGTGATCATATGGCCAAAGGAAGAAGCAGCACTTGGGGTCTTTTTCTGAGGAAGACAAGAGTCCAGTTCTGGGAAAGTCAATCCTAGGAAATTGTGCAGCATCAGTGCCAACTCTGACCCTGAGAACCTTTCTTGTTACTTTTCTGTTGTCCAAATTTGGACTCACTTGAAGTCATGGCTGGACTCTACATGCTTTTTCCATTGTTTTTTTTTTTTTTTCTTGTTGTTTTGGCCTCATGGCATGTGGGATCTTAGCTCCTGGACCAGGGATCGAACTGGCACTCCCTGCATTTGAAAGTGAAGTCTTAACCACTCGACCACCAGGGAAGTCCCAACAAGCTCACATTTTGTTGAAAATGAAACTAATGTTTAGGAAGACTGGTGGCTCATTCTCTAGTGGCAGGTTTTTTTTCCTATGTATTCCATCAGTTCAGTTCAGTTCAGTCGCTCAGTCGTGTCCAACTGTGTGACCCCATGGACTGCAGCAAGCCAGGCTTCCCTTTCCATCACCAACTCGAGGAACTTGCTCAAACTCATGTCCATCGAGTTGATGATGCCATCCAACCATCTCATCCTCTGTCATCCCCTTCTCCTCCTGCCTTCAATCTTTCCCAGCATAAAGATCTTTTCCAATGAGTTCGCTCTTTGCATCGGATGGCCAAAAAGTATTGGAGCTTCAATTTCAGCATCAGTCTTTCCAATGAATATTTAGGACTGATTTCCTTTAGGACTGACTGGTTTGATCTCCTTGCAGTCCAAGAGACTCTCAAGAGTCTTCTCTAATACCACAGCTCAAAAGCATCGATTCTTCAGTGCTCAGCCTTCTTTATGGTCCAACTCTCACATCCATACATGACTACTGGAAAAACCATAGCTTTGACTAGATGAACATTTGTTGGCAAAGTAATGTCTCTGCTTTTTAATATGCTGTCTAGGTTGATCATAGCTTTTCTTCCAAGGAGCAAGCATCTTTTAATTTTATGGCTGCAGTCACCATGTTTCCCGTTTAAGTGTAATTTCCGAGAACAGAACTTTATTGCTTATTAGTACTAATTACTTTTAAAATATCCCGAAACTTCCAAACAGTTTCTTCCTCTAATTATTTCATCTGTTTTCACAGCTGTTATTTTGTTAAGATTAGACAACACTTCACGCAAATCTGGTTATTTTCATAATTATGACATCACTATGTTCAAGATTTAAGTGGGGCATAAAATATTATATTAATAACTAGTAGGTTGGTAACTTTCCCAGATGGCACTAGTGGTAAAGAATCTGCCTGCCAGGGCATGAAACATAAGAGGTGTGGGTTGGATCTCTGGGTTGGGAAGATCCCCTGGAGGAGGGCATGGCAATCCACTCCAGTATTCTTGCCTGGAGAATCCCATGGACAGAGGAGCCTGGCGGTCTACAGTCCACAGGGTTGTAAAGAGTCAGACACGACTGAAGCGACTCAGCACGCTGCGTGCAAATCTTGGTAACTAAGGATACCTAGAAGCAAGGTACTCTTAATCAAGGACAACAAAAAGATGCACAGGATATTCACTGAGAAATGGAACAGTCAGACAGATGGACTTGAATAGGTCAGGCTTGGACAGAGCATCTTCCATGTGTGGCTGTAATGAACCTGCTACTATGTTATCCCTGATTAGACTGGCCCACCCCCGCTGGCACAGCTGGACAACTTCTGGGCTTCCCCTTGGGTACCTGTTTGGCAGAGAGCAGGCCGAGAAGCCTGTGTCATCTGTGCTGATTCTTCTGTGGAGCCCAGATCCAGGATACAATGCCAGCGGTCCCTGGAGTCGTGCAGCCTGGCAGGGGTGGGTCCTGTGCATGAGCTGGGGCTTACTGTCTTGCACAGGAAGGAGGGTGAAGTCAGTGCATTCCCCAAACCTGGATTCTCTCATGAGTCAAACAACATACTCCTGCTTGGGAGGGAGTGTTACTCTGGTAGAACACACACAGACACACACACACACATCCCACACACCCCAAGAAGGGAATGCCTAAGAGAAAATAAAAGACAAAAACATAGAGAGTCAAATACATGATTTATGTAGATTGTAATGAAACCATGGAGCTTCCCAGGTGGCTCAGTGGTAAACGAACTGCCTGCCGATGCAGCAATGTGGGTTAGATCCCTGGGTCAGGAAGATCCTCTGGAGAAGGAAATGGCAACCCACTTCACGGACAGAAGAACCTGGCGGGCTACAGTCCATGGGGTTGCAAAGAGTTGGATATGACTTAGTGATTAAACAACAATGAAATCATGGGTAATCATTAGTTAAATCCACTTCACCTGCCTTCACTAATCAAGGTCTTTTTAAGACTTTCACGTCCTCCAAGCAGCATGCAGCCTAAGCAGTAAGATGTTTGCCCGAGTTGTTTCCCAGGGACATGGAGTCAGTTGTGTCCAGTTGGAGAGAGCTAGTTAAGACTAGTTAGGACCACCAATCCTCCAACTGGCATGCGTAGTGTCCAGTTGGCGACTTTTGATGGCAGAGGACCAAAAATTCCACCCTCGGGTCATGCTAAGCGCCTCCATTTTTGAATGTGCCAAGGCCTTCACAGAACAGTAATGATTCTCACACCTTTCCCCAAGTACCTTTTCTCGTGATCCCTAGGTTCCCCGCCCCTCAGACCATCCTGTTTCTTTATCCTTTATCCCCCAAGGACCCCAAGCCCATTGCACCCCAAAAGGGGGTTGATCTGGGAGTTCTTCTCCCATCTTCTCACTTGACTGCTTTGGCTTGTGTGAATGTCAGGAGAAATGAACTTGGTTCAGCAACAATAGTAATAATTAAATTCACTAGCTCTCTTTCCTTCCTCTCTTCTTTCCTTCCTTCCTCCCTTCTTTTCTTTCTTCTTTCTTTATCTTCCCTTATTCAGTCATTCATGTAATAAACAAAAATATAATTCACATTAAAAAGCAACAGTTTAGACGTAGAGTGTAAATAATTTTTTAAAAATTTGTCCTCTTCGTGGACAAATGTTGACTAGCTCACTAACAGAGAGGACAAGTGGTGAAGTACAAAGTTCACTAATTTAAGAACCAGGTTCCAGGGACTTCCATGGTGGTTCAGTGGTTAAGCAGTAAGATGTTTGCCTGAGTTTTTCTCCAGGGACATGGAGTCAGCTGTGTCCAGTTGGAGAGAGCTGGTTAAGACTAGTGAGGACCACCAACCCTCCAACTGGCATGCATAGTTAATCCACCTTCGAATGCAGGGGATACAGGTTCGATCCCTGGTCCAGGGAGATTCCACATGCCATGGAGCAACTAAGCCCAGGTGCCCCAAGTACTGAAGTGCTCTTGTCCTAGAGCCCAGGCTCCACAATGAGAGAAGCCGCTGCAGTGAGGAGCCCAGGCACCACAGCTAGAGAGTAGTCCCTGCTCGCCTCAACTACAGAAACCCTGCTTAGCAACAAAGACCCAGCACAGCCAAACATAAATAAATAAATAAGAGTTAGCCATTAAAAAAAAAAAAAGTGTTAAAAAAAAAAAGGAATTAGCTACCATCAAAATTCTCACCACTGTGGGCTCTGGATTTCATTGTATCCTCATCCAAAAATGAGAAATTATTGGAAGAAATATTCTCAACTGGTACTCCCAGGTCTTAGTTTCTGTGATTCTTATTTATTTATTCTCATCAAGCTTCAACATACTTTGAGTCAATCTGTAAAATAACACATCACAGCCACTTTATCGCCCATATAGAGTTGCTGAACAGATCAAATTAATTAATATGAATGCAAATGATTTATCAAGCTTTAGAGCACAATGTAATTGGAAGGCTTGACCAACAGCCTCTTTTAAAAATTCAGACTAAATCAAAAAGGTTATTTTAGGCTCATGTTACATAGGCAGCAAAAGTAGGCACTGAATCCTGATTTCAAAATCTTTCATGAAAAACAGTAACCTTGAATATAAGGTGAAGAAATTACATCCCATTTAACCTCATCATAAAATCAGAATTTATCTGTACAGACCAGCACCATATAGATTTAATTATGGTTTTTCCAGTAGTCATGTATGGGTATGAGAGTTGGACCATAAAGTCATGTATGGATGTGAGCACTGAAGAATTGGTGCTTTCCAGTTGCGGTGCTGGAAGACTCTTGAGAGTCCCAAGGACTGCAAAGAGATCAAACCAGTCAATCCTAAAGGAAATCAACCCTGAATATTCATTGCAAGGACTGATGCTAAAGCTGAAGCTTTAATGCTTGATGCGAAGAGCTGATGGCATTACTGACTCAATGGACATGAATTTGAGCAAACTCCGGGAGACAGTGGAAGACAGAGGAGCCTGGTGTGCTACAGCCCATAGAGTCGCAAAGAGTCGGACGCAACTTAGCAACTGAACAACACAAAGAATGGGCTGAGCCCAACCAACCCACTCTAGGCCCCCATGGCCGAGTTCTGTCTTCATCTCTTTCGCAGTATTTTCAGAGTGCCAGCTGTGCGCCAGGCACGTTATCAAACATTAGAAACCTGCCTGGTCTTTTTTCTGTTCCTCTCCCTCTGTCCTGGCCTTACATGTTTATATTTCCCAGGATTTTCTTCTTGTAGAAAATGTCAGGCCACTTTGTTTGGCTGATATGACCCGGAATCTCAAACACTCACAGCCAGACTTCTACTGGCTGCCTCTTGAATCGTGTGGCCCACTGGGATTTCAGACTCAACCATTCCTAATCCAGCTTTTTCTTCTCAAGCTCGCCTTACCGTGGGCTCCCTGTCACCAGATCCAGATGTTTGGGAATTATCCCAGACTTCGCTCTCTTCTTCCATCCAGGAGCCAACGCAAACAGACTGCCAGACTATGTATTGTATCTGCTATGCTATGCTATGCTAAGTCACTTCAGTCGTGTCCGACTCTGTGCGACCCCATAGACGGCAGCCCACCAGGCTCCCCCGTCCCTGGGATTCTCCAGGCAAGAACAATGGAGTGGGTTGCCATTTCCTTCTCCAATGCATGAAAGTGAAAAGTGAAAGTGAAGTCGCTCAGTCGTGTCCGACTCTTAGCGACCCCATGGACTGCAGCCTACCAGGCTTCTCCACCCATGGGATTTTCCAGGCAAGAGTACTGGAGTGGGGTGCCACTGCCTTCTCTGATATATTGTATCTGGGTTCATGGAATGTCAAAACTCATGTGAGTTCCTGGCTCGAGAGACTTTATTAGTGATAAATTAAAGCATGTAGAGGGTGGCAGAGGACGAGATGATTGGATGGCATCACTGATTCAATAGACATGAGTTTGAGCAAACTCTGGGTGATGGTGAAGGACAAGGCAGCCTGCAGTCCATGGGGTCACAAAGAGTCAGACAGGACTTAGCGACTGAACAACAAAACATGTAGAGATCAGCAGACCATCAGAGCAAATAAGCAAAATTATACGTAATTGAAAAGCAAGTTTTTATTTAAATTCTGACTGCATTATTATGACCCTTGCAAATAAGTTTTAATTTGGTTCTTGATCTCCATGGCAACAGGATGGGCAAAATATCATGCTATTTGGGGACAGCTGTAGCCTATGCTGGGCTTCCCCCATGACTTAGTGGGTAAAAATCCACTTGCAATGCAGGAGCCACAGGAGACACAGGTTTGATCCCCGGTTCGGAAAGATCCCCTGGAGGAGAGCATGGCAACTTACTCCAGTATTCTTACTTGGAAAATCTCATGGTGAGAGGAGCCTGGCAGGCTTCAGTCCATGGGGTCGCAAAGAGTTGGACACGACTGAGGCGACCTAGCATGCAGGCACGGATGTAGCCTATGCTAATGATCTGTGGAGGAATAAATCATTGTATGGATTTGAATAGTACATTTCAGCCTCATCTTCTGATCCATAATTGCCAAAGTAATCCCAAGTACAGTTTAAATAATAAAGTACAAACAGGAATATATAAGTAATACAATAAATCATTTGACTTGTTACCTGAGCAAATTCAACTTTTTCTATGTGGAAACAAAAAAGAACTCTTCCAGTGTACTGACTGTAAATTTTTGGAAGAAGAAGACAATACAACTAAAATATTAAAATTGGGCCAAGAGATTATACATGGATCTTATGGATAGATTGGGAGCCATTATGAATGCTCTTTGGGTTATTGCCAGATTTTCATCTGAAAGGAGGCAACAGACTTGCCAGGATGAATTATCCTTATTTGACTATTAAAGAAAAGTATGATGCTGGAAGGCAAAAAGACTAGGGAATATTTTGGGGTTATGTGTAAATTTATTTAAAAGTAGCCTTTTAAAAAAACAGAAGAAAAGTAAAAGAAACTATCCTGGAATTATTGTGAAGTAGGTGATGTAAAATATTATGCATGTTATCCTGAAATGTGTTCTTCATCACTTTTTATTTTTGAACTTTCTATGTGTAGAATGCTCTTTTCTTCAAATTAGAACTTATTTTAAAACTCTTTGGGGAGCACTGATACAATTGGGCTTCATAATAATAGCTACAGAAGAGGAGCTTGAAGGACTTCCCTGGTGGTCCAGTGGCTAAGACTCTGCTCCCAATGCAGGGGGCCCAGGGTTCAATTCCTGGTCAGGAATCTAGATTCTCACATCCCACAATTAAGAGTTCTCATGCTTTGTTTGCATGCCACAACTAAAACCCCATATCCTGCAACTAAGACTAAGCGCAAACTAAATAAATAAATAGTTAAGAAAAGAACAGGAGCTTGAACAACTAACGAAACAGAATTTGTAAAACATCAGAATTTTAAAAGTGCCAGACCACAACAAAGACCATTTAAAATTTATTTGAATATTTAAAATGATTCTACTGAGCACTGTTGGGTCTTTACAATATAAAGATGTTGTCAAGTTTTGCTTTAGAATTTTAAACTCATGGTTTGCTTATCTTAAATTGTTTTATTTTAAAGATACCATTTGATTATTAATAAAGTATATATAGGGGGCTTCCCTGATAGCTTAGTTGGTAAAGAATCTGCCTGCAATGCAGGAGACCTGGGTTCAATCCCTGGATTGGGAAGATCTTCTGGAGAAGGGATAGGCTACCTACTCCAGTATTCTGGCCTGGAGAATTCCATGGACTGTATAGTCCATGGGGTCGCAAAGAACTGGACACGACTGAGCGACTTTCACTTTCAAAGTATGTGTGTGTGTATATATATATATATACACACACACATATATGTATAATAACATACACACACATATATGTATAATAACATACATAGATGAAACAAAAGAAACCCTTTTTGTAGAGCTTGGTGGCTGCACATACACTGGGGCTCATTTTTCACTAACAATGCTCAGCTTCATCCCCTCCAGCTGATCACAGCATATCCATTCTCGCAAATTCGTTCACTCAAAAAGCATCTAGGTTGTACACAGTTGTTCATAGCAGCTTTGTTCATAATAACCCCAAACTGGAAACTATCCATGTGCCTTTCAGTGGGTTCAATGGGTTGAACAAACACTGGTACACCAATGACATGGAATACTACTGAGCAAAATAAAAAAAAAAAAGGAGTGGAATATTGATGCATGCAACTTGGATGAGCCATAAGTAAATAAATTATGCTGAATGGAAAAAAAGTCAGTCCCCAAAGGATCCACACCGCATGACTCCATTTATGTAACATTCACGAGATGCCACAGTTATAGGTGAAGAACAGACTAGTAGTTTTCAGGAGTTAGGGATGGCAGATGGAGGGGGCTCTCAGGAGGTAGCATGATGTTTTGAGTTTGTTTCATATGTGTGGCTACGTTACACATATGATAAAATTACATAGAGACACAGACATGCACATGAGTGTGTAAAACTGATGAGAACCGAAGACACTGAATTATATTAATGACAATTCCTTGGTTTTTATATTGTACTATAATAATTATCAGATGTAAACACTGGAGGAGGCTGACTGAGGGGTACATGGTACAAACTATACATTTTTTGGAAACTTCTGTGAATCTATAATTATTTCAAAACTAAAAATAAATAAAAAATTATTTAGGACTTATCTGCACTGTCTTGGGCATTGTCTTCCTTTTTAATTTTCTGTGTATTGAATGTTTGTCCCTCCTCTGCATCTCCACTGCTGCCCTGTTTTAGATCTCCTAAGAGCATGGACTGTTGTTTTATTTATTGTACCTACAACAGTGTTTGGCAGAGAGAGAGAAAGAGAGTGTGTGTGTGTGATGAACAGAATTGCTTGGCATCCTTACATTGCCTGACCCTGGTCTCTGTCTTTCCACATTATCTCCCTCTGCTTCCTTCCGTATGTGAGTGCTCCAACTGGCTAACAGTTGCCTGAATATATCCTGGTTAGTTTTCTCTCCATGCTAGACATTGCCCCTTCCAGGTCTTTCTCTCACTTATTACTTAACCTTTAGTGTTCAGACCAAGAATCATTTACTTATTCCCATTCTCTGGGCCCTCTTGAATGTGCCCTTCTGTATCACACCACTCTACTTGTGTGTATACCTCTATTGCCTCTCTTACCTTCCTTTATTTCAACGGTTTATTTACCTGTTGAATCAGTCAGGGTTTGCACAGAAAACAGAAGGCACACTCAGGTGAAATCATGAAACTAACTTTATGAAGAGACTAGTCACAGAAGTCGGTGGAGGTGAGGAAATCGGCGATTGGTTATGGGAGCCCTGTGAGCACTGGAAGCTTGCAGGACAGAGTTACCATCACAGAGAAATGGCCAGAGCTTCAGGCCAAAAGAGCACCTCCCACTGGCTGAACTCAATCAGAATCCACAGAGCCAGACAACCCCAGAGATGCAGCTAATAGAGAACAATCCTTGAATTGTGGAGCAAGGCAGAGAGAGGAAGAGAATGGATCGGGGGAGACGATGGCAAATCAAAAGCAACCAATGCATGCTTCCCTTTCCATTAGATGGAATGTTCCTGAGGGCAGAACTATTTCACATTCATTCTTATTCATTTATTTATTTTTGGTTGTGCTGGATCTTTGCTGGCGCACACAGGCTTTCTCTAGTTGTGGCAAGTGGGGGCTACTCTTCATTGCGGTGCACAGGCTTCTCTTGTTGGGGAGCACAGGCTCTAGGCGTGTAAGCTTCAGAAGTTGTGGGCTCCAGAGCTTGGTCTCAGTAGTTGTGGCTCAAAGGACTAGTTGCTCTGAGGCAGGTGGAATCTTCCCAGACCAGGGACAGAACCTGTGTCCCCTGCATTGGCAGATGGATTCTTATCCACTGCACCACCAGGGGAAGCCCTCTCATTCATTCTTGGAGTTCCAGCACCTAGCACAGGGCCTGGCCCAGGAAAATCATTCAATAAATCCTTGTGGAAGTGAATTACAACTTCAGGGTATGTACTACATTTAACTTAATATTTGTAGGAAGGTAGGCAGAAAGGCAGGCAAACTGTTTACAATCTACTTTCACACGGAACTGTTTTTATACATTTTTTGATATCATATCTGACTTAGATGATAACAGCACAACCAAGACAGAATCCACTGGAAAGGTTAATTTTGGTCATCTTGCTTTGCTGAGTTCAGTCTAATAGCTAAACGTCTAATGCAACATGAACCTGGATATAGAAGTATCCATGTAGGGCTATCAGCATGAGACACAAAGCATGAGAACCACAGCATATTTCAATTAGTGATGCTTGTCTAGTAATTATACAATATTATCTCCAGATCCTGGTGCCAAATAGGCAATTATGAATAAAAGCTTACAGAGTTAGGCAAGCCAGGTAGATTTTTGAGGCATGAAAAAATCCGGGTATTCTATCTAATGATATATATCAGACCATAGGGTAGGGTGACCAGTTGTCCTGGTTTGCCTGTGGCTGTACTGGATACAGCAAGCTCCAGGAGTTGATGATGGATGGGGAAGCCTAGCATGCTGCAGTCCATGGGGTCGAAAAGAGTCGGACACGACTGAGTGACTGAACTGAACTAAACTGTACTGGATACAGCACTGAAATCCGAGACATCTTCTGCCTCAGGTCACCTGGGACAGTTGATCACCTTACAATTAGGGTTAATTTTAAAATGTAGAATTTTGGATTTCTCTGTTGGTCCAGTGGCTGAGACTCCATACTCCCAATGCAGGGGGCCTGGGTTTGATCCTTGGTAAGGGAACCAGATCCCATATGCTGCAACTAAGAGTTCACATGCCTCAACTTAAAAAAAAAAAAATCCCACATGCCACAACTAAAGATCCCATGTGCTGCTACTAAGACCCAGCACAAATAAATAAACACATATTTTTAAAATTAAAAAATGTAGATTTTGATTCCTCAGGATACAGCTTCACTGAGGCTTTATTTAGAGATGATAAAGCTGTTCTAGCTCTTTGATAGTTATCTTGAGTTTTGTAAAACTTCAAATCTTCTTTGACTGGGATCTGGTAACTTTGCAGATGAATTAATTAAGAAGTCCTAAGAAAAACCCTTCACTGACAGTATTTTCTTAACCCCAAACCTTACAAACAAACTTAATCTAATTAGTTCCTCAGGTGTAAAATCAAAATGTACTCTAGTGTATTTATAGAAATAACAAGTCTGTCTTTCCACTAATTTGCTCAGGTTTCTGGATATATTTCTAAACTCCTGGCCAGCTTTCTCTGTAAACTGCAAGTCCCTTGCTCAAATATTCTACAGGAGGAATATGCACCCACAATGATTGTACCAGTGGCTATTTCTAACTTTTGTATTTATTTACCAAGTGAGAAAGTGGTTGAGAACTAGTCAGGACTTTTTGCAGCAAGTCTTTATCCTCAGACTTTTGGCTGAACCGTGGAAACTCAATATGCAATAAAACTGCCTGGTTCTGGAACCAGATAAACTCCTTTTATTAGTGAGAAACTTCATATAGATACTGATTTATGTGTCCTATATGGAAGTACAGAAAAGACTTAGCCAGTGTATAGTATTTATAATTTATGAGAGATTTTCAGGAAAAAAAAAAAAGACAAATGGATTGCCTTGAATCTTCATGGGAAAGGCTAGAGATACTGAAGCAAATTAAGAAAAAAAAAAAAAAATTCAACTGGGGATTTCCCTGGAGGTCTAGTGGTTAAGGTTTTGCCTTCCAATGCAGCTGATGCAGGTTCAATGCCTGGGTGGGGAGCTAAGACCCCACATACCTTGTGGCCATAAAACCAAAACATAAAACAGAAGCAATACTGTAACAAATTCAATAAAGACTTTAAAAATGATCCACATCAAAAAATCTTTTAAAAAATCCAACTACTGTACATACAGTAATAACATGTGAGTGATAACAGGCCCCTTCATAGTGTGCAAATAAGAGGAATAGATAAGCTAGTCACCAAAAGTAAGATTTGCCCATGTGATGTGACATTGGGGAAATAGTTTAATGAATGATTATACTTTAAATAATTATTCATTTTTATAACTGTGACATTATGCTAATTTTCTGATAGTGACAAAAATGTCACTGGTATTTTTGGTGCTAAAAATAAATTACTTAAATAATTTGGGGGGTATATTTTAAATGAAGGAATTGTGTGGTAAGTGAATTATATCTTTTTTCCTGTCAGTTTTACTGCGATATAATTGAATACAGCACTGTGTATGTTTTAAATATACAGCATAATGGTTTGACTTACATACATCATTATTACAAGAAGTAATGATTACCATAAGAGGTTTAGTTAAAATACATCATCTCATATAGACACAAAATTAAAGATATAGAAAAAAATTTTCCTCTTGATGAGAACTCTTAGGATTTACTCTCTTAATAGCTTTCATATATAACATAAAGCAGTGTTAATTATATTTATTATCTTGTACATTATATCCCTGTTTCCTAGGTGGCTCAGTGGTAAAGAACCCACCTGCAATGCAGGAGACAGGGTTTTGATCCCTGGGTTGGGAATATCCCCTGGAGAAGGAAATGGCAACCTACTCCAGTGTTCTTGCCTGGAAAATTCCATGGACAGAGGAGCCTGGTGGGCTATGACCATGGGGTCATAGAGTTGGACATGCCTGAGTAACTGAGCACACATACACATTACACTCCTCATACTTATTTATTTTATAATTGGAAGTTTGTGCCTTTTGATGGTCTTCATCCAATTCTTCCACCCCCAACTTCACCTCTGGTACCCACAAATCTGATCTCTTTTTCTTTGAGCTTGTTTGTAAAGTATATTTGACCTACAATGCTCTGTTACTTTGCAAATCACTGCATAGTGATTTGATCTTTCTATATATTACAAAATGATCATCACCACATCATTTAAATTACTTGAAAAAATCAACTATTTCTAAAGTTTAAAAAAATTGTTTAGGCAACTTAAGTCACTATCATTTGAAAAAACTACAAATAACGAGTTACCTTTTCTTTTTTTAATTTTTTTTTTTTTTTTTTTGGTGTGCTGCATGTGGGATCTTAGTTCCCTGATAGGGGATCAAACTCACATCCCTTGCCTTAGAAGCACGAAGTCTTAACCAATCCACTACCAGGGAAGTCCCAAGAGTTATCTTGTTTTAAAAAAAAATTTTAATTTTTAACTGTGCTGGGCCTTTGTTGCTGCATGCGGGCCTTCTCCGACTTTGGTGAGTGGGAGCCAATCTCTAGTTGTGGTGCTCGGGCTTCTCGTTGTGGTGACTTCTCTTGTTGAGGAGCACAAGCTCTAGAGCGTGGGCTCAGTGGTTGTGGCCTCCACAGCATATGGAATCTTCCTGGAGCAGGGATTGAACCCATGTCCCTGAGAGTTCCCTTAACTGAGCATCTTCCACTGTGTCAGCCACCCTATTAGACATTTTGCATAGAGTTTCATTTAATTCTTTCAACCCTATGATATGAGTATTATTACCAACTCCACTTTGTAGTTAAATAAAAAGGGTAATTTGCCCAGTATCACAGAACGGTGAAGGTAGAGAACGAAAATTCTGTCTTACCCAGATCTTTTTGTTCTTTCCACTATCACCCACCCAGCAATCCCACTCCTGGGCATGCGTGCCCAGTCGTGCCCAGCTCTTTGCGACCCCATGGACTGTACCTTGCCAGGCTCCTCCTCCTGGAATTTTTCAGGCAAGAATACTGGAGTGGGTTGCCATTTCCTTCTCCAGGGGATCTTTCCAACCCAGGAATCGAACCTGCATCTCCTGCGTTCCTTGCATTGGCAGGCAGATTATTCACCACTAGCGCCACTACATCACACAATTCCTTTAAAAACAAAACCAAAATCGCTGAAAGGTGTGTAAAAATACTATTCCAGTGACTTTATTATTTTCCATCTCTCTATATAATTTCATGGGATTTTGCTAATTAAGAATGAAGTTAGGTAAGAAACCTTATACAGCCTTATAAGATCCATGGAGATGCTTTTTCTGTATTGTAGACGTATTTGTACCATGAGTGCTTGCTAAATGGTACTTGCTAATTCTATTCATTTGCTAATTTGCTCATATAGCTCCATTTCTGAAAATGTTGCCAAGAGCTCTTAAAAGGGAACAATGGGCATATTTTTAAAGTTTAGTAAAATCAAAACAAGATGGGCACATGCGAAAGATTCACTGGGGATCATTTACATATATGGCATTCTAAAAAAAAAAAAAGGAGGAGGTGCTTTTTTTTTTAAGTGCAGAAAAAGGAATGCAACCTATTTCTTGTAAGGGCATAGGAGCGGGTCTCATATTCTCACACATGGCTTTGTTTTCAAATTCTTGAAAGTGCAGAAATTCTTTTAATTTAAAGGTGAGCCCATGGAAAATCTGGACCAGCTGTAGAAAGCTGTAGAGGAGCTCAGTGTCACGGTCACTTTTTCAATTCGTGACACCACCCCAGGAGACCTGACCCTCCCGCTCAGCGCTGTTCTAAATTATCAAAGATGCACGCCCCTCCCCATTGCTACAAGCGAGATGCTTCCACGGAACTGATAGTCTCATTAACTGCTCCTGCCTAATGGTTGTAAAGGGCAGGGAGGAACTCAGACAGCCCTTGAGATGCGAGGGAGACTCCGGGCTGTCCAAGGAGGAAGGCTCAGAGCCTGTGTGTCTAAACTCAGCCGACTAGATAGTAAGGAAACAGTTGTATCTCAACCCAGCATCCCAGGGACCTGGCAGAACGTCGCCGTGACTTTCTTCAAGGTCACACAAAGTTTAAGTGATTTTTACTATCCCACATTCCAAAATGTCCTTCTCTAGTGAGTCATTTCTCATGGTGGCTCATCATTCTTTATTTATGGCATCTTTATTAGGTACCAACATCTCAGCTCTCCTAGTAATTGTGTGGCTGACTATTTTTGGAAGTTTCCCACCTCCCTGTCAGGGACTAAGGGAGTTTCATCAATGTTGAAGGGGGAGTTTGAAAATCCTGTTCTCGAATGAGACAGGTTTAAAAAAATGGCCTTATTAGGATTCCTGGTTTCAATGTCCAGGGAAAAGTCCCAGGGAGAGAAAAACAGGTAACAGAGACTTGCGTCCTCCCCTGGTGAGATCTGCATATTGAAAGTAGGCTAAGCTAGGGTAATCGGCTTAATCTGGCCATAAATAGTGTGTGCAGCTCTTCATTTCATTAACATCATTAACCAGGGCCCAGCAGGAACATAGATTGAAATCACTGGGCCCCTTCCTTCAATGTTGAATTTACCCAGTTGTGCGTAACCCATTTACCCATAAACTGCCCAACACTGATACAGGCGTGTCAGAGTGACTCTTTGGCTGCCTGGTTTTTTCCCCAGTGGTTTTGTAGGGGAGGGTTGTCTCCTGCCACCTACCTCCACCTCCTGGCTGTTTTGATAAAGAGAAGAAATGTCCTGGAATAGCCCAGAAGGTGGCCTGAGTTTTGCTGGCAGCTTCTGAAGCAGCTCCCAGTGTTTCCATGTCCCTGGGCAAGAACAGAGGGTGGCTTTATTCTGCCCACGCCATAGAGACCACATGTCCACGGGGTTTCTCTGAATCTCCATCTAGACTCAGACAAATGTCCGCATCATAAAGGATGCTGTCCCTCACCTGCCACTCATATGCATGCACGTGCTGCCCCCTGGAGGCATTTATGCCACTAGCTGGAAATCAGACCTGTTGGCACAGAACTTTACCCTGCCCACCACCACCCTCCCACCCTCCCTTGGCCCCAGGCGTGGGAAACCTAACAGGCTCCCGGGGCCTGTGGAAAACCAGCCGCCTAGGTCTGCAGCGAGCAGAGCCTATCTGGCTCCGGCTAAAGTGTTGTCAGGAAGGAATATGGGCCTACTGTGGTGGAAAGAACATCCCATTTTCCGAAAGAAGCTAGAAATGCGGATTCTTGCATGAAATCTCTGACTATTCAAACTTGCCCACCTAACTCGGTTAAGAAAAGAAAAACAAACAAAAAACTACTCTGGTGGCAGGCCCCGTGAGTGACATATTCAACGCATTGTGCAAATTAAGAAAAAAAAAAAGGATAGATAAAGCCGACTGGGGAGAAAAGGAAAAAAGCAGCCAGTCTCCTGTGCCAAGTTAAAGGTACTTGTGGGCAGGTGCTCCCTGTGCCGGGCGCTGGGTTTAACGAGCAGGTCTTGGCTGGTGTTCAGCCCCCACTCGCCCGCTGGCTGCACTGGCTGGAGCTACACCCTGCACATTTGCCGGCGCTCCTAGTAGCCAGATTCTGCCCCTGGGCCTGGGGGGCCCAGGTTCACACGCTCCTGGTGATGCAGGAGGGAGTGATAGAACAGGGAAGCCGACAGACATGGCAAGCCTACCTGAGCTAAGGAGCCAAGAAACTGGAAAACATTTCCCCTACACTGGGTCCCAAACTTCCTCTCAGTGGTGCTGGGGGGTGAATCAAGAAGCGATAGGTGAGTTTATTTTATTTTATTTTTTTTATTTGGACTTCCCAAGTGGCACTAGTGGTAAAGAACCTGCTTGCCAATGCACAGGATGTAAGAGACACAGGTTTGATCCTTGAGTCAGGAAGATATCCCCTGGAGAAGGGCATGACAATGCACTCCAATATTCTTGTCTGGAGAATCCCATGGACAGAGGAGCCCGGGTGGGCTACACTCCATGATGGAGGGAGCAAGAGAGAGGGGAAGCCAACAGGAATGTCAAGCCTGCCCATGCTAAGGAGCCATAAAATTTAAAAATATTTCCCTACACTGGGTCCCAAACTTCCTCTCAGTGGTCCTGGGAAGGTGAACCAAGAATCAACAGGTGAGTTGATCTTTTTAAATTAAAAAATTTTTATTAATTAATTAATTTATTGGCCACACAGCATGGCATGTGGGATCTTAGTTCCCCCACCAGGGATCAAACCTGCACCCTCTGTGTTGGAAGTCAGAAATTTTAACTGCTTGGCCACCAAGGAAGCCCTGTGCTTATTTCTGACAGCGTCTTTTAGAGGTTATTCTGCTCTATATGTGAGGAAGATGTTCTCATTCATCTACTAACTCTTTTTGAGTACACTTGATTTATTATTATTTTTAACATGTTTCCTTTATTGGGTCAGAACCCTTTATAGAAATTATTTTTAACTCTGACAGCATCCTGATAAGATGTTTTACAGATTAAGATACTAAGGCTCAGAGAACTAATTTCCCTCCGCCCCCCCAACCCCCTACTGCCAAACCAGCTAGGAATTGGCTCTGTGCTGGACTTCAAACTTGATCTGTCTCACTAGGAAGCTATTGCTTCCTAAGACTGTGTACTTCGTTGGAGATGCCAAGGGCGTTACCCTTCCTCCCTAATGGCACCTAATCAAGCTCTGCTGTTATTCAAATACACGATGCATCAGAATCTCCTTCTTGGTGCCTTGTCCCTCCTCCTTTTTATTTCTTAACAAATGCAAGAACAGTTCTTCGACAAAGCAAAGGATATATCTGTGTAGTGTATAACTTTGAAAATAACAAATCACCAGATGTACATATCCCAGTGAGTGTTGTTCTTTCAAAACACTGGGTTGCCAAGGTGACTAGAGACCTATTCCAGTGATGCTATCCATCAGTCACCACCTTGTCTGTGCTTCTCTTTTGGAAGGACTTTCGAAGCCAGTTTACAAGCCATTCAGAGAAATTAGGCTCCTCATTTCAGTGGCACTGACAGTTTTAAACATCAAATGATAATATCCAGCTTTTCAACCACTCTGTCCATCCAGCTTTTCAACCACTCAACCACAGATTTAAGTACAAATAACTTGAGTTTATTTCCAAAGCTTAAGTCCAGTCTCAGAGGAGTTAGATTTGCCACCTGAGAATCTTCAGAAGAATATGCTGGGAGGAGACACATACATTGGACCAGACAGGTCCTAACAAGCTGATTAAATTAAGAAATTAGGGTGGTGGGCAGGGTATAAATTTTAAGTCTAGACTTAGGAGTCATAGAGACTGGATTCAAATCTTCGGTTTACCACTTACTAGCTGAGTAACCTTGTGGAGATTACTTAATCTCTTCCTGTCTCTATTTCTGCTTTTGTAAAATGGAGATAATAATTGAACACGTAGAAGCTCCTAGAACACTGGGTGGTACAGTGTAAGTGCTATTTAAGTGTTGGCCACTGTTAAAATCAAACCTATCACTTTTTAGCATCAACTTGAATTATAAATGTATCAGGCAAGATCCTAACAGGGCACACATTTTCTATAAGTATCATCATCTACTGAAGTCACAAAATATTCTTATGTAGGATACATAAATTTCTTTGGTTATTAAAATAAAGATACCCTTTGCCAAGTGTAAAGAGATCAAATTGCCAACATCCTCTAGATCATCGAAAAAGCAAGAGAGTTCCAGAAAAACATCTATTTCTGCTTTATTGACTATGTCAAAGGCTTTGACTATGTGGACAATAAACTGTGGAAAATTCTGAATGAGATGGGAATACCAGACCACCTAACCTGCCTCTCGAGAAACCTATATGCAGGTCAGGAAGCAACAGTTAGAACTGGACATGTAACAACAGACTGGTTCCAAATAGGAAAAGGAGTACATCAAGGCTGTATATTGTCACCCTGCTTATTTAACTTATATGCAGAGTACATCATGAGAAACGCTGGGCTGGAAGAAACACAAGCTGGAATCAAGATTGCCGGGAGAAATATCAATAACCTCAGATAAGCAGATGACACCACCCTTATGGCAGAAAGTGAAGAGGAACTCAAAAGCCTCTTGATGAAGGTGAAAGAGGAGAGTGAAAAAGTTGGCTTAAAACTCAACATTCAGAAAACTAAGATCCTGGCATCTGGTCCCATCACTTCCTGGGAAATAGATGGGGAAACAGTGGAGACATTGGCTGACTTTATTTTTGGGGGCTCCAAAATCACTGCAGATGGTGACTGCAGCCATGAAATTAAAAGACGCTTACTTCTTGGAAGGAAAGTTATGACCAACCTAGATAGCATATTCAAAAGCAGAGATATTACTTTGCCAACAAAGGTCTGTCTAGTCAAGGCTATGATTTTTCCAGTGGTCATGTATGGATGTGAGAGTTGGACTGTGAAGAAAGCTGAGCACCAAATATTGATGCTTTTGAACTGTGGTGTTGGAGAAGACTCTTGAGAGTCCCTTGGACTTCAAGGAGATCCAACCAGTCCTTTCTGAAGGAGATCAGCCCTGGGTGTTCATTGGAAGGACTGATGCTGAAGCTGAAACTCCAATACTTTGGCCACCTCATGCGAAGAGTTGACTCATTGGAAAGGACCCTGATGCTGTGAGTGATTGGGGGCAGGAGGAGAAGGGGACGACAGAGGATGAGATGGCTGGATGGCATCACCGACTCAATGCACATGAGTTTGGGTGAACTCCGGGAGTTGGTGATGGAAAGGGAGGCCTGGCTTGCTGTGATTCATGGGGTTGCAAAGAGTCGGACATGACTGAGTGACTGAACTGAACTCGAAGTTTCTTTATCTAAAAACATTCCATTTCAGATGTAATCTGGAAAAAAACCTGAACACTATGCTGTACTCCTGAAACTAACACAATATTGTAAATCAACTCTACTTCAATAAAAATGAATAGATACCTTCCATTTCACTTTACATCCAAGAAACCCATATGAAAATGGAGATGCCTGGGAAGGCATTGCAACATAGATAGCTTGAAATACATGTGGCATCCTGGCAAAACATCCTGGTAAAATATTCCTTCAACCCTAAGCTCCGCGCCTCTGCAACAGGAACATAATCTTTGTGCAGTGCAGTCCATTTTGTGCAGCTCTGATTGTTGAAAAGTCTTCCTGGTACTAAATTTAAATCTCTTTCCCTTACCATTCCCTCTCTCTGAAAGCCCTCAGAGCCCAGGGGGAAAAGTCCTATTTTCTTTGGAGGTCCTATTCTTTGAGAGTATTTTCTTTTCAGGAGCAACAGCCTTAGTTCTTTTATGCCATTTCTCTTAGGATGTGGTTTTGTATCCCCTCACCATATTTATCCCACTGATATCAATAGGCCTTGATTCCTTCAATTCCTTTTTTTTAAAAAAATGTAGTTGTTTGTTTATGCATATATTATCTCTTCTAAGAGAATTTTATTTGGCTACACCACTTAGTTGCAGCATGAGGTAACTTCTATGTGGATCTAGTTCCCTGACCAGGGATTGAACCCAGGCCCCCTGCATTGGGAGCTCGGAGTCTCAACCAATGGACCACCAGGGAAGTCCCCTCTTTGATTCCTTTTAAGATGTAATTCCCAGAAGTGAGCATAGTCCTCCAGACCGTAGAGATGTCTCCCTCCTCATCAGGTGAAATCACACCTTTATGAATGTAGCCTGGGAACACATTCATTTTTATCTTAGTTTAGTCCTTATTTTGATAGCACAGTGCCAAAAGAAAAGAACTGATGACCCAGAATCCTATATCCAGTGAAGGTATCCTTCAGGATGACGGGGGAAATGAAGTCATTCTCAGAGGGGGGGAAAAAAAAGAGAGAATTTGTCATTAGCAGATCTACACTAAAAGTATGGGCCTAAATAAACTGATTAAAAGATAGACATTGATAGGGTAGATTGAAAACCAGATGCAGTCTACAAGAAATTCAATCCAAATATAATGGTATAGGCACATTGAAAGTAAAAGGATAGAAAATGATATATATTGCAAACAGTAATCAAAGGAAGCAGAAGTGGTAAATTTATATCAGATAAAATAGACTTCAGAGCTCATAAAACTATTAGAGCCTGGGAGAAAGATTATATGATAGTAAAAGAGTCAATCCACTGAGAAGTCACAGCAATCATACATGTCTATGCACCAAACAACAGAGCAGCGAAATACATGAGGCAAAAACTAACAGAGCTGAAAGGAGAAATAGATCCACAATCATAATAGGAGACATCACTGTCCCAACAAACTGTCAGAATAACTGGACAGAAAATCATCAGGGTTGTAGAAAAACTCAACACCACCAACCACCAAATTAATGATCATTTAAATAATAGATATGCTAAGGGCACTAATGGAAAAAGTGGACATTATGAAAGAACAGACGTGTATGTGAGCAGGAAAATAGAAACCCTAGGAAAGAGTCAAAAGGAAATTCTAGAAATAAACATTGATACAGAAATGAAGAATGCCTTTTTTGGGGGCTCATTAATAACACTTACAGAGGCATGGGAAGAATCAGTAAGCTTGAAGATATTCAATAGAAACACCTAAAACTGAAATATAAAGAGGAGAAAGAACGAAAAAGATCAGAATGTGTAAGAACTGTGGGACAATTACGAAGGGAATAACGTATGTACGTATAAAGGGATTACCAAAAGGAAAAGAGAGAGCGAGAAAGGAAAGGAAGAAATATTGGAAGTGATAATGAATGAGAACTTCCCAAAATTAATGACAGAAACCACAGGTTCAGGAATCTCAAACAACACCAAAAATCTACATGTGATTATCAAGCTGTAGAAGTGGTGATCCTTTTGTAATATATAGAAATATCGAGTCACTATGCTGTACACCTGGAAAAAACAGCGTTGGGCTTCCCTGGTGGCTCAGTGGTAAAGAATCCACCTGTCAATGCAGGAGACATGGGTTCAATCCCTGTTGGGAAGATCCCACATGCTGTGGAGCAGCTAAGCCCCTGAGCCACAACTTCTGGGCCTGTGCTCTAGAACCTGAGAGGCACAACTACTGAAGCGTGTGTGCCCTGGAGCCCATGCTCCACAAGAAAAGTCACCGCAACGAGGAGCCCGCACATCGCAACTAGAGTAGCCCCCACTCCACACAACTAGAGAAAAGACCACACAGCAACGAAGACCCAGCACAGCCAAAAATAAACACATAAATAATTATTTTTTAATGTCATGTTGTAGGTCAATACACTTTAATGAATAAATATACAAGTGAATGAATAAATACACAAGTGAATGAATGAAGTACCATACTATGTTACTATAAATGATAAAATAGGATGTATTTGCAGACTCTATTTTTGAAACATGTAATCTCCTTTATACCTTTAAATATACATATCAGCTGAACACCATGGTACTTTAAATGCTTGCTATTTAGTTTAAAAATGTCCAAGTATTTCTTAATATCTAGTAAACTTAAGTTATGAACCTGTAAGGAAATGGCATGTGCCAATGACATTACAATTAAAGTCTTTCGTTATCAAATTTAAAAAAAAAAAAAACTGCAGAAAATCACCAACAAATTCCCCAAACAGGCCAGAGGTGGGTGGGCAAAAGACTTTATATGTAGGAAAACATAGATAAGAATTACACAGACTTCTCTTTAGAAACCATGCAAGCAAAAAGAAAGTGGAATGAAATATTTAAAGTGTTGAAAGTTAAAAACAAACAAACAAACAAAAAACCACCACTAACTTGGAATGGCGGTTTTGATAAAGTAATCCTTCAGAAAGTGAAAGTGTTAGTCGCTCAGTCTTACCCAACTCTTGAGACCCCATGGACTGTAGCCCATCAGGCTCCTCTGTTCATGGAATTCTCCAGGCAAGAATACTGGAGTGGGTTGCCATTCCCTTCTCCAAGGGATCTTCCCAACCCAGGGATGGAACCTGGGTCTCCTGCATTACAGGCAGATTCTTTACCAACTGAGCCATCAGGGAAGCTCTCAATCCTTCAGAAGTAGAGGAGAAATAAAGATTTTTCTCAGATAGGCAAAATATCACCAATAGGCCGGCTTTGTAGGAAAGAAGTTCTCCAAGAGAGAACAAAAATGATTTAAGTCATGCTGAGAGGGCAGAGGTCTAGGGGAGTTCTTACCACCATGAGTAACTACTCCTGGTCATCAGGAGGGTGCAGGGGGGTGGGCAGAACATGGGGACAGTATGCTTGGCACCCAGGTGACACACTTGAATGTCTTTTGGGGCCCCTGTGCTCAATTTTGAGGACAGGGAGATGTGTACAGCAGCCAGAGCCTGAAACGGGGGGCTCAGACTCCTCAGGGATGAGGAACTGGCTCCTCCCATTAGGCAACTCACCAGGTCACAGAGGTGCTGAGGGTGAGGGGAGTCGAGACTGGGTCATCAGGGAGAGTGATGACCACTGCTTGTGGCCTTGAGACCAGCCACTGTGATAGGGGCTGTAGTTCCTCCCTCCAGATTTCCTTTTTTAAGTTTCCCTCAGGAAGAGAAATCTAAGTGGTGGGAGGTGTGAGGCCCTGCCCACACCTCCCTCAGGCCTGTCCCTCAGAACTGAATTCATCCCCAAGGAGCTAGGAGTCTTGACAGCTAAGAGTTTGCAACTGACTTCTCTCTCCCAGGGACTGATTGCCCTTGGTTGAGGACAGCCACCTTGCTCGAGGTCATACCCCCTCTCCTAGGGACAGCTCAGGTCCAGTGACTGTCAATCAATAACAAGTTTTCAAGGCTCAACTTCCTTGTTGCAATTTGGATCATCTGCAGAGTCATCTTTGCTCCAGAGTTCTTCGGGAGATCAGCTGAGACCTTTGTTATAACCACATCATAACTCAATTTCTCCCTCTGCCGGGTCTTAGTTTCTTTTCCCCAGAGAACACACTAAAATAAACTCTTCCCTGGTGGCTCAGATGGTAAAGAATCCGCCTGCAGTGCGGGAGATGTGGGTTTGATCCCTGGGTCGGGAAGACCCCCTGAAGGAGGACATGGCAGCCCACTCCAGTATTCTTGCCTGAAGAATCCCCATGGACAGAGGATCCTGGCAGACTACAGTCCATTGGGTAGCAAAGAGTTGGACATGACTGGGCATCTAAGCACACACAAACCTCAGAGTCGGCTTCCTGTGGAAACCTGCCTGCAACAATTTAAAGAGTTGGACCAATCCCATCCTCAATCTTCTCATCTTAAACACAACTAGATGCCTTTAGGGGAAAAAAATTCCTTTACTGTCCTCTGCCCATCTGGGGCATTAGCTTTCATGACAGCAATACAAACTTGATACTCTCATATTTTCATCCTTGGCCCAAATGGTCTGCTTTTCACCTGTTACATTTAACTTTTGAAAGCAAGGACTTATCAATGAGCTGCCTACATAATTTCTTTAAAAAAAATATATATTTTATTTGGTATGAGGCAAAGTCTTAGTTCCAGCTCATGGGATCTTTAGATGGGGCATGTGGGATCTAGTTCCCTGACCAGGGATTGAACCCCTGCTCCCTGCATTGGGAGCACAGTCTTAGCCACTGGACCACAGGGAAGTCCCACCCATAGTGTTTAAACAAATATCAGGGCACCCTGAGACCTAAGCCAGTTAATACATAAAATTATCTATTATAAAGGATAAGGGTACTTTTACCACCACGGAAGTCCCCCTACACAGTCTCTTTGGTATACTTCCTGCTTCTTTCCTGGGATCATTTGTAACAACCCAGTGAAAACTACTTTCTTAGTTCTTCCCAACATTTATAGCTGTGTTTACTCATCTGCAAAAAGGTGTCTATAAATTTTCATTGAATTGGGTTCTGTTTGTATAAAGACTGGGATATGTCTGACCCAACCAGACATGTATGACTTACTTCTTTTAAAATTCAAATGTTGGGATTTCCTTGGTGATCCCGTGGGTAAGATTCCACACTTCCAATGCAGGGGGCCTGGGTTCCATCCCTGGTCAGGGAACTAGATCTCACATGCTGCAACTAAGACCCAGTGCGGCCAAAATAAGTAAATATTTAAAAAATTCAAATGTCAATGTAGTTGTCTCCCTATCTCAACTTTACCCTCCATCCCACAGAATATGAGCCTATTGAGAAGCAAGACTAATAATAGTCCATTGAGAGGTTCTTTCTTAGCAGTGAATGGGGCTCAGAAATATTCAGAAATAAGGAGCCGCCTTCCTGTGTGTGCTTCCCTCATGGCTCAGATGGTAAAGAATCTGCCTGCAATACAGGAGACCCGGGTTCGATTCCTGAGTTGGGAGGATCCCCTGAAGACGGGAATGGCTACCCACTCCAGTATTCTTGCCTGGAGAATTCCATGGACAGAGGAGCCTGGCGGGCTACAGTCCATGGGGTCGCAAAGAGTCAGACACGACACAGTGACTACGACTACTACTATTACTACTTCCTGTGTGTGGGATGGACTGTGTCCTTAAGCCGACCCTTGAAGTCCTAGGCTACAGCCTCCACAGTTGACCCCACGCTGTTCGAGCAGCCTGATTACTGGGCTTCAGCCCCAGTTCCTGGTTTTCACTTCTATCCTCTGCTGGGCCGGGAGCCAAGACTGAACCCAGTCCAGCTGGCTGAAACTCTGACCCTTTCTCCTAGTTTCTGCCAACTCTGTTTCTGGTTTTTCTACCTTGATCCATATGTACTTCTTTGGGCCAAGACTCTGGTCAGCGGGATGCCAGGAACTCTTTATTTCCCAGAATGCCACACTCCTCCCCTTACCCTCAGACCAGGCCCCTCCCACTGATGCTTGACCCAAGCTGAACCTGAATCCCCTCCAACTGCACCTGAATCCACACTAAGACCTTGAACCTGAACTGTTAGCATCTGCAGTCTGGGTGAGTTTCCCTGCCCTGTGCCAGCTACCTCAGCAAAATCCTTTCTCACAGTAAATGCCCACATACCCATCACTTCAGCCAGTCCTGCTGCTCTGACAAATTAGTCCCTGTTAATGAGAATTAAACCCAAAGTAGTAGTTTTCCTGATTACATTAATAGCCCTCTGAAGGGTAAAATTGCTGGCAAAGCATGTGAAAATTTTTCCAGAATTTCAGCATTTATTTTAATGGGACTTTGTATGAAGGTTTAATTTAGGTTGTCACCAAAATATCCTGCTTGTTTTGGTAGTTTCATTGCCTATTATCAAAACATTTGTCCTCCATCTCAGCAGATTATAGTATTTTCCCATGGTTATATTATTTAACTTCTCTCTAACTTCATATTTGCAGATGTTCAAAAGGGTAGGTATCTTATTTCAAAACAAGAAAGGTTTAATTTATAACAGAGGACAAGTAGTATTAACGCAAACACAAGTCACAATGAATAGTTTCTTGTGATCATAACATAAATACTTATATGCCAGACTTTAGGGAATCAACTATATACCACAAGAGAGGAGATTAAGTATCAGGAAACAAGATGTTCTAAGAATTAGAAGGTAGGCAGTGGCTTCTAATAAAGCGGTAATGAAATGACTAAGGTTATAGTACAGTTGGTCTAATAACTGAAACACATCTTTTCAAAGACAGATTAGTTCAACGTGTATTATAGTTTTTTAACTACTTCCTAAGCTCAGATCTTACATTTGCAAATATTTACACAAAGTCATTAGTTAGCTTAATCTCTTAAGCAATCATACTTTGCTTGGGCCAATAGTAAATTTTCTTTTTATTCTGTAGCCCAAGAATACGTTGTGGCCCCAGATAATCCACAGTAGGTAAGGTACACGCAAATCAAGAGTCTATGCCTGTGATGAAGCCAGAGGATAATTTAAGTTGCACCATTTACCACCAGCCAAAGACAAGTGTATCTTTTGGAGCAATACCTTTTCTGAGCCCATAAGTCGCTGCACTGTTTTCCTTCAAACCAATAATTCAGTTAAGTGAGAATCAATGGCTGGATGGCCTGTTGGTGACTTCACCTCATCTTGTGAGAACGACTTGAATGTAAACAATAATACAGGAAGCAAGATAATTTAAGAATACCAAAGAAACAACAAGGGAACCACAATGCTAATTGTCTCAAGAAGCCACCTCGCCTTCAGTTTCAAGGGTGTCCACCAATGCAAGGCAAATGGTGCCTGAAGAGAAGTTTCAGGACCCTTGATTCAACCCAGGTCCGCTCTTGGGAATGAAAACCAAAACTCAACGTTAAAAGCATTTGAAAATTCTATAATTGATCTAGAGATTTGGAAATAGAACTATCTAGACAAACTGGGGTTAAGAGGAGAGATGGCTGGAGGTTTCACAAATCGAGAAGCAGGGAAGCCAGCCAATTACTCAATTTCCCTACACATGCTTGCGGGAGGGAACTCAATAGAGGTTGGTCTTTTTCATGATGCGAAGAAACTCATCCTCGTTCACTTCGCCGTCTCCATCTCGGTCAGCTTCGTCAATCATTTCCTGGAGCTCTTCATCCGTGAGGTTTTCTCCCAACTCTTTGGCCACACGCTTTAGGTTTTTGAAAGAGATCTTCCCGGTCTCGTCATCATCAAAGAGCCTGAACGCCTTCAGGATTTCTTCCTTGGTGTCTTTCTCAGCCATCTTCTGAGTCATCACGGCCAAGAAGTCGTTAAAGCTGATCTTCCCCGTGCCTTCTTTGTCCACGTCGGCGATCATCCTCTTCATCTCCTCCTTCCTGGGTTCAAAGCCCAGCGCCCTCATGGCCACTTTGAGCTCCTTCACGTCGATGGTGCCGCTGCCGTCGGCATCGAAGAGGTCGAACGCTTCGCGAACTTCTTGCTTTTGCTCTTCAGTGAGTTCGGGCTTAGGCCCCACCTTTCTTTTCTGGCTGGTGGAGGCCACGGTGGGCTTCTTGAAGCCGGAAGCCATCCTGCGGCGACGGCGGCGGCGGCGGTTGTTCCTTAACGCTTGTGTTCAATGCGCTGGCGCTCGGGCGCCCCCACCAGGAACGCGGGCTCGGGGCCTCGGCTCAAGCCTTCCCAACTGCGTCCCTTGTGGTACCCAGGGAACCCTGCTTGCTAAGCCCGCCCCATCTGCCAGAGCTGACATACGTTACAGTCACAGTTCCCTCGGTTATTACCCACTTTCCTCGAGCTGAGACCTGAGCCGGCAAGAACTGCCTGTAACCACGTGGTCTCCTCAAACGTGCGGGCAGTTGCTCTTTCCAGGCCATTTGTCAGCGTTCATAGGACTAGGTTTGTAGGCTTATTTGTAGGTTTTCCCTCTCTCCTTTTCCATACAAATTAAAAAACAAACAAAATACACCAAAACAAACAAACAAAAAACCACCCGCTTGGTCTGAGGGTACATTTAGGATACTCAGGATTGAGTTTGATCCCTTGGCATAAAATGTGCGGCAAGAAAGAGAATATTAAAAGTCACACCGCGAATTTAAGTCGATGTAAATGGAAAACAGATAACATGGAAAAAGTTACGTAGAAAATTTGTAGGACTTTGTCTACTGACATTACACTCAACAATAATAAAAACATCACTAGCTTATTTGGCATATGCTGAAATATGAAATGCAATATCCGAATAGAAGACTTACTTTCAGTGTTTCAATTCTAAGGGCTCGGTATAATTGCGCTTGAATAACAGTCATTACTCTATTCAGGAGGCTTTGATTTGGAGAGAGGGGAGCAGCAAGCCTGCTTTCTGGTTTTTTGTTTTTTTTTTTAAGAAACTCTGGCAGCATATTACTCTCACTGTTGTCATCCAGTCGAGGCTGTGCTGAAACCCACACTCTGCTCGGGCACTGGACACAGGAGGAGGTCATGCAGAGTGTGTTGGGCCTCAACATTGCCTCCTGAGAACAAAGGGTGAGAGGAAAATGGATGCTTTGCAGGTGAAAAGAAAGAGCAAATTCATCAAGTAAGCCCGTAAGGGAACTGTGTTTAAAACCGTTCTGTAGGCCTAGGACTCAGTCATTTTTGTCTGATCCAAGTCTGGACATCTTCAGGGTTTCTCCATCACATAAATTTAAAAATGAGTGTTTCTTTCTAAATAATTAGAAACAATTCAAATAAACTATTACTGCTTTTGGTGGTTAAAAAAAGAATTGCTCTGTATTTCTTTAAATAGTTAAAAAAAACAGAAAACTGACAATTTTAGCATTCTTTTGATTTTAAAAAAAATCCCTCAGTTTATCACTATTTGATCAGTGATAAGAAAGGGCACTTTCAAGTGTTTTAATTGAAGAGTTTTTGTATCTCCAGCATGTAGAACAGTGCTTGACATATATTAAGTAGAGTAATAAATATTTGCTGAGTTAAATGAATGGCATTAATGTTGGGCTTAAAATATTTCTTTTTTAAAAAAAAATACTTCTGAATTGTCAAAATGAAACAAACAAAAAAACCGCAAAGATTAAATTATGCTAACAGAGTTTTACAAATTGTTTTTTAAATTACTGGTCAGATATTGTTTTACATGACATGTTTAACTAGCCAGATCTCACTACCTGCCCCAGTCGATATGTGACATGATGGACAGAGGGCCTGGGTACAGGGTTTCTAAAGGTCAAGGCAAAATACCTGGGATGTTCCTCCCAATACCCCCACCTCCAGCAGATGTTGTCACAGGTGGCATCAACTCAAAATAGACTTTGGCAGGGGTAGACACTGCCACTGCTCATCCTCCAACCCTGAAAATCCTCCTATTTTCTTTACCAGGTCTGAAAACCTGGGATCTTATCCCAAACCTTATTATTTCTGTGACCTTGAGAAAGCCACTTAACCTCCCAGCCTCAGCTGAGACATCCGCAAAACAGGCATAATTATAGAGCTTCCTACTAGGCACCTGAGAGTGTTGAATGAACTACTCCATGGACAGTTACTATAGGGAGCTACTCCAGGGGCCATCCCGGGCTGGGTGACTATTAGTTGAATGTGAATTCCTCCAAGACCTTGTGCATTTCTTTTGACACCCACTCTTCTGCCCAAATTCAAGCCAAGCTATGATGTGTTGGAAAAAACTGAGGGATAGAAGCTGCTTTATATAGAGCTACATTTGGGCCAAGCTGAGCTCAAAGCAAAACAGTTGTCATAGTTTCCAGATGTGTGGGATCAGCGGTCACAACCAAGGGCCACCAAGAGTTCCCTTCGCAGAAAACAGTGCACTTGGCCAAAGTCAGCTCTTGGTGGGGAGTTACTTTATGTTCGTTGTCAGCAATCTGGTTTTAAAAAAGAAGGGAAAAAAATAAAAAAGAAGGGAACCTTACACTGAGTGTGTGCCTAGCACTGGGCTTCCTCATCTCATCTGTTGTCTTATTAAATCCTTGAAATCATTTCTCATTTTGCAGAGGAAAAAAAAAGAGGCCTGGGAGGACTTGTCACATATCCAGTGGTGCAATGATGGCTGTGGGATTTAAACCTTGGCTGGTCTGAGTCTGATGCTGAGGCTTCGTTCACCAAACCATGCTGCTTTCTCCAAAAGTTGAAGTCATTACCAAAATGCAGGATCACTGGGAAGTTATATGATACTGAGTTTCTGCCCTAAGTCAAACAACGATTTAGCATCTTGCCTAGAAAGGTTAACAGGAGTTTGTGGGATCTCAGACAGGGTCCCTTTCCGCGTTGAGTCACTGAAAGAAAGAGCAATACGTCTGGAGTTTACCTCTGTTCTTCAATTCTGCTTCACCTTGTCCCCTTTGGGCACAAGTTAGTGGGAAGCAGTTTGGGTTGGCATTAGTCAGAGTCTACATAATGCTTGTGAAAATCAGCTTCAATGTTTTAAAGTCACTTTTCCAAAGTCAAAGAAGACCGACCTAAAGTGAATGAGATATTCTGAAAATCAATGATTAGGAGTGGTTTTGTTCTCTGCTCTCAACATTTTTTGTACCACAGTGTCCTAGATTATGCTCAGTTGTTGATTATTTAAGATGGGGAGAGGAGGCAAGGTGGTTGTTTAGATCTGGTCATGGAAGATTAGCAGCTAGAAGGTGGGGGGAAAGAGCCGCTGGAATTCCACAGCAGGGTTTGGAGTCAGTTGACAGCAAGAGAAAGGACCCACGCAGCTTGCTTATTCTAATTATTTGGTTTTCCATCTGACTTGCATGGCATGAATAAGGTGAGGCACAGGAGCCTTTTAAAATTTAAGTTGCGCTCAGCAAAGTCAGCAAATTCCAGGTGCCACCCAAGGCAGAAAATATGCATAATAAAATTGCTTTATTGCTGCCTATTTACTTTCCAACAAATGCAGAACAGAAAGAATGCCAATGCTTGATGAGTCTACATAAGCAGGATAACTGTGTGTGTAGGGGGGTGGCCCCCAAACCAACAATAACAGAATGAAACTATTTATTCGTGACTACATGGGGCTATTTACGAGAAAGACTCAGCAGCAAGTTTTACAATCCCGGTGGTCTCAGAGTGGGAATACAAAGTCCAGTCCAGTGACTCAACCCAGGCCTTTTTGGCAAGCCCAGGAACAGACTTAAAGTGTCCAGCCAAGGGCTACATAATTTCTCATTCCACGAACCCCAGAAATAAAGAACTACTCCTCTCAGATACAAAAGCAGACTGTGTTTTAGAAAAGAATTTACCAGAATCTCACACTGCTTCTCAAACTTTCACCCGGATACTCCTAATAGCAAAGGAAATCTAAAACACTCCCATGGGATCTAGGGGAACATTTGAAAGAAGCCTACACCAAGAAAGAAATATCTTTATAATCCTGTGTTTGGTTTTTTTAAAAAGTAAATTTTGCTTTCTGTTTCATTGCACACTTGCTGGTTTTAGTTTAGTTTTAAATGACTGATCATTGAGCAAATTTGATTCCTTTCAAGAAGAAATGCTCTATGCCTATTTGGTGACTTTAAGTATACCTCCAGGGACTAGAATATGGGCTTCTCAGATGGCTCAGTGGTAAAGAATCCACCTGCCAATGCAGGAGATGCAAGAGACTCAGGTTCAATCCCTGGGTTGGAAAGATCCCTTGGAGAAGGAAATGGCTACCCACTCCAGTAGTCTTATTAGGGGAAGCACACTGATTGAAACCGCCCACCCTGGCCAGGCACCATAGTAACCATTTGCATGAGTTGTTTTATGACAGGAGATCCTGATAAGGAATATGGAACTAATAAGCCACCGCCAACCGAAAGAGTTTGGGAAAGGTACAAAGGAGACACCGCGTGTCCGTCCACTTCCCAGAATCCCTCTCGCTAGCATCCATCTTGGCTGAGCGATGTGTGCGCCACCAGGAAAGACTCTGAATTAGAGTGATTGGCCAAAGACCACCTGGAAACTAATCCCATCACCATAAAACCTGAGACTGCAAGCCACATGGCAGAGCAGTTCTCCTGGGTTCTCTTACCCTACTGCTCTCCACCCGGGTGCCCTTTCCCAATAAAATCTCTTACTTTGTCAGCAGATTTGTCTCCTCGGACAGTTCATTTCCGAGTGTTAGACAAGAGCCCAGTTTCGGTCCCTAGAAGGGGTCCCCCTTCCTGCAACAGTCTTGCCTGGGAAATCCAATGGACAGAGGAACCTGGTGGGCTACAAGTCATGGGGTCACAAAGAGTTGGACATGACTGAGCAGTCACACACAGCATAGGGACTAGAATAACCTTGTATGTTTTAGCAAACTCAGATCTATTGTGGAGTTTGCAGTGAAAAACATAAAGATGGCCAATGTTCCCTACTCTTCCCAGCCAAGACCTGCTCCACTTATACATCATTTGGATTTGGGTGTTGAAGAAGGCAGGAAAAATGTGAGGAGGAGAAGAAGGAAGATCAATGAATCTCCAGAGCATGTGGAACTTGTGGGCTAAAATGAATTGCATCCATTGAAAGAGTGGCTGCCTTCTCTTCCCAGAGGCCACATCAGCCCTACTCAGACACTGTTCTGATGGTAACAAGCTGAGAAAGACACAATCTGTGTTGACATAAACAAAGCAGAACCTCAAAGGGTTATGATCCTGCAGTTGACCACCCTGTAAGGAGTCTCTGGAGGGCTCCTCCAAGTCCAGGCACACAACAGAAAATGCAGAACCAAGAGGAAGGAGAGTGGCTTAGTCGGATTTTTAAAATATCTCATAGACTAAGCTATTAGTTTCTTCTTTGATCCACCTTCTTTCATTACCCAAGGCCCCTGAGATTTCAGCGTCAAAAGCTGACTTTTGTGTTAACTAAGGAGAATTTTCTGCTTACCAGGCAGGGAAAGGTCAAAAGCCCACGGGGGTGTTAGTGACACAGAATGAGCCAAGTGGCCTGCATGGTTAAGGATGTATTTAGGGATTAGCAGTGACCTGGGGAGTTCATACCCTTTTAAAAGACCTTGAAATTAAAAAATAAAAAAACAACACCCAAAACAAAATAACCGCACAGGCCCAAGAAAACAGGTCTTGTGAAAAGCAAGTCAGGCAGAACCTGGTGTTTGTCCAGTCCTCATATCAATCACGGGAGTTCAACTAGTAAGGACACTACTCAGAGAAAAGGACAGACAGAGGGAAAATTGAAATCTGGCCTCAAGCCTGTTCATGCCTAGCTGCTTTAGCACAGTATCAGTTCAGTTCAGTTCAGTCACTCAGTCGTGTCCGACTCTTTGCGACCCCATGAATCGCAGCACGCCAGGCCTCCCTGTCCATCACAAACTCCCGGAGTTCACTCAGACTCACGTCCATCGAGTCAGTGATGCCATCCTGCCATCTCATCCTCTGTCATCCCCTTCTCCTCCCACCCCCAATCCCTCCCAGTATCAGAGTCCTTTCCAACTCTTCGCATAAGGTGGCCAAAGTACTGGAGTTTCAGCTTTAGCATCATTCCTTCCAAAGAAATCCCAGGGCTGATCTCCTTCAGAATGGACTGGTTGGATCTCCTTGAAGTCCAAGGGACTCTCAAGAGTCTTCTCCAACACCACAGTTCAAAAGCATCAATTCTTTGGTGCTCAGCTTTCTTCACAGTCCATCTCTCACATCCATACATGACTACTGGAAAAACCATAGCCTTGACTAGATGGACTTGTTGGCAAAGTAATGTCTCTGCTTTTCAAATATGCTGTCTAGGTTGGTCATAACTTTCCTTCCAAGGAGTAAGCGTCTTTTAATTTCATGGCTGCAATCACCATCTGCAGTGATTTTGGAGCCCAAAAAAATAAAGTCTGACACTGTCTCCACTATTTCCCGATCTATTTCCCATGAAGTGATGGGACCAGATGCCATGATCTTAGTTTTCTGAATGTTGAGCTTTAAGCCAACTTTTTCACTCTCCACTTTCACTTTCATCAAGAGGCTTTTTAGTTCTTCTTCACTTTCTGCCATAAGGGTGGTGTCATCTGCATATCTGAGGTTATTGATATTTCTCCCGGCAGTCTTGATTCCAGTTTGTGCTTCTTCCAGCCCAGCGTTTTTCATGATGTACTCTGCATATAAGTTAAATAAGCAGGGTGACAGTATACAGCCTTGACGTACTCCTTTTCCTATTTGGAACCAGTCTGTTGTTCCATGTCCAGTTCTAACTGTTGCTTCCTGACCTGCATATAGGTTCCTCAAGAGGCAGGTCAGGTGGTCTGGTATTCCCATCTTTTTCAGAATTTTCCACAGTTTATTGTGATCCACACAGTCAAAGGCTTTGACATAGTCAATAAAGCAGAAATAGATGTTTTTCTGGAACTCTCTTGCTTTTTCGATGATCCAGCGGATGTTGGCAATTTGATCTCTGGTTCCTCTGCCTTTTCTAAACCCAGCTTGAACATCTGGAAGTTCACGGTTCACGTATTGCTGGCTTGGAGAATTTTGAGCATTATTTTACTACACAGTATTAATATCTTTTTTTTTTTAATTGGAGGATAATTACAATGTTGTGTTTGTTTCTGCTGTACAACAGTGCAAATCAGCCACAAGTATACACATATCCCCTCCCTCTTAAGCCTCCATCCCACCCACCCCCTTTCCCACTCTTCCAGGTCATCACACTGCACTGAGCTGAGCTCCCTGTGCTATACAGCTGCTTCCTGCTAGCTAGTTATTTTACACACAGTATATCAGTGCTACTCTCCAACTCGTCCCACCCTCTCCTTGCCCTGCTGTGTCCAGAGTCCGTTCTCTATCTCTAACTCTGCCCTGCAAATAGGTTCGCATCACTATCTTTATCCAAGGATGGACCCTGCTCTGGGGCCCGCCCACAGGGACAGTAAACTGCAGATAGAGCAATCATCTGGGTGATTCTCTTCCCCTGAGCCTGCATGGAAGGAGAAGCGCTCAGTCTGCCTGTCACATCCCTGTGGCCTTTTCCACCACCACCCTCTTGGGAATAGAGGACTCGCCCCTGTGACTGGCAGTGAGGTCAATCCAGGTAGGGTCCTAGAGGTTATTCCTGGGCCCCAAGCTTGGACCCTGAGGAAGCGGAACAGCAGGGACTGTGCCCCTCCTCCACATAGGACAACTGCCCTGTTATCAGTTCCCCAGAACTCTGTTCCCAGACTTACTGAGAACTGGAGAAACCAAATGAAAGTGCCAGGAGATGGTACAGAATATGTAGGCCTTTTAGGAAGAAGGATTTGCATTAACAAAAAAATTTGAGAAGTGGATTTCGACCAAAAGTCACTTTCATGCCTGCAATATAGAGTTATTTATAGTTACTGCTTTATTGGCAAATTTATATTGCTAATAAAACAATATTGGCAACATAGATTATATTATAGTATTATATTTTATATTATATTGTATTATTCAGGCGTGGTGCTGAATATACCGCATCTTCTCCCTTATTTATTCATTTTTGGCCTCGCCAAGCAGCATTTGGGATCCTAACATCCCCACCAGTGATTGAACCCATGGCCCCCTGCAGTAGAAGCAGAGCCTTAACCACTGGACATCCAGGGAGTTTCCCACAATATACATTTAAAAAGAAGCTTCTGAACTGAATTATAGTGCCACTGCATCTCAAAGTTTAGCAGTTGTATCAGCAAACAAAACGTTCAAGGAAACCAATAGGTCTTGTGAGTCTCTTCTGAAGCAGCCACTAGAAATCCCTTCACCAACAAGTAATCATATTCCCACTCTCGCCTCTAAATAGGAAAGGCATGCAGTCAGAGCAGGAGGAGATGTTGTCCCCTCATCCTTTCTCCAGTTGGCAACTGACCGTCCCCATGGAGGTCTCTCATTTAGATGTTGGCGAAAACATCTATTGAAACTCAGTAGGCTCATCACCCGGAATGCTGGTCCCCCTCCTTTCCTTCAAGTTCTATATTTGCATCCACACAGTCCTTTCCAAATTCCTTTGGTTTCTGGATCATTCTTATCTGAAATCCATGTTCTCTTTTTTTTTTTTCCTTTGGCATAGGTCAGGGTTTCTTTTTCCCTGAGTGTGGTGCATGGGACAAAGCTTAGAATGGACATGCAGTGGTTTACTCATGGTATTGTTTTCACTTACATCTCATAAAAATGTTGGTCTGCCAGAATGATTTCAAGCTTCAGTGTATAGTGGGAGCCCATAGTTAGTTAATTTGAAAGCTCCACATACTCTAAGAATCTCATAGAGGCATTTTCAGTAAGATTTTAAGGATAACAGATGGGCATCAGGCAAGGGGAAAAAGTTGGCTCTCAGATGTAAACTTCCACTTCAAACTCATCCATCGAGTCAGGTTGAAAAAGGTGAGGAAGATACATAATTCACTGCAGACCTGTCTTTGTGACCTTATCAAGATTGTGAATATTTAGCAAATCTTAAGAAAGTAATAGACATTATTTAGCTATCTTTATAATTCAAAACTGTGAATATCCTAAATTCACAACATAGTCAAGTTTTAGAGACTAAGACATAAACTCATTTATGCTTACACATTGTTCAAAATAAAGGAAAGAACGCCTTAGAAACCCCGGTTCATCAGAATTAATTTAGAATGCACAAAACCAAATACATTTAGTGTGGGGGAACTCCCGGCATTTACAAGGCTGGGGTTCAGTTCAGTTCAGTTCAGTCGCTGGGTCGTGTCCGACTCTTTGCAACCCCATGAATCACAGCACGCCAGGCCTCCCTGTCCATCACCAACTCCCAGAGTTCACTCAGACTCATGTCCATTGAGTCAGTGATGCCATCCAGCCATCTCATCCTCTGTCGTCCCCTTCTCCTCCTGCCCCCAATCCCTCCCAGCATCAGAGTCTTTTCCAATGAGTCAACTCTTCACATGAGGTGGCCAAAGTACTGGAGTTTCAGCTTTAGCATCATTCCTTCCAAAGAAATCCCAGGGCTGATCTCCTTCGGAATGGACTGGTTGGATCTCCTTGCAGTCCAAGGGACTCTCAAGAGTCTTCTCCGACACCACAGGCTGGGGTTAATGGCTAGATAAATGGAATAGGATTAAGAACATATTCCAAAACTATTCTTCATCTTAGTGAACAGAGATGTCTTTCCTCTGTTGTCATTGTACTTCAGCGGGCGCAGCCCCAGCAGGAGAAGGCCAGGGTGCCAGCTCTAGGGTACTTTATAATCTGAAACAAGTTGTCTCAACTATGTCAGCGGTCTGTATATACTGGGCGATCCTGCGGCCCAGGTGCACAGGCGTCTGCGCGATGAGGAGCTTGAGCACGGCCCAGAGCCCTGGGTACCGCCTTCCAACGCAAGCCCCACTCACTATTAGTCACCTGACTGCAGGCCTGCTAAGTATCAAGTTCCTATAACACAGGATGGTTAACCTCACAGGGTTGTAGTGGTGATTACATGAGATAATGTGTGTCAAGTGTTTAACACAATGGTCCACCTAAATGCTCAGGAAATGTCGCGCGTTATGGTTTACAAAACATTTTTACATACAGTTGGAGAAGACTCTTGAGAGTCCCTTGGACTGCAAGGAGATCCAACCAGTCCATTCCGAAGGAGATCAGCCCTGGGATTTCTTTGGAAGGAATGATGCTAAAGCTGAAACTCCAGTACTTTGGCCACCTCATGTGAAGAGTTGACTCATTGGAAAAGACTCTGATGCTGGGAGGGATTGGGGGCAGGAGAAGGGGATGACAGAGGATGAGATGGCTGGATGGCATCACTGACTCAATGGACGTGAGTCTCAGTGAACTCCGGGAGTTTGTGATGGACAGGGAGGCCTGGCGTGCTGCGATTCATGGGGTCGCAAAGAGTCGGACACGACTGAGCGACTGATCTGATCTGATCTGATCTGATACTATCTCTGTTCACTTCTCAAAAAGCCGCCAAGGTATGTTTTATTGTTGCCATTTTCTCAGTGAATCACCTGAGGTTAGAGATTCTCAGCCATTTTCCAATTCACACAGAAGACTCAGTCCGTCTGCTCAGATAGTCTCTTAACATTTCTCCACCTCCATCCCCTCAACCCACCCCTCTACCCCACCTCATCCTACCCCATCCCCTCCCATTCTCATCCCATCTCATGCCCCACCCCTGTCTTTTGACCACAAGGCAGTTGAGCTACTTATTTTAGACCTTCTAAAAGTCCTAGACAACATCAAAGCTCACACTTTCCCTCAATCAAATCTAGCATAATGCATAAAGCATTTTTTTTGCATATGCAAAAAAAAACTCTGGGTTCTAATCCTAGCTCTGCCACTCCAGGTTGTGCTCCTCTGGTCAAGCTGTCCAGCTCGCTATCTTTCTCTCCTTCTTCCTGGTGTGGCACCAACTTCCTCTCATATAGGCCCTTGGAAGGAACCATGGAGTCAAGGCTCTGTCCAGTTTAGTCACTTAATATTCATTAGCTACAAAGTTTAATTATTCAGTCAGTGGTAAAGAACCCACCAGCCCATGAAGGAGACAGCAGAGATGAGTTGTTCGATCCCTGGGTCAGGAAGATCCCCTGGAGGAGGGAATGGCAACCCACTCCATTATTCTTATCTGGAGAATTCCATGGACAGAGGAGCCTGGTGGGCTACAGTCCATGCGGTCACAAAGAGTCTGACATGACTGAGCGACTAACAGAGCACTTTAAATGTAAACAATGACCTAGCTGCTGAATGTCCTGCTCTGTTCAGTCACTAGATTACCAGACAGGCAGGTCCACCTACAGCCATAGAACCCAATTCACCCCAGAGGTGGGGGAGTTAGCCCCACCCACTGAGAAACAGCGATAGGCATTAGGTAAATATTTGCTGCTTAAAAGGTTGTCCTGAAGTGGGGTTTTGCAGATAATCTCTTTGTTTCATCACCATCTTTGCTTTCTCTTCCAAAAGCTTATCTGCCTCTGGAATTTATCCTTTAAAAATAATCACAAAGAGAAGAAAGCGGAAAAAAGTTATTCATGATATTTGTTATATGAGCCTTAGGGACAAAACTCCATTCTCTCTCCCCATCAATAACCTACACTTTCAAACATTAAGGATTCCTTCTGGACTATTTTAAGGAGCGGATTTATTAGTTCTATAGCATCTTGTAATCCTGAGGTATTTAAGAAAACTACATTCTTTGGATTCTGAAACTCTGGCTGTTTCCCCGAGCTACTTCAAACAATGCAACTTTTGCTGACGGGGCACTTCACAGGCCAGTAGTGTTGTTGAATTGTAAGTAAATAATCTTGAAACAAATCCGTAGTTGACACACTGTCATATTATGTTTACTGCTCCAGAGGAGGGATTTATTCTGAGGATATTGAAAAATTCCATTGCTGGTTGGGGGAAGTGACAATTGGGATCACTCATAAATTAAAATGACTGCCCTCTGTAGCATAGATATGGTCCAAAACATTGAACATACACTAAAATGTCATATGCGAAATAAAACAGCGCTGGATAGAAACAGGTAACGTCACTAAATAAAAACAGACACTGTAGAAATGACAGGTGTTTAAATTGCCAAGTTTGGCTAGAGCTAGTGCTGTCCTTCTCCCAGGATTAATAAACGCGGGACTTCTAAAGTGAAGCAGAAAAACGAACTTCAAGTGCATCCTGCTTTGGTTTAGCATAGATTTCATGATGTAATAGAGGTTACTTTTTTTTTCCCCTACTGCTACTGCTGCTAAGTCACTTCAGTCGTGTCCGACTCTGTGCGACCCCATAGATGGCAGCCCACCAGGCTCCGCCGTCCCTGGGATTCTCCAGGCAAAAACCCTGGACTGGGTTGCCATTTCCTTCTCCAGTGCATGAAAGTGAAAAGTAAAATTGAAGTCGCTCAGTCATGTCTGACTCTTCGCGACCCCATGGACTGAAGCCTACCAGGCTCCTCCGTCCATGGGATTTTCCAGGCAAGAGTACTGGAGTGGGTTGCCATTGCCTTCTCCTTTTTTTTTTTTTCCCCTAAATGGCTTAATATTTAACGAGCCTGCTATCTGTTTTCTTGTAAGAAGGGCATTAGTACTGTAACTTTCTAGAAACCAGGACCTGCTCTGCTGTCTCTCCCAGGCCTGGTTCTCTTAGGGGTTGGCCTGGTTTTGCAGATACGGGTGTTGGTGAGGGAAGGCCGTTTAATGGGGTGTAGGGACAAAGGGATGTGGATTGCCAAGAGAAATATCAATAACGTCAGATTTGCAATTGACACCATACTTATGGCAGAAAGCGAAGAAGAACTAAAGAGCCTCTTGATGAAAGTGAAAGAGGAGAGTGAAAAAGTTTGACTTAAAATTCAACATTAAGAAAACTAAGATCATGGCTTCTGGTCCCATCACTTCATGGGAAATAGATGGGGAAACAATGGAAACAGAGACAAACTTTATTTTTGTGGGCTCCAAAATCACTGCAGATGGTGACTGCAGCCATGAAATTAAAAGACACTTGCTCCTTGGAAGAAAAGTTATGACCAACCTAGACAGCATATTCAAAAGCAGAGACATTACTTTGTCAACAAAGGTCCGTCTAGTCAAGGCTATGGTTTTTTCCAGTGGTCATGTAAATATGTGAGAGTTGGACTGTAAAGAAAGCTGAGTGCCAAAGAATTGATGCTTTTGAACTGTGGTGTTGGAGAAGACTCTTGAGAGTCCCTTAGACTGCAAGGAGATCCAAACAGTCCATCCTAAAAGAGATCAATCCTGGGTGTTCATTGGAAGGACTGATGTTGCAGCTGAAACTCCAATACTTTGGCCACCTGATGCAAAGAACTGACTCATTTGAAAAGACCCTGATGCTGGGAAAGATTGAGGGCAGCAGAAGAAGGGGACAACAGAGGATGAGATGGTTGGATGGCATCACTGACTCAATGGACATGAGTTTGAGTAAGCTCTGGGAGTTGGTGATGGACAGGGAAGCCTGGCTTGCTGCAGTCCATGGGGTCACAAAGAGTCAGACACAACTGAGCAACTGAACTGAACTGAAGGACAAAGGCTGAGGAAGGAAGGGTCCTTTATGTCAGCAGCAACTTCTCTAGGCTCTTGTTTTTGTTGTTCAGTCACTAAGTCATGTCCCACTCTTTGCGACCCCATGGGCTACAGCACACCAGGCTTCCCTGTCCTTCGCTATCTACCAGTACAGTTCACTTCAGTTGCTCAGTCATGTCCGACTCTTTGTGACCCCATGAACCACAGCACGCCAGGCCTCCCTGTCCATCACCAACTCCTGGAGTTCACCCAAACTCATGTCCATCGAGTCAGTGATGCCATCCAACCATCTCATCCTCTGTCATCCCCTTCTCCTCTTGCCCTCAATCTTTCCCAACATCAGAGTCTTTCCCCATGAGTCAGCTCTTCGCATCAGGTGATCAAAGTACTGGAGTTTCAGTTTCAGCATCAGTCCTTCCAGTGAGTATTCAGGGTTGATTTCCTTTAGGACTGACTAGCTTGATCTCCTTGCAGTCCAAGGAACTCTCAAGAGTCTTCTCCAACACCACAGTTCAAAAGCATCAATTCTTTGGCACTCAGCTTTCTTTATGGCCCAACTCTCATATCCGTACATGACTCCTGAAAAACCCATAGCTTTGACTATACCGACCTTTGTCAGCAAAATTATGTCTTTGCTTTTTAATACGCTAAGTCTGTCATAGTTTTTCTTCCAAGGAGCAAGTATCTTTTAATTTCATGGCTGCAGTCAGTGTCTGCAGTGATTTTGGAGCCCAAGAGAAAAAAATGTGTCACTGTTTCCACTTTTCCCCTCCAATTCTCTAGGCTAACTCCATCTAAATCCCAGCCACTTGCAATTACAGAAAGTCAAGAACAAAACAAGGATTAAACTACAACACTCCCTTGTGCGTATAATAAACTTCCTCTGATACATTTTACAGTTTTTTAAATAGACTGTGTGCCTTTTTTCTTTTTTTTTTTGACCAGGCCATGTGGCATCTTAGTTTCCTAGTGAGGGATGGAAGCCCACCCCCTGCATTGGGAGTGTGGAGTCTTTATCATTGGACCACCAGGGAAGTCCCCAATGTGTGCTTTTTGGAGATGATCACTTTATATTTTAATGTAATAATGGTCATAGAGATAGGAGAGAACAATACTTCAGTGCTCAGCCTTCTTTCTGGTCCAACTCTCACATCTGTACATGACGACTGGAAAAACCATCGCTTTGACCGTATGGACCTAGATGTGCATTGTGTGCTGTGCTTTAGACACTCAGTCTTGTCCAACTCTTTGCAACCCCATGGACTGTAGCCCACCAGGCTCCTCTGTCCATGGGATTCTCCAGGCAAGAATACTGGAGTAGGTTGCAAGAATACTTGGATCTTCCCAAGCCAGTGACTAAACCCAGGTCTCCCACACTGCAGGCAGATTCTTTACCATCTGAGCCACCAGGGAAACCCAAGAATACTGGAGTGGGTACCCTTCTCCAGGGGATCTTCCCAACCCACGAATCAAGACATGCATTACCATGGATGAATATTAAAAACATAATGTTGAAGTAGAAAGTCAGAGAAGACTACTTCAATGTGATTGAATTCATATGAAAAGTTCACTAAAAGGCAAAACTCACCAATTTATTGTTTAGAGGTCAAAACTTACATATGGTAAATATACATACCCTCACATAGCTGCTACTGCTGCTGCTGCTGCTAAGTCGCTTCAGTCATGTCCGACTCTGTGGACCCCATAGACGACAGCCCACCAGGCTCCCCCGTCCCTGGGATTCTCCAGGCAAGAACACTGGAGTGGGTTGCCATTTCTTTCTCCAATGCATGAAAGTGAAAAGTGAGAGTGAAGTCGCTCAGTTGTGCCAGACTCTTAGTGACCCCATGGACTGCAGCCCACCAGGCTCTTCTGTCCATAGGATTTTCCAGGCGAAAGAGTACTGGAGTGGGGTGCCATATGAGCCCAAATTTCAGGATAGAGGGTAACTAGAAGAGACAGTGAGGAAAAGGGAACAATATACTCAAAAACACTGGTAATGAGGAATTCCCTGGTGGCCCAGTGGTTAAGACTCCAAGCTTCCAAAGCTGGGGTGCCCTGGGTTTGAACCCTGATTGGGGAACTAGGATCTTACATGCCATGCAGACAAATAAATAAATAACATTTGTAATTTTTAAAAAAGGAAGAGGAAAGAGACTTCCTCGGTGGTCCAGTGGCTAGGACTCGCTGCTATGGCAGGGAGCACGGGTTTGATCCCTGGTTGGGGAACTAAGATCTGTGTGCCCAGCCCTGCAAAAAAAAAAAAAAAAAAGGAAGGGAAACTTGCCAGTTTTTATTTGTGAGCATGAGTCTAGTTGGCTAGAACATGCACAGCCTGGAGGCAGGAAGGTCCAGCCATACAGAGGGGTTGTGAGCAGACGTGAGGCTTTGAAGGGGGCCATGGAGGCTCCTTCGAGCTGTGCAAGACTGTCCCCTCTCCTGCTGTTGATGACCTTCAGTCTTTCAGTGGACTTGAGCCAGGAAAAAGCACTCGAGCAGATGCAGGGCTGTAGTCACCCTGGTGAGCTGCACCCAGCAGCAATAACCTGCCTGGGGCACATCAGGGAAACATATTTTGTATACAGTATCAATAGTGTATGTATGTTAGTATCAATCTCCCAATTATTTATCCATTCTGTTGTTGATTGACGTTTGGGTACATCAGGGAAACGTATTTTATATACAGTATCAATAGTGTATGTGTGTCAGTATCAATCTCCCTATTATTTTACCCATTCTATTGTTGATTGACATTTGGGCTGTTCCTAGTGTTTTTCCTCCAAAAAAAATGCTTCTAAGAATATAACTGTACTGGTCTTCAGGGCATATGTTCAAGAATTTCTCCCGAATGGAATTGCTTATGCATGCATATTCATCTTCACTAGGTAATGCAAAATTGTTTTCTAAAGTAATGTATCATTTTACATTCCTCCTCTCTTTAAATATTTCCCACCAACACTTGGCTTTGCCTGACTTTTAAATTTTTGTTCTTTGGTCCATTTAATCTTTTTCCTCTGTTAGTAATGAGAGTTAGCTTCTTTTTATAAGTTTCCAGGCCATTTGCATTTTCTTGTCTGTAAATGCCTGCTTTCACTTCTTCAGGGTCTCTTTCTTGATGAACCCCAGGAGTTCTTTACCTATTTGGGATACTAAAACTTTGTTGGTGCATAGAATGTCTGCCAGGAAGGCTAACAGAATTTCTCCCATCCTTGTAGGCACCTGCCCCCTTCCTTCATCAGGAGTCGGGGTCTCTATCTACTCCTCTGTGGTCTGAGCTGACCCCGTGTCTTGCTTTGATCGACAGAGAGGAACAGCAGGGAGGCTGTGTGACCCCCGGGCATCAGCCTTGAGGCCTTACAGATTCCGTTTCACCCTCTTGGAAGCCAGCTGCCTCGTGAAAAGTCCCAGCTCTCCTGCTGGCGAGAGAGGCCTTGTGGACAGAGAGGCTCCCGAGGGTGAGACCATGTGGGGAGAGCAGAAGGCCCAGCCCCTCTCCACCCGCCCCCCTCCCCGTAGTCTTTCCAGCCGCCTGGGCTCATATGCTGTACATCTGTGTGAGACTGTCTTGAAGGTTCCAGCCCCCACCAAGCTCCCAGCTGGGTGCCCGTGTGACCTCAGCTGACGCCTCTAGAAGCAGAAGAACTGGCCATCTGAGCTCAGCCTGGATTCATGACCCACAGAATCACGGGCAATAAAATAATTGCTTCCAGCCAGCAAGTTTTGGGATAGATTGTTATATCACAGATAATAGAAACAATTTACCGTACATGTTTCTAAAAGTCTTCTCCCACCCTCTGGCTTTTTTTTGTTGTTTACTCTCTCTCTGTTATCTTTTCACTATCAAAAGTTTTAACTTATAGTAGAATTGATTTCCCGAGGTTTTATTTTATGGTTAGTGCTTTTAATGTGTTCTTTGAGAGATCTGTTTCTACTTTAGTGTATTTTCTACTAAAATTTCAAAGTTTTATCTTTCACAGTTAAGTTTCTCTTTCTCTCTTCCTCCCTTCCTCCTTCCCTCTCTCTTTCTTTCTTGGTTGCCACATGCAGCATGTGTGATCTTAGTTCCACCTCCAGGAATCAAACCATACTTCCTGCATCGGAAGCGTGGAGTCTCGACCACTGGATCCCCAGGGAAATTCTTCATGTTTAAGTTTCTTAATCTGTCCTGAATGGGGTAAAATAGGGGTCCATTTGCCTTTTTGTCCGTTTCACCATCATACATGGAATGGTCGTATCAGTTTCCCACGCATGCTGATTCTATAGCTGGACCCTTAATTCTGTTTGGCTGTTGCTATACCTGTATCTCACACAGATGGCACTAGTGGTAAAGAACCTGCCTGTCAATGCGGGAGACCTAAGAGATGCAAGTTCGATCCCTGGGTTGGGAAGATCTCCTGGAGGAGGATATGGCAACCCACTCCAGTATTCTTACCTGGAGAATCCCATGGACGGAGGAGCCTGGCTGGCTGCAGTCTGTAGGGTTGCACAGAGTTGAATACAACTAAAATAACTTAGCATGCATGCACAAACTGTATCTCACTGACTAAATTACTACAGTTTTATGTAAGTTTTGATCTCTGGTAGGACAAAACCCTTTTATTTTTCATGACTGACTTGGCTATATTCTTGACTATTTGGACTTCCTTATAAATTCTAGTTATCATCTTATTGAATTCCATAATGAATTCTCTTTGAGATTTTGATTCAATTTGTATTGACTCCATAAACTATTTGGAAGGGGGATTTATGTCCTAAATAATTGAGTGTTTAAATCTATAAGCATCTCTTTCTTTAGTTTTAAGAAAGTATTATTTAATGTCTTTTTTTAAAGTTGTATGATTTTCTACATATAAGTCTTGCACATCTCCTGTTGGACTTATTCCAAGGTATCTTTTATTCTTAGTTGCTAGTTTTAATGATATTTTTTCATTTATTTGAATATTCTAACTGGCTGATGAACAGAAATCCAGTTGGCTTGGTGTATTGATTTAATATTATGGGAATCTTAATAATCTTATTTTAATTCTAATCATGTGTAAATTTCTGTGGGTCTTCTATATACAACTAAATCATCTCTGAATAGCAGTTTTGTTTTCCCTTTTCCAATCCTTATAATTAAAAAAAAATCTAATCTGTTGGCAAGGACCTTCAAGTGTTACATGAGAATATTTATCTTTTTCATGATTCTAAAAGGTTTACTTTTAATGTTTCATGATTGATTGTAATGTTTCATGTGTGTGTGTGTACTGTAATCAGATTAAAGATTGGTTAGACATATGCTTTATAATTCTGCATGGCAACTGAATTTTATTCTTTTCCTGCATGTTCTAAGAATGTTTTCCTCTTTTAAACTGTTTAATTACTTGACTTTTAAATATTGAGCCCACTTTAAATTCTTAGAATAAATCTAACTGGATCGTAGTATATTGCATTTTTCATATATTACTGGCCACAGTTTGCTATTATCTTGTTTAGGATTTTTGCATCTATGTTCCTAAGTGAGATTACCCAATACTTTTTTTTCATCTTTTGCCCTGGTCAAGTTTGAATGTTAAGGTTAAGCTCTCATTGTAGTATAAGTTTGGGATTAATCTCTTTTTTTTCTGTAATCTGAAAATATTATAAAACTTAGAACTTTTAAATTCTTGAATGTTTGGTAGAACTCAACAGTAAAACAATGTACTTGGTATTTTCTTTGAGGAAAGATTTTGAATTACTTCAATTCCTTGTATGAATTCAATTTCTTTAATAATTCCTTTTATGGCTCAGTTTCTTCAGTGTGTATAGAAATATGACTTTCTATTTCTTCTTGAACCAATTTTGATCTTTTAAGTTTTTGTAGTAACTTTTGTAGCAACACTACAATATTGAAATTTATTGGCACAAAGTTTATGTAGTATTATTACATAGTATTTCAAATCTCTTCTGCTACTATCGTCATTTCTCCTTTACTATTCCTAACATTATTTATGAATGCCTTACCTTTCTTCTTGGCCAGTCTTGCCAGAGATGTGGCAATTTTATTAGCCTTTTCAAATAACCAAGATTTGGCTTTGTTGATCCTCTTAGTATCATGTTTCCCCCATGAATTTCTTCTATCTTTATTATTTTCTTCTTCCTCTTTTCTTTTTTTCCCCTGCTACTCTTTTTAATTTCTTAGTTCACAGATTTTCAGCCTTCATTCTGTACTGCTATAAGCATTTAAGGCTATAACATTTTTCTATTCCCCTTTAGAATATTTTAATGTTTGATAAGTAGAAATAATTGCTAATATTAGATATTTAAAACTTCTATTAATGATAAGCGATCTTTTTTGAGATAGTCAATATCCTTCATCATATTTAAAATTTTTGGTTTAATAGCTTATGCTACAACTACTTGCAAGTCTGGTTCTAAGTTCAGTTTATTTCTATACTTGATGTTAAAGACTATCTTAGCTGAAAATATACCTCACTATATATATATATATATATATATATACACACACACACACACACACACACACACAAGAATGAAAAATATGCGTTGTTGGGTTCACTTATACATGATGGCATCCATTTTTAAAGTTCCAGGCACAAATTATGCAAACTCTTTCTTAATATGTGGTTAGGAAATTTCCATCTTCGCTGATCTGCTGATCTGAGGATGTTGCTTTATCTATATTTGACAAATGGTTCAAAAACCACTAACATTCTTCATCTGGAAGAGTTAAAAATAATAATCTTTCCCTAAGTCTAAGCAGGGAGATAAAAGGGTTCTAAGAGCCAAAACACATCTTTTCAGCAAGAAAGTAACATAATCATAGAAAGATTTCTAAACATACTGTGCAGAAGCTATCTTTTCTGTAGGCTTTTATCTTGGACAGAAAACATGTTCCTAAGTTTTAGTTCAGCAGAAGCCTCCTACTGCCTTATGGGTATTTCATTACATTTCATCTTAATTATGGTTTTTCCAGTGTCAAAAATCTAGATAGTGAATTATTTTAAAAAGCATATTTTAATTTATTATCATTATTTATATCGCTTACAGGCAAGTGGAAGAATTCAGAATATGATCATCCACTTTGTTTTTGACCCAGGTGACCTCAGCATTCACTTACATCCCTAGAAAACTGAGGGTTTCATGGTCATGGCCAAGCAGGGGATATGTGGTAGGCTCTCAGTAGGTAATGGTTGGGTGCATGTATGAATGAATGACCTCTTGTTTGGCTTCCTCTGTAGGCTGTGATTTGAAAGAAGGGACCACTTATTCATTTCTGTTTCCTAAGCATCTAGCCCAGTGCCTGCACATCATGAGTGCTAAATATTTTGGGGAAGAAAGGAAGTTAAAAACAGAAAGGACAGAAAGGAGAAAAGGAGAGAGAGAGAGACAATACTTGCATATGTTCTTATCTGGATGTTTCAGTTAAAAGGAATGCTTGATAGATTTGGCCAGTTCAACTTTGACCTTATTTAAAGCCTTTCCATGCTTATTTTTAATGAGAGCAGTCTAAAAAGAGTCTCAGGATGGTGATTACCTCTCTCTATGTGAAAATGTTTTCCGAAGGGCTAGAGGAACAAGTGAATTCTATTTTCATAGTGTCTCAAGGGTACCCCTCATTGCCTCTGGATTGGAAAATATTCCATTGTCTTTGATATTACTCTTTCGCAGTCTTTTAAAAGACAACAGGCTGAACGAGGCTTCTCCTTCCTGTGCCCTGGAAGTCCCTAGAGGGCTTAGATATTGTAATACTCACAGTTACTCAGAAGGGAAAGTGAATAAAGCCTAGTGAAAAATGCCTGGAAATCTTCAGCTCAGCGTGTTTGCACATAGGATGCACACTCTCCCAAAGACACTTCACTGCATGCCAGGTTGTTTAATCAATGCCTGTGACCAAGTTACATGGTTACCTGCCGTGAGATTTTTAGAAACCAACCCACCATGAACTCTCACTGGGAAGGTATTTGAATAATTAAAAACATTCCTCTATCAAAGGAGTCTCCTTCTGACAGTGGAATCCATAACTTCTGTGGCTTTTCTTTTCAAAACACTTAGATGAAAGAGGTGGTTGTGTTTTGTGCGGCCCCCAACAATGGTTTTAAAATGAGGCCCAGCTTTGTTCAAAACTGTGTGTGATGAGAACCTTAACCGTCTAAGATCAGGGCACTCAACTTCTTTTTGGGATAAGATGTCAAGTCTTCCTTGAGGAGGAATGGATGGTATAACTGGCCTACAGGGGATGTTTGTGTTTTGTTGTTGCTGTTGTTGGAATCTTGATGAGCTGTTTCTGTTTACACAGGAAGTCACCGGACAGGAAATCTCGCAGTAGGCTCCAGGCTCAAATCTCTGAAGATCAGTGAGACAGGAAACAGCAGTGCCTGAGTGCCCGCACACGCAAGCATCGCATCCTACTCACCGTGGAGGAAGAAAAAACAGCCGCAAGAAAGGCCCTGAGGTTTAAGACAGGACACATCTGGAGGAGGAGTTCAGGAGTAGCATGTGGTGATGTCCCAGGGAGGAAAATAACACCCTCTGAGCAATTTTTTTTTTTTTTTTAATGACAACCATTACAACAGCAATAGTTTCCAAGATTGAAGCTACTGAAATTCATCCAGACAAATCCAAATGGTCTGAAGCCATCTCAGAATGAAAGGGCCCTGCCATGGGGTTTAGAGACATTACTGATGAGATTAACAATCCTCTGGTACCATCAGAAGAAGCAGGCACCATCTCCATCATGTTTTGTCCCTGAATTGTCACCCACGGTGAAAACTGGATGGTACAGGGAAGAAGGCATGTTGTCATGGTAACAGAAAGAGATGGTCCTTGGAGAATCTGGAAATGGAAGCGTCCAGCACAGCGAGGAATTCTGACGTGTGTGACAGGTGGCTCCGACCACAGAGCAGACTTAGATCCCGCCAGATGAAGAGCTCAGTCTTTGACTGGAATCCTCCACCCTCCAGGCAGACTTACAAGAAAAGGCGGGCCCGGGGCCTGCGGGCCAACTATGACACTCTCTATGGCAAACACATCAGCTTTTGTAATTGAGAGATATGTTCTTCGTTCATAAATCAATTTTCTCAAGTTTGGTTCATGTAGACAGTCATTTCCCAGACTCACACACTCCAAATAAACTGATTAGAACAAGGTTTTCAAACAAAAGGAAAATCTGAGGCTCGGCTTCCAGGCTTCCTTGGCCTCATGCCCTCAGCTGCCCCAAAGGCCACAACTGACTGGAAGGGGCGCCAGGCACAGCTGTAACTTCAGCCACCTCGAGTGCCCAGGGTGAGACCAAGAGGGCATATCTATTTTTATTTTTTTAAAGATTTTTTTGATGTGGACAATTTTGAAAGTCTTTATTAAATTTGTTACAATATTAATCCTGTTTTGTTTTGTTTTTTTGACTAGGAGGCATGTGGGATCTCAGCTCCCAGATCAGGGATTGAACCCATGCCTCTTGCAGTGGAAAGTTAAGTCTTAACCACTGGACCGCCAGGGAAGACTCAAGGGGGCATATTTTAAGTCAGCTAGGTTGAGACCCGGGTTGATCCCTGGGTCGGGAAGATCCCCTGGAGGAGGAAATGACAACTCACTCGAGTGTTCTTGCCTGGAGAATCCCTTAGACACAGGAGCCTGGTGGGCTGCCGTCCATGGGATTGGAAAGAATTGGACATGACTGAGCATGTTCGCAGCAAGTCTCTTCAGTTTCTACTATATTCTCCATTCTGCCTTTTCTGAGCTTTGATTTCGGCTTTCACTTTTAGTACCACAGATGCTCCACCTTCCTTCAGTCGGATTTTCCGCTCACCTTTATGGAGCACTTCCAGTTTATGAAGCCTTTCACATTCATGATCTCATTTGGCCAACATAACCACCTTGGGATGTAGGTATGGTCATTATTCCCATTTCATGGATGAGAAAAATGAGGCTCAGAGAAGTAAAGTCACCTGCACATGCTCTCTCAGCTCATAGGCAGTGGGTGGAACCAGAACCTGAATCCAGACTTTCTGGTCTGATTTCTGTTGTGATGTATTAGTTATATCCTTAAATCACTGATACACACACTTTTTAAAGGAAGTCTTATATTCTTGTGAAAACATCTGAGTTCATAGATGGGTTGTATCTAAATACACTGTGTAGGATTCTTCTGTGAGGAAAATTTGTCTCTTCTCATCCCATTTACTCATTTATTCAATCATTTATATCATCATTGACTCATGGTCAATTCTTCATTTGCTGGTACTACATGAAGCTCCAGGTTCACCTTGTCTATTCCCTGCCCAGCCCTGAAACTATTCTCCTAGGAGTCCTCTGCCTGTTATTGGAGAATGGTATTTAGAAATCATTGTGTGTTCATTGTTGTTGGGGTGTCATTCTGGGTTCATTCAGCAGACAGAACTAGAGTACACACACAGAGCCAGGTATACTAACTCACATTTCCATACATGATAATGGGTTATTTGAATATTTTATTTTTTATTTATTTGACCGCACTGGGCCTGTGGGATCTAGGGATCAGATCTGAGACCCCTGCACTGGGAACATGGAGTCTTAGCCACTGACCCACCAGGAAAGTCCTGATAATTGGTTTTTAACAGATAATACACTAAAAATAAAAATACACTAAAAATAGCCCTGAAGAAGAAGAATTGGATCATCGGACTGAATTTTCTAAAACATGATACCTAATTTCTCAATTATAGCCACCATTACACAGAGTTTTTGTTTAAATCCATCTAGCACACCTAAATATTTCCTGATGTTAAATCAGTAGGTTCCTGCAATTTAAAAAGTGTTGCATTTCTGTATGTGCATTCAAATATGGACTAAAAACCCACTGAAACTCTTAAAAAGAAGCTAGAAAGTCTCTTTCCAAGTTTTTAAAAAGTGCAGCTATCAGAGTTTTTATAGGTGACACACATATTATACTATTTTTGGTAACAGAAGTCTATAATCATGGAAACAGTTTCATACATTCAATTTCACAATGCTTTTTTCATAGCACAAATTGCATTTAGACAATATTTTCTTTCTCATTCATTGTGTACATATCACCTTTATCATGAAGTGACAGAGTGAAAGGGTTTATTTACCTATTTATTGTTTCTATTGTAGTAAAACATATATAGCATAAAAATGACCATTTTAATCATTTTAGAGTGTACAGGTCAGTGGCAACATTCACACTGTCATGCAACCATCACTAGTTTCCATCTCTAGAACATTTCATCTTGCATACCTGAAAATCTGGACTAATTAAACAACTCCCCATTTCCTTCTCCCTCCAGCGCCCAGCCGCTACCATTCTACTTCCTGTCTCTATGAATTTGGTTACTTTAAGTACCTCCTATAAATGAAATCATACAGTATTTATCCTTTTTTAACTGACTTAGTTGATTTAGCATAATGTTCTCAAGGTTCATCCATGTTGTATCGTGTGTCAGAATTTCTTTCCTTTTTAAGGCTAAATAATATCCCATTGTGTGTAAGTATCACATTTTTTAAACCATTCTTCTGTCTGTGGACATTTGGGTTGTTTCCATTGTTTGTGTTTCGTGAGTAATGTTGCTATGAACATGGGTGTACAGATATCCATTCAAATCCTTGCTTTCCCTTCTTTTAGTGGAATTGCTGAGTCATATGGTAACCCTCATAGCTTAGTCTGTAAAGAATCCTCTTGCCATGCAGGATCTTCAATCCCTGGGTCTGGAAGATCCCCTGGAGAAGGAAATGGCAACCCACTCTGGTATTCTTGTCCATGGAGAATCCCATGGACAGGGGAGCCTGACAGGCTATAGTCCCTGGGGTCACAAGCGTCGGAAACGACTTAGCGACTAAACCACCACCACCATGGTAACTCTTGACCTCCCAGGTGGTACTAGTGCTAAAAAACCCGCCTGCCAATGCAGGAGATGTAAGAGACTCGGGTTCAATACCTGGATCAGAAAGATTCCTTGGAGGAGGGTATAGCAACCAACTCACCTGGAGTATTCTCACCTGGAGAATCCCATGGACAGAGGAGCTTGGTGGGCATAGTCCATGGGATCACAAAGAGTTGGACATGACTAAAGCAACTTCGGAGAGGGCAATGGCACCCCACTCCAGTACTCTTTCTTGGAAAATCCCATGGATGGAGGAGCCTGGTAGGCTGCAGTCCATGGGGTCGCTAAGAGTCGGACACGACTGAGCGACTTCACTTTCACTTTTCACTTTCATGCACTGGAGAAGGAAATGGCAGCCCACTCCAGTGTTCTTGCCTGGAGAATCCCAGGGATGGGGGAGCCTGGTGGGTTGCCGTCTATGGGGTCGCACAGAGTTGGACACGACTGAAGTGACTTAGCGTAGCAAAGCAACTTAGCATGCAGGCATGGTAACTTGAATGCAGTTTCTTTTTTTAGATTTTCTTGGTCACTTTCCATCTCTCTGTAATCTCATTTCTATAAAATCATCTCAACAAAGACATCTTTAAAACTCTCAAATACACTGCAAGTGAACACAAAAATTCTTTTTGAATGGACATAGTCTGTGTGAACTTAAACTGTTGGAATATTCCAAAGGCAGTTTGTTAAGCATTAGGAAATCTTGATTTTTCTTATTTTTAAAATAATTTTAATAAAGGCAGAAATCTTAATTTTTTTTTTCCTTCTCACACATCAAAGGACCACAGCTCTAGATGGCAAAGGAGGGAGAGGATGGGTGATGGCCCAAGTTCAATTTTTTGTTTGTCTGTCCTGCCCTCTCTCCACCTTGGAAAGTTGTCTCTAACTGCAGTGGGGGGTGGGCAGACGAGTCCCAGGCCTCCCTCCCCTGAGTGCTCTGCTAACCTCCCAGTTGTCATGACCACCAATCCCATGAATCTCTCAGGTCCCATTAACCCCTTGGCATCCCAGACCCTCAGCTCCAAACAGCTTGCTAAGAGTTCATCCGTTTTCTAATTTTCTCATAAGAAAATAGAGCAGAAGCCTGAGTCCTTGGGGCCCCAGTGTCAGGACTTACAGTGGGAATTTGCTCAGTGACTTTGCCCTGGGGATCAGTCCCCTCCAGTTGGTGTTGATAACCCATTCAAAGACTGCTAGTAGCTGTGGATTAATTGATATAAGTAGAAAAGCTCCTGCTGGGACCTACATACAGGACTTTGGCTGGCTGTATGTGTGACAAGACAGTGACAAGCCATTCTCACACCCTTCTTATGGAACTCATTAGCAGTGGCCCGTGCAGAAGACTACACAGTCAGAAAGACTCCCCCTGAGGCTGCTGCTCTGGGTATGTGTTCAACTCAAACTCAGAAGTGGAGCAGGCTTAGAATTACTCTACTGTCATGCATCTAGGCCTGCTCATACTTCATTTGGAAAGACAGCCATTGTTAGATAGTTTACTGTAAGCACACTTATGGGCTTCCCAGGAGGTGCTAGCTGTAAAGAATCTGCCTGCCAATGCAGGAGATGAAGGAGATGCAGGTTCTTACCCCTGGGTGGGGATGATCCCTTGGAGGAGGAAATGGCAACCCACTCCAGTATTCTTGCCTGGAGAATTCCATGGGCAGAAAATGGCGTTACTGATTCAATGGACATGAACTTGAGCAAATTCTGGGAGATGGTGAGGGACAGGGAAGCCTGGTGTGTTGCAGTCCATGGGGTTACAAAGAGTCGGACAGGACTTGGCAACTGAACAGCAAAGCATACTTATTCAACCATCAGACAATCCATGGACTCCTGCTGGATGTCCCTCAAACCCCCTTGGGGCTTTTCCTGTGACAGGCTCTACCAGGACACCTACCAGCACCTTTACTCCCCCAGATCAATGCTGACACTCTTCTGGCTGAAAACAAAAGAATGAATTTTCTCATTTCAACTTACTCATCTGGCAGAACCACCATGCCTACATGCCAATTCAAATATCAAAGAGAAAAATGGGCCTATAAAAAAGGGAAAGGGAACTTTGTAATTAATTGAGATTAATTAATATTTAATTAATATCAGCACTTCAGGTTTGACCAATAAAATAACACTGGGCCCCACCAGCTGACATTTGGAGCTTCAGCTGAGAATGTAAGCCTTTTTAAAGCAGGAAAGAAAAAGATACTGATGCAAAAAAAAGTACAAAATAAGTGGAGATCTTTATGTTGCTTTCTGCCATGAATGCTTGTCTATGGATTAAATACTGCACTGATTCACAAAATTCTATTTTCAAAACTGCTGTTACCCATGTGGAGATAATTTCCTAGGTGTTTTTCTTTTTTTTTTTAGTTTATTTTTAATTGAAGGATAATTGCTTTACAGTATTGTATTGGTTTCTACCAAACATTAACGTGAAGCAGCCATAGGTTCTGAGGTGTGCAATCTTGCATAACACAAGGGAGATATCATAGGCACAAACTGACCTTTGGTTCATATATGGAGCCCTGGACACGTGATACATAAAAGCTAGAAGACAGATCATTTTAGGCTGGGGGTTAAGGAACAATTCTGGGGAGGTGTGACTTGAAAGGTTGGTGGAAAGAGGGTACTGAAGGCTGCAGAGATGGTTTGGGATGTCACGGTACAGAGGATTGAGAGCAGCATCCATGTCTTTCCAGGCTGCCTGGAGTGTTGGGTGTGCAAAAATTCTGATAAGGGCTGTTGGAACCAGAATGCAGCTGCCCTTGAGTGTGAGGCGAAAGGAGGGTGGGAGACTGCTTCAGATTTTGAGCAGGGGAGTGAACATGTATTTCTACTTTTTTCTAGGACAAAGGGTCCTGGTTTTATGGTTCCTCTGAAGTTGAGGAAGGAAAGCCAGTCTGACAAGAAGAATCCCAGAAACTTTGTACTGGTTTCACGGAGTCAGGCAGAGGCTAGGCAGTGTTTCATGTTGAATTCTAAGAGTGCATTTTGACAAAGTATCATAGATAACATTATCTTCATTTTCTCAATCTATGTTTGAAAATCTGCTCTCAGTTCATCTTGCCATCATCATGAAAAGTCAAAGGAACATTGTCAGTGGGACAAGAGGAGCCAGTCTGTCGCCATGACCTCCCCCCACATAGGAGATGCTTGTCTTACTAGGTATTGTCCACTGATGCTCATTCTTGGGGACACTTGGCTTCCCACTTTCACTACCTGAACATGGCCGAATCTAGTTTGGAACCAAGCACTCCCAACATCTTGGCACGTAGGCCATTGTTAGGGTCCACACATATTTCCCCCAGTTTCAGCTTCAGTAGATCAGAATTCAACCAAAGTTACACAAATGTGTCAAATCATACAGGGAAACATGAAAGCAACACCATTCTCAGACAAAATCGAATGTGTATCTTCACCAACTAGCTTTACCCTTTGATACTCTGGATATAGCAGCTGTCTTCCCAACATCCATTCCCCTTTTTTCTGATATCCACTCCAATTTTAATTTAAATATGTGTGGGTGCTAAGTTGCCTCAATTGTGACCGACTTTCTGTGATCCTATGGACTGTAGCCTGCCAGGCTCCTTGGTCCATGGGATTCTCCAGATAAGAATACTGAAGTGGGTTGCCATGCCCTCCACCAGGAGATCTTCCCAACCCAGGGATCAAACTTGCGTCTCTTACATCTCCTGTTGTGGCAGGCAGGTTCTTTACCTCTAGCACCACCTGGATATCCACCCACCCATCCCTTAGGGGAAAAGATGACACCCTTGCATGAAAGAGCTGGGTGTATGGCTCAGCCAATTACATAATCTCAGCCTCTGGTCAGCATTTCTAGTCAGAGAGTGTCACCTGGACCTATTTGGGGTCAGAGGAAGTGATGAAAGCTTCGCTGAAGTCTTTGGAGAAGTACTCCTAGAAGAACTGACTCGTGACAACCAAAATGGGAAAGCCAGGAAGAAACTGAACTTTATGGGGAAAAGGTAGTTTTAGGGATGATGACTTTTGCTCAATAAATATCGCATGCCCACCATGTCCTGGGAACCAAGTTACTGCCCTCAGGACACACAGGCCAGTGGGGAAGCCTGGTACATACATAGGTCATGCAATATAAAGAGGTGAGGAAATTCATCACCATGAGCCCAGGGTACTGGGAGAAGATCCGTAATTGAAGGGATCAGAGAGGCTTCTGCCTGAGCTACCTGCTGGAATGAGCCTGAAGGTGAGGTTGGGTGAACGCTGCAAGCACGTAGGGCTATAGGAGCCAATGCACAAGGTCCTCACAGGAGCCAAAATAGGAATAAAGATGTTTACAAGGAGAGGCTGTTTACAGAGAGGTGTTTACAAGCCTTCCTCTGCATGACTGAAGTGGAACAGGGGAAGTAGTCATCCTTGGTACTGTGATCAGTATCATCGTCTGGACTATAATAACTCAGATCTTCAAAATGACAGGCTTCTCCTCTGGAGCAGAGTAAGTGGGGGCAGAGGAATCGTTCCTGTTTATTGAGTTCCTGTTATGTGTCAAGTACTGTGTTAAATATTATACGTATCTTGCCTGCTAGATTTGAAAATTGTAACAATCCACATTATAAGAAAGATGCATTTGAGATTCTGATAGGTTAAATCAGAGGGCCCCAACCCCCGAGCCACAGACCAGCACTGGTCCATGGCCTGTTAGGAACCAGGTTGCACAGTGGTGGGAGAGTGAGTGAAGCTTGATCCGCATTCATAGCGGCTCTCCACCTGAACCCTACAGTAAACGGCGTATGCCAGGGATCTAGGTTACGTCTCCTTCTGAGATCATCCTGAGACCATCCCCCCCACCCCCACCATGGAAAAACTGTCTTCCATGAAACCAGTCCCTCATGCCCAAAAGATTGGGGATGGCTGTGTTAAATCATTTTCCTCAGGTCACAGAGCTAGTAAGTGGTGGGGCAGGTTTGGGAATCTAGGTCATTCTGGCTCCAAAGAGCAGCTCTACACTTAGTTCTGAAGCCTATGTAGAATCAGCTTGAAACGTCAGTTTGAATGAACCCACTTGGTATTAATTAGAAGGAGAAATTGGCAAATGCAGTTTTAAATACTTTGAACAATTCTCTGGGGAGCACATTAAATATCTCAAAGCAAAGCAAAAACGTATATTAATAAGAACACAGCCATTCAAAAGGCAATTGTTCGCCATCAGTTCCAAACAGAATAAAAGGAGGGGAATTCAATTTCCCCACTTTTTCATGCCAAGGGCTCAGGCTCCAAGTTTCCCTCACTGCTCTCCCTTCACCTCTTCTCCTTACACGTTACAGATTCATTCCTTAAGATGTAAGCGGTATTTATAGGAAATGCTGATCACTGCCAACAAGTGAATACTCCCATTAAACACGGTTTAAAACAACCTTCTCTCCAGTTGTTTATAATAACCTCTTGGAAGTTTGAAATTAAAATCTGTCTCCCATCCAGCCTTTTCCCCGCCTCTTATATGACGCCAAACCAAGAACTTGCCCTTGAACATACTTCAATTCCCTGGCCCACCACCCGGACATGCTCTGTAGCTCATTATCTCAATCCCTAAATATTAGTCTTTTCTCTTGTCTTCTCTGGTTTCCTGGACATGATTCAGTCTCCCTGGGTATTTCATTGTTTATGTCAACGAACAAACTCTGTCCCTTCAAGAGACCCCTTCCCCTTGCCTGGCCCCATCATCCCTCAACACCTTCACAACAAAATGTGTGTTGAACTTCTCTTCTTTCACAGGGGGAGACCCTGAAGTTGAAAGAATCCAATCTCTTCATTAAAAAGACAAGGTCCTTGACCCTAAATGGGAAGCAAATCCAAAAAGAGGGAATATATGTACATGTAAAGGGCCGGTAAAGAATCCGCCTGCCAATGCAGGAGACGTGGGTTCAATACCTGGGTGGGGAAGATCTGGAGGAGAGCATGGCAACCCACTCCAGTATTCTTGTCTGGAGAATCCCCATGGACAGAGGAGCCTGGCAGGAGTCCATGGGGTCGCAGAGTCAGACACAACTGAAATGACCTAGCATGCATGCACATGTATACATGGAGCTGATTCAGTTTCTGTACAGCAGAAACTAACACAATATCGTAAAGCAACTACGCTCCAATTTTAATTACCTAAAAAGTAATAAAATAAGAAATCTACTTAAAAAGCAAAACAAGACAGAAAGAAGTCTTTGAGACCCAGAGAGTCTACACAATTTACTGAAACTCACACACTTGGGAAGAGGCTGTGTCAAAGCAGGAAGGTGGGACCCTCGGGTTCTAATTCAAAGCCCTTTTCACCACCCTGCACCTCCCCTCTCCCCATTCACACCCATCCCAACACCTTGTCAATTTGGTGTCAGATTTTGTCTGCCCGAAGCAGAGAGCATGTCCATTTTCACTGGTCAAGTGATCAAAGCACAGTGGAGGTCCAGGGGCAGTTGCCACAGGGGGTTTGTCTCATGGTCCAGATGCCATATGTGTGCTTTTCATCCTGAAACAAGGGCTCCTAAACCCGGGTATCTTCCCGAAGTCCCCCCCTCCAGAGCTGCTCATGAGTGTGTGTCATCCCTCTTCTGAGGATGTTTTAAGGTTTTAGCCGAAACATTTGAGAGAGAGAATTGCAAAGGCAAAGTTGGTGAGGGTGGGTGGGCTGGGCAGGACTTCTAAGGCAGGGCTGGGAATTGCTAAGCTCTGCAGGATCTGGGAGGGATGTGATCAAAAAAGGCTTTGCTTGTTTCCCATTGCTTTCACTGCTGGTCAAATGAACATAGCAGAGCACTCAGGGAAAGGAACCCTAAAGGGCAGACATTTTTTCAGAGAGGAGTAGGTCCCATGCAAAGCTGTCCTCCTTAGGATCACTCCTATCCTGACCCCTGCCCAGTGCGGGTGTAATCCTTTATGGGCGTCTATAGCCTGAAATACTTGTAAGTACTGGAAAACAGAAGGTGGATTTCTTTACAACCATAGAGGTGACCTTGGTAAGAGAGGAACAGCCCTAGCACCTGTATTTGGTGCAACAGGGCTGTAGTTACCCCGATCCAAGGCTGGCTGGCTTCAACAGCACGGAGGGTGTGCTTGATTTAATGCTCTGCTGTCGCTGCCTTGAAACTCTTACTAATGTTTGAAATAAGTCTCACAGTTTATTTTGCATTGGGCCCCATAAACCCTGAAGCTAGCCCAGCTGCTTGCCCTTCCTTCACCCCACTAACTTTCACATACAATTTCTTCTCTAAACTGGACTGAAGAGATTATCTTCTATTCATTCTTATTTCCCATCTGTGCCAAGACATGGAAGCAACCTAAATGTCCATTGACAGATGAATGGATAAAGAAGAGGTGGTGTGTGTGTGTGTGTGTGCGCGCGCTTAGTCGTGTCTGACTGTGCAATGCCATGGTCTGTAGCCCACCAGGCTCCTCTGTCCATGGAATTTTCCAGGCAAGAATGCGGGAGTGGGTTGCCATTCCTTTCTCCAGGGATCTTCTTGACCCAGTGATTGAAACTGCATCTCTTGGTTCTTCTGCTTTGGCAGGCAGATATTTTACCACTGCACCACCTACAAAGCCCCAAAGAAGATGTGGTACATATATACAATGGAATATGGGCTTCCCTGGTGGTGCAGTGGTAAAGAAGCTGCCTGCTCCAGGAAGCAGGGTTCGAGCCCTGCTCCAGGAAGATCCCATGTGCCGCAGGGCAGCTTTCCTACGTACGATGACTATGGAGCCCACGTGCCACAACCACTGAAGCCTGTGTGTGCCTAAAGCCTGTGCTCTGCAACAAGAGAAGCCACCACAGTGAGAAGCCTGCACACCACGAGAGAGAGTAACACCTGCTTGCCACAACTAGAGAAAGCCCTCATGCAACAGCAAAGGCCCAACATAGCCAAAAATCAAAAATAAATAAGTCTTTAAAAAAACCGCAATGGAATACTACTCAGCCATAAAAAAGAATGAAATGATGCCTTTTGCAGCAACATGGACGGACCTAGAGACTGTCATATCCTGAGTGAAGTAAGACAGAGAAAGATAAATATCATGTAACAATCACATATGCAGAATCTAAACTACAACACAGGCAAACATAGGTACAAAACAGAAATAGACTCACGGACATAGAGAACAGACTTATAGTTGCCAAGGGGGAGGGGAGGTGGGGGAGGGTAGAATAGGGAGTTTGGGATTAGCAGATGCAAACTAGTATACCCAGGATGGATAAACAAGGTTTTACTGTCTATAGCACAGGGACCCATATTCTATATCTCATGGTAAACCATAATGGAGAAGAATATGAAAAAGAATATATACACACACACACATATACTTGTATAACTGAACCACTTTGCTATGCAGCAGAAATTGACACAACATCGTAAATCAACCATATTTTAATAATTTTTTTTAAGTCTGCTCTTCTATACTTTTTTGTAGCGCCTTCAAATAGGAAATGAGTCATGACAAATGATTTAGATATAACTGATGTTTTCAGTTAATAATATGAAAGAGCAAAGGCAACCTTGATTCAACAACCCAGCACTGGTTAGACAAGATGCAGGCCAAGCACACAGCAGACTTCTGTGCAGCTATTACAAATCCTATTACAGAAATGCATTTGGGGACGTGGAAAATATTCATGATATAGCACAAAGTAGAACAAAAGCCAAACAGGGAACACATAGGCCCCCACACAGCCTCCGGGTTACTTTTGAGTGTCACCAAAACTGTGAATCTCCAGGAAGGGGCCTGTGCCAGGGGCTGGGGGCAGGGTCTGAACCCAGCAGCTGCTGTCTCTGACTTGTATTTTTCCTAAATTATTGTTGTTTCTGCCCTAGAATGTACCTGTGCTCTTCCTATCCCCAATTCCAGCACAGGATCAAGGATAAAACAGATGAGACCTTAAATCCAGAGCGTTACATTAAGAGACTTCAGAGAGGTGTGTCAGGATTGGCTGTGGTGCTTACAGGCTGAGTTGGCAAGTGCTGTCTGAGCAAACAGCCTCTTCCACAGTCATTTTATCGTGCTCATCTCACACATAAGAGCTTATCACTCAAACCAGATAATTTCTGTTAACATAGATACATTTGTGAGGGCCCAGGAAGACAGTGGGAGAAGGCGATGGCACCCTACTCCAGTACTCTTGCTTGGAAAATCCCATGGACAGAGAAGCCTGGTAGGCTGCAGTCCATGGCGTCGCTAAGTTGGATACGACTGAGCGACTTCACTTTCACTTTCATGCATTGGAGAAGGAAATAGCAACCCACTCCAGTGTTCTTGCCTGGAGAATCCCAGGGACAGGAGAGCTTGGTGGGCTTCCATCTATGGGGTCACACAGAGTCGGACACGACTGAAGTGACTTAGCAGCAGCAGCAGCAGCAGCAGGAAGACAGTGTGCAAAGCATTTGGTCTAACACCCCAGAGTTCCAGCCTGGCCTCAATAGCAGATGATGCCAAGGATGCTGCTCTTCTAGCTTCCTTTGTAGAAATAATAATAGCCACCTGGTCTAATTCCTGGGTCGAGTCCCACAGGAGAAAGTGCTTTGTAAAGTTCCGAACTTTCTAAACGTGTAAGGTGTATCTATCATCAGACAATGGTGAGGAACACCTGTAGGGAAGTAAACTTGGGTTTCTCCTTTCTCTAGCTGTGTCTTAACTGGAGACAATCACTTAAGTTCCTCAGGTTGGCTGACTGAAGGTCAAAGGCAGAGTCTGTCTGGTGGTGGTGCTTTAGTCGCTAAGTCATGTTCTATTCTTGCTACCCCATGGACTGTAGCCCACCAGGCTCCTCTGTCCATGGGATTTCCCAGGCAAGAATACTGGAGTGAGTTGCCATTTCCTTCACCAGGGGACCTTCCCCACCCAGGGATCAAACTCACCTTTCTGCCTAGATTCTCTCTAAAGATACTGCCAACGTGAAAATTCCACTGTTATGAAAACCACCTTTATGTTTCATTATCGTTTTTCGTTTCTTTTATATAATGGAAGACTGAGTCTTGAATTTGACTCTGTGAGGCTGTTCTGTGTGAGAGTATCTGTGGGGGTGGGGGGCTGGGGACCCTGAGGGGAAAGGAGAGGAGAGGAGGGTGGGAAGGAAGCGGGGCAGGAAAATGGAAAGGGGCCAAGTGATAAGACACTGCCACAGGCATTGCAGGTTGGAAAACAGAAGACTGAGAACTGGAGGCCTCTGTTTATGTGCCCTGAGGAGACAGGAAGCCCAGCACAGGGTGGCTGTGATGTCCCCATCCCCAGAAGCCCCTCTCTCCTCCCCACCCCACAAGCTGTTCTCTGACTGCTAGTGAACCCACCAGACTTTCCCACTCCACCCTCAGCTCCACCAAGCTCTGCCTCTGCCACACTAAATGTTCCTCAGACCTGATTTTGGTGTGGTCCTCTGCTTTTTCAATTTCTTCCTCTAAGGGGAAAAAAAACCTGATTCATGTATTTTAGATACAGTGGCTTTGATGAGTGAAGAACCTCTTGGGAATAATTACAGACACATCCACATGGAATGAGGGACAATTCTCTACCGAAATAGATTTCTTTCTACTGTTCCCAATTAAGATGCTGTCTTCTGGGATCCAGCTTCAAAGGCTGCATTTTCTCCTCGTGGAGGCCAATGACATCCTGTTATGATTAGTATCTGGACAGTGAAAGACCTGACCCCGTCTAGCCAGGTCCTCCCCGGCAAAGGACAGCAGGGACCAGAGACTGTGCGGTCTGGGCCGGGAGGTCAGACAAACCAGAGCGTCAGGCCAAGGGCAGCAGTGGTGTTGTAGCACTCCTTTGCGGCCTGAATTATTCTGGATGGTTAACTCAGCACTTAGCATCCTGCCTTTCCAGGCACATGTTCAGAGAAAGAAAATCAAGTTCCCCAATTAAAGTCACAAACTATGTCACTGTTTAAGGGCCCTTTCAAGATTTAAGATGGAGTGAGCTGAACACCCTAGAACAGCCTCCAGGATCACAGGATGTAAGTGCTGCAGAGACTGTTACTTCAAAAACAAGGATTTGGAGATCAGAAGGACTGGGTGACTTGCCAAAATCCCTCAAGACCATGGACATAAGTTTGTGCAAACTCCAGGAAATAGTTAAGGATAGGGAGGCCTGGCATGTTGCAGTCCATGGGGTCACAAAGAGTGAGACACAACTGAGCAACTGAACAACACAACTCAAGACCAGGCCAGCGAGATGGGACTCTTAGTCCTCTCCATTTTTTTTAAACCACATCACAAAGTCTGTTGAGTTAAAAGGAATGTAGAGCCTGAAATATGTCAGAGGTAATGTTATAAAAAGACCTCACCAGATCAACCTGACTGGTGCCTAAACAAAACCTTCAGACACAGACCCTGATTTTCACCCAGATTACAACAGAGGATGAGATGATAATGTTGCAGGAAGGGGGACCCCTTCCAGGGCCTGAAACTGGGCTCTTGTCTAACACTCGGAAATGAATTGTCTGAGGAGACACATGTGCTGACAAAGCAAGAGATTTTATTGGGAAAGGGCACCCGGGTGGAGAGCAGTAGGGTAAGGGAATCCAGGAGAACTGCTTTGCCACGTGGCTCGCAGTCTCGGGTTTTATGGTGATGGGATTAGTTTCCAGGTGGTCTTTGGCCAATCATTCTAATTCAGAGTCTTTCCTGGTGGCGCACGCATTGCTCAGCCAAGATGGATGCTAGCAAGAGGGATTGTGGGAAGTGGACAGACAAGGCAGTGTCTCCTTTCAACATTTCCCTGAACTATTCTGGTGGTGGCTTATTAGTTCTGTATTCCTTATCAGGATCTCCTGTCATAAAACAACTCATGCAAATGGTTACTATGGTGCCTGGCCAGGGTGGGCGGTTTCAATGAGCGTGCTTCCCCTAACAACTCGCCCCTGAGAAGCTTCATACTCAAGATACTTCTTGGGAATTGGGACAGAGGTCTCTTTCTTCTGTAACTTCTTCCTGCTGTGCATGGGCGTAGGCCTGCCTAGCAGAGCAGAAGTCTCTCTCTACCAGATCTAAGTCAAGGTATTTTTTGCCTGAAACCAGCATTCACCCTTGTAATAACTGCAATTTAGTTGGAAACTGTTGGCCCCTCTCAGAGATGAAATAGACAGGGGCCAAACAGAAGACCTAACAGGATGGTCATCTGTTAGGATGGAAATAGAAGATAACATTTGGGTGAGGGTTGCAGGGTTTGTGACCCTTTTTGATTGGTTGGTGGTGAGGCAAGAGAACTGTGCTCCAGGAACCTTGTGTTCAGTCTGAAGTTACCATCCTCCACCTGGGTGGGGGCTCAAAGACATTGTTATGCATATTTCTTTGAGTAAGAACCAGGACTCTGTCTGGAGGCTGTACCAACCTTTGATTGTTTCTCCTGTTTCTGTATCCCCTCCCTTCCCTGATTAGCAATTGTTTGAATCCACCCTTTGGAACTCAGGGAAGTTCAAGGAGGCTGTGAAGGTGAAGTGAACTCGCTCAGTCGTGTCTGACTCTTTTCGACCCCATGGACTGTAGCCTACCAGGCTCCTCCCTCCATGGGATTCTCCAGGCAAGAGTACTGGAGTGGTTTGCCATTTCTTTCTCCAGGGGATCTTCCCCACCCAGGGATTCAACCCAGGTCTCCCGCATTCCAAGCAGACGCTTTACCCTCTGAGCCACCAGGGAAGCCCTTCAAGGAGGCTGAATGAAGCCTATATCCTACAGACAAGAAATGGAGAACACAGAACAGATCTCTACCTCAGAGCCCCACAGAGTTCTACTCAGGTTTAATTTAGGGAACTAGGCAACTATGACTGTGATAACTTCCTGTCAAAATGGAGCATAGGACTGCCTCATTTTGGAGTATAGACACTGAATTGGAAGTATTTCTGAGTTCCAAGTTCTAGATCTGAGTCTTGTATGATTAAAATCTCAATCCCTTGGTCTGCCATTTTGGTGTAACAGACCCAATTAGAAGTAGTTGGAGGAGTGATAACTGGAATTTAGTAGACAAAATAAATTCCATTTCTTTTTAGAAGAATAGGCCTGAAACCCAGTCTGGACCTGGCACTTCAGGGAGACTTGTAGCCAGTTGCCTAGTTTTATAAAAAGTAAGTTTGCAGTTACTAGCTTCCAGCAGACATTATTTTGAGAATGGTGGCATCCAAGCCTGCCACGACTCAGAAAACTCAAGTGTTTAGCAATACAAGGTCTAATCTGAAAGTACACCCATGCTGCTGCTGCTGCTGCTGCTAAGTCGCTTCAGTCGTGTCCGACTCTGTGCGACCCCATAGACAGCAGCCCACCAGGCTCCCCCGTCCTGGGATTCTCCAGGCAAGAACACTGGAGTGGGTTGCCATTTCCTTCTCCAACACCCATAGCATCACCTAGTTATTTCCCAGGATATCTGAACCATAGCTACTCTATTTTGACTTTTAATTGTAAACTTTTCCTTAATAGCCAAAGCAGATTTCACCGTTAATGATGTCAGTGTTTCTCTAGGTATGAGAAGATGAAAGAATTGGGACTCATAAAATCTTCTCCTGAAAAGATCCAACTATCTGAAGGCCTGTTCTGCCAGTTTTTCCCAGAGCACAGAGTGCCTCATTCCTGATTTTCACCCTGAACTCCTTTCAGGGGCGTTGAAAGTCAGCAGTTGCAGGGGCCATGATTTAATCTTTGTAGATGTAGATGGCAAGTGTCAGTCTTCAGTTAGCAGAGCCCCTTTTTGCTCATAAACTTGAGCATGATTTTGAGGGGGGCATTTCATGACCATTTTATCCCATGGTGCTGAGAATGTCCATTCTCAGGTTTGGCAAAGACTTTGTTGACAGGCCACTCAATGTACTGTTGCTGGACAAGGCCATAAAACATTATCCAAAATTCTCTGGACCACCTGTCTTACTAGGCTCTTGATCCAGGAAAATATTCCCTCTTGTTGCTTCTTCCCATATCTAGAGTTACACTGTTACCATCATCAATCTCATATGGGACTATATATTATTCTATTAGAGGCCTCAGACACACATTTGACAGTGTAAGAAACAGCAATTTTGTAAAACAGGTGAACTACAAATAACATAGCCAGCAGTATTAGTAAAGTCACAAGTAAGACTTAAGAGCTTCCATTAGATGTAGCCCAGTATATCTCAGGTCATCTGACTTAGTCTGCTCTGTAGAATCTTTATCTTCCAGGGAAATTATATATTGGCACCGTCTATAAGGCACATAGCCCAGTTTTCTAGTGTTACTAGATTGATTGTCCTTAGTATGATTTAACTGTTTCCAACACAGAGGAGACTTTAAGCCTAAATTACCATAGCCTCGTGTTATCTACATAAATCCATCCCATAATTGTTGGAGATTTTTTCCTCCTTTGCTGAAACTTTTCTTGTTGCTCTGATTGACCTTGAGTAATAGAAAAAAGCTCAAATATGGCCAGAGTCAGAGCTGCTGCTGCTGCTAAGTCACTTCAGTCATGTCCAACTCTGTGTGACCCCATAGATGGCAGCCCATCAGGCTCCCCCGTCCCTGGGATTCTCCAGGCAAGAACACTGGAGTGGGTTGCCATGTCCTTCTCCAATGCATAAAAGTGAAAAGTGAAAGTGAAAGTGAAAGTGAAGCCACTCAGTTGTGTCCGACTCCTAGCGACCCCATGGACTGCAGCCTACCAGAATCCTCCATCCATGGGATTTTCCAGGCAAGAGTCAGAGCAGGCATTATTAATTGGCCCGGTGTGGGGATCCCATCTAGTAATATCACAGTGACCTGAATATGACTATAATTTTTTTTTCTTTAAGTACATTTTCTCAGGGCCAACCAGTTAAAGTCTTGTAGTAGAGAAATTTACCAAGGTAACCCAGAACTGCTGCTGCTACTGCTGCTAAGTCGCTTCAGTCGTGTCCGACTCTGTGCGACCCCATAGACGGAGACACAGGTAATTGGCCACAAACCCAACAACTGAATTGATTTCTTTCTTTTTTTTTTTGAATAGATTTCTAAAACTAGCATAGAATCAGGCCTATGATAAAGAAGCATTTGATTTATATACAAAGGTCTAAGAAGTCAAGAAAACATAAATGATCACACGAATCAGGTCCAGCATCTTGGGCAAGCTGTCTACCTCTGATGTCGTCGTCTTCTCACCCTGGTGTAGTGTAGTTTCTCCTGCTTGAGCATCATTTTAAGGTGAGATCAGGTCAGCTGTCTTCTCTATAGACCAATCCAGTGTAGGGGACTTTGGAATTGGGAGTTAATCTAAGAGTTAATTTCCCTTCAGTTTCATTGTGCATGAGCTAGTTAAGAATACCTGGTAAAAAAAAGTCCTTCCATCCAGGTTGGAGACAGTCCCTTAAATTATGTCTTTTTCCAGTCCTGGTTGCAGGTCATGAGGCATCTGATCTTCATTCAAAGATAGATTACTGAGATAAGCTTCAGAAACAAACTTAGGGTGTTCTTTAAGAATTCAATTAAATTTTACATTAATATCACATAACAGCAAAGAACTATCTAAGAGATGAGTCTTACTAGATGCAGACCTCCATTAACAAATTGGGATTTAACTTTTTTTTTTTGAAATATCTTTTTCTTCCTAAAGTTACCCTCATTTTTATCAAATAACCAAATTAAGGCATAGATTGCTTGCAAAATAGGTCTATTCTCACTAATTTTGGTCTGATGATTTATATAACCATAACTGATTATAGACTTTATTTTGCTGAAACATTTATAGAGTCTCAGACTGAACTTTAAAAATAAAACAGGGCTGGGAAACTCACACCAAAGGCTTATCACAGATTTTGCCTAACAAATCTAGGTGAATTCTTCCCTTTTTAAGGTCTCAAAAATTTCTTGAGATTTTTGTACCCATGAGATAATCTTCCCAACTCATTTGATAAACTTACTGGAAACCTAAGAATTTCCAATTTTGGAGGAGTCAGATATAAAATATAATTGTTTTGTTTATAATGTTTAATTTTACCAAAGTATTGTCATAATTAGTTTGAGAGGAAGGTTTTCCCTCCTCCCTGAAAACCTAAGAGTCAAACCCGTAATTTTTCAGATAGAAACCATAAAAATTATAAGCGTATTCGCTGGTTCATTCAGTCCTTTTGTTAACTTTTGCAAAGTCGTCATGTTTTCCATTAGAATACCAGGAAATGTCAGAATGTTAAGAAGTCCATATAATTTCTAGGATATCTGTATTAGTAATTTTACCATACATTATAACATGAGCGGATTTATTACTCATTTGATAATCTTTTTCATGTAATTTAACCAACCAAATAAATACAGTTTAATATCTCTCTTTGGGATGTTTCAGGGGCCCTCTGAAGCACCCCAAAGTTAGCTAGAGGTCAAAAGAATTCGAATTAGGAAGTTTTATCGAAAAGATCAATCAAAAGGGTTTAGAACATCTGGTCAGGTTTAGTTGATGGGTGTGTCATTTAGCTTGTTGATATGTCACAGTGGGCATTAATACCAAGGCTCAAGGTCTAGTGAAAGTCAGCTCCGCCATCTTGGACCTAACTGGCTCTAACCAGTTTTCTTATGGCTGTATTATTCCTGACAAAATCCATTTATCTAACTAATTGTAACCCAATTTTAGAAAATCCTGATCATACATAACTCTTTTTACTATTTTTCATACCGTTTTTTTTGTTTTTTGTTTGTTTTTATTTACTGAAAACACACTTCCTACTTTCCTTTAGCAACCAAGAACTAACTTTTATATTAGCATTTTATAGATTGGTGAGCATAAATACCAGTGATAATTTCTAAAACCCTTGCTTTCTTAGAACATTTTAGGGTGGCACCAAACATTATTCATTTGTAGCCCCAATTCTCTTTAGTTTCTCTGTAAAAGGAAATTAGTGTTTAGTAGTAAATGTTTCCAAATCTTATTTTATTTGGAAATGACCTAACAATTCAATAGACTTCCAACACTTAGCACACTTGGCACAACCCTTAGAAATTTAAGTTATACCAATCTGGAGAGACTATTTTAGACAGATATTTCTAAAGAATAATTATTCTCAATAGAGTTTATATAAAAGCTCATATCTCACTTAATTTTTCAGAAGTTTCTTCACTTGAGGTAATTTCCTTGTTGATAAACTTGTAGCAGATGTAATATTTAACTTAAATTAAACATCAGTTCAGTTCAGTCGCTCAGTCGTGTCCGACTCTTTGCAACCCCATGAATCACAGCACGCCAGGCCTCCCTGTCCATCACAAACTCCTGGAGTTCACTCAGACTCACATCCATCGAGTCAGTGATGCCATCCAGCCATCTCATCCTCTGTCGTCCCCTTCTCCTCCTACCCTCAATCCCTCCCAGCATCAGAGTCTTTTCCAATGAGCCAACTCTTCTCATGAGGTGGCCAAAGTACTGGCATTTCAGCTTTAGCATCATTCCTTCCAAAGAAATCCCAGGGCTGATCTCCTTCCGAATGGACTGGTTGGATCTCCTTGCAGCCCAAGGGACTCTCAAGAGTCTTCTCCAACACCACAGTTCAAAAGCATCAATTCTTCGGTGCTCAGCCTTCTTCACAGTCCAACTCTCACATCCATACATGACCACTGGAAAAACCATAGCCTTGACTAGACAGACCTTTGTTGGCAAAGGAATGTCTTCTGCTTTTCAATATGCTATCTAGGTTGGTCATAACTTTCCTTCCAAGGAGTAAGCGTCTTTTAATTTCATGGCTGCAGTCACCATCTACAGTGATTTTGATGCCCAGAAAAATAAAATCTGACACTGTTTCCACTGTTTCCCCATCTATTTCCCATGAAGTAATGGGACCGGATGCAATGATCTTCGTTTTCTGAATGTTGAGCTTTAAGCCAACTTTTTCACTCTCCTCTTTCACTTTCATCAAGAGGCTTTTGAGTTCCTCTTCACTTTCTGCCATAAGGGTGGTGTCATCTGCATATCTGAGGTTATTGATATTTCTCCCAGCAGTCTTGATTCCAGCTTGTTTTTCTTCCAGTCCAGCGTTTCTCATGATGTACTCTACATAGAAGTTAAATAAGCAGGGTGACAATATACAGCCTTGACGTACTCCTTTTCCTATTTGGAACCAGTCTGTTGTTCCATGTCCAGTTCTAACTGTTGCTTCCTGACCTGCATACAAATTTTTCAAGAGGCAAGTCAGGTGGTCTGGTATTCCCATCTCTTTCAGAATTTCCCACAGTTTCTTGTGATCCACACAGTCAAAGGCTTTGGCATAGTCAATAAAACAGAAATAGATGTTTTTCTGGAACTCTCTTGCTTTTTCCATCATCCAGCGGATGTTGGCAATTTAGTCTCTGGTTCCTCTGCCTTTTCTAAAACCAGCTTGAACATCAGGAAGTTCACGGTTCACGTATTGCTGAAGCCCGGTTTGGAGAATTTTGAGGATTACTTTACTAGCATGTGAGATGAGTGCAATTGTGCGGTAGTTTGAGCATTCTTTGGCACTGCCTTTCTTTGGGATTGGAATGAAAACTGACCTTTTCCAGTCCTTTGGCCACTGCTGAGTTTTCCAAATTTGCTGGCATATTGAGTGCAGCACTTTCACAGCATCATCTTTCAGGATTTGAAATAGCACAACGGGAATTCCATCACCTCCACTAGCTTTGTTCGTAGTGATGCTTTCTAAGGCCCACTTGACTTTACATTCAAGGATGTCTGGCTCTAGGTCAGTGATCACACCATCGTGATTATCTGGGTTGTGAAGCTCTTTTTTGTACAGTTCTTCTGTGTATTTTTGCCACCTCTTCTTAATATCTTCTGCTTCTGTTAGGTCCCTACCATTTCTATCCTTTATCGAGCCCATCTTTGCATGAAATGTTCCCTTGGTATCTCTAATTTTCTTGACGAGCTCTCTAGTCTTTCCCACTCTGTTGTTTTCCTCTATTTCTTTGCATTGATTGCTGAGGAAGGCTTTCTTATCTCTTCATAGGTACAATGAAAATATTCTACTTAATGTTAATTATTCTAAGACATGTCTATATTAGATAGGCAACAAACAAACATTAATATCAGCTATTTAATACTGAATATTTCCCAGTTCACATGAACCTGGAATTTATTGTTTAATTTAGAGTTATTTGATTTGTAAACACTTACCTTTTTTAAGCCAAATAAATGCAGCTCATTTACAAATTAACCTCAAAAATATTACCCAGAGACAAAAACATACCAAGACATATTTAGACAGACACAGTGCAAGATCTAGCTTCATTTTCTAAGATCTAGCTTCATTTTCTAAGTTTAGTCATGAATTAGATATTACAATATAAAATTTACTAGTTTATTTAAAAAAATAGTTGAAATAAATAAAAATTTTAACGTCTTTTCCCCCTTTTCCCTCAGTCTCAGGAGTTAGAGATGGTCTAGATAAGTGTTCCTGAGACCCCTGGTCTCAAGGCACAGGGAAAGAAAATCAAGTTCTAACAAAACGGCGGCAGGTCTAAACCAAATGGTGGCCACACAAAGCAAAATGGCCATAAAAATCACAACACAGAACACAGAATTAAAACACACATATAAACCTGGCAGTCCTCATCAGTTCAGTTCAGTTCAGTCGCTCAGTCGTGTCCGACTCTTTGTGACCCCATGGACTGCAGCACGCCAGGCCTCCCTGTCCATCACCAACTCCCGGAGTTCACCCAAACTCACGTCCATCGAGTCAGTGATGCCATCCAGCCATCTCATCCTCTGTCGTCCCCTTCTCCTCCTGCCCCCAATCCCTCCCAGCATCAGAGTCTTTTCCAATGAGTCAACTCTTCGCATGAGGTGGCCAAAGTACTGGAGTTTCAGCTTTAGCATCAGCCCTTCCAATGAACCCCATGACTGATCTCCTTTAGAATGGACTGGTTGGATCTCCTTGCAGTCCAAGGGACTCTCAAGAGTCTTCTCCAACACCACAGTTCAAAAGCATCAATTCTTCGGTGCTCAGCCTTCTTCACAGTCCAACTCTCACATCCATACATGACCACAGGAAAAACCATAGCCTTGACTAGACGGACCTTTGTTGGCAAAGGAATGTCTCTGCTTTTGAATATGCTATCCAGGTTGGTCATAACTTTCCTTCCAAGGAGTAAGCATCTTTTAAGTGTCCTCATCAGACACTCCCTTAAATACAAGAATACAGTCTCTAAGAAAACCTCCTAAAGAGCCACAGAACTTCAGATCCAAGTACTAACAGGTTCAAAGATTTCAAAGGGAGGAAAGGAAGCCACGTTGAAAGAAGAAGGGGGAGAAGGCAGGAGAGGAGGGCGAAAGGGGTGGCCTTGCAGACGTCTCCTGCCACCTGCAGATACCCAGGCGTTATAGGACTTTACCCTGGGCCTCCAGAGAAGGGAGACTGGAACTCAGCCCTACCAGAAATCAGACCAGACCAGAACCAGAATTTGAGTTCTCTACCAAGAGGAGGTGATCAGTCTCCAATCCTCAGCTCAGGCTGAGGCCCTTAGACCAGATTTGTGCGTCCAGGACTGGGGGACTAGGAAAATGGGGAAGGATAGGAAGGGTTAAGGAGAGGAAAGAGAGAGGGAAGGGGAGAAAGGTCAATAAAGTCTCTTGTTCCTTACCTGGCTAGGGCACTGTGGCCAGTTGTCTGCGTCAGGAAGAGACTAGGGACAAAAAGGTCCCAGTTGCAACCACTGGGTCTGGTCCATTGGCAGGCAAGCTGGCCCCTGAGTAACCCCAGTGGTCAGGATGTCAGTCTCAGCAAAGAAGAGTCCCCGCCGGAGTCGCCATTTGTTGCAGGAAGGATCCTTTCCAGGGCCTGAAACTGGGCTCTTGTCTAACACTCGGAAATGAATTGTCCGAGGAGACACATGTGCTGACAAAGCAAGAGATTTTATTGGGAAAGGGCACCCGGGTGGAGAGCAGTGGGGTAAGGGAATCTAGCAGAACTGCTCTGCTGTGTGGCTCACAGTCTCAGGTTTTATAGTGATGGGATTAGTTTCCGGGTGGTCTTTGGCCAATCACTGTAATTCAGAGTCTTTCCTGGTGGCGCATGCATGGCTCAGCCAAGATGGATGCTAGCAAGAGGGATTCTGGGAAGCAGACGGACACGCAGTGTCTCTTTTCGACCTTTCCCAAACTATTCTGGTGGGTGGTGGCTTATTAGTTCTGTATTCCTTATCTCCTGTCATAAAACAACTCATGCAAATGGTTACTATGGTGCCTGGCCAGGGTGGGCGGTTTCAATCAGTGTGCTTCCTCTAACAATTAGATAGCATCACCAACTCAATGGACATGAGTTGAGCAAACTCTGGGAGATAGTGAAGAACAGGGAAGCCTGGAGTGCTTCAGTCCACGGGGTTTCGAAGAGTTGGATATGACTTAGCGACTGAACAAAAAATAAAAGAAACCCATCTTAGGCCTTAGTCTGTCCTGGGCCTTCAGGAATCAGAGAAGGGGTAACTCCTGAGTAAGATAGAAGTGTGGGTGGCTAGGAACAGACCTAGTCATTCTGGATAATCATGGGGGTCACACCTCCTGAGTCAGACAAGTGAGGACTCTGTTGCTGCTGTGCTCAATCATGTCTGACTCTTGGTGACCCCAAGGACTGTAGCCCACCAGGCTCCTCTATCCATGGGATTTCCCAGGCAAGAGTACTGGAGTGAGTTGCCATTTCCTTCACTAGGGGACCTTCCCCACGCAGGGATCAAACTCACCTTTCTGCCTAGATTCTCTCTAAAGATACTGCCAACGTGAAAATTCCACTGTTATGAAAACCACCTTTATGTTTCATTATCGTTTTTCGTTTCTTTTATATAATGGAAGACTGAGTCTTGAATTTGACTCTGTGAGGCTGTTCTGTGTGAGAGTATCTGTGGGGGTGGGGGGCTGGGGACCCTGAGGGGAAAGGAGAGGAGAGGAGGGTGGGAAGGAAGCGGGGCAGGAAAATGGAAAGGGGCCAAGTGATAAGACACTGCCACAGGCATTGCAGGTTGGAAAACAGAAGACTGAGAACTGGAGGCCTCTGTTTATGTGCCCTGAGGAGACAGGAAGCCCAGCACAGGGTGGCTGTGATGTCCCCATCCCCAGAAGCCCCTCTCTCCTCCCCACCCCACAAGCTGTTCTCTGACTGCTAGTGAACCCACCAGACTTTCCCACTCCACCCTCAGCTCCACCAAGCTCTGCCTCTGCCACACTAAATGTTCCTCAGACCTGATTTTGGTGTGGTCCTCTGCTTTTTCAATTTCTTCCTCTAAGGGGAAAAAAAACCTGATTCATGTATTTTAGATACAGTGGCTTTGATGAGTGAAGAACCTCTTGGGAATAATTACAGACACATCCACATGGAATGAGGGACAATTCTCTACCGAAATAGATTTCTTTCTACTGTTCCCAATTAAGATGCTGTCTTCTGGGATCCAGCTTCAAAGGCTGCATTTTCTCCTCGTGGAGGCCAATGACATCCTGTTATGATTAGTATCTGGACAGTGAAAGACCTGACCCCGTCTAGCCAGGTCCTCCCCGGCAAAGGACAGCAGGGACCAGAGACTGTGCGGTCTGGGCCGGGAGGTCAGACAAACCAGAGCGTCAGGCCAAGGGCAGCAATGGTGTTGTAGCACTCCTTTGCGGCCTGAATTATTCTGGATGGTTAACTTAGCACTTAGCATCCTGCCTTTCCAGGCGCATGTTCAGAGAAAGAAAATCAAGTTCCCCAATTAAAGTCACAAACTATGTCACTGTTTAAGGGCCCTTTCAAGATTTAAGATGGAGTGAGCTGAACACCCTAGAACAGCCTCCAGGATCACAGGATGTAAGTGCTGCAGAGACTGTTACTTCAAAAACAAGGATTTGGAGATCAGAAGGACTGGGTGACTTGCCAAAATCCCTCAAGACCATGGACATAAGTTTGTGCAAACTCCAGGAAATAGTTAAGGATAGGGAGGCCTGGCATGTTGCAGTCCATGGGGTCACAAAGAGTGAGACACAACTGAGCAACTGAACAACACAACTCAAGACCAGGCCAGCGAGATGGGACTCTTAGTCCTCTCCATTTTTTTTAAACCACATCACAAAGTCTGTTGAGTTAAAAGGAATGTAGAGCCTGAAATATGTCAGAGGTAATGTTATAAAAAGACCTCACCAGATCAACCTGACTGGTGCCTAAACAAAACCTTCAGACACAGACCCTGATTTTCACCCAGATTACAACAGAGGATGAGATGATAATGTTGCAGGAAGGGGGACCCCTTCCAGGGCCTGAAACTGGGCTCTTGTCTAACACTCGGAAATGAATTGTCTGAGGAGACACATGTGCTGACAAAGCAAGAGATTTTATTGGGAAAGGGCACCCGGGTGGAGAGCAGTAGGGTAAGGGAATCCAGGAGAACTGCTTTGCCACGTGGCTCGCAGTCTCGGGTTTTATGGTGATGGGATTAGTTTCCAGGTGGTCTTTGGCCAATCATTCTAATTCAGAGTCTTTCCTGGTGGCGCACGCATTGCTCAGCCAAGATGGATGCTAGCAAGAGGGATTGTGGGAAGTGGACAGACAAGGCAGTGTCTCCTTTCAACATTTCCCTGAACTATTCTGGTGGTGGCTTATTAGTTCTGTATTCCTTATCAGGATCTCCTGTCATAAAACAACTCATGCAAATGGTTACTATGGTGCCTGGCCAGGGTGGGCGGTTTCAATGAGCGTGCTTCCCCTAACAACTCGCCCCTGAGAAGCTTCATACTCAAGATACTTCTTGGGAATTGGGACAGAGGTCTCTTTCTTCTGTAACTTCTTCCTGCTGTGCATGGGCGTAGGCCTGCCTAGCAGAGCAGAAGTCTCTCTCTACCAGATCTAAGTCAAGGTATTTTTTGCCTGAAACCAGCATTCACCCTTGTAATAACTGCAATTTAGTTGGAAACTGTTGGCCCCTCTCAGAGATGAAATAGACAGGGGCCAAACAGAAGACCTAACAGGATGGTCATCTGTTAGGATGGAAATAGAAGATAACATTTGGGTGAGGGTTGCAGGGTTTGTGACCCTTTTTGATTGGTTGGTGGTGAGGCAAGAGAACTGTGCTCCAGGAACCTTGTGTTCAGTCTGAAGTTACCATCCTCCACCTGGGTCGGGGCTCAAAGACATTGTTATGCATATTTCTTTGAGAAAGAACCAGGACTCTGTCTGGAGGCTGTACCAACCTTTGATTGTTTCTCCTGTTTCTGTATCCCCTCCCTTCCCTGATTAGCAATTGTTTGAATCCACCCTTTGGAACTCAGGGAAGTTCAAGGAGGCTGTGAAGGTGAAGTGAACTCGCTCAGTCGTGTCTGACTCTTTTCGACCCCATGGACTGTAGCCTACCAGGCTCCTCCCTCCATGGGATTCTCCAGGCAAGAGTACTGGAGTGGTTTGCCATTTCTTTCTCCAGGGGATCTTCCCCACCCAGGGATTCAACCCAGGTCTCCTGCATTCCAAGCAGACGCTTTACCCTCTGAGCCACCAGGGAAGCCCTTCAAGGAGGCTGAATGAAGCCTATATCCTACAGACAAGAAATGGAGAACACAGAACAGATCTCTACCTCAGAGCCCCACAGAGTTCTACTCAGGTTTAATTTAGGGAACTAGGCAACTATGACTGTGATAACTTCCTGTCAAAATGGAGCATAGGACTGCCTCATTTTGGAGTATAGACACTGAATTGGAAGTATTCTGAGTTCCAAGTTCTAGATCTGAGTCTTGTATGATTAAAATCTCAATCCCTTGGTCTGCCATTTTGGTGTAACAGACCCAATTAGAAGTAGTTGGAGGAGTGATAACTGGAATTTAGTAGACAAAATAAATTCCATTTCTTTTTAGAAGAATAGGCCTGAAACCCAGTCTGGACCTGGCACTTCAGGGAGACTTGTAGCCAGTTGCCTAGTTTTATAAAAAGTAAGTTTGCAGTTACTAGCTTCCAGCAGACATTATTTTGAGAATGGTGGCATCCAAGCCTGCCACGACTCAGAAAACTCAAGTGTTTAGCAATACAAGGTCTAATCTGAAAGTACACCCATGCTGCTGCTGCTGCTGCTGCTAAGTCGCTTCAGTCGTGTCCGACTCTGTGCGACCCCATAGACAGCAGCCCACCAGGCTCCCCCGTCCCTGGGATTCTCCAGGCAAGAACACTGGAGTGGGTTGCCATTTCCTTCTCCAACACCCATAGCATCACCTAGTTATTTCCCAGGATATCTGAACCATAGCTACTCTATTTTGACTTTTAATTGTAAACTTTTCCTTAATAGCCAAAGCAGATTTCACCGTTAATGATGTCAGTGTTTCTCTAGGTATGAGAAGATGAAAGAATTGGGACTCATAAAATCTTCTCCTGAAAAGATCCAACTATCTGAAGGCCTGTTCTGCCAGTTTTTCCCAGAGCACAGAGTGCCCATTCCTGATTTTCACCCTGAACTCCTTTCAGGGGCGTTGAAAGTCAGCAGTTGCAGGGGCCATGATTTAATCTTTGTAGATGTAGATGGCAAGTGTCAGTCTTCAGTTAGCAGAGCCCCTTTTTGCTCATAAACTTGAGCATGATTTTGAGGGGGGCATTTCATGACCATTTTATCCCATGGTGCTGAGAATGTCCATTCTCAGGTTTGGCAAAGACTTTGTTGACAGGCCACTCAATGTACTGTTGCTGGACAAGGCCATAAAACATTATCCAAAATTCTCTGGACCACCTGTCTTACTAGGCTCTTGATCCAGGAAAATATTCCCTCTTGTTGCTTCTTCCCATATCTAGAGTTACACTGTTACCATCATCAATCTCATATGGGACTATATATTATTCTATTAGAGGCCTCAGACACACATTTGACAGTGTAAGAAACAGCAATTTTGTAAAACAGGTGAACTACAAATAACATAGCCAGCAGTATTAGTAAAGTCACAAGTAAGACTTAAGAGCTTCCATTAGATGTAGCCCAGTATATCTCAGGTCATCTGACTTAGTCTGCTCTGTAGAATCTTTATCTTCCAGGGAAATTATATATTGGCACCGTCTATAAGGCACATAGCCCAGTTTTCTAGTGTTACTAGATTGATTGTCCTTAGTATGATTTAACTGTTTCCAACACAGAGGAGACTTTAAGCCTAAATTACCATAGCCTCGTGTTATCTATATAAATCCATCCCATAATTGTTGGAGATTTTTTCCTCCTTTGCTGAAACTTTTCTTGTTGCTCTGATTGACCTTGAGTAATAGAAAAAAGCTCAAATATGGCCAGAGTCAGAGCTGCTGCTGCTGCTAAGTCACTTCAGTCATGTCCGACTCTGTGTGACCCCATAGATGGCAGCCCACCAGGCTCCCCCGTCCCTGGGATTCTCCAGGCAAGAACACTGGAGTGGGTTGCCATGTCCTTCTCCAATGCATAAAAGTGAAAAGTGAAAGTGAAAGTGAAAGTGAAGCCACTCAGTTGTGTCCGACTCCTAGCGACCCCATGGACTGCAGCCTACCAGAATCCTCCATCCATGGGATTTTCCAGGCAAGAGTCAGAGCAGGCATTATTAATTGGCCCGGTGTGGGGATCCCATCTAGTAATATCACAGTGACCTGAATATGACTATAATTTTTTTTTCTTTAAGTACATTTTCTCAGGGCCAACCAGTTAGAGTCTTGTAGTAGAGAAATTTACCAAGGTAACCCAGAACTGCTGCTGCTACTGCTGCTAAGTCGCTTCAGTCGTGTCCGACTCTGTGCGACCCCATAGACGGAGACACAGGTAATTGGCCACAAACCCAACAACTGAATTGATTTCTTTCTTTTTTTTTTTTTGAATAGATTTCTAAAACTAGCATAGAATCAGGCCTATGATAAAGAAGCATTTGATTTATATACAAAGGTCTAAGAAGTCAAGAAAACATAAATGATCACACGAATCAGGTCCAGCATCTTGGGCAAGCTGTCTACCTCTGATGTCGTCGTCTTCTCACCCTGGTGTAGTGTAGTTTCTCCTGCTTGAGCATCATTTTAAGGTGAGATCAGGTCAGCTGTCTTCTCTATAGACCAATCCAGTGTAGGGGACTTTGGAATTGGGAGTTAATCTAAGAGTTAATTTCCCTTCAGTTTCATTGTGCATGAGCTAGTTAAGAATACCTGGTAAAAAAAAGTCCTTCCATCCAGGTTGGAGACAGTCCCTTAAATTATGTCTTTTTCCAGTCCTGGTTGCAGGTCATGAGGCATCTGATCTTCATTCAAAGATAGATTACTGAGATAAGCTTCAGAAACAAACTTAGGGTGTTCTTTAAGAATTCAATTAAATTTTACATTAATATCACATAACAGCAAAGAACTATCTAAGAGATGAGTCTTACTAGATGCAGACCTCCATTAACAAATTGGGATTTAACTTTTTTTTTTTGAAATATCTTTTTCTTCCTAAAGTTACCCTCATTTTTATCAAATAACCAAATTAAGGCATAGATTGCTTGCAAAATAGGTCTATTCTCACTAATTTTGGTCTGATGATTTATATAACCATAACTGATTATAGACTTTATTTTGCTGAAACATTTATAGAGTCTCAGACTGAACTTTAAAAATAAAACAGGGCTGGGAAACTCACACCAAAGGCTTATCACAGATTTTGCCTAACAAATCTAGGTGAATTCTTCCCTTTTTAAGGTCTCAAAAATTTCTTGAGATTTTTGTACCCATGAGATAATCTTCCCAACTCATTTGATAAACTTACTGGAAACCTAAGAATTTCCAATTTTTGGAGGAGTCAGATATAAAATATAATTGTTTTGTTTATAATGTTTAATTTTACCAAAGTATTGTCATAATTAGTTTGAGAGGAAGGTTTTCCCTCCTCCCTGAAAACCTAAGAGTCAAACCCGTAATTTTTCAGATAGAAACCATAAAAATTATAAGCGTATTCGCTGGTTCATTCAGTCCTTTTGTTAACTTTTGCAAAGTCGTCATGTTTTCCATTAGAATACCAGGAAATGTCAGAATGTTAAGAAGTCCATATAATTTCTAGGATATCTGTATTAGTAATTTTACCATACATTATAACATGAGCGGATTTATTACTCATTTGATAATCTTTTTCATGTAATTTAACCAACCAAATAAATACAGTTTAATATCTCTCTTTGGGATGTTTCAGGGGCCCTCTGAAGCACCCCAAAGTTAGCTAGAGGTCAAAAGAATTCGAATTAGGAAGTTTTATCGAAAAGATCAATCAAAAGGGTTTAGAACATCTGGTCAGGTTTAGTTGATGGGTGTGTCATTTAGCTTGTTGATATGTCACAGTGGGCATTAATACCAAGGCTCAAGGTCTAGTGAAAGTCAGCTCCGCCATCTTGGACCTAACTGGCTCTAACCAGTTTTCTTATGGCTGTATTATTCCTGACAAAATCCATTTATCTAACTAATTGTAACCCAATTTTAGAAAATCCTGATCATACATAACTCTTTTTACTATTTTTCATACCGTTTTTTTTGTTTTTTGTTTGTTTTTATTTACTGAAAACACACTTCCTACTTTCCTTTAGCAACCAAGAACTAACTTTTATATTAGCATTTTATAGATTGGTGAGCATAAATACCAGTGATAATTTCTAAAACCCTTGCTTTCTTAGAACATTTTAGGGTGGCACCAAACATTATTCATTTGTAGCCCCAATTCTCTTTAGTTTCTCTGTAAAAGGAAATTAGTGTTTAGTAGTAAATGTTTCCAAATCTTATTTTATTTGGAAATGACCTAACGATTCAATAGACTTCCAACACTTAGCACACTTGGCACAACCCTTAGAAATTTAAGTTATACCAATCTGGAGAGACTATTTTAGACAGATATTTCTAAAGAATAATTATTCTCAATAGAGTTTATATAAAAGCTCATATCTCACTTAATTTTTCAGAAGTTTCTTCACTTGAGGTAATTTCCTTGTTGATAAACTTGTAGCAGATGTAATATTTAACTTAAATTAAACATCAGTTCAGTTCAGTCGCTCAGTCGTGTCCGACTCTTTGCAACCCCATGAATCACAGCACGCCAGGCCTCCCTGTCCATCACAAACTCCTGGAGTTCACTCAGACTCACATCCATCGAGTCAGTGATGCCATCCAGCCATCTCATCCTCTGTCGTCCCCTTCTCCTCCTACCCTCAATCCCTCCCAGCATCAGAGTCTTTTCCAATGAGCCAACTCTTCTCATGAGGTGGCCAAAGTACTGGCATTTCAGCTTTAGCATCATTCCTTCCAAAGAAATCCCAGGGCTGATCTCCTTCAGAATGGACTGGTTGGATCTCCTTGCAGTCCAAGGGACTCTCAAGAGTCTTCTCCAACACCACAGTTCAAAAGCATCAATTCTTCGGTGCTCAGCCTTCTTCACAGTCCAACTCTCACATCCATACATGACCACTGGAAAAACCATAGCCTTGACTAGACAGACCTTTGTTGGCAAAGTAATGTCTCTGCTTTTGAATATGCTATCTAGGTTAGTCATAATTTTCCTTCCAAGGAGTAAGCGTCTTTTAATTTCATGGCTGCAGTCACCATCTACAGTGATTTTGATGCCCAGAAAAATAAAATCTGACACTGTTTCCACTGTTTCCCCATCTATTTCCCATGAAGTAATGGGACCGGATGCAATGATCTTCGTTTTCTGAATGTTGAGCTTTAAGCCAACTTTTTCACTCTCCTCTTTCACTTTCATCAAGAGGCTTTTGAGTTCCTCTTCACTTTCTGCCATCTGCATATCTGAGGTTATTGATATTTCTCCCGGCAGTCTTGATTCCAGCTTGTTTTTCTTCCAGTCCAGCGTTTCTCATGATGTACTCTACATAGAAGTTAAATAAGCAGGGTGACAATATACAGCCTTGACGTACTCCTTTTCCTATTTGGAACCAGTCTGTTGTTCCATGTCCAGTTCTAACTGTTGCTTCCTGACCTGCATACAAATTTTTCAAGAGGCAAGTCAGGTGGTCTGGTATTCCCATCTCTTTCAGAATTTCCCACAGTTTCTTGTGATCCACACAGTCAAAGGCTTTGGCATAGTCAATAAAACAGAAATAGATGTTTTTCTGGAACTCTCTTGCTTTTTCCATCATCCAGCGGATGTTGGCAATTTAGTCTCTGGTTCCTCTGCCTTTTCTAAAACCAGCTTGAACATCAGGAAGTTCACGGTTCACGTATTGCTGAAGCCCGGTTTGGAGAATTTTGAGGATTACTTTACTAGCATGTGAGATGAGTGCAATTGTGCGGTAGTTTGAGCATTCTTTGGCACTGCCTTTCTTTGGGATTGGAATGAAAACTGACCTTTTCCAGTCCTTTGGCCACTGCTGAGTTTTCTCAATTTGCTGGCATATTGAGTGCAGCACTTTCACAGCATCATCTTTCAGGATTTGAAATAGCACAACGGGAATTCCATCACCTCCACTAGCTTTGTTCGTAGTGATGCTTTCTAAGGCCCACTTGACTTTACATTCAAGGATGTCTGGCTCTAGGTCAGTGATCACACCATCGTGATTATCTGGGTTGTGAAGCTCTTTTTTGTACAGTTCTTCTGTGTATTTTTGCCACCTCTTCTTAATATCTTCTGCTTCTGTTAGGTCCCTACCATTTCTATCCTTTATCGAGCCCATCTTTGCATGAAATGTTCCCTTGGTATCTCTAATTTTCTTGACGAGCTCTCTAGTCTTTCCCACTCTGTTGTTTTCCTCTATTTCTTTGCATTGATTGCTGAGGAAGGCTTTCTTATCTCTTCATAGGTACAATGAAAATATTCTACTTAATGTTAATTATTCTAAGACATGTCTATATTAGATAGGTCAACAAACAAACATTAATATCAGCTATTTAATACTGAATATTTCCCAGTTCACATGAACCTGGAATTTATTGTTTAATTTAGAGTTATTTGATTTGTAAACACTTACCTTTTTTAAGCCAAATAAATGCAGCTCATTTACAAATTAATCTCAAAAATATTACCCAGAGACAAAAACATACCAAGACATATTTAGACAGACACAGTGCAAGATCTAGCTTCATTTTCTAAGATCTAGCTTCATTTTCTAAGTTTAGTCATGAATTAGATATTACAATATAAAATTTACTAGTTTATTTAAAAAAATAGTTGAAATAAATAAAAATTTTAACGTCTTTTCCCCCTTTTCCCTCAGTCTCAGGAGTTAGAGATGGTCTAGATAAGTGTTCCTGAGACCCCTGGTCTCAAGGCACAGGGAAAGAAAATCAAGTTCTAACAAAATGGCGGCAGGTCTAAACCAAATGGTGGCCACACAAAGCAAAATGGCCATAAAAATCACAACACAGAACACAGAATTAAAACACACATATAAACCTGGCAGTCCTCATCAGTTCAGTTCAGTTCAGTCGCTCAGTCGTGTCCGACTCTTTGTGACCCCATGGACTGCAGCACGCCAGGCCTCCCTGTCCATCACCAACTCCCGGAGTTCACCCAAACTCACGTCCATCGAGTCAGTGATGCCATCCAGCCATCTCATCCTCTGTCGTCCCCTTCTCCTCCTGCCCCCAATCCCTCCCAGCATCAGAGTCTTTTCCAATGAGTCAACTCTTCGCATGAGGTGGCCAAAGTACTGGAGTTTCAGCTTTAGCATCAGCCCTTCCAATGAACCCCATGACTGATCTCCTTTAGAATGGACTGGTTGGATCTCCTTGCAGTCCAAGGGACTCTCAAGAGTCTTCTCCAACACCACAGTTCAAAACCATCAATTCTTCGGCGCTCAGCCTTCTTCACAGTCCAACTCTCACATCCATACATGACCACTGGAAAAACCATAGCCTTGACTAGACGGACCTTTGTTGGCAAAGGAATGTCTCTGCTTTTGAATATGCTATCCAGGTTGGTCATAACTTTCCTTCCAAGGAGTAAGCATCTTTTAAGTGTCCTCATCAGACACTCCCTTAAATACAAGAATACAGTCTCTAAGAAAACCTCCTAAAGAGCCACAGAACTTCAGATCCAAGTACTAACAGGTTCAAAGATTTCAAAGGGAGGAAAGGAAGCCACGTTGAAAGAAGAAGGGGGAGAAGGCAGGAGAGGAGGGCGAAAGGGGTGGCCTTGCAGACGTCTCCTGCCACCTGCAGATACCCAGGCGTTATAGGACTTTACCCTGGGCCTCCAGAGAAGGGAGACTGGAACTCAGCCCTACCAGAAATCAGACCAGACCAGAACCAGAATTTGAGTTCTCTACCAAGAGGAGGTGATCAGTCTCCAATCCTCAGCTCAGGCTGAGGCCCTTAGACCAGATTTGTGCGTCCAGGACTGGGGGACTAGGAAAATGGGGAAGGATAGGAAGGGTTAAGGAGAGGAAAGAGAGAGGGAAGGGGAGAAAGGTCAATAAAGTCTCTTGTTCCTTACCTGGCTAGGGCACTGTGGCCAGTTGTCTGCGTCAGGAAGAGACTAGGGACAAAAAGGTCCCAGTTGCAACCACTGGGTCTGGTCCATTGGCAGGCAAGCTGGCCCCTGAGTAACCCCAGTGGTCAGGATGTCAGTCTCAGCAAAGAAGAGTCCCCGCCGGAGTCGCCATTTGTTGCAGGAAGGATCCTTTCCAGGGCCTGAAACTGGGCTCTTGTCTAACACTCGGAAATGAATTGTCCGAGGAGACACATGTGCTGACAAAGCAAGAGATTTTATTGGGAAAGGGCACCCGGGTGGAGAGCAGTGGGGTAAGGGAATCTAGCAGAACTGCTCTGCTGTGTGGCTCACAGTCTCAGGTTTTATAGTGATGGGATTAGTTTCCGGGTGGTCTTTGGCCAATCACTGTAATTCAGAGTCTTTCCTGGTGGCGCATGCATGGCTCAGCCAAGATGGATGCTAGCAAGAGGGATTCTGGGAAGCAGACGGACACGCAGTGTCTCTTTTCGACCTTTCCCAAACTATTCTGGTGGGTGGTGGCTTATTAGTTCTGTATTCCTTATCTCCTGTCATAAAACAACTCATGCAAATGGTTACTATGGTGCCTGGCCAGGGTGGGCGGTTTCAATCAGTGTGCTTCCTCTAACAATTAGATAGCATCACCAACTCAATGGACATGAGTTGAGCAAACTCTGGGAGATAGTGAAGAACAGGGAAGCCTGGAGTGCTTCAGTCCACGGGGTTTCGAAGAGTTGGATATGACTTAGCGACTGAACAAAAAATAAAAGAAACCCATCTTAGGCCTTAGTCTGTCCTGGGCCTTCAGGAATCAGAGAAGGGGTAACTCCTGAGTAAGATAGAAGTGTGGGTGGCTAGGAACAGACCTAGTCATTCTGGATAATCATGGGGGTCACACCTCCTGAGTCAGACAAGTGAGGACTCTGTTGCTGCTGTGCTCAATCATGTCCGACTCTTGGTGACCCCAAGGACTGTAGCCCACCAGGCTCCTCTGTCCATGGGATTTCCCAGGCAAGAGTACTGGAGTGAGTTGCCATTTCCTTCACTAGGGGACCTTCCCCACGCAGGGATCAAACTCACCTTTCTGCCTAGATTCTCTCTAAAGATACTGCCAACGTGAAAATTCCACTGTTATGAAAACCACCTTTATGTTTCATTATCGTTTTTCGTTTCTTTTATATAATGGAAGACTGAGTCTTGAATTTGACTCTGTGAGGCTGTTCTGTGTGAGAGTATCTGTGGGGGTGGGGGGCTGGGGACCCTGAGGGGAAAGGAGAGGAGAGGAGGGTGGGAAGGAAGCGGGGCAGGAAAATGGAAAGGGGCCAAGTGATAAGACACTGCCACAGGCATTGCAGGTTGGAAAACAGAAGACTGAGAACTGGAGGCCTCTGTTTATGTGCCCTGAGGAGACAGGAAGCCCAGCACAGGGTGGCTGTGATGTCCCCATCCCCAGAAGCCCCTCTCTCCTCCCCACCCCACAAGCTGTTCTGTGACTGCTAGTGAACCCACCAGACTTTCCCACTCCACCCTCAGCTCCACCAAGCTCTGCCTCTGCCACACTAAATGTTCCTCAGACCTGATTTTGGTGTGGTCCTCTGCTTTTTCAATTTCTTCCTCTAAGGGGAAAAAAAACCTGATTCATGTATTTTAGATACAGTGACTTTGATGAGTGAAGAACCTCTTGGGAATAATTACAGACACATCCACATGGAATGAGGGACAATTCTCTACCGAAATAGATTTCTTTCTACTGTTCCCAATTAAGATGCTGTCTTCTGGGATCCAGCTTCAAAGGCTGCATTTTCTCCTCGTGGAGGCCAATGACATCCTGTTATGATTAGTATCTGGACAGTGAAAGACCTGACCCCGTCTAGCCAGGTCCTCCCCGGCAAAGGACAGCAGGGACCAGAGACTGTGCGGTCTGGGCCGGGAGGTCAGACAAACCAGAGCGTCAGGCCAAGGGCAGCAGTGGTGTTGTAGCACTCCTTTGCGGCCTGGATTATTCTGGATGGTTAACTCAGCACTTAGCATCCTGCCTTTCCAGGCACATGTTCAGAGAAAGAAAATCAAGTTCCCCAATTAAAGTCACAAACTATGTCACTGTTTAAGGGCCCTTTCAAGATTTAAGATGGAGTGAGCTGAACACCCTAGAACAGCCTCCAGGATCACAGGATGTAAGTGCTGCAGAGACTGTTACTTCGAAAACAAGGATTTGGAGGTCAGAAGGACTGGGTGACTTGCCAAAATCCCTCAAGACCATGGACATAAGTTTGTGCAAACTCCAGGAAATAGTTAAGGATAGGGAGGCCTGGCATGTTGCAGTCCATGGGGTCACAAAGAGTCAGACACAACTGAGCAACTGAACAACACAACTCAAGACCAGGCCAGCGAGATGGGACTCTTAGTCCTCCCCGTTTTTTTTAAACCACATCACAAAGTCTGTTGAGTTAAAAGGAATGTAGAGCCTGAAATATGTCAGAGGTAATGTTATAAAAAGACCTCACCAGATCAACTTGACTGGTCCGTAAACAAAACCTTCAGGCACAGACCCTGATTTTCACCCAGATTAGAACAGAGGATGAGATGATTAGATAGCATCACCAATTCAATGGACATGAGTTGAGCAAACTCCAGGAGATAGTGAAGAACAGAGAAGTCTGGAGTGCTTCAGTCCACGGGTTTCGAAGAGTTGGATGTGACTTAGCGACTGAACAAAAATAAAAGAAACCCATCTTAGGCCTTAGTCTGCCCTGGGCCTTCAGGAATCAGAGAAGGGGTAACTCCTGAGTAAGATAGAAGTGTGGGTGGCTAGGAACAGACCTAGTCATTCTGGATAATCATGGGGGTCACACCTCCTGAGTCAGACAAGTGAAGACTCTGTTGCTGCTGTGCTCAATCATGTCCAACTCTTGGTGACCCCAAGGACTGTAGCCCACCAGGCTCCTCTGTCCATGGGATTTCCCAGGCAAGAGTACTGGAGTGAGTTGCCATTTCCTCCTCCAGGGGATCTTCCCCACCCAGGGATCAAACCCAAGTCTCTTCTGTCTCCTGCATTGGCAGGTGGACTCTCTACCACTGAGCAACCAGGGAAGCCGTAGACTCTATGCAGAGAGCAATACTGTCAATAATCATCAACAATCAGGGACAACAAATGGTCAGGGCACTCTGTTGGACATGCTGGGATAATTCAGCACAGAGAAGGTCATTGAAACAATCAGCTGCATTCTGGACACAGGCTGTTCAACTGATCACAGAGATGAGGGGCTTTCAAAAGCATCGGAAAGCCTGATCATCAGCAGCAGCTGTCACTTATGGAAAGCTCACTCATTATATTCTCAACACTTCATATGTATCATCTCATGTCATCCTCATACCAGTTCATATTATTGCCCAGATTTTACACTTGAGAAATATGAGATTAAGAGACATCAAGCAGCTTGCCCGATGTCACAAGCTGACCAACGGCATGACCAGGATGTGAATCCAGGCTTGCACGACGACTCCACAGCACAGGCTCTCACCCTGCACAGCTGTGCTGTGTCACAGCTATGGCACCATCCCTTTTAATCCATGTCTGTACTCATTATGAGCTACAGCTGAGGGTCCACAGTGTGCTAGAAGCAGCTCGTCTTGTAGGTACAGCTTGCTGTAGAGTAAGATGCACATTTTACTGCCAACCAAGCTCTAAAGAAACAGATGCTTATAGGTGGGGGATTTGCTTTCTGACCATATGGGAAGGCAAGATCTGGTCAATAAATAGTTGTATTTAAAACAGCAATTTTAACTGCATGCTGCCCATAAGCACATAGACCCCAGACTGGTTGGAACCAAAGGTTTCAAGATGCTGACTCCCAAATACCTCACCGCCAACCAATCAGAAAATAGTTCACAAGCTGATCACGCCCTCTTTGAACAATTGCTATAAAACTCCTCACAACCCCCTCCAGGTCGGGACACACAGTTTTGAGGGCTCTAGCCTGGCAAAGCACTGAACCTGCTCTTTTCTGCTTCACCGTCCCTAAAAATAAAATAAAACAGCAACTTTATTGAGTTGCTATCTTTATTGAAAGATAGTCAACAGCGTAACAAGATGGTAGTTGCATTAATACCTGTGCTTTACTTATTCTGAACGTACCACCTAAAAATCTGTATTCGTAGTGCTCAGCAAACAAGATTGTAATCTGCCTCTGTGCACTCACAGCAAAAAGTCACCAAAATTCAACCAATGGAAGATCAAATCAATCAATCAAAAATCAAATTAAAAAAATCTAATCAATCAATGGAAGATTCAGAAACTGAATAGATGGTTGCCAGAGGGGATTTCAACTAAATGAACCTCTATTCTTTAAAAGAGGTGAGGAAATAAGATTAAGAATATTTACACATTCCTGAGATAATCCTCGCTTGGTATGTTTTCTTAAGACCTAGTGTAATTTCACTTTATCAAGAAGATAAATACTGTTGAAGTGGTTGAAAAGTTTTTTCAAGTGATTTTTAGTAACAATATATTTTACTACTTTACAACAAATATCAATAAGGAAGCAGAGTGAGAAAGAACTGTTTCTGGGCTTGAAAAATTCAGAAAAATTTCAGACAAAAACATTCCAATGAAAAAGTCTCTCTCCCTCTCTCCACAAACCCCATACAAACACACAAAGATTCTTTTAAATATTCTCAATTTCTTTTTTTTAGAAATAATGCACATTCAATTAGTGAAATTTATATGACCATCCTCTGGTAAGCTTGTAGTTTTGTAGCTAACAGAGAACTAAAATTGCATTCATGGCTAATGATAAAACCAACAAGAATTAAAACTCTATATTTAGAAAAAAACTCAGCGTATACATAAAGACCAATAAAGAGCTTTCAATGAACGCCACAATTTTCAGTATCATTTTTGGGAAAAGAACATCTGAGTACTCACTGTGAAGAATCAGACAAGGATCTCAACCATCTTTGAGACCAGTGAAGGGAAAACCATCCAAATAATCCATCACTTGAAGTTCTCCAGTTCTCATCTCTCCCCTTCCTGGCAAGACACCAGGGCACAGTTGCCTGTGGACACTCCACCGGCTTCCCAAGAACCCCAAGGTGAGTCCTGCTGCCCAGACAACTCAGACAGGGTTCTTAATGAGCCCTCTGAGGTCGGACAGTCACAAGGTTGAGTTCTGATTCTGACTCTGATCTGCTGAGGGCCCTTAAACTCATAAGTAACAAGTGTGCTCTCAAAGCAGTCTGCAGAGTGTGGGCTTTTGGTAGGTAAGTCACATTTCTGCTAGGTAGGAGCCTAGAAGGGTGAGTGTTTGATACCACTTTAAAATCTCCATACAAAGCGAAGCACCTTGCCTGGACTGAATGAACTCTGGCTGCCCTCTGGGCTTGCTGGTGGTAACTATGGACACGGTCTGGGTTGGAACTGAGTGTGGCAAGGAACGGGGCTGGTGAAGGCCAGTTTGTCTTAACTGGCCTACATTACCAGGGGGTTGTGTTTGCTTTTCCCCTGGAAGACGCTTCATTTCTCTTTCACCTGTTCCCTTTGTAGCTGCTCAGACTTCCCTGACACATGGTTACTAAAGTACAGATTCCCCAACCTGAGTCTTATGTGTGTTTTGTGCCCAACTCTCAGTAACCTCAATGGTCTGTGAAGAATTAACACTGAGCCACACCTACCCGCTCCAACCCTTTCTAACCTCCTTTAGCCACAAATCTACCAAACATACCTTGAAGGCCCCTTAAAATCTAAATGTCCTTTACATTGAGCTCCATTTTCAAACTATTCCCCTCCTCTAAAGGTAGTTCTTTCTGGTCATTGTATTTCTGGTAAAATCATTACATGTTTCACTTAGATAATGAGACACAAGAAACACTTGCTTTTGAAGCAGCACAAGATCATTTAGGGCCAAAAATGTCCTCCCTTTTCCTGAGATGACTCTTCTCTGTCCTTTCGGTGTGTGTGTGTGTGTGTGTGCTCAGTTGCTCAGTTGGGTCTGACTCTTTACAACCCCATGGACTGTAGCCCACCAGGTTCCTCTGTCCATGGGATTTCCCAGACAAGAATACTTGAGTGGATTGCCATTTCCTACTCCAGGAGATCTTCTTGACCCTGGGATCGAATCCATGTCTCCTGTGTCTCCTGAATTGCAGGTGGATTCTTTACCCGTTGCGCCATCGGGGAAGCCCTGAAAAGCACTTGGAGATACGCAGAGTATGAGCTCATTGTAAAAGAAGAGCATGGATGGAATTTGTGAGGAAGCAATATTCAAAAAGGAAGGACTTTCCCATCATTCCAGTGGTTGAGACTCTGCCTTCCAATGCAGGGGATGCAAGTTTGATCCCTGGTTGGGGAACTAAGATCCCACATGCCATGCAGCCAAAAAAGCCAAAACATAAAACAGAAGCAATACTGTAACAAATTCAATAGACTTTTAAAAAGTCCACATCAAAAAAAAATTCTTTAAAAATAAATTAATAAATCAAGGAACCAAGGATGGAACTAAGTGACCATTGGATCTGGTGGTCTGAGTGGCTCCAATGACCTTGGTTATGGCAGGGCCGGCGCCACTGTGTGGCAGCAGAGGTGTGACCACGTCTGAAGACGGAACAGGTTCCAGATGTGGACACTGCAAGTGTAGACGACTTCAAGAGCTCGGCTCTAACAGAAAGAAAATAAATAACTTTCTTTATTAATAGGAAATAAAACAAGTCTAGGAGTATAGGGAAGTAGGAGTATAGGAGTATAGGAAATAAAAGAAGAGAATACAAAAACACAGCCATAACAGATGGGGATGGGAGAGGTGGGGTTTCAGGTGGAAGAAGCCCTGGAGGACAGATAAGATGTCTCTTCCTGTGAGGATGAAGGAAGCGGTGAGGCCAGGTGCTGAGAGAGATAAGTTGCAGAGGACTCTGGGGAGAGAAGAGGAATTTGAGGGCTTCCTGCCAGAGAGCCTCTGATTTTTTGCAGAAGAGGAGATGAGCTTATCGGTTCAGAGTAAGAGGGTGGGCATCAAGCAGGGTCCTTGAGAAGATCAGGAGTGGGTGCTGGGAAAAGGGGGAGTGAGCTGCCCAGAGTACACACAGGGACACCGAGAGGTCTGGGACCCTGGCTTCTGACTTTAGGCATTTTCCTTCCAGCACATTAGGATCTAGGATTCTAATATTTTACAATGATTTCATTAGCCATGTTCTCTTTGTGTGCTCAGCCACTCAGTCATGTTCGACCCTTTGCAACCCTTTGGACTGTATCCCGCCAGGCTCCTCTCAAATTCAACAACAACAAAAAAAATCCTGTGAAAAGAAAATATCTTATTTGATAAATTATTTGCACATCTGATGCTCTTTATTTTTAGGTAAATCTTTTAGAATACTGATGTGCACTATTAAGTGCTAAGAAAGCACATTCAAGGTAGAGAAGCATTTAAGTTCACATATAATGTATTGTTTCAATGAAAAATATAAACAAAGTGGAAATAATTACTGGATTTGACCTTGAATAAAAAATGTAGTGCAAGTTATTATAGCAGTCAAAAACTCCAGTGAAAATAACTAGCTATTTATGAGAAGTAAAGAGTAAAATAAAATTCTGCCAATCTTGAAAGAATATAATATCAACAGACAATATCACATAGGAATAAAGCCATACTGTGAAGCCTCACCAATCATGATATACTTATTTGGAATTTGTAACAATTCTGACAAAAGCTTAGCAGAAGTTTACCTTTTCACCATTATTAATCAAATTATAGTATAAACAAAATTCATAAAGTTAATGTTTAAATTACTTTAGAGAACAATTTACGTTCAAATATCTTGTGCACACCATACTTAGTAACAATGTACATGTGAATTGTAAACATTTTAATCTGTCTCTTAAGGTAGTTCTCTTTAGGATCTCTATTTCTGTATGTGTTTGCTCTTAAAAATAAAACTATCTCTTTAAAGCTACTCCGTAAATGAATTTTACTAGGCTCCCTACCCAGCCAAATTGTTATTTCATATAAAATAATCAAAGGAAATTATTTTGCCTTTGTTCAATTTGATCTTCTGTTTTACCTTAAAAAGCAAACTAGAAGACAGCAAATTAATTATGAGAAACAATGACCACAATTTACCGAGCTTTCCCTAAGTGACAAGCTGTGTGTGAGGGATTTCAAAACTTTACCTCTAATCCCTCCCCCAAATATTGCAAGATAGCTATTATTGTTCATTCTTAAAGTTAAGTGGCTTCCCTAAGGCCCCAAGTATTTCCTGAATCTGGTAAAGAAGATACTGTGTATCAAGGACAAAGCATGGGATCTAGAACATAGAAAGCACTCAGTACAGGTCAACTACAGCTACTGTTATTACCAGAAAGAGAGACTCCTTGTAAAGGTAGGTGAGAATTAACGGACAGATGAAACAGCTTCTCTGTTTCAGTTGTATTTGCATATTCATTCATTTAGTCGTTTCAACAAACATTTACTGAATGTTTACTAGGTACTGGGAACACCAGTGTGAATATATGGGCAAAGGTGTACATTTGAGCTAGTCCAAGACTTTAAAAAGTGATCAACTACATATATATGTGTGTGTATATATATATATATATATATGAATGTACATGCACATATATATGTACACACACATATATATATAAATCAGTGATCAGCTACAGATATATATATATATATATTTTTGTTGTTTAGTTGCTAGGTTGTGTCCGACGCTTTATAACCCCATGGACTGTAGCCTGCCAGGCTCCCCTGTCCGTGGGATTTCCCAAGCAAGAATACTGGAGTGGGTTGCCATTCCTTTCTCCAGGGGATCTTCCTGACCCAGAGATCGCTGAACCCACATCTCCTGCACTGCAGGTAGATCCTTTACTGCTGAGCCACCAGGGAAGCATATATATATATAAACATATAAACCAATAGTGATGAGTTACAAGTATATGTGGACTTCCCAGGTGGCTCAGTGGTAAAGAATCCCCCTGCCAGTGCAGGAGACGCAAGAGACATGACTTCGATCCCTGAGTCGAGAAAGTCTCCTGGAGAAGGGAATGGCAACCCACTCCTGTATTCTTGCCTGGAAACTTCCATGGACAGGGGAGCCTGGTGGGCTACAGTCCATGGGATAAAGAGTCAGATATGACTAATCATGCACGCACAAGTATATGTATATATAAAGATACATAGTGTATATATATGTATCATGTGTATATATAAATATATATGGACAAACATATATATATTTGTAGTTGATCACAGTGGGAGTTGGACATTCAGCCATACATAACCAAAATACATCTGAATGTCCAACTTCCACACTTTCTACATGTTTATTCTATATTCAAATGACACTTACATATATTTATAAGTTTCTTGAGTCAAAAAGATCTTGGAAATTAGTTTAAAACCTTTCATTTTACAGTGAGAATACATAGGCCTCGAGATGTGTTTTTCCCTATGACGTTCTCCAAGCTGAGGCTCAGGGTCACATTCCTGTTTTTCTTAGTCTTTTACCTTTCCACTGAAATTAAAAAGAGGCTCCAGAATCATCAGTGACCTTGCAGTGCATTAGAAGAACAATTCCAGACTGACTCCTGAACTGTAAAACATGACATGGGATCAAATATTGGCTTTTTTGGTCAAACAGGGGAAGCAGCTCTCAGTCAGAACCTCTTTTCAAAAACCTGAAGTTTATTTAAAAACTAAAGAAATAGAAACACGGACAAAACCCATAAACTTGTAAAGATCAGAATGTTATTACTTTTTCCAAAAAAGAAAAAACTCCCTTCATGCAAATCTCAAGCATAGTCACATCGCAGAGGATGGAGACAAGACACCTGGTGTTTATTACAACACCATTAGTCTCTTTATGGAGTCATAACATTTAAGTGGACTTGCTTAAGAGCAGCAGTGCTTCCTCTGATGAACAAGGTCTATTCTTTGTCAAGCACGGAAAAGAATGTGAAGTGACTCAGATGACCAAGCTGTGGAAGCCAACATCCTTCTCAAAAATCCAGTTCATCCTCCTGCCATCCTCAAAGGCTTGACTCAGAGCATGGGCATCATCCTTTGACAGCTAATCTAAGGGGTGCGCCATGCATTTTGCTTTTCCTACCCTGCAGTTCCCTTCATTGTTAATCCCTTTTCCATTTATTCAGTCTTTCATTGAACGTTAATTGCTAGAAGCTGTTGTTCCAAAGATGAATAAGACAGGGTCCTTCTCTTGACAAGCTCGTAGTCTGCTGCGATGATTCTCTGAGCTTAGTGAGCATGAAAACCAGTCAAGGAGTGGCAGAGAACAGAAGCAACCGAGCCAGCTTCTCTCTGAAAGAGTCAGAGTTGGAGGCCTGAGCTGAAGCCCAACCTTCTGCACTTTGTGAAAAAGAGGTCGCAGTTGGATCAGAGTGGAGTTGAGAGAATGTGACTTGTGAAATTGCAGGAAAGGGAGAAGCTTTAAGATGACACCCGTATTCTAGCTTAGACAATTAGGCTGTGAGTCGTAGGGAACATAGAAAGGCACGTGCCTTTGAAGAGGTGATTTGGTTTTAGAAAAATGGAGTTGGGACGCTGGTAGGATTTGCAGAAAGAACAAGTAAGAAGGTAGGCAGGTGGAAAGATTAAAACCTTTTATTTTACAGTGAGAATACTTAAGCCTCAAGATGTGGTTTTCCCTGCAACGTCCCCGAGTCTCCAAGCTGAGGCTCGGGGGTCATATTCCTGTTTTACTCAGTCTTTTACCTTTTCACTGAGATTAAAAAGAGACTCCCGAATCACTCTCAAGAACCATCAGTGATCTTGCAGTGAATTAGAAAAAAATTTCAGACTGACTCTGGAAGAGTTCAGTAGAAATGTCTAGCAGGAGAGAGAGATGTGTGTCCTCAGCATATAGGTGAATGAAACATATCAATCTCTCCCCTGACATATCTGAGTTAATAAAACTAACTCCTGTGAGCAGAAGTGCCTTGGTTACTCTTTCTGTTGTGTTTTTTGGGCATGCCAAGTTGAGATCTTAGTATTCCAACCAGGGATTGAACCTTCTAGTACCTCCTGTGGAAGCGTTAAAGTATAGCGTCCAGAGAGGAGTGTGGACCGAATCCAGAGCAACAAGTGTGGGTCCAGTCACAGAGATCCTTGTAAGCTGAGTTTGAGAACTTGAACGTTGGCCTGAGAACAATGTTAAACCACTGAACTGAAATTTGAAGTAGGAGAGCGACAAGATCAGGCTTTCATTTTAGAAGTATTTAGGCTGGGCTGGTGTAGGTAGATTCAAGGCAGGGAGATTGGAGTCAGTGAGACCAGGTAGAAGGAGTGAGATCAAATGTTTAAGCAGATTAATTTTGGAGGTGGGCGAGGAGATGGTAAAGGTGTTTGTGCTTAGTCGCTCAGTCGTGTCCGACTCTTTTCGACCCCATGGACTGTAGCCCACCAGGCTCCTCTTTCCATGGGATTCAATTCTCCAGGCAAGAATACTGGACTAGGTTGCCATTTCCTCCTCCAGTAGGCCATTAGGGGAGAGGAATACGTGGAGAATGAAAACAAGTAATGCTTTCTCTAAAATCATCAGAAATAACCATGGAGTCCTCTTGGCTCCAGCTTGAGACTCTTCTGGTGGAAGGGGTGTGAGATTCAGATTTAGCTCTTATCTTCAAATGTTTAAGTAGATAAATTTGGGAGGTGGAAGAGGAGATAGGAAAGGTGTTTAGCAAACACTAGATGTGTATGGAGAGGGAAGTTGAAAGCATTGGCATCTGATAAGGCGGGTGGTGAGAGGACAACACTTGGAGGGTGATCACAGAATTCCAGACGGGCTCTTGTGTTCTCCACCTGGGGAATTTGGACCATAAAGAAATCTGAGCACCAAAGAATGGATGCTTTTGAACTGTGGTGCTGGAGAAGACTCTTGAGAGTCCCTTGGACTGCAAGGAGATCCAACCAGTCCATCCTAAAGGAAATCAGCCCTGAATATTCATTTGAAGGACTGCTGTTGCAGCTGAAACTCCAATACTTTGGACACCTGCTGCGAAGAACTGACTCATTGGAAAAAACACTGATGCTGGCAAAGATTGAAGGCAGGAGGAGACGGGGACGACAGAGGATGAGATGGTTGGATGGCATCACCAACTCAATGGACATAAGTTTGAGTAAACACCGGGAGTTGGTGATGGACAGGGAGGCCTGGCACAACCTTCAGTCCATGGGGTTGCAAAGAGTCGGACACGACTGAGCATCTGAACTGAACTGAACTGAACCTGGGGAATTCGGGGGAGATAGAGAGAAGCGAATTTTGTGAGATATATTTTGAAGGAAGAAGCAATGCTTGGTAAGGATGAAAAGTTAAGGAAAAGGGAGGGGGGAAGAGTAATGAATGGCTTTTTCATCAGTAAAAAGGCAATACTAATTTACATTCCCTTGAACAGTACAACAGAGGTCCCTTTTCTCCATAGCCTCTCCAGCATTTATTGATTGTAGATTTTTTGATGATGGCAATTCTGATCAGTGTGAAGTGATATCTCTTGGTAGTTTTGATTTGCATTTCTCTAGTATGCAATCTCAAAAACTACAGAATGATCTCTGTTCGTTTCCAAGGCAAACATTCAATATCACAGTAATCCAAGCCTATGCCCCAACCAGTAACTCTGAAGAAGCTGAAGCTGAACGGTTCTATGAAGACCTACAAGACCTTTTAGAACTCACACCCCAAAAAAATGTCCTTTTCATTATAGGGGACTGGAATGCAAAAGTAGGAAGTCAAGAAACACCTGGAGTAACAGGCAAATTTGGCCTTGTAATACAGAATGAAGCAGGGCAAAGGCTAACAGAGTTTTGCCAAGAGAACGCACTGGTCATAGCAAACACCCTCTTCCAACAACACAAGAGAAGACTTTACACATGGACATCACCAGATGGTCAACACCAAAATCAGATTGATTATATTCTTTGCAGTCAAAGATGGAGAAGCTCTATACAGTCAGCAAAAACAAGACTTGGAGCTGACTGTGGCTTGGATCATGAACTCCTTATTGCCAAATTCAGACTGAAATTGAAGAAAGTAGGGAAGACCACTAGACCATTCAGGTATGACCTAAATCAAATCCCTTATGAGTATACAGTGGAAGTGAGAAATAGATTTAAGGGACTAGATCTGATAGAGTGCCTGATGAACTATGGACAGAGGTTCGTGACATTGTACAGGAGATAGGGATCAAGATCATCCCCAAGAAAAAGAAATTAAAAAAAGCAAAATGGCTGTCTGGGGAGGCCTTACAAATAGCTGTGGAAAGAAGAAAAGTGAAAAGCAAAGGAGAAAAGGAAAGATATAAGCATCTGAATGCAGAGTTCCAAAGAATAGCAAGGAGAGATAAGAAAGCCTTCCTCAGCGATCAATGCAAAGAAATAGAGGAAAACAACAGAATGGGAAAGACTAGAGATCTCGTCAAGAAAATTAAAGATACCAAGGGAAAATTTCATGCAGAGATGTGCTTGATAAAGGACAGAAATTGTATGGACCTAACAGAAGCAGAAGATATTAAGAAGAGGTGGCAAGAATACACAGAAGAACTGTACAAAAAAGAGCTTCACGACCCAGATAATCACGATGGTGTGATCACTGACCTAGAGCCAGACATCCTGGAATGTGAAGTCAAGTGGGCCTTAGAAAGCATCACTACGAACAAAGCTAGTGGAGGTGATGGAATCCTAGTTGAGCTATTTCAAATCCTAAAAGATGATACTGTGAAAGTGCTGCACTCAATATGCCAGCAAATTGAGAAAACTCAGCAGTGGCCACAGGACTGGAAAAGGTCAGTTTTCATTCCAATCCCAAAGAAAGGCAATGCCAAAGAATGCTTAAACTACCATACAATTGCACTCATCTCACACGCTAGTAAAGTAATGCTCAAAATTCTCCAAGCCAGGCTTCAGCAATATGTGAACCGTGAACTTCCTGATGTTCAGCTGGTTTTAGAAAAGGCAGAGGAACCAGAGACCAAATTGCCAACATCTGCTGGATGATGGAAAAAGCAAGAGAGTTCCAGAAAAACATCTATTTCTGCTTTATTGACTATGCCAAAGCCTTTGACTATGCGGATCACAATAAACTGTGGAAAATTTTGAATGAGATAGGAATACCAGACCATCTGACCTGCCTCTTGAGAAACCTATATGCAGGTCAGGAAGCAACAGTTAGAACTGGACATGGAACAACAGACAGGTTCCAAATAAGAAAAGGAGTACGTCAAGGCTGTATATTGTCACCCTGCTTATTTAAATTCTATGCAGAATACATCATGAGAAATGCTGGGCTGGAAGAAGCACAAGCTGGAATCAAGATTGCCAGGAGAAATATCAATAACCTCAGATATGCAGATGACACCACTCTTATGGCAGAAAGTGAAGAGGAACTAAAAAGCCTCTTGATGAAGGTGAAAGAGGAGAGTGAAAAAGCTGGCTTAAAGCTCAACATTCAGAAAATGAAGATCATGGCATCTGGTCCCATCACTTCATAGGAAATAGATGAGGAAACAGTGGAAACAGTGTCACACTTTATTTTTTGGGGCTCCAAAATCACTGCAGATGGTGATTGCAGCCATGAAATTAAAAGATGCTTACTTTTTGGAAGGAAAATTATGACCAACCTAGACAGCATATTGAAAACCAGAGACATTACTTTGTCAACAAAGGTCCGTCTAGTCAAGGCTATGGTTTTTCCAGTGGTCATGTATGGATGTCAGAGATGGACTGTGAAGAAAGCTGAGCACTGAAGAACTGATGCTTTTGAACTGTGGTGTTGGAGAAGACTCTTGAGAGTCCCTTGGACTGCAAGGAGATCCAACCAGTCCATTCTAAAGGAGATCAGTCCTGGGGTTCATTGGAAGGGCTGATGCTAAAGCTGAAACTCCAATACTTTGGCCACCTGATGCAAAGAGTTGACTCATTGGAAAAGACTGATGCTGGGAGGGATTGGGGGCAGGAGGAGAAGGGGACGACAGAGGATAAGATGGCTGGATGGCATCACCGACTTGATGGACGTGAGTCTGGGTGAACTCCAGGAGTTGGTGATGGACAGGGAGGCCTGGCGTGCTGAGATTCATGGGGTCGCAAAGAGTCGGACACGACTGAACCACTGAACTGAACTGAACTGAGTAACGATGGCGGGAAGGAGGTTCAGGAGGGAGGAGACATACGTACACCTACGACTGAAAAAAAACAAAACAAGTGAAAACAAAAAGGCAATACTAGCACAGGGCTGGGGTGAGGATGAAGTGAGATGATTCCTGTTCTATGGTAATACAGGTCATGCGACCACAGGACAGGGCTGCTGCTGTTGGAGCATGGAGGCTTGAGTTCGAGCGTCAGCCCTGCAGCCCATTTTTGCTGAGGAGTGCAAGGCACCTTCACCAATGTCCTTTCTTACACAACATCCTTCTTTTCTGGGTTTATCTCTTCTCTCCTGAGCCCCTCCTCAACTCCTCCCAGAGCTCTTGAACAGAGAAATCTTTGTCAGTGGATGATCTGCATGTGACCACAATGCTAAGCCCCTGTATCCTCCAGAGTGGGGCTCAGAGGAGGTGCCAGGCTGGGGACCCACCTTTGGGACCCACCTTCAGTGACCCAATCAGCTCTTGATGCTGAAGGTGGCAGGGCTGGAGGCAAGAGGCCATCCTGTAGGAGTGTTTCTTAGAACTGTCTCCTAAAGAGTTGCTGAGCTTGCTTTCTCATCAGCAGGTCTGTGAGTCCAGTCCACTGTAGCTAACAGGTTTTGAGGTTTTTTTTTTCCCCCAGCCTCATAATTCTTCTGTTAGGGTGTGTGGTGTGTGTGTGTGTGTGTGTGTGTGTGTGTGTTAAGATACATATAATATGTGTGTGCTTAGTCACTCAGTCCTGTCCAACTTTTTGCGACCCCATGGATGGTAGCCCGGCCACATGATTCTCCAGACAAGAATACTGGAGTAGTTAACCATTCCGCAACCCAGGGATGGCACTTGGGTCTCCTGCATTGCTGGCAGATTCTTTATCGTCTGAGCCACCAGGGAAGCCCAAACATAATATAAACCTTACCATTCTAACCCTTTCTAGGTGTTCAGTTCAGTGGCATTAAGTATATCCATGTTATTGCACAACCATCACCACCATCCATCTCCAGAATGATTAACGTCTTCAAAGCTGAAATTCGTTCCCCACTAATCAGTTACTGCCCATTCCTTCCCACCAGCTTCTTCTGGAAACCACCATTCTATTAATCATTCCACCACCACCAATCATGTCTCCATGATTCTACTCCTCTGGGTACCTCATACAGGTGGATTCATTCAGTATTTGTCCTTTTGTGACGAGCTTATTTCATTTAGCATAATGCCCTCAAGGGCTTCCCTGGTGGCTCAGACAGTAAAGAATCCCTGCAATGTGGGAGACCTGAGTTCAAACCCTGGGTCGGGAAGATCCCCTACAGGAGGGCATGGCAACCCACTCCAGTATTCTTGCCTGGAGAATCCACATGGATAGAGGAGTCTGGCAGGCTACAGTCCATGGAGTCACAAATTGCTGGACACGACTGAGCAATTAAGCATGAATGCCCTCAAGGTTTATCCATGTGTCAGAATTTCCTTCCATTTTTGGGACTTCCCTGGTGGTTCAGTGGCTAAGACTCCATGCTCCCAATGCAGGGGGCCTAGGTTCAATCCCTGGTTAGGGATCTAAGATTTCATGCACCACAACTAAATATTCTGCATGCCAAACCTAAGACATGGTGCAGCCAAATAAATAAATATTTTAAAAAAGAATTTCTTTCCTTTTTAAATCTGTAAAATATTTCATTGTCCTTTTATATAGTTCGTGAGGTTCTCCAGCAAGTTTACTGGGGTGGTTTGCCATTCCCTCCTCCAGCAGATCACATTTTGTCAGAACTCTCTGCTATGACCTGTCTTGGGTGACCCCACACAGCACGGCTTATAGTTTCATTGAGTTACGCAAGCTCCTTCACCATGACAAGGCAGTGATCCGTGATGTTAGAGAAGACTCCTGAGAGTCCCTTGGACAGCAAGGAGATCAAACCATTCGATCTTAACGGACATCAACACTGAATACTCGTCAGAAGGACTGATGCTGAAACTGAAATTTCAGTATTTTGGTTATCTGATGCAAACAACTGACTCACTGGAAAAGTCCCTGATGCTGGGAAAGATTGAGGGCAGAAGGAGAAGAGGGTGTCAGAGGATGAGATGGCTGGATGGCATCACCGATGCAATGGACGTGAACTTGGGCAAACTTCGGGAGATGCTGAGGGACAGGGAGGCCTGGCGTGCTGCAGTCCATGGGGTCGCAAAGTGTTGGACATAACTGGGCAATTGAACAACAACAGCATTCCATTGCTAGCACGTGTCACATTTATTTTATCCATTCATCCTTTGATGGACACTTTTGTTGCTTCTACATTTTGGCTATTGTGAATAATTCTGCAAGGAACTGCTGCTGCTAAGTCACTTCAGTTGTGTCCGACTCTGTGCAACCCCATAGATGGCAGCCCACCAGGCTCCCCCGTCCCTGGGATTCTCCAGGCAAGAACACTGGAGTGGGTTGCCATTTCCTTCTCCAATGCAGGAAAGTGAGACATGAAAGTGAAGTCGCTCAGTCGTGCCCGACCCTCAGCAACTCCGTGGGCTGCAGCCTTCCAGGCTCCTCCGTCCATGGGATTTTCCAGGCAAGAGTACTGGAGTGGGGTGCCACTGTCTTCTCTGTCTGCAAGGAATACAGGTGTACAAATATATCCGAGTCGCTGCTTTCAACCTTTTTGGGCATCTATCCAGTTTTTGCTGGATCATATGGTAATTCCATGTTTAATTTTTTGAGAAACCACCATGCCATTTTCCACAGTGGCTGTCTCACTTTACATTCCTACCACCAATGCAAAAGGGTTCTAATTTCTCCACATCTTTGCCAATCCTTGTTTCCTGTATTTTGAAAAATTTTAATTTTTTATAATAGTCATCCTAACCTCTTGAGAAATCTGTATGCAGGTCAGGAAGAACTGGACATGGAACAACAGACTGGTTCTAAAAGGAAAAGGAGTACATCAAGGCTATATATTGTCACCCTGCTTATTTAACTTATATGCAGAATACATCATGAGAAACACTGGGCTGGATGAAGCACAAGCTGAAGTCAAGATTTCCGAGAGATCCTCAGATATGCAGATGACACCACCCTTATGGCAGAAAGTGAAGAAGAACTAAAGAGCCTCTTGATGAAAGTGAAAGAGGAGAGTGAAAAAGTTGGCTTAAAGCTCAACATTCAGAAAACTAAGATTATGGCATCTGGTCCCATCACTTCATGGGAAATAGATGGGGAAACAGTGGAAACAGTGGCAGATTTATTTTTCTGGGCTCCAAAATCACTGCAGATGGTGACTGCAGCCATGAAATTAAAAGACGCTTACTCCTTGGAAGGAAAGTTATGACCAACCTAGACAGCACATTACAAAGCAGAGACATTACTTTGCCAACAAAGGTCCGTCTAGTCAAGGCTATGGTTTTTCCAGTAGTCATGTATAAACGTGAGAGTTGGACTATAAAGAAAGCTGAGTGCCAAAGAATTGATGCTTTTGAACTGTGGTGTTGGAGAAGACTCTTGAGAGTCCCTTGGACTGCAAGGAGATCCAACCAGTCCATTCTAAAGGAGATCAGTCCTGGGGTTCATTGGAAGGACTGATGCTAAAGCTGAAACTCGAGTACTTTGGCCACTTCATGCGAAGAGTTGACTTATTGGAAAAGACCCTGATGCTGGGAGGGATTGGGGGCAGGAGGAGAAGGGGACGACAGAGGATGAGATGGTTGGATGGCATCACTGACTCAATGGACATGAGTTTGAGTAAGCTCCAGGAGTTGGTGATGAACAGGGAGGCCTGGAGTGTTGCAGTCCATGGGGTAGCAAAGAGTTGGACACGACTGAGCGACTGAACTTAACTGAGTGTGAAGTGGTATCTCACTATAGTTTCAATTTGCATTTCTGTAATGATTAATGATTGTTGAGCATCATTCCATATGCTTATTGGCCATTTGTATATCATCTTTGAAGAAACAGCTACTTGAATTCTTACCCATTTTTTAATTGGTTGTTTGTTTTCTGGTTGTTGACTCGTTGGAGTTCTTTACATATTCTGGATACTAACCCCTTTTCAGATACACGGTTGACAAGCATTTTCTCTTATTCTCTGGGTTGCCTTTTCACTTTAGATAGTGTCTGGGATGCACAAAAATTTCAATTTTGATGAAATCCAATTTATCTATTTTTTCTTCTCTTGACTGTGGTTTTGGTATTGTAGCTATAATTTAGGGTTTTTTTAAAGGATTTTTTTTTTTCATTTCAAATATTGTGGCCAAAAAGAAACTATGATTCAAAGAAAGTGATGGGCTTATTCCATCCTATCATTAGTTATTAATAGTAAGCTCTGGGCTGAGAATCCATATTCTTGGCTCTTCAGGGACTCTCATTGGAAGTACAAAACAAGGCAGGTACCTTGGTGAGAGCTGAAGCAAATCTCTAAAGTAATCTTCAGTTACCCTACAGTTGCATCGACCCCAAATATGAAAAATAAATCTCCAGTTTTGTCTTTTTGTCAGTCACTTGCAAGTTTTAATCTAATGTTCAAAATAGAAAGCTCCTGGAATGGAGAGTCTGTGAAGTATTTTAGAATGTGTTCATTTCTGGGCACTGCCTTTTACTAGAGCAGAGTTCCCGGTTTAGAATGAATCAATGGGCGGCTTACACCGTGTTATCAAGTCCTCAGTTGAGGAAGTCTGCGAAGCTGCAACCACTGCCCGGCCAGAACTGCCTTGCTTTTGGTGTGCTAGCAAGGGAGCGAGTCATCTTTCATTTCTTCGTGCTTGAAGACAGTTCCTCTGCTTCCACCCCCGCCGCCCAGCCCCCTCCAACTCCACTCACCACTTAGTTTACGCAGTAAAGCAATAAAGCAATGGGTCTGCTTTGGAGGGTTTCTAAAAGGAAAGATAAACAGTGGGGCGACTTGATGGGCCACAATGAAAGGAACTCATTATGAAGCCACTCAACAGCTCAGCCTCCTATCCTAGTAAAACTGGAGTCAACCTGATCATTTCAGGGGCGGTGGGTGGAAGGGGGGCTTCTCCAACCACGGGGAGTGTGGTAGGTTTTTCAGTCTCTCTCTTCTTGAAGGTCTAAGAGTTGTAATCATGCTCCGAGCTCTGCAGGGAGAGCATCTAACGGTGACTTCGAACTTAGCTCAGCTCTCCCCAGGTGACAGTGAGCACTGACCCTTGGGCCCCTTCGGGGAATCAATGAGCGGACTTGGAAACTTTGGGCCTCGGGGCGTTCTCTCCCCTGTCCGATCCTCTAACGCTCCGCGCCCAGAGCCCTTTGGGGAAGGGACAAGCAAGCCACGCTGTCCCCGAGACGCCGCTGCTCTCAGGCCGCTCGCCCCACACGCTGGGGAGCCCGAGGTCTAAAAACCAGCCCAGCGGCAGCATGTTCTGTGCACCCCGAGGCTGAGCACTTGATCACCCCGTGAGCCGCTTTTCTCGGTCTTCGTCCCGCTTCCAAGCCAACGCGAAAAAGAGGGAACACGGGGAGCGCGGGCGGGGAAGCGGCCGGGGCCCGGGCTGGAGCCGGCCCGCGGGCGGGGCGGGCGCGGGAAGGCGCAAGGGGGGCGTGGGCGCGGCGGCCCGCGCGCCCCGGCGGCCGGGCCAGGGGGAGGGGCGCTGGCTGCGGCGGCGCCTCCCGCCCCGGGTGAGCGGCGCGCGAGGCGGCCCCGCGGCACAGAGCGCCGAGCGGGGAGGCAGGGCTGGAGCACAGACGGCCGACGCGCGGCGCGGCTGCCATGGGCGCGCACTGACCCGCTGCTCAGCGCGGACTTCCTTGGCGGCGCGGAGCTCCCCGGCTGGCGGTGCGTCTCCTCGGTCACCATGAAAGGTAGGGCGGGCTTCGGGGCGCGCGGGAGGGGGCGAGGTGCCAGCTTTCTCTGAGCGGAGACCCGGGGGAGACCCGGTGCTGAATTTGGTGCGCGCATCCTGGGGGGCGTCCCCGGGGCTCGGGAGTCGGATACCGCCGGAGATCTCGGGGTTGGGCATTTGAAGCCGGCAAGTACTGCTCTCCCCACTGTGTCTCAACAAAGTAGTTTGAAGCCCCAAGTCGTTGTTTACGGATTCCAGTTCCCAACTTTTTAATTGAAAAAATACGCCCAGGAGAGTGGAGGCATCATCACTCCCCACCCTCGGCCCCCCCTAGTTCGTTCTGCGCCCTGGCGCACGCCCCACTCTCTCCAAGGTCCCTCTCCCTCCCCGCCGTTGCCGCTTTCCCGTCTGAGAAGTCGACGGGTGTTTTCTCCCGGACTCGGGGATGTTCTCGGTGCGCCCTCCCCACATCTGGCAATGATTAGGTGCCCGCGGAGTTCAGCTGGCTCGGGAAGTGCATTTGGCATCTTTCTCCATCAGCCCCACTGGCTGGAAAATCACCGCCCTCGGTTTCGCGTCCCTTCCATGTGCCCGCCTGCGGAGCTGTGCCCACGTGTGATCAAGGGCGACACAGTCCCCCGGGCGGTGTCCACCGCAGGCGGGTTTAGGGAAGTGTCAGATGCTATCGCACCTTTTAGCGAGAAGTGCTTCGCAGGGAAGCCGTCTGTTGAGTAGAAAACGAAGATTTGTCAACAGAATCTCGATCTGTATGTGAGATAATCACAGCAGAGGTATCGTTTGGAGATGGGCCGGCGTGGTGTTTACACAAGACTGGAATCCTGGATTTGTGTTAGGATAACACGTCTCGGTCCCCGCGCTGGCCGGACCTGAGTGAGGGGGCTCGGTTCGAGACGCCATCTGACCGCTAGGACCGAGCTTCCAGCAGCCCGAAAACGCGCGATGCGACCTCTTTGATTTGCAAGCGTTGCTGATCCAGGCGCGAGCCTCGGGAGCCCTACAGACTTGGAAAGAAACTTTTGGCTCTAGAGGTTTCTCTCTGCAAGGCAGATCACGCCAAACAGTTCGGAGCGATAATATCCTACCAGTTAGCTCTCCTTCCAGGGGAGTTCTGTGTCCTTCTCTGGAGATCCTGGGAAGGAAGGGGACAAAACGCCAGGTGGAAAGGGTCCCGCCCCCGGGCCAGAGACACAGAAGACAGGATGCAACGCAAGAGACACACAACGCAAGAGACACAAAAGCCAGGATTTCAAAACGCAGCGTGTGTGCGTTCCTTCTCTCTACATCTCAGTTTCTCTTCTCTTATTTACATTCTACGAAAGGCGCACTTTCCTTAGCCAGCACTGATTAAGGGATCTTCCCAGAATTGCAAGAATTCACACGGCTAAACTTTGCTCTGGTGCTCAGTTACCATCATTTTAGCCCGAAGTCAATCTTCTCATTGCTGGTCACTGAGGCCAGGAGGTTTTGAACTTTTGGAAAGATAAGCCAGCTCCTCATTTCATCAGCGCCCGTGTGGCTTCCTAAACCCTGAAAATCTAGTTATGCTTTTGACTGGGTCAATGACTGTTACTGCAGTTTGGGTATTTTTTCCAATGTGAATTCAAATCTGTAATGGAATACATACCTACAGGTTATATGTATGTATGCTGTGTGCTGAGTCGCTTCAGTTGTTGTGTCCAACTCTTTTCGACCTCATGGACTATAGCCCACCAGGCTCCTCTGCCCATGGGATTCTCCAGGCAAAAATACTGGAGTAAGGAACCATTCCCTTCTCCAGGGTTTTTTCCTGTCCCAGGGATTGAACTGAGTCTCCTCTGTTATAGGCAGATTCTTTACAGTCACCAGGGAAGTGTGTGTATATATACACACACACTATATATATATATATATATATGACTTACACTACATTCTAGACCAGCTAGCACACTGCTTGGATAGCTCATTGCTTATCCTCTGTGGTCTGGGCACTGCCTCAACACCCCACTTACCTTCTGCCTCAGTAGGTGAAGGGGACAAAGGGGCTGAATTCCTGGGGAGCTAGTCACTTTGAAGGCCTCTTTTAAAACGAAATGTTCTGTGAGAGGTTTGCTTACCAACAATTGCCGTAGAACTTGTGTTTGTCTGGTTTGTGAGGTGAGAAAGGCAGCAGACAGTAATGTTTTTTCAGTACCTACTAAGTGCGCCAGTATGCTCCACCCTCTACAAGCACTTTATCAGTGAACCCTCTCAAATACCCTATAAGACAGGCATTTTAACCCCTACACCATAGATATGGAAACAGTCCAGAAGAAATAGAAACCAGCAACAAGAGGGGCAGTAGGCATCTAAAAACAAGCTTTGCCACGTTCCCTGTGAGTCTTGGAGAGACCTAGAACACCAGATAGAACCCTTGGACTGGAAGAAAAGTGATTCTCAGACGATTAGGTAGCCAAGGAACTCGAAGCTGGTGCAGCAGCCAGGAAGGGATGGAGCCAAGAAATCAGACACAAGCCTTCCGAAGCCAAGCAGAGTGTGATTTTAGCCAAAAAAGAAAGCTGCCTTTACCAAGTAGAATTATTTGGACAATTTGTCATAGGTAACCAACACAGAGTTTTCCTTGGGTTCGTAATTATGTCATAAAGCAATGAACTCATTATGTTTAAGCCAATGTTGCATTAGTATTTGATTTCTCTAAGTGATAGAAGTCTGTGACAGACCTTGCAAATGCTTAAAATTGAAGTGTTAACCCAAAACATTCTTTAGCCAAATAGAAAATTAGTGGACATCTTAGAAACTACAGAAGTTTATTTGTCAAGGCAAAAATTCAGATACTATGCAAGTCAGATGCCTTTTCAAGGCACTTATTTGACTTTCTAACTGTGATTTTTAAACTTGGGATATATAGCCTTTGTAAAAACCCAGGCCTTTGGAGTCTAATTCCAAGGCTTCGGTGAACCACAGCACCACCTATCTGTTGCGTTCAGCAAATATCTCTTTTAATATTTCTTCCTTCTCTGGAGTCCCAAGTAAAAAAATAATGACATCATTATACATTTTCCAGAAGAAAATTACTTGCCCTGTTGCTGGAATACTTTAAGTGTTCCACAGTGATTAAAACATGAAGTTGGTTTTAATTTATTTCTAATTACATTTTCAATTAGCAGTACTGCACCATAAATTTCATGGTTTTTAATATTCACACTCTTTATGAAGGAATCTGACTCCTCTAGAGTTAGGTGTGTCATTAAGAAATCACATTTCTAGTTCTGGAAGTTGGGAGTATTGGTGAGTTTTAATGCAGTAGCACTTGTTACTTAAGAGATGGCCTGCAACAACCATCAGCTCACAGGACCACATTGGTTCAAACCACTGTTCTAATTTAACGCAGGGAGGATGTCAGTGCCATTAAAACCTAGTGTCCAACTGCTTATTTTTGTGCTTTTGTGTGTAAACATTTCTGAAATGCTATCTGGCAATGATACTTTTAAAAGGTGCTAGTAAGCAGTGTATTTCTACTCCCTGTTTTCCCAGACCTGCAGTCTCTTGTCTTTCCAGGTGTCTAAGATGTCTTGTCCTTAACTGGGATAAGCAAACACTTGTGTAGATTCTGACTGCTTTAACATCGAAAGAATCATGTTTTCTGCAGGAAAATGGAAACAAAGTGAGGTCTTTTTCCTTTCACTGTTTGGGAATTGAGGCTTCTTTTCCTCTGGAAGACAAATTTGCAACCCAGTTACACTTTTAACTTTTCATTAGTTTGAAGATGCTTGACATTCCTAATCTGAGGTTTAATTATTGCTAAGTATATATCTTCCCAGTGGTCTCCTGTGCAATTTTCCCAGATTGTTCCCATCCCCTGACCCTCACCCCCACCGCAACCCCATGGCTCATTCAGCAATAATGGTGTGAATGAGAAAAGCTGGCAGATGATAACTTCTAAGCAATAGCATAATTCTAATTTTCTGAATTCATACTTATTTTTATTGAATCATTATTTCAAAACTGTTGATGCAGCTGCTGCCTAAAGTAAGTTAAATGGCCTTCAAAGTGTTTGTTTTCAAATGAGAAAATAGACATTTAAAGTTTATTGATAGAAAAATGTTATTCCTCGAACGAACCTAGCATGTGAGTGATCTCTTAGGAGGAAGTCCGATTCATGTCTTCCCACTAAGGGAAAAAGTGGTTAGGTGCTGGGAGGGCTTTCCAGATGGCACTAGTGGTAAAGAACCTGTCTGCCAATGCAGAAGACATAAAAGACGCAGGTTCGATCCCTGGGTTGGGAAGATTCCCTGGAGAAGGGCGTGGCAATCCATTCCAGTTTTCTTCCCATGGACAGAGGAGCCTGGCGGGCTGTAGTCCACAGGGTCACAAATAGTCGGACACAACTGAAGCAACTTAGCACGCATGTACAAGGAGCCCAGAATAATGGCAGAGTGTAGCCTTTCTCCTTTTGAGGGGCAAATCAGAGTGAAAAGAATCGGGCAGTTGGGGGTCAGGGGACAGTGTCCTAGGTCACTTAGGTGATCATCTGTGAAAAGCATCTACCCTCACCGCGAGTCAGCTATAACCAGTCTGGTTCTGCCTTTCCATCTTTTGCTCTTATGCCATTCTGAAGGCACAGGCTCTCTCAGATTCTGGAATTCCTATCTATGCCCTGGAGGCAGGGAACTGGGTTGTGAGTGGGAAGATAAATGCTGGGGACTTATTAAAACATTTGTTAAGTCCCTACCGTGTGCCACAGTCCATAAATGCTGAGAGAGCAGAGTAGAAGAGGTCGCCTCCTTTCTGGCCTTAGACCTTAATAACTTGGCATCAAAGGTCTGAAGAAACTGCTGTGCTCTTCAGCCAGTCACTGGAGGAACCTCTGTAGGCTGGAGCTCCTGCAGAGATAAGGCACATTCCAGGGTTGCTGCCCTTTGTAGAATTTATCTGCTGGGAGGTTTTCTTGTGACTGATTGAATGAGTGTGAATGGCTTGCTGAAGTCATTGACTCTGCAAACAGCCCCTGTGCTGTCTTGCTGACAGGTTTGCCTTCAGACAGTTAGCATAGTCAGAATTGCTTTTCAGGAACAGACTTAACCACCAATGATCAGCAATAATGATGATGATGATGATGATGATGATAACAATAAATAAACACCTTAACAAAGGATAGGAAGGTATTGACATTCCTCATAGAACCTTCACTCTTTACTACTGATAGCATGGTTTCTAATCACACCAGTCATCCAAAGCTTGGGGAAGGCAACTATTCAATCAAGCAGTAATTTGATTTCTATTTAAGTGAATGATATTTAAAGGGCCCAAACCAAAATAGTACCCTGAACAGGTCCTGCTGATTGCTTAAGGAACCTTCAAAATTATATAGCAGTGAAAGCAGAAATGAGTAATCCCAAATTAAAATTCCAAAGAGAGTCCAGGAGCTTTCTTAACCCTTGAATTTATCACAGTCCATCGATACTCTTAAAAATTATTAAGGAAAGATGTTTTTCAACATGGGAGATTAAAAATTAATTTATTTATTGGAATTGGACATATTAAATATGACTTATGCTTCCTGAGTCATTTGGGATGAAAATTCTTTGTTTTGTGAAGTCATATGCACTTGCCTAAGAGGTTGGACATTTGACATTCTGTGTGCAAAAACTAACGTCATTGGTTTGTGAAGATATCTGCACTTCTGAGGCCTAAGTCACTTAGTTATGACATAGAAATGTTTGGAAAGTAGCTGATATATGTATATATGACATTATTCGAAGGCAAAGTATCCAAATTTATATTCTAAATTTATAATCCAAAGTATTAATATATATTGATACTTTAAAATATGCCTATCTCAAAAAATGTAATTATACATAGTGTTCCCAGGAGTGGAACCTGACGATTTCAATGTGGTGAGGAGTGTGGGCTCTGAAACCAGAGGGCCTGCTGACCACATGATACTCGTTAACCTCCTGGGCCCCTCAGTTTCCTCATCTGTCAAGTGGGGGGATAATAATGACATATACTGGATGCCATTTTTTTCTATTTTCTGAGGATTATATAGGTTAGTTTAGCTCAGTTGTTTAGAGTGGTGTCTTGCACTTAAGGAGAACTCAAGATATTTTAGGTTTTAGAACACTGTATAATTGTGACTTGCTGCTTATTCCAGGCAGGAATGTAATTGCCAATTATGAACCATTTATGTTAAGTTAATCAAGTGATAATGGGTTTCCTTGGTGGCTCAGCGGTAAAGAATCTGCCTGCCAGTATCCAAGGGGATACCCAAAATATTTAGCAACCCAGGTGACACTCTATTGAGGCCATGGTTCTCACAAATACCTGCATGAAAGCCACTCCCCTAGAGCAGTGGCCAGTGGAGGCTGGCTGTGGACTCCAGGGGCCAGTAGGCACTGGGTATTTGGCCTCAGGGGTCCTCCTCTCCTCCTCCCCCACTGGGCCAGTCATCGTAGATGGGTGGTGGGACACACAAGACCAGCTTGCAGGAATGGTGCTTGCTGACTGGTTTGGAAGCAGTTAAAGATCTTGAGAGCCCGGGGGACCACGCTGTTCTGTTCTAGTGGTGATGATGCTACTAAAGGAGCTGGGGCTCCTGTCTCAGGGTGGAGACAGGACAGGGTGAACAGCAGCGCTGAGCCCAGCTCAGAGGATAAGTTTGCATTCAGCCTTGCCTCTGTCCACGGTCCTTCAACCTGGCTCCTGAAAGTGCCTGAACTTGTTCTGATCAACATGGCATTTGCCAGAAGCTACCCAGAGCAGCCATGAAGGCTGCGAGCCCAGATCTGTGCGGTTGCTCCAGGGTGAACTCTGCGTGCTGGCTCTTTGGACCCGGGGATCTTTTCCGGTCGTCAACGTCTGTTGGACTGGTGGGCTTTTTTTCAGTGTACCTGACTTTTATCTTCCCTGCACATTTCCTTGTTTTGTTTGCTTGATTTTTGTTCTTTCTTTCTTTTTTTTTTTTTGTTTATCAAAGTTAGAGATGCACATAGTTTAGAGAGTCAAAGAACATCCTATTTATTATGAAAAACAGCAATTTCCTGCCCAGCCCACTTCATTTTATCATTTTCCAGTCCCCAGAGGCAACCTCCTGAGAACATTTTTTGCGTTTGATTTTGGCATCGGCTTTTCTTTCAGTTGTCTACCGATGCCTAGAAGACAGAATCCCCAAGCTCTGTCGCTTCAAATAACAGCTGTTTATTCACTCACGACTCTGCAATTCAGGCTGGTCTCTGCCTCCTGAGGTGTTGATTGGGCTAGAGCATCCTGGGGAGGCTGGAAGGGCCAAGGCCTGGCTGGGCTCTCCCCTCCTCATCACAGTCTCTCATTCCCCAGGGATCCCCTCTCGCCAGGTCACCTCTGGTCCAGCAAGGTGCCTGGATATTTCCCAAGGCAGCCAACTGCCTAGGGGGTGAGAACAGAAGCTGATAGCAGAGATCTTGGAGAAGACCTAGGCCCCAAGGTCACCCACTGCTACTTCTGGCGAATTCCATTGGCCACAGCGAGTCACAAAGTCCTCCCAAATTCAAGAGAGTGGACATGAACTTTCACTTGGAGGGATGGAAAGAGTTGTTGGCAGTTCTTAATGTGGACAAGCTCCTATAGCCCCATGTCCTTAAATGACATGTTTATGGCAGTCTTCATTTTCACTGGGCTTCCCAGGCAGTAAAGAATCCTCCTGCAATGCAGGAGACGCAGGTTTGATCCCTGGGTTGGGAAGATCCCCAGAGAAGGAAATGGCAACCCACTCCAGTATTCTTGCTTGGGAAATCCCATGGACAGAGGAGCCTGGCGGGCTACAGCCCATGGGGTCTCAAAGAGTCATTTTTATTATTTTAATTATTATTGTTATTATTTTGGTTTTGGGTGTTATATATTGACTTCCCTTTATAGCAAATGAGGATTTAGTTCTCCTACCCTTCACCTCCACCTGAGTACTATCACGGATACCTCCTGATGCCCCTCATCATCCCAATATAGTTGTATCACAATCTGGACTAGATCAATATTTGGGGTTTATATTAATAAGATGTGTGTCTGTGTTTGCTGAGTCACTTACAGTCATGTCTGACTCTTTGCAACCCTATGGACTGCAGCCTGCCAGGCCTCCTCTGTCCATGGGATTCTCCAGGCAAGAATACTGGAGTGGGTTGCCATGCCCTCCTCCAGGGGATCTTCCCAACCCAAGGATCAAACACGCATCTCTTACGTCTCCTACATCTCCTACATTGGCAAGCGAATTCTTTACCACTAGCACCACCTGAGTTTCTGTAATATGCCACAGATGTGCTAGCTGCCGAGGGGACAACGTGATAAATGTCCCGTTTTTAGAGGGCTTTCCATCTGCGGGAAGTCAAAACCAGAACAGGAATGTAAGACAGATGGAGACAATTGCCGTCACACTGATACAGAGGGGGTGCAGGGCAAGGAGAGGTAAATTCTAACCACGGGGATATTGCATAAGTTGGTCCACAGATTGATTGGAACGTATTAATATGTATGACTCTCAGTTCCCCAAGCCAACTAAACTAAACTTCACTTGAACTCATGGTACTCTAAAATCAGTGATGCTCAAAGAATGTCAGCAAGAATTCTGTTCAGTGTTCAGCATCACGAAACCTCTGGCCAGTGTGGCTCTGTGCCAATTACCAAGGAAAGTAAATAAAGTAAATAAAAATCATATTTTGAAACAGACAAGCAAAAGACATGTGGCCCGTAGGTATTGCAATAAAAATGCTGTGGTACATCTGTGTCAGCCGAGAAAGTACGTGCTTGTAGACATAAATCTTCAATTAAACACATTTTGTTATTTAGGATGTTAAGGTTTCTTCTTCCCTGCAGGCTAACTGCTGTCAGAAGCAGGGATTGAGTTCTGGCCATTGCAGAACTGAGAGGCCTTAAATCTTAACAAAATCCTTGCTCCTGTCAAAGTGTAGCAATTGCATGACATAGATTATGTCAGAGGCAGATTTTGAGAAGTGGCAGGTTGCAAAGGTGACTAGATCCTCGAGAGGCAATATCCTTATTTGAACCCATCACCTCTGCAGGCCCCTGAGACTGCAGAGAAAATCTGGGGGGCTTCCCTGGCCACCCAGAGGTTAAGGCTCCAAGCTTCCAATGCAGGCAGTGAGGGTTTGATCCCTGGTTAGGGAACTAAGATCTCACATGCCACAGTTGTTGATGTTGTTCAGTCCCTAAGTTGTATCTGACTCTTCATGACCTCATGGACTGCAGCCCGCCAGGCTTCCCTGTCCTCTGCTATCTTCCTGAGTTTGCTCAAATTCATGTGCATCGAGTCGGTGATGCCATCCAACCATCTCATCCTTTGCTGCCCCTTTTCCTTGTGCCTTCAGTCTTTCCCAGCATCATGGTCTTTCCCAATGTGTCAGCTCTTCGCATCAGGTGGCTGAAGTATTGGAGCTTCAACTTCAGTATCAGTCCTTCCAGTGAATATTCAGGGTTGATTTCCTTTAGGATTGACTAGTTTGATCTCTTTGCAGTCCAAGGGACTCTCAAGAGTCTTCTCTGGCACCACAATTTGAAAGCCATCAATTCACATGTGGCGAGGGATGGCCTAAATAAATAATAAATAAGATGACTTTTATAAAAGAAAAGAAAATCTGGGCTGCACTTAGCCTGGGTCCACTGAGTGTGAGGAAAGGGTTTTGAGAACAAAATATAACCTTGCCCATGAGATCAGGCTGTTTGTCTTCCTCAAACCCATCTGCCAGCCATGTGGGTCCTGTGGTAGCCTTTTGCCCTCTCAGATGCTCAGGCACTGGGGACAGCTGACCTTGCCTCCTCTCTCCTATGGCTTTTATAGTTCGATGTGGGCCATCCACACAGCCACAAGCCCTGGCAGCTCCTGCTTCTTCCTCTTTTTCAATTCCTAAAATGAATCACTCCATCACTAGCCTGAATCATCTGTTTGGTAATGACACAGCTGGGGACTCTGACAGGGGCTCTGTACCACCCCCACCTTCTTTTTTTTTTTTTTAATATTTTTATTTATTTATTTGGCTAGTTGTGGTATGTGGGATTTTGTTTCCAGACCAGGAATGGAACCCGTGCCACCTGCATTGGAAGCATGGAATCTTAACCACTGGGCCACCAGGGAAATCCCCACCCCCACCTTCTTAATGGAATGTCTACGAAGCATCACCTGCCCAATGTGACCCAGCTTTTAAGGATATGAAAAGTCAACTCTTGTAAATACATCGAATGAAACAAAGTTGAACCATTTCTCTCTCTTTTAGCATGTCCCAGAGTCTAATAGTTCCAAAACCACAATGAATTTTCAAGAAGGGATATGGTATACTGTGTTCCCCCCAAACTCTCTTTTTCCTTCCAAAGAACAAATGTTAAGAAAGATTAAGATGTTTCTCCAAGATACCTTCCCTGATAATCCCAATAATTTGTTCTCTGGGTACTTTGTACCCTGAATATCTCAGATGATTTAGTACCTATTTGTAGAGTTGAATGAGATAGAGATTTATATTTTTTTGGTGGCTGCTATGGGGCTTCCCAGGTGGCGCTAGTGGTAAAGAACCCTCCTGCCAAAGCAGGAGACATGAGACGTGTGGTTTCGATCTCTGGGGTGGGGAGATCCTCTGGAGTAGGAAATGGCAACCCACTCCAGTGCGCTTGCCTGGAGAATCCCATGGACAGGGGAGCTTGGCGGGCTACAGTTCATGGGGTTGCAAAGAGTCAAACAGGACTTAGTGACTGAGCACATAAGAATTCTCATCCTTTACATTGCCATATGTAAAACAGATAACCAGTGGGAATTTGCTGAGTGAGGCAGGGAGCTCAAACCTGGTGCTCTATGACAACTTAGAATGGTGGGATGGGCTAGGAGGTGGGAAGGAGGTTCAGGAGGGAGGGGACATATGTATACCTATGGCTGATTCATGTTGATGTATGGCAGAAACCAACATGATATTGTAAAGCAATTATTCTCCAATTAAAAATTAAAAGAAATTTTTAAAAATTAAAAAAAAAAAAAAGTTTCTCATCCTCTTGGGATGCAGGTTAAGTCGAGCAACAGGACATCCTCTTTAAGTCCTATTAGGGGTCGCCCGTAAAGCCTTTGTTTCCTTGAACTGTTAATGGCTTGCAGTAGGTTAATTTGGAGGCAGGACTGAATTGCTTTAATAATAGAAGTCTGAGACGTTTGAAGTTCCCAGGGAAATTTCAGGAAGGAGAGAGGAGTCAGGCAGACTAAAAATGCTGCATGGGAAAAGGACCAGAGAGGAAAAAGAAAACAAACAAACAAACTAATGGTAGGTCTGCTGAAAAGATGCTTTGGGGAGAACACGAATTTTTAAGCTGTTTGCTACTGAGAGCACAGCACAAGCTGCTTTTTTGTCTCCACGGTGAGGTTGTCACTGGTGGATCCTTGGTCCACAACCTGTGCATGTGAGTGGATTCTTGTGTGGTCACGGCTCCACAGCAGAGGGGCTGGAGCTGGCAGGGGAAACTGACGCCTGGGTGGCATTGTTACCTATACTAATGTCCCATCAACTCCACTGGTCTATAAGCACCTATTTAGTGACTGAGTGAATAAATGCGTGGATTTCTAAGCTGAAGCAGCAGATAATGGTTTCTCTCTCCCTCTTTTTTTTCGGCTGTGCCACACGGCATGTGCGATCTTCGCTCCCTGATGAGGGATGGCACCTGCGCCCCCTGCATTGGAAGTGTGGAGTCTTAACCTTTGGACCTCCAGGGAAGTCTCCCAAGGGTTTCCCTTTAAGTGACACTAGATCAGACCTCACAGATATCAGTGAGAGAATTACTTAGGAAAGTGGGCACAGGCTAGGGGCTTAATATGTCTTGGGTGAACTAACCAATCACCAAGTCAGTGAGAAAAAGGCGCTCTTCTTTTGGTTGTGAGCACATTCTTCCATCTAGAAAGAATGAAAGGTTTAATCCTTTACAGGAGAAGATGACTTGAATAATGAAACCCAGGATTTCTAGATTCCAAGCAAGTCTCTTCCTTGTTCACTAAATAAGGAAACACGGTAAAACACTGAGATTTCTGACTTCTCCATGGTCTTAGGAGTAGTTCTTCTCTTACACTTTTCAGAACAGTGTTTTCATGACACTTCATGACACACTAGTGTGCTGATGATGTTCAGCATGTTGTGTGGGATGTCTCACACACCTTGGTTTTCCCACAGCATTTCAAGGTTCAGTTATAACTAGGTCCTGCGTCCCACTGTGGGCTGAAAAAGATAATCACAGAGGCTTTATTTCCCCACTATGTCTCTTTTGTCTTCGAAAGCCTATCAGCTTCTTGAGGGAAGGGACCATGTCTCACTCATTTCTGCAGCCCTACTGCCTGGCAGTCTCTGGGCCATAGTGACGCTGAGTCAGCACTTTTGAACTGACCTGTATGTGGGTGGAGGGAAGCTGATTGCTGGAGCAGTGGTGCTGACCAGCTCAAGAATAATTGGTTACACGATAGCCAGGACATGGAAGCAACCTAAACGTCCATGGACAGAGGAATGGATAAAGAAGATGTGGTGTATATACACACACACACACACATATATATATATAATGGAATATCACACAGCCATGAAAAAGAATGAAATAATGCCATCTGCAACAACATGGATGGACCTAGTGAGTGTCATACTAGGTGAAGTAAGTCGGATAGAAAAGGGAAAATGTCATATGTCATCTCTTATATGTGGAATTTAAAAAGAAATTATACAAATGAACTTAACTTACGAAACAGAAACAGATTCACAGACTTAGAGAACAAACATGTTTACCATAGGGAAGGATGGGGGGATGGGATAGTTAGGGAATTTGGGGATTGACATGTACACTCTGCTATAACAGATAACCAATAAGGACCTACTTTAGCCCAAGGAACTCTGCTCAATGTTATATGGCAAACTGGAAGGGAGGGGAGTTTGGGAGAGAATGGATACATGTATATATGTGGCTGAGTCCCTTTGCTTTTCACTTGAAACTATCACAACATTGTTTGTTAATTGGCTATACCCCAACACAAAAAATTTTAAAAAAAGGAAGAGAAGAAAAAGAAGTATCCTTTAGAGACTTTCCTCATGGTCCCATGATTAAGACTTCACCTTCCAATGCAGGGGATATGGGTTTGATCCCTGATCGGGGAGCTAAGATCCCGCATGTCTTGGGACCAAAATACCAAAACATAAAATAGAAGCAGTATTGTGGCAAGTTCAATATAGACTTTAAAAAATTGGAGTATTTTTATCCTATTGTTCATTGCAGCACTATTGATAATAGCTAGAACATGGAAGCAACCATGTCCATTGACAGATGAATGGATAAAGAAGCTGTGGTACCTATATACAATGGAATATTACTCAGCCATAAAAAGGAACGCATTTGAGTCAGTTCTGATAAGGTGGATGAAACTAGAACCTATTATACAGAGTGAAGTGAGTCAGAAAGAGAAATATAAATATCGTATTCTAAGGCACATATACAGAATCTAGAAAAATGGTACTGAAGAATTTATTTACAGAGCAGCAGTGGAGAAACACACATAGAGAACAGACTTATAGACATGGACAGAGGGCAGGAGAGGGTGAGATGTATGGAAAGAGTAACATGGAAACTTACATTACCATATGTAAAATAGATAGCCAACAGGAATTTGCTTTATGGCTCAGGAAACTCAAACAGGGGCTCTGTATCAACCTAGAGGGGTGGGATGAGGAGGGAAGTTCAGGACGGAGGGGATATATGAATACCTATGGCTGATTCATGTTGAGGTTTGACAGAAAACAAAAAAATTCTGTAAAGCAATTATCCTTCAATAAAAAAATAAAAAAAATTGGAGTTTTTTTTTTTTTTAAAGTATCCTATAATCAGGTACACCCATACCTGACAGAAGTGTGAAATAAGAAGTTCATTGTCAGTGTGATAAGGAATTGCATCATGACCATGTGAGGAGGAGTATATAGGCTTTTGGTAGAAAGTGTGGCTGACACAATATCACCCTTGTTTCCACAGTGGCCCCACCTTTAGGAATCCCCACAGCAAGGAAATCCACTTACTGGGAAACCATCCATCAGTCCCAGTTATCCATTGGAAGGAGAGTGGGGAAAGATTTGGCTATCCTTGCAGGAATCACGCTGGGCTCCTGAGGTGCCACAGTACGTAGAAGAGGTGACTTCACAGCCTGGCATCTGCACAGGAAGGCCCCAGGCTCAGTTATATGACGATAACTTGACCCTTTTGTCAGTTGATTATTCAGTCATTTATTCACCACAATCTATTAAGCCCATGCTGTGACACGGTTTTTCCGAGTAGTTCGAATGATAAAGAATCTGCCTGCAATGTAGGAGACCTGGGTTCGATCCTTGGGTCAGGAAGATCCCCTGGAGAAGGGAGTGGGAACCCACTCCAGTATTCTCATCTGGAGAATTCCATGGACAGAGGAGCCTGGTGGGGCTACCATCCTTGGGGTCGCCAAGAGTTGGACATGACTGAGTGACTAACACTTCTGTGACAGACACCATTCTAGATACATGGAATTCATTCATGAAGTCAGTAAAAAAAATTCTCATGGGATGTGTGATAACACACACTTACACAGAAATGAGAATGACATCAGAGAGTAATATTAAAGTAGGACGATTTGACACAGAGTGGCTGAGTGGTGGTCCAGAAAGGCATCTCAGAGGTACCATACCTCCTCTGAGACCTGAATTAGGAGGAGTTGCCTAAGGAGCCAGAGGAAGAGCATTCCAGGCTGAGGTGACAGCCAGTGCAGGGACCCTTTGGTCTTTCTCCTGGTGTGCTCCAGGAGTGAGGAGCAGGGTGGGCGAGGGGAGGGTGGAGCAGGTGGAAACGGAAGGAGCTGAGTCCAGCACTTCAGGTCTTACCAGGGTTAACGCTCTGTCTTCTCTTCCCCGTCTCCCCCCACAGACGATTTTGCAGAGGAGGAGGAGGTACATTCCTTCGGTTACAAGCGGTTTGGTAAGTTCCAGCAAAGCTTCGTTCCTTCTCTGTGCTCCATCTGGGAAATAGTAATGTGACTGTGGCCAGACCTTTGATGCACAAGAATATGCGTGACTCTAAGGCCCAGTTCTGGTTGCATGTTGAGTTTCTGTATTAACAAGTAGGTGGTTTGTCACGAAATCGGAGGGTTGTGAGACAGGAGTTGCACCCAGCCGTGGTTGGGGAAGGGATGGGATGCTTAGGCGGCTCGCTGAATACAAACCAGATGGCCTAACAGGCACAACATGGTGGGGAAGGTCAATCTGTGACAAGACAGGCATTTATCTATTTTGAGATTTTGGAGACATCTTTTCCCTTTTTCTTCAAGGCCCATGCTCTTAACTTAGTCATTGGTAAGGGAGAAGTAAGAGTAAGACTTTTTCCAGGAACCCATCTAGACACTAGTGCTCTATGGTAGGCTGAACAAAGATACCCTCATTCTAAGCCCTGGAACATGAATGTAACCTTCTGTGGCAGAAAGCATTTTTCAGATGTGATTAAGTCAACAGATTGAGAAGGGGATGTTATTCTGTATTATCTGGGTGGGCTCTAAATGTAGTCATAGGTATCCTTGTAAAAGGGAGGGAGAGGAAGATTTGACTGTGGAGAAAAGATGGGATGATGGGAACAGAGGGTGGTGTGATGAGCACTGCAGAACGAGGAAGGGGCCACAATCCAAGGGATGCAGGTGGCCTCTAGCTGCTAAAAAAGGCAAAGAAATAGATTTTCCATTCAGAGAACTTTGGTGGGAGTGCAGCCCCGCCAACATCTTGACTTTGGCTGACTGCAGCTCATCTCAGACTTTTGGCCTCTCAAACTAGAAGAGAAGACATCGGTGTTGTTTTAAGCCGCCAGGTTTGCAGTGATCTGTCGTGGCAGCCACAGGAAACACAGGCCAGCTCCTGTGTTCCTCGGCTGCTGTTTACGGATGGTCTTCTGTCTTTGACCACACTTCCTGGGTTCTGCAGTTTGGCATCGAACTGCCAATGAAAACATGACCAAGTTCAAAGACAGTTCAAAGGAACTGAGGTTTTTCTATCCAGCATGTTTCTATGCTTTGGTTGGAGGAAATGAAGAGTAGAGTAAAAAGGAATGAGAGAAAGTGTGTGTCTGTGAGAGAGAGAGACAATATGAAAGAGAATAAATCTACTTCCTGTTGCTTAAAAAAAAAATACTGGCTGGACTTTGATTAAAGTTAACATCCCCCAGCTGCTCTGGCTCTTTCATCACTTTAGCATTTTTCCTTCTGGATATGCGCTTATGTATTTCTTTCTGGGAATAAAATAGGGTTTAATGTGGGAATGCAGTGGCATGGAGCCCATGGCCCCTCCATTCATGTGCTGACAGAGAGGCTCTGCCCACCATGCCCTCCCCTTCCCCCCACTACTGTTCTTTATCTGCACAATTACATGTTTCAGGATTAGTACCATGTGTCAGGCTGCTTTCCCATCGTGGGTTCATTGAAGGTCATCATAGGAGTGAAGAGAAAACAAGACATGATAAAGGAGAGGAAAAGCAAAACAAAAATTAAAAGGTAGAAATAAGGAGGAAAATCAAACTTATAAAAATAAGGCAGAATAAATATTGGCATGCCCATATATTTTAGAAATCAGTAGATTGCAGATCCCTACATGGAAATCAGTAGAAACATGAAGAGTCAAGAGAAAAGAGCGACCTGAAGAGAAATTTTATTTGAAATTTAGTGACTCTGAACTAGCTAGATGGGCAGGGGTTTGACGGATGACACAAAAGCATAGTAAGTTGCTGAAGGGATTTAATTTATGGTGGTTAAGTGATGTGTGGAAACTGCAAACTGATGACTCAGAGGGGAGACGTGATAACAAGGTACAAATACTAGAGAACGAGGGAGACATGGAGAGACTGATACCAAACGGCACTAGTAGAAGAACAGAGGGATGGAATGAAAACGGGAAACTTTGGAATGGACTGCGAGAGAGACATACAGAGTTTGACAATTCTTGGGTTCAATTGTTAGGCACAGTGCTGGATCCAGCATTGGGGTCAAGTAGAATTTGGAAGAGATTTTGCAGTGATTTGTATTGGCCTTTAACTTTAACTTTATAGATAAGGAAGGTGAGGCCCAGGTAGATTAAGTCCTTGTCAGGCAGGTTAACTGGAGCTGGGGTGGAGGCTGTGTCTTTGAACTCTCAGCCTAGCGTAGTTTTGAGGCAGGTCCAACAGTGAGGTTGAGGTTGACCTCTCAACTCCTGTGTTCTGGAAGCATCCCTGCTATTCTGGAACCCTTAAGTGAGCTAAATACCCAATCTGGCCCCCTCAGGGAGACCATATCACTTTCACAGTGCCTGAAACTCTGGACCTGGTTTTATAGATGGTAAATGGGTTTTAGGGCTTCCCAGGTGGCTCAGTGGTAAAGACCCGGCCTGCTAATGCAGGAGAGGCGGGTTCCATCCAGGGATCAGGAAGATCCCCTGGAGAAGGCAATGGCAACCTTCTTTACTATGCTTGCCTAAAAAGATCCAGAGGATAGAGGAGCCTAGCATGCTATAGTCCATGGGGTAGTTGTTGGACAAAGAGTTGGACACAATTGAGCAGCTAAGCATGCATAGAAATGGGTTTTTAGTTCCTAAGTGGCTGTGGCTGATCACTGAAAGTGGCAGAATCCAAGAACCCATTCCTTCAGATATGATTCAGTTTTAACCATGAAAGGAAGACAAAATTGGTGAAAGATGGTGAGTGGGAGGCGTTCAGAGACCAGGTGGTCCTGTCGGCCCTGCCCCCACTTACTGCTGTGATTTGGGACCAGACACTTCCACTCTGTGGGTCTCAGATGCCGCATCTGCCCGCTGGGCAGAGTGACACCTGCCATGGTGGTAAGTCCACCTCACAAAGCTTTGGTGAGACTCAGAAGGACACTAGATGGACAAGTGCTCTGAACCTGCAGCGCTATGTAAACAAAGCTGGTGGTGCCACTTGCCTGGGATTTGGGCTGTCATCACTTTCTGGACATTTTAATCCAGCCGCTGCAGAATATGGGCTCTCCTGGTGGCTCAGGCGGTAAAGAATTTGCCTGCAATGTGGGAGACCTGAGTTTGATCCTGGGTTGAGAAGATCCCCTGGAAAAGGAAATGGCAACCCACTCCAGTATTCTTGTCTGGAGAATCCCTTGGCCAGAGGAGCCTGCTGGGCTACAGTCCATGGGCTCACAAAGAGCTGGACACCACTGAGCAACTAAGCATATACTGCATAATATGGAAATGTGACAGGTCTGAAATCTCATTCCTGTAGAGAGATGTGAAGATGAGCACGGTAGTATCGTTGGCTTTTATTTTTGCAAAAGAGACTGATAACCTAAGCATGCACGTGTGCTAAGTCACTTCAGTTGTATTTGACTCTGTGCATAGGGGTTAGTTATTGTCTAATTTTGGAGAAGAAAATTGCAACCCACTCCAGTATTCTTGCCTGGAGAATTCCATGGAAAGAGGAGCCTGGAGAGCTACAGTCCATGGGGTCACAAAGAGTGGGGCACGACTAAACCATTAACAAACATTGTCTAATTTTAGGTAAGTCTTGTTTGTGCAAATACAGTGGTTAAAACCTGAATTTAGACTGTAGGTGAACCAGGGATTAATTATTTGCAGGACGTAGGGGCTACTATTTTAGCAAATTGTTATCTGGTAGCTTGCTTCCAAAATTATTTATGTATATTTATTCAGAAACATTGCTACATAAAGTCAAGGCTTGTTTACATAATGATATCATACTTTTTCAAGTTCAGTACAGAATTATAATAGCAAAATGGGTGATCATCTCCAATAATCTCATATGTGATGGCATTATTTTGGAATGGTCTTCCCTTGTCTATTCAAGGATTCAGTGTCACATTTTGGTTTCAACCCTGCTTCTGTTTTTCTTCCATATGTCTTCATGTCCTGCTTTGTTAGCCCCTTCCCCAAAGTTCTGGGCAGGGTCTAAAGAAGAGATTGATTTAAGTCTGATGGGTCTGCCACTTATCTGCTCCTCTGATGAAAGCTCCAATGAGGGGAAACTTGGAAAGGTTAATGAAGTGAGCATTTTCAAATTTTCATCAGGTTCTGTGGGGCAGTGTTTCTTGGCCCCAGTGTGCAGAGCTAATTAATTTGGGATGTAACTATAGTTACAGCTTGGCAGGGTTCATTCTCTGGAACATGAGGTACCAGTATATCAGGTTTTATTTTCTATGGCTAGAACATGATATATATTACAATGATATCTTTCTACTTATTTCCCAGTTACTGTTTTCTTCAAAAATATCACACAGTGGCTCTAGGATCTTTACTTAGCATAATTCACAGAAAAGGAAAGAGAATTTGCTCCTACTCTACAGGACAAATATGAATTCATAAAATTTGGAATTTTCAGCAAGTTGCTCCAAAAATAGCTTCTGAAACCTTCTGATTAGTCATGTGATTAACGCGAGTGCATTCAAGTTAAAAAGTTTTTTTTTCCCATTAAAATGATAGAGTAGGAGGGAAGAAGAATGTCGTTTCAGCTCCAAGGAATAAGTGAATCCCACTTCCATAGAAAGAGAGACATGTGGGAAGAGGGGTGAGTTCCTGATCCTGCTTTAACCCACGTTAGAAATGATCGTAACAAATCCAGCTCACATTTGTGTATCACTTTCATCTTTTCAAAGAGCGTACTGATGTAGTTTTTCTTCACCAGGACTCCCTGAGGCTAACAGACCAGGCATCATCTTTCCTATTTGATGGCTGTCTGTCCTCATCTCTGGAGGCAGCAGGGTGCAGTGGTTGGGTGTGTGGATGCTGGAACCAGGTGGGTGGTTCTGGATCTGAGTTTCAACACTCACCAACTGTGTGACCTTAGACAGATGCTTGTCCAAAGCTGTAAAGTGTGGTTCATCACCTGTAAAGTTTGGGTTATCACAGGCCAACTCTATTGGGCTGTTGTGGAGTTAAATATGCCTCTGGATACAATGGAATAGTACTTAGCCGTAAAAAAGCATGAAATTGTGCCATTTGCAGAGATGTTACCAGACTAGAGACTGTCATATAAACCTAAAGAATGTCATATGGACTGTCATACAAAGTGAATTGAAGTTTTCAAAAGAGAAAAACATTGTATGATATTGCTTATATGTGGAATCTAGAAAAATCGTACAGATGAGCTTATTTGCAAAGCAGAAATAGAGACACAGATGTAGAGAACACTTATGGATACCAAGGGGGAAGTGGGGGATGTGGGATGGATTGGGAGATTGGAACTGACACATATACATTACTATGTTTAAAATGGGCTTCCTAGGTGGCGCTAGTGGTAAAGAAACTGCCTGCCAATGCAGGAGACGCAGGTGACATGGGTTTGATCCCAGAGTTGGGAAGATCCCCTGGAGGAGGAAATGGCAACCCACTCTAGTATTCTTGCCTGGAGAATCCCATGGACAGAGGAACCTGGTGGGTTACAGTCCATGGACTTGCAAAGAGTCAGACACGACTGAGCAACTAACACTTTCACTTTTGCCCCTTTTCTGTGCTGGGCATAAGTGCCAAGACTGACTTTGTTCCATTGGTTGCATTGGGTTTTCTCGTGTTATCTCTGGAATAGAACCTGGTTTAATAATAGGGTTTCAGAAGTTATACTGATAGAGAAGTCAGAGCTGCGTGGTTCCTTCTGCCTTGAATGTCATGGGTAGATTTAAGGGTCGACTGTGAGCATCTGAAAGAGATGGGAATACCAGACCACCTGACCTGCCTCTTGAGAAACCTATATACAGGTCAGGAAGCAACAGTTAGAACTGGACATGGAACAACAGACTGGTTCCCAATAGGAAAAGGAGTATGTCAAGGCTGTATATTGTCACCCTGCTTATTTAACTTATATGCAGAGTACATCATGAGAAACACTGGCTGGAAGAAGCACAAGCTGGAATCAAGATTGCCGGGAGAAATATCAATAACCTCAGATATGCAGATGACACCACCCTTATGGCAGAAAGTGAAGAAGAACTAAAGCGCCTCTTGATGAAAGTGAAAGAGGAGAGTGAAAAAGTTGGCTTAAAGCTCAACATTCAGAAAACTAAGATCATGGCATCTGGTCACATCACTTCATGGGAAATAGATGGGGAAACAGTGGAAACAGTGTCAGACTTTATTTTTCTGGGCTCCAAAATCACTGCAGATGGTGACTGCAGCCATGAAATTAAAAGACGCTTACTCCTTGGAAGGAAAGTGATGACCAATCTAGATAACATATTGAAAAGCAAAGACATTACTTTGCCAACAAAGGTCCGTCTAGTCAAGGCTATAGTTTTTCCAGTGGTCATGTATGGATGCGAGAGTTGGATTGTGAAAAAAGCTGAGTGCAGAAGAATTGATGCTTTTGAACTGTGGTGTTGGAGAAGACTCTTGAGAGTCCCTTGGACTGCAAGGAGATCCAACCAGTCCATTCTAAAGGAGATCAGCCTGGGTGTTCTTTGGAAGGAATGATGCTAAAGCTGAAACTCCAGTACTTTGGCCACCTCATGCGAAGAGTTGACTCATTGTAAAAGACTCTGATGTTGGGAGGGATTGGGGGTAGGAGGAGAAGGGGACGACAGAGGATGAGATGGCTGAATGGCGTCACTGACTCGATGGATGTGAGTTTGAGTGAACTCCGGGAGTTGGTGATGGACAGGGAGGCCTGGCGTGCAGAGATTCATGGGGTCGCAAAGAGTTGGACACGACTGAGCGACTGAACTGAACTGAACTGAACTGTGAGCATCTGGGGACAGCTGGAAATATTTGTTGTTTGTGTTTGACAAACAAAGCTTTGACTGAGATGCTTCCTTGGGGCTCAGTTATAGGGAGCATTAATATCTGTGAGAGAAAAAGATTGCAAAAATGACAAACTGGGAAATAGTAAGAAGTACAAGGAAGCATATGCTATGGAGAGGAACTCAAGTCTTTTGTAAAAACTAAGTGAAAAAATCTCAGAGAACTACTGAAAAATTACAGAGGGGTAACAGTCCAAAATGGGTTTGCTGGTGGTCCAGTGGCTAAGACTCTTCACTCCCAACGCAGGGGCCCAGGTTCGATCCCTGACCAGGGATCCCATATGTTGTAACTCAGAGTTCACATACAACAGAGCCGAATAAATAAAGACAAAACAAAAACCCCCCAAACAAAAAGGGGTACCAGTTGCCTTTTCCTAAATATATTTAGCAGACTCTGTTCTTGAATTTTTTCAAGAAAAAGTGAATTTTGTTTACCTGCAACTTCACAGGCCTCCCTCTACCTGTAGTTTCACACAGGCTGGTCTTCCTCTTTTCCTTTCTTTCCTAGGACAATAATTTCGGATGAGCAAGAATATTTTTAACAGTTTAATGTGCACAGGGCAGGGCAGGGGAGAGCAGCCTGAGAGATCTGTGTAGAATAGAAGAACCCAGGCCCAAGGAAATGGCTGCTGCTGCTGCTAAGTCACTCAGTCGTGTTTGACTCTGTGCGACCCCAGAGACGGCAGCCTACCAGGCTCCCCCATCCCTGGGGTTCTCCAGGCAAGAACACTGGAATGGGTTGCCATTGCCTTCTCCAGTGCAGGAAAGTGAAAAGTGAAAGTGAAGTTGCTTAGTCATGTCTGATCTTAGCGACCCCATGGGCTACAGCCCACCAGGCTCCTCCGTCCATGGGATTTTCCAGGCAAGAGTACTAGAGTTGGGTGGCATCGCCTTCTCCGAAGGAAATGGCACCCCACTCCAATACTCTGGCCTGGTGAATCCTCTGGACAGAGGAGCCCAGCAGGCCTTAGTTCACAGGGTTGCAAAGAGATGGACATGACTGAAGGGACTTAGCACTCATGCACTGCCCCAGAACACTTCCCCTACTCTACTCCTTTTTTTCATCATCTCCCCACCCCAACCTATCCTTCAACAAGATAACACATGAAACTTCCAGTCGGGGACTCTTGTTAAATCATGGAGCTGTGTCTTCGCAAGAGGGCTTGAGGCATTGAATGTCTGAAAGGACAGAGGACCACTTTGGTCTTCTGAAAAATAGCAGCACAGATATACTTAGCCAGCTAGCCAGAAAGAAAGGTGCTTTCTGAAGCACATGGCGAGTTTCTGCTTTTGGTGGAGAGAAGAAGGTTTCAAGAGTTTACCAAGAAGATGCTGAATTATCTCAGGCAAGCTGCTCAAGATAAACACTTGGCTGCCTCCACTTCTGGTTGTTTGGGCTCAGGGACCAGGCTGCCTGTCTGCTCTCCCGGGACTCTTCCCAGAAGCCTGGCTGCATCTTTAGATCTGAAGAAGGCGCTGCTTTGAAGTCGTCCACCTCCAGTAAAAAGAAGGGATCTAGCATCCCTCTCAGCACAGACCAGTGGAGCTCACCCCTTTCCCTGATAAGAATGCCAGGAATTTCCATCATTTCCTGTAGGGAATGGCTAGAGGAGCCCAGCGTGAGGCTGTCCTTTCAATGGCACCTTTTCCAAACATCTCTAAATGGAAAGGGAACAACTGCAGGCAAGGCGCTGACCCTGGGCAGAGATAAGTGATGATCGATGTGAGATGAACACGGTGTCCCTACGGGGGTCCTCTTCAAAGCCGTTTGCTTCCCTGAGTGGCAGAGTCTTCTTTATGTGGCTTTGCAAGTCCTGATGGAGTTGATATTTCTGATTTTATAAGAATCTGGAGTCAAATGGCATGTGGAGAAGTGGACACAGCAAAGTGATTCGGAATAGTTCACCTGGCCCCTCTCCCCCCGCCCCTCACTTCCAGGAAATCATCAGGGTTCCTGAGACCTGAGAAAGGGTTTTCTGGCTGTCATTTCTTTTCAATAAGCTGAGGTTTCCTAATTTTTTAAAACAATTTATATATTTTTTAATTGAAGGATAATTGCTTTACAGAATTTTGTTGTTTTCTGTCACACCTCAACATGAATCAGCCATAGGTATGCATATATCCCCTCGATTTTGAACCTCCCTCCCATCTCCCTCCCCACCCCACCCCCCCAGGTTGATACAGAGCCCCTGTTTGAGTTTCCTGAGCCATACAGCAAATTCCCATTGGCTATCTATTTTACATATGGTAATAAGTTTCCATGTTACTCTCTCCATACATCTCACCCTCTACTCCCCTCTCCCCTATTTTTAGGGTTAGAGATGATACTCACAATCTCCCCTGCCAACAATATTCGCTCAAGTTTCACTTCTTTCCTTCCCATCAAGAACTTCTCGGTGGGTGACTCAGATCTTCCCTGCCTCATCTTTCGTTTTCTGTTTTTAAGTTTATTTCATTTATTTATTTGGCTGTGTTGGGTCTTAGTTGTGTCATGCGGGATCTTTCGTTGCGGCATGCGGACTCTCTAGTTCCAGGGTGCAGTCTCAGTAGTTCTGCACGCAGGCGTCATTGCCCCGAAACATGAGGGAATCTTAATAGTTCCCTGACCAGGATTTGAACCTGCATCCCTGCGTTGCCAGGCAGATTTTTAACCACTAGACCGCTAAAGATGTCCCCCCTGCTTCGTCTGTCTTGCTCATCAGTAAAAATTCATTCGACACCATATTCCTGCATGCTTATGACTTTTTTTTTCTATTTTCATGTGAAAGAAAGCATTAAGCATCTTTTCTTGCATATGCTTTCTTGAATACGTGTCAGTGGGTTTCCACTCATTAGTTCTTTTAATTCTCCCAGAAATCCTTTGAGAATTACCTGCCAATAAGGAAACTGAGGCTGAGGGGCATGGCCCACGTCCGAGTTCGACTTGACTTCAATCCCACTGTTCTTGCTCACAAGTATGTCCCTTCTCAGAGGATCCCCAGATTTTGGTGGGAAAATACCTGATTGAATCTGCCTGCCAATGCAAGAGATGTGGGTTCAATCCCTGGGTAGGGAAGATTCCTTGGAGGAAGAAATTGCAACACATTCCAGTATTCTTGCCTGGAGAATCCCATAGACAGAGGAGCCTGGTGGCCTCCAGTCCACGGAGTCGCAAAGAGTCAGACATGACTGAGCACACACATTTCACAATTTTATAAGATGCAGAACTTGAATATTTGAGTGCTGAAATTGTCAGCCATTTTAAGTGTAATTCTTTTCTCCCTTTTCTGGTTTTCATTCATTTGTGAATCCTGGTAAGAGGGTGGGGAAAGAGAGGAGAGGGAATCGTTTGTTTTTCCTACCACTGGGTTGAAGCTGAAAATACTTTGCTTTTATTTTTTGGAAAAGTTAAATAAAAAAAAATCTGCTCAACCATTTTTCTGTTAAGACAGCATGAAGACATTAGGTTGATTCCAATGTTTAGTGACTGGGGGTTGGGTGGGAAAGAGTTACTCCTTTTGGTAGCCACTCCAAGCAACTTAAAACAGATGAACGTTGCAACTTTCCTTTAAAGTTTCAAGTTGTTACATAGGGAGGTGCCCTGGGAAAGGGAAAGATGCCCTAGAGATTTTGATGGAAGACTGCAATCCTCAGCAAAGTTGTGGACTAGAGTGACTTTTTTCTCTCTCACCTTCCTTCCTGGTGTCCTTGGTGTTCAGGACAGTGGCCGGTTAGGAAGCAAGGCTTTGTCCCTTCCCAACAAGTGGAAACCTCACTTTGCTCATCTGTGAAAGGGGAATGGCAAGAATACCTTCTGGATTGCAAAACCTATAAATCAGATATATGTGGGGCTACGTGAGTGGTAGGTCTGTTGTTAGACTGCTGACCACCCTCAGGTCTCTTGCTCTCTTCTTCTCCCTCTCCAGCTTCCATGGTCTTGTGTAGCCTCAGCTCTCCCTTTCGTGTGGTCTGCCTAGTCACTCAGTCATGTCCGACTCTTTGCGACCCCATGGACTGTAACTCTCGCGGCTCCTCTCTCCGTGGGGATTCTCCAGGAAGGAATGCTGGAGTTGCCATGACCTCCTCCAGGGGATCTTCCCAACCCAGGGATTGAATCCAGGTCTCCCACATTGCAGGCAGATTCTTTACCATCTGAGCTACCAGGGAAGCCCAAGAATACTGGAACAGGTAGCCTATCCCTTCTCCAGGGGTTCTTCCCAACCCAGGAATCAAACCGGGGTCTCCTGCATTGCAGGCGGATTCTTTACCAGCTGAGCTACCAGGGAAGATCTCCATTTTCTGATCATCCCATCTACCCTCCCTCTATTGAAATCTTAGAGTTACCAAGGGGAAAAGACTGGGGGAGGGATAAATTGGAAGATTGGAATTGACATATACACACTACTGTATATAAAATAGATAATAACCTGCTGTGTAGCACAGGGAACACTACTCAATATAATGACCTATATGGGAATAGAATCTTAAAAAAGTGGATATATATATATATATAAAACTGGTTCACTTTGCTGTATGGTAAAAACTCACATAACATTGTAAACAAACTCTACGCCAATAAAAACTAATTAAAAAAATTAAAATACAGAGCCTGTCCAAGGGGAAACGAAGAAAAGAAATCTTGCTACCCTTACTTCTGCATTCTCTGTCCTGCACTGGGGCCATCTTTTGTTGGGAATATCAGAAGAGTCTGTTTTCTTGCAGGGCTTTTCTTTTCTTTTTTAAATTGAAAGGCTTGGTGGCCACCAGCAAAGAATATATTTGAAGGAAGGTGGGGCACATAGCAGGTGGGGTAGGGTGGGTGGTTAATAGCAACTTCCACGGAAGTAGTGTAGCAGCTTCCCGGCTGAGGGACTGTACCCCAAAGCGGGCGGCCTGACTCAGCTTCCAGCTTTGCCACTTACCCACCCATGAGACAGCCTCGCGCCAGTTAGCCTCCCAAGGCTTCTGTGTGCTTGTCTAAAATATGGGGGTAATTATAGTATCTGCCTGTCAGGCTGTCCTGAGAACTCAAGGAGTTAGAGCAGCACCTTGCTTACAGAAAGATAAAAATGGTGCATCGTGAATGGTTGTGATGAATGGGACATAAATGGTTACAAGGTGGCTTTGGCCATTCCAGATGGGTGACAGTCTTGGGTTCTTGTGTCTTTTTGGAAGCAGGGACGCTTTCCCAGAAGCCCTGCATAGACCTTCCCTCATGTGTCACTGGCCAACACTGAGTCAGTCTTTTCATAAATCGGTTACAGATAAAGGGACCGACTGGCTCTGGATGGCTTGGGCTCATCAATGGGATGCAATGTATGATGAGGAATTAAGGAATTAACACTCTGGCCACTGTTATTATGTACACATTAATATCCATAATATACACCATTACAAATACATAATATGTATATTATGTTGTAACATGTAATATTGTTGTATTTGGGCTTCCCTGGTGGCTCAGCGGTTAAGAACCCACCTGCCAATGTAGGAGTCACAAGAGACGTGGGTTCGATCCCTGGGTCGGGAAGATCCCCTGGAGAAGGAAATGGCAACCCACTCCAGCATTCTTGCCTGGAGAATCCCATGGACAGAGGAGCCTCACAGGCTATAGTTCATGGCGTCATAAAAGAGTCGGATCAGGACTTTGCGACTAAATAATAACAAGCTGTTATGTTTGCAATTTAATATTAAATTATTCAATGAATGCATAATTATTAAATAATATAATTTAAGTATAATCTGATCCATTCTTATTTATAATTTGTTCCACTTATAAAATTATTCTGTTTTATGTAACACATGGAAAATTCAGTTTATTCACAAAACAGCTGTAAGTTTCCTTTTATGATTTGGAATTTTGTTATAAATGGAGATGCCAGGTGCTGAACTCTCAAGCACCAAGAGTTCTTAGTTTTTGACAGTTTATAAAAAAGAGAAAGTTTCAAAAGACAGGAGATCAGTATGATCGAGAAGGAAATGAATAAATGAGTGAACAAAAGTTACTTTGCTTTCTGGGAACTTAGCTTTCTCAGTAGTGTTCAGCAGATTTGGAAGAAACTTTTTTTTTTTTTCCGAAGAGGAACTTGAAAAAAGAAAAAAAAAGGAGAAAGTCCCAAATCTCAGTGAATACAACTCTTACCACAGGAAGCATTGTGAAATTCGTCTTCTGTTCTGAGTCATAACTATAAACATTTTCTGCCTCTTCTGATATTTCATTTTTATCCTTTTTATAAGTTTTAGAAAACTGACATTTGGCCCTGATTGAAACAGTCTCCTCTTTTATAACTGGGCTGGTTTTTCTTCATTTTGGTGTAAATATTTCCATACACAGATCAATTTCTTTCACATACTACAAAAGATAAAGGATTTTAGACTTGTCAGGAAAACAGGAGAATGGAACTAGAACTCTGCAAAAGTTCTGGCAAATATCCAGACTACATTCTTATTCAAAATACCTAAAGATGACCTCTCTTTGCTAATATTTGAAATAATCTTTCTAACATGTCCTTTTTGTTCTATGAAGCAGGGAAATGCTTTGGTAAAATCATTGCTGACATTTCCAATTTTGAATCTTCAATCTAAGCTCAAGCATTCAAAGCGTATAACTGAGAGAGAGCCGTATTCTTTCCCTTTCGGTTTTATTTTGTGCATGTAAAAGGACGTCCTTGTGGTATCTCACATTTAATACTTGACAGGAGCCACTTGACAAGGAAGTTCAAGGTATATTGATTGCTCCGCCTCACGTTTTACATAAAGTCTGCTGTTGACTCACTTTTGGAAACAATTGAGAAGAAACAGAAATGTTTCACAGAGTGAGAAGCACTCACTGGCTGCCACCTGTGGGCCACGAACTGGGGCGCAAAGATAAATAAACAAGGTCTCTGCTCTTGAACCTTTTATTCTTTATCACCAACATTTATAATGCATTAAAAAAATTCTAGAAAACAATAGATATAAAAGTCATTATGAAAACAAATTTTTCTCCTAAAAATGTTTACACTAAGAATGGCCCAGTTGCTAAGCCTCATCAAAGGCTCCTCCGAAAAGCATCATAAAGTAGATATAGAGGGCTGCTACTTTATGATGGAAGTGATGTAAAATGGGGTGTCACCGATTTACCTGTAAATTCTGCAGGGGGGCATGGAAAAAGAGAGTAAAACAGGTGGGGAACAGGGCTGGGAGGGGAAAATCCACTGAGCCAGGGAAAAGGTGAGTGACACATGGATGGAATCTAGGGAAGAGATTCAAGCAGGGAATGCTGGCCTTAAGCAGTGCCCCCTTTCTGGGAAATGTCTGGAGTTTGTGAGATTTGCTGAGAAACCTAAGTGAGCAAGACTCCTTGGAAAACATCATTCTCAGTCAATGGGGAATGAAAGTGATGTGACATTTATTAACCACCCATACTGTGCTGGGCATCACGCACAGTGAAGAAGGAAGACGTGACCTTTTGCCTTTGGGAATTTTCAAGTGTAATGAAAAGCAGACAGTTTTCCAACAAGGGTGTTTGCATAAAAGAAAAGTATCAGCCATCCCTAGGCATTGCTTCCTCTTCTACCCGCGGGATTTCCAAAGCACAATAGAGGATACCATGTGCCAGATGGAGTGCCAGCCGCCTTGGCTTTCTGCTGATCTAAGTTCAGTAATTGGCAAGACTTCAGTGGTTTCCGGATGAGCTTGGGGGTACTCCTTCACATCCACCCCTCCCATCTGTACACAGGAAGAAGGCGTACATGAAGTCCTTGTCCTCTGCCTCCCAGAAAAGGTTCATGATGAGGTGTGAGAACCTGTTTGGTATAAGCCTGTAAGAGTAGGTTGGAAGGTAATTTCCATCTCCAGATGGTGTTCATGCCATGGACCCAGTTGTTACTAGACTGTGGCCATGTGAACCCGCTCTGCTTATTAACTGCAGCTCTGTGTGTTTAAAACACAATTCAGAAAGTGTGGAGTAAAATAATTTGGTTTAGCTTCTTTCACTATTTGTTTCACTTTTTGGAGGGGAGGCTGCACTGCGTGGCATGTGGGGATCTTGGTTCCCCAACCAGGAGTGGAACCCACCCTCCCAACCCCGCACCCCACCCCAACCAACCCCCGCCGCTACAGTGGAAGCACTGAGTCTTAACAACTGGACTGCCAGACAAGTCCCATATGTGTTCCCCTTTTGATGGACCAAAATGTACCTCCTATAAACAGTGACTAAGGATCAGAGGGCCTGAGTGATCCTTCAACATGTAAATTTCTGCCACTAAGTCTTCGTTTGCTTGTTACGGAAAGAAGGATAACAAGACTACGGGAGTGAGAGGGCACCTTGAAGATTAGTTAATGAAAGTGAAATGCTTAGCACAATGCCAGACCCTTAGAAGCTGTTCCATAAATGCGTGTCATTGAAAGAGAACCAGATTGTTTTTTGAAAGTGAGTTCAGTACTTCTCTTGAACTCCTTTTGCTCTCTGTTTACACACACAAATGCACACACATCTCTATATGCTCTGTGTGTGTGCTCGTGTGTGTCCATCACTGGGTATTTGACGAGTTCTGAACTGGAAGCATGGACATCAGTACTGCAGTCTCTCCTGCAGTTAACTAACTCTGTGAATTTTGCAAAATGATGTAAACTTTCTGGGTCTCAAGCTCTTTTAAAAGGAAGAAGGTTTTGAAGTAGGTGATTTCAAAGACTTCATTAGGCCTTATCGTGTTATGGGTTTGCATCTGTAATGGGATTCAAGACTCCTTTCTGCTACTACATGCGATATTTAAAAAAAAAAAAATATATATATATATATATATTATTTTTTACCCTTCCTTTTACATATTCCAACAGTTCAGAGTAAGTATTTTGATGTCCTCATTTCAGGGGCTGCCCTGGTGGCTGAGCAGTAAAGAATCTGCCTGCCAGTGCAGGAGACAGGGGTTGGATCCCTGGGTCAGGAAGATCCCCTGGAGGAGGGCACAGCAGCCCACTCCAGTATTCTTGCCTGGAGAATCCCATGGACAGAGGAGCCTGGTGGGCTACAGTCCATGGGGTCGCAAAGAGACGGACATGATTTAGTGACTAAACAACCAAAACAACAACCCTCATTTCAGATATATTTTTCCCAGATATCTGATACAAAATTTAGCAAAATTGGCAGATGGAAAACTATCTTCTCTTCTCATTAGTTTTGTTCCTTATATCAGTGATCTCATGATTATTGGGGTTGCCATTTGGTTGTATGTTCCTTTCATGTAGCTTTAGATATATTAAAGCATTTTCTAGGCTTGAGTGTTCCTAACTCACTATATTCTAGATTTCTACACTCAAAAAAGGAAGATTCTATTCCCTCCAAGCTTCATAAAATCAGTGGGTAATTATTCAAATACATGTGTCTGCAAAGTTAATAAGGAGCATAATGTTTCCATTAATAATCCCCAAGAAAAATTTTCAGTTTCTCTCAAATCAGTGATCTGTTTATACTTATCATAGTATGAAATTTTTCATTGTGCTGCTTATATTAATGAAAGACATATTGAATGAGAAAATAAATCTACTAGTTATCAACAAATGAAAAGCATCTCTTTTGCCATGTCCCTTATTGGGAAGAAGGCCTACCAGGGGCTGTGACTTTCTCACTTTTTTGGGTTACTGATGAAGTATTAGAATATACCACCCCCCAAAAAAGAAAAAAAGGAGCAAGAGAGAGAGTACCAGGTGGTCCTCTGTGTCTTGGGGCTTTTTTCCTTCTTCTAAGATAATGTTTATATAAAGTGGGAGCATGTATATTTAAAAAGCCTGTGAGCTAGACTTTTTCCTCTGCTGGGAAATTATTAGGTTGGTTCCTTCCATCTCTGCCTATAAAATAGTTAACCTCTCTTTGAAAATTGAAATGAAGTTAAAAGACACTTGCTCCTTGGGAGGAAAGCTATGACAAACCCAAACAGCATATTAAAAAGCAAAGACATCACTTTGCTGACAAAGGTCTGTATAGTCAAAGCTATGGTTTTTCCAGTAGTCACATATGGATGTGAGAGTTGGACAACAAAGGCTGAGTGCCAAAAAATTGATGCCTTTGAATTGTGGTGCTGAAGACTCTTGAGAGTCCCTTGGGCAGCAAGGAAATCAAACCAGTCAGTCTTAAAGGAAATCAATCCTGAATATTCATTGAAAGGACTGAAGCTGAAACTCCAATACTTTGGCCACCTGATGTGAAGAGCTGACTCACTGGAAAAGATCCTGATGCTGGGAAAGATTGAAGGCAGGAGGAGAAGAAGGTGGCAGAAGATGAGACTGTTAGATAGCACCACTCATCAGTGGACTTGAATTGGAACAAACTCGGAGATAGTGAAGGACAGGGAAGCCTGGCATGCTACAGTTCATGAAGTTGCAAGAAATTGGACACTACTTAGTGACTGAGCAAAAACAACAGCATTTGAATGAAGGGAAGAAGAAAGGAAGGAAGGAAAGAAGGAAGAATATTGTATTTTTTTTCCTGTTTATGATTGCAAACACCTAGAAATGTTAGATTTTGATAAATTGAGTCTTTTTGTTTTCACCTGCTAGGCACGTGTGTGGATTTAGATATGTAGCTGATGACTTGAAAGATTTGGGGTTCCTGGGGCTGAAAGAAGGAAAAGCCACAGAGGGAGAGAGAGAGAAAGCTGGCTGGGGATGGGGGTTCAGGCAATTGGATTTAGTTCTCAAAAACTGAATCACAAGAAGAAGGGAGTGAGCAAACCCTTGCATCCCTACCGTTTCTTACCTTTCAAAGATGTCTTTTTTCCTTATCATGGTGGAAGTTCAGCAGAGACAAAGATAGTGTCTGTTGTGTTCATCACTGACTTAGGACGGGCCTCGGCTCCACAAGTATTTGAGGAAGGAAGAGTAATGTGCTTTGGTGCTTATACCATGTGTTTTACTCAGGGGATTTTCTTAAATCTTACAGAAGCTCATGACTTGGTGGGTTATGTCCCTGATGGCACCTGTGTGTGGACCAAAAACATTTTCCAGAGTTGAATTCTGGGGAGACAGAGGTGTGGACCCCAAATCCAGCAGCCAGTCATGGCAGAGACTCAAAGCCAGGTGCATGGAGGGGATTAGGGCTGAGAGGAGGAAGACCAGCTAGAGCTGACACTGGGTGGTGGTGGGCGGGGGGGGGGGTGGGGCGTCTCATAGGAGGAAACACTGACCTGAGTCTACCTGAGGGGCCCACGTCCTTGTTTGCTTCTTCAGAAAGACCCTGGGAAAGTTCTTTGGCTTCATCTGAATTTCTTCTGTGCTTACACCGAGTTAAGATCACAGAGCTCTTGTGAAGTGCAGATACGTACCCTTGGCAGTTGTAGAGAGGAAGATGGTAGACTTGCAGTACGATGGGTCACAAGATGCTTTTTGGTTTTGCAGAACATATAAAAGTAATGTCTACCCTACACTGTAGTCTCTTCAGTAGTCTCTTCAGTATGTGATAGCATTATGTCTAAAAAGAAAAACCATGATACATACCTTAACTTAGAAATATTGCTAAAAAACACTAACCATCATCTGACAATGCAGGATGCCACGATTACCAATTGGGAAGCGCACACACACACACACACACACACACACAAGCAAGGTATGCCTGGCAGGAAATGCAGGTTTGATCCCTGGGTTGGCAAGATCCCCTGGAGAAAGAAATGGCAACCCACTCTAGTATTCTTGCTTGGAAAATTCCATGGATAGAGGGGCCTGGCAGGCTACAGTCCATGGGGTTGCAAAGAGTCAGACATGACTGAGCGACTAAGCATGCCTGAAGGATTCAGAATAGTAAGTCATGGTCTCTGCTGTCAGGATGACACGGTTAAGTGAAGAGGACAAGAAGTTGCACTCACATGAAACAATAGTGAAAAGTCCCAGCTGGTATATCCTAGAGGTTTGTGCCAAAGATGAGTCCAGACCAGGGGAAATCAGGAAAGGAAAATGAAAATCATTGCTGTGGTCTGGGGTTCTGGGTGAAAAGAGGCAGAAATCAGCTCAGGGATGTGCCTGTGGGGATGGGCAGAAAAGGTCTCCAGGGAGGGAAAGAGGAAACCTTCCTGCCCAGAACTGGGGTGGCTTTTTGGAGGGTGGGGGGAAAGATGGGCCAGGCTGAAAACTAGAGAGAAGAATTTAAATTTGATCTGATTAAAAGTAATTGGTCTTGGACTTCCCTGGTGGCTGGGTGGTAAAGAATTCTCCTGCCAATGCAGAAGACATGGGTTCAATTCCTGGTCCATGAAGATCTCACATGCCACGGAGCCCCTAAGCCCGTGCCCCACAACTATTGGGCCTGTGCCCTAGACGCTGGGAGCCACAACTACTGAAGCCCACGCACCATAGGGCCAGTGCTCCGCGACAAGAGAATGAGAAGCCTGCGCACCGCAACTTGACAATTAGCTCTTGTTTGTCACAACTAGAGAAAAGCCTGGGGAGCAACAAATAAAAAATAGTAAAAACAAAAAAAGTGATCCGTCTCAAAGTGTTTTAACAGAACCATCTGAGTAACAGAAGTATGGAGTGCGACCAATGTACTGTTATTACCTAGTTTTACACAAAAAGAGGAAAAAGTGGAATTTACGAGGGAGGGGAGTGAGCTGATAGTGTGCTCCTGACATGGGAATGAAGTGAAAGAGTCGCTATGATCTGTGACTCTGGGATGTCTCTGACTCTTACGTGGTCACTGATAGCCTCTGCCACTGAGTTCAAAGGTCAGCGAGGAAGGAAGCATCCAGAGCTCAGGCGAGTTCCGGCCCCGCTGGGCGCTTACCATGTTTACGACACGGGCCACCACCACCTTTCATTGCCTTGAGACTATTAGGCAACTAATTATTTTTCTTGGTGCATGTGTGGTTTGTTCCTTTCCCGATTTTATTAGGTCTTTGGGTTTGGCTGGCCATTGCCAGACATCTTGAATGCAACCGTATATCAGCAGGCATAGTTCATAGGCACTTTTTTACAAAGCAGCTGCTGCCAGTGTGTTGTTAGGGATCTTTGGTTTGGGGGGAAATTTAACAACAACAAACCGAGTCTGAAAGCAGACGTTGTGAAAGAAGTATGAGATGAAAAGTCGGTGAGGATTGTCCTCTGCCAAGGATAAGCAAATCCCTTTTTGGAAGAGATGATGCTGAAAGCCAGCTCTGAGGTTGGAAGCTCATTTTGGGAAGCAAGTCAAGGAAAGGGAAGTGGTGAGTGAGGGGAGCTGACTCCAGGCCTTGGGAAGACCGTGGGGTTTCAGGGCTAAGGGCGGGGGGCTCTCAGTTGGAGCCAGTGCTTCAGAATCTGCCAACCTTGCTCCAAATCCCGCCTCTCCACCTCATCCTCCCCAAAGTGCAGAGATGAAAAGAACTGGCTTTTCCATTGTTGCTGGGAGGGCTTAAATCTGAGATATTACACTTGACTCCTTTTAACACAGTGAAAGTAGCTCAGTCATGTCTGACTCTTTGCGGCCCCATGAACTATACAGTCCATGGAATTTTCCAGGCCAGAGTACTGGAGTGAGTAGCCATTTCCTTCTGCAGGGGAATCCTCCCAACCCAGGGATCAAACCCAGGTCTCTCGCGTTGCAGGCAGATTCTTTACCGTCTGAGCCACCAGGGAATCCCTTCCTTCCAGGTGGTCCTAGTGGTAAAGAACTGGCCTGCTAATGCAGGAGACATAAAAGATGGGGGTTCAATCCCTGAATCAGGAAGATCCCCTGGAGGAGGGCATGACAGCCCACTCCAGTGTTCTTGCCTGGAGAATCCCATGGACAGAAGAGCCTGGTGGGCTCTAGTCCATGGGGTTGCAAAGAGTCTAACGCGACTGAAGTGATTTAGCATGCCTCTTAACAAAGTTTAGCTGAGGAGAAATTAACCTGAGGCTGTTAATAAAAGAGACTGGCTTCCACATCCCAAGCATTGCTTCTGTTGGGAGAATGCTTCTCTATCCATATTGCCGTGGTCACGTGCTCCGTCTTATCCGGAACCTGATGATAAGTTGCATGTGGTTTGTAGGGGCTACAGCCATCAGGCAGCAGTGCTCCTTCGATGCTTTCTTTTAACAACAGCTTTATTGAGACAGAGTGATGGACGGAGGAGCCTGGTAGGCTGCAGTTCATGGGGTCGCTAGGAGTCGGACACGACTGAGCGACTTCACTTTCACTTTTCACTTTCAAGCACTGGAGAAGGAAATGGCAACCCACTCCAGTGTTCTTGCCTGGAGAATCCCAGGGACGGGGGAGCCTGGTGGGCTGCTGTCTCTGGGGTTGCACAGAGTCGGACACGACTGAAGCGACTTAGCAGCAGCAGCAGCACATATTGTACATCCACTGGATTGAAGTCTACAGTTCTGTCGTTTTTAGCATATTCACAGCTGTACAGTCGTTGTCACGATTGTGGAACATTTTCATCCCTCCACAGCGAAACATTGTACCCATTAGCTGTCAATCTCCATTTCTTCCAAACTCTTCTCCCCGAAATCCTTCAGCAACCACTAAGCTTCTTTCTGACTCTGGATTTTCCTGCTCTGGACAGTTCATATCAATGGAATCAAACAATATAGGGTCTTCTGCAGCCGGCCTGCTTCATTCAGCACAGTGTCTTCAGGGTTCATCCATGGCATAGCATGACTCACTTCTCCGTTCCTTCTTATATTCTTATATTCTACCCACATTTCGTTTATCCATTCATCAGCGAATAGGCGTTGTTGGGTTGTTTCTACTTTCTGGCCATTATGACTCAGGCAGCAATGCTTCTTTGATATTTTCTTTTGCTAGTAGTTTTATTGAGACAAGAGTGTACCTATCATATAATCCACTGGTACAGTCTGGCTACTGTGAATCATAGTGAACTTTCATGTATCAGTTTTTGTGTGGACATACACGTTCATTTCTCTTGGGTGCTACCTAGGAGCAGAATTCCCAAGTCACGTGTCACCCTATGTTTACCTTTTGGGGTTCTGCCAGACTATTTTCCAAAGTGGCTGCATCACTCCATTACTGAGTATTCCCATTTTTTATCCCCAAAGAGAAAAAATTAGCTTGAATTATTTTGCTATCCTAGAGGGATGATATGTAGTAAAAAGGAATAGAATTGAAATGACTTGGGAGTGGTTTTAGATATGGTATCATTTACGTCTCAACATTTGTACATTTTAATACACTTCAGTTTTCTACTATGTGGAAAAGATGGTCTGGTTAACATTTCTCTTCTCCTCCCTTTTTTTTTTTCTTTTTTAAAGAAATATATTTATTTACTTTGTTGAGATGGGTCTTAGTTGCGACACGTGGGATCATCATTGCGTTCATGTGAGGTCTTTCCTTGTAGCACATGAACTCTCTAGTTGTGGTTCAAGGGCTTAGTTGCTCCACAGGATGTGGGCTCTTCATTCCCCGACCAGGATTGAACCTGCATCCCCTGCGTTGGAAGGCGAATACTTAACCACTGGACCACCGGAAGTGCACTCCCCCTTTTCCTAAGTCCCTGTTTAAGTCAGTGAGGGGCAAGCATCGCTGTGCGCAGGTGGCCAGCATGGCAGCCCAGAGCTGTATGTGGCTACTGAACTCTTGAAAATGTGGCTGATTCAAACTGAGATACACTGTCAGCCTGAACTCCTCCCAGTCTTGGAAGATGTAATATGAAAGAAAGAATGTAAAATATCTCACAATAATTTTTGTTATATTATATATAGATATCAAGATGATAGTATTTGGGGTCTATTGGGTTAAATAAAATACATTTTTTTTTTAAAAAAACCTCACCTGTTTCTTTTTACTTTTTTTGAAATTGGAGGATAATTGCTTTACAATGTTGTGTTGGTTTCTGCTGTACAACAACGCGAATCAGCCACAAGCATACACATATCCCCTCCCTCTTAAGCCTCCATCCCACCCCCATCCCACCTTCCAGGTCGTCACGGAGCACTGAGCTGAGCTCCCTGTGTCATACAGCAGCTTCCCACTAGCTGTCTGTTCTACACACGGTAGAGTATATACGAGTTCTACTCTGTCAGTTCGTCCCATCCTCTTTCCCTGCTGTGTCCACAAATTCTTTCTCTACGTCTGTCTCTATTCCCGCCCTGCAAATAGGTTCATCAGTACCATTTTTCTAGGTTCCATATATATGTGTTAATATACATTTGTTTTTCTTTTTACTTTTTGTTAATGTGGCTATTAGAAATTTTTTAATGACTCACGTGACTTGCATTTCTGTTGGACAGTGCTGTTATATACGATTTTCAAGGCTTGTTTTTGAACTACTGGGAAAAAAAACAGGTCATTTAAATATCCTTTGGATAAATTCCGATGATTATTAGCAAATCTTCCTATCAATTTTTTATCACCAAGAATCTGTTCTTTGAGTTAGAACAGCAAATCAAATGAGTGCCAGTCAGCTTTTAGCAATAGGGCTTTAACTGACCAACCAGCCAGCCTTCCTTAAAAGTGAATCCATCCCTACCCAACAAAATAAGACAAAACCCTGATGAACGTCCATGGCCATGATAATTGAATACGGCTCCTTGCCTGACCCTCCCACTCCTGGTCTGGCCTGAGATGCTGCCCCTCTCTGTTATGTAACCTGGTGGATGTTCCAGACTGAAAAAGGAAAGGAGATGGGACACATGGTGACAAGCAATGGAGAAGATGCTGGGTAGGTCGATCACTGAGTCGCCCTTCAGCTAATGTGTGAATATCACTTAACCCTAAATAGAGAGAGTCAGATGGGGGCTTCTCACCTGCCTCTTGTTGGAAGATCAATATTCAGACTACCAGGAAAGTTATGTGAAAGGTACAACCTCCTTGGCAACCCTCTTTTGTAAAACACACATATGTACTGATGTTTCTAATCTCGAGTATCTGGACATAAGGTCACCACTAGTGATTTCATGATTCGAAACAGAGAACAGACCTGTGTTTTGGCAACTTCCCCAGGTAACATAATTTAGCTTGACTCCAGACCTCAAGACAGATAAATTCCTGAATTCCACTCCAATAGGAAGAAAACTCCTTCCCCTTTGGCTGAAACTTTCCCTGATGCATAAAATGAAACTTGGGGTGGGAGCGGATTCAGAAGGTGAGACAAAGTCCATAAAACCTTAGGGCATACAGTGAATGAGACAAAGTCCATAAAACCTTAGGACATAGAGTGAATGAAGAAATCTGATCTCTCTTGCGGGCCATCCCAAGTGATGGTGGAAGAAGAAGAAGAAGAAAAAGGGGTCGGACCAGCCAGGACTTAATTTCTGGATGACAGCAGAGGGACTCCACATGTGTTTAAATGATGTCTCTTGTCAAAAACATTCTTTATTAATGTTGTTTACTTGAGCTCACGGCCAGATCAGAATAACTGAGTTCATTTTCTTCTTCTTTCTCTTGACGTGTTCTTAAGGGAAGGAATCAGCAGGCTAATCAGTTATCACTCAGCACTTGCTTGTTTTAAAGGAAGAACCTCAGGGCAGTCCCCCTGGGAAGTACTGAGAGGTCATTATGGTTTATTGAAAAACAGGATCATTAAGAGAGAGATAACAATCACATGAATGAATTCGTGTGTCAGACACATGTGTTGTGTAGGGTTCCCAGGTTGATTTCAGGGCCAACCTTATGAGCAGTGATCCTCTTTTGAGAAGGCCCTGAGCATCCTGTTTTTCTCCTGTGCTCTCCTACCTTATAGTTGAGAGGCATGGGCGAATCGGGAAATTTTATCCTGCCTGACTTCATGTCCACCATGAAGCTTCTGGAAGGTGGAGAAAGGAGTAAAGAAAAGCATTTTGGCATATGCACGATACTTGCCTCCCTGAGTGTGCAGAGAAAGCTGGTCTGGGGTCTCCTCACATGGACCTGGCTTTAGCAGAGTTTTGTCGTTCTTCAGTCACTAAGTCATGTCCGACTGTCTGCAACCCCATGGGCTGCAGCACACCAGGCTTCCTTGTCCTTCACTATCTCCCTGAGTTTACCCAAACTCATGTCCATTGAGTCAGTGATGCCATCCAACCATCTCATCCTCTGTTGCCCGCTTCTCCTGCCCTCAATCTTTTCTAGCATTAGGGTCTTTACCAGTGAGTCAGCTCTTAGAATCAGGTGGCCAGAGTATTGGAGCTTCCGTTTCAGCATCAGTCTTTCCAATGAATATTCAGGGTTGATTTCCCTTAGGATTGACTGGTTTGATCTCCTTTCAGGCCAAGGGACTCTCAAGAGTCTTCTGCAGCGCCACTGCTTGCAGTTTTAGGTAGAAAGAACTATCTAAACGCCCCTCATGTCTCCTCCACTCAGGTTTTACATACATAGCTCTTCACTCCTGCGAGCTCTCCTGGTGAGAAAAGCTGTCTGATTTAGGATTTCACTCATAATCTTGCTTAGAACATATGTACCAGGCACTGTGCCTGCTCAGTCTTTGAAGTGATCATTCATTCAAAAGTAGACCTTTGGGACTCCCTGGTGGTCCACGCTCCCAATGCAGGTGGCCTGAGCTGGATCCCTGGTTGGGCAACGCCACATGCTGCACCTAAAAAGCCCATTTGCTGCAACAAGATCTGGCAAGCCTCAACTAAGACCCAGAGCAGCCAGAAAAAAAAGGAGACCTTTGTCATAGAGCCCTGCCTAACCCAAAGGAAGGACACACAACACACGACTTATGAGACTTAAGCAGCTCGGTGGGACAGAGGCCGTTTCATTGGCATCCTTCATATCCTAGAGGGAATTCTCAAAGAGCCATCCTGTCTCAAACCAGTCCAAGCTCCTCATGGAGTCTGGGTGATCCAACTCTGTCCACCAACTAATTAAATGGCAGGTAAGGTGTCGAGGACCCAGTGTGCGAAGTGGGAACTCCATGCGGTGCAGTGATGGGGCAGAGAGGAAATTGGGAGCAAAGGCTTCACCCAGGAAAGCGAAATCTCAGGAACCTGTCTGGGATCATAAATTCTGCTGGTCAAGAACTTACACGGAAAAAGTCTAAAAATAAGGAGGGGCTTTTTAACAGCTGGGACTGGCCAGCAGTGGTCCAGGCCACCTTGTTGGTCATCCTCAGCTCCTAGGCCTGGACTGCCACCTGTTCACTGAAGCTAAGACTGGCCTTTGGAAAGAGGGGCTGTGTGGTCAGGAGCCTGATGCCCAGGGCCAGGGCAGAAGGGCCAACCTGGGTCATTCAGGCAGCCTCTCCTTCTCTCCCCTTCCCTGCCCATCCTCATGTCTCCCCAGTTGTTTGGATAAACCTGGAAACTCAAATGGAGAAAGGAGAATTGCCCTAACTTACCAGAGATCTCTCTGCCTGCTCACATGGGGCTGAATTCAGTAGATTTGAAATGATCGTTGCTTTCTTAGCATGAGAAACAAAAATACATCCTCAGAGGGATGTTTCAAGGATACCTAGGAAATTAGTGATGGAGTTTTTGGTCCTGACATAGTCCTCCCTGAGAGCATTCTTAAAAATGACTCATTTAACAGATAAGAAAACTTTATTGTTGCTTAGTTGCTCAGTCTTGGCCCACTCTCTGAGACCCCATTGACTGTAGCCCGCCAGGCTCCTCTGTCCATGGGATTTCCCAGGTAAGAATACTGCAGTGGGTTGCCATTTCCTTCTCCAGGGGATCTTCCCAACCCAGGGATCAAACCTGCATCTCCTGCATGGCAGGCAGATTCTTTACCACAGAGCCACCAGGGAAGTCCTAAGAAAACTTAGAACAATAAAATAGCTGCAAATGGACACCCCTCCCCAGAAGATCACCAATAAGCTGAATGTTGTTCCCTTTTCCCAACTCTTGGGCTTGAGATTTATCTCAGCCACAGTCTCCCCTGGTCTGAACTCTCTTCTGGCAGGTCTAGCCTGGTTCCTTTTGCCCCAAAGAAGATGCAGTGCCTCTGGCTGACCACATCTTAATGCAGCCTTCGATGTATTTATGTAGCTTGGAAGAATTTTAAAAGATAAATTTACTGTAAGTTTTGAGAAACGACCCATATCCTGCCAGTAAGACATGCCATCCTCTTAATCATATGCTCGAAACGGTCAAGGATCCCGTTTCTGTTGGCAGTGATGTTTCCAGATGCAGAGTGAAGAAAGCTTTTCTTCTCCCCTCCTTGGTGTGGAGTGCTGAGAGGAGCAAAACGAGGAAGCAGCTGAGAAGGCCGGGGATTGGAGGGACTGAAAGTTCTTGAGAGTCCCTTGGACAGCAAGCAGATCAAATCAGTCAATCCTAAAGAAAATCAGTCCTGAATATTCATTAGAAGGACTGGTGCTGAAGCTGAAGCTCCAATACTCTGGCCACCTGATGCAAAGAACTGACTCATTGGAAAAGACCCTGATGCTGGGAAAGATTGAAGGCAGGAGGAGAAGGGGGCAACAGAGGATGAGATGGTTGGATGGCATCACTGACAAAATGGGCATGAGTTTGAGCAAACTCTGGGAGATAGTGAAGCACAGGGAAGCCTGGCATGCTGAAGTCCTGGGGGGTCACAAAGAGTTGGACGAGACTTAGTGACTAAACAACAACACCTTACATTAAGTAAATAAATCATGCACTTGGCAGGCGTCCATTTCTCGACAGCTCAGCAAACTTCATTGAAGGATTCGCAGATTGCAACAGCTGCCCCACCTTAATTTCAGAGGTGAGGAACTCGGATGGACAGAACTCGGTCCACTTGCTGACCATATATGCTTTGCTTAAATACTGTGCTTGCCTCCATTGGCCAGAGCATGTGACATAGCCATTCTTCAAGGCAGGGTTTAAAAACATCTGCAGCCTAGAAATCAGCAGAGTTCCCCAGGGAGGGTGTTAAATCCAGAGTGTGCTGATCTGTTTCCTGTCTTTGTTATGATTTCTTCACTGTAACTGAATATCCCCGGGCGCTCCAGTGACGGGTACCCGGGTGCAGCTGTGTCAGCAGGCCAAGGACTGTTGGCTCTCGGGGCTCCAAGAGCGTATACCCAGCCAGCTTCCCTAATCCCAGGCAGACCTATTAATTTACAGGGTAAGCCGCTCCTGGTCTGCAGATCAGCAGGTCTTGCTGTGCAGTCCCTGCTGTTAAATATAATCTAATTAAGGCTCATTAGGAGGAAGAGCCATCACCTAGCTGGACTGATCCTTGCCAAGAGAAAACTCGCACAGACACCAGCAAACCACCATCCTCACAAAATGCTGGTGGGTATGCAACCAGAACGGAGAAGGCAATGGCACTCCACTCCAGTACTCTTGCCTGGAAAATCCCATGGACGGAGGAGCCTGGTAGGCTGCAGTCCATGGGGTCGCTGGGAGTCGGACACGACTGAGCGACTTCACTTTCACTTTTCACTCTCATGCATTGGAGAAAGAAATGGCAACCCACTCCATTGTTCTTGCCTGGAGAATCCCAGGGACGGGGGAGCCTGGTGGGCTGCCGTCTATGGGGTCGCACAGAGTTGGATATGACTGAGGCGACTTAGCAGCAGCAGCAGCAGCATGCAACCAGAAGGGGCTTCCCTGGTGGCTCAGCTGTAAAGAATCTGCCTGCCAATGCAGGAGGCATGGGTTCAATCCCTGGCTTGGGAAGATCCCCTGGAGAAGGAAATGACAACCCACTCCGGTATCCTTGTCTGGAAAATCCCATGAACAGAGGAGCCTGGTGGGCTACAGTCCATGCAGTTGCAGAGAGGCGGACACAACTGAGTGACTGAACAACAACACACTACCAGGCACAGTGAAATATCTCAGAACCTGAGGGCCTTTCCAAGCTCATCCCTGGAGAAGCAGTAGGCGGGACCTCTCAGTGTTGTGCCTTATGTGGGCACGGTGTTTGCTAACCACCTGTACTTTATTTTTACTTTATGCCTAGGAAATTCATCTTGCCCCCTCCCAACAGCCTTTGATCCTCAGGTGCAATCCCTCCAGACTCAAAAGGGTGAGTTACCGAGGGGTGACCACTGCCCACAGCCCATAGCCCGGTCAGAAGCTGCTCTGTGTTAGAAGAGAAAATGTGCCTTTTTGGAAATCTTGAAGATTACACAGTTTATTCTCAAAACACGGCTTTGGCTGCCAGCGGGTTTCCAGTAAGCCGTGAGAGCGTTTAACCCAGAGTCGGTTTGTGGCCGTCTTGAGCGGAGGTGTGTGGAGGCCCCCATTCCCTAGTAACTCAGAAGTCACGCTGCTGTTTCTGGCGCTGAGGGGCGAGCCCGGCCAACTCTGAGTAGCTCTCCAGAGGAGGTTTCTGGGCAGCGCGTCTCTGTGTGCAGAAGGTTTCCGCTGTGTGGGCCTGGCTCAGAGAGCAAGTTGCTCACAGAATATGATTGGTCCAAACCCCTGGTGCTTCCTGACCAGTGAGGGGTGAGTGTTTTGTAGGAAGGCTGGAGAACTCAGCTGTGTGCAGGATGGAAACCCAGCCACGTAGTTCTGCACTGAGAATTCAGACTGCGCACAGCTACGGAGAGTTTTGATGGATGTGAGTGCAGTCATGCCCACCTCTATGAGATGGGGTAAATGTGGGCTTCCCAGGTGGCTCAGTGGTAAAGAATCCGTCTGCCAATGCAGGAGACACGGGTTTGATACCTACGTTGGGACAATGCCCTGGAAAAGGAAATGGCAACCCACTCCAGTATTCTTGCCTGGAAAATTCCAGGGACAGAGGAGCCTGGCAGGCTTCAGTACATGGGCTCGAAAAGAGTTGGACATGACTGAGTGACTGAGCACACACACACATGAATGTGGGAGTCAGATGGTTTTTCTCAGTTCTGCAGCTACATTCAACTCAGAGAAACAGAAAAATGCTCTGTAGAATGCATTGCAAGGCCCTCTGAAACCAGCTAGGTTTCAGGCACGTGCTCTGTAATCCCGCCTGAGGGCTAACACACAGTCTGATGTCACACCCTTCTCGGATGTGCCTGATACATTTAAAAGAGGTCGTGCTATTTTTATAACATTATCCCATCACCGTGCCTTTCATTTATGTTTATCTTCCAGCAGGGCTTTCCACTTTAGCTGTCACGTCATTGTGGGATGGGACACAGTGATTTTTCACTGTTTCTGTCTGGCTCACAGGCATGGTCTGAACGGTGATATGTGTGCTCTGCGATCATAAAAGGGTCCCCTGATGGTGTGGGGAGAGGGGTGCTTGGACATCAGTGTGACCAGGAACATCAGCCACTTGGTGGCTCAGTGGTAAAGAATCTGCCTGCCAATGCAGGAGACCCTGGATTGATCCCCAGTCTGGGGAGATCCCACATGTTGCAGAGCAACTAAGCCCGTTCACCACAACTACGGAGTCTGTGCTCTAGAGCCCGGGAGCCACAAATACTGAGCCCATGTGCTGCAGTTACTAAAACCCACACGCCCTAAAGCCCGTGCCCTGCAACAAGAGAAACCACCGCAATGAGAAGCCCTCACACTGCGACTAGAGAAAAGTCCCTCACAGCCATGAAAACCCAGCATGGCCAAAAATAAATAAATAAATAAAAGTATATTAAAAAAAGAATATTAGGGATCATCGAGGATGATTCCAACCGATGTGTATCCTTCATTCTCTTTGAAAATCAAATTCAAAATTCTGATTCTGGGAAGTCCTTTCTGGCCAGTCTCAATGACTCAACATTTATTTATTCAGGCATTGAATGAATTTAGGTGTTTATTGAATGTCTCTCATATGCCGGACTCTGCTGTAGACTCTGGGACTCCAGTGCAGAGCAAGATAGAGAGTGCCTGTCCAGGCAGGCAGGAGAGCTAGGTAATCAGCTTATAAAAATAATTTAACTAGCAATAGGTGCGGTGGAAAACACCAGGATGGAAGACTAGTACGTGGCGGCGATGTATGCTATTCTGGATAGGGTAATTAAGGAAGGCTTCTCGGAGGAGGTGACACTGGAACAATAGAGTGATGGATGTTGCGATTTGTGGAAAGCCTTATAGCCAGAAGTGGAAACACCTGGAGTGTACAAGGAACAGTTCCTTAGCACAAGGAGTAGAAATAACCAGATGTTTAGGAGAGATGGAGGAGGTGAGCTTAAGAAATGGGTCATGGCTAGAATATATTAAGACCTGAGGTCTGTGGGGAGGGCTTTGGGGTCTATGAAAAGCCTCTGTGGGTTCAAGTAGAGAAGATGCTGTGACTTACATCTCATTGTGTAAGCCACTCTGACTCCTCCATGGGAAGGTGAGTGTGGGGCACAGAGGATGGAGAGGCAGGTATGAAGGCAGGAGGCTTGGAGTGGGTCGTGTCAGTAGACTGGATTGGGGTGGGGTGTCTTGGCCTGGAATGGAGAGATATGGTGGAGGTGGTGGGAAGTGATGGGATTGGAGGTGTGTTTTAGAGACTTGCTGATGTGGGTGTAAGGGGAATGGCGAGGTTGAGGATGTTTAGGTGTTTGGTTCAGCATCTTGGTGAACAGTGGTATGTTTATTGGCATTGGAGCCTAAGGAAAGGAGCAGGTTTGGAATTTTGTCCTAAACTTGTCAATTTTGAGATGCTTATCATACTTCCTGGGAGATATACAGTTGCATGAGTCTGGAGCTCGGTGGAGAAGTTGTGGCTGTGGATAGAAATTGAGATCTTCAGCATTAAGTCAGGGGATGAGGGGCATTTGTATAAGAAGAGTGTAGACAGGAAAGATGAGTGCTAAGGACTGGTCCTCGGTATTAAAGGTTGAGAAGAGGAGGAAGAACTAAGTGTTCTGTTTTTCAAAGTTCAGTGAAAGAAAGTGAAAGTGTTCGTCGCTCAGTCATGTCTGTCTCTCTGCAATCCCATGAACAGGAGCCCGCCAGTCTCCTCTGTCCATGGAATTCTCCAGGCAAGAATACTGAAGTGGGTTGCCATTTCCTTCTCCAGGGAATCTTCCCAGTCCAGGAATCGAACTGAGTCTCCCACATTGCAGGCAGATTCTTTACTGTCTGAACGATACCCAAAGTGCTGACACCTAAACCGCCCACACCAATTTCTCACTCCCAGACTCTCACTCTGTGCTCTTCCTGTGTGTTGGGGGCTGCTGCTGCTGCTGCTGCTGCTAAGTCACTTCAGTCGTGTCTGACTCTGTGCGACCCCATGGACGGCAGCCCACCAGGCTCCCCCGTCCCTGGGATTCTCCAGGTGAGAGTACTGGAGTGGGGTGCCGTTGCCTTCTCCGTGTGTTGGGGGCAGGTCCTATTAACTTCCTCCTCCTTCTTCTTCCTCATTTGCCTTTATTTTTTTTTTTAACCATGCCACAGCAGGTGGGATCTTAGTTCCCTGACCAGGGATTGAACCCATACCCCCTGCAGTAGAAGCATGGAGTCCTAACCACTGGACTGTCAGGGAAGTCCCCTCATCTTTCTACTTTTCCTCTTTCTCCTCACTCTTTCTCCCCCCTCCTTCTCTCTCCTCCTTCCCCTCTTGATTGATTCCCAAATGCTGCTGCTGCTGCTAAGTCACTTCAGTTGTGTCCGACTCTGTGTGACCCCATAGACGTCAACCCACCAGGCTGTCCTGCCCCTGGGATTCTCCAGGCAAGAACACTGGAGTGGGTTGCCATTTCCTTCTCCAATGCATGAAAGTGAAAAAGTGAAAGTGAAGTTGCTCAGTCGTGTCCGACTCTTAGCGACCCCATGGACTGCAGCCCACCAGGCTCCTCCGTCCATGGGATTTTCCAGGCAGGAGTACTGGAGCGGGGCGCCATTAATGCTAGCATTCCTCAACCCGGCCAGGAGCAGACCTTGCTCTGGCCTCTCCTGCACTTTCCAATCCTTGCTGATCCCCAGAACAAGCCCAGTGATGCTGATCATGTGTCAGTAATTCAGAATTCTTGCTGGCTAAATCCACTGCCTCCCCTAAGTAGGGGGAATTGGACTTGTGGTGGAGGAAGAATAAAAACAAACCAGCAATCCCCAGAGACCTTCTTTGTTGTCCAGAAGTTCTTCTGTGTATCAGCGGATGGATTTGGCAGTGTGCAACAAAGAATAACTCCAGTTTCCTGCTGGGTTTTAGGATGATGTCTTTTGGTTACATTCTTTCCACTTATAGAATGTTAGCTTCAAATTCTCATGGGTTAGGACTTCTGATGACTCGTCCCCAAGTGACACTGTTTAGTGGAGCAAAGACAGCGTTCTTCCCTCCCTCCCCCGAAGGCTGGCACTCCCGTTGGAAGCCCTGACGTGTTTGTGGGGCAAGAGGAAGAGATGTGAAGTTCCACAAAGACACATGAGGCAGAACAAGGTATCAGCAGGACACAGAGATTTAAAGAAACAAACCTGCAAGTCAGTCCTGGAGATCTAGTGTTTGGTTCTTGCTGTGGGTTGGGGCAAATTTTGGTTTTGTTAGGGGTGATATCATCTGATCTTCGTTCCCACGGAACCCTGCCAGAGCCAACACCTGGAAACGTAAGATTTATTCCAAGATTCGCAAGAAATGTTTACTTTTTTTTTTTGAGGACGAGGGTTCTGTAGAGGCAGTTCCTGGAAGTAGCAACCAGAGCCTTAAGCCAATAAACAGTGATTCTTGAGAGCTTCTTGGACTGTAAGGAGATCAAACACGTCAATCCTAAAGGAAATCAACCCTGAATATTCACTGAAAGGATTGATGCTGAAACTGAAGCCCCAGTGCTTGGCCACCTGATGCAAAGCACCGACTCATTGTGAAAGAGCCTGATCCAGGGAAAAATTGAAGGCAAAAGGAGAAGGGGGCAACAGAGGATAAGATGGTTGGATGGCATCACCAACTCAAGGGACATGAGTTTGAGCAAACTCAGGGAGATAGTGAAGGACAGGGAAGCCTGGTGTGCTGCAGTCCATGGGGTCCCAAAGAGTCAGACACAGCTTAGCAACTGAACAACAACCATCTCCATCTTCTCTTTGAACTCCACAGAATTTTGGACAATAATTGTGAGATTCCTGGCAGGGGAGTGGGGATTGGGCTGCCCATATATTATGAAAAATATAGAGAGAAGAGAAAATTTATACTTCAAGTTAATTTGATTTTGCATAGCAGAGTCTGGGCTTAAGCATTCATTCACCACATACCCATTGAGGGAAGTCAGTCTGTTTACACTGTGTCTTAAGTCAGGGGTCCTATTTTTACACAAAGTTTGCCAAACTAAGTTCCACTACAGCAGTGTTCTGCCGACACAAAGATGATTGGATCAAGCTCTTTGTGAGCATTTGTTTGCCAAATGGAATCAGTCATGTTTTATCTAGACGACCCCAGTCTCCCCGATTCATCTTGGAAGCTCCACTGTGTTTATCCCGTGATGATGACAAAGTGGTTAAAAAGAAGATTACTCCACAAAATAATATGTTCAAGAGAAACAAAAGGTATGGATACAGACAGGCTTCAGAGAAAGTCAAACTTTGTGACCACCATTTGGATGTTTGAAAACAGCATAAATATTATTTTCCAGTCGCAGTAGTGTGGCATTCCACCCTGACCTTTTTTTTTTTTAATTTTAAGTTTATTTTTTAAATTGAAGGATAATTGCTTTACAGAATTGTGTTGGTTTCTGCCAAACATCAACATGAATCAGCCATAGGTATACATTTGTGCCCTCCCTCTTGAACATACCTCCTGCCTTCCTCCCCATCCCAGCCTTCTAGATTGTCACAGAGCCCCACTTTGAGTTCCCTGAGTCATACAACAAATTTCCATTGGCTTGTCTATTTTACATATCGTAATGTAAGTTTCCATGCTACTCTCTCCATACATCCCACCCTTTCCTTCCTCCCCCGCCCTTTGTCCATAAGTCTGTTGTCTATGTCTGGATAGATAAATGAATAAAGAAGCTGTGGTTACATATATACAGTGGAATATTACTCAGCTATAAAAAAGGAATGCATTTGAGTCAGTTCTAATGAGGTGGATGAACCTAGAGCCTATTACACTGAGTGAAGTAAGTCAGAAAGAGAAAAACAAATACTGTTTACTAACGCATATATATGGAACCTAGAGAGATGGTACTGATGGAGTTATTTGCAAGCAGCAATGGAGACACCCTGACCTTTTAAGATACATATTTTCATGCACAGTATCCCCCAAAGTCAGATTCCCCACCCCCACCCCATCACAGTGTACCTTAACTGCTGGCTATTTTCAAAAAGAGTTCTAGAAATATTTGATAATTATCAGAAATGCAGGTTGGAATTTTTCTCTCTGTGTGATTACACTATTGATGTATTTTGCTAGAGGAAAAAAATTGCGATCTGGAGCTTTATACTTAGTGAAATCAGAGACAAGGGGACCTGGGTTTGGTGTTACTTGTCTGTTTCCTACATATTAGTAAGAAATTGCTTCTAGTTTGTCCAGCATATGTGTTGGGGTGAATTTTGCAACAGGAGGAACGGGAGTTATTCCCCTCCCACTTTTGACTCTTCCTCAGAAGGTTAAACATGGATTTTCATATGACCCATCTATTCCACTTCTAGGTATGAAATGAAAACACGTGTCCATATGAAACTTGCCCACAAATGTCCGAAGCAGCATTATTCATAATAGCCAAAAAACTAGAAACAACTCAAATGTTATCAACTGAGGAATGGATCAGTAACATATAATATGGGATATTATTCAGCTATAAAAAGGAGGTACTGGTACCTGCTTCAACATGGATGAATGAACCTTGAGTGTATTTCGCTAAATCAAAGACACATAAGAGTTATTCTTATAGGAAACATCAGAATAGGCAAATCTATAGAGAGGGAAAGTAGATTAATGGTTGCTAGGCAGTTATCAGGAGCAAGAGAACTGCTATCGGATTGTTGATTCTTTTGGGGATAATGAAAACATTCCCAAATTTATTCTGGTGATAGTCACACAATTCTGTGAATATACTGAAAATCATTAGATTGAACACTTTAAAGATGAATCATGTGGTATGTGAATATATCTCAATAAGCTGTTGTGTTTAAAAAAAAGATGCATATCAGTCCATCCCTATCAGAATTTCCATAAACAAGAATATTTGGCAGGACTTCCCTGGTGGTCCAGTTGTTAAGATTTTGCCTTCCAATGCTGGGGTTGCGGTTCGATCCCCGATCAGGGAGCTAAGTTCCCGCATGCCTCTCAGTCAAAAAAAATCCCAGAAAACAAAAGCATAAAATAGAAGCAGTATTGTAACAAATTCAATAAAGACTTCAACAACAACAAAAAAGAATAATTGGCGCTCAGGTGAATAAGATCTCACAATATAATGAGAACAACATCTGCAAGTTAAGAGGCGCAAGGTTGAGGAACGGTAGCTCTATTGTGAGAGAGACTGATAATGGTTTTTCCAGGGTGCTCTGAAATGTGCGCTGAATGGAATTTGCTGACATGGACTTGGTCACAATGAAAAAGTATTGCCCTGGTCAGGTTTGATTACTTTATTATATGTTCACCTCAGAGTGCAAACATCCTGTGAGAAGACCATTTTCAAGTGGAAGAAACCAACTGTAAATGTCATACAGGGAGGTCAGTGTCTCAGATTTGACCTCTGCTGTAAAATCATACTTAAGGAAAAGTATCTTAACAAATAAAAATAGCTTAAACTGATCAAGTAGAAACAAAACACAACAAATCAAGAGGGAGTATTTTCCTGGATCTGGCAGAGCCTTGTCAGATCTCACACACCGCTTAAGAGAACTGTGGTCGCCGTGGGTTTGGGGCCCAGTAAGATGATTTCAGGATATGGTTTCTTTCTTTCTTCTTCTTTTTTAAAATTAATAACATTTTGGCTGTGCCACAGAGCATGTGGGATGTTAGTTCCCCAACCAGGGATTGAACTCTCACCCCCTTTGGTGGAAGTGCAGAGTCTTAACCACTGGACCACGAGGGAAGTCCCAGGATATGGTTTCTGACAACTAAATTTCATGCTTTAAGACAGTTTGGAAATATCATGTGTCTATCTTGTTTACATATAAATACATATTTTTCAAATAAAGGTTGTTTTCATGTTGAGCAAAAGTGTTCTTGTTTTTCATAGCTATACTTATATTTTAACCTTTTCTTTGCCCTCTCTATTCCATCTTCTGACCCAAAACTCTGCCCTCTGCCCCAAAGAAACAAAGGAATATCCTCCTAAAAATTGTTGAGTGTCGGGACTAGAAGCCACTTCTGGAAATATCATGTCTCAAAAATAATTTAATATCAAAACTGCTTATTATGTTTTACACTGAAATGTAAATATGAGCTTATTATAGTTTCTATCCACATGACTGTATTAACTGAACAGATGGTATGTTATTTTTAGGCGTGGCTTCAATGATGTCAGCATTTGCCACAGCTTTTCCATTGAACTAGCCCTTAGCTAGGGATTCTTCTAGATTCTGCCTCATTGATCTCCAAAGTGATAAACATGGGAATAGTCTTCAGAGGTGATCCTTGGAAAATTGCCCCTTGATCATGTCAGCGTGGGAGAAGTCTCCTATTGTAGCATTCTGTGAGAACGTGCCAGATGCCTAGCACTTCAGTGTGAAACCCCACTGTAGGGACCCTGACTGCTGCTGCTACTGCTGCTAAGTCGCTTCAGTCGTGTCCGACTCTGTGCAACCCCGTGGACTGCAGCCTACCAGGCTTCTCCGTCCATGGGATTCTCCAGGCAAGAACACTGGAGTGGGTTGCCATTTCCTTCTCCAATGCAGGAAAGTGGAAAGTGAAAGTGAAGTCGCTCAGTCGTGTCCGACTCTTAGCGACCCCATGGACTGCAGCCTACCAAGCTCCTCCATCCATGGGATTTTCCGGGCAGCAGTACTGGAGTGGGGTGCCATTGCCTTCTCCCAGGACCCTGATTAACTTGATCTAATTCAGCATTTCCCAGAATCATCTGTAATTGTGATGTAGGTACAATGGAGATGGTAACATCTATGGTATGTAGCTCAAATACCTTCTGTAGCTCAAAAAACTTCTGAAAGAATCCAGTGCATTAACATATATGAAAGTGCATGCTAAGTCACTTTAGTCATGTCCAACTCTTTGTGACCCTAATGACCGTAGCTCACCAGGCTCCTCTGTCCATGGGATTCTCCAGGCAAGAATCCTGGAGTGGGTTGCCACACCCTCCTCCAGGGGATCTTCCTGACTCAGGGTTCAAACCCACATCTCCTATGTCTTCTGCATTGGCAGGCAGATTCTTTACCACTAGTGCCACCTGGGAAGCCCCTATGTGAAAGTATGTTTATGTAAAACTATTTACATGTAATGTATTCATCCTGTTTTCAATTATTACTGCATATACTGTTCTCCAGATAGATGTATGTGAATTATATCTTAATAAAGATTGTTAGGTGGGCTTCCCAGATGGCTCAGTGGTAAAGAATCCACCTGCAATGCAGGAGACATGGGTTGGATCCCTGGGTCAGGAAGATCCCCTAGAGAAGGAAATGGGAACCCACGCCAGGATTCTTGCCTGGAAAATCCCATGGATGGAGGAGCTTGGTGGGCTACAATCCATGGGATTGCAAAAGAATCAGACATGACTTAGCAATTGAACAACAGCAGCAGCAACAACAAAGGTTGTTAGGTAGGTAGATAGATGATAGATAGTCACGTAGATAAAATTAGAAAGACGGGGAAAAGAATTAATGCTTCTGGAGACGGTGAGCTTCAGAAAATCTGAATTGCTGTGGCTATTAGTGTGGTTCTCTTTTCTGGGTTTTCTCTCCCTTGCTAGCCTAAGTGTCCCTTTCATTCATTTGCTCATTCCTTCGTTTATTTAACAAATACATGTTAAGCAAAGAAGAGAGTTGCCATTTTGACTGATCTAGGCATACAGAGAGGGAATATAAAGAAAACAATAAATCTCTTAAGTTGTTCATGGTTTTAAGGAAAAGATAGACATGGAAACAAATAATTATAAAAGAAGTGTGTACAAAGTATGTACAAAGAAGTACGTACAAATACTGGGGTACAGTTGATTTCTCAGAGCAAGGACACTGTCAGAGGAAGGAAGAGAGGTTTGAGTAGGGTCTTGACAAGGTTTCCTGGAGAGGTAAGTAATATTCAAGGCAGCTGGTTCCTATGCACCATTGTTATTCCTGCTTCCTTTATTTATTGCTCCTTCCTGCCAGTTGCACCTGACTTCCCATCATCATAGCCTTGTCCCCTAACTGCAGGTCTATTCTTCCTTCTTCCATGGCTAATCAGAGAGATGCAGTGAAAATTTGTAACTGTGGGGTGATTGGCGCTTTGTGGAATGAGAACTTTTGATCTTCCCTTGTATGCCTTCTTTTTTAATAAAGTGCAGCTAAACTTGATATATAAACCTTCAAAGTATTGGAAGTAAAATGACAAATGTTCACTGAAGATTTTAATATGGTTAAAATTAATAAATAGTTGGCAGAAATATAGAGTATATTAAAATTTGAATGAATTTTAGCTCCATGATAGAGTACCACTTTATATTGGAGGTTAAGCTATTAGCTTAGAAGAAAAGAGTTAGGAAAAGTAAATGATTAATGCATCTCTCTACTAGGGTTGTAATAGCAGGCGGTCTGAGCTGGCACTCTGGCTTTACATCTGAAATCACTCATATCTATCTTTTTATATCCAATAGTATCTGTATGGCCAAATTAATCCCTTTGTTGCATTTATTTAAGAACATGGTTTTTACCTTACAATCTAGCACATACATCACCTTACCCCTTTCATAATTTTTTAAAAAGTTAAACTCAAGATATATCCAAGAGTTCAAAGCTGAATTATAATTGACTGTATACATGTAACATATGTATATAAACTGTACATTTCTAAAAAATGTATTTCTTTAGAAATATGTAAAAGTTTTATTCTGATTTGAATAAGTGGCTTGAGTCAACCCAGATGGTGATACTTCATGTGACGACGGCATTTGAGTCACATGTCTTTGTAGAAATAAGAACAATGACACGCATTTGCATCAACTGAGCCCTCCCCAGGTGCCAGACACTCTTCTAAGCTCTTTTGCATCTATTAGTTTATTTAATGGACTGTTTGACCTACAGATTGGGTATCAAAAAAAAAAATCCCTAAAGTTTCTCTGGCAACTGATAAAATAGACTAAGAAAAGTAAAATGTAAAGCTTTGACCTATCATCCTACATTCTACACATATTTCTAGCCCCAGAGTCATTTCCTGTCCTTTCTAATTGTGCTGGGGAATATAGGAATGAGAGAGAACCCTACCTGCTCTCAGCTCAGCAGACGACGGCCAGTTCCTTATTCCATGTGTACACACACACCAGGGATGTAGCCCAAACCAGCTTGAGCGCAGAGGAGAGAAGAGGCTCCGGAAATAGATTTGAAAAAAAAAAATCCAGTTTAAATGGAGAGTCCTGGGACAGGTCAACATGGGCAGGGGAAAGAATTTTAGAGAAAGGAAAATGGTGCAGGTGGCCACCCCGAAGCTAATTTAACTCGGGTCATCTCTGATCTCTTCCAGCTGTGAACATGTGCCTCGTGGCCCAGTGGCCCAGCTGTTCTCCTTCACTCTTTATGTTGCCTGGCCCATAAAATTAAAACAGGATTGGAATTTAACTCCAGGTCTTTCACAGTCATATCATCGATATTAAATGGAGCTGTTCTCTGAAAATATTCAGTCCTAGTAAGAGAGGTCCTGCTATGGATCCAGTCAGCCCGCTTCTTGTTCAGTCACTAAGTCGTGTCTGACTGTTTGCGACCCCATGGACTGCAGCACACCAGGTTTCCCTGTCCTTCACTATTTCACGCTCAAATTTGTGTCCATTGAGTCGGTGATGCCATCTAACTATCTCTCTGCTGCCCCCTTCTCCTGCCCTCAATCTTTCCCAGCATCAGGATCTTTTCCAGTGAGTCAGCTCTTTGCCAAGTGGCCAAAGTTTTGGCGCTTCAGCTTCATCATCAGTCCTTCCAATGAATATTCAGGGTTGATTTCCTTTAGGATTTTCTGGTTTGATCACCTTGTAATCCAAGGGATTCTCAAGAGTCTTCTCCAGCATCACAATTCAAAAGTGTAGGAAAAAACAGCCACGTGACTTCGCTGACAAAGGTTCATATAGTCAGAGCTATGGTTTTTTCCAGTAGATGAGAAAGACCTTATTTCTCTGGCTATTCCCTGGGCACTAGAGGGCCTTTTTGAGCAGAATTTTAATCACGAAGTTGGGTTTTTCATGCAGTCAAGGAACTTGACCAAGAAGCAGTGTTATGACTGGAGTTGATGGCTAACTGGAGAAACAGCCTGGCTGACGTACTCTGCATGTTAGTCACGGATTCTGACTTAAATTCTCTCCAGAGAATTTAACACAGACACATGGAAGACCAAAGGGGAAAGGTGAACAGTTATTAAGGATATCTGACGGCCAGAAACGCAATCACAGTCTTTTGTGAACGTTTGCTGCAAGTAGAGTCTAGATTTCAGTCCAAATTTCTGTTGTGTGTTATCAGAAACAAGCGAAAGGTTCCAGGAAATTCTTCAGGCTGACCCATCAAGATAACAGTCCTTCTATTTCAACACTTTTTGCATTTTGAAGAAAAATGAGTTTCTTCAACTTACGTATAAGTTACTCAATATAATGCAATATCCAGGTTTTGGATGTCCAAAGGAATTTTTTTTCAAGTAGGTAAACTTTTGAATGCTTTTACTCTGGATATTCAGATAAAGCCAATGTATAAAAGGAAACTTTAAAAATATGTCAGCCATGTATATAGCAAAGAATCTAACTTCTCATCTTTTTCCTAATTAGAAGTTCAGCTCAATTACATTTTAGTGAACATTAATGAGCTTATTTATTATGTTGGAGAGCATGTACTGGCTGCTAAAATCTTTAAGAAACTCAGACTCTAGCTAGGGAAATATAAGTGAAGAGAATTAAAATATCAGGAAGAAGTCAAACACCAAAAAGCTTCTAGTGGAGATCAGGAAAGTCAATGAGAAGATAGGCCAGGATGAGAGATTGACACTCCAAATTAAGCAAATGATGTGAGCTTTGGCTTGGAGGAGGGACTGGGTGGGGTACTTCTGGGAATGGCCAATGGTTTGGCTCAGTTGCGGGGGGGGATGTGTTGATGACTCTGATGAGACATGAAGCAGAAAAAATGGTTTAGGCCAAATCAGTGGAGTGCAGTGGGGATGATGTTTACATTAAAAGCCATTGTAAGGAGTCTATGAGGAAAACAAGCCATCATGTGATTACGGGGAAGAGTGAAATTTAGATGAGAGCTTTGGGGAGATAATTTTGATGGCAGTCTGAGAAGGGAAGTGATAGGAGAGAAGAGTGATCTGAGATAAGGATTTGAATTGAAGAGTCTGTTGTGTCACGCTTGGTAGGAGGTGGTGGCAGCCTAAAGCTGATCAGGACAGTGACAAAGACCTGGCCTGAGGAAGAGTGGCCAACGGGGAAGAATGGGCCTGAGGTGGCTGCTCAGACAACATGGAAATGTGGGTGATAGAAACACAGATACTACCCACATCTAGTGCATAACTGAAGATGGAAGCGAAACGTTAGCCTGGTTGTGGAGATTTGTCGTGAAATTACCATGTACTGCGTTACCTTTCTGGATCATTATCAGCCATTATTGGTTCATGTATTTTTTAATGTCTGCAATTTAAAATATTATATATCTTCTTTTATTGCATTTTCACATATGCTTTTACCTCCTTAACAGTTGCTGACATGTTCTTTTAAACGGTATTTTGTTAGCATGGAACGCATATATTCTAATAATTCCTATCCCTTTTTCTCAACCAATGGTAAGGGCGTAATGATTGATGGGTAATATTTTAGTAGTGTTATCTTATTAGTAATAACAAGCATGGCCTCATATGTGTGTAATGACTCACGCATGGGGTGTGAGTGTGATGTTTGTGGTAGGCTTTGCCGAGTCTTGACCCTCCTCCTTTCCTTCTCTCTTCCCTCAACCTGTGGTTTTCACTGCTCCTTTTACAGTAGGAGTGTCCACATACTCTGTTGCTTCTTTTGCTGTGTTTTATAAACTCCTACTGTTATTTTTGGGCTTCCCTCATGGCTTACCTGGTAAAGAATCCACCTGCAATGAGGGAGACCTGGGTTTGATCCGTGGGTTGGGAAGATCCCCTAGAGAAGGGAACAGCTATCCATTCCAGTATTCTGGCCTGGAGAATTCCATGGACTATATAGTCCATGAGTCACAAAGAATCAGACACAACTGAGTGACTGTCACTCGCTGTCATTTTTATTGCTGATGATAACATGATTTTAGTACTTCATTGTTTGCATGTAGATTTCGGAACTAACTCTTCAGTGTAAACATCGGCACTTAACATAATTATCTGGTACTGAATATATATTTGTTAGTGAGTGAATGACTAAATTAATGAAATTAACGAATGGGCATAATCAAATTTCAGTTCCCTGTGGATCCAGTTACATTCTGTTGGGAGTGTGTGTGCATGCTTAGTCACTCAGTCATGTCTGACCCTTTGGACTGTAGCCCTCCAGGCTCCTCTGTCCATGGGATTTTTCAGGCAAGAATACTGGAATGGTTTGCCATTTCCTTCCACAGGGGATCTTCCCAAACCAGGGATCGAACCAGAGTCTCCTGTGTCTCTTGCATTGCAGGGGGATTCCTTACCCTCTGAGCCATCAGGGATTCCCCTATTGGGAGAGTGAAAGTAATCAATAAACAGTACACCTGCAATGCCAGGCAGTGATGAAAGCTGTGAATTAAAACAAGGGCAGTAAAGAGAGTAAAGGCTCTAGATTAGATGGGTGGGGAATCTCCCAGAGGTTGTGCCGCTTCTGCCTCCTAGGTTCTGCTCTGAGATTTCATTCATTCACACAAGCCTGGAGTTAGACATCCAGATCCACGTCTACCATCACAAGTCCTACTTCCCTCTTGCATGCTCTCTGCAGGCTTGTGTGGGTAAAGAATTGCATGAGAAAAGAGCTTGCCTTGTTTACTATCAAATCAGCCAAGTATAGGGATTATCTGTGTGTGGTACACATTGTTCCAACAATAGTTTAAATATTTTGCAATCTGCATCATTACCGTGGGGGAGACAAAGTGCTTTCATTAAGAAAACACACACACACACACACACATACACACACAGCAGATGGTTAACTGACAGCGTCTTGATGTGAGCAAATTTTTAGTCTCAAATTCTGTGACTTCACAATCTCAGAGGAATTTTCCTTCTTATTGTTTGGGGAAAATCACTCCCCACTGCATTTTAATGAACTAAAAGTCTCACTTGTATATTAATAATATTCACTTCGGCTTGTTTAAAAAATTAGGAATATCCCCCAAAAGGGGTTTTTTCTGACCTTTTACATTTTTTAAGTAACGTATTCCATCTGGTTAAAAGATATCTTAAAAAAAATTTTTTTTAACTGTGTGTACCCTAGTAAATGTTATATTTGTTCCTTAGAAAATTTGCTCTGGGCTAAGTTTATTCTGGTCAGATGTAATATAATCCAAAGGGAGAAAAATATTTATGAAATCTTAATGGAAAGCCATTATATTTATATGTAGTTTAGTGTCTTAATTATTATCCTTACAAATTAAATTGGTTTATAATTTTTAATTTAAGTCAAAAAAGTTTTTAGTTACCTAATTAAATGTAATGCTGCTTCATTTGCAGACTAATACTGTATTTAAAGTAATTATATTTTAATGAGCTCCCGTGGACTTGCATGTATATGTGTCAAATGGATATAATTTCTAATCAATTACTTTTTTAGCCATAATAACAGATTGTTGAGCAATCTATGGTGTGTTTGATCCATTTGATTCAGTAATTCAATGAGTAACTTGAAATAACCAATTACTTAGCAATAGTTCTAACAAAAAGATCCCATTTCTCTATTGTCTGAAAATGGGAGATACTAGAGAATTATGTGGAAAGCAACCTTCTTTGGCATCACTTAACATGTCCTGGAGAAATATGAAAGGTATGGATTTTTATTGCTTACAAGATTTTTTAGTTTTGGAATTCAAGACCACCCCATCTCACCCTAAAATGTAAATAAACTCAACAGGAGGAGAGACCGTCTCTGTTTTTATCCAGTGTATAGGACAAGGCATAACCCATGGTGAACATTCAATTGATATTTGTTGGAAAAATCTCTTTAAGTAGCACCTCTATGGGAGCAAATAAGAGTGGGTATAGAACTGTGGGTTTTGAAAAGATGATATGTGTGCATGATCAGTTGCTTCAGTTGTGTCTGACTCTTTGCAGCCCTGTGGACTGTAGTCCACCAGGCTCCTCTGTCCCATGGGATTCTCTAGGCAAGAATACTGGAGTGGATTGCCATTTCCCCCTCCAGGGTTCTGAACCCATGACTCCCGCATTGGCAAGTGGATTCTTTGCCTACTGAGCCACCTACCTGCTCAGTGTGTTAGCTGTTGTTAAAACATAATTATTTTAAAAAGATAAAAGTCATGGGCTCATACAAATATCAAATGAACATGTGTCAAGGATTTATTTAAGTCAATAATGAATCAATAAGATGTTACAACCAGTTCGAAGGATAATCAAAGGATCAGTACATAGGCAACCAGGGATGCTGAAGTGGCTTGGCTTAGGAGATGTGAAACTTGCTCCTTCCACAGGGAGAGGAAAAGCAATCGCACTTCCAAGGGGCAAAACACAATTGTGAGTGTGTGGGCAAGAATCGTTCACTCTCAGTTACTTATGATTTATGAGTAATCAGATCAGATCAGATCAGATCAGTCACTCAGTCGTGTCCGACTCTTTGCGACCCCATGAATCGCAGCACTCCAGGCCTCCCTGTCCATCACCAACTCCTGGAGTTCACTGAGACTCACGTCCATCGAGTCAGTGATGCCATCCAGCCATCTCATCCTCTGTCGTCCCCTTCTCCTCCTGCCCCCAATCCCTCCCAGCATCAGAGTCTTTTCCAATGAGTCAACTCTTCCCATGAGGTGGCCAAAGTACTGGAGTTTCAGCTTTAGCATCATTCCTTCCAAAGAAATCCCAGGGCTGATCTCCTTCAGAATGGACTGGTTGGATCTCCTTGCAGTCCAAGGAACTCTCAAGAGTCTTCTCCAACACCACAGTTCAAAAGCATCAATTCTTTGGCACTCAGCCTTCTTCACAGTCCAACTCTCACATCCATACATGACCACAGGAAAAACCATAGCCTTGACTAGATGGACCTTTGTTGGCAAAGTAATGTCTCTGCTTTTGAATATGCTATCTAGGTTGGTCATAACTTTCCTTCCAAGGAGTAAGCGTCTTTTAATTTCATGGCTGCAGTCACCATCTGCAGTGATACAACTCAAAGACCACAAAACATGCAAAGTCCTTATAGAATTGGATAACCCGAAAGAGAGAACTGGGCAATATTCATTCATCCTTCTGATGCATTTCAAAATCTTTCACAATGATTTCCTACCCAGTTTTTATTATTGCTTATTTGCATCCTAGGAATATTTTGAGGACAGATAAAAATCATGTACATGAAAAGTTGTAACTATGATGTATTTTGCAAATACTAGTAGTTATAGTGTAAAAGAGAGGTGAGGTAGACCTGTCTTTTTTTTTTTTTTTAATTTTTGGCTGTGCTGGGTCTTTGTTGCTTTTGCTTGGTCTTGCTCTAGTTGCAGAAAGCAGAGGCTGCTCTCTAGTTGCGGTGTTCAGGCCTCTCACTAGAGCAGAGCATGGGCTCTAGGGCTCCATAGTTGGAGCTTCTGGGCTCTAGCGCACAGGCTCAGTAGCTGTAGTGCACGGGTTCAGTTGCTCCCTGGCATGTGGAATCTTCCTGGACCAGGGATAGAACCTGCATACCCCGCACTGGCACGTGGATTCTTCTCCACTGAGCCACCAGGGAAATCCAGGGAAGACTTGCCTTTGAGACCTACCTCTGACACTTTCTTTAAGTGTTTTTTAAATTGTGTTATAATTAATGTATAATATTATATTAGTTCTGCTATTTAAATATGACCATTAGCAAGTCACTTTGTAGCTTTGTGGGTCTGTTTTTCTTAGCTGTAAGTACATAAGATTCACTGCACAAGGTTAACTGTGAAGATTGGATGAGGGGGTACGTGGCAAAATAAACAAATGCGGTACCAAGATGAGATGTGATTGTATTATTGCTCTCAGTTTAGATTTTGGCTCATTTTTCTTTAAGGAGAGGCTATAGGATAAGAGATGGAGTGATGAGTTCTCAGACTCTCCTGGTCATTATTACTGCAAGCTGTAAATCACACGGAGAAGGCTTTAACTCAGTCACAGTGATTTACGGCACTGCTGTGAACCCAAAAGCGCTTCTCCAATAGTCACCCGCAGGTCCTGAGGGCCCTAGAGAGAACCTAGGAGTGCCAGGAATGGCAATGTTGATGACCGTGGGGCCCTGTGTCCGTCATGACACCCGTAAGGGCTGTATTTCACTCTCCCCAAGCCCTCCCCCAGCGCTGTCATCCCAGAGTCTCCCCTAGTCGTTGTGTAAAAGAAGACTCTGTTCAACCGGCGTGTGGAGACTCTCAGGAATTTGCAGGAATTGGGAAGGAAAATCTTTGGCCCAGCGCTGTCCTCTCCTGGCCCAGTTCTGGGTTTTGTAACTGAGAAGGGATGAGGAGGGTTTGGAGTGAGGCCAGGACCTGACACTGAATGCGCTGAAGGAGATGAACGAGTCCTGAGGGGGAGGCACTGGGACCGTTGGCCTGCAGAGGAGCGGGCGGGGGTGTGACCCTGAGTGTGGACAGAGGTTTCTAGAAGCCAGCTCTCCTCCCCCAGGGCTGGGACGGGACGAGAGAACTGCAGCAGCAGCTCAAGGGTTATGATTGTGGAGACCGGAGACCCTTCTGCCTGTGGTGATGTCTACTGCCAGCACACGTATGAGGCTGTACTCAGCTGCTCTTTAGAGATCTCGTAGAACAAGAACGGGTCTCTCTTAATTGAGAGCGTTGCAGATCATGTTCCCCTAGAGAAAGAAGCCTGGTTCAGATTTAAGGAAGGAAAAAACTAGACACCTTGCTTGTCTGCCCTTGTTGAGTAGGAGTCAGGGGGCGAGGGAACCCGAGCCTCTGAGCTGGACTCCCAGTTCACCACCCCCCATGCCCTGTGCTCCGGGAGGTGACCCAGCACACCCTGCTCGTCTGTCACAGCTCATCTGTCACAACTAAAAGATGTTGGTTGACTGACTTCCTCTCCTCAAGGGCAGAGCCTTAGTTTTCATCTCAGGGTCCCCAGCCCCTGGCTGTCGTGTGTGTGTGTGTGTGTGTGTGTGCTACGTGTGCTTAGTCGTTCAGTCATGTCTGACTCTTTTACGGCCCCATGGACTGTCGTGCACCAGGCTTCTCTGTCCATGGGATTTCCCAGGCAAGAATATTGGAGTGGGTTGCCATTTCCTTCTCCATGGGATCTTCCTGACTCAGGGGTAGAACCCAGGTCTCCTGCATTGCAGGTGAATTCTTTACTGTCTGAGCCACCAGGGCAGCCCCTGGCAGAGAGTAGGGCTTGACAAATACTTGTTGAATGAGAGCATTGATGAGTGACTCTTTGACAGGCTGAAATCAGGTCAACAGAGACCTCAAGGCCAGAGGCGCTGACTGGAACCCCGTTTGAAAGCTGGTTGAGCTTTGGATTTCAGCTCTGACAAACTGTTCCCTGTTAAATAGTAGGGAAGCCTGGCTCCAGATTTCAGCATTCGTAGTGAGACTATTTTCAGCTTTCTCAGAGACAGCATCTGTAAATAATCAGGCAGAGTCTTTTATAAAACAACATCGAAAAACCTCAAAGACTATTCTGAGGCTGCAGCATTTAAACAGGATTTTTTAACCCATCGGGAGGCCAAGATCAACATGGAGCTTCCTGCACATAAAAGCTTGGAATTTCATAGCAGCGTGGGGGCAAAAGCTGAGATCGCCTGTGCCCCTATCTAAATTACACACTGCTTAGCATTCGTGTGAGCAGAGGGCTGGGGTGGAGACAGGCCTATAGTTATGGCCTTCCCTCCTCCGGAGATACGGCGTCCATGGTGATGGTGGCAGGGAGTCACCAGCCTGGCTGGACTGAGGGAAGGCAGAAGGTCACTTGTAGGTCATCCCATGATTCAAGCATTCATTGTCATTTATGACTGGGCTTTCACTCTCCTTAGGGAAATGATCAGGGATGTTTGTTGTATGATGTTTTCTCTCACTAGAAGATGCTGTTCTTAAAACGGAGTTTAGGGGCAGTCATAAAAGCCCAGCTATAGCACATTCCAAACTCACTTTCTTTTCCTTCCCAATCGGAGGAAAGGAGCAAGAGTCTGTCTTCAGGTACTGCAAGAGGGAAAAGATGGCGTTAAAGCTTGACATCGAATGAAGTCCTCAGCCTCTCAATCCACATCACCACCTCCAGGGCCCTTCTTCCACCACCCCTGAACCAGGGCGCATGTCGACCTGATCTGACTAAACCGACCTCAGTTATAAACAAAGGAAAAACACAGGACCCCCAAACCACCCTTACCATCAGGCCAGCCAGGGAGCATGTTTGCGATGTGACAGCTGCCCAGTATCTCAGGTTTCCTGAGAAGGTCACTCAAAGCTCTTCTGGGAAGACACCCACTGGGCCTGAATCACCCTGTCTTGTTACCTGCGGAGGCCAACTTTGAACAACTATCATTATAACACTTGGTCGTTGTGGTTGTTCAGTCGCTAAGTCATGTCTGACTCTTTGCAACCCCATGGACTACAGCACGCCAGGCTTCCCTGTCCTCCACTATCTCCCTGAGTTTGCTCAAACTCATGTCCATTGAGTCAGTGATACCATCCAACCATCTCATCCTCTGTCACCCCTTCTCAGCTATCATTATAACACTTGGCTGTTATGCAATTTAAAAAATATACAATCAAAAGGGTTATTGAGGTCATTTTCTTAAAAAGTGAGAATTTTATTTGGAAAAATAGTTGATATATTCATTTTAATCCCGTGTAGTCTGGACTGGTGGACTTCCCTGGTGGCTCAGTGGTAAAAAATCTGCCTGCGATGCATAAAACCCAGGTTTAATTCTTGGGTTGGGAAGATCCCCTGGAGGAGGGCACGGCAACCCACTCCAATATTCTTGCCTGGAGAATTCCATGGACAGAGGAGCCTGGCGGGCTGCAGTCCATAGGATCGCACAGAGTCAGACACAACTGAAGCGACTAAGCAGCAGCAGCAGTCTGGACTGGAGGGTAAGGGCACATTCTTAGTTTTGTACTCCTAGTTAGCACAGTGTCTGGAAGATGGTCTAAATCCAAGAAATATTTTTTGAATGAATGGAGTGAAAAGAATATTTACAGAACAAAAGCCTCTGGGCTGGCTGTCTGTGAGTCCAGTGGTATCTTCCTTCTGCAAACTCTGGAAAATGTGTATAAACAAAAAGATCAGAGTGGGAATTTTAAAAGAACGTTTAGTATAATTTTCAATAATTTCTACTTTTAACTTCATGAGTACCATATCTAAATTGTGTATGGATACACATACACCCCAACACTCCCATGTGTATATGCTTGCAATATAACATACAGACTGTGTGTGTATGCACATATGTATATGCTGCTGCTGCTGCTAAGTCACTTCAGTCGTGTCCAACTGTGCTACCCCATAGACGGCAGCCCACCAGGCTCCTCTGTCCCTGGGATTCTCCAGGCAAGAATACTGGAGTGGATTTCCATTTCCTTCTCCAATGCATGAAAGTGAAATGAAAGTGAAGTCACTGAGTCGTGTCCGACTCTTTGCGACCCCATGGACTGTCGCCTACCAGGCTTCTCCGTCCATGGGATTTTCCAGGCAAGAGTACTAGAGTGGGGTGCCATTTGTCTGAGTCAGATCTTAGCTGCATCATGCGAGATCTTTTGTTGCAGCATATGGAATCTCTAGTTGCAACGTGTAGGCTTAGTTGCTCTGTGGCATGTGGGATCTTAGTTCCCCAACTAGTGAGCAAACCTGTGTCCTGGCATTGTAAGGCAGATTCTTAACCACTGGACCACCGGGGAAGTCTGTATAGAAAAACCTATAGAAAATAAAGATAAACCCATCTGCAACACATTCCAGGAGTACAATGGGAGGGTGTAAATTTGGAAAAGATAGGGGGAGTGTTCATATCTTTACCTTTAATATTTATCATTGGTTGAAACCTTATTATGAGCATTTGTTTATCTCTAATTTATAATGTATGGTGTTGCCTGTAGCAAATATTCAGTCAAGGGACTTCCTTTGTTGTCCAGTGGTTAAGAATCTGCCTTGCAATGCAGGGGACTTGGGTTCAATCTCTGGCCAGAGAACTAAGCCGGTGTGCTGGCTGCTGAAGCCCGAATGACTCTACTAAGACCCGATGCAGCTAAATAAATAAATATTAAAAAATAGTCAACATTAAATACGTACATAGGTCAATCAGTCAGTAGGATGGACGTGAGTTTGAGCAAACTCCAGAAGATAGTGAAGGGCAGGGAAGCCTGGCATGCTGCAGTCCATGGGGTCGTAAAGAGTCAGACACGACTAAGCGACTAAACAACAACCCGACTTTGTGTGAGTTAGGGGCATGATGAGGATAAAGAAATTGAGCTGAAGATCCAGGGAAAGAGAACATCATCAAGCTCTGTTGCTGGAAGTAGCCAGCAGAAATAAGGGAATAGGGATTTCCCTGATAGTCCAGTGGTTAAGAATCCACCTTCCAATGCAGGGGACATGGGTTCGATCCCTGGTTAGGGAACATAGATCCCACATGCCATAGGACACCTAAGCCCCTGAGCCACAACTGTTGAGCCCGTGTGCTAAAGAGCCTGTGCTCTGTAACAAGAGAAGCCCGTGCACCACAACAAAGACCCAGGGCAGCCAAAAAAAAAAAAAAAAAAGAGGGGGGGAATGGGGTTGCCATTGCTAAATTGCATGTCTTCCATTTTTAAAAACAAAACTGCCCCAAATTAGCTACCTAACCGTTACTGGAAAATAGCAGAGCTTTATGTATAGTAACATAGTATTACACAAAATCGTTGGTATTCCCATGGGTTTGTCTACTGCCTGCATAAAGGCCAGTGGCCTGGCAAGAAAGGCCACTAAGCCTAGTGACCTGCTCAGCTGACCGGGTTGGACACGCATGGCGCTCAGAATGGCCTTAGTACACATAGCTGTGTTCAGGCTGCTGCTGGTTTCCAGGTCATCTGGAGGACTAACGAGACCATCTTGGGAGGGAGGCCACAGTCCAGCAGCTCAACAACCAGTCATTCGTCTGAAGTGACCAGAAAGGCCTGTCTTACAACTTGATGTCCAAGATTTAACATGATGAATGAGAGCTTTTAACCCCAGTCTAGCTGACATGACCCAAATGCATGAAACCCTTTCCTGACCCCTCATCTAGGACATGAGCTGGTGCTTTGTATAAATGCTTGAATGCAGCTTGGAGTTTATTTGAAGAAGCTGATAGAAAGATCCTAATGGCAAGAATGTCTGGATAAAACTACCATCAGCTGGCGATTGCGGGAATCACGTCAGGGTTTTAAGTGAAGAAAGTGCCGCTCAGTGTCTGTCTGGGTGGCAGAGTCCTTCTAAATGTGGTGATAGCTGGGCCTTACTCCTGCTGTGGAGTAGGTGATTTAAGCTACTGACTTCCTAAATTAAAGGCGCAAAAAGGCAGACATATAATTCTTTTAATTACACCTCCAGATTCCTCCTACATTCCTTCGTATGCTTCGTGTTTGCCTCCTGCTTCATCGACCTGCCAGCAGGAGATGAGCAATGGTGAAGGTGGAGGATCTGGAAAAGGATAAAAGACCTGAATTATTTCGATTTCCCTGTAGCCTTTCTCAGAAAAATTAAGGTACCTTGTTTGGAAGTTCAGAAAATATGAAATCTGCTTTTCTGCTGATACCAGAGAATAGCAAACCCCTTCAAGGTATAGAAGTGAGTCATACCTTTCTGCATTTTTCACCATCTGCCCTCTGTTAACATGGGGGCTATTAATAAAACATATTTAGTTTATATCACCAGGTGAGCAGGTTCAATTGCCTCTCATGTTTCTGTTAAAGTGTATGTTTATTACCTTAATACGTGGCTTTTATAACTCAGCATTAAAGACATGCTTCATTTTTCAGAACATACATAGCCCTGTGCAATTTAAAGCTCTGTGCACAGCAATTTAAATATTTTACTTAAAAGAGTGAATTGAAGTCAGTCCTTATAAAGCTCCATAACATTTTTTCCTGGTAGATTACAAGAGACACTGAATTTTGTTTGTTTTTGGCTGCTCCACACGGCATGTGGGATCTTAGTTCTCCAACCAGGGATTGAACCTGCATCTCTTGCACTGGAAGGGAAGAGTCTTAACCACAGGATCACCAGAGAAGTCCCGAGAGGAACTGAATTTTGAAATAAAGCAACTGAGTTTTAGGCTTCCCAGGTGGTAAAGAATTCGCCTGTTCAGTGGTAAAGAATTGGCCTGCCAATGAAGGAGACACAGGAGACGCGAGTTCGATCCCTGGCTCAACTCCTTGGAAAAGACCCTGATGCTGGGAAAGATGGAAGGCTGCAGGGGAAAGGGGTGACAGAGGATGAGATGGTTGGATGGCATCATCAGCTCAATGAACATGAGTCTGAGCAAACTCCAAGAGATAGTGAAGGACAGGGGAGCCTGGCATGCTACAGTCCATGGGGTTGCAGAATCAGACACAACTTAGTGACTAAACCACAATTGAGTTTCCTCTTTTCTACTCTCTCTCACCTCCTCTCCCCTTTGGAAGGAGATTTTAACATGACTTATTCTCCCTTCACGGAGAAGGCAATGGCACCCCACTCCAGTACTCTTGCCTGGAAAATTCCATGGACGGAGGAGCCTGGTAGGCTGCAGTCCATGGGGTCCCAAAGAGTTGGACATGACTGAGCAACTGCACTTTCACTTTTCACTTTCATGCATTGGAGAAGGAAATGGCAACCCACTCCAGTGTTCTTGCCTGGAGAATCCCAGGGACGGGGGAGCCTGGTGGGTTTCGGTCTCTGGGGTCGCACAGAGTCGGACACGACTGAAGCAACTTAGCAGCAGCAGCATTCTCCCTTCATGGTGCAGGGTTTCTGGGTTGGTTTCCTGACCACTATGAGACATGCTGACCACCTGCCCTCTGAGACCAGGCATATGACACTGATGCACGAGTCAAGGTGTCATGAGGTCTGGGAGCAGAGAAGACTCTCTCCATAATCCCATGGTCCTCACCCACCCTAACTTCCATGAGCTACACTTGACTTCAGCTATGTCTTTAATCCCGTAACCCTTTGAATGATGCTTTGGTATGTGCTATGGTAAAATAAGGCCACCGCCTTTCCTGGGGTTTCCCAGGGAGAGGCAAGGCAGGACAGGGTAAATGGTTTAGGATTAGCTAGTTTTTGTTGTCGTTGTTGTTTAAAAAGTGAAAGTGAAAGTTGCTCAGTTGTGTTGACTCTTTGGGATCCTATGGACTATACAGTCCATGGAATTCACCAGGCCAGAATACTGGAGTGGGTAGCCTTTCCCTTCTCCAGGGGATCTTTCTAACCCAGGGATTGAACCCAAGTCTTCCACATTGCAGGCAGATTCTTTACCAGCTGAGTCATTGTTTAACATTTGTCTATTTATTTTGGCTGAGGTGGGTCTGTGTTGCAGCTCACAGGATCATTGTGGCAAGCTGACTTCTTAGTTTCAGCATGCGTGTGGGATCTAGTTCCCTGCTGCTGCTAAGTTGCTTCAGTCGTGTCTGACTCTGTGCGACCCCAGAGACGGCAGCCCACCAGGCTCCCCCATCCCTGGGATTCTCCAGGCAAGAACACTGGAGTGGGTTGCCATTTCCTTCTCCAATGAATGAAAAGTGAAAAGTGAAAGTGAAGTCGCTCAGTCATGTCTGACTCTTAGCAACCCCATGGACTGCAGCCTACCAGGCTCCTCCATCCATGGGATTTTCCAGGCAAGAGTACTGGAGTGGGTTGTCATTGCCTTCTCCCCTAGCATTAGCTAGTTAAATAATTTTTGGAGGGCTTTGGGCTATAGGGTGTTCTCAGTTATGTAGAACCTGGCCTGGGATGACTACGGAAGAGAAATATTGCCTCCCGGGGTGGACACCAGACCGAGGAGCTGTGGCTCTGGATTCATTTGCTTGTCAAAGACCTGCTTCAGGCTAGGTCCTCTGCCATCTCTATGGATTGTCTGGCTCCTAGAGGGGGTAGACCTTCTCCAGCTGGAAAGATTTAAGATGTCAAAACATCAGAAGACACAGAAAATTAAAAATACATTCAATACAAATGAGTTTAACATATTTGAATCTTTTTTAGTCACCTCTTGGGGAGTTGCACGATCGTTTGCCAAATATGTTCTAGAAGTAATTTGTCTTGGTGGTACATGATTTTGAAGGCATGGGACAGTACTTACACACTCTTTAAGTTATCATCAAATGAGAAGTTTAAACTCTACTGGGAGACAGTGATGGGGGCAGGGATTCAGAACACCCTTCTCTTCACCCCAAAACTTTCTGAGGACTCTTTACAGATTTTTAGACTTTTTTTCTTTCTGTTGTATTTCTGCAAAAGAGATTAAGCCTATGTAGATTTTGTTGCTTGACAAAACTTAATGAGGCTTTCCCCCTTGTCGGTGTTCTTGGAAATACTGAGGAATCACTCCAGTTTGCCATTATTTCTCAGACACCCATTGGCGGCTAGCCATCGGAAACTGTTTTCCCGTTCTAAGAACTCTGGGGCTGAAATTTCACTTTGGTGACACACACTTTCGTAAATGGTCATCACATATTATTTCATGTTTAGATGATTTTCTAGTTATCTATCCCTGTGAAACAAACCGGTCTCAAACTCAGTGGCTTAGTTATCCTTCATATATTTCTGATCCTGTGAGTCAGGAATTTAGACCAGACAGCAGGTATAGCTCCCCTCCATGCCACCATCCTGGGATCTCAGCTGGGGTGATGGGAATGACCAAGAATTGCATTCTCTCCTCATATGACCTCCCCTGGGGAGTGGCTTGAACTTCCTCACAGAATGGCAGCTTCAGAGGAGTCAGACTTCTAATATACTGGCTCAGGGCTCCAAAAACAAGTCTTTTAAGTGTCAGAGAGAGGAAGCTGATACTCTCTTAAGGCTTAGCCTGGAAATTGGCATAGCAGGCAGCTTCCTTGCTGCCATATTCTGATGGTTAAGTTTTCACAGAGACACCCTCACTCCCACCCTGTAGACCCAAGGAGAGGGGCATAAATTTGAGTGAAGTAAGACAGAAGGAGAAATATCATGTGACATCCCTTATATGCAGAATCTAAAAAGAAATGATACAGATGAACTTATTTATGAAACACAGACTCAGAGCATGAACTTAAGGTTACTAGTAGGGGAAGACTGGGGGGAAGAGATAGTTAGGGATTTTGGGGTTGACACATTGCTATATTTAAAATGGATGACCAATAAGGACCTACTGTAGAGCACAGGGAACTCTATTCAATGTTATATGGCAGACTGGATGGGAGGGGAGTTTGGGGAGAATGGATCCATGTATACCTAAGATTGAGTCCCTTTGCTGTCCACCTGAAACTATCACAACATTGTTAGCCAGCTATACTTTTATATAAAATAAAAAGTTTTTTAAAAAAAATAAGCACTGTGATTTCCCCCTCTCTGATCCCGACACCCCCACCCCAGTTTCCTTGGGTTTGGATGGCTCAGAGCCGCACACACATGACCTGGTTGTCTAGGGCAGCAACATCATTTTCAGGGAGGAAAATGGGAGGTCTCAGAAGATTGAATAACCCAGAGTGGTTAGAGAAAGGCAAAAAGACAAGGGCAGCACCAGCATCTTTAGAGAACACTAATTGTAGACAGTTTCAGCTTGTCTCCAGGAAGAACTAATGCTGTTATGATTTCTGCTGATGCGTGTGAAATCAGCTGCTATAGCAATGAACCAGTGTTTCTTGGAACTTGCTGACAGCAAGAGGCCTTAGGAATGAAATCTCTCCCCTGTTAATCGTGCTTCTGAGGCTCAGAGTAATGAATTTGGCTCTAGCATTTCAGCACTGCTACCACATTCATATCCTACCATCATCTCCCCCTGGCTGGAAAGTAGGGCAAAACTCTACTCACATCGCTTGATGGATACGTTGACAATGGCCCTCAGAACATGGCTCATATGTGGTTATGCACCGGGGAAGGGGAGCCAGGCTGATGGAGAGAAGGACAAGGGCAGGAGTTTGGCATCCGAGTTTGAACCTGTATCAGTGAATATTTGGGTAGATCCAGTATCTCATATGGGCTTCCCAAGTGGCCAAGTGATAAAGAACCTGCCTGCCAATGCAGGTGACTTAAGAGATGTGGGTCCAGTTCCTGGATTGAGAAGATCCCCTGGAGAAGGAAATGCAACCCACTCCAGTATTCTTCCCTGGGAAATCCCATGGACAGAGGAGCCTAGTGGGCTCCAGTTCATGGGGTCACAAAGAGTCGGACACGACTGAAGTGACTTAGCACACAGGAATATCTCATATACATCTATAAATGGCACAGAGAGACTAGGAAATAAATTGAGTTTGGTTCAACTTGAAGCAACATTAAGAAATACTTCCCAGGCTTCCCTGGTGGTCCAGTGGCTTAGAATCTGTGCTTTCAGTGTATGGCCCTGGTTCAATCCCTAGTTAGGAAATTAGATCTCATATGTTGCAACTATGAGTTTGCATGCTGCAGCTAAGATCCTTTGTGCTCCTACTGAAAGGTTGCTGTTGAACCACACAAAGATGCCGGGATCCTTGGCCTCTGGAGGAGAAGAATTCAATCCGGGGCCAGAGACGAGGCTTGATCCCTCAGAGCTTTTGTGTAATAAAGTTTTATTAAAGTATAAAAGAGATAGAGAAAGCTTCCGACATAGGCATCAGAAGGGGGTAGAAAGAGTACCCCCTTGCTAGTGTTAGCAATAGAGTTATATACTCTCCAATGAATCCAAAGAATGTCTGGAGGTTGTAAAGACCTCACCAGACCTACTCCCATAATTTACATTTTAAGATAACAGAATTAGCCAGAAGGTTTAATCCAGACACTGTCCTCAGGCAGGATACATTATTGTTATATAATCCTAGGGAATGTAGAGGAAAAAAAAGTTTGTCCTTTCTTCCTCCTTGAGAATTCCAGACCCCTCTTTCCTTGGGGACCCCTAGACTTCATATCAACCTGCCTAGGAAATGACTCTCTCACTACCAAGACCCAGTGCAGCTGAATAAATAATTTTAAAAAAAATTTAGTGGGGCTTCTCTGGTGGCTCAATAGTAGAGAGTCCGCCTGCCAATCAGGGGACATAGGTTCAGTCCCTGATTCGGGAAGATCCTACATGCCTCAGAGCAACTAAATCCGCGTGTTTCAACTACTGAAGCCCACGAGCCCTAGAGCTGTGCTCTGCAACAAGAGAAGCCACCACCAAGAGAAGCCTGTGCACTGCAACTAGAAAATAGCCTGAGCAACAGCAAAGACCAGCACAGCCAAAAATAAATAAATTTTTTTTAAAAAGGGAATTTAGGTGAGACAGGTGTTCTAACTTTAATGTTGCCGCTGCTAAATTGCTTCAGTCGTGTCCAACTCTGTGCAACCCCAGAGACAGCAGCCCACCAGGCTCCTCCATCCCTGGGATTCTCCAGGCAAGAACACTGGAGTGGGTTGCCATTTCCTTCTCCAGTGCATGAAAGTGAAAAGGGAAAGTGAAGTCGCTCAGTTGTGTCTGACTCTGAGCAACCCCATGGACTGCAGCCTACCAGGCTCCTCCATCCATCGGATTTTCCAGGCTAGAGTACTGGAGTGGGGGTGCCATTGCCTTCTCTGAACTTTAATGTTATTATTAGTTTTAAAAACTTTAAGTACAGAGACCTATCAGAGTTTGACCTTCCCTAGAGCTGATGCTTCCTCATGACCCACCCCCGCTACCCCACCCCAATAAAAGAGAGGCCGTGAATAGTGTTCCTGCAGTGTAAGGAGGCACAGCCAGGCGGGGAGGAGTCCCAAAGCCCTGCTACCTCCCTGCTCATCAGGAGCACATCCCTACCACAAAGGAGGCACAGGAGACACGGCAGTGAGTGGTGGGATTTCTCTAGGACACAGTAAAGAGACATTTAATCAAAGTGTTGAGGGAGCAGTTTGAGAGACCCATAACCTACAAAAATCATGGCAGTCACTCTTCCTTTACTCTCCTTTCAACCTCTGAGTGGGTTTATCTTTCTTTTCTTTCTTTCCTCCACATCAGATAATCCCCTAAACCCCACTCCTGTTTCATGTTTCAGCCACCTACCATAACCAGTGAGTGATAAGCACTTCACTCCATTTTCCTGGCTGGCCTTTGCTATTTTCCATCAGCTTTTGGTTTTTTGGTGAAACCATTCACAAACTGAATTTTTTGTGGGTCCACACCTGTAACATATCAGGTTTGAATTTTGATCTGTTAGATCTTTATGTTTTCCTTTAAGAAAAGGAAAACCTAAGAACTAGAGAATCCAGAAAAAGGTTTAAATGTCCTCTCTCCACCCTATAAATACTTCACCTACATCTAGCTTGTTGATAACTCATTTGAAGGCAGTGAAATTCAGTAGCCTGACCAGGAACAAGTGCTATTGACTATCGTTTCTCATTTATTTTTCTTCATTCCAGCTTACTATAAGCCTAACATATTCAACACCAGAGTAGCTGAAGAAAGACAGACGTGAATTACAATGTAATTAGGTTCATATGTCACTGTGACAGGCAACTGAATAAATCTCCATGTTATTGCACGTGTAGCCAGAAAAACTCTATTTATTCCACGTTTCTTAGTTCCTGAAGAGCCAGTTCCTTTTCTCTGGTCACACATAACCTGCTTGCCAGTGCCTTGTGGAATCTTCTAGAAGTTTAAATCCAAATGCCTTCAAACTTCAAAGAGGTCATGAGATAAAACATCCCAGTATACAGACCAAGACAAGAAAGGCGACTTTTACAAATGAGTCACTTGAGTGGGTATCTCTTGTAGGGGATACAAGGATTAGTATAGAAGAGTTGAACAGATCATTGGAATTCCATTAGCCACAAAAATAAGAGCATGTTGTTGTGTAGCATGAATGGAGGCTGCAGAGGTCTGGAGCCAGGATGGTCAGAATTGAGCCTAACTTTGGGTCTGGAGAGTGGCATTCCATCCAGCATGGAGTTAGCTTTGTGAGGATTAAGGTATATCTCGTCCCTAGATCCGGGAGAACAGACTATCACAACAATATGGGGAAAAGGGGGCAGTGACTGAAGATAGAAAATCTAGGGACTTCCTTGGATTTCTGGTGGTTAAGAATCTGCCTTCCAATGCAGGGACGCAGGTTCAGTCCCTGGTTGGGGAACTAAGATCCCACATGCCATGAGGCAACTAAGCGCACGCACTGCAACTACTGAGCCCCTGTGCTCCAGAGCCTGTGTGCTGCAGCTAGACAGTCCATGCGCCGCAGGGAAAGACCCACATGACGCAACTAAGGCCTGATGCAATCAAATAGATACTTTTAAAAAAGAGAACAGAAACGTGTAGTTACCACAGGGGAAAAGGCCAGGGCAGGGGGAGGGATAAATGGGGATTAGCAAATACACACTACTATATATAAAATAGATAACCAAAAACGACCTACTATATAGCATCAGTTCAGTTCAGTTCAGTCGCTCAGTTGTGTCCAACTCTTTGTGACCCCATGAATCGCAGCACGCCAGGCCTCCCTGACCATCACCAACTCCTGGAGTTCACCCAGACTCAGGTCCATTGAGTTGGTGATGCCATCCAGCCATCTCATCCTCTGTCGTCCCCTTCTCCTCCTGCCCTCAATCCCTCCCAGCATCAGGGTCTTTTCCAATGAGTCAGCTCTTCGCATCAGGTGGCCAAATTTCTTCCAAGGAAATCCCAGGGCTGATCTCCTTCAGAATGGACTGGTTGGATCTCCTTGCAGTCCAAGGGACTCTCAAGAGTCTTCTCCAACACCACAGTTCAAAAGCATCAGTTCTTTGGCACTCAGCTTTCTTTATAGTCCAACTCTCACATCCATACATGACCACAAGAAAAACCATAGCCTTGACTAGATGGACCTTTGTTGGCAAAGTAATATCTCTGCTTTTGAATATGCTATCTAGATTGGTCATAACTTTCCTTCCAAGGAGTAAGCGTCTTTTAATTTCATGGCTGCAGTCACCATCTGCAGTGATTTTGAAGCCCCCAAAAATAAAGTCAGCCACTGTTTCCACTGTTTCCCCATCCATTTGCCATGAAGTGATGGGACCAGATGCCATGATCTTAGTTTTCTGAATGCTGAGCTTTAAGCCAACTTTTTCACTCTCCTCTTTCACTTTCATTAAGAGGCTTTTTAGTTCCTCTTCACTTTCTGCCATAAAGGTGGTGTCATCTGCATATCTGAGGTTATTGATATTTCTCCCGGCAATCTTGATTCCAGCTTGTGCTTCTTCCAGCCCAGCGTTTCTCATGATGTACTCTGCATATAAGTTAAATAAGCAGGGTGACAATATACAGCCTTGACGAACTCCTTTTCCTATTTGGAACCAGTCTGTTGTTCCATGTCCAGTTCTAACTGTTGCTTCCTGACCTGCATACAGGTTCCTCAAGAGGCAGGTCAGGTGGTCTGGTATTCCCATCTCTTTCAGAATTTTCCACAGTTTCTTGTGATCCACACAGTCAAAGGCTTTGGCATGGTCAATAAAGCAGAAATAGATGTTTTTCTGGAACTCTCTTGCTTTTTCCATGATTCAGCGGATGTTGGCAACTTGATCTCTGGTTCCTCTGCCTTTTCTAAAACCAGCTTGAACATCTGGAAGTTCACGGTTCATGTATTGCTGAAGCCTGGCTTGGAGAATTTTGAGCATTACTTGAGTAGTGTGTGAGATGAGTGCAATTGTGCAGTAGTTTGAGCATTCTTTGGCACTGCCTTTCTTTGGGATTGGAATGAAAACTGACCTTTTCCAGTCCTGTGGCCACTGCTGAGTTTTTCAAATTTGCTGGCATATTGAGTGCAGCACTTTTCACAGCATCATCTTTTAGGATTTGAAATGGCTCTTCACCTCCACTAGCTTTGTTCGTAGTGATGCTTTCTAAGGCCCACTTGACTTCACATTCCAGGATGTCTGGCTCTAGGTGAGTGATCACACCATCATGATTATCTGGGTTGTGAAGCTCTTTTTTGTACAGTTCTTCTGTGTATTCTTGCCACCTCTTCTTAATATCTTCTGCTTCTGTTAGGTACATACCATTTCTGTCCTTTATCGAGCCCATCTTTGCATGAAATGTTCCCTTGGTATCTCTAATTTCTTGAAGAGATCTATAGTCTTTCTCATTCTGTTGTTTTCCTCTATTTCTTTGCATTGATCACTGAGGAAAGCTTTCTTATCTGTCCTTGCTATTCTTTGGAACTCTGCATTCAAATGGAAATATGTTTCCTTCTCTCCTTTGCTTTTCACTTCTCTTCTTTTCACAGCTATTTGTAAGGCCTCCTCAGACAGCCATTTTACTTTCTTGCATTTCTTTTCCATGGGGATGGTCTTTATCCCTGTCTCCTGTACAATGTCATGAACCTCATTTCATAGTTTTTCAGGTACTCTGTCTATCAGATCTAGTCCCTTAAATCTATTTCTCACTTCCACTGTATAATCATAAGGGATTTGATTGAGGTCATACCTGAATGGTCTAGTGGTTTTCCCTACTTTCTTCAACTTAAGTCTGAATTTGACAATAGGGAGTTCATGATCTGAGCCATCTCAGCTTCCAGTCTTGTTTTTGCTGACTGTATAGAGCTTCTCCATCTTTGACTGCAATTCACTCTCTTATAATAACCTATAATGGAAAAGAATCTGAAAAACAAAATGTGTGTGTGTGTGTGTGTGTGTGTATAGCTAAATCACTTTGCTGTTTACCTGAAACATTGTAAACTAACTGTACTTCAATTCAGAAAAAAAAATTGTTGCATGTATCAATACTTCATTCCTTTTTCTTGGTGAGTAGTATTTCAGGTCCCCCATTCAGCCTCCATTGACACTTGAGGGGTGGTATCTTGTTCATTATTCTCATAGTAGTAGTGTTAGTTGTTCAGTTGTGTCTAACCATTTATGACCCTATGGACTGTATATAGCCCACCAGACTCCTCTATCCGTGGAATTCTCCAGGCAAGAATACTGAAGTGGGTTGCCATTTCCTTCTCCAGGGGATATTCCCAGCCCAGGGATTGAACCTGGGTCTTCCACATCGCAGGCAGATTCTTTACCATCTGAGCCACCAGGGAAGTCTTAGCTGATTACTAAGCCTCAGTCCTGGGCCGGGGTGGATATTCCTGCTTTTGATGTGGGTGGTTTCATCTGACACCGCAAGGGAGGTGGCTCCTTATCACCTGATAGTGGTGACGGTCCTGACTCTCCAGTGGTCATGTTGTGACACCACCCCAGTGAGGTGTTGGGGGACCTCACTGGGTAGAAGTCTAGGCTCCCCACCAGGGCTTTGCTGGCATGGGTAGATATGGGGGCCACCAGGTTTTTTGAGCATGGTGTTTGGCAGGGGTGCAGCTTTTATTATTTAAATGTCTGCTGTCTTGCTAGGCTACCCCTTTCCTTGGGAGAGCAGGCTCTTGTTGGGGGCACCTTTTTCATCTGTGCCCTTTGATGTTGCCAGGTTGCTTGCTTCAACACTAAGCAAGGAGCGGCTGAAACAAACAGAAATAAGAACGACTCTCCACCATGTTGTTCTGTGGGTCCTGAGATTCCTAGCTGGTCTGTCTTCTGTTCTCCACCTTTCGGAGTCTTCTTAAGTTTGTTTTAAATCTAACGTCCAGGGTTTTAGTTATAGTTAACAGGAGAGATGGGTAGGAGTGTGTCCACTTCATCTTCCTGCTCGCAGAAGTCCTAAGGTTTCATTTTTATCAGCTTGGTTTCTCCAGGCTCAGTATTTTATGAACATGCGGCATTACTTAACAAACCAGAAGGGCACCAAACCACCTGCAGGAAACATTTGTTTCTAGGATTTATGTAAGAAGAAAAGTGCCTACCACGTGCTTGGCACTCTACGCATCATTTCACTTAATCCTCAGAATAACGCCACAGGGAGGATATTATTAACCCTGACTTACCGAGGTGAGATCTGAGGTTCAGAGAAATTAAGTAACTTGTTCCAGATCACACAGCTAGTAGTTAGCAGAGCCAGAATTGGGGGCCAGTTTTGCCCACATTTTTCTCCCACCACAGTCAGCTTTCTAGCTCACTGACATGGAGATGATCTTTCTTGCTTCTTTTGTACACTTGTGCTTAGTAAATCCCATGTTAGGTGCAAGGGAAAGAAGTGAAAGTCACTCAGTCATGTCCAACAGTTTGTGACTGCATGAACTATACAGTCCATGGAATTCTCCAGGCCAGAATACTGGAGTGGGTAGCCATTCCCTTCTCCAGGGATGTTAGGTGAAACCTGTTCAGATATGTTATGTGTATAAATTGCATAAACATGAAGGAGTCCTACACTTTGTTGTTCAGTTGTGTCCAGCTCTTTATGACCCCATGGACGGCAGCATGCCAGGCTCCTCTGCCTTCCACTCTCTCCCAGAGTTTGCTCAAATTCATGTCCATTGAGTTGGTGATGCTATCTAACCATCTCATCCTCTGCCACCTCTTTTTCCTCCTGCCCTCAATCTTTCCCAGCATCAGGGTCTTTTCCAATAAGCTGACTCTTTGCATCAGGTGGCCAAAGTATTGGAGCTTCAGCTTTAGCATCAGTCCTTCCAGTGAATCCTCAGGGTTGATGTCCTTTAGGATTGACTGATTGATCTCCTTGCAGTCCAAGGGACTTGCAAGAGTCTTCTCTACCACAATTCAAAAGCATCAATTCTTCAGCTTTCAACCTTCTTTATGGTCCAACGCTCACATCTGTACTGACTTCTGGGAAAACCATAGCTTTGACTATATGGACCTTTGTCGGCGAGGTGCTGTCGCTGCTTTTTAATACACTGTCTAAAAGCTTGTCATAGTTTTCCTATGCTTATAGAAGGTAATTAATAAATACCAATAGGATCAAATTAGTGAGATTCTGCGATGCTAACATAATCCAGTATTGCAATATCAAGCATGTCCATGGGGTAATAGATTCCAGAAGCAAATAAATATCTACAGAATCATAAGTCTAGCAACTCATGGGCACTCTTTACAAGAATGTTTGCATTTTGGGGGTGAATGAGACTTTTTTTAGAACCTGAAATATTTGTCTGCATGTAGAATATCCAGATAATATTTTTCACTTGTGAAAAATCATTGATTTTGTTTAAGCTTAGTAATAAGCTCGGAGAAGGCAATGGGAACCCACTCCAGTACGCTTGCCTGGAGAATCCCATGGATGGAGGAGCCTGGTGGGCTGCAGTCCATGGGGTTGCACAGAGTCGGACACGACTGAAGTGACTTAGCAGCAGCAGTAATAAGCTGGTCATAATTATGGAACACAATCCTTTCTGAGTCAGGGATTTCAACTCCTACTTTAGTGTGAAAGAAGTTGTGGTAAAATTCTTTCCTGAGGAGTTCTGTATACATTATGAGTTTAGACGTATTTTCTGTCTGCTGAAATTTAACTTACATAACCTCAAAATCTCTTTCCTTCTTTTTTTCTTTCCCCATTTTTTTCTTTTTCTCAATATTTGGCAATACTTGAATTCCTTGGCGAGTTTCAACTCTGAGACAGCTATGGATAATTCAAGTTTAATCCTGTTCAAAATCCACATTCAAAATCTTTTGTTTCTCTTTCTGTTTGTGAATTACAGGAGTTTCTAGTACAAGACAGTGATTGAAAAGAAACACTGCTAATGGAAGTACAGTATGTGATGTATTATTTATTTATTGAAAATATAGATGATATTACACATGTGATACAAATGTCTCTATTTCTCAGATTTTAATAAGACTTGATTCTTACAGAGTTACTGGAAGAGACTAACATTTTCTGGGATCCTATAAGGGGCCAGGCACTGCGTGGACTTTTTAATAGCGTCTCAGTGGTCATTATTCCTACTTTACCAATTAGGAAACTGAAGTCTAAGAGGTTTACATCATGGTGTAATAGAATTGGGATTGACACAAGTCTTTCAGAACCTAAGGCCTGTGCTCTTTCTAAGACACCTCCCTCATGCCATGCTGGAAAATCCTCTTAAGCCAAAAAGCAAGGAATTAACCTCTTGCATTCTGAAGAAGACTTATTTAAAAATTCATTTCCTAGGTTAGCACCAGTCACTCAACTCCTCCTGTTGGTCAGTTGTCTAGCTGTCTAATTTATTCCTTCTTTCTAGTCCAGGGCTTCACAGTTCTGACCACACATCAGACTCATCTGGAAAACTTAAAAAAAAATAAATGTCAGGCTCCACACCACCAAGATTCTGATAATCAGCCCAAGGTGGGGACCAGACAGCTGTATGTGTATATGGATGGCAGGCGGACTCTTTACCTTCTGAGTCACCAAGAACCAGCATTTAAAGCCCTCAGCTGACCCTGATACACGCAGTCTCTTCCCTCCCTTGAATTGCTGATGTCATTCCCTGCGACGGTTAGCTTTACGTGTCAACTTGACCGCCCCCAGATATTGGTCAAGCACTATTCTGCATGTGTCTGTGAGGGGTTTCTGGGTGGGATTAACATTTAAATCTAACTAAAGAAGATGACCCTCTACTGTGGGTTGACCTCACTCAGTCCTTTGAAGACTGACGAGAGCAGAAAGGCTGACACCCTCCTGTCAACAGGTCCTTCTGTCTGACTGCCTTGAGCTGGGACATTGGTCGCCTCCTGCCTTCAGACTTGAACTGAAACTCTGCTCTTCTTGGGTCTCGAGTCCATTGACTTTCAGACCGAAAACTTACACCATTGGTTCTCCTGGTTTTTAGGCCTTAAGATTCAGACTAACCCATCTGCATGAGCTTCCCTGGGAACACAGAGGGTAAAGAATCTGCCCATAATGCCGAGACCCAGCTTTGATCCCTGGGTCAGGAAGATCCTTTGGGGAAGGCAACGACAACCCATTCCAGTATTCTTACCTGGAGAATCCCACGGATAGAGGAGCCTGGAGGGTTACCGTCCATGAAGTTGCAAAGAGTCGGACATGACTGAGTGACTAACAACCCATCCGCTATCCTGGGTCTCCAGCTTGCCAACCAGAACTCTTGGGGCTTCTCAGCCTCCACCACCACATAAAACAATTCCTATGCATCCTGTTGATTCTGTTTCTCTGGAGAACCCTGCTTAACACATTCTTTTCTTTTCTTTTTAAAAAATTTTATTTATTTATTGGCTGCGCTTGGTCTTTGTTGCTGCGCTCGGGCTAGTCTCTAGTTGCGGTGCCTGGGCTTCTCATTGCGGTGGCTCCTCTTGTTGCTGAGCACAAGCTGTAGGTGCGCAGGGCTCAGTGATTGTGGTTCATGGGCTTTGTTGCTCCTCAGCATGTGGGATCTTCCCGGACCAGGATCGAACCCGTGTCCCCTGCATTGCAAGGTGGATTCTCTACCAGTGGATCACCAGGAAGGTCCTAACACACACCTTTCTAAGATTTCTAGACACCTTTCTGTGTCTGAGCTTTTTCATACTTTAGGTCCCTGGAGACATCACAAGGAAAGCACTTCTGAAATGGGGTTTGGATGGACAACCCCTCAGATGACTGTGGTCCCATCACAGGAAGGGCAGCCTGGGGAGTACAGGCAGCTCAATATTAGGTGCCCACTGTCAACTCACATCATCTAGTCACGCCTTGGGGGATCTGGAGTCAGTCTGCTCAAGGTTCTGAACAGATGGATAAAGCTGAACTTGGGGTCTGGAGCCAAGCATTGAGTGAGGAGGTGATTACTCAAAGAGACTAGAGAAAATTGAAGCAGAGAGAGCTGCAAGCAGGTTCTAGAGAACCCCGAGGGCCAGGCCAGTGTCCCATGCCAGTCTCAGGGAGCCAGAGAGGAGGGCAAAGTCAAAGGCTCAGAAGCCTAGCAGAAGTAGCCAGGATGGGATGGGGTGAAAGGGAGAAGGTAGACCAGAAGTCCCCACTGTTGCACTCTGTACCTCATTTCTGTGGCTACCCACCATGTGGCCATGAATGGGTCAGCCTGATTGAAAGGTCTTTGTAGTGGTGGCAGATTTTTCCTTCAGTTTATACAGCCCTATCCTTAGCCCCACTTTAAATCAATATGTGGCTCCGTCCTGTCTTTTGAAAATTTTGTTTTATTCAGGAACACAAGTTCATGGCTTGGTCAAAAGAAGCCTTGGTTTACAACACCATAATCCAGTTCCCCATAAATTTCTATCACACTGATAATATCTTTAAACATATGAAGTGGTGCTTTGAGATTCTATATTGTTAGAGTACATTTTAATTCATTTTAATGTCTTGTAAATAGCAGGCAGAGGAATGATATTCTTATTTTATCATTTGTTTGTCTTTTTTTTTTTTTTTCCAATGTTTTTCCAGGCTTTGAAAACAATCACTAATAAACAAACAAAGCCACAGGAATTATTCCAGTTCAAGGGAATAAACAGATGTCAAGGGATCAAAAGAAGTCACTGAAGTTCAGCTAACAGTGCTTTTGTTACTATTGGGTTGGCCAGAAATTTCATCTGAGTTTTTTAACTTTTTGGCCAACCCAATATATTACACTAGCGCCTCGGTGCTTCCTTGTTTAAAGATGAAGACATGAGAGTTTCCATTTCATACATAATCTTCACATGGTTTTGCTATTCTCATATTTTAAAAATAAACCAACTAGAAATACATTTGGGAAAAAAGGAAGATGAACTGGGATGGATCTTAAAGTTCTTCTAATTCCAGAGCAACAAAAGACAACCTCTTCCCCCACCCCCGACTTTTTAAAGTATCATAGTTATGTGAGAACAACAGGTGACCCAAGCTGGTGCCACGTTTACCTAGCTTCAGGTAAATTGGAAGGTTGCCCAGGAACCTGGTAAAATGGGCTGTGGAGACAGTTATGGGTATTTTGGATTCAAAAGGATAACTCTTCTCTTTTGCCCCAGCTGGATAATTCCCTTAGCTCTCCACTCTGGTTAGCTAATGGAAATGTGACTGTAGTCATCAACTCCGTTTATCTTTTGGATAGAGATTTCCAAAAGAAATTAGATGGATATGTTTTCAGTTAAAGCTGTCTTTTCAGAAGGCTGGACAGTAAAGCGTCACTGAAAATAAAACACTGACAACAAAACACTCTTTGCTTGATATACTGTTCTTTAGTGCCTCTAGGCAAGTGTGAATAGTATTAGCACACCCAGTGCTCTGCGTACTCAAGGGTGGGGCAGAGAGGTGCTGCTAATCTGGATTTTCCCACTCTGGTCATCAGAATCTAGTTGCCTGTGTCCACATCTATTTATAACAGCCCCTGAAAGGGTTCCCCCCCTCCCCCCATGGTCTGTAGGAGGACAACAAAGGGATTCCTTGGGAGTGATTGAAATCACACTCTGTGATAAGTAAAGGCCTTATACAATTTGCCATTCATGTGGAGATACAACAAACCACCCAGAAGATAAAGTGGGGTTTGCGATTAGTTACCACTTGGTCACCCTTAGCCAGTGGCTGTGGTCCACACTGAGTCCTTTCTATCATGATGGCATCGTCTTTGGTTTAGTTTGTACTTAACTTTCCAAAGGTCTCTCCTGAACCAGTCACACACATCTCTCAGTCTTTGTTTCTTAAAGCCTAGGAATCAAGTCTGTCCAAGTTCCTCTCAATAGGATTAGCATGCTTCTGAGTGCTAAGACTATAGATGCCAAGTGGGGAAAAAAAAAAACCCTTTTGAAGAACAAAGTAATTTAACCCTTGAAGGAGAAGTGAATGCAGGTGGGTCACTGTCAGGAACCAGGGACACCATAAGACGCTGCCTGTGAAGCCCTTGAACGCTTCCCCAGAGGGGTCACTAAGGCCATGGCTGCTTAGTCACTTTGTGCCCAATTTACATGTGTCTTTTGTGCATGTGCCTGAGACTCCAAGAGGCTCCCAAACACAGACCTAAAAGCGATCAACAAGCTTTCATGGCTTCCCGGGGTGGAGGGATGTTACATCAGCTATGGAGACAACCCTAATTCAACTACTGAGACCCTTATTATGTGAAGGCTAAACATTTCACAAGGCAGGACTTCCCTGGATCCTTTAGATCCCTGCCAGATTTCTCTTAGATCTTTTATTTTTTTTTTTAATGTATTTGGCTGTGTTGGGTTATAGTTATGGCATGTAGGACCTTTTAGCTGTGGCATGTGAACTCTTAGCTATGGCGTGTGGAGTCTAGTTCTCTGACTGGGGATGGAACTCCTGCACTAGGAGTGTGGAGTCTTAGCCACTGGACCACCAGGGAAGTCCCTAGCATAGTCTCTTGAGATATTTCTTAGACAATCTCTGAGGAGACAATAGCTCAACCTTATAAACCAGAACATGGGATGCCAAGAGAATGCATTGTGGGTCTAAGGTCAGCCCTGGCCCTTCCCTTGGCATCTGGAGACTTATAGATGCTGACATCACAGAACACTGAAGACAAGTCTTTGGTGACAATTAGAAAGTACCTTTTCTGTTGGTAATAATTGTGCTTTCATGAGCAACTAAGGAGTTAAGAGCTATTTTACTTTTTGAAAACCTGATCTATTTCCCCTGGAATAAGGCTTGAATCCCTGTAAGGAAAGTGTTAGAGTTAGTCGCTAAGTCATGTCTGGCTTTTTGTGACCCCATGGACTGTAGTCTGACAGTCCATGGGATTTTCCAGGCAAGAATACTAAAGTGGGTTGCCATGCCCTCCTCCAGGGGATCTTCCTAACCCAAGGATTGAACCTGCATCTCCTGCTTTGCAGGCAGACTGTTTACCATCTGAACAACCAGGGAAGTCCATTCCTGCAAGGAAGCCAAAAGCAATTGGATTGCTGTGACTGACATAATTTTTGGAGATTTTACAGAGGAATTATTGAGAAGACCAGACAATATGAGCAGATGAAATATGAAATATGAGCAGACAATATGAAAGATCTGAAGCAAATAAAAATATTTGATTTCACTCATTTGTAACTATTTTTTTAAATTATTTATTTAGTTAGTTTTAAAATTTTTTTGGTTGCAGCACAGTGGCATGCCAGAGTTTAGTTCCCCAGTTCAGTTCAGTTGCTCAGTCGTGTCTGACTCTTTGCGACCCCATGAATCGCAGCACTCCAGGCCTCCCTGTCCATCACCAACTCCCGGAGTTCACTGAGACTCACGTCCATCGAGTCAGTGATGCCATCTAGCCATCTCATCCTCTGTCGTCCCCTTCTCCTCCTGCCCCCAATCCCTCCCAGCATCAGAGTCTTTTCCAATGAGTCAGCTCTTCGCACAAGGTGGCCAAAGTACTGGAGTTTCAGCTTTAGCATCGTTCCTTCCAAAGAAATCCCAGGGCTGATCTCCTTTAGAATGGACTGGTTGGATCTCCTTGCAGTCCAAGGGACTCTCAAGAGTCTTCTCCAACACCACAGTTCAAAAGCATCAATTCTTCGGCAATCAGCCTTCTTCACAGTCCAACTCTCACATCCATACATGACCACTGGAAAAACCATAGCCTTGACTAGACAGACCTTTGTTGGCAAAGTAATGTCTCTGCTCTTGAATATGCTGTCTAGGTTGGTCATAACTTTCCTTCCAAGGAGTAAGCGTCTTTTAATTTCATGGCTGCAGTCACCATCTGCAGTGATTTTGGAGCCCAAAAAAATAAAGTCTGACACTGTTTCCACTGTTTCCCCATCTATTTCGCATGAAGTGATGGGACCAGATGCCATGATCTTCATTTTCTGAATGTTGAGCTTTAAGCCAACTTTTTCACTCTCCTCTTTCACCTTCATCAAGAGGCTGGTGCACTGGGACGACCCAGAGGGATGGTATGGGGAGGGAGGAGGGAGGAGGGTTCAGGATGGGGAACACATGTATACCTGTGGTGGATTCATTTTGATATTTGGCAAAACTAATACAATTATGTAAAGTTTAAAAATAAAATAAAATTTTTAAAAAAATTAAAAAAAAAAAGGAAGAAATAAGAGTACAGACAAACAGTAAAAAAAAAAAAAAAAAAAAAAAAAAAAGAGGCTTTTTAGTTCCTCTTCACTTTCTGCCATAAGGGTGGTGTCATCTGCATATCTGAGGTTATTGATATTTCTCCCAGCAATCTTGATTCCAGCTTGTGTTTCTTCCAGCCCAGTGTTTCTCATGATGTACTCTGCATAGAAATTAAATAGGCAGGGTGACAATATACAGCCCTGCTTGACATACTCCGTTTCCTATTTGGAACCAGTCTGTTGTTCCACGTCCAGTTCTAACTGTTGCTTCCTGACCTGCATACAAATTTCTCAAGAGGCAGGTCAGGTGGTCTGGTATTCCCATCTCTTTCAGAATTTTCCACAGTTTATTGTGATCCACACAGTCAAAGGCTTTGGCATAGTCAATAAAGCAGAAATAGATGTTTTTCTGGAACTCTCTTGCTTTTTTGATGATCCAGCGGATGATGGCAATTTGATCTCTGGTTCCTCTGCCTTTTCTAAAACCAGCTTGAACATCTGGAAGTTCATGGTTCACATATTGCTGAAGCCTGGCTTGGAGAATTTTGAGCATTACTTTACTAGCATGTGAGATGAGTGCAATTGTGCGGTAGTTTGAGCATTCTTTGGCATTGCCTTTCTTTGGGATTGGAATGAAAACTGACCTTTTCCAGTCCTGTGGCCACTGCTGAGTTTTCCAAATTTGCTGGCATACTGAGTGCAGCACTTTCACAGCATCATCTTTCAGGATTTGAAATAGTTCAACTGGAATTCCATCACCTCCACTAGCTTTGTTCGTAGAGATGCTTTCTAAGGCCCACTTGACTTCACATTCTAGGATGTCTGGCTCTAGGTCAGTGATCACACCATCGTGATTATCTGGGTTGTGACGATCTTTTTTGTACAGTTCTTCTTTGTATTCTTGCCACCTCTTCTTTATATCTTCTGCTTCTGTTAGGTCCATACCATTTCTGTCCTTTATCGAGCCCATCTTTGCATGAAATATTCCTTTGGTATCTCTAATTTTCTTGAAGAGATCTCTAGTCTTTCCCATTCTGTTGTTTTCCTCTATTTCTTTGCATTGATCGCTCAAACTTGCACCTCCTGCAGTGGAGGCATAGAGTCATAACCACTGGACCCCTAGAGAAGGCCCTGAACAGCTACTTGAAAATGCCTAAATACTGGGACTTGCCTGGCAGTCCAGTGGTTAAGAATCCACCTTGTAATGCAGGGGAATGCAGGTTCGATCCCTGTTTCGGGAACTAAGATTCCACATGCCTGGGGGCAACTAAGCCCAGGCACCGCAACTAGAGAATCGCACGGGGTAGACTGAAGAGCCCATGAGAACCAAAAAAAAAAACAAAACCCAAACAAACCTAAATACTAGGGAGGTTGAAAGCAACCTGGATGCAGATAGTATCACCAAGAGCTTATGCAGTTCCTAGGTGAGAATTGCTGGGTGGAGATCACAAGACATCCGAGTGCAAGAAGGTCTGTGTCCCATTAGAGGCTTTAATGAGATCCGTGTCCCCATGTAGATAAGTCCCAAGGAAATAAAATTCCATGAACTAATCTCATGTTGGTTTCACTAGGGATAAAGAATGCATCTTAACAAAATAAGGAAGGACAGTTTATTTTTCAGGAAGCTGTAACCATATGTTCCCAGATGCTGCCTTGCTCCAAACCTCAGGGAAAGGAGGGTTTAAACTACTTATTTTGAAAAAAAAATCCATACTCAAATGATTATTTCTTAGAACAGGACAACAAGTCCTCCAAAAGAGTAAATGTCACCAGAACAATAATAAATAATGACACACAGTCAGGCACATCTCACGTTGCACAAGCAACAGCCACGTGCTCAGGCATTTCTGCAGTTATTGAAGACACATCTGGAGAGTTGTAAACATCCATCACAGATCTGAGGGTGCATCTCAGGATTTCAGGACCACAGTGGGCTGGTTGTTGACCATTAGTGACGATCCAAGTATTCCCGAAATCTCGGCAGGACTTCTCCGGGTTTGCATGACACAGCTGAAATACTACTCAGTGTAAGAAAGGACCTGGGGGTGAAATAACCCTTCAGGAAGCCTAATAAAGAAGAAAGGAAATGTGCCGTTTAAAGCCAAAATTGCTTTCCTGAAGCATGGTCAAATCATATATGAAATACAATGGCCTCTCCCTGCCAGGGGAGTAATCGCTCATTTCCCCTCACGCCCTGGACCCCTGTTTCCTCTAAGTTTTATGGCATGTTTAAGCCGACATTATTGGTCCTTCCAAGTGCATGAACTTATGACAGACCAAAAGGATCCATTTAGCCTATAAACTGTTGAACGCACAACTGGCATGATTTAGACTGTCGGTCTGCTTTGAGGGCATATGAACCTATCATTATCCAGCATGCAGAGATGATCCAGATTAGAACTTATCTGGGTCTTTTCCATCTTCTGTAGCAGTGGTCCCCAACCTTTCTGGCACCAGAGATCAGTTTTGTGGAAGACCAGTTTTTCCATGGCGGGGAATGGTTTCCGTGCATTACATTTACTGTAATGTAATTTACTGTACTTTATTTCTGTTATTATTACATCACCTACACCTCATATCATCAGGGATTAGGTCCCAGAGGTGGGGAACCTCTGTTCTAGATGCCCACTCTCTCCACCCTTTTTTTTGGGCAATCTCATTCCTCCCAGTACTACTGGCAGACCTGAAATGGGGACACAGATGGAGATGAAGAGGGTTCTCTATTTATACTAAAAGAGAGCAGCAAGTCCTTGCTGAAACCATGTCAGGAGTTTCTATAGACTCTGAATACATAGAACTTCCCTGTGGCTCATTGGTAAAGAATTCACCTGCAATGCAGGAGACCCAGGTTCAGTCCCTGGGTCGGGAAGATCCCCTGGAGGAGGAGATGGCAACCTACTCCGTATTCTTGTCTGGAGAATTCCATGGACACAGGAGCCTGGTGGGCTACAGTCCGTGGCCCACGGATTACAGTCCACAGCTTAGTCAGACACGACACCATCACCACTGCAGCTGCCACTCTGAGATACCCTTTAGGGCTGTCTGAGAACCGAGCCAGACAGGGGTCTTTCCTAGGTTGGGTTCAGTTCAGTCGCTTAGTTGTGTCCGACTCTTTTTGATCCCATGGACTGCAGCACACCAGGCCTCCCTGTCTATCACCAACTCCCAGAGTTTACCCAAACTCATGTCCATTGAGTTGGTGATGGCATCCAGAAATCTCATCCTCTGTTGTCCCCTTCTCCTCCTGCCCTCAATCTTTCCCAGCATCAGGGTGTTTTTAAGTGAGTCATCTCTTCACATCAGGTGGCCAAAGTAGTGGAGTTTCAGCTTCAACATCAGTCCTTCCAATGAACCCTCAGGACTGATCTCCTTTAGGATGGACCGATTGGATCTCCTTGCAGTCCAAGGGACTCTCAAGAGTCTTCTCCAACTCCACAATTCAAAAGTATCAATTCTTCAGCACTCAGCTTTCTTTACAGTCCAACTCTCACATCCATACATGACTACTGGAAAAACCATAGGCTTGACTAGACAGACCTTTGTTGGCAAAGTAATGTCTCTGCTTTTTAATATGCTGTCTAGGTTGGTCATAACTTTCCTTCCAAGGAGTAAGCGTCTTTTAATTTCATGGCTGCAGTCACCATCTGCAGTGATTATGGAGCCCCCAAAAACAAAGTTTGCCACTGTTTCCCCATCTATTTCGCATGAAGTGATGGGACCAGATGCCATGATCTTCGTTTTCTGAATGTTGAGCTTTAAGCCAACTTTTTCATTCTCCTCTTTCACTTTCATCAAGAGGCTCTTTAGTTCTTCTTCACTTTCTGCCATAAGGATGGTGTCATCTGCATATCTAGATCGGGTTAGTCCCAAGTAAATTGTGAAGCAGATGACAATTAATTTCCCACCACTCTCCTCCTCACATATGGGGCAGGGGACCTTGCTCCTTCTCAACACCTGGCATCTGCCTGGATTGAAAAACTCCACTTAACGAACAACTGGTAACAGCACAAAGCCCAGTCTCACTCTGCAGCATCTGTCTCTTAACCAGGGTTAAAACTCAAGCCAACAACCTGCCAGAAAGACTTAGAGAAAGCTTCAGATGAAGGTGGGCACCATGTGTGTTCCGTTCTTGCGTGTCTCCCCCAGGGTCTGACCCTTCAGAGGAATTCAGTAAATATTTGCTAAATGGATGAATAAATAAGTGAATGACATGACCGGGGGTGGCAGAGCACCACCTGCTCTTGGAGCTGGTTTCGAAAGAAAGGACTCTAGCTTCCAGCTGCAGCAGCCGGGGGATGGAGGAGAAGGAGCCTCCTGGCCCCCACTTCACCACCACGCACACCCACCCGGTCTCTAGGGCTGGGGATCCCATCTTCCCACCGCCACCCCAAGCCATCTGAAGTTCACTCTGTCAGTAGCATCTTACGCTCTGCCTGAGACCAGCAGGGTAGAAAACATCCCTGACCTTAGAACCCTGTGGTGCATTTTCCAGCATGGCATTTTGGGTTCGGGTTCTTGTGTGCTGTTTTGGGGTTGTTGTGTTTGGTTGGTTTGGAGCTGCTGATGTGAAGTAGCCCGGTTTCTATGGGTGGCTCTGAGATGCCTGGCGTTATTTGGACCGACTCTGTTGTCTTAAATTGGTAACAAGATCAGAGGGATCTGGATATGTTAAGTTAGGTTTCAGGTCTGGACACTGCATCTAGGCTGGTATTTGATTCTTTCCTTCTTGTCTTATTTAAGTCCACGAGTATATAAACACATCCAAGTAGAGAGAAAAGAGGCAGCACTTGGATGAGGGCAAAGCCATCGGCTTACATATCTCCTCACCCCACCCCAGAAAATGTGGAGGTTTCCCCACCTCTGTTCCTATCTTTGATTGGCGTCAATGTCAAGGTCGCTTTTTGTATAATTCATGACTTCTGTGAATTTCTTTGTAGATGCCACCAAGCCAAATAGTTCTGTGTATAAGCTAACTTAGGGTCAGCTTACAGTTAACTGGGGCTTCCCTGGTGGCTCAGATGGTAAAGACTTTACCTGAAGTGAAGGAGACCCAGGTTTGATCCCAGGGTTGGGAAGATCCCCTAGAGAAGGGGATGGCAACCCACTCCAGTATTCTTGCCTGGAGAATCCCATGAACAGAGGAGCCTGGTGGCACAGTCTGTGAGGTAGCAAAGAGTTGGACATGACTGAGCAACTAACACCCTCACTTCACTTTCAACTAGTTCCTCTAATTCTTCCCCAGCTTGAACCCTCCTTTCCCATCTGTGAGGTCTTCCCATGGCTGACCTTGCTGCAGGCAGCTACCCGCCCCCCGCCACCAGGTCCCGTCCTGCATCAGGACCACTGAGTGAGCAGAGCTGCTCCCACTCTCCGAGGGAGCCTGGCTGGGGCACACTGGTTGTTTTCAAGCATTAAAGAAAAGTCTTCACAGGCAACAGAGAAGAAATCTGCTGATCTTGGGGTTTTAGCAGAGAAGTGGGTGGAAAGGGAATTTGCTGCTTGTTCCTTGCATCTTCACCATGGTTGCTTGTCTTGGATAAAGCAGCAACATTCCTCTAAAACTAGAAATTGTGACCCTTGAGATTGAATGTGTCTATTTTTTCAAACCCAGAAGAGTCTGACAAAATCAGTTTACTGGAGGTGTGAAGACTGTAGATACAACTGTTACTGGAAGAGAGGAGGTATGGGCCAATGGGCAGAGGAACAGCAGACACCCTCCAGTGCCTCGTGGTTCCCATGCTTCACTGATATTCTGTGGAGGAAAGACGTATAGGGGGAAGAAACCCATTTTGGGGTTTTTTAACCTAAAAAGTTAGGTCGTATACCTTGATGCTTTCATATTGTGGTGCTGGAGAAGACTCTTGAGAGACCCTTGGACTGCAAAGAGATCAAATCAGTCAATCTTAAAGACATCAACCCTGACTATTCAATGGAAGGACTGATGCTAAAGCTGAAGCTCCAATACTTTGGTTAGCTGATTTGAAGACTGACTCATTGGAAAAGACCCTGATGCTGGGAAAGATTGACGGCAGGAGGAGAAGAGGGCAACAGAGGATGAGATGATTATATGGCATCACTGACTCAATGGACATGAATTTGAACAAACTCCAGGAGACGGTGGAGCCTGGCATACTGCAATCCATGGAGTTGCAAAGAGCCGGACAACAGCAATAACATACCTTACCTGCTTCCCTTTGGAAGCATTTGAGACATCTGGACATGTTCAGTAGCTTCCCTTCCCTTGTTGGAAAGCGTGCTAAACCAGAAATGATGTAGATGTGGAATCAACTGTGAAAGGAGCATTTTTCTGGCAGCCCCCAAACCCTCTGTGTTTTTTTCCTGACATGGTATTAACCCTGAGTGAATGATCAGGCTAGTCTTTAATCTTTTCGGAAATTTTTTTTTTTTTTTTTTTGTAATTGACATATAGTTGATTTACAATGTTGTGTTTATTTACTTATAAATTTGTGACCATGCCCTGCAGCATGCGGGATCCTAGTTCCCCCATCAGGGGTCAAACCCGCATCCCCTTTGTTGGAAGGTGGAATCTTAACCACTGGACCACCAGGGAAGTCCCCAGTCTTTAGTCTTTTTTCTCCAAGTTTTCCAGTTCAAAGGCAGAAAGTGTTCTGTGCCTGGTTAAATGGATTTACCAGTTGTATTATCTAGTTTTTAACCTTCACAAAATGGATACTGGGCTTGAAAAGACTCCCATAAAGGAATCTGAGATTAGAGATAACACTCTAATGATACAGTTCCCAGGAAAACCAAACAAAAATGGTGGAAGTAGCCCTCCTGCTGAACCCATTGCAGAATGTTTGCCAACCACACATCCAGGTCACTGTGTTACAAAGCAGAAACAGTGGCAGTCTAATTTGATTTGCCAAGCAGTTGGCCAGAAAACCTCCCAAACATGTGAAAATGTCACTGGGAATCCGGATGAAAATTTACATGTATAATTATTTTGTGTTTCAGTTGCTCTGTTATGTCTAACTCTCTTTGGATAAATCTCAAAGTCTATTTTGTGCCCTGAACTGTTAAATCAACTCCGGGATTGGTGATGGACAGGGAGGCCTGGCGTGCTGCAGTCCATGGAGTCGCAAAGAGTCAGACACGACTGAGCAACTGAATTGAACTGAACTGTTAAATAATGACAGTAGCCTGTGTAGATAATGTACATGTTAACAAACAAAGAACAGAAAAAAATGGGACTTCCCTGGTGGTCCGGTGGCTAAGACTCTGCACTCTCAATGCCAGGGGCCTGAGTTCGATCCCTGGTCAGGGAACTAGATCCTTTGTGTCGCAACTGGAAGATCCTGCAAGCCATAACGAAGACTGAAAATCTTTCATGCTGTAACTAAGACCTGGCACACCCAAACAGATAATTATTTTTAAAAAGTATTTTTAAAAGTAAGGAATAGGGGGATATATGTTCAAAATGAGTAGAACCCATTACTCTAGGAAATGGCATCTCCTGAGATGGCTGGTCAAAGGCTGGTGGCATGTCCAAACGTAGAAGTGGCCTCAGAGGACAGGCCTGCCTGCAAACGAAGTGTGAGGGATGATGGAGGCCACTGGTGAAAAGTGCAGAGCGGGGAGGACATTCTGCAGAGACCAGGAGGATGGGAAATCGTCCACATTTCCAGAGATACGAAGAACTAAGGAAGGACCTGAGGCAAATGGATGCCAAAGAACACCAAAAGAACAGTTCTGTCTTGGAGGTGGGTCTAAAGCAAAATGAATACTTCCAGGTCCCCTGACCACACAGAGACCCATTGATTCTCAAAGAATTCAAGGCAGCCTCTCTGTGCAGAGGTCTAGCCTTCAGAGAACCCAGACTGGGGTACATGTTGATTCGAACCTTGGGCCTCTTGCCTTTAATCATACTGGTATGTGTGGCCTGTTCTAGTTAAGGCAAGCACACTTTAGGGTTTCCCTGGAGGCTCAGATGGTAAAGATGAGCAAACTTTAGAACGTCCATCACTTTTCAAGATTTCTGGGAAGAAAATGCTGATGATCTCCTGCCAGTGTTGCCACATTCCTTTGTGCAGGTTTTGCTTTTCAGAAAGGCTCCCAGAAGGGCTGAGCTGCCTGAAGGGGGCACATTTTTATAATTCACACAAAGTCACCTATGTGGACCTGCCATGGCCATGACCTTGCTGTGACTTTTTTTGCCTAACAGAGCTGAAATTGGAAGAAAAAAAAAAGACCCAGCAGACAAAACACTAAGTCTGATGGAATTTCCCCTTTCCAACAGGAGTGTGGCTTGGGGTGCGTGTGTACTCAGTCATGTCTCTTTTCTAACCCTGTGGACTCGACAGCAACCTGCCAGGCTCCTCTGTCCATGGGATTTCCCAGGCAAGAATTCTGGAGTGGGTTGCCATTCCCTTCTCCAGGGCATCTTCCCAACCCAGGGATTGAACCTGCATCTCCTGTGTGGCAGGCGGATTCTTTACCACAGGGGAAGCCCGTGGCTTGGGGTAGGCTCTGGTAAAGTAGGTTCACAGGGCACTCACCTTCAGTGTTGTTACAGAGGTCCCTTGAAATAGGATTAGGTAGCGGAGAGAAATGCAGGTGAAATATACACAGTAGTCACCAAGCTCCATCCGAGAGTCTATAGGGATTCAGAAAAAGAAAGCACATCGATTCTCTTTTGTGAGCAAGACTTTTGTTTTTAAACTTTTCACTTTATATTGGAGTATAGCTGATTAACAATGCTGTGATGGTTTCAGGTGAACAGCGAAGGGACTCAGCCACACATATACAAGTATCCATTCTCCCCCAAACTCTCCTCCCATCCAGCCTGCCACCTAACATTGAGCACTGAGCAGAGTTCCCTGTGCTATACAGTAGGTCCTTGTTGGTTGTCCGTTTTATGACCAAGACTTTTGGAGGGGTTGCACAAACGCTGTTGATTTCCAGAAGCTAACAACCCACATTTTCCCATTCATTGCGTGCGGCCTGTCTTTCCCAAACGCATTTTCTTTGGGGTCCTCACCAAAGAAGGACAAAGAGTTCATTGCCACTCTAGCTGGAAAGTGACAGAAGAATTCAGTGGAGGCTGGAGTGGATGTCACCTACATTTGCAAAGCTCATGGTAAAGTCTTCAAACTAAGCAACTTGACAGCTTCGGACCAGCGCCTTGGCCGTGGGCTTGGGGTTGCAGAGGGCCTGTAAATTGCACCGTAATGGCTGGTGCCGCATCAGGAATAAACATGTGCTTTGAGTTTTCCAAATGAGTCAGACGCACGTCACGAGATAAATGCTGATCGCAAGCAGATGTGACGTGTATGTTTCAAGAGGGACGAGCAGAGGGGGATTGTGTCTTGGCATGTTCCACACTTGAGATGATGGACTGACACTTCATGGAGTCTGGTCCCCTAACAAGAAACATGGGGTGGTGAGTGATCCCCCCCGCAAGCCCTTCTTTCTTTCCGTAAGAGGAATCTACGTTTTAAGACTTCAATGTAAACGTGCTCTGTCTCCAATTTGTCGGCTGACTCTAATCACCTCGGAACTTATATAAACTCTAGGTGAGTAATTTCCCCAAGTGCAGTGCCCCCTTGGAATGTGTGTGCTGTGAACTCAGATTAAACTTTTAACCTCACATTTTTCTGGGAAGGATTATTATCCCTGTTTTTATTGTTTAAAAAAAAGGGAATCAGAGACTAAAATGTCTTGTGCTCTTTCTGAGGTTGAGTTGATACACCTCACCCGAGCCTGTCCTTTGCTCTGTGTATGCCCGGAGACTGGGGACACTTAGCTCCCTAAGCTCGAGATGAGAGGATCTAGGGTGCCCGAGTTGGGACTCTACCCCTGCCTTCTTGTGATACTCCCAACTGAATTGTGAACTGTTTGTAAGACCCTCTGCCATCCCCACTCAACTACAGAAGCCCCAGGTGTCTTTCTGCTCATGTACACCACATCCTGTTGCCAGGTGACGTACAGAACTCGTTCGTCAGCAGAGCGGGTGGTCTGGGTCTTAGGTTTCTGCTGTTTCTGCTGCTGCTCTTCTGGTCTTAGGTTTCTCCATGTTTGGCTTTCCTGCACCTCATCTCCTTCTTCCAGCAATTGGGTCAATGCTAGGCTATCCAAGAGTGTTTGCTGAACTATCCCAAATGCCAAGCTTGAGGGTACCACCTCTGTTTGCAACCTTAGTCCCTGTACTCTTTATCACTCCCTGGGTCTGTCAGCTGAATCTGTTAGCCCTTTAATACAAGGGTTTTTTTGGACTGCATTGGCATCAAAGTGGAAACAAATGGACTGGCTTATTCTCCCAGGAGCTTCTGGTTATTTGTACTTTGGTTTTTGTTGGGTGACTGCCACGAGGCAGCTAGTACGGTGTCTCGGGAGGAACGGTGGGCAGGGAGCCCAGTATTGGTTCTGCTGCCTTGGTCTGTGTGGCCTTGGTCAAGTCAGTGTGTCTGACGGGGCCTCAGCTTGTCCATTTGTCAGTTGGAGGTCTTGGATTCAATTGTCTTCCTGTTGAAACAGTAATAATCCCCTTAGTTTTACTGTCAGGTTTCAAAGGAAAGCAAACCCCAAAGCAAGAGGCAAAAATGGGAAAGCTTCAAGGTGGAAAGTGCGTGCTTGTTGTATCTCTGAGCAAGGCCCTTTTTCTATGGCGTGAGACAGCATCCTGCTGAGGCTGCTGTGATGCGCTTTTCGTGTTGTATTTTATCATCCTGTGGATATTCTGGATTCTTGAGCAAACAAGAAACACACTTTGCTGGCCCTGGAAGAGCCAGGGAGCCTGGAGAAGCATCGTTTCCATTCCAGTGTTTGGAAAACGGATTGACTCATTGGTTTCCGGTGTTAACTTTCCTCCAGACTCATATGCATAGCCAGCTCCCCCTCCCCAGGCTCCCTGCTTCCCCAGGATGCCTCCCACCCCCGACTTCCCTGGTCCCTCTCCTCTGGCCTGTGGAATCACAAAACAGAATCAGCTGCACTTTTTTCTGTTTCTGGCTTCCTGTGATTGCTTTTCTTGTGTTGGCCTCATCCATGGTAAATAGTTGGAACTGACCAAGTATCAAATGCCACAGGCAGAAGCTGAGTTGGGGGTGGGGGAGCATCCAAGTACTGCGGTCTCTGGAAGAGAGTCTGGGGACTGGGGTCTGCTCTGAGGACTCATATCCTGTGCTCTGAAAGACAGTATCAGCCGCATCTGTGCCTCCAGCCATCACGCCACGAAGCCCACGTGCACAGGTTGAGATACATTTTGTTATCAACCTTCGTAACAAGCATCACAAGGTCCCACATGCTGGTGCTGGAACAGGAGCACCCATTTATTCCTTAATTTTACAATTGTGGAGCACCTGTTGTGTATCTGGAACTGTGGTCAGGCACTGGAGATACAAAGACAAGTACAGATAGCCTTGCCTTCCAGGGCTTTATGCTGTCTCAAAGGACGGAGAGCTACCCTGGTGGCTCAGTGGTAAAGAATCTGCCTGCAATGGACCCCAGTTCTGTCCCTGGGTCAGGAAGATCCACTGGAGGAGGGCATGGCAACCCAGTCTAGTATTCTTGCCTGGAGAATCCCATGGACAGAGGAGCCTGGAAGGCTACAATCCATGGGATTGCAAAGAGTTGGACATGGCTGAGTAACTAACACTTTCATAGCACAGAGAGGTGTACCTGGTCTACTGTATAATGTGTGTGCTACGCTGCTGGTATGGATGAAAAGCTGTACAGGAGCAGAGATGGGAACTCTGCATTCTGCCAGGATTTCGCTTGACTAAGAGACAGGATTTTGCTTGACTAATGATGGAGAGCTACCCAGATGGTTCAGTGGGTTAAGAATCTGCCTGCAATGCAGGAGACATAGGAGACGCAGCTTCAATCCCTGGGTTGGGAAGATCCCCTGAAGAAGGAAATGGCAACCCACTCCAGCATTTCTTGCCTGAAAAATCCCATAGACAGAGGAGCCTGGTGGGCTACAGTCCATGAGGTCACAAAGAGGCAGACACAGCTGAGTGACTAAGCGCAAGAGACAGGGGGTATTCCAGGGGGGGACCTGCATAGGCAGCTGTAGAACAATGTGACACAGCACAGCACAGTGAAGGCGTGATGTGGATCAGAGCGACTGAAGCAGAGATTCAGGGAAGAAAGTGGCCAGAGACAAGGCTGAAAAGGCAGACTGGGGTCTGGAAGAGTCTTGTGCAGGGCCAATGTGTTCAATACACATTTGCTCTCAAAAGGATTCAGGGGAGCTCATCCAAATACACCTTCCATAGAGAAGAAATTAAAGTGAGGAAAAGGTAAGGGATGAAAACTAAGACCATGAACAGTTAGTTCATATAAACGTACATATGGTTAGTTGTTAGGAGTGGGACACAAACTTGACTCTGAGCTTCCTAGATGCCAAAGCAAAAAGGGAAATGTGAACTTTGCTGCACCCATGTGAACAAAGCCAGTTGCTCAAAAGAAGCAGGCTTTTGCTAGAACTAATAGCTAAGGGAAATTTCTCCATTGATTCTCATCAAAGGCTCAGTGTGTGGATATGGTGGAAATATCTTCCCTATACTAGCAATTTTTATAGGACTGTTTCTTGTAATGTCCCTTGATGCAAGCCAATGGCATGCTGCCAAAGTGTAATTCAGTAAAATCCGCTGAGCACAGGGCCAGAGCGATTCAGCCTCAGCCTGCAGCTTTTGGATGGTTTGGCTTGGTGTGTGGATACAATTGAGGGTATTGGGAGACATTAAAGTTCTTCCTATCTTTTAGGCAATCATCCGAGAATATTATTTCTTACAACAGGGCTCTTAAAAAGTGTTGGATAGCAGTGAAGTTGAGCTTCCATTCACTGGCAGAGACCTGAAGAACAAAAGAATTTGAACTTCAGGTTATGTAACAAAGAAAAACAGTATTTTTCCAAAGATGTTTAATCATGGAAAGAAAGTAATTGGTTATCCGGAACTAATAGTGCAATCTCATGGCTCGGCTCCAGCTGACCTGGAATTAGGGCTGGGTTGCTAAACTGAGTTCCTTGACCTGCTGGCTTGCGTCTTCCCATGAATCTGGGTTGAAGATGGTGCCATAAAGAGTCTTCACATTACAGAAGCAAAGCCGTAGGTTGACCATCTTTTGTGATTTGGTTCTTTTCCTTAGCAGCTGAAGTAATTGTGTGAAGCGCAAACCTGGGTCCGAGACTTCCCAGGTGGCTGAGTGATAAAAGAATCTGCCTGCTGATGTGGGAGATGCAGGAGACACAGCTTTCATCCCTGGGTCAAGAAGGTCCCCTGGAGAAGGAAATGGCTAGTATTCTTGCCTGGAGAATTCTATGGACAGAGGAGTCTGGCAGGCTATAGTCCATGGGGTCGCAAAAAGCTGGACATGACTGAGCACACATGCATGCAAATCTAGGTCCAAGAGGCTGGTGTGTGTGTTGCTTTGGTCTCAGGCCTATGGCATTCACAAATAGGATCAAAGCTAAAAGTGTAAATTCCACCAAACATAAATCAACCCCACATATTTACATAGCATTGTACAACTTGTAAAATGTATTCCCATCATTCCCATCCCATATATAATTTGAATTGCTTGAAACCCTTGAGCAGGACTGGTATGATTGTCCCATCAGACAGATGGGAAAACTGAGGTTTGATCAAATTGGCATGGATGTTGTGGGGAGGAGGGGAGAACCAGGATGGTAACCCAGGTCTTAGTTATTTTTCTACCTTCCCAGGCCCAACAGACTTCCCCAAAGGATCAGTGAATTGTAGGTCCTGATAACCATGCTCAGCAGCCACCGGGCTGGAGTAGTGACTGTTGAGAAAAATTCCAAAGACTGTAGGTGTGGAAGGCTCCCTGCAATTAACTCAGAAAATCAGCTCCTGAGGCAGGAATGCTAAAGGAATGCGTGTGTTCATGGGAGGACGAGTATTCTCTAGTTCCTAGACCCCATGCTGCTGCTGCTAAGTCACTTCAGTCGTGTCCGACTCTGTGTGACCCCATAGATGGCAGCCCACCAGGCTCCCCCGTCCCTGGGATTCTCCAGGCAAGAACACTGGAGTGGGTTGCCATTTCCTTCTCCAATGCATGAAAGTGAAAAGGGAAAGTGAAGTCTCTCAGTCATGTCTGACCCTCAGCGACCCCAAGGACTGCAGCCTTCCAGGCTCCTCCATCCATGGGATATTCCAGGCAAGAGTACTGGAGTGGGGTGCCATTGCCTTCTCCCCTGGACCCCATACATGGCCCCAAATTGAAGCAAAAAGAGAAGGGAGTGGCAGAATATAAGATGGTTAGGTAGCATCACAGACTCAACAGACATAAATTTGAGCAAACTCTGGGAAATAGTGGAGGAGAGAGGAGCCTGGCATCCTACAGTCCATGGGATCGCAGAGTCAGACATGACTTAGCAGCTGAACAACAAAAAATACACTGGCCAGAGACAATCCAAGGATTTGTTCTTTCACCCTTCTGTTTACCAAACATACATCAGTTCAGTTCAGTCACTCAGTCGTGTCCAGCTCTTTGAGACCCCATGAATTGCAGCAGGCCAGGCCTTCCTGTCCATCACCAACTCCCGGAGTTCACTGAGACTCACATCCATCGAGTCAGTGATGCCATCCAGCCATCTCATCCTCTGTCGTCCCCTTCTCCTCCTGCCCCCAATCCCTCCCAGCATCAGAGTCTTTTCCAATGAGTCAACTCTTCACACGAGGTAGCCAAAGTACTGGAGTTTCAGCTTTAGCATCATTCTTTCCAAAGAAATCCCAGGGCTGATCTCCTTCAGAATGGACTGGTTGGATCTCCTTGCAGTCCAAGGGACTCTCAAGAGTCTTCTCCAACACCACAGTTCAAAAGCATCAATTCTTTGGTGCTCAGCCTTCTTCACAGTCCAACTCTCACATCTGTCTAGTCAAGGCTAGATGGACCTTTGTTGGCAAAGTAATGTCTCTGCTTTTGAATATGCTATCTAGGTTGGTCATAACTTTCCTTCCAAGGAGTAAGCGTCTTTTAATTTCGTGGCTGCAATCACCATCTGCAGTGATTTTGGAGCCCCCCAAAAATAGTCTGACACTGTTTCCACTGTTTCCCCATCTATTTCCCATGAAGTGATGGGACCAGAAGCCATGATCTTAGTTTTCATACACGTTGCTATATATGAGTCTGTGGATGTGTATATTCTCAGTAAATGGAAGAGCAGTTTCACAAATATTGTAGAAACTTTAGTCTTACTTGTTGGTATTCAGTGACTAAAGCTCCTCAAAGCTAACTTACTCATTGTAAATATAAGGATGAATTTGAACTTTGTATGTTGTAATGATTACTTTTTTGAATACTCTACTCAGGTATTGCCACTTCCTGACTATTTTTTTCGCTGAACATTTTAAGAGCTAACTTGCATCTAGTTACTTTGGTGTGCAGTGAAGAATTTGTGGATATAGACTGTTTTCACTTATTTTTCCCTGAAAATACAAAGAAAGATAGTGCTAAGCCGTGTCCGACTCTTGTGATCCACGTACTGCAGCCCGCCAGGCCTCTCTGTCCATGGGATTCTCCAGGCAAGAATACTGCAGCAAGAATACTGGAGTGGGTTGCCCTTTCCTTCTCCAGGGGATCTTCCTGACTCAGGAATTGAAACCAGGTCTCCCGCATTGCAGGCAGATGCTTTACCGACTGAGCTACATGCAGGAGGGGGTAAATTTCAGACATTGATGCTGGTGCTGATACAAGACATTAAATGGTAAGCTAATATCCCAAAGGACAGCACTCTCCTCCCAATCAACAAAAATACTTAACACTAAAGAGTCACAAGAGCTCAAAAATCTCAATGTAGCACCAAATATTCCCAATTTATAACCAGGGAGGAGATTGCAAATCTCAGATTGGTTCATGCAGACCGGGTAACTCAAGATGTTATATATTCACTGAAAAACTGAAACACTTCTCATAGTTACTTGCCAGAGGTTCCCCAAAGCACCCTATCCCCAAATTGATCAGGGTGAGGTGTTCCAGAATGCTCTTTTCTGTTCTCTGTTAGGGCATACACATTACCACTCACCTCTTGGCATTTGTTACCGACACACATTCCCGTAAAGAGAGAATACATCATCTCCTGAGTCTCTTTCAGTTCAAAACTTGAGAGTTCATTGATTCTACAAGATAAAAGCAGCTGCTGACCAAAGAGCCTGCTTCTCTCCAAACTCCTGAATTTGTTAAAGAGTTTATGTTAATTCGGTGGGAACAAAACTCTTTGACGGCTAACCTTGAGGTTGCCTGGTTTTGGAAACCCACTGTTTGGAACCGGCTTTGCAGTACAACTGGAAATTCAGGTTAAAAAAAGAAAGAAAACACAGTGAAAGAACAAAGAGTGAACCAAGTACCCTGTGGAGACACAGCTGCCACAGCCCACGGCATAGCTGCTTCCTGACAAACACCAGTTTGCTGCCCTGGGGCCCGTGTCTGTCCCACCGATGCAATGCAATGCGTGTCTCCGTGTCTTATGAGATGTGCTACTGAATAGTAATAAAAGCATCAGGAAAGCAGAGCCTTCTTCCCTCGTGGAGATTACAATGTGTGCACCCCAGGAATCCTTGCCTTTGTTGTCTTTCTAATCTTTAAACACAGAAGAGAGTCATTTTTGCTGAATCATCCTTAGTGCCGGGAGATAGTTAATGGAATATCTCCGAAAACATCTGAGTCCCAGAGAGTGGTTTTCACTTTGAAAAATTCCAATTCAAGTTTCCCATCTTGCTGCTTTTTCAAAAATAGTTCATGGTGGGGGCGAGGCGGGGGGAGGTACAGGCCATCTCTACTTCCAAAACAAACCAGCGTGTGGGTAGCAGGGCTCGCTTCCCTTCCCAGATTTCGGGAGCACCTGAGGCCTGCCCTTGGAAAATGCAGGTGTGACTGGGACCACGCTTGGGAGCACGCTTGGGTGCAGGGTCGAACCCTTGCTTGGCAAAGCACTTCTGGATCCTAGAAACTGCCGTAGGTTGAGGTGACGTCTAAAAAATAAGTGTCTGGCAGTGTGTTCACTTAGTGTTTTGTTTTTATTTGTGCTTTTGGTGTTAACAGAAAAAAATCTATTGGGAGCTTATCTTGGCCCATTCACTGAGAAGCCACTCATCAGAAAGCTGTGGAGGAGGTTTGTGGATATCATGGCAGAAAACAAACTTGCATTTGCCGCCTGATCTGTGAGTGTAATTCTGACCGCGAATGAGATTTCCACATCCATTGGCTGGACTTGGGGATTAGCAGTTTTTCAGAAGTACAAAACCGTGCCAAGTTTCCAGCTCCATTCTTCAGGCTTGAGTCTGTGGGTGGCACTGAGCAAGTGTGATTCTCTGCAGGAGCAAGGAGGGGGAGGGGAAGATTATTCCAAATTAGTGGAGGAAGACCAGGGATGATTTTATTTGTGACTTGTGGTTGGATTTAAGAAACTCAAAGTGGGCTTACTGTTACAGTATTTTGGAGAATTTTCATTTTAGTATCTGTGTTGTTATTGTTTAGTGGCTTATGGACTGTATCCCGCCAGGCTCCTCTGTCCATGGGATTTCCAGGCAAGAATACTGGTGCGGGTTGCCATTTCCTTCTCTGGGGGATCTTCCTGACCCAGGGATCAAACTCACGTCCCTGGCATTGGCAGGCAGATTCTTTACCACTGAGTATCCATAGCACTATCCCATTTTTTAAAAATTGGCTGTATTCTGTAGCATGGTTCTATGTGTGTATGGGTGTGTGCAAAGTGGATCTTGCTTTTCAAACATTCTTTCCTAGTTCTCCCTAAAATAAGTTCCTTTGCAAAGTTATACTGGTTGAAAGTCTATCAGTGTAAATGCACGGATAACAGTAAGCTCATCTTCTCAGTTGGTGACAACCTTAGGGGAGTTGTGGTGAGTTGGTTCATGTTCACACTAAATTGTGAATAATGCCATCAGGTTACATTCCTTCTAACACCTGGTTTACACACTGTCCTGGGGAGGGAGTGTTTGCTGTCTGAGAAAGAGGTTCTTGGAACTAAGGAGATTTGGGAAGGAGGGTTCTGTGTGAGGAATTTTTAGTTGCTGGCAAACAAGCACATGGAAATGGGGAAAAGGATGCTCACGAGAAAGAAGGGCAATGCAGAGAGAGGGGCAGGAGCACTCCAAAGGTAAACTTGTACTCCTATTGAAAATGTAGACAAAGCTGACCCTGGTTTGGGGAGGGGATGTGTATGCTTTCCCAAGGGTTCTTTGGCTAAAAAAAAAAAGGGGGCGGGGGCAAAGGTATGCAAGAATTTTATAGGCACAGTCAGTTATGGCAGTTGCTGATGTGTCGACTCCTCTTCAAGTGTCCCTGAAGTCCGATTTTGTGGCAAAAGACAGTTTTAATGTCACATTAATTACTTGGCAGGAATAGCCCATGTCTGTGACCGTCGGACTTGAGTGGCCACATGTAGTTAATGAAATGACTTACGCGTATTTAGACTGGGGTTTACGAACTTCGCTGGATGTGTGGTTGGCATTTGGGGAGACCCACAGACATACAAAAACTCTGAATGACTCTCTATAAAGAGGCCGGTGGGTGATGCGTGCGCCCACTTGGAAGCCATGTGCGCATGCGCAGTAACCGTGGCGCCATGCTAATTAAGACTAATGGCCAGAAGAGCCATTGCCGATGATCCAATTAGGCTGATGGAGTTAGAGATTACACAGATAACTCTGATTAAGACATCAATCTAGCTCAATTTTACAAGGCCTCTATTTAAAACGAGGTGGTATTTGACTATAATAAAATAGTATAATAAGTAGTTTACTGGGTCTTACCATTGTGGAAGCTGAGAGTTACTAACAGCCTTAAAACTTACCATTTAAGCTTGATTCTTTTTGTTTCAAGGACTAATTACGTGGATGGTTTATTACCAAGTTCTTTTTTGTTCCTTATGCCTCCTGCTGTCCAGTTGAGACTGTTTTACAGTTCATTAGTCTCTTGACTAGAAGGTAGAGTGGAAGGAAGAAGGCAAAACTCACATCCATCTGCCTCGCCCAGATCTGATAAAACTATTACGTTTGGTGGAGAAGATACTGAAGCTCTTGGCTAAAGCAGACCCTTGTGTTCCCCGTGGGTTAAATTTTCCTTTGATTTCCCTGGATCCCTGAAGTTGGAGAGTGCTAATAATTAATTGAACTGATTATTTCTTGGTAGGATAAAATGTCAGCAGACTTCTGCTTTATAGGACATTAATTTTGTCACATGTAAGGAGAAATACTGATAAACCCAACAAGATAGTGACGCTTTTAAAAATTACTGTGGTTTGTACTGTGGTTACGCTCATCAAACTGAACTTTGCTTAACTCTGCAAATACTTTTCAGCAAAGAGTCTGAAATTTCCTAGAGCATATTATTTATTTTTAAGATCTGTGAAAATACATATATGATTGTATCGGAATTAATGGTGCCATGAGAGATTGATCAGTTCTTCATTGTGACATAGGAAAACATCACCAAGACATTGCTCCGTGGCATTTGTTGCTGTTAAGTCACTAAGTCATGTCTGATTCTTCTGTGACCCCATAGACTATAACACACTAGGCTGCTCTGGCCATGGGATTTCCCAGGCAAGAATTACTGGAGTTGGTTGCTATTTCCTCCTCTGGGGAATCTTCCTGACCCAGGGATGGAACCTGCATCTTCTGCATTGGTGGGCGGATTCTTGACCTCTGAGACACCTGGGAAGCCCGCTTTGTGGTGTAGAAGCCTTCAAACATTTAAAGAAGAGAAATCACAGTGCTTTACTGGTGGGAATTTCCTCATGAGACTTAGACTAGAAGCAGAAGTTTCTCTGCCTCTTGACATTAAGCATGGATTTGGGGGCATGCTGAGAAAGAGAGGGTGAGGGGATTTTAAAAAGGCAGGAAGGGTGTAGGGTAAGGGAGTTAGAGAAGGCGAGGTTCGGAAAGAGAATGAGACTGGCACTTTACAAGAACAGATCGCCTTTAATGAGGTAAGAAGGGGCAGCAGTCAGATTAGTGAGCTGCTGCACTAACCCAAGAAAAGAGAAAGTATCTATAGGCATATATGGGGACATCTACTGTCTTAAGGGGGCCTGTTCTTCTCCAAGGTTGTTCGGAGTAGTTATCTCTTAAACGGCTGGGGCAAGGAATTCTGGAGATTGGCCAGAGGCTGGACCAGCTGGGAGCTGGGCGTTATCATCCTTAATATCCAGTTATCATCCTTAATGTCCATTTTTTTTCTTCGGGTGAGAGAGTTCTTCATTTTGCATAGAATGGTGGGGAGGACCTGGAGGGGAGTTTTAACTCCAGGCTATTTTAAGCCATATAACTTTCCTTCATTGGGTACTGGAGCCTCAGTTCCTTTTTTATACTTTTAGGAAGTTCAGTTCAGTTGCTCAGTCGTGTCCTACTCTTTGCAACCCCATGAATCGCAGCACACCAGGCCTCCCTGTCCATCACCATCTCCTGGAGTTCACTCAAACTCACGTCCATCGAGTCGGTGATGCCATCCAGCCATCTCATCCTCTGTTGTCCCCTTCTCCTCCTGCCCCCAATCCCTCCCAGCATCAGAGTCTTTTCCAATGAGTCAACTCTTCACATGAGGTGGCCAAAGTACTGGAGTTTCAGCTTTAGCATCGTTCCTTCCAAAGAACACCCAGGCTGATCTCCTTCAGAATGGACTGGTTGGATCTCCTTGCAGTCCAAGGGACTCTCAAGAGTCTTCTCCAACACCACAGTTCAAAAGCATCAATTCTTCGGCACTCAGCCTTCTTCACAGTCCAACTCTCACATCCATACATGACCACTGGAAAAACCATAGCCTTGACTAGACGAACCTTTGTTGGCAAAGTAATGTCTTTGCTTTTCAATATGCTATCTAGGTTGGTCATAACTTTCCTTCCAAGGAGTAAGCGTCTTTTAATGGCTGCAGTCGCCATCTGCAGTGATTTTGGAGCCCCCCAAAATAAAGTCTTACACTGTTTCCACTGTTTCCCCATCTATTTCCCATGAAATGATGGGACCAGAAGGCACCCCTTCTAATCACTGCTACATGATCAATTCCACAGTGTGCTCTTCAGTTTTGTGTCCTGATACAAGACAATTATCAGCTTAAAGAAGGACACACTTTATCCGTCTTGGAAAAAGAAATAACAAATCATTAAGGCCACAGCGCACAGGGACCCAAGTTTATTAGCAGTAAAGGGCAGCTGTGCGGACAACTCTACCAATTAATCTGCCAAAAAACGAGCATGTCACTGTTAGAAACCAGGGCTGGGGCACCCAGGGAGCTATATAAAGTATAGACACCAGTCTTGAACAACAGGGGCAGCTCCGTGCCACCCACCCTGCAGCAGACGAAGTTCTACATTCTTTGTCCAGGAAAACTCCTTTCTATGTGGAGAAGCCCCAGCCTGAGTCAGGTACACACCTGGTCTCTTCCCGATGCACTGGGTCCCTCGAAGGTGCTGGTAGGAACAGAAAACAATTTTGAAAGTTAAATTTATTGAGCACCTGGGGCATGTTCAGCTATGTTATTTCACTGAATCCTCACCATTACACTGCTAGGGAAATATAGTTGCTCAGTTGTGTCCAACTCTTGACAACCCCATGGACTGTATCCCACCAGGCTCCTCTGTCCATGGAATTTTCCAAGCAAGAATACTGGAGTGGGTTGCCATTTCCATCTCTAGGGGATCTTCCCAACCTAAGGATTGAACCTGGGTCTCCTGAATTGTAGGCAGCTCCGAGGGATAGTGAAGGATAGGGAAGCCTGGCACACTGCAGTCAATGGGGTCCAAAAGAATTGGATATGACTTAGCGACTGAACAACAACAAGGGAAATATAAGCATCTTAGTGTCCAAAGGTGAGGAAACTGAGGCACAGAGCTTCCTAATTCAGGTCTCCCTCATTCCCATATCCATTCTTCTCCCACCACAGTTGTATTTCCAGATGAAGCATCAAGAAATGCTTGTTCTAGAGACTTCCCTGGTGGTCTGGTGGCTAAGATGTCATGCTCTCAGTGAAGGAGGCTCGGGTTTGATCTCTGGTCAGGGAATTACAGCCTGAATGCTGCAATGAAGATTAACGATCCTGTGTGCCATAACTAAGATCCAGCACAGGCAGATAAATACATCAAAATAAATATTTAAAAAGGAAATACATGTTCTAGACCTGGCTGCCATAAATTCATGATGTGACTTTGGGTAAGTTCCATAACTTTCCTGAACCTCAGCTTTCCATCTGAAAAATAAGAGGTTATTCTTATTAAACTAAACATACTCTTAACATACGATTCAACAGTCACACTCTTTGGTATTTGCCCAAATGAGTTAAAAACCATGTCCACTCATAAACCTATATGTGGGTATTTATATCATTTTTATTCATAGTTTCCAAAAGTTAGAAGCAACCAAGATGTCCTTCAGTAGGTGAATGAATAAATAAACTGTGGTACCAGCAGATGATGGTATATTCTTCAGCACTATAAAGAAATAAAGTGTTAAGTCCTTAAAAGACATGGAAAAAAGCTTAAATGCACATGACTAAGTGAAAGAAGCTATCGAGAAACGGCTACGTACTGTATGATTCCAACTCTATGACTTTCTGGAAAAGGCAAAACTATGGAGACAGTGAGAAGATCCATGGTAGCCAGGGGTTGAGGGGAGAGAAAAATAAATTTTTAGAGCAGTGAAACTACCCTGTGTGATACCATAATAATAATACAGGTGATTGTGTGTGTGTGTGTGTATGTTTGCACACTCGTGCTCAGTCATGTCTGACTCTTTGCAACCCCATGGACCGTAGCCTGCCAGGCTCCTCTCTCTATGGAATTTCCAGGCAAAAATGCTGGAGTGGGTTGCCAGTTCCTTCTCCAAGAGATCTTCCTGACCCAGGGATTGAACCCATGTCTCCTGCACTGCAGGCAGATTCTTTACTGCTGAGCCATCAGGGAAGCCCCATGGGTCATTATACATTTGTCCAAACCCACATAATGTACAGTCCCAAGAATGAACTCATATGTGAACTGCAGACTTTGGGTGATGACCTGTCAATGCAGGTTCATCAGTTGTAACCAATGTACAACTGGTGGGGGTTGTTGAGAGTAGAGAAGACTGTGCATGTAGAGGGGTGTATGTGGAAGTACATGGAAAATCTCTGTCCCTTCCCTTCAATTTCACTGGGAACTTAAAATTTATCTAAGACAAAGTCTTCATTAAAAATAATTTAAATGAAAGGAGAGAAACCCAAAGTCTTCTTATTGAAGTGCTTCTCCAACTTTCATGAGCACAAGACTCACCTAAATATCTTGTTCTGTGCAAAATCTGACTCAGTAGGTCTAGGGAGAAGCCCACGGTTCTGCCTCTAACAAGCTTTGGGTGACGCCGATGCTGCTGGTTGAGTGCAGAGGTTGTAGAGCATATTCCTCTGGGATTCCCAGACAGCAGCTATGTCTTCCAGTCACTGCTGCAGGCCTGTGCTTGGCAGATGCCTTGCATAGTTAGTTCTCAATAATGTTACAGACATTGGATCTTGTTAGTACAAGTGACTCAAAGGAACACGGGCTAAGGGAAATTTGTAACTTTGATCAGTGATTCTGTAGTTCCCTGAAGCCCCATCCTTCAAAGGCCAAACCAGAGCCTGGCATTCTCCTCTTTTCCCACCCCCACCCCCACAGCAGATTCCGATAATCCTTTCTCCTCGGTGAGCTTCTCCCCCCTAGACCCACCAGCTCTATCAATCCACAATTCACGCTGACAGATGTGTTCCAAAATAAGATCAAACTAACGAACACCTGGTAAATGCCGCTCAGCACCACATTACTCTTCCAAAGATTTTTATTTATTTTGCAGAGAAAAATCACATCCTCCCATGCTTCCCAGGTGGTTCAACAATAAAGAATCTGCCTGCCAATGCAGGAGACGCAGGAAATGCTGGTTTGATCCCTGGGTCAGGAAAATCCCCTGGAGGAAGGCATGGCAACCCACTCCAATATTCTTACCTGGAAAATCCCATGGACAGAGGAGCCTGGCGGACTCCAGTCCATGGGGTGGCAAGGAGTTAGACATGATTGAGCGTGCATATTGTGTATATTATGTATCACATGTATATTGTGATATTGGAGAAGGAAATGGCAACCCACTCCAGTATTCTTGCCTAGAGAATCCCAGGGACAGAGGAGCCTGGTGGGCTGCTGGCTATGGGGTCACACAGAGTCCGACATGACTGATGCAACTTAGCAGTAGCAGCAATGTTGTGATGTCTAAAGTTTCTTCCTTTACTTCGACTCCCCTCTTTGTTCTGGTAACCAAACAGCACTTGATTAGCCATCTGCAATAGCTCTGTGCATTTTTTCTCTTGTGCAGAGGTAGTTACTACTCTTAGGAATGGTTGCAGAGACCAGAGGCCAGAATTTCATTATCTCTATGGGGAAACATATGTATAAACTCAAGACAAAAATATGGCAGGCATTCAGAATTTCTTTTGTCTTTTTTTAAATCCCTTTATAAGCCACTTGTTTAGAGTTGGATCTAATTAGAGTACTTCAGAAATAAGGGCTTACTGTGTTGAGCCTATAAAGAAGTGGCTACTATTTTTTTAACCTGATCTTTCCTTATAATGCCCGAAAGGACAACACTATGTATTTTTGTATGACTGTCAAGGGACAAAGACAGCTCCAAATATTTGACCTAGATAAACAGATTACCATTCATTTCATCTGAAAATATAGGGATAATTAACTTGGACAACCATATAAACAGCAGGGGTCTCCTCTTGAGTGTCCATCTTCTTAAATCAGCAGATAGCCCCCCCAGAGGGCTGCCACAGCATGGCCATTCAGCTGCCTCTTACTGCTCTATTTCCCACTGTTGGAATGAACTGTGTGGTATTGTGGAAGGGACTCCTGGGCATTTCAGTCTTCTGGGGTTTATTCCTAAGTCCCAGTCCGCTCATGTTTATCCATTTGGTAAGTTTTATAATGAGCTTCATGGGTGGCACTAGTGGAAAAGAATCCACCTGCCAATGCAGGAGACATAAGAGATGAGGGTTCAATTCCGGGGTCTGTATGATCCCCTGGAGGAGGGCATGGCATCCCACTCCAGTATTCTTGCCTGGAGACCCTGATGGACAGAGGAGCCTGGCAGGCTGCAGTCTAAAGAGTCGGACATGACTGAAGCAACTTAGCATGCATGCTTGCAAGGTTTACAATGGATTCATTTGCTTGCGTTAATATTTTCCCCTTCACTTTGCAAAAGTTGGTGGTTTAGTCTGGCATTAGCCATTGAGCCCTTGGAGTCAAAGACAGCTGGGATCACAGTGTTATGGCAGACCTGAAGGGTCACTGTGCTAACTGCCATCCCATGCCTGATTTTTGTAGAATCCCTGCCAGTGGGCTTCACCATAGTCTGAGCTATCACCTGTGCAGGGACAGGTTGTTAGGTAGTCTTTGCAGTGTTCTTCTTACACAAAGGTTCTATGGAGTTTAAGCTGAAATCCATTTCTCTCTCTCTAGTTCATACCCTTTGACACAATGCAGAGAAAACAAAACGGAATCATTTCCTCTTATACCTGACAGGACCTTGGGTATTTTAAGCACCTGACTTGGTGTTCTTAGCAGATTGTCCTTCTGTCACAGGTTAGACGCTTCACCATTCTGGCCTCTCCTGTCTAAACAGGCTCCTAACTCAGCAACCTTCCTCAGGTTTGTGGCCCAGAGGTGGTGAAAGTGAAAGTGTTAGTCGCTCAGACATCTCTGAATCTTTATAACCCCATGGACAACCCAGTAGCCCAACAGGCTCCTCTATCCATGGAATTCTCCAGGCAAGAGAATGGAGTGGGCAGCCATTCCCTTCTCCAGGGGATCTTCCTGACCCAGGGATTGAACTCGGGTCCCTTGCACAGCAGGCAGTCTTTACCGTCTGAGCCACTGGAGAAGTACAGGTTTGCGGCCCCAAACTGGTACCAGGTTGGAATAGGACTGGCCTTCTGGAGCGGCTGTTGTCAACCTTGGTCGCATGTAGCAATCACCTGGACAACGCCTGTCTCCCCGCCCCGAACTGGGAGATGCTGACTTCATTGACCTGGGGTTTGCCCTGAGCCCCAAGATTAGTATAAACTTCTGGGAAAATCCCAAATGTAGCCGAGATTGAGAACCACTGCTCTGGAGTCTGTGCCAACCAGAGGCATTGCTGGCTGCCCAGGCTGAGTGCAGAGAAAGGATGAGAAGGCGGGAGAGTGGTGAGGGTCAAGGAGAGGCTGTAGCCTGTTGTTGAATGGGTGGGTCTCTCCAATAAGCTGAAACTCATACTTGTTTCTTGAGTTTTAGATTTTTCATCTTGAAGTTTTGTACATTGATACAAAACCAGTATGATCATGACTTAAGTTTCACAGTGAGCTTGCTGAGCTCATGTTTTTGTGTTTTATTTGTCATGTTTCTGGCAAATAATTTAATTTCTCTCTCTGGGATGTCATCACAAGACATCTGGGGACATGGGATGCAGGAGGATGTACGTCTCCATCCTGAGAGATCACTCCCCTCCCCCACCTCCATCACACCACGTATGATACTTGAGCAGCATCATTTGGTGCATGGTGAATTTGCTACACACTTAAATCCCAAGCTCTTTTTATTTCTAAGCATCTTATATTTTGGCAATTGTGCTTTTTTTTTTCAATTAAAAATTCACCTTTAATACTGATAAAGGCTAGGTGGGAGGATGTGGCTTATGTGTGCAATAGCATTGAGCTGCCCCATCCTGGACTCCAGAATTAGCCAGACTTTCCTGTGAGTCTAGAAGCAGTCTGGAAGAACCACAGACTTCCCACGTGGGGACTGTCTTATAAAACTTGCAGCTTGGAGCCACAGACCAAAAAGTGTGCTCTCTGCAGACACCTCCAAAAACAAATTGCATTTTAAAAGGAGAGAAAAAGAGGAAACTGCAGTGTTTTTGTTCAGTTGCCAAGTTGTGTCCAACTCTTTGCAACCCCATGGACTGCAGCACGCCAGGCTTCCCTGCCTGTCTCCCGAAGTTTGCTCAAACTCATGTCCATCAAGTCAGTGATGCCATCCAACCATCTCATCCTCTGTCACCCCCTTCTCTTCCTGCCTTCAATCTTTCCCAGCATCAGGGGCTTTTTCAGGGAGTCAGCTCTTCATATTGGGTGGCCAAAGTATTGGAGCTTCGGCTTCAGCATCAGTCCTTCCAATGAATATTCAGGGCTGATTTCCTTTAGGATGGACTGGTTGGATCTCCTTGCTGTCCAAGGGACTCTCAAGAGTCTTCTCCAGCACCTCAAGAGTCTTCTCCAGTTCGAAAGCATCAATTCTTCAGCACTCTGCCCTCTTTATTGTCCAACTCCCACATCTGTACATGACTACTGGAAAGACCGTAACCTTGACTATATGGACTGTATATATTTGACTATACAGAAGCTGGAATATGTTGACCTAATATGTGCCACATTCATGGTATTCACTGGCAATGTATGGTCTTATTTAACCTATACAATAATCCTGTGATGTGCCCATTATACAGATGAGGAAAATGGGACTCAGAGGTACCTGATCAGTGGGGTGTCAGGATAAAAATGAGAGTCATGCCCTTTCTACCACACCATAATGCAGAAGTAAGGAAGGCCCTACCTCCTATCCTATTGCATTTCATTGTGTTGCCTCGCTCTGGAGTTCCAGCCTTTCAATCGTTCTGTATCCTCTTTCTTTAATTTCAACTCCTTTTTAAATATTTAATCCTCTAACCTAGCCATGCACTTGCTAGGTTAGGAAAACCTACTCCCCTGTCTTGAGATGCAGAACACTTGGAAGACACTCATCTTGTTTGAGCAATTTGCTCTATAAGGTAGTAAGCCAGACCATATGCTTGTGAAACTAATTGATCCTATATTCTTGACCCTGTGCATGAAAAGTAGAAAGAGAAAGGGATGTTTTTTCCCCTGAGTGTGTCTGAATGATTTATATAAGTAGTCCCCAACTTGAAACAGGCAAGCTGATTTGCAAGGCAGGTGTTTGATCATTTAAAGATATATTTTGCCCTGGAAATAATATTTTCTCTTCTGGCTATCTGCATTGCCTTTTTAACCTGTGGAATACTATATATGGTGATAAAAATACTATTCCACCTCTGTATGAGTATACTGTGGATTATTGTATTCCTGTCTTCCCCCAGAGTGGCAAAGAGCTTTTTTAGGTCTCTGGAAGATCACAGACCTGTTATGCTCATTAAACATGCCCAATAATGAGTTCTTGACATTCATAAATCCAGCAAGTATTTTCCTGATGAGAGGCAAACTGTTTTAATGGAACACAGAACCAGACTTCAGAACTGCAGCACATTCAAGATGCAGGTACTCCTTTCTCATCCTGTCAGTTTCATGCCAAACTTACTGGCATTTAAGGATCATTATGGAGCATTTTGGGCTTCCCTGATAGCTCAGCTGGTAAAGAATCTGCAATGCAGGACACCCCGGTTTGGTCCTGGGTGGGGAACATCACCCTTGGGGAGAAGGGATAGGTTACCCACTCCAATATTCTTGGGCTTCCCTAGTGGCTCAGTTGGGAAAAAATCTGCCTGCAGTGCTGTAGACCTGGCTTCGATCCCTCGGTTGGGAAGATCCCCGGAGGAGGGCATGACAACCTGTTCCAGCATTCTTGCCTGGAGAATTCCATGGACAGAGGAGTCTGGCGGGTTTCAGTCCATGGGGGTCATATAGGTCAGACACTACTGAGTGACTAGGCACAGTGCAGCATATGGAGCATTCTGGGGCTTCCCAGGTGGCGTGAGTAGCATTTTGGAGCAGAATTGTGTCTCAATACAATGGACTGTTTTTAAAAATCCCTTTGCATGTGAATACCCACTTCTTCACTTTTCTGCACATGCTTTGGAATGCAAAGGGTCCCTTCCTGCACTTACCTGCCTTTCTCTGAGGCTGGTTCCACTGGCTTTGACATTTATAAAAGTCTCGACTGCTTACCCAGCAATTTTGACAGTGGGTGGCTCTTTGGGAAAGGGCTAATTAAAAATGGAATTAAAATGGATGGTAATAGTAAATGGCTCTTTAAGTAGAATGACCTGACTGGGGCTATTTTCCCAGGAGGCTGAAAGGGGTCCAGCTGTGAGGCTCTGCACAAGACCTTGAACCTCCATTCCTCTGCTCTCACTCACTCTGATCTGCTCTCCTCTCTCAGCAAAGCATGTAGACTCTGCCTGAGTTGAAAGGTGCTGCCTGTGTATATGAGATTTCCAAGCACATGAAGCCATGCATTTCTAAGTTTCAGGCTTGATTTCTGATAGACTGCTCATGCCATTCCATCAATCCAGCCCAGCTGGGGCCCTGGTCAGAAAGTTCATGCAGCCTTAGAGATGCAGATGATGGCTATGTATGCATGTGTGTGTGTGTGTAACTAAAGGTGTATACATGTAGAATCCACATGAATGCTACAGGAACAGCTGGCCGCATTTGGGACAATTCCTGTGGGCTAGACTCTGGTGACAAAAGGATGGAAAGATACAGTTCTTGCCTCTGTTACAGTGAGAGATAATAAAGGTGGCTTTCAAGTGCAGTGGAATACAGGAGAGGGAACCCTTAGAAGTCAGGCTTCACAGAGGAGCTAGAGTTTTGGGCTCCCCAGGTGGCTCAGTGGTAAAGAATTCACCTGCCAATGCAGGAGATGCAGGTTTGATCCCTGAGTCAGGAAGATCCCCAGGAGGAGGAAATGGCAGCCCACTCTAGTATTCTTGCTTGGGAAGTCCCATGGACAGAGGAGTCTAGAGTGTTACAGTCCATGGGGTTGAGAAGAGTCGGACAGGACTGAGCACAGAGAGAGAGTACAATGTGGGTAGGCAAGCAAACTGGGAAAGGCGTTCCAGGCAGAGGGAAGCATGTGTGTCACAGGAGCGTGCGACAGTATATGAGATCTGGAAGATGCAAGTACTCTGATGTCTGAGCCGAGCATACAAGAAGAAGACAAGACAGAGAGGTGGGTGGGGGTCCCACCTGGAAAGCCTTGGGTGTCATGCCGTCCTGTTTGTCTTATACTCTAGGCAGTGGGAAGCTTCTGAAAAGTTTCAGGCTGGGGAAAAGACACAGCGTGGCTTGTGGGGCATCAAAGCTGAGGCATGTACACTAAAAATAATCCCAAATCAGAGGGAAGTAGGATTTTTTTCTTCATCACTGGAAAAGTAAAAATAAAATAAAGCTCTTACCTCAGCGTTGGGGAGATCTCTCTGCTTTTCCTCCGGAAGTACAGCTTCATCTTCTCCTTTGTGGTTTGTGTGCTTTCTGAATCTGCTCTCAGAAGGGAAGCTGCCAGATGGCTCACGTCCCACCCGCTGTCCCAGGCACGCTTGCACGTCGGGGTTGATGGATGACCTCGCCCTCGTCTGTCTGACCTCTGCTTCGCCACCTTCCCCTCTGTGTGGACCATCGCGCGTGGAGATTCATGAGCCCCCTTGAGAGCAGACCACTCCTCCTCAATCACTTGTCAGAGGAACTGAGAGGCCGCTACTTAGCGGGACATTAGAAACAGCTTTAGTAGTTTGAACTTTGACCTCAGTGAGTTGTGATCACTCTCAAGTTGGGTCTTTCTCTTCTGCCCTTTGTTCCTTTTCTTTCTTTCCTTTTTGCTCCCCCCCATCCCCTGCTTTTTTTTCCTTCGCTGTTTCCTTAGCTTTTGTGAAGTTTGTAGGTTGAATGAACCTGGTCAGGAGGAAGCGAGCCCTTCTGCTTGTTGCAGCTTTTTCTCCTAAGGAAAATCTAGTATTGTGATGAGGGGGTTGAACAAGTCATCCAGCCCTTGTCTCCCCATCTGAGGGAGTTGTTGGAACCATCCTACAAGGTTCCTGCTCAGTCCTCACCCAAGAGTATGCAGGGCGCTTACTGACAGTTTAAGTGTAAGGTTCTCGTGGGTGCTGATGGGAAGAAAGAACAGGAAGGACGAAGCACAGTAGCTCAGAATGAATAGGACCGCAGAGGAGAGTGGGTGAGGGGAGGGGTGCAGAGGGGAGAGAAGGATGAGAATGGAGAGGCTGACAGTCTGGGAGTGGAAAGGAAAAGGGAGAATCAACCGAGAAGAAACACATGGTGTCTGGAGGGGTGTAGAAAAGACAAGACAGGACTTCCCTGAGTGATCCAGTAGTTAAGAATCTGCCTGCCAATGCAGGGGACACAGTTTTGATCCCTGGTCCAGGAAGGAAGATCCCACGTGCCTTGGAGCAACTAAGCCCGTGGGCCACAACTACTGAGCCCGTGCTCGGCAACAAGAGAAGCCCCCGCAGTGAGAAGTCCACAGGCTGCAACTAGATTCGCCCTCGCTCACTACAGCTAGAGAAGGCCTGAGTGCCGCATCAAAGACCCAGGGCAGCCAAAAGTAAATAAATAACTTTTTTTAAAAAGGATAAGACAAAACAAAAACATGAAAAGATGCTCAACATCACTCATTATCAGAGAAATACAAATCAAAACCACAATGAGGTACCATCTCATGCCAGTCAGAATGGCTGCTATCCAAAAGTCTACAAACAATAAATGCTGGAGAGGGTGCGGAGAAAAGAGAACCCTCTTACACTGTTGGTGGGAATGCAAACTAGTTCAGCCACTATGGAGAACAGTGTGGAGATCCCTTAAAAAACTGGAAATAGAACTGCCATACAACCCAGCAATCCCACTGCTGGGCATACACCCCGAGGAAACCAGAATTGAAAGAGACACGTGTACCCCAATGTTCATCGCAGCACTGTTTACAATAGCCAGGACATGGAAGCAACTTAGATGTCCATCAGCAGATGAATGGAAAAGAAAGCTGTGGTACATATACACAATGGAGTATTACTCAGCTATTAAAAAGAATGCATTTGAATCAGTTCTAATGAGGTGGATGAAACTGGAGCCTATTATACAGAGTGAAGTAAGTCAGAAAGAAAAACACCAATACAGTATACTAATGCATATATATGGAATTTAGAAAGATGATAACGATGACCCTATATGCGAGACAGCGAAAGAGACACAGATGTAAAGAACAACAGACTTTTGGACTCGGTGGGAGAAGGCGAGTGTGGGATGATTTGAGAGGGTAGCATTGAAACGTGTATATTATCATATGCGAAGCAGGTTGCCGGTCCAGGTTGGATGCATGAGACAGGGTGCTCAGGGCTGGTGCACTGGGATGACCCTGGGGGATGGGATGGGGAGGGAGATGGGAGGGGGGCTTGTGGGTGGGAGACACGTGTGCCTGTGGCTGATTCATGTCGATGTTTGGCAAAAACCACTACAATATTGTAAAGTAATTAGCCTCCAGTTAAATAAATTTTTTTTAAAAAGGACAAGACAAATCGGGTTCTCTTGACACATCCGCTGACACTCATAGAGTGGCTCCGTGGAGAGCGGTGCAGACTGCAATGTTGTGGCAGCCGGTCACATCTGACTCTGATGCTAGTTGCCGGGACCTCAGTGTCAGCTCCTGGAGGTGGGGAACTTAATGCCCTCATTCTCTCTCCCCCATCAGTCATACCCTGCAGGACCCAGTGCTACTCAGCCAGCCCAAGGGTCTGCGGCAGTCACTTCAAGCCTTTTGGTTCACAAAATGATGCGCTTGGGGTTTTTACCCAGTTTCACAGGGATGGGAGAATATTCTCTGAGTCCTGGGACTTGTCCTTATGATTATTTTCTTTAAATAGAGTTCAGTTCAGTTCAGTCACTCAGTCATGTCCAGCTCTTTGCGACCCCATGGACCACAGCACACCAGGCCTCCCTGTCCATCATCAACTCCTGGAGTTTACCCAAACTCATGTCCATTGAGTCGGTGATGCTATCCAACCATCTCATCCTCTGTCGTCCCCTTCTCCTCCTGCCCTCAATCTTTCCCAGCATCAGGGTCTTTTCAAATGAGTTGGCTCTTCGCATCAGGTATCCAGAGTATTGGAGTTTCAGCTTCAACATCAGTCCTTCCAATGAACACTCAGGACTGATCTCTTTGCAGTCCAAGGGACTCTCAAGAGTCAACAGAGGAGCAGCTTAAAACAGCCTTCTGCCCATCTGCTTTCATAACAGTTTTGTTTTATTACTTTATTTTTAAATTTTTTATTTTAATTGGAGGATAATTACTTTACAGTATTGTGACGGTTTTTGCCATACATCAGTCTGAATTGGCCATAGGTGTACATGTGTCCCCTCCATCTTGAACTCCCCTTCCCAGCTCACCCTGTCCCTCCAGGTTGTGACAGATCTTTGTACATCAAACTGGCTATCTCTCTTAAATATGGGGTCATGTATGTTTCAATGCTATTCTCTCAAATCATCCCGTCCTCTTCTTCCTGTTTTAATTTACGACTGGGGCGTACAGCCCATCTCCTGTGTGACCAGGCTACCGTGGAGCCAGTCACCCTCCAGGTAAAGCACCAGGCAGGGAGAACTGCGAGTCAACAGTGGAAAGTGTGTTGGCTGTGCTGAGATGCTCCACCCACAAGTAATTGCTATCCTGTTTTTTAAACGTCTCTTCAGGATGGGCAGACACTCAGCCAGGAGAGCCATGGGGGTATCCCTGCCTGTTGATGAGTCCTCATGCCAGGACATTTATTAAATATTTGGAATATCACCCCTGGATGTGGGGTTCGGGCTACAGACGTGCATGATCACAGCTTCTCCTTTGATTGAGCTGGTACTTGGGCTGTGGGATTTTTTTGTTTGTTTGTTTATTTTTAGTTAAAGGATAATTGCTTTACAATATTGTGTTGGCTTCTGCCATACATCAACATGAATCAGCTGTGTGCCATGCATAGTAGTTCAGTTGTGTCTGACTCTTTGCGATCCCATGGACTGCAGCCCGCCAGGCTCCTCTGTCCATGGGGATTTTCCAGGCAAGAGTACTGGAGTGGGTTGCCATGACCTCCTCCAGGGGATCTTCCCAACCCAGGGGTTGAACCCAGGTTTCCCTCATTGCAGGTGGATTCTTTCCTGTCCGAGTCACCAGGGAAGCCCTATATATATATATGTCATCTCCCTCTTGAACCTCCTTCCCACCTCCCACCCCATCCCACCCCTCTTGGTTGTTACAAAAAGTTGCATGGAAGCATATGTAAAATACAGAGCCAATGCAAATTTGCCGTGACTCAAGGAACTCAAACTGGGGCCCTGCAGGATGTTTTAACATCTGAATTTAACCATGGCCCTCTCAGAGGGGAGGGAGTACAGGTCCCACCCACTCACCCACCTTCCCCACCCCCACTCTGCCGGTTGTGCCCCTTGGAATCCACGCCCCTTGTGCTGTTTACAGGCTTCCCTCTCTTTTTTTGGAAGGCAAGTGCTCCAAATTCAGGCTCTGAATAGACAGAGGATTAAAGGCTTTTGAAATCAAAACTAGGTCTTCAAAGCTGCCAGCGATGGCCAAGGATTTCCCGCCTGGAGCATGGGTCCCAAGCCCAGCCCAGCCCAAAGCTCCCAGATGCCGCGGAAGGCCCATTTCCTTCATGCCTCGAGGTCTGTGCTGTCTGAGGGTCTCAGACTCAAACCCCACCAAGCAGGCATGGCCGGAGGGAGGCAGCTTCTGTGCCTTGGAGACCCTGCAGGATATGGGGTGTGTGTCCCTTACCTGGGATTCTCCAGCACACGCTGTCGGTCCGGCCTCTGTGCGTGCTGCATGCAGGTCTGATTCTGAGTCACGTGGGTTCTTTCTGAGTTTGGGTCACTGGCCTGAGTGATGAGCATCAGACCCATGGACTCACATGTGCCATGCGTGCCCTGTGCTATTTGCTCCCCGGCCATCTGGAAGCCATTAGTGTTGGGACGGTTGCAGTCGTTTACTCTGCTCTCATGTTGCGAGAGGCGCAGCCTGGCAAGGCCCTGGTCCTAGGAGCCAGGGGCCCTTGGCTTTCTGTCAGAGTTCCAGCATCAGCCCCAGTGCAGCCCTGCCCTGCAGGCCGCCATCCAGTCCCCTTCTCTCCCTTCCCTTTCCTCCCATCTTGGACCCTAAGAGCAGTGACTCTTATAGGGGGAACCTGGCCTCTCTCTTCATTCCACTTCTTGTCTGCTTTGCAGTTTTGAAAGGAAAGGGGTGCAACTAAGTCACTTTTTAAAGAGCCCCTAGTAGGGAACTTCCCTCTTGGCCCAGTGGCTAAGACTCCATTCTCCCAGTGCAGGGGGTCAGGGTTCAACACCTGGAGAGGGAACTAGATCCTGCATGCTTCAATTAAAGATCCCACAACTAAGACCTAGTGAAACCAAAAAAAAAAAAAAAAATATATATATATATATATAGTGTTTTTAAAAAGCCCCCAGGAAAGATGTTGCATTTCACATTGTGTAGATTTCATAAAAGGAATACCCCAGGAGGGTCCTCAGAAGAAATCAGGACTCAAGACTGTAGACACTTAAAGTCATGCTAATTTTATTCCTAGTTTTTTAAGGAATCTCCATACTGTCTTCCACAGTTTCTGTATCAATTTACATTCCCACCAACAATCCCACTACTAGCATATACCCTGAGGAAACCAAAATTGAAAAAGACATGCACCCCAGCATTTTTGCAGCACTATTTACAATACATAGGACATGGCAGCAACCTAGATGTCCACCAACAGATAAAGGGATAAAGATGCTGTGGTACATATATACAATGGAATATTACTCAGCCATTAAAAAGAGTGCGCTTGAGTTAGTTCTAATGAGGTGGATGAACCTAGAGCCCCTTATACAGAGTGAAGTAAGTCACAAAGAGAAATACAAATATCATATATTAACGGATATATATGGAATCTAGAAAGATGGTACAGATGAACCTATTTGCAGGGCAGCAGTGGAGACAGAGACATAGAGAACAGACTATGGACATGGGCAGTATTGGCAGGGAAGAAGCAGACCGTGGGACAAGTGGAGAGAGTAGCATGGAAACATATACACCACTGAATATAAAATAGATAGCCAATGGGAATTTGTTGTATGACTCAGAGAACTCAAACCAATGCTCTGTAACAACCTAGAGGGGTGGGAAAGGGTGGGATGTGGGAGGCAGGTTCAAGAGGAAGGGGATATATGTATACCTATGACTGATTCATGTTGCTGTATGGCAGAAGCCAACACAATATTTTAAATCTATTATCCTCCCATTAAAAATTGGAGGATAATTGCTTTTTTATTGTTAAATAAATTTATTTAAAAAATAATAAAGTCATGCTAATAACTGCATCATAATAATAGCTGCCTGTGTACTTGGCAATGTGCTCGGAGCTGCATTTGCCTCACACTAATCCTAGTAATAGCCCTCTGGACAGGGACACCGAGTTTCAGAGTTAAGCAGCTGGAGGTGTTTGCAGCTTCAAAGCCCATACCCTCTGCATTTGGAAGTTCATGCCCCATTTAGGCCCAGGTGGGGTGGAAGCCTCGGCAGACAGAGGAGCAGAGAAGGAACACACATCTGTAGTTCATGCTAGATAGTCCAGTCGTGAGTTTTTCTAAGGAAGCAAAATGATCTTTTGAAAGGAAACTCACGCAGTCTGTCTGTTCTTGCCAACTCCACTCCAGTACAACCTGCCAAAAACAGCCGAACCTTGTTTTGGGTATGAAAGCAGCTGTTATAATAAACTCCTCTACTCTGCCTCTCTTTCCTGTTATGGTGGAATGACTGTTTAAAGTAAATGTCTCCAATACTCGGATTTTCTGGGGTCATGAAAACATTTTTTAATTGGCAGGCTCTGCTACATTTTTTGGTCAAGTTAGGAAGTAAACAGAATGCCACACGCCATTTCAGATCCATGCAGTAGAAATGTTTCTGAATTCTGCAGACCTGGTCCCCTAATCCCCACCCACTTGGGCTGGAGCTTTCTTTGGCTTGGAGCTTATTCCAGAATGAATGGATTTCTGCCCTTTCTTCTGTCCCAGGACTTCCAAAGCAGAACAAGGGAAGTGAGTGCAGAAAACATAAGAGTCAGATGGGTTTGAATCCTGGTTCTGCCAACCACTAGTGTATGACCTCAAGGTTACACTGAGCCTCAACTTTTTATTTCTGTAAAATGGATACTATAGGGACTTCCCTGGTGGTCCAGTGGTTAAGGCTTCAGCTTCCAATCCAGAGGGTACAGGTTCAATCCCTGCTCAGGGAGCTAAGATCCCACATGCCTCAAAGCCAAAAACTAGAACATAAACAACAGAAGCAATATTGTAACAAATTCAATAAAGACTTAAAAAAATTTTAATAAAAAATTTAAAAATGCATATTATAATACAAACTACTCATTAGGTTTGTATGGAGTTTAAAACAAAAATAAAATAATAGCAAATGTTTACATAATTCTTATTATATGCTCTGTGCTTTTCAGGGGTTTTATGTGTCTTTCATTTAATCTCCTCAACAACCCTGTTTGGTATCCACTGCGCTGGTCATATTCTAGCCATACAGTAGAGAGTACAGCTCACAAAATCTCTGTCTACATGAAACTTACATTCTTGTTGAGGGGGGGGGGTACAAAAGATAAGTAGATCAGATTGTTGTTATCGTTGTTCAGTTGCTCAGTGATATCCGACTCTGCGACCCCATGGACTGCAGGCTTCCCTGTCCTTCACTGTCTCCCGGAGCTTGCTCAAACTCATGTCCATTGAGTCAGTGATGCCATCCAACCATCTCATCCTCTGTTGACTCCTTCTCCTCCTGCCCTTAGTCTTTCCCAGCATCAGGGTCTTTTGCAATGAATCAGCTCTTCGCATCAGGTGCCCAAAGTATTGGAGTTTCAGCTTCAGTGTCAGTCCTTCCAGTGAATCTTCAGGGTTGGTTTCCTTTAGGATTGACAGGTTTGATCTCCTTGCAGTCCAAGGAACTCTTAAGAGTCTTCTCCAGCACCACAGTTTGAAGGCATCAATTCTTCAGTGCTCGGCCTTCTTTATGGTCTAACTCTCACATCAGTAAATCAGATAGTGTGTTAAATGGTGAGAAGTGCTCTAGAGAAAAATAAAATAAGAAAGGGAGATGGGGAGCGGCAATTTTCAAAAGGTTAATCAGGAAAAACCTCTCTAACAAGGTGATGGTTGAGTAAAGACCTGTAAAAAGTAAGAGAGGAAGAGAGAGAGAGCTGCGGGTTACCTAAGGGACAGAGTCCTAGGCAGAGGAAACAGTAAATGCAAAGGCCCTGGGGCCATGTGTCTGGTATGTTCAAGGTGCAGTGTGGCTGGAGCGGGAGTGAGCCGCAGAGTAGCTGAGGTCAGAGAGGGAAGGTCTGGAGAGAAGATGGGCCTTGTGGGCTCTTCATCTCCATGAGGTGAGAAACTACTAGAAGAACTTGAGCAGAGGGGAGACATGATCATGATGAAGTCAGATGTGTAGAAAGGACACTTCTGATTCATTCATCACAGCTGCTGCTCCTGCTGTTGGTTCCCACGAGGACAGCTGCCAACTTTTTGAGACTGTTTAAGTAGGACATTTCTTAACAGGACATCTGGCCCTCCACTGTCAGTGATGGACTTGCTGATTTTCAACAACAGATGAACTTTCCCCAACTCCTCTTGTATCCACGTCCAGCCTCCTCCTCTCTTCTGGATGATTCTGTCCTTTGCTGTCTCTCTGCATTGGGTTGTCTTGATGATGCTACTTAAGTGTCTCCATAGACAACTGTGGTCTACACTTGTGATTCGTATGTTGTTGTGTTGAGTTAGTTATTGGGATCAGGGACTTGCAAGTAAGTATTGCTTGGGCTGCACAATCAAGAGAATCAACAGGGAGGAAAGGTGAGAGAGGATTTTTGTCCATGGAATTGCCCCTCCGTCCTATTCCATGGGGGATAGAAGTGTGTCTGTATGACCGACAACTTACCAACACCGATCTGTTCTTGTGGGGAAGGACTATAACATCCTTATACATTCCCTAAGAGGTCAAGCATCACTAGTTCTGAGCCCCATGTCTGTGAGTTGCAACTGAAGCCCATGGATCTCTTGAAATTGTGTCCAAATGGATGTCTGTGCACATTTTTGTGGGGCTAGGTCATAGTGTTCATGTTTTTACAGATTAAAAATCTGTAAAATCTGTATTTGACAAATATTGCTTATAGTGTTCCCAAGATAGAAGGATAAATTATGGTCCCTAAGAAGATGTCTTTTCAAGGTCCTCAAGGTGTACCATCACTCAAGTTCTGTTTTGCCTCCTTGCTCAGTGACTAAGTCTCCAGGAATTCACTCTCTGTATTAGATCATTTGTTCTCATATGCTCTTCATTGCCTTTGAAACACCTCCAATTCTAGCAATGCTTTACATGAGCCAAGTGGTTTGAAACAGCAGCCTAGGCCTGAGGTATTTGGAAGACCACCCTCCCAATCCCCTTGGGTCCTTGGTAGAGCAGGGCCCACACACTAGACAAGGTCCAGGCTCAGAAGGGGAGCTAAGAGGGGGATTTAACAGGGAGGCCTAGCGACTTTGCATAGTATGGTGATAGAAATATGCATTCCTAGTCACATGGCCGCGCACTGGCCTCTTCTGCAGTTGGAGGCAAGGCATACACCTGCTGTGTCTGTTGTCTGATGCTCCCCTGTGCATGTGCCATGAAGCGCACTGGGCGGAGATGATGCGGGTGGGGTGGAGGGGGGAATGGGGGGGGCATTCCTGGGCACTAGAGTTCTACCATGGTAATCAGTTCCTCCCAGTTCAGGGAAGCCCTCAAGGGCTTCTTAGCTGGGACTTAGGAAGTCAACAAAAGGATTGTCGAGAATGACTGATCCCATGCCCTGGAATGCAAAGCCTGCACAGTTGGTGGTACTTAATTATATACAATAAACTAGGAAGGACATACAGTGGGTTTTGATATCAGGTTCCAGTTGCTCCTCACTAAGGACCTGGTAGAAACCCTTCATCAGTGTGGCTAAGGAAATAGTCCCAGTCTTGTCTGACTCCGGCTGTATGTCCACACCACCTCCCCGCACCTTTCCTCTCGCTGGGTGTCTGCTCCTCCTGTCTCGGCTGCAAGCATCTGCAGACCCCCTTACTGATCACTGTGGAGGGGGAAAGGTGACTGTCAGAAGCATGCAGAGAAATTTCATATTTTTCATCAAGATGGGAAGTTAGGAGGAAACCGATGAAAAGTGCCCTGGCTACGGATTCTGTCTTTGTGCCCATCCACCACCACCGCCAACAGGTTTTGTCCTCGTCACAGGGGAGACATGGTCTGGGCTCCTCTCTGACTTGAATGAACTATTCAGAGGTAAACTGAGGCATATGAAGAATGTTAAGAGTTTATTTGAACAAAAACCCATTCTACTCTGGGGGCACCAAACCAGAAGTGGTTGAGAGCATTCTGTCTGGCAGGAGTTGTGGCAGGACTTACAAGAAGAAGGTGCAGATGCAAAGACAGAAAGTTATTGATCTGCCCTAGCTTAAAAAGCCTGAAAAGTGAATGTGTTCAGTCACTAAGTCGTGTCTGACTCTTTGTGACCCTATGGACAGCAGCCCGCCAGGCTCCTCTGTCCATGGGATTCTCGAGGCAAGAATACTGGAGTGGGTTGCCATTCCCTTCTCCAGGGGATCTTCCCAACCCAAATCAAACCCAGGTTTCCCACACTGCAGGCAGATTCTTTGCCACTGAGTCACCTGGGAAGGTGTGCAGGTATAATACCTTAATATGGAAGCAGGTTGGCCATTTGGTAAATAAGAATCCCCGCATTTTGACAGTGGATCTTAGTATTGGCACTCATTTCTTTGCCTGCCATGCTGGTTTAATTTTGCCCTAGGTGTCATATAATAATTTACATGACTATTGTGTAGATACTCCTTTCATGTTCTAGTTTGCTTGTCCTTCACTCTCTAGAAACCACTTTTTATCATCAGAAATTATCTGTATCACCTCTGTGCTCCAGTGAACAAATCATAGACACTTCACCTCAGGGTTTCCCAGCTTGTTGGGACAAGAATGACTTGATGGTAGGAACCTTACTTACAGTCTATTTTGTTAAAGCCTGTCGTTGCTTACTTTCATTTCCCTGTGGCCACAGCTCTCCCTGTTCTGTTCTTTCTTTTTTTGTTGCTGTTTAGTCGCTAAGTCATGTCCGACTCTTTGCAACCCCATGGGCTGTAGCACACCAGGCTTCCCTGTCCTTCACTATCTCCTGGAGCTTGTTCAAACTCTTGTCCATTGAGTTGGTGATGCCATCCAACCATCTCATCCTCTGTCACCCCCTTTTCCTCCTACCCTGTTTTTCCCAGCATCAGAATCTTTTCCAGTAAGTCAGTTCTTCACATCAGGTAGCCAAAGTATTTGAGCTTCAGCTTCAGCATCAGTCCTTCCAGTGAATTTTCAGGGTCGATTTCCTTTAGGATTGACTGATTTGATCTCTTTACTGTCCAAGGGACTCTCAAGTCTTCTCCAGCACCGCAGTTTGAAAGCATCAGTTCTTTGGTGCTAAGCCTTCTTTATGGTCCGACACTCACATCTGTACATGATTACTGGAAAGACCATAGCTTTGACTATACTGCCTCAGACAACCTATTCTGTCTAGATAATCACAAGCCTTTGCTCTTTTCTTAAAAAAAGATCTTGTCTCCATCCCCTACTCTGTGATTCTTCCCATCCTCCCCTGGGCCTATACAGCAGAAGCCATTAAAAGAAGGGGCCTTCTCAGAGCCCCAGGGTCCACTTGGAGCCCCTGACGTTTCCAACTCCATTTGGATAAACATTTCTCTTCAGTGCTTTGTGCCCCTGAGTGGGATGTGTGTCTGGGAAGTAAGCAGGAGTAGAAACAGACAGATCTTCCCGCCAAGCTCAAAGTTCGGAAGATTAACTCCTAGGTAACAGTCCTATGGATAAAAATTAATAAAAATGCAATCATACAGTCAGTTGGGTACACTGTCTACCCTAATAAATTAGTACATCTAATTTTATAAGCACTGTCATAACCATGGCTGTGAGTGGGATTTTCCGTTTTACTGTAGTATATGTTCCTCTTCCTTACTAGGTGTTGTTTATTAGGTGGTGCTTCCCCTAAGTGCTGTATAAAGGGACAGATTGTTTCAGGGCAACCAGTTGGTTGTATTTACAGGTGGCTGGTTGTCTTGACTAGTTCTGCAGCTGTAACACAACTGCTTTCCAGCAGGAAGGAGCATCGCAAAGGAGCTGGAGCTGTGCAGTCCAGACTTCATCTGATTCCACATTTAGCAATGGATATTTTGTAAATCACTGAATCCTTCTTTTTCAGTTCCTCTCCAAGGCCACGCATAACGTGAAGTCAATGAAATAGTGCTCTCTTTGTGCTCATGAGATGATACTGCTGGCCTGTCATCAGTAGGACCTGAGGTTCAAGTGGCTTTTCCATCAGTAAGGTTGGGAACCTTGGCTCCCTCAAGAAGGAAGAGCAATGCTCAGGCCTCATTCTAGAAGGTGGCTGGGTGCATCCTTGGTCTGCCAGTAAAGCCCGTCCCTGCATCACATGGTGGAGTAGTGAAAGTAAAAGTCTATCAGTCATGTCCAACTCTTTATGACCCCATGGACTGCAGCCCACCAGGTTCCTCTGTCCGTGGAATTCTCCAGACAAGAATACTGCCTTGGTAGCCATTCCCTTCTCCAGGGGATCTTCCTGACCCAGGGATTGAACCTGAGTCTGTTACATTACAGGCAGATTCTTTACCAACTGAGCCACCAGGGAAGCCCATATCACATTGTATAGTGGCCACTAAAGACAACAACATCTTAACCAACAGGGACTGCTTTACAGTAAGAGATTTTATTTTATTTTATTTTTTTATCTCCTAAAGATAGAAACTTTTTAAAGTGTTTATTTTTAAAAACTGTTGGTTTTTTAAAATAGAATTCAAGCAAGATTTACAAATTGTTATTTGGTTGATACATTTCTTAAACCTCTTTTGATCGGGACACATCTTCTTATTTATTTATTTATTTAATATAAATTTACTTATTTTAATTGGAGGCTAATTACTTTACAATATTGTATTGGTTTTGCTATACAATGACATGAATCCACCACGGGTGTACATGTGTTCCCCATCCTGAATCCCCCTCCCACCTCCCTCCCCATCCCATCCCTCTGGGTCATTCCAGTGCACCAGCCCTGAGGATCCTGTATCATGCATTGAACCTGGACTGGTGATTCATTTCACATATGATAATATACATGTTTCAATGCCATTCTCCCAAATCATCCCACCCTTGCCCTCTCCCACAGAGTCCAAAAGACTGTTCTATACATCTGTGTCTTTTGCTGTCTCGCATACAGGGTTATTGTTACCATCTTTCTAAATTCCATATATATGCGTTAGGATACTGTATTGGTGTTTTTCTTTCTGACTTACTTCACTCTGTATAATAGGCTCCAGTTTCATCCACCTCCTTAGAACTGATTGAAATGTATTCTTTTTAATGGCTGAGTAATACTCCATTGTGTATATGTACCACAGCTTTCTTATCCATTCATCTGCTGATGGACATCTAGGTTGCTTCCATGTCCTGGCTATTGTAAACAGTGCTGCGATGAACATTGGGGTACACGTGTCTCTTTCAATTCTTGTTTCCTCGGGGTGTATGCCCAGAAGTGGGTTTGCTGGGTCCTATGGCAGTTCTATTTCCAGTTTTTTAAGGACTCTCCACACTGTTCTCCATAGTGGCTGTACTAGTTTGCATTCCCACCAACAGTGGAAGAGGGTTCCCTTTTCTCCACACCCTCGCCAGCACTTATTGCTTGTAGACTTTTGGATAGCAGCCATTCTGACTGGCATGAGATGGTACCTCATTGTGGTTTTGATTTGCATTTCTCTGATAATGAGTGATGTTGAGCATCTTTACGTGTTTGTTAGCCATCTGTATGTCTTCTTTGGAGAAATGTCTGTTTAGTTCTTTTGGCTCATTTTTTGATTGGGTCATTTATTTTTCTGCAATTGAGCTGCAGGAGTTGCTTGTATATTTTTAGATTAATTCTTTGTCAGTTGCTTCATTTGCTATTATTTTCTCCCATTCTGAAGGCTGTCTTTTCACCTTGCTTATAGATTCCTTTGTTGTGCAGAAGCTTTTAATTAGGCCCCATTTGTTTATTTTTGCTTTTATTTCCAATATTCTGGGAGGTGGATCATAGAGGATCCTGCTGTGATTTATGTCAGAGAGTGTTTTGCCTATGTCTTCCTCTAGGAGTTTTATAGTTTCTGGTCTTAGTTTAGATCTTTAATCCATTTTGAGTTTATTTTTGTGTATGGTGTTAGAAAGTGTCCTAGTTTCATTCTTTTACAAGTGGTTGACCAGTTTTCCCAGCACCACTTGTTAAAGAGATTGTGTTTTCTCCATTGTATATTCTTGCCTCCTTTGTCAAAGATAAGGTGTCCATAGGTGCATGGATTTTAAAGAATAATTTAAAGAATAATAAGCAATGAACCCACACTATATTCTAAACTATATACAGGTTTCTGGGAGTTTATGTAAACCGATAGGTGCTGCATAGTAGAAATAAAATATATGAATGACTCCCTGGTGGGTGATCCTGCTATTAATTCTAAATTCCACCTTCGCTGGAGTACTGGGGAAAATCCTGAGCTGGGTGCAGATTGGACATTGTTGTGAGAAACTTGTCCAAAGCCTCTTCTTCTTTCAGTCTGTTAAACCAATTTACAACCCTAATTAGGAGTGTTGGGCCATTTGGGCAATAAAATTAATTTCTTTGAGCATGAAATACAATTAAATGATTTTATCCTAAGCACTACATACTGTCTCTCAGTTGTGTCCGACTCTTTATGACCCCATGGACTACAGCCCACCAGGCTCTTCTGTCCATTGAATTCTGCAGGCAAGAATACTGGAGTGGGTTGCCTTTTCCTCCTCCAGGGGATCTTCCTGACCCAGGGATTGAACCCGTGTCTCCAGCACTGGCAGGCAGTTTCTTTATTACTGAACCATCTTTAAAATGTGAGGAGATATAAGCAGCTGGAGTAAGCTGGCTCCAGCTCAGCCCTGAGAAATGATGGGAAATCATGAATTTGATTTTCGCTTTGGAAATGCTTTTTAAAAAGCATCTCTACTGTCTGAAGAAAGTCACTGTGTGTGTTGTCTACTCAGTCACCCTGTTGTGTCCCACTCTTTGCAACTCCATGGACTGTAGCCCCCAGGCTCCTCTGTCCATGAGTGTATATGTGTGTATACATATACATACATGTACTTATCCATCTTTTCATCTAGTTGTTTCAGCTTTAAACAGATTTCTAAATTTAACACTCATTTATGAACTGTTTACAAAGGCATGGCAATGTTAATAAGCATGTACTTTCCCACTTACTTTACATTTACTTGTAATTGGTTGCATGCCTTGTGACTTTCTAGTGTAGTGATTTTCCACTTTTATTTTCCAGTTTCTTTCCTTTGACTTCTACACCCAGGGCTGAATGCCCCATACAAAGATTTCTTCCTTTGTATGTCCTTTGTCCATTTTTAATCACAAATGTGAATACCAAGCTGGTGAACAGATGCTCTTCACCAAATCTGGGGACCACACCCCCCTCACAACTCATCCTGTGGTCTGTACAATAGATCCTTCTCATTTTCCTCATTACTTATTTTTTACCAGCTTTCCCCTGCCGCCCTGCATCTGGGTCATTTCAAATCGATCAACTTCTCTTCAAGCTTCTGAACAGAGATTGCCTTCCTCAAGGAACAGATAATTCCTTTAAAACGCCGACAGTAAAAATCTGTCTCTCTGTCTTGGCTCAGTTCAGTTCAGTCGCTCAGTCGTGTCCGACTCTTTGTGACCCCATGAATCGCAGCACGCCAGGCCTCCCTATCCATCACCAACTCCCGGAGTTCACCCAAACTCATGTGCATCGAGTCGGTGATGCCATCCAGCCATCTCATCTTCTGTCATCCCCTTCTCCTGCCCCCAATCCCTCCCAGCATCAGGGTCTTTTCCAATGAGTCAACTCTTTGTCTTGGCTCACTTTTCCCTTAATTCAAGTGTCCTCAGCTCTTGTCTTCACTTGAAGAAATTAGAAAACATATTCACACAGAAATGAAGAGTGTGTGTTGGGCTGATTGGTATTTTCACTGACACTGAGGTCCTTTTTTTTTCTTTGCATCAAAGCAGTAGTTTTGTTGGTTTGAAAAAAAAAATCAAGTAGGTCTGTGAGAGAAGCATGGGTTGTCTTTTTTATTTTTTTCCAGCACCTGCTCTGAAGCATAATTTCCACATGCCCCAACACTGCTTCAGTGATAAACAACAAACACACTATCATTAACTGAGACTTGCCCGCTCAGCTGCCCCCAAATGACACTGTAAAAGCAAGCATGCTCAAGGCAAGTGTTGGGCTGTGAGTTTGCTTTCTCACCTGTGTTCTGTCGGGTTTAGTTCTGTGAGAGCTGAGGGATGCCAGACACAGCCTTGCAAACCAGAAGGGTCTATAGATCTGCATTTCTTTGGTTAGTAAATCCCACTGCACTGCCCTCCCCTCCAGTGGTGAAAAGAAAATACTTGCTCTGGAGCCCGGGGTTCCTGCTTGTTTGGTTGCAAGGTGTCCTGTGTGTCTGTGTTTTGACCCTTAACTGAATGCCTCTCCCAGGACAACTACACCCTGGCCTCCGGGACACCGAGCTCGGCGTGTCCGTTGTCACACAGGAAGCTGGCCACAAAGTGGGGGAGAAGGTTGTGAAAGCCTAATACGTGGCGCTATTGCCAGTCCTGTGACTGGGGCCGGCTGAGGGGTGACAGCACGTGTGTCCACGGTGGGCTCTACGCTCCAGGCTCAAGTATGTGAACCTGCAGGGCGTATAGTGGGTAGAGGAGGTGTTTGGTTTGTTCAGAGAAAGGCAAAAGCAGCCCTCCAGAACAATTGCATTCCCTTGCCAGGGTGGTGGGCTTCCCTGGTGGTTCAGACCGCCAGAATTTGCCTGCAGGGCAAGAGACCCGGGCTCTGTCCCAGGGTTGGGAAGATCCTCTGGAGGAGGACATGGCAATCCACTCCAGTATTCTTGCCTGGAAAATTCCATGGTCAGAGGAGCGTGGCGGGCTACAGTCCATGGAGTCACAAAGAGCCGGATACGACTCAGCAACTAACACGCATACACACCAGGGTGGTAGCCAAGATGATGGCATTTGAATTATTTGAAAACCACACAAATGAACCTAATAGATTTACATCATGTGACTTTCAGAAGAACCGAGGGGGTTCAGGGCTTGGGGGAGGCTCATTAGGAGAGGATTCATCCGGGAGGAAACTTGTGACAAAGGTTTTTTTTTTTAGAAGACATTTGGTAAGAGAAGAGTGTTGCAGGGAGATGGAGGGCCAATCTTGGGATGTGGAAAGGAAGCAGGCAGACCCTGAGGGCGCGCTGTGAGCACCCAGCCCAGACGCCCCGTGCTCCTTCCAGCTTGGGCTCATATCTTCCTCCCAGAAGCCTTCTCTGACCACCTGTTTCCACTGCCATCCACCTGCTCGCCACATGCCCTCTGTCCATTTCTTGCTTTCCCTGGAGAAGGAAATGGCAGCCCACTCCAGTATTCTTGCCTGGGAAATCCCATGGACAGAGGAGCCTGGTGGGCTACTGTCCATGGGATCACAAAAGAGTCAGACACGACTTAGCAACTAAACAACAACAGCAGTTAAAATAGCCTCCCACTCTCGTGTAAGTTCTATGAGGACAGAGATTGTCATCTGTTTTGTTCACCATGATACCCAGTGCATGGTACAGACTACATGCTACATCCTTGTTTCTTGAATAAATAGGATATAGTAAGAAAGAAGTATGGTGGGCTGTGTTTTGGGATTTAAAGAACTTAGGCAGAGAATTTAGAGACCTGAGTCTTGAAGCCAGGGCCAGCCTGGGAGGGCAGTCAAGTTCACTGGGCTACAGTTCCCTCGCTAGTAAGATGGACACTGGATGAGTTGACCACTGCCCTCCTCTGGACTATGAGCTTCTAAGGACCTGCATGGTCAGAGGATGCTCGCAGTGAGCATCTTGGCTACTCCAAACCACCTGGAGCTGTTAGTGTGGCAGTGGATTTCTGAGCCACGGGGTCAAGCTGGTATTTGTAAAAAGAATTGGAGTTTTCTAAAGTTCTCCAAGTAGGTTTTTTCAAAAAGGGGGGTTAAGAGGCTAGATGTTAAATTTTTAATCATTGTATTTATTTTATTTCTTGACTGTGCAGGGTCTTCATGCTGTACAGGCTTTTCTCTAGCTGCAACAAGTGGTGGCCAGTCTTCACTGTGGGGCGCGGGCTTCAGCAGTTGCGGCTCCCAGGCTCCAGAGCGCATGCTCAGTGGTTGTGGCACACGAGCTTAGTTGCTCCACAGCATGTGGCACCTTCCTGGACCAGGGATTGAACCTGTGTCTCCTGCATTGGCAGGCAGATTCTTTACCACGGAGCCACCAGGGAAACCTGCTTGATACATTAACTTTTTATTACCACTTAATAAAGGCTTATTTTACTTTCTTCCTTTCCACTAACTTATCTCACCCAACTCCTGCAGCCTTGAACCACCAGCAACTATTTGGGTCCATAGATGGATTAGCCATTGACTTTTAAAGCTTCTATTTCAGTGAACTAGAACTTTAGAAGAAAACTCAACAGGGGCAACCAACTTGTTTTGGTTTCAAGCTCAAGGCTCTGCATGCCTCATAGTTTACCTTGAAATTACTGAGTATAAATCTACCTTCTCAGGGACTTCCCTGGTGATCCAGTGGCTAAGACTTGTGCTCGCAATGTAGGGGACCCAGGTTCAATCCCTGGTCGGGGAACTAGATTCCACATGCCACAGCTAAGAGTTGACTAAACATCCGGCATGCTGTAACTAAAGATCCCATGTGCTGCAACTAAGGCCCAGCACATGCAAATAAATAAATAAAAATATTTTTTAAAAAATAAAATTATCTTCTCTTCCAGAAATTTCACCACCACTGGGGGACGATTCCTCCGAGGGGCCAACAGACCTTACCAGCCAAACCTCTAAGCCAGTCCTGATCCCTCCAAGAGATAATGAGGATTTATTTAGAGTGGAATAAACTTGCTGCTCAAGTATGTCACCATAGAATAGGAAGAGAAATTATAGCCTGTAGAAACCTCAGGCCTGTAATGGTTAACTTGCTGGAGACTAGGTTTTCCTGCTCGTTTCTGTTGTTGTTGTTCAGTGGCTCAGTCATGTCCAACTCTTTGTGACCCCATGAACTGCAGCATGCCAGGCTTCTCTGTCCTTCACTATCTCCCAGAGTTTGCTCAGGCTCATGTCCATTGAGTCGGTGATGCCATCCAACCATCTCATTCCCTGTTTCTTCATTTCTGAGAAGGGATCATCTCTCAGCATTTGAAAGGATGTTTCTATAGCCCTGAGTTTCAACAGAACACTCCACAAGTGTAACCTGTTTGCCTCCTCTGATTTATCTCTTTAGGCATACTTCACTTGGCTTTGTTTTGCTTTCACCTCTGAAGGTCAGCAACCTTGGAGGAGCAACCTGTGATCATTTGGGTTTAGCTCCCAGCTCAGCCACTTACTGGCTTAGGTACTCAACCTCGCTGACCCCCACTTTCCTAAAAATCTATAAATTGGGATCAGAAGTCCTGCTTGGCAAGGTTATTAAAGGGCGTGGCTTCCCTGGTGGCTCAGTGGTAAAAGAATCTGCCTCCCAATGCAGGAACCAAGGGTTCGATCCAGGGATCAAGAAGATCCCTTGGAGGAGGAAATGGCAACCCACTCCAGTATTCTTGCCTGGAGAATCCCATGGACAGAGGAGCCTGGCAGGCTACAGTCCATGCAGGTCACAGAGTTGGACACGATTCAACAACAAAGTAGCTGGGCAGGGGTACGTGGCACACATCGGGTCCTCTAGACTGGCCACCATCCTTAGCAATTCCTCTTCACGTTTGCTGCAAGAGCAAACTCTCATCCACTAAGCAAATATCTCATGGCTTTCCTCCAAATACCTGTGCAGTCCAAGTGTCCAGCTCAATTATACAGCAGAGTCTAGTGGCCCAAGCTGGAGCTGAATTTTCATGCGTCCTTTTAATTAAAACATTGAATGCCTGATCACAGAAGGACATTGTTTGGTGATGTTGATAATGAAGTAGTCAGGGCTGCTGAAGTGTATCATTAGGAGGGTTGACAATAAACTCCATGCCCATAGAATGAAATGAATAGGAAGAGGGCCAGGAGGAAGCGGCCAGCGCGAGAGGCAGATGTAAGAGACGTGATGGATGAACTGCCCCCCGGGGCGAGGATTCCTCTCCTCAGAACTGAAGGCATTTGTTTACAATTCATATAATAAAGGATTTCTTATTATAAAACTACAAGGAGAAAGTAATGGCATTCTTTTGAGACAGTATACATCCTGGCAGACATTGTATGTTCTGAGTGGCATCATTATCTGGCTTTTGGCCTTAACAATTCTTTTTTTAGCAGACAACGTATACATTATAAATTTTAAACAAATAATGCATGTATACTTTTTACATTAAAACCAAAACAGAACTGGCTTCCCTTTTTATACATATACGTGTGCTTAGTCGCTTCAGTCACATCTGACTCTTTGCAACCCCATGAACCATAGCCCACCAGGCTCCTCTGTCCATGGGATTTCCAACCAAGAATACTGAAGTGGTTAACCTCTTCCTTCTCCAGGGATCTTCCCAACTCAGGGTTTGAACCAGCGTCTCTTGTGCCTCCTGCATTGCAGGGGGATTCTTTACTGTTGAATCAATGGGGAAGCCCCATGCATATACATGAAAAAAATTAATGAAAGAAACTATACATTTAGCAAATGTGCAGAATATTAATATAAGCTCAGGAGGAATGCTAAAGATTTCAAATTCATAAAACTCATGTAAATTATTTTTCTGATTTGAATACATCTTTATGAATATAGAGATGTGGTGAGGCTTTATTTATTTTGCACAGAAAGTGATTTTGTTTTTAATTCTTGTCCTCCTGTTATCATGATTCCCTGCATTGTTTAAGAAACTTGGCATAGTAAGGTGTCCATGTGTTTGCTCAGTCATGTCTACTCTTTGAGACCCCATGGACTGTAGCCCGCCAGACTCCTCTGTCCATGGAATTTTCCAGGCAAGAATATTGGAGGGGGTTGCCATTCCCTTCTCTAGGAGATCTTCCCTGCCCAGTATGGAATCCAGGTCTGCATTGCAGGAGGATTCTTTACCATCTGAGCAACCAGGGAAGCCCCTACTAAGGTTTCCAGGGATTTGTATTTTGGAAACTAAATGCTCATTATTAATTTAAAAAAAAAAATGCTAGCTAAACCCATATCCCATCATTTAGTAAATAGTCTTTATAATAAGGAAAAACTAATTGTTCATGGGATAAAATGTTTTATGTATTTAACTTCTATTCTAGTGATATTGCACAACATCCAAGTAACTAGGATGTTAACTCTTACTGTTTTGTTGCTTTTCAGGGCATTTTAATCATAGGGATGAATTTGAAATCATCAGTTTTACTGTTAGGGCCAAATCATTCTCATGGGCTTATGGGAATATATGCCACCAGGAAGTAGATTAATAGCTATAAAAAAGCCACATGAAAAGGTTACTACAAAACTCAGATTAAAAAAAAAAAACTCAGATCAAAACCTGTGGTTTTCTGAATTTGCCGCCTACTAGCTTTCTGAAGCTTCTCTGTGGTAACATGATCTTTATGGCAACACCACTGAGCTCTGGACACTTATGGTAATTAAGACAGCTGGGAAGTGCCCTGCACTCGCCCACAGCACCAGCCTTCACATAGGGAGGAAGGCCACTTGCTGATCAGTATGCATCCGTGTTAACAGAGAGCACTCCTTTGGTAATGGTCGAAAAATATGATAATGAAAGAGACTCTTGTTTTCCAAAAAGATAAGAAAAACAGACTGGATTGGGGCTGGGACCACAGAACTTGGTAGGGCTCTTTGTGGACAACCACAGCAGAAAGGAATTCTCTTTGCTGGTCAATTTTTCTGGCCTTCTGCACCATCATTCCCGCAGCGTTTCAATGTATTCTCTCCAGCCGGCTAAGTACCCCCTGATCGGCGGCCCCATCAAACCCCATCTTCTCCCTTTAAACAAATGTGTTGTTGGAAATAAGGGTGAATCAGGGAACTTGGAGTTTGTGGGCTGGGGACCAAGTTGTCAGCCTATTCTGAACTTCCACGGAATAGTCACGAAGTTAGCCAGAGGGATTCTGACTTCCTTTGGCTCCCCCAGTGTTTTTTGTATAATACAGCCTTGGACACTGGAAGATGCATTCAGAACAGGAGCCTAGAATCTAGTTCAGTGGGGCTAGAGCAAGGCGGGTAGCCTGAGGGAGGGCATGGATCCTGCAGACACGTTCTGTCTGTGGGCTGCTGAATTGCAGATGTGCTATTTGGGCCAGGCTCTGTAATAAACTGGCTCTCTCGGTGGTGAGGGGCACAGAAGTTTCACTTCCTGAGCTAGAATCTCTTCTCTGCAGCCTCGCCTCGATCCATTCCCTGCCCTTCCTACCCGCCCCTTGGGGTGGGAATCAAGTCTCCCATCCCTGGAAAGTAATGCTAAGAAAACAAACACTACAAAGGCTGGTAACAGGGGGATATCTCTCTTGAATGTTTTCTGTGACCATCTAGATCCAAGGAGGAGGGGGTCCCCCAGCCCCATGAGCCAGCAGGGTCTCTTTGTAGTAGGCATCCGTATGTTTGGCCAGATGTCCTCCCAGCGGAGGGCAGAAAGGGAAAGATAAAACAGAATTTTTATGAAAAATAAGTCTCGGGAGGGAGAAAAAACAAGACAGAGAAAGTGTGTCAAATGGGACGGGAGGTGCCATCTGATGTTGATTAAACGCTGATAGAGTCAGCAAGGAGAAATGCACGCCACAAGGAAGTGACCCTGCTCTTCGGCATGTGGGCCCGTGACACTGGGAGCAGAGCTGTCAGACCAAGATGTCCAGGGACAAACCCAGCGCCGGCTGGCATGGCAATCAGGGCAGGGAAGGACTCCTGCACCAGGAATCAGGATGCATTCTTTCTGATTCTGCTGTACCTGGCCTCACTCTCCCCATCAGTAACAGGACGATGCTTGACCAGGAGACCTCTAGGCAACCCTCTAGCCCCAGATTCTGTTATCTGCTGTCATCTCCCCTCTGACCAAATCTTCTGAGGCTCTTCTAATGGAATGTAAGAAATAGCCCTGGAGAGATGTGAAAAGTTCACCACCCCCCACCAGGGTCCTAAAACCCAAAAGGAATGAAACCTCACATCAGCCATGAAAAGTGTCATCTAGTCTTTCCACAGCAGCCTGGGGTCTACCCTCCTGTGCTTTACAGTTGCCACCAAAGCATGTTAACTGCTTTCTGAACATGAGATGCAGCAGGTCTGTGGGTCTGCCTGTGCTTTGTTGTTGTTCAGTCACCAAGTCATGTCTGATTCTTCACAACCCCATGGACTGCAGTACGACAGGCTTCCCTGTCCCTCACCATCTCCCAGAGTTTGCGAAAGTTCATGTCCATTGAATCAGTGTTGCCATCCAACCATCTCATCCTCTGCTACCCCCTTCTCCTTCTGCCTTCGATCTTTCCCAACATCAGGGTCTTTTCCAATAAGTCAGCTCTCTGCATCAGGTAGCTAAAGTATTAGAGCATCAACTTCAGCATCAGTCCTTCTGATGAATATTCAGGGTTGATTTCCTTCTACCTGTTCTTCTCCCCTCCCAATTCCAAGAATATCTTCACTCTGCATGCGTGCTGTCACTTCAGTTGTGTCCAACTCTTTGGGACCCTATGGACTGTAGCCTGCCATGCTCCGCTGTCCCTGGGATTCTCCAGGCAAGAATAATGGAGTGGGTTGACATGCCCTTCTCTAGGGGAGCTTCTTGACCTAGGGATCGAACCCATGTCTCTTACATCTCCTGCATTGGTAGGCACGTTCTCTACCACGAGTGCCACCTGGGAAGCCTGGGTATAAGAGGACTTTGTTTCATTTTAAACTCTCAAGATTACAGAGAGTTTAAGAGCAGATGACGTGTTTGTGTGTGTGTTCATCCTTTAGTTAAGAGTGAACCGTTGAAAGTTTTCTATTTTTTTTTTTCTTTCTGGCACCTTCATGAGGTCAGCAGTGTTTTGTTACAGGGTGAGGCTGGATTCCAGTGGGAATGGAAGAGGAATCTTCCACTGAAATGAGAAGATCTCACACTAGGACTGGGACCGTGGAAATGGATAGGAAAGTTTGACCAGACAGGCAGTGGCACCGTGACGTAGGGGAGATATCATGGTGTTTGGAGTCAGACAGACCCCGGTTTAAATCCTAGCTATGATGTTTGTGGGATGTCATTTTCAGCTCTTGCTCCCTGCTTGAAAGGTGATTATGTGAAGTCCCTAGATCAGAGTCTGGCACCGTGAAGGCAGTAAAGTCAAAGTGTTAGTTGCTCAGTTGCGTCTAACTCTTTGCGATCCCATGAACTGTAGCCCATCAGGCTCCTCTGTCCATGGGATTCTCCAGGCAAGAATACTGGAACAGGTTGCCAGTAAGTGGACATCAATAAACTGTAGATGAGATGATCATGACAAAAATATCTATAGGAAGATTAAAAATATCTGATGGTTGATTGAATTAGAGAATAATTATAAGAGAAGACTTCAAGATGTCTGAGTTTGAGTACCTGAAGGATTGGGATGGTGGTAGTATTTAGGGATGGAAATAAGTAAGTTGGGTGGAAGTTGGAGACCTGGCTTGGCAGGACTGGTACCGATGTCAGTTTTGGACACAGGAGGTGGCACTGAAACATGCAGGTGGCGATGGAAGGAGGAGGATGGAAAGGAAGGAGAAAAAGAAGCGAGTAAAACACGATACTAAGAAGCTGGTTAGCTCTAGGTCTGTTTGATCAATGAGTCTCATTTTACAGATTCACCTTCAAGGGACTGGTTAACCAAAGGTTGATCCAGCACAATCATCTCCTAAAACAAACCTTAGCGCCTCAAAATGTGTTCCTCCAGTGAAGCATCTCCTAGACCTAGTTAGAAATGCAGTCTTAGCTCCTACCTCAGACCTACTGAATCAGATCTGCATTTCAACGTGATTTGTGAGCACTTTTTGAGAAGCACTGTTCTAACGCACAGCAGCCAGACCTGCAGCATCACAGCCCCTGGGAACTTGTTGGAAATTCAGATTCTCAGGCGCCTTCTCAGACTTCCTGAATTAGAAAGGCTGTGTTTTAACGAGCCCTTCAAGTGAATCCAGTGGGATGGGATGGTGGTAGTATTGAGGGATAGAAATAAGAAAGTTGAAGAATCACTGCTCTAAGCCATGAATCACTGCTCTAAGCCATGGAAGAGCGAGCTTGAACCCCCCACCCCTTGGGTGTATAACTCAGAGCACTGGAGGGATTGGTTAAACCCTGGAAGTTAAATTTGAGGCATTGTTCTATGCTGTTTCTCTCATCATTTTGCATTAAACACAGCTGAAGGACTCTTTTCACTGAAGAAGGGCACTAGGCGTAAAATTACAAACCAAAGGGGAGGAACTTCGGCTGTGGCTTAATCTTCACAATTTATCCATCAAAAGTTATTGAGCACAATTCTAGGAGATCAGTCCTTTATGTGCTGTTGCTCCTGGGGGACGCTATTAGTGAGATGCACGTAGGAAAACCAGTCAGGGCAAGGACGACTCTCCCGACATGCCTTACAATGTGATTTTCGCATTAAAGTGTCCAGAGCCTTTGTCTTCTGTGTTTCTAATAAAACTATGGCAAGTTCCCTTTTTATGGGTTAGTTTCTGGAGTCCCTTGCAGAAGTGATGGTGGTTTACCACTTAGACTAGAGTGTTTTTCAAACAGTTCAACTGTGGGCAATAAAAATTTACCTCTTCTCATCAGAAATGTCTGGTTTTTCTGGTTGTTCCCTAGTTGTTATTCATATCACTGTGATGAATAAGGGTCGGTGTCTGTTTCCTGCATATATGTAATGTACAAAAGTGGCTATATATTGAGCATTTTAATCCTAAAATTACCTATATTTTCTGCTATAGTAAGTTATTGTACATTATTAAGTTATATACTACATTATAGCCAGTGGCATGCTGGTAAACCAGTTTGTGATGTGTGAAGGCATTATGAATAGTGTTTGCAAATTTCCATGGTGTAAATAGTCCCTCCAGGGTTGATTTCAAGCTGCCAACAATTTAACAACCAGCTCCCCAAATTCCTACAAATTTGACAAGTGACTCTTGAAAACAGTAGGAATTAACTCAAGCACACCACTGAAACAAACATCAAGGGAAAAGTCACTTTTTTTTTTTGGTTAGTTGCATTTGACTTACTGTTAGTCCAACAGTGGCCGAAACAGGTAGATTTGGGTGTTTTAACTCTTTTGTCATGTAGAGATCTTATCATAATGGAATGTGATTTGGAAACTGTTCTATGAAACAAAGTTCTGTGCTGTTTTCAAGGCATTAAATATGTTTATAATAACATAATGGCAATATTTAAGTTGTGTTAAATGTGTTGCTCAAGCGGTGAGTGTGTTTGATTTTAAAATACCACTCAACCTATAGAAAGGCATATGTGAAAATTATATTCTTATAGTATTTAAACCAAAATACAAAAATTTACTTCTGAAATGGTGTTTTTGGTTACTGTTGTTAAGATTTGCCTTTTCTTACAGGTATTCAAGAAGGAACACAATGTACCAAATGTAAAAATAACTGGGCACTGAAGCTTTCTATCATACTGTTATACATTTTGTGTGCCTTGCTTACCATCACAGTAGCCATTTTGGGATACAAAGGTAAGTACTGTTTTCTTTTTCCTTCTAAAAAGCAAGTTTCCTTTCCTTCATTTACACCTGAAAACACAAGTACATTTGCAGGCATGAAGTAGTTCATTAATATAATTCAGATGCAAAACTTAAACCTCTGAAGCTCCATCTTTACATCTTGAGCTTCTTATAGCTGTGGAATCTGAAAGGATAGAAGGAGCAATTCCTCTTGAGTCATTTCAACCATAATCATGGTCCTTTTATGAGTTGTAATTTTTTTCCGTCTTTGTTGCTTTTTCCTACTTATTTCCAGATACTCCCTCTTCCTCTGCCTTTTTTCATCTTATCTTTAAGAAGCCCCACAAAAACCCTGGAGTCAGCACACAGGAAAACTCTATTGACAGAGGATAAGACCTCCAGAGACACGACTTACGTCACCGGAGGACTGGCCTTATAATTCCCTTTTTTTCTCTTCAGCGCATTTACTGTGGTCACTGTTGTTTATCTAGCTCCAGAAAAACACTGCCCCATAGCAATGAAACACAGAGATGGCAGCACCATGTCAGCTGTGCTTTACGGCTTATCAGACATTCTTTGAACATGTCTGGTTTAAGATTGGTGCAGGGTTTTTGCCTGAATCCCCCAGACTTGCAGATAAAGTGGGTTGGTTCTCCCCACCACGGGCATTCCAGACACCACAGGTGAAGGTGTCCTGATTCAGAATCACGAACTATGTAAACCCTCTTATAGAAAACAGCCATGGAAGCCTTACAGAGACACGTGAAACAGACGTGTCGTCTGGTTTCAGTGAGAGAGGCAGACATGGGGTCTGCTCATCTTCACCCTGACAGGTTAAGAGTGGAGAATTCCACACATTCCCATCTCTGTTCCCTGCCCCATCAATTTGACCTGGGGACAGAAAGATGCAAAGTGAATTCCCTCCAACTTGTAACTCCTCCCACTGTCCTCCCAGGATTTAGTGGTTTCCTGAGACAACAGTGTACGGGAATGAGAATGGTCCCTGTCCAGTTCTTGAGTCCACCATTTGAAGAGCAATTGCTACTGTTTATTAAGTGCTCGTTGACGTGCCAGGAATTACGCTAAGTCCTTGCGTGGCTGTGTAACCTGGGTATGAATTGTAACCTCTCAGTGTTACTGACTTTTTACCTGTAAAATGACAGTCATGGTGCCATTCTTCAAGGTGCTTGGGATGAGCAAAGATGATATAACTGAGCCACCTGTTCTGAGGTTGGGCCCAGTAGAGTAGCTAAATCTCTCTCTTCCTTGTTGTTGTTGTTTAGTTGCTAAGTCGTGTTGAACTCTTTGCAACCCTGTGGACTACAGCATGCCAGGCTCCCCTGTCCTTCACTATCTCCCAGAGTTTGCTCAAACTTATGTCTGTTGAGTTGATAATGCCATCTAACCATCTCATCCTCTGCCACCCTCTTCTGCTTTCGCCTTCAGTCTTTCCCAGCATCAGGGTCTTTTCCAGTGAGTTGGCTCTTCACATCAGGTGGCCAGAGTATTGGAGCTTCAGCTTCAGCATTAGTCCTTCCAGTGAATATTCATGGTTGATTTCCTTTAGGATTGACTGGTTTGATCTCCTTGCAGTCCAAAGGACTCTCTCTTCCTTGCTTCTTCATAACTGTGTTTTTACAGTTCTAGCCATGAGAATGGCAAAACATATTAAAAATAATATAGTCAAGGCTTATGGAGTCCACTTCTAAACCTATTTCCATGGAAAATTGTGTGTGTTCCCATAGCGTGTTGACTGATGAACTTGGGCAGTGGAAATATGGAAAATTACCAGGCTATTTTATCCAGTTGCAATGAGTTAATCTCACCCAGGATTAACAGAGCAAGTGTTAAGAAAGGCTATTAAATCATGGCGAAGGCAGGAGAGCGGGAGGAGGGGGAGGAAACCCAATGGGGAAAAGGAGGATGTTTTATGTCCTAGGCAACTCAGCCTGGCTACCTTCCTTTACTAGGTTATTGAGGTCATTACTCACTTCTCCACAACTTTCCCTAGTGAACTCAAATAAAGAAGAGGCTTGAAATCAAACCGTCATCTAACTGGTATCTTTAAGGCTGTGCACTATGTGATGTCACGAAAGTAAACAGAGATGAGAAAGGTTTGAAGAAATACCTCTATGTGGTATTTTGTCATTTTTACCTCTGGGGAAAAAAAGAAAAAGTCTAGAATCTTTAATTATACAGATAGATCCGAAGGAGGGGGCTTTGTTTGTTTGTTTTTAAAGTACAGATATTTCCTCTGTTTTTATGAGAGTGGAAAGGCCTCGGCTCTGGCCTGTTTGTGTGGGTCCATTTGCCTGGAACACATTTTCCCTCTTCTCTACCTTTTTCTCATGACTTTCTCTTCCTTCTTTCCCATCATGTCTCCCTCAGACACGTGTCCTGCAAACAGTCCCTGAGAGCTGAGTTGGGTGCCCACCTGCTGGTCCCCATGGCATCATTTTTCACTGTAGTCCCTGTTGCACTATACCACTATGGCCAATGGGTCTGTCCCACCACCCAAACTGTAAGCTCCAAGAAGACAAGAGGCTATCTTTTATTTATTAAATCTCCTACTAGCACGTGGCTCATAGTACATAATTGGGACCCAATAAAGTTTACTGAGTGAATTAATGAGAAGATGGATGGATGGTTGAATTGTAAATTATCGCTGACTTCTATAAAGGCAATCAATCAATACCCAGTGACCTCTAAGGCAATTGCTGCGACTCAGGGCCCTACCTGAAAGCTTAAAATCCCAAAGATCGCTTGGCCCGCTCTGGGTGTATCTCACCAGGATAAAGGAGGATGAGATTGAGGGGGTGAGACAAGTCAGAGCAAGACCATGTTCTTATTCCTCTTTCTCTACTCCAAGGCCCCCATCCCTCAGGCATCTACTGACAAAAAGAAGATAATACAACATGCAATTTTTGTCTTTAAACACATACTTGATGAACTCAAATACTGATATTTTCCAGATGTGTTTTCTCTTTACTTTGAACAGTGATTCCTGTTTCTTGTTGATAAGATTCTGGTGACCCAACATGGTAAGAGGCAGAAAGATAAGTTCTTCCTTCACACACATCCCTTTGAAGTCTGGAGAAACTCACTCCACTTTAAAAAAAAAAAAAGGAAGAAACAAAAAAGAATATTCAGTGAAGGAAGAGGTTTTTCTGAAGGAGAAGTTGGAAGGAAATAAAACAGAAACTCCGTTATTTATCCGAGTTTGCAAAGGCATATCCATAGCTTTTTCTTCAAGACTGTTCTTTGTGTGTGTGTGTGTGTGTGTCTTAGTCACTTGGTCATGTCTGACTCTTTGCCACCCTATGGACTGTGTGTGGCCCAGAAGGCACCTCTGTGTATAGAATTTTCCAGGCAAGAATACTGGAGTGGGTTGCCATTCCCTTCTCCAGGGGATCTTCCCAACCTAGGGATCGAACCTGGATCTCCTACATTGCAGGTGGACTCTTTACCGTCTGAGCCACCAGGGATGCCCCAACTGTTCTTTAGTTCTCTTTTTATGTCACTTATGCAGATACAAGTTAGGATATAACTTAAGTTCCTTCCAGAGAATTTGCTGAACAAGTCAGAGAATTGCTGAGTCACCCAGACAGGTTCAGCACGCTAGTGGTGACTGGGCGGCATGTCAGCCACCTTACAAAAAGCCCATTCTTGGACGGTTACAGCTTGATGCACCCTCTGTCCTGGACTATTCATCATCCAGGCAGAAGCCACCTTCTAAGTTATGGGCTGTGTTTTCTCTGGAACATTCCCTGAACAGGAAAATCTTATTTTGTGGTCCTGCCCAGCAGGATGCTACCTTAAGGGATTTCAGCTAAAGAAGACAGACAGACATCTGAATCTTCCTCAGTAAGAACCTCCTCTAATACAACATTCCTAGTCACAGATGTCTGCCTTGCTGCTCAGTTCTGCAGGGTAGCATTACAGCTGGGTAAGCAAGCTTTCAAATGAGCATCAGGCCACACTGTGTAGGTGTTGTTAGAATCAAGGATCACACCTTCCCATCAGACAGTATTTTTGTAATGAAACCTGAAATAGTGTTCAAGGTAGAAATGTCTTTATTACATCCCAGGGGAGTGTACCTGGTATTACTGGGAAGTTCCAGATACCAATGAAGGGTTGTGTTTCCTACAGTCAAACTGGTAGACATTATTGTGAGCCCCAGGCAGGACTCTATTCTTCTTTCCTGTCCCAGAGGCCCGGTCATGAGCTATATATCTCTGGACCTTCCATGTCCATGTTTGCCCCAAACATGACAAGTACTTGGTAGACCTCTAAGAATGATGAATATAAAAGAAAGATAAAGAAGACATAGTCCTGGGACTTCTCTGGTCATCCAGTGGTTAAGAATCTGCCTTCCAACACAAGGGGCTCAGGTTCAATCCCTGGTCAGGGAGCTAAGATCACATGTGCTGTGGAGCAAGTGAGCCCACACAACTCAACTAGGGAGAAGCCTGTGTGCTATAACAAAGAGCCCACGTGCCACAGCAAGACCCAACCCAGCCATAAAAAAGAAATATTAAAAATAAAAAGACCAGCAGACCATGAGTTGGTCCTCTTAACAAGAAAAAAGACACAACTCTTATCCTCAAGGGATTTTTCTTGGAAGAAACCATGTTTAGGAAAAAGAAATACTCAATGACAGGCAAAGTGGAATTACAGAGTAAACATGGATGTTGGAGTTAGATCTCCTGGCCTGGAATCCCACTTAGTCCCTTATAAGCTGTGTGACTCTAAGGAAGTTACTGGACATCTCTGGGCCTTGATTTTTTTCATGTGTGAAATAGCAGTCATAAGGATTAACCGAAATGATGATGTAATACATCTTGGAAAGAGTGAGGCAATCTGTAGAGGCTGATTTTATTGCCATTCAGATACAGGGTCTCTTGGTGTGGAATCGGATCATCAGGGAAGGCTTAGCACAATGGGCCAGTGAGATTCAGAGTAGACCTTAAAGAATGGGTAGAATCAAGACAAGGGAGGAAAAGGCTAGTGGCCCAGATCAAGGGCTTTTATAGGACTTCCCTAGTGGTTCAGTGGTTAAGAATCTGCCTGCCAGTGCAGGGGACACAGGCTCAATCCCTGGTCCAGGAAGATCCCACATGCAGTGGAGCACCTATGCCATGTGCCACAACCACTGAGCCTGTGACTAGAGCCCATGCTTCACACAAGAAAAGCCACCACAGCGAGAAGCCCACCTGCCGCAACTGGAGAAAGCCCACGCGCAGCAACCAAGACCCAGTGCAGCCAAAAGTAAAGAAATTTTTAAAAATTTAAAAAGCACTGGAGGGGACATATGTATATCTGTCTGATTCATGTTGATGTATGGTAGAAACCAACACAATATTATAAAGCAATTATCCTTCAATTTAAAATAATTTTTTAAAAAACCAAGTACTTTTATAGAAAAGGTGTTATTGTTGGATTATCCTAGAGAATTGAGCTTTGGGGGTACTTGAAGAGGGGCAATGTTTCATATATATGACACCTAAAGTAATACTTTGAAGATAAAAGTCTGTCAAGAAACACTTTCCAATAAAGGGGACCATGTTAAAAAACAGACTGCTTAGACCCTTCTGTGTTCCCTGTTTTCCTCATATGAGGACAATCTACACACCGAGCTCTCCCTCCGAAGACGGGGAGTTTCTAGAGTCAGAGAGGATGTCTGCCACTATTTTCCTGACTGAGAATTTGTGCTAATGAGTTAAGAGTAAAAACTGGTGAAAATGCTGTGTATTTTTACAGCAAGTGTTACTTCTGGTCTCCATCAGTCTAGCATTTTTAAGCAGTCGCAAGCTGCCAGCTTTGCAACCCTGAAGTTTGCAGCTTTATATCCAACTCCTATTTTTAAACACAGATACACCGCCCTGGTGCCTACAGCCAGTTCATTAGCCCTTGTGGGCGGGGCAAAGAGTTTTCTAGCACCAAAGAGAAACAGATTTTTTAAGTGCTTATATTTATTCCTTTTACTCTATACAAACCTGAATGATCTGTCTATGACAGTTCTGGGTTTTTAAAAAGTAAAATGGAAGACAAATTAGACAGGGTTGAAAATGACTGCCTGTCAACATATTCAGAGGTTTCTCTGGCTTCCAGGAAAAAGGGGCAGGACTTAAGGTCCCTGTGTGTGGTTTGAGGACAGACTGAGGCTTGTGTTTTGATTTGAGAATCAAAACTGAACCTAAACTTGTAAACATTCCATGTTTTATTTTTCTAAAGGGCAGCTTTGCTAAAATGCAGATGAAACATTTTGTTCTTTGGAGTTTCTAGGAATAAGCATGCCTGTCAGACAACCCTCAGATTATTTTAACTGTATCTCTGGGTCTATATAATAATTTTTTGAAAAAAAAAAAAAAAAGATAATTATTCAACTAAATGCCATGCTCATTGCCAATGCCAAGGCCTCCCTGGGTTGGTTTGTATGTTTGTTTGCATAACCTCTAGCTCAGTTGATTCTTTTTCCACAGGCCTCGGCAACCAGCAGGCAGATCGTTTATTTAAATAAACAACGTAATGAATAAATCTGTGATGAATACCTACTACGCGCCACACACTGAGCTAAGAGCTGAGGATAAAACCAGCACCGATTTTCCTGCCCTAAGGGGTATTGGGGACTTCCCAGGTGGCGCTAGTGGTAAAGATCCCGCCTGCCAATGCAGGAGACGTAAGAGACTCAGGTTCAATGCCTGGGTTGAGAAGATCCCCAGGAGGAGGGCATGACAACCCATTCCAGTATTCTTGCCTGGAGAATCCCATGCACAGAGGAGCCTGGTGGACTACAGTCCATAGATTGCAGAGAGTCAGACACAACTGAAGTGACATAGCACACACGCGCGCAAGGGGTCTTGGAGTAGTGAAACCATGACAACACTATGATGGGAGTCCTGTGATCATGAGAGAGACCCCCAGCAAGATAAACTTCAGCGTAGGTTTCCCACAGGATGTGACCAGCTGAGTCTTGAAGAGCAGGGAGGGCTTAGCTTGGGGAAGAAGCCTGGGAAGAACATTCTAGGTGGGGAGAAGCATGCATGGAAAGGCTTGGGGGAGAAAGTGTTTGATGCAAGCCACACATTTCATTATGCCTGAACTGGAGAAGCCTGGGGAGGAGCACAACCAGTTTCTCCAGGGAAGGTGCCGGGAGCCCTGGGGCTGGTTCACTTTAGGTCACACAGATGCTTGGGAACATACATCTGCTCCTTGACGAGAGCTCCAAGAATCTTCTCACGTGGTCCTGCATGGCTGGAAGGCTTGCTGAATAAAATAGACTGGATCCATTAGCCTACAAGTAATATATAAACCATAACCATGCTTTAAAAAATGAGTCATCACTTTTTCAAAAGCTGTCAATACCAAGAGGGACAGTCAGCCTTGATCTCAAGCTGCTGGAGGTGAGATTTCATGGGAGTCACTTCTGGAGAGAGACACTCTTATTTGACATCCTATTCTTTTTTTATTTTTTATTTTTTCACTTTGTATACTTTATTTGTTTCTACATTTTTATTGGAGATATTTGACTGACAATATTATATTAGTTTTGGTGTCAAACAGTTGATTCAATATTTTTACAGATTACATTCCATTTAAAGTTATTACAAAACAATGGTTATATTTCCCTGTGCTATATAGTATATCATTGTTTTTTATTTTATTCATAATTGTATCCCTTAATCTCCTACCCATCTTGTCTCGCCCCTCTTCCAACTGGTAACCACTAGTTTGTTCTCTGTATCTGTGAGTCTGTTTCTGTTTTGTTATATATATTAGCTTGTTTTATTTTTTAGATTCCACATGTAAGTGACACTATACAGTATTCATCTTTCTTTGTCTGACTTATTTCACTAAACACAATACCCCCCAGGTCCATCCATGTTGTTGCAAATGGCAGAATTTCATTCTTTTTTATGACTGAGTAATATTTCATTGTGTATGTATGCACCACATCTTCTTGATCCATTCTCCCATTGATGGTCACTTAGTTGATTCCTTATCTTGGCTATTGCAAATATTGCTGCTATGAACATTGAAGTGCATATATCTTTTCAAATTAGTGTTTTCGTTTTCTTCAGATACATACCCAGATGTGGAACTGCTGGATCATGTGCTAGCTCTGTTTTTAGTTTTTTAAGGAACCTCCTGACGGTTCTCCATAGTGGCTGTACTAATTTACACTTTCACCAATAGTGTACTAGGGTTCCCTTTCCTCCACATCCTCACTAATATTTGTTATCTGTAGACTTTCTGACCAGTGTGAGACATTGTGGTTCTGACATTGTGGTTTTGACTTGTGTTTCTCTGGTGATGAGTAATGTGGAACATTTTTTCACTTACCTATGGGCCATCGTATATCTTCTTTGGGAAAATGTCTATTCAGGTCTTCTGCCCATTTTTTAAATTGGCTTGTTTTTTGATAATGAGTTGTATAAGCTGTTTATATATTTTGGATATGAACCCCTATGAACCATATCATTTGCAAATATCTTCTCTCATTCAGTAGGTTATCTTTTCATTTTGTCAGTGGTTTCCTTTGCTGTGCTAAAGTTTTTGAGTTTAATTAGGTTCCATTTGTTTATTTTTGCCTTTGCTTCCTTTGCCTTAGGAGACAGTTCCTAGACATTTTAGAATGATAAATTTATAACCATAGAGAATTAATTCTTCTGAGAATGAATAAGAGCAGTGGCTTTCATTTAACACTGCATCACTAACTTTTCCAGTAATATACAGTCAGGAAAATGCTGGGGGAAAAGTCTTCCTGGGAAATTATTATTTTTTGGAAACCCACTAAGGCATCTTCTTGTGAACTGTTAAAGAGTCACATGTCACTAAGGAGAAGCAGATTGTCAGGCCTTAGTGGTGAACTCAGGACAGAAAGTGGCAAACACCCTTGACTTTGCATCTCTTTTACTAGGACTTTATGTATAAACTTGAGCTAGATGTTCTTTGCTGTGGAATCTCCTTGCAGATAAGTGAGTCATACCTGCCAAGAATGGCAGGGAGTCTGAGTGACACAATTTTGTAAATAAATTACAGTGTTATTCTTCCACCTATGGAAATTAAGGGCTTCCCTGGTGGCTCAGGGAAATGGAAATTAATATAAATGATAATACAGATTGAGGACTTTTATAATACAAAAAAATTTAATGAGTTCTAAACTATTTCTAGAGTCCCCAAGGCACTACATAATCATGAGAACAGCTAAGAACCTAGAGTTCTCAACCAACTAAACTGCCATTGGGATTTGCAACAAGTACGTTATTTATTTTCCTAAAAGAATGGCTTTTCCCCTAGATTTGATTTCATTTATACTTTTTGTTTTATTGTTTCCTTTATTCTGTTATGAAATGATCTCTTGTTGAAACTGAAAGATAAAATGTGAGCAGGTATGTGCATTAATCCATTGATTTCCAAATCTTAGTTGTAGAGAAAATGGACAATGTTACAGGTGGCATGGAGACATCTCGCCAAACCTATGATGACAAGCTCACAGCAGTGGAAAGTGACCTGAAAAAATTAGGTAATGTGCAATGAGCGTGAACTATGAAGTTGAATCCCTGTAACTCAGCGGTCCCTACCTTCTTGGTACCAGACACTGATTTCATGGAAAACAATTTTTCCACTGACTGGGCGTGGGTGGGAGGATGGTTTGGGGATGATTCAAGTGCATTATATTTACTGTGCACTTTATGTCTATTCTTATTACATCAGCTCCACCTCAGGTCTTCAGGCATTACATCCCAGAGGTGGGAGACAGCTGCCCTAACTCAACTCAATGTAAATGACCACAGTTTTTGTTTTGTTTTTTAAGAATGACATGGCTCTAAACTCACATTCACCCGGAAAGACCTTAAACTTTCATGTTGTGTGTTAATCTTTCCTCATGATTTAATTCAGAAGCTTTAAAATTTTAAAATTAAGCACCAATTTTGAAGTTGAATCCCCTCCCCACCAAAATACTATTGTGTACCAAATAAAATCTGAAGATCAATCCTGATGGAAAAAAATCACAAATACCCTTTATCAAAAGCTCTTTTATAAAATGCTTGGTAAATTCTTATTTGAAATATTTTAAACTGCACAAAATAATTGTAGAAATTAATTTTAAGAAATAGAAGATTCCAGCCTATTTTATCCTGTGATTTTTTTTTCCCCCAAATTTTTAAAGAAGAATTTTGGTGATTTTGAGAAACAGAAGATTCTAGCCTATTTTATTATGTGATTTTCCCTCCAATTTTTAAAAGAATAATTTTGGTGAACTTAACAAATAGGTTATTGCCTTCTTGTCATCCTTTCTAGTGTTCTAGAAACAAGTAAATTCCTCCTTCTTCCATGAGAAAAGTGGTCACTCAAGTTAATCTGTGCTGGTATTCTGCACCCTTTCCAATTCCTGAGGACCCAGGTCTAACAGAGATGTCGATTACACTAATGCATGCAGTGAGCACATCACACAAGTTTTCTGTCCGAAATAGAGCACATTCCAGTTAGGAATAAAACTATCTTATTCTTGGGAATCTGTGACCTCACTCGAACACGTCTCCATCCCACCAACCTGAGTAACACATGTGTCTGATTCCAGGGGACCAAACGGGAAAGAAAGCGCTCAGCACCAACTCAGAACTCTCCACCTTCAGGTCGGACATCCTGGATCTCCGTCAGCAACTTCGTGAGATCACGGAAAAGACCAGCAAGAACAAAGATACGCTGGAGAAGTTACAGGCAAGCGGGGACGCGCTGGTGGACCGGCAGAGCCAACTGAAGGAAACTTTGGAGAATAACTCCTTCCTCATCACCACTGTCAACAAAACCCTGCAGGCGTATAACGGCTACGTCACGAATCTTCAGCAGGACACGAGCGTGCTGCAGGGCAACCTGCAGAGCCAAATGTACTCTCACAACGTGGTCATCATGAACCTCAACAACCTGAACCTAACACAGGTGCAGCAGAGGAACCTCATCACGAATCTGCAGCGCTCCGTGGATGACACGAGCCAGGCGATCCAGCGCATCAAGAACGACTTCCAGAACCTACAGCAGGTCTTCCTTCAAGCCAAGAAGGACACGGATTGGCTGAAGGAGAAGGTGCAGAGCCTGCAGACACTGGCTGCCAATAACTCCGCCTTGGCCAAAGCCAACAACGACACCCTGGAGGACATGAACAGCCAGCTCAGCTCCTTCACAGGACAGATGGACAATATCACCACAGCCTCCCAAGCCAATGAGCAGAACCTGAAGGACCTGCAGGACGTACACAGGGATGCGGAGAACAGAACGGCAGCCAAATTCAGCCAGCTCGAGGAGCGCTTCCAGCTCTTTGAGTCAGACATTGTGAACATCATCAGCAATATCAGCTACACAGCCCACTACCTGCGGACGCTGACCAGCAACCTGAACGAAGTCAGGACCACGTGCACAGACACACTGACCAAACACACGGACGATCTGACCTCCCTGAACAACACGCTGGCCAACATCCGTTTGGATTCTGTTTCTCTCAGGATGCAGCAAGATTTGATGAGGTCAAGGTTGGACACGGAAGTGGCCAACTTGTCAGTGATTATGGAAGAAATGAAGCTGGTGGACTCCAAGCATGGTCAGCTCATCAAGAATTTTACCATCCTGCAAGGTAAGTGGAAATTCTGGACTTGTTATCTATGATTGTAGAACAAATGACCCTAAAACTCGACAATTTAAAACAATAAGCCTGTATTATTGTGTAGTTCCTGTGGGTCAGGGATTCGGGAGTAGCTTAGTGTAAGTTGGTGGTTTGGGCTCAGTATCTCTCATGAGGTTGTAGTTAAGATGATAGCTGGAGCTATAGTCTTCTTATTTATCTATTTTTGGTTGTGCTGGGGCAGGGAGGTCTTTGTTGCTGCTCACAGGCTTTCTCTAGCTGCGGCAAGTAGGGGCTCCTCTCTAGTTGTGGTGCACGGGCTTCTCTTGTTGCAGAGCGTGGGCTCCAGGTGCTTGGGGGCTTCAGTGCTTATGGCACCTGGGCCTAGTTGCCCCAAGGTATGTGGAATCTTCCTGGAACAGGGATGGAACCCATGTCCCCAGAATTAACCACTGGACCACCAGGGAAGCCCTGGGACTGTAGTCTTCTGAAGCTTTAATTGGGGCTGAGGAGCTGCTTCCAAGATGGCTCATTCATATGGCTCTTGGACTTGTTGGTTATTGGCAGGTGGCCTTGGTTCCTCATCATGTGAAATTGCTTGAGTGTCCTCACAGCAGGGCAGCTGGCTGCCTCCAGAGCAAATGATCCAAGAGAAACAGAAAGAAGGAAGCCAAGAAGTCTTTTAGCCTCAAAGGCCACATACCATCATTCCACCATATCCTCTCCTTTAGAAACAAGTCACTAAGTCCATCTCACACTCAAAGGGGAGGGGAATTAAGTTCTATTTCTCAAAGGGAAATAGAAGGGAAGCATAACTAAGAATTTGTGGACAGTGCTTAAAGGTGTTCCATTAAATGTTTGTGAATGAAAGACTGGTTAATTTGGAATTTTTCAGTGCCTAGCTATTTCAATGCCATTACAAATTGGGCTCCTTTGGAAGAAAGATTCAATCTTTTAGATCATGGAGTGACCATTAAGAGATTGCTACTTCCCAGTGCCAAGAACAATGGATGATTGGCCATCATAGTAACTGTAAGGCCACAGGGGAGGGAAATGACGTGACTTATATATAAAATCTGAGTTTTACTCCAAACCAGGTCATCTGTATAAACTGAAAGTCCTTGGACCAGATTAGATCATTTTTGAGCTTTCAGGAAAGCAATCATCATCAGAATGACTTCACTAAGAAGAAAACCAATGAACTTCATTTTATTTCCTGACAGTAACAGAGATAGTATATTGTTTAAACTAGGAGAATGAAAAATAGCATATCTGGACTTCAGTGAGGCTCCTGGCAGTGATACCCTTCAGAACAGGTGGAGCAATCAGTGCTGGATGAATGACCAATTAGATGGGTTTATTGGTCGTATTCGTTTTCTGTGCTGCATAGCAGATTACTAAAAACTCAGCACTTACAGCACCCATTTCTTATCTCACAGTTTCTGTGGTCAGGAATCTGGGCACAGCATAGGTGTATCCTTTGTTTAGGGTCTTGCCCAGGTATAGGCTCAGTGAGGGGCTGTGGTTTCATCAGAGTCTTGACTAGGGAAAGCCTCATTTCCATACTCCTTCAGATTCTTGGCAGAATTCATCTGTTGGCAATCCAGATGGTAAGATAGGCTGTCAGGTCCTAAAGGTCACCCCAGCCCCTTGCCATGTGGCCATCTCAAACCATTGCAGCTTCTTTACACCCAGCAAGGGAGTCTCTCTCACTCCAGCCTGCAAAGATAGAGTCTTACATAATGTAACCTAGTCAAGGGAGTGACATCCCATCACCTTTGCCATATACAGTTGGTCAGAAGCAAGTTACAGGTTCCATGCTTAAGGGGAAAGGATTATACAAGGGCATGAGTCACGGGGAGTCACCCTTGGGTGTGACTGCCATGCTAGTCGAGTGAATATAAAGAGTGATAGGTAAATGAGCCCCTCTGAGCCTGGAAGCAGAGCTGAGTGGCAGATGGCAGGGCCCGCTCAACAGCTTTGCTGGGACTAGCATGAGGACGTGGATGAAGGCCAATACTTGTGTGATGTTGAACTGTGTATACTAACTAACAGGTCAGAGAATCTTGATCCAAAATGATCTGCAGAGGCTGGAACAGTAAAGAGATGCCAACAAAATGAAATAGATGGGGGAGACATGAAAATCCCCATTTGTAGATAGAGAAGACCAAACACAAATGTTGATGGGGGGTGGGGGTGGGCATGACTTAGAGGAAGTGTGCATGAAAAGTATGGGGCGTTTTAGTAGACTGTAAAGCAACTCAATGTGTCTGCCAGGGAAGCTCATGTGATCTTTTGCTGTATTAATAAGAATATGATATCCAAAATGAGGGAGGTGATACTCCCTCCTTTTAGCATGGCAAAACCACTCCCTGAGGATAGTGTGTATGTTGGGGAGTCCGATCAACAGGGGGTGCTCACAGACCAGCATGCTCAGAAAAATAGGACCAGGGTGAGTGATGGGGTCTAGAAACCATGTGCCGTGAAGAAGGATCGAAGAACCTGGAACTTTAACCTATAGGAGAGACTGCTTAGTGGGGAATAAGGCAGCTGTTTATAACTATTCAAAAGGCTGTCATGTGGAAGAGATTTTAAATGACATCTGAGACGCTCCAGAGGGTGAAACAAAGACTAGTGGGTACTCATTAAAGGAAAATAAGTTTTAGTTTTTATACAGTGTTACTTATAAAAATTGCTGTTGCTTGAAAATATAATGGGTTCTGTGAACCGTATGTGTGCCCCAGCTATAGAGGGGCTGGACAATGCCTGTCAGGGGTACTGTAGGTGAGAGTCATACTCTGAATAAAGAGTGGGCTTTCACACAGCCAGACAGTTCTTCAGTGCTTGATTTATTTATTACCTATATTTATTATTTATTTCTTTTCCCCTATTCCTTCTCGACTGAAATTCAGAATGAGGGGAAATCTCAGCAGACTTGCAGTCTCATAAAATAAGTGCTTTCTAATTGTCTCTTAAAGTTGTAATACCCTCAACAATCCTAACATGGTATTCTGGATATTTTCTAGCTATAAATGTCTTTGGAGATGTCATTTCCTTGGAGAAGGGGGACTACAGTCCATGGGGTTGTAAAGAGTTGGCCATGACTTAGCGACCAAACACCACCAATAAATGACAATAAATAGATTAACAATATCTAGATTGAGATATTTATTAACAATAAATAGATTCAGAGCCTGGCTTTAAATGAGTTAATGTTTCCGTTGTTCTGATTATTTTTATCAACTGAAATTAAGCATGAGAGTAATGAGGGCTTTTCATGAATTACCCCTGTGACACCCACTCTGTAAAGCAGATGCTCAAAAACTCATTGCCAGTTATACATAAGGAAACTAAGGCTTCGAGGGGTTTAAGGAACTTGCTTAAATTTACAGAAATGATAAGTAGCTAAACGGGATCTGAGCCCAGACTGTCTGGTGCAAAGCCTGTGATGCGAACCCCATAGATAATCACAGAAAATGCATGCCCTCCCTCCTGGCTGCCCCAGGGGAGCCTATGAGGCCAAGAAGACGGGATTTCACTCTAAGTGTGAGGGGGAGTTTTAAGGAAGGTGGTGACATGACCTGATTTATATTTTTGAAAGGTCATCCTGGATGCTGGGGGAAGAACAAATAACCAGGAAGTGATCCTGAAGGCAGTGGTCCAGTGAGGGGTGACGGACCCATTGTGGGTGACTTGGGATGGATGGTAGTATGCATGACCAAAGTGGGTCTTCTCAGTCAGGAGGAATTCTGGAGAGAGAATCAAGGGTAGCCCTGCCCTTCCCCAGACAATAGCCTTGACTGGCCTTCTGTGGCCGTGCCTGCAGGGTGAGGAATACATGGGCTGGAGGGGCTGTGAATGTTCAGAGCCCACCCAGATCCCTTCTTGATCACATTTGGTATGCAAGACCCTAGATTTCTCTCCCCAAAGTGTCCCAAGCCCAAAGGGTACTTTGATGGAGTGGAGTGCTGTGGGCAGAAACTGGACACGGGATCAGGCCAGCTGTGAGGAGCTGGACAAGGCTCGTGGATGGATCATACATGAGCAGGGCGGAGGAATGGGCATCTCCTAAGTGTTTAGCTTGAGCAACAAGGTGGATTCTGGGAGAGATTGAAGGCAGGAGGAGAAGGGGGCGACAGAGGATGAGATGGTTGGATGGCATCACCGACTCAATGGACATGAGTTTGAGTAAACTCCGGGAGTTGGTGATGCACAGGGAGGCCTGGCATGCTGCAGTCCATGGGGTCACAAAGAGTTGGACACGACTGAGCGACTGAACAACAACACCACCAACGAGGTGGATGGTGGTACTGACCAGGAGACACAGAAAAAAGGCCTGTTTAGACGTATTAAGTGGGAGATGTCTCTTAGGATGGGGTTTCTGACTCTCTCTCTGAAAGGCCTCAGAGCTCGGTTTCTAAATGGTATCTTCTTTTTCTCGTTTGCTTTCCCATTTACTTTTTTTTTAATAATTAAATTCATTTTAATTGAAGGATAATTGCTCTACAATATTGTATTGGTTTCTGCCAAACATCAACATGAATCAGCCATAGGTATACCTATGTCCCCTCCCTCTTGAATCTCCCTCCCATCCGACCCCTCTAGGTTGTTACAGAGCCCCAATGTGAGTTCCTGAGTCACACAGCAAATTCCCATTGGCTATCTATTTTACATATGCTAATGTGTTTGTTTCCATGTTACTCTCTCCTTACATCCCACTAACATTTATGCTTGGTCTGTTCATTAGCTGCGCTTTCTGTGAGTTGACCTGAGAAACTTCTCAAGCCAAGACACCCCCTTTCTATTCAATCTCTTCAACTTCCTCCAGGACAGGAATGTCCACCGGCGATTCCAAGAGAACCAAAGGCGGGAAAGGGATCCAGCTTCCGAATTCCAGTGGTTCCTCCCACACTTCATCTCTGGCACCTTTCCTGTTTCTCTGTACCAGATCTCACCACCAGGGATGAGGGAGAGATGGGATGGAGCAGGAAGGAGCAGGGTGGGATTAACATTGGCCTAGGCTGGGAGAAGGCAATGGCACCCCACTCTAGTACTCTTGCCTGGAAAATCCCATGAATAGAGGAGCCTGGTAGGCTGCAGTCCATGGGGTCACTAAGAGTTGGACATGACTGAGCGACTTCACTTTCACTTTTCACTTTCATGCATTGGAGAAGGAAATGGCAACCCACTCCAGTGTTCTTGCCTGGAGAATCCCAGGGACGGGGGAGCCTGGTGGGCTGCCGTCTATGGGGTCGTATAGAGTCAGACACGACTGAAGCAACTTAGCAGCAGCAGCAGCAGCAGGTTAGGTTTGCCTCTGTAAGATTCAGAATACCCTGATACTTTCCAGGAAATTCTTGGTGACTCGCACTCCAAGAACCCTAATGCTTCTGGCACAGTTCAGCCACAGCAGACATGTGCCTCATTAGGAACTGAAACGTGAAGCTGATGGATTAGATGGCTGAGCAAGATGATCATTTGAAACTAGGTATGAAGTCATGTACTGAATCCTGGAGAAGACTCTTGAGAGTCCCATGGAAGCAAGGAGATCCAACCAGTCCATCCTAAAGGAGATCAACCCTGAATATTCATTGGAAACACTGATGTTGAAGCTGAAGCTTCAATTCTTTGGCCATCTGATGTGAAGAGCTGACTCATTGAAAAAGACCCTGATGCTGGGAAAGACTGAGGGCAGGAGGAGAAGGGGGTGACAAAGGATTAGATGGTTGGATGGCATCACTGACTCAATGGACATGAGTTTGAGCAAACTCAAGGAGATAGTGGAGGACAGGGAAGCCTGGCGTGCTGAAGTCCATGGGGTTGCAAAGAGTCAGAGATGATGGAGCAACTGAACAATAACAACAACAAAATTGAATCCTGACAACAATGATCTCTACCTCCATAAACCCCAGAACCTTATGAAAGGCTTATTTTTTTGTTGTTGCAGATAATGTAACATTTTTTATCCTAATTTGGCACATGGAAGACTTCATACTCCATAAAACACACTCTGCAAGTTCACCTCACACCCTAAGCTACTCCTACAATACATGCAGGTGTAGATCGCATCCTCCTAGTACAACCAGACAATTCCCTGCACCTGCTCTTCCGGGAAGACCACGAGGTTCGTGATAAGAACAAGAGTTCTAGAGCTGGAGATCCCTGGAGATGAGTACCAAGTATCTGTCTACCTATTACAGTTATAAGGACTTAATGAGATAATGTAAATAAAAGAGTGCAGTGCCTGGCAGAGGCTTAGCTCATATTCATACCCAAGCCTGAGTATGTTCAGTTCCTGTCCAAGTTTTTCCCTCTGCTGTAGCCCCAGCCAGTACATCACCGTGGAAGACAACATTCATGCCCACAAAGAACACAGCTGTACAGATGCAGGCTTTAAGGTTGAAGGGAGTTCAGAAGTTCTTACTGCTGGCGTCCCGGTGCCCAGCCCTGGAGAGGAATCAGACTGGTGCTGCCAGTCTCTGACTTTGACTCATTTTTGATCCACGTTATATATTTACTTTTGGCTCTGCTGGGAGCTACTCTCTAGTTATGGTGTGCGGGCTTCTCATTGCACTGACTTCTCGCGTTGCAGCACTCAGACTCTAGGACGAGTGGGCTCAGTAGTTATAGCACACAGGCTTAATTGCTCCGGGGCGTGTGGGATCTCCCCAGATCAGGGATCGAACCCATGTCCCCTGCAGTTGGCAGGTGGATTTTTAACCACTGGACCACCAGGGAAATCCTGATCCACATTTATTGAGTACAGGCATTCAAAGGCACTGAAGCACAACATGGCCAGTTGGTGAGAAACAGTGGCTTAAATATATCCTCCTCTGTGGACAAAGAGCTTCCATGGCTTTCCAGATGTCTGACTATCTTGAACATGAGGTCAAGAACCAAATTATTCTTTAAAACGATTGCCAAATATCCTCTCTTAAATTTCCTTTTAATTTGTATATTCCCTTTCACCTAAGCACCGCAGAATGACTTTTTCATATGTGGGTGTTAAATAAATGTGATTCATTTCTCTGCGTGAGAAGAAAAATATGTCAGATGATATTACTATTTTTCTGTATCTTCCAACCTGACCACTTGTGGTTCTAAAATAAAAGTCTCCACGATGTTGAGTAGCAGTTAAGAATTAAAGTGGTTTCTCTATTTTCCGTTAGGCACGAGCAGTTTTTTTTGGAAAACAAGTTGTAAAGTTATTTCAGGGGTAGGATACAGGGCTTGGCCCTTCTCAAAGTCTGCAGCTTGGTGGCCAAAGCAGCAACAGCACAGTATTCAAAGTCTCCTGTCCTCTTTAAGATGTTTGTTTAAAGGATTCTGGTGTTTAAGGCTCCTGGCTCTGGAGCCTAGAAGCCTGGGGAGGAGGTTTTGCTGACAGTGCAAACACAGCTGTTCTGAGTTCTGGTCTTGGTCATATACGGGCATTTCTGGAGCCTTCATTCGACAGCTTTACCAGCAACATGGTATCCTGGCATTTCAGAATCCCAAGCCAGGGGAGCTCCCTGGTGGTTCAGTGGTTAGGGCTCCACACTTCCATTGCATGGGACACGGGTTCAATCCCTGGTCAGGGAACTAAGATCCCACAAGCCACATGGCAAAAAAAAAAAAAAAAAAAAATCCCAAGCTGGGCAGCCAGCCACGTGGCCTCCAGTTTTTGCTGTTCTGTACAGGACATCATGTCTGCCCCACATGTAATGTCACCATTTTCTCGACTCTGAATTCAAGTTATTGCATGGGCTCATGAATACTGTCTTGTCATTTATTTCAGAGTTTTCACTTTTAAGGCACTATCAGTGGCTTATATTTTATTTCATTTTACTTTGACTTTAACAGCTGCCCCCACCAAAAAAAAAAAAAGATTCAAGTAATACCTAAAATCCTAGGATCATCCAGATGCCAAAAGCAATGCTGGCATCCCAGGCCCTTGAGGAAGATACACCCCTAGCGTTAGTGATTACCTTTATAGGGGGATCCAGTCCTGACTTTTGAAATGGTTTTAGCTCTTTTTCTTAGTGATTTTTAAAAAGAAATAAATAGCAAATATCTAGGTCTTAAGGACGGAGAAGGCAATGGCACCCCACTCCAGTACTCTTGCCTGGAAAATCCCATGGACAGAGGAGCCTGGTAGGCTGCGGTCCATGGGGTCGCTAGGAGTCGGACACGACTGAGCAACTTCACTTTCACTTTTCACTTTCATGCATTAGAAAAGGAAATGGCAACCCACTCCAGTGTTCTTGCCTGGAGAATCCCAGGGATGGGGGAGCCTGGTAGGCTGCCGTCTCTGGGGTCGCACAGAGTCGGACACGACTGAAGCGACTTAGCAGCAGCAGCAGGTCTTAAGGAGCGAGCAAAGTATTGTCTTAATGAGCCAAGTATATGAATGAATGAATCCCCAAGTACAGGGCATACAGAGTATGTTTTCCCATAGCCCAGGGTTTGAAGGCAGAGTTCCAGCCTCTGGCTCTAGCTCTGGAGCCGATATTTTCCCAAGGCTGGGGCAGCTGTGGATGAAGACGTGGGTCCTAGCAATGTGCCTGCTAGGAGTTTATCCACAGCCATGAATATAAAACATTATATTAAACTTTTCAATATAACAGAGAACATATTTGTTTTTTTAATTGGAGGATAATTGCTTTACAAAGTTGTGTCGGTTGCCCCTCTTGAGCCTCCCTCCTACCACCACCCTACCTTTCTAGGTTGTCACAGAGTGCCAGGCTGGGCTCCCTGTGTTGTAAAGCAGCTTCCCACTATGTATTTTACACGTGGTAATTTGTATATTTCAGTACTACTCTTTCAATTCATCCCACCCTCTCCTTTCCCAATTCTGTCTGTTCTCCGTGTCTGTACCTCTCTTCCTGCCCTGCAAATAGGTTCATCAGGACCCTTGTCCTAGACTCCATATGTAAGGGTTGATATATGATATTTGTTTTTCTCTGACTTACTTCACTCTGTATAACAGGCCCTAGCTCTACCTCAGTTCAACTGACTTAAATTCATTCCTCCTTATGGTTGAGTAATATTCCATCGTATATATATACCACAACTTCTTTATGCATTCATCAATTGATAGACATTTAGGTTGCTTCCAGGTCCTGGCTATCATAAACAGTGCTGCAGTTAACATTGGGATACACGTGTCTCTTTGAATATGCAGATAATCTATTTGTGATGGATATAGTGCTTCATATGAAAAATTCAGTTTTTATCCTAATCCAGGTAGGAAATCCATCACAAGTAGGATTTTAGACTTTATCCAAGGCAAAAACTTGCATCTCCTCCCGATATTTTATTCCCTTCCTTCTCAACATCTGGAAATTAGTATCAGTTGGTATTTTGTGTTGACTGTGAGGTCTGCGTTTTTATGGCATTATTAAAATAAGCTATGATTCTTTGTGGAGGGGGTGAGGATATTCAAGTGTAACTTAGGTTCAGAGAGAAATAGCCAAAGACCATATACTACTCGACCCCAGAAAGAAAGAAGATTCATGAAAAGCTGTCACCCCAGGTAAAGGAGGTCTTGGATTCATGTCGGGAGGGGAAGAGAGAATCGTATGTCTTTGGAATTCTGTTGGCAACCAGAGGAGGGTGTTCTGGAAGAAATACAACTCTCTGCCACATGGGTCTGTCAGAACATTCAGAACAGGGAGACAGGCCCTGGAATGGGCACTATTTCCTGGCCATGGGTGAACTCATTTCCCATAACTTGCAAGTACATCACCAACCCATCATGCGTGATAGAGCAACGCTGGTTATTGGCAAATCCATAAAGACAATAAAGAATTTCTAAAGCACTTGAATTTCCTAACAGATCTTCCTCATTATTTGGATTTCTTAAGGTCAAACATAGAACATGAACAAAACAGAAGTACTTGTGTGTTGGGGGAGTTACTTTTATTTTTGCCCTTATTCCAAATAAATCAGATTTCTGTTTGTTTTGGCCTATTGTCAGTATCATTCCACTAGAACCTTCCATCATGCTGCATGCTTTACAGAGGAACACACAGGCCACCTTCCCCAGTAATCTCTTAAGACATTTTTTCTCAACTGCACAAAGGAGCTAAGTTATCTTTTTAAAGGAGATCCACCTGGCAGTAAAAACTCACCCTCTGTCTTTCCTAAATGGCTAGGCTGTTTAATGAGCCTCCTCAAGTTAAACAGGAAAAAAAAAAAATCAAATTATGGATATAAGATCACAGGATCAGTTCAGAAGTATGAATAGAGTTGGGAAGACATCTCCCCATGGCCAGTCTTACTGGCAGCCAGGGTCAACCTGATACATAGATTGAGTGGAGGTGACTTCTTAGAATGAGATAAAAGTCACCAGGCAGGACACTGTTACCCTAGAATCCCTCCCTTCTAGTCTTTGCTGGACCCAAATGTTAGCACTAATGCAACGGGCTTTCTTTTATATACATATATATATATATTTATTTATTTATTTTTGGCTGTGCTGGGCCTTTGTTGCTGCGAGGGCTTTGTCTAGTTGCAGCAAGCAAAGGCTACCCTTCCTTGCTGTGTGCAGGCTTCTCATTGCTGTGGCTTCTCGTGTTGCAGAGCACAGGCTCTAGGGCACATGGGCTCAGTAATTGCGGTTCCCAATTACTCTGTTCTAGAGCACAGGCTCAGTAGTTGTGATGCATGGGCTTAGTTGCTCCTCAGCGTGTGGGATCTTCCTGGACCAGGGATTGAATCTGTATCTGCCACATTAGCAGGTGGATTCTTTACCACCAGGGAAGCCTGCAAAGGGGTTTTTGACCCATTAGGCACATTGATTTGACCAACACTTGCTAGATAATGACTGTGGCCTGTAATCTAGCTACTAGATGGGGAAGGGTCCTCGAAGAAGAAACAAGGACTAAACATCACAGAAGGAGGGAAAACTTCCACCTGGAGTGACCTGGGAGGATTACATGGTGGGTGAGCAGGAATTTTCCAGATGGATATGGGCAGAGGGAATTCTGAGAGAGGAAATTTGCACAGGTGCCGAGGAGGATGAATCAACACACGTGAGCCAGGTCATGGAAGCCTTGACACCAGAGGACCAAGAGGGTATTCTGTAGCAAGTGGGGTCCAGAGCTGAGTGTAAGGAAGACAAATGTGCAAAAGATGCAGAGTGAGATGCATGGAGAGGGATCAGGTAGGAAGAGCAGTTGAGAGGTAGCCGTAAAAATCTGCCAGAAAGACAGAGGGGATGGGGGAGAGAGGAAGAGAGAACCCCGGCGTAGGATGGTGATGAGACGGCTGTGACGATGCAGTGGGATAAGAGATGACGGGAGGAGGGCATGAACAGCAGAGGTGATGAGGTCAGTGTAGACACACCAGGTCGGAGATGCTGGCTGGACATCCCAGAGAAAATGGACCATCCATTAATGGGATGGAGATGAGGACCCAGAGGCCTGGAGAGCTGATGGTAGGGAGGAGTCAACAGGAGCAGATGGACAAAGGTCAGTAAGATGGATTCAGGAAGAAGGTGTTTCACCCCGAAGTCTCTGACTTATGGGGCAGATAACCCTAAAAGGAACGCACTGAAGCCAGCGCTAGCCCTAGCACATGCTAGTTCGGCATAAACTCACTTACAGCTCCGTAGAGGGTCCGGCCTGAAAGTCCAGGGGCAATGTCATGGGTAGGCTCAAGGGAGCAAAGCTGAGCCCAGGACCTAGGCTTCTGCAGAGGGAGGGCAGAGATGGAGGGCTGGCCGTGGCCGTGGATGGTATGTGGATGCAGTGACGTCCACTAGGGTCTGGGGCGGGAGAGAACAGAGATCCCCCTACTGAGGTGGGAAAGGGTGCTTCATCGTTCTGTCCTGACCAGCCAGTGGGGAGGTGTGCTGGTGAAGGGGGACAGGCAAAACTGAGCGTGGGAGTCCCACCAATCCTGCCTCTCCCCTGCACTTCCATCCTCCCAGCCTCCAAGGCTCTGTGCTTCCATCCAGAGAATGGGTGCGGAGCTCTTACACTTATTCCTGTAGAAGAGCAAGATCTCAGATGCTCTAAGATTCCAGGCAGTGGAATATTTGAGCACAGTGTCCTCCACGATGTGTTCATTTCAACACGAGAAGCCCTGAATTCCTGCCCCAGCTCCTCCCCCTGATGGTAACTGGACATGTGTTACTCCCATGGGTGTGCTATGTCAGTCACTCAGTTGTGTCCTATTCTTTGCAACCCCATGGACTGTAGCCTGCCAGGCTCCTCTGTCCATGGGATTCCCCAGGCAAGAATACTGGAGTGGGTTGCCATTCCCTTCTCCAGGGGATCTTCCTGACCCAGGGATGGAACCCAGGTCTCCTGCATTGCAGGTGGATTCTTTACCACTAGCACCACCTGGGAAGCCCCATTCCCCTGGGTAGATCTGTCTTGAGTTGCACAGTAACTCTGAACAAGGAGCTTTGTGTCTCTGGCTCTGCGTGTCCTCAGATGTGCTGTGGGAATCCTATGCCATAGACGAAGGTCACGTGACATACTGTATGTGAAGGTAGCTCACCCTGTCATTTGCATACAAATCCTGGTTGTGATGGATTGTGTGATGTCGATGTTACTCTTGAGAACTCAGAGAAAACAGGACACCCCCACGTTAAGTGAACCGCCTTTTGGAGCAAGAAGAGATGAGCAAGTATTTGCTTCCCTTCCTCCAACCCCCTCCCTACCTTTTTAAGGGGGAACTGCTTTTTCCTCCTTTGGAGGAAAATGATTTTTTTCCCCTCCCTTGCCAGTGAGATGCTGCACATATTTCTTTCTCTAGTCTATCGTCCCTGTGTGCTGTGCTTAGTCGCTAAGTTGTGTCTGATTCTTTGCAACTCCATGGACTGTAGCCCACCAGGCTCCTCTGTCTATGGGGATTCTCCCGGCAAGAATACTGGAGTGGGTTGCCATGCCCTCCTCCAGGGGATCTTCCCAACCCAGGGATGCATTACAGGTGGATTTTTACAGTCTGAGCCGCCAGGGAAGCCCAAGCCCTATTTGCATTATTAGACGCATTTGATGTACTGTTTGCATCACTGGGAAAAATGAAACTGGTCCTCCTCAGCTGGCCCTGAGAGCACCCCCAACATAGATCTCCCGTCCCGGTGACCTGGTCCATAGTGAGGCCCGGCCCTGAGGACCTCGGTGTTCCCACAGCACCATTGGAGGGACAGGAGCACCACAGGGAGGAGCAGAGAGGAGAGGCCCGGCTGGTGCGATGGGGGAATTACAGGACAGAGTCTCTCAACACTCCATGGCGTCTTTTTAGTCCAGTTCAACCCCTTACCCGACACCTTACATGGTACTTGTCATACAATAGGTAGTTAATAAATATTCATCAAATCGATGGAATGAGGAGGAAATAAGAGAGAGGTCATCTCAAGGAAATGCAACCCACTCCAGTATTCTTGCCTGGAGAATCCCATGGACAGAGGAGCCTGGTGAGCTACAGTCCTTGGGGTTGCAAAGACTCAAACATGACTGAGCGCACGCGCACGCGCACACACACACATACACACACACACACACCACACCACCCCCACCACCCCCCCCACCCCGCCCCGATCCTAACCCACACAGCCTTCCTGCTGTGGAAAAATGGTCCCAGATGACCAGAGGTGTCCCGGATTTCACGCTTATGCCTTTTGTCTTTTTTTTTTATGTTTCAGGTCCTCCTGGCCCCAGGGGTCCAAAAGGTGACCGAGGACAGCAGGGACCCCCAGGCCCCACCGGCAACAAGGGGCAGAAAGGAGAGAAGGGGGAGCCGGGCCCACCTGGCCCAGCTGGTGAGAGGGGCCCAATCGGGCCGGTCGGCCCCCCTGGAGAGCGCGGCAGCAAAGGCTCCAAAGGCCTGCAAGGCTCCAAAGGCTCCCGAGGGTCTCCTGGGAAGCCCGGCCCCCAGGGCCCCAGCGGGGACCCAGGCCCCCCTGGCCCGCCGGGCAAGGATGGACTCCCAGGCCCTCAGGGCCCTCCCGGCTTCCAGGGACTGCAGGGCACCGTTGGGGAGCCTGGGGTGCCTGGGCCACGGGGGCTGCCAGGCCTCCCTGGGATGCCGGGCATGCCAGGTATCAAGGGTCCCCCTGGTCCCCCGGGCCCCTCGGGGGCGGCAGTGCCCCTGGCCCTTAAGACCGAGCCGACCACAGCACCTGAGGACAACGGTGAGTCTGAGCCCCTCACACCCGGGATGGGGGTGCTCCCCGTGTTCACCTCACACACCCAATCTTATTAGCAGTGAAGGCATCACACAAGGTGGGCTTTAGCCCCTGCTGCTCGCCTGGCCCCTCACTAGGCAGCATCCTTCAGGCACGTGTGTTTATCCCTAAACAGCATCAGCTCCTCCAGCGCTTGTTTATCATTAGCTAAGTCGGGTCCTCAGCGACAAACTGGTCCCAGACGTTGAATTCAGGAAAATCTGAGGCTGGCCACCCCAGAGCCATCCCTGTCTTCATTCTCTGCCTTTCACCTGGGGATGGTCGACCCTTGGTTAACGTGCAGATGGAACTTTCTGTTCCTAAAGCCAGCTCGCGTTTCTTTTTGAGAAGGTATTATGGCACCTTCTCATCCTTTGATAATGAAAGCTTTGGGTTTGCAACCAGGCCTGTCTTTCTCCCCTTGGACCCACAGCCGATTCCGCTTGGTTCCCTGCAGTTCCCCCTAGTTGCGTCTTTCTGTGAGCCTAGCTCTCCCAGCCTCTTGTTTACAGGTTCTATGTGATCCCGGGCTGATGGGGCCCCCCTGAGCCTGTGCTGCCTGTTACTTCTGTGTCTGTTACTTCTGTCATTGTCAAGACTAATCCAGACACAAAGGCCCGCTTAAGTGGTTGTAACCACCACGTGTCCTACAGGCCACCTACTTCCTCGGACTGGTCTTGGCCCCTAGAATGTTCGGGAACATCAGTCACAGACTCAGCATATGGGCACTGGGGAAGCCGGGCTGTGGCTATGCCTCCTAAAGGCATGGTGTTTTCAGCGTGTGTATGTTTTCATCGGCATTTTTAAACTTTGCATTCCTAGGCTGCCTGCCTTACTGGAAGAACTTCACAGACAAATGCTACTATTTTTCAACTGAGAGAGACTTTTTTGAGGATGCAAAACTTTTCTGTGAAAGAATGTCTTCACATCTCGTTTTCATAAACACGGGAGAGGAGCAGGTATGTGTGTGGCATTCTTCGGGTTGGAGAAAACGGTAATTTAAGGATTGCTGACATCTGAAAAGTGCATGCTTACTGAGGATTCAAAGATACCATAAATTCATAGTCACAGAAACATCAAGGGCCACATGATTGAGATTTGGGCTTTATCCAGGGACAGAAAGCGTTCATGGCCTGGGGATTGGGTCCTTGTGCTTGCAGCTGGAAGCTCTTGCTTTATCAAGCCTGGAGCTGTGTGGCTTTTCCTGGAAAGAGTGGGAAGCCTGCAGGTCTGTACAAGTCTCCTATGGAGAGGCAGAGAGCCCTGAGCACTGGAGGGGTGGGGCCGAATGCCAGGGTCCAGACATGTGGCTTCAACAGGGTCAGGAAGGGCACATATGGTCCTGGGGCAGAGCCCACACATGATAACCACTCATTTGGTCCCTAATGTGTGCCAGGCATTTTCTCCTATAAACCTCACCACACCCTAGGAGCCTGTGGGTAATATAATCCCCATCTTACAGACAGGAAAACTGAGGCCCCACAAAATTTGAATGATTAATACATGAGACAAGTAAATGCAGAGCTGAGACTGAAACTGAGGTCCATCTAGCAGCAACGCCAGTGCTTTCTCTTTAATGCCGCAGTCACAGGGGCCTCCTTTCTTTCCCCCGCATGTCTCCAGCAGGCAGGACCCTGAAAACGGATGCTTCTGCAGTAATTGACTGGAAATGAGCATCCATAAGACAGGGGTCAGGCGCCTGGGCCTGATCCCAGCTCAACCACTTGTCCCCTTTATTAGGTTGGTGGTTGTAATGGCTCAAAGACATGTTATGTGTGACACACTGGACATGGGACCTGGCCAGGAGCAAGAGCTTGCTAGTGCCGTGGCTGTTCCTGTTATTAGAACATCGGAGGGAGGGGTTGTGGGAGCGGGTGGAGCCTGGTGGGATTCATGAGTGATCGGGATAGTTTAGGAGTATCGCTTATAAACTTATAAAAGGAAAACATGTCAAAGCCCTCCCCACGCCCCCACCCCCCACCAAAAAAAAAAAAAAGCCCAGGGCAAAACAAGTGCAATAAAAAGAGGAGAGCAAAATAGTGCACAAGTTATGACAAACATCCTCTTCGAAAGTGGCCCTCATTTCTAAATATCGAAAGTCCCCCAAACATCTGTTCAAGAAATAGTAACGCACCATCTATGATTTTATTTTCCAGCAATGGATCAAAAACCAGATGGTGGCAAAACAGAACTACTGGATTGGCCTCACGGACTTGGAGCAGGAGAATGAATGGAGGTGGCTGGATGGGACACTTCTGGAGTACAAGTGAGTCTCAGAAACGTCCAGGTTGCTGGTCAGGCTCTCGCTGGTCTGTGTTTCTTCCTGAACGACCTTGTGTCCAACACAGTCCTCACACTCAGCCTCTGGGTACCAGCTGCGTGTTTATTTCCATGGAGGGAAATCAATATGGGGTAAAAGTCGGGTTTTTTTTCTTCTTCTCATGGAGTGAATTTTTCTTCATTTCTACCAAGAAAAACAAAAAAAAAAAAAAAACAAAAATACAGACTCATAAAACCACCCAGGGTGGTAGGGAGAGAGATGGCAAAGCGTGCTCTTTAAGCGCTGCTGCAAAAGCCAAGGAAGCCCGGCTGCCCCAGCTCGGTTGAGCTCCCCAGATGTGCTTCCAACATGGGCAGGGCGCTCCCTTCAGGATGACACTGTTGGTGTCCCAGCCCTCACTGGGCTTCTGGCCAGAGTGTGGGGAGGAACTACAAGTTGATGACTGTCCTGCACATAGAAAGTTCAAGTGTACCACAAATGAAGGCCCTTGTGGGACGACCATCTCCCACAGGTCTGAAGAGTCCCTGGAAGTCCAGTGTGATCTAGTTCTATAAAGGCAGCAACAGAGAACAGCAGCAGTTCTTAGAACCTTCTCAAAGCTCCCAGGGGTACAAACATTTCCATGAGCCTCACCGGACCCCAGTGTCCACTCCTGCCCTATAACCCCACCCCAGGGTCTGAAGAGGATGAAATTGCGCCCATTTCAGTTTCACCTCTTCATCCTCCTCTTGCTTTGCCTCTAGTGGATGCGGAAATGTGAAACTGTGCAACACACACTGCACCAAGTAGGGCAGAATTTATAAAAACCCACCAGAGAAGACATGTCCTACAGAGGCTCAAGCAGGCGTGTGGGCATCTCGGCTTCAGGACTGTGTCCTGAGCTGGAGTAGCCGCAGCATCCTTGGAACCCGGAGAGGAGAGGTTGAGGGCATTTCAGCTCCAGGACAATGTCACAGGCATCAGGGCTGGAGCAGTCGTGGTCAAGGACAGGAAGATGGGCTCGAGGGATGGAGGGGCCAAGTAGAGTTTCTGTGTGTGTGTGTGCACGTGTGCGTGCCTGTGTGTGTGGGTAGACGGGTTTCTTTACGCTTTTAAATCCTCTGTGTGAAAAGCATGATTAGAGGATATAGATGGAAACCAGAGCAAGGCCATTTCTTTTACAGGATTTTTTTAAGTATTTATTTATTTGGCTGCATCAGGTCTTAGTTGCATCATGTGGGCTCAGGAGCTCGTGGGCTTAGTTGTGCCATGCCTTGTGGAATCTTAGTTCCCCAACTAGGGATCGAACCCACAGTCCCTGCATTGCAAGGTGGGTTCTTAACCACTGGACCACTAGGGAATCAACCACCCAGGCCATTTCTTTTAGAGTAGCAACCAAACATTGAGGTGGAACATTTGAAGATTTGGGATTCGTGCCAAAGGTGAGCCTCAGACTGCCCCCAGGACAAATGGATATCTCTTTCCTGGCTCAGCAGACAGCCAGTCTGCTCCCTGCACACCCATCCTCGGTGGGAGGAAGCCATACCACATCCTGGCCCTCGGAAACGTGGCTGACACCCAAGGAGGGTATCCATCACAGCAAGGATATGCTTCAGGAGACTCAAAGCAGTTGTGAGAGTTGTCATCTACAATCAGAGCGGTGGAGGGACTTCCCTGGTAGTCCAGTGGCTACCACACTGTACTCCGAATGCAGGGGACCCGGGTTCAATCCCTGGTCAGGGAACTAGATCCTACATGCTTACAACTAAGAGTTCACATGTACTGCAACTAAAAGATAAAAAAAAAAAAAGATCTGGTACAAATAAAGAAACAAAAGATTCCACATACCTTAGTTAAAACCCAATTCAGTCGAATAAACAGATTAATAATTTTTTTAAATAAATAAAATTGGAGCAGTGGAAGTGGGGAGGGGAGGCCTCAGTTAAAACCTGATGCAAAGAAATAGATACATTTTAAAAAATAAATAAATCAGAGCTGTGGAAGTTGGGACAGGAGGCAGAGAATACTAAGGGAAAGATAAATGTGTCACTTTGACAGTCAAGGGTATGGATCATTTTTTTAAAGGAGTCAGCGAGGAGCTAAAAAAAAAAAACAAACAAAAAAAACAACAAAACTTCAGTCTCCTCCACTTTTCTCACGGTCATAAAAAAAAAAAAAAAGGTCTGGGTTAGACTCACTAAGAAATTCAATCTGAAGCCCTCCTCTAAGCACAAACTGGGTTGGCCCATGTGGAATGGATTGAGCAGGAACAGTAGCACCCCTGCCAGCTCTCCCAGGGTGGAATTTTCTCCTGTCTCCCAGGCTCCAGCAGGAAGTACTGATTGGGATGACAGCCCAGCTTTGGTACCTGGGATAGGAAAGAATCACATCACCAGACACCTTCGGGGAGCTCTGTTCCCAGACGCAACTGCACAGCACCCCAGCCAGAGCCCAGACTCTGCTTCTTGTTTTCCACCCAAAGGAACACACAGACATGTAAAAATCCCTGGGATCAGATTTTAAAAGCAAGAATAAATTAGGCAGACATAGTATGAGGCCTCAATAGCCAAAGGCTAATTGAACTTGCCACGTAACAAGAAACCACAAACAAGAAAAAGAGCCAGTGCGACAAGGGAAGGGAGTGTCTGCCCTGGAGTTCACCAGGTCTGGGTTCCAGGCCTTCAACCAGCACTCAGCAGCTACGTGACCCTGTGTTAGTTACCCAGCCAGGTGAACCTCCATGCCCTCATCTAGAAGTGAAGATTACAGAAGCACCGACATCCGTATTGTAAACATTATGTGAGATGATACATATCAAGCACCAATGTCAGAGAGCCCACGGGAAGTGCTCGAGAAATGCTATCTGCTAGTATTTGTACTATTACTCCTATTACTTGTCTAAGGCAGAACGCCAAAGAATTGATGCCTTGGAACTGTGGTGCTGGGGAAAACTCCTGAAAGTCCCTTGGACAGCAAGGCAATCAAACCAGTCAATCCTAAAGGAAATAAGCCCTGAATTCTCGTTGGAAGGACTGATGCTGAAGCTGAAGCTCCAGTATTTTGGTCATCTAATGCAAACAGTCGACTCACTGGAAAAGTCCCTGATGCTGGGAAAGATTGAGGGCAGAAGAAGAGGGCGTCAGAGGATGAGCTGGATGGGTGTCATCACCAATGCAATGGACATGAATTTGGGCAAACTTCGGGAGATAGTGAAGGACAGGGAGGCCTGGCGTGCTGCAGACCATGGGGTCACAGAGAGTCGGACACAACTGGGACTGAACAACAACAACTCCTGTTGTCATTGCCATCATCATTTCCATGTTGTTCAGTTGCTAAGTTGTGACCCTATAGACTGTAGCTCGCCAGGCTTCTCTGTCCATGGGATTTTCCAGCACAGGGTACCCAACACAGCTACCTCCCCATGTACTCAGACTCACCTGCACCCTCCTCCTCTTTGCTTTTGTGGCCTCCATGCCCGGTCCATCGCTTCCCTTTCCCCTGCCATACACAGTGGTTTGGACCTGGCCCCTCCCCATGCCTCGCCCAGGTTACAGAAGAAATCAGTCTCCCTACTTTGCTCTTACCTTTTCTCCCCTTCTGAAATTGTTTCAGGCTGTTGGGGGTACTATTAAGGAGGAAATAGAAAAGGGATGAAAGGCTATCTCCTCTGTCTTTTGCCCCTACTTGAATTTTTATACTGAGAGCTGGTTGAGGAAGATGGTGCTGGAGTAATCAGACAAAAAGCAACAGTGACATGGATTGGATGCTGAAAGTTTAAGGTACACGTGGACTTGAACAAAGGTTTATTTCCAGCAAAACATACAATCTGACTCGCTGACTATGAATACTGGGGCAAGAGAAGCAATCGGTGATGTCTCCGGATGGTGCCTAGGAGCAGGTTTCCAAGTGCTTTGGGTCCACCCACCAATGCACTTCCAAGAAAAAGACTGGAGAGCTGACCAGTGTTGCCAAGATTTTATTTGCCAACTAAGGACATGGGTTTTAAAAATCACCTATTGGGACTTCCCCAGCGGTTCAGTGGTCAAGACTGCCAGTACAGGGGGCATGGATTTAATCCCTGGTTGGGGAGCTAAGCTCCCACATGCCACAGAGTGCAGCCAAAAAGACAAAAATCGCCTATCAACAAATCTCAGCACAAAACAACAAAAACAAAACAAAAAAAGACAGTTGGCCATCACCCATACATACACACAGAGTTGTCCTCATTTTTCTCTTTTCACAACAGACCTGTGAGGACTTCATTCTTGACCAGCTGGTACCAGTCCCCTGGCTGGACACTGGGATCCGCTGGCCCACGGTCTCATGATAACATTCAGTGAACTATCCTGGAGTATCCACCATGCCCCAGCCCCTGTGCCAGCTTGGAAAATCTTTTCTAGAGTTTTGGGCACAGTATGAGTGAGAGATACTGTTCCACTCATGTAAAAATAGTCTGATTTGCAGGACCCTGTCACAATCAAGAAGACAGACACCTTGACCCTAAATGTGCATATGGTGAAGAGAAGGGCTTCAAATGAGCTTTCAGTGCTCCCTTCTCAGTAATTAATAGAACCAAGTAGACAGAAAAACCAAGAGGAACATAGCAGACACTATCAACTAACTTCCCTGGTGGCTCAGTTGGTACAGAATCGCCTGCAATACCGGAGACCACCTGTAATCAGGGGACTCGGGTTTGATCCTTGGGTTCGATCCCTGGGTCGGGAAGATCCCCTGGCAAAGGAAATGGCAACCCACTCCATTTCTTGCCTGAGAAATCCTGTGGACCAAAGGAGCCTGTCAGGTTACAGTCTATGGGGTTGCAAGAGTCAGACACAACTTAGGGACTAAACCAACCAACCAGTCAACTAACTTGACTTTATTGATATTTATGGAACCTTTCACCCAACAACCACAAATACACATTCTTTTCAGGTGCATATGGTACATTCACCAGGATCATCAAACAAGTGCTGGGTCATCAAACAAGTCTCCAAAAATTAAAAAGCTCTGGAAGGGAAACTTTGGCTTCATCTTATGCCATAATCACTCACTCTTCATGCTTCATGCGACTCTGGCTTTGGCCACTAGAGAGAAACCTCTATAGTGGGAGAAAATTCAATAGCAAAGAAATGCTTCTCTCTCCTAAGATTTTCCTGTTTTGAGGCCAGGCTCTTACCAGAAGAATTTTCTCAGCCATGAAGCCTCTGTCAATCTTGCGGTTGATGAGAAAGTACTAAGTTGTGTGGTTGGGAGGGGCTGATTGCCAAGCTTGAAAGTTTGTGCTCTATCTCCATGAGGATAAACCCAGAACAGGGAGGGTGGGTGCGGGGAAGGGGTGCTTCACAGCCACCAGCTGAGATGCTTCAAGATTCCAGCTCCTGGAAGAGTGAGTCTAGGTGCTTCCATGGCCCGGTGTACTCAGAATACACTGTCTCAGTACATAACGCATGTTGCTATCCAACCACTTCTGCAACTTGTGTATTAAAATATGGGATTCAAGAATTCGGCACCCAGGCTTCAGCCATTTCTCTTTCCAGAATCTATCTGTGGAGCGAGGTTTAGGCACTATTTAAGCTGAAATTCTTCTCCAGAACATATACATTCTGTTTCTCTGACATGCTCTGCGCTGTTATAAGCATGCAGACTGGAAGGATTGACCACAAATCACTCTGTGTGATTTTAGCTTTTCCAAAGAGATGCTGGGAGACCATGTACAAGACAAACTACCCCTGCAGCCTGGCTTCAAGCTACTCCATCTCCCACCCCTGCTGGTCTCACCTGGGTCACTCCACTCACAGCCACGTCCTACCTTTAGTCCTGAAGGATTACTTCAAACACCACACTGAAGAATTTCCATGACCTGGAAAAAAACAAATGGAGAACGGTGATAAAAATGATCTTCCATTATCAATTTGTTCTCTTTTGTCTCATCTATCCATCCCTTTTTTTTTTTTGGCCATGCCACGCCAGTTGTGGGATCTTAGTTCCCCAACCAGGGATCAAACCCATGCTCATAGCAATGAAAACAGAGTCTTAATCACTGAATTGCCAGAGAACTCCATGTAAGCCCCTTTTACCTACTGAAAAGGGCAAGGAAATGCAAGGGGAAAATACTAAACAGATCGTCTATCAGAATTCCTATTTATGCAATTTTCCAATTAACTGTGAGATAAAAAATATCAAATGTCCCATCATTAATGCATCCAGAATCACAGTCTCAAATTTGGTAAGCAACATTGGAAGGGAACACTGCAGAAATGAAGCAAGTATACATCACCACCACCAGACTGCCTGGGCACCGTGGCCATTTCTAGGAAGGTCTGTCACGGTCTAAGAGAGAAACACACCAAAAAAAGCTTACATCAAAGTTTCCTTCCAACTTCACCTTTTCTTGGCATCACAGTCTGAGATTTGTAACTGCTTTGTTTCTTGCATAGGATGTAAGTTCTACAAGGACTGGCAGTCTGTTCTCTACAGCGCTCGTGTTGCCATCAGCTAGCTTTAGCCCTTGCGTGCAGTATACACTCTGTGGAATGAATGAGCAAATGAATGACTGTTTCCACCTAAGTATCATCCCATTTATACTCTCATTGCTTGATGGTTTCCTCTAAAATATCTTTTCATCTCTGAGATCATTAAAAAAAAAATTTGTTTAGTCATTTATTTGGCTGTGCCAGGTCTTAGTTGTGTCCTGAGGGATCTTTTGGTGTGGTACACACACAGACTCGCTGGTTGTGGTGCACGGAGTCTCTAGCTGTGGCGTGTGGGCTCAGTAGTTGTGGCAGGCAGACTTAGTTGCTCTGCAGCATGTGGGATCTTTGTTTAATGACTAGGGATTGAACCCACATCCTCTGCATTGCAGGGCAGATTCTTAGCCACTGGATCACCAAAGAAGTCCCTCACTTTTCATTTTCTTAAAAAAAAAAAAAAATCCCTAAATATACAGTTGGTGCAGGGGAGTCAATTCTACCTCATTTTCCCATCCTTTGACTGTAAATTTCGACTCCCCTTTTCCCACTGCCCTGATTTTTGCTGGTCTTGTCGTCAAAAGATGGAGGCAATTTGGTCTTTATCCCTGGGTGACCCTGGTAAGAACCTGGCTTCAGAATAGGAAAATCTTAGTAGTGAGACGTGTTTCTTTACTGTAGAACTTTCTTTGGCCTTCAGAGTCTGTACAGTGGAAGATTTCTCTCTAGTGGCCAAAGCCACTGCCACTCTGATAGAAACATGAAGCATGGACCAGAGTGAGTGATTACGGAGTCAGATGCTGCTGCTTGGCAAATGAGTCATCGTTTACGGGAAGCACCTCCTGCTGCAGATGTTCTTTTCGGACCCTCCGCACGAGGCAAACTTGTCCTCTCAGGAGGTGACCACAGGCTTCTGTTCAAGGACCTGGCTCTTAAAGAAAATGTAGCCTTTCAAGTTTTGACTCTTGGAAGCACATCTAATTGATCGCTTAGAAAGAGAGGCAGGAACAGCGAACCCTGAAGAGGGGGTGCTGGGAGCAGCAGCAGACAAATTAACAAGTCCCAAGTTGAGCTCATCTTAAAGACAACTTGTTTTGAAGAATCTCTCTCCCAAAAAAGGCAGTGAAATGTATGAGTCATTTTCAAAAAGTAAGATTAAATTACTATTTCTTTCTGAAGCAATTAGCTATCTACAGCTTAGCCAGAAAACCATAACCAAGTGTTTATAGGGTCTTTTAAGTGTATATCAACGTTCTCTCCATTTTAAATATAGTAGTGTGTATATTACCTTCCCAAAGTCCCTAACTTCCCTTCCCCCCCAGCAGCCATAAAGTTCATTTTCTGAGTCTGTCGATACAAGAATATGTATGGCTGAGTCCCTTCACTGTTCACTTGAAACCACCACAACGTTATTAATGGGCTATACTCCAATACAAAATAAAAGGTTTAAAGTTAAAAAAGGGGGGAAGGGTGTCTCTCTCTCTGCCTGACTCTGACTTGTTAGAGACAAGATATCAGAATGTACAAAGATTCCCTCTGGGTTCTCATAAGTGTGTGCGTGTTTGTGTGTGGGTGTATCATCCTCAGAATGTATATATTCACACTCAAGCCCAGAAGTCAGCATTCCAGTACACATTAGAAAGCTGTCATTCATTGAGCTGTGTTGAAGACAGATTTACTTCCTCAGCAATGTGATGAGGCAGCTCCGTGAGCTGCCTCTACTGTGGCCAAGATAACAAGTCTGCAGGGAGAGGCTGCATCACACGCTCCTCTGCGAAACAGCTGCTTCTTATTCAGAATCAGTGTGTGCAGCTTTTTAAACAGCACGTTTTCATTCTGGGACGCATGACAGGCCTTGGTTTTGTTTTTTACATTTCTCTGCTGCTCTTGGGTCAAGCAAACGTCTGCGTGACTTTGCAAATAACACTTGATTTCTGTTTTCTTAAAAGAAATTGGAAAGCTGGACAGCCAGATAACTGGGGTCATGGCCACGGGCCTGGAGAAGATTGCGCTGGACTGATTAATTTTGGGCAGTGGAACGATTTCCAATGTGAAGACATGAATCACTTCATCTGCGAGAAAGACAGGGAGAGAGGTAAGCAGTGGAAGGGATTTAAGAGAGCACAGCAGAGCTTATATCTTATTAAAGGGCAAGAGGTGAGGAGTATAAGGGCTCTGAAAGTAGGTTCTGCAACTGGATTCCAGTCCTGATTCTGCCACTTAGTATCTCGGCAAGCTATTAACTCAGGGAAATAATAATAGTAATCCTCTTAATGGGGTTTTTGTGAGGACTTAAGTAAGTTAATACATGTGCCTAATGTAGAGGAAGTACTCAGTAAATTTTAGACTAATGGGTGGGCCTAGGTCATTACCTTATAATATTGTCAGTCAGTTGTTCTTTATCATATGGCACCAATGTCATATGTCTTTTCATATAACAAACTATCAGAGAAATTGGGAAAACAATACCACTTGCAATTGCATCAAAAAGATAAAATACCTAGGAATAAATTTAACCAAGGAGGTGAAAGACCTATACACTGGAAACTATAAGACATTGATGAAAGGTATTGAAGAAGGCCCAAATAAATGGAAACATATTCTGTGCTCACAGATTGGAAGAGTATTGTTAAAATGTCCATTCTACCCAAAGAAATCTACAGTCTACAAATTCAGTGGAATCTCTATAAGAACTCCAGTGTCATTTTCCACAGAAATAGAGAAAACAATCCTAAAATTTGTATGGAACCACAAAAGACCCTAAATAGCCAAAGTAATCTTGAGAAAGAAGAAGAACAAAGCTGGACACACTCCCCGATTTCAAAATATATTGCAGAGCTACAGTAATCAGAACAGTGTGGTAGTGACATAAAAATACACATATCTCTATCAGTGAAAGAGAATAGAGAGCCCAGAAATAAACCCATGCACATATGGTCAATTAATTTATGACAAAGGAGCCAAGAATATACAATAGGGAAAGGACAGTCTCCTTGATAAATGCTGCTGCGAAAACTGGACAGCCACATGCCAAAGAGTGAAACCAGACCACTCTCTTAACCTTACACAAAATAAGCTCAAAATGGATGAATGACTCAAATATAAGATTTGAAACCATTAAATTTCCAGAAGAAAGCATAGGCAATAATCACCTTGACGGTTATCTTGGCAATGATTTTTTGGATCTGAAAACAAAGGAAAAACAAGTGTAACTACATCAAGGGGCCCCGATGGCTCAGTGGGTAAAGAATCTGCCCGCAATGCAGGAGACACAGGAGACACTGGTTTGATCCCTGGGTCAGGAAAATCCCCTGGAGAAGGAAATGGCAACCCACTCCAGTATTCTTGCCTGGAGAATCCTTTGGACAGAGGAGTCTGGTGGGCCACAGTCCATAGGGTTGCCAAGAGTCAGACACGACTGAGCACAATAGCACTACTACATTTGGGATTTGAGTTGAGACTAGGACACCCCAGAATAGGCTCCTTTGAGTGAATTTTACCTTTTATTGAATCTGAATAAGAACTTCGAGGCATATATTTGAAAAAATAATTACTGAATGATGTATTTGGAATGTTTTCTTTAAAAACATACACTCCTTTTTCTGAATTGTCCATTAACTTTGTTCTTTAAGGGGAACTAACACCCATTCTTTTTCCTCTCTTTTAGAATTAGCAATTACATTATAATGGACCGTGATATCATAATAGGAACAAACTGTCGACAGTTCTCGAAGGCAAAGATACTTCTTTCTGATTGCATCACCTTCTCATTAAATTGAAGGGGAAAGCACTGAAGACCAATTACTGAAAACATTGAAAGCCGGTGTTCTCTACCATCTGCCTTGCTCAAGGACAAAGTTTGGAACAAAAGTGTTCCCCTAGTGTGATATATGGATTGTCAGTAAGCAAATGGACTGAATCACATAGATTCTTCTCAGCCAATAACCATACAGTTATGCAAATCATATCTTCCAGAGTATGGAATGCTCCAATCAGAAACAAGATTATCATTGGTTGTTGAGCTTTAGGAAGAACTGAAAACATACACTGTGTAAACAGTACCTTACATTTCTATTGATAAAATCCCAAATGTAGGAAAAATATGCAGACATACAGATATATAGGCCAACTCTTAGTAACAATATGAAATATACTTAAAGAGCTTTTAAAACTTTGTATTTTTGTACAAAATATTTGCCTTTTTACAATTTTTTTCTTTTTATTTTTGTCATTTTACCGATATAGTACATGAAGCCAAAGAAAAGAATAATGGTACTAATAAAAACTCATAGGGTTTCTTGTCAGATTTAATTCTACACAGTGGCAAAGAAATTTTTTCAGTTGTGGTTTAAAAAAAATAATTAAATATGTGTGTATGTATATTTTAATGTATCATTTCCTCAGAGAAGTCAATCACTTGAAATGTCTAGAAATGGCCCTGCAGATTTTGCCAGTGGAGGTCAAGCCTGAACATGTACGTGGCTCAGTCAAGTGGGCTATGCCTCCAGCCCATCACCAGCCAACACCCTTGCTGCGTGTCTGCCAGGCTCAGAGGAATGGTCAACTCAGGATGTGCTTTTGCTTCATTTTGGCGGAGTCGGGGGTGGTGGAGAGGTATCTGTTGGAAAGGGTGGACAGAGCACCTGTATCTGGCTATTTATAGAAGGTCCTGTTTTGTGGCTGAGACATGAATACACTTGGTTTCAGGCCCATACCAGGGCAGATATTAAATGTCAGGAAAGTATGACATCACATCTGCCAGAGGCAGAGATGCTAAGATGGGGACAGCTCTATGCTACCTGGAAATCTTATGTTTTCTAAAGTCAGATTCCAAAAACACAGAATTCCAATGCACATGCATGATGAAATGCAAGAATACAACCTTGGCCACTGTGTTGAACCTTTTGTCGGAGCCCATCTCCCTTCTACTCTTTAACTTGCCATGGAGAAGTCTAACATGCAATGTGCTGAAATCAGGCTTAAATGTAACTGATGCTCAAAGGTAAGATTTCCACCCACCAGATTCCCTTCCCAGGACCTCCCCAGCCATGCTGCTACCTACCCCACATACAATGGTAAAAGAATAAAGACAGAGTTTGACTTTCACGCCTGCAGCCGTGTGGACTGTGTTGTCTCACCCTGGTCACCGTTTATGTTGTCTCTGCAGCCCAGGAGTGGCCATCTCCTCAGCACCTGGATGCCCTACTATCCTGTCCATGGGGTCTGGTCAGACTGGCAGGACCTGCCATTATCTGGGCCCTGGACCCTGGTACCTCTTCAGGCTCAAGACCTTTTACAGACTAAACTCTGTCGTCTTTTTCATCCTCTTCTGGTTTCTTAGGTGTCAGTTAAGATAATGTTCAGATGCAACTTGAACTTAAACATCTGATGCCATCATCAGAAGAGAATGTTGCTAATTCCCACAGGTGAAGGTGTTCCTCTCCTGGCCCTTATACCTTACCCAGGGTTTATCATTCTCTCAGGTTTCAATCAGATGCTCTCATGTCATCCTCCCAACAGCCCTAAGAAGTGGGGCTTCCTACTTACTCTTCCCATTTTATAGAGGGAGGCACTCAGGGAGGTGACATCATTTCCTGGGTCATATCATCACCAAGGAGTGAGGCAGGATTCAGACTTGAACTTTGAAAATGTTCTAGGAGACTTCCTTGGTGGTCCAGTGGTTAAGATTCTGCACTTTCAGTGCAGAGGGGGAAGGGTTCAATCCCTAATCAGGGAACTAAGATCCCACATGCCACTCATGGTGTTACATAGATAAGTAACATTTTTTTTAATGTTCAAAATTTTTTAAAATGTTCCTTCTTTCAGAAGCAAGGTCCTTTTTAATAACAGAGTAAAATCAGATGAAAATCACACATTACCAGATGCCTCATGTACTGCTCTAGATATTTAGCTATTTATATACCAGGTTTCTATTTCTGGGCTCCAAAATCACTACAGATGGTGACTGCAGCCATGAAATTAAAAGATGCTTACTCCTTGGAAGGAAAGTTATGACCAACCTAGATAACATATTGAAAAGCAAAGACATTACTTTGCCAACAAAGGTCCGTCTTGTCAAGGCTATGGTTTTTCCTGTGGTCATGTATGGATGTGAGAGTTGGACTGTGAAAAAGGCTAAGTGCTGAAGAATTGATGCTTTTGAACTGTGGTGTTGGAGAAGACTCTTGAGAGTCCCTTGGACTGCAAGGAGATCCAACCAGTCCATTCTGAAGGAGATCAGCCCTGGGATTTCTTTGGAAGGAATGATGCTAAAGCTGAAACTCCAGTACTTTGGCCACCTCATGCGAAGAGTTGACTCATTGGAAAAGACTCTGATGCTGGGAGGGATTGGAGGCAAGAGGAGAAGGGGACGACAGAGGATGAGATGGCTGGATGGCATCACTGACTCGATGGACCTGAGTCTGAGTGAACTCCAGGAGTTGGTGACGGACAGGGAGGCCTGGCGTGCTGTGATTCATGGGGTCGCAAAGAGTCGGACACGACTGAGCGACTGATCTGATCTGATTCACCTACTCACCACTGATGCTCTTCTGGGACGAGAGTTTTGGTAAAATGTCGTGAGGTTTTCAGGTTATGAGTTGCTATGAGAAGATGGTGGAGAAGGCAATGGCACCCCACTCCAGTACTCTTGCCTGGAAAATCCCATGGATGATGAGCCTAGTAGGCTGCAGTCCAGGGGGTCGCTAAGAGTCAGACACGACTGAGCGACTTCACTTTCACTTTTCACTTTCATGCATTGAAGAAGGAAATGGCAACCCACTCCAGTGTTCTTGCCTGGAGAATCCCAGGGACGGGGGAGCCTGGTGGGCTGCCGTCTATGGGGTCACACAGAGTCGGACACAACTGAAGTGACTTAGCAGCAGCAGGAGAAGATGGAAACTTTTTATTTTTGTCCCCATCCCTCAGCATGTGGGCTCTTACTTCCCCAACTAGGGATCGAACCCCTGCCCCCTGCAATGGCAGTTCAGTCATAACCACTGGAACTCCAGAGAAGTCCCTGTTTTTCTTTTTAAATGGCTCTTGAAGAATGATTGCACAACCAGAAAGAACAAAACCCTTTCTTTTCCTCTTCTGCAGTCAGTGTTCACCTTTGGTCAACTCTTCCCATATCCATCCAAGTTTAGCACTTAAGAGTTTAAAGCAGACAACAAATACTACAACCTGCTCTCATTTTTAAAAAAAACATGCTGAAGGAAGTAGAAAGCTATGTCAGTCATACATCCCGCCATAAATCAGGTAACAATACTAAAGCAAGTGTATTTTGCCTCAAAACCAATTGATCTCTTCTTGAAAAAGTATGTTAACTCATTCATGGCTCAATAATAAGTCTAATAATAATAACAAAAATTAAATATATTTAGCATGTTCACATACATTATCTCTTCTAATCTTGGTGCAAAACCTTTCTCTCTACTTTAGGAATGAGGACGCTGAGGCAAATTTGAAGACTTGCTCATTGCCCACATCCCAGTCATGCAAATCTGATCAGGCTCATCATTCTTATGTTCCCTAAATCTAAGTCCATCCTAACCCTTATCCCCAGCTTAAAATCTTCTGAGTTGCCTGCAGGACATACATGCAGGGGCCCTCAGGACCAGGTCCTCAGCTGTCCCTCCAGCCTCTCCTCTGCTGTACCCTCATGCTCCCTTGCCTTGAGCTGGAACAGCCTTACAAGCCACCTGCAAAGTTCCTCTGTGCTCCTTACTTTTTACTGCGCTCCTTCTTAGAAATCCAAACTCTTACCTGGATTTCCATTCTCTACTTCTTTAAGATTCAGCTCAAGCATCGCTTCTAGCCTGAATCCTTTCCCAGCAAATGCATCTTGAAGCTGAGACTTCCCTTCATGTCAAGTACTACCCACAAGTGCTCCAGGTACTATAAAAGAAAAACCCTTTCATGGCGTTAGACCATCTACAGATCAGCTGAGAGGCCCAAACATCACTGAATTAAGAAGAGAAGGGTGAATGGAGCCAATCAGCCACAAAATCTTAAGAGAACTGAGGAACGGGAGAAGCCAATCAGGAGAAATGAAGGCATTCGTGTTGATGATAGTTGGTTATTATACATCTACTATATTGGAAATATGTGTAATATATCTATTAGGAATGGAAGACTGAGTGAAAAGAATCAACTGGCAAAAGAGATTCATTCTACATACTAACATATGGCCCCAAGTGAGGGAAAAGCTTTCGAAACCTTTTCTGAATAACAGTGTAAGGAAGTATCTCTCTTCTGTTATGCTCAACAGTTTTAGAAGTATAGATGAACTTTGGCCATCTCTTTAAGAGGGAATTTTTCTATACAATAACTTCATTTTCCTGGAAAGCATCCTTTAGTGGCACAGCATCACACTTATTTTATAAATCACAAAGCAGATGTTGTAGAGATTTTGCTCCACCCGTTCATCCTTCTTCTTCTCTTCCTAGATACCCTTGTCAAATAAATAATGCATAGCATGCCCAGGTTACACAGGTAGCCAAGAGTCCAAAGAAAAGCAGGCTTAAGATTTAAGCCTTAAACCAACTTAAATTCTCCAGATGCAGAGCTCCTGGTTTTCACATTTTTCAATGAATGACTTTATGAATGAACTATCTCAGTTCAGCCCTGCCTGCCACAGCCAGGGTGATGGCCCAGGCTCCAGCCTTCCTCCAAGGACTTACAAGCCCTGAGTTTGTAAAACAGGAATCACCCGTGCAACTTGGGCAGGAGTTAGCTGCCAGTGAGGAAGCTCTCGCCAACAGCTCATCCAGAAGGTCATTAAACAGGCTTAACCAAAGGGGCTTGCTTTAGTCCTCTTGGCCAGGGATGGAGAATTGTCCTTTGGCCAGTCTTCCAAGCACTGGTGCCAGAGTTTGCTGTATTCTTTAATCATCGCTTATTGCCATGACCCACTAAATCATGCCTGCAAGCTGCAAGGAATTATAAGATTGTTAAAACCAGTTCCTGTGCCTGAGAGCAGAGGAGCTAGGCCAGGCCTGACACAAACCAGCACGACTGCAGAGTAGCTGTAATAACACCTCATGACTCCTAGGAACTTGGCATGTACTGTCTCCAACCACTGTGCATGGAAACTAACTGAAAATCAGACAGGCTAAATAGTTTCCTAAGAACTGGGATTTGAACCCACAATCACCTAGCTCCCATAGTAACCTTCCTGAGAGTCTGGGCTTTCTATGTTGTATTCTGTTCTTTGCCACAAGAAATCATTCAAATCACCAAGTCTCTCTCACAGAAGCAGGGAGATAACGGATGAATCCTGATTTGAGCTCTTTACATGAAAGTTCTACACCAGGGACTTCCCTGGTGGTCCAGTGGCTAAGACTCCACACTCCCAATGCAGGGTGCCTGGGTTCAATCCCTTGTTGGGGAACTAGATCCCACAGGCCGCAATTAAGAGTTCACATGATGCAACTAAAGTCCCATGTACCGCAGTTAAGACCTGGTACAGCCAAATAGAAAAAAGTACTAGATCAATCGCTTTGTTATCTGAGCAAAGAAGCAAAAGTCCACTTGGCACCCGTGCCATGGATGTCCAAAGAGGTCCAGACTGGAGAAACCACCCTAGATGCTAGAGTAACTAGACCTCTCACAGAGTTCTCTGATATAAATTAGTGTCAAATGAAGAGAGGCTCTGGAGCCAAAGAGACCCAGGTTTGACTCCTGCTGTCTACCTCCTTGTTATAAGACGTACTCACACAAGTGGCCAACAGCTCTCTCCCCTTGTCTCTTTCTTTCCCACCAGGCCCTCTGTTCATGGACAGAACCAGCATCGGACTTGGGAGGAAAAGGCACACACAGAAGCCTGATGCTGTGGGGAATCCTGCTCACACAGACAGAAAGCAAGAAAGAGTCTTCAGTGGACTTGCTAACGTGTTCTTATAAATCTATAATCCTGCCACCACTCCCCCCAAAATATCCACCATGATGTTCATAGATAGTAAAATGAATGGTTTTTCTCGTGCTTACTCAGCATATACAGCGGTCATATGGGCTGTAGATGCACACTACCCTGCTTTTGATGGTAATAATAATTTGTTTCTAAGTAACTATTTGCTATGCCTCCATTGGGGCTTCCCTGGTAGCTCAGCTGGTAAAGAATCCACCTGCAATGCAGGAGACCCCAGTTGGATTCCTGGGTCAGGAAGATCCCCTGGTGAAGGGATAGGCTACCCACTCCCGTATTCTTGGGCTTCCCTGGTGGCTCAGCTGGTAAAGAATCTGCCTGCAATGTGGGAGATCTGCATTTGATCCCTGGGTTGGGAAGATCCCCTGGAGGAGGACCTGGCGGGCTACAAGAACCCACTCCAGTATTCTTGCCTGGAGAATTCCCATGGAGAGAGGAGCCTGGCGGGCTACAATCCATGGGGTTACAAAGAGTCGGACACAACTGAGCGATTCAGCACATGCCTCCATTCAGACAATACTATTTGAAAACAAGCTGTTTTTACTTGAAAGGTATAGTTTGGGGTCCATTTCATAAAATAGTCAGGATTTCAGGCCCACAAGATGCCACCTAATCGACAGTCTGCAAAGAAATCATTAGAATGTCACATATTTCAACCCCACACCTACCACCTTGGTACACTTGGTGAACTATACCAAGGGGCTTGGATCAACAGGCATGAGGAATAATGACCAGTACCTTCAGACAAACCTTGGCATTCCTCAGATGAAAAAAGGGACTAAAAAAATTACATGATGGCTAGATAGATGGAAAGAAATAAATGAAAAGGGAGGGAGGAACATAGATGCATAGATAGATACATTGATGCATAGAATGGAAGAGAAAAAGGAAAATGGAAGATCAGCTAAGAGAAAGCTGTTACTATTTTTTCTTTCTTTTTTAATTCCAGAGACCATTTGAAAGAGTTCTTTCGGGGGGAAAAGCACTGCCTTAAAGTCCACTGAAGTCCTCCACCTTCCCCCGCCCGCCCTCGAAGACACCTTAGGAGCAGCCAGCTCCACGCCACACACGCTTCTGAGGGGATGAGCAAATCATCTGCCCAGGATCGCCTGTGCTCACTTTTCCACTCTGTGGCTCCAGCATTTGGAAATCCCAGAGCCCAGAATCGCCTTTTCCTGTTTTCGTTTTCCATCGCCTGCACTGTGTATTTCCACAGTCTGCAGTGAGGACTGGCAGCTGGGTCAACTGGCCCTGGCATCGGGGGTTGCTGCTTCCCTCCCGCTCTGGGAACAGTTTTCCTCCCTGTGATTTAGCTCAATGACACACACCCTGAAACAACACACCTCATGAGACCAGGACCCAGCAAGTTACCCAACACCAGGTGGGGATGAACCTCCCCAGGAGCAGATCTGCCGGGGGCAGGCATTTCCTGCAACCGGAGACCCCCATGGGAAGGCGCTGGGCACCTCTGAATGGCAGGCAAGGCTGATCTTCTCTCTGAACATTTGTGTGAACTCCAGATTCCTATCCTTTCTGGTCTAGCCTGGTCTGGGCTTCCCAGACAAGGCATGGTGCTAGTGGTAAAGAACCCGCCTGCCAATGCAGGAGACATAAGAGACATGGGTTCGATCCCTGGGTCAGAAAGATCCCCCTGGAGGAGGAAATGACAACCCACTCCAGTATTCTTGCCTGAAGAATCCCATGGACAGAGGAGTCTGGTGGGGTACAATCCATAGGGTCACAAGGAGTTGGACGTGACTGAAGCCACGTAGTACACAGTGGTCTAGCCCCATTGCTATTTTTGAGAAATAATCTTCTACTTAGTGTTACAGATTATATAAGAAAATATCACCTCCCTTAAGAAAATAAGCCAATCCCCAAGCACTTGAAGGATAATGTCCCAGACCACACAGCCTGACATGTCCCTAAGGGTCACATTCTCCTGGGGGTCACCCAGGTCCCTGCTGTCATCACAGCAGGAGGGGGACACTGCTCTGTCAACACCCACACCCAAGCACCCACCTCCCTTTTAGTCTCTAGGTTAGAAGCTCTGAAGAAAGCTTACAGTCAAGGCTAGAGCACAACAAAAGATAATCAGTCACAGACAGCATCCAGATGCTAGACAAGCAGAGCCTGCCAGCCAGGGAAGTTTCACCTGGACTGCTTTCCTCGCTCCAGGGTCCCACCTGACATCACTTTGAAAGCCCTCTGTCAAGAACCTTTTGGGCATCCAGCCCCCTGAAGTGCCCCTCTCTTGCGTCTAGATCTGTGGGTCCACGCTGGGGACACCTGTCTCCGGTTATTCACATGACACAGATCTCAGCCTTCAGACAATATCCAGTCTCTCCCTTCAGGGTTGGCACAAGAATAACCAAATCTCAAGAATAAAAACCCAAAGCCACTACTGTAAGAGACAGAGGAAGGGACAGGGAGGGAGACAAGCCTTGGTAGAAAGGCTGGAAGGTGAGAAAGGAATGTGATCTCCAAAGGCCAAGTGCTACATGTTAACCCACAGATGTTCCATGAGAGTCCTCAGCACTTCTCAAATGTGAATTAAATTGAGCACCTTTACTGCACAGGCAGTTATTCATTCATTCATTCACCAGAGATTCACATGGTCAATCTCTATGGCTTCCTTACTATGTTCTAGATCTCGTACTAGATACTAGGAATCTCTCTTTTTTTTTTTTAATTTCATGGGATTCTCTATATATTTTTCTGTAACTCATTTTTAATATAACTTTATTTATTTGGAGGCTCTTAATTATGCAAGGAGATCCAATCAGTCCATTCTGAAGGAGATCAGCCCTGGGATTTCTTTGGAAGGAATGATGCTAAAGCTGAAACTCCAGTACTTTGGCCACCTCATGCGAAGAGTTGACTCATTGGAAAAGACTGATGCTGGGAGGGATTGGGGGCAAGAGGAGAAGGGGACGACAGAGGATGAGATGGCTGGATGGCATCACTGACTCGATGGACGTGAGTCTGAGTGAACTCCGGGAGTTGGTGATGGACAGGGAGGCCTGGCGTGCTGCGATTCATGGGGTCGCAGAGAGTCAGACATGACTGAGCGACTGATCTGATCTGATCTGATCTGAATTATGGGGAGGAACCTGGGGATAAGGGGATAAAGCACATATTTTTTTATCAGGTTATTAGTGCCAAAAGCAAATTTTATGCTAGTTTAATCATGTGGACAAAAGGCCAAGACAATGAAGAGGTCTTCTTCGACAACAACAGGGCATGAAAAGCTGCCAGGTGAGTGAGGCAGTAACTGTGGATGCTTTCACAACACCTGGAGAAAGTGCTAAACCTTAGCTGTGACTTCAAGGTCATTTATTGCTTACTTGTTTACTATCGTTCTGAGTATTTCAGTCTCTTCAAACATGCCACCAAAATTCTAGCAAACGAGAATGGGAGAGAGATATAAGAGTTGAGAATCAGTGAGCCAGGTTGTCCAAATGTCAAAACTAAGAGAAAGTAAAGAAGCTGGGAATAGAGTGAAAGACGAATACGATTTCTGACACCAGCTGCAAAACCTCTGCTTTGGGCGTTGGGCTTCCCAGGTGGCGCTAGTGGTAAAGAACCTGCCTGCCAAAGCAGGAAACACAAGAGATGTGGGTTTGATCCCTGGGTCAGAAAGACCCTCCAGAGGAGGGCATGGCAAACCACTCCAGTATTCTAGCTTGGAGAATCCCACGGACAGAAGAGCCTGGTGGGCTGCAGTCCACAGGGTTGCAAAGAGTCAGACACGACTAAAGCCATGTAGCACGCACGCACTAGGCAAAAACATCTCCAAGTCCTTCCAGGCCTAAGATTATGTCTCAAGAAGACAGCCCATTTGTTGGAAAATTTGTGTCCCACCACATGACCCCAGGAGAGAGAAAGGAAGGGGTAGAGGGAAAGTAATTTTTCATGGAGCTGAGCCTGAGACCACTGTTAATGTTGTAATTATAGCACGCTTGCTGTTTATTTGGGTCATTTTTGGGGATAAGGTACATGGGATCATTTAAAAACTAAATTTATTTGGTCCCTTTCAAAAACATTCAACTGGCTTACATGTGGAGCAATAAAGTGCGAAAGTGACATAGCATCCAAATTGCAGCCATGTGTGACTTGGCTTTTTTATTTGGGGGGAAAGAAAATGGTTAAGCCTGAAGGATTGTGTTTCTCTCTTGTCACTCTGACTCTGAGTGAATAATGAGTTCCTGCTGGTGACACTCTGGCTTGGGGAGGCGAGCGCAGAGGGGCTTTGGTGCACTTCCAAAGCTGTGTGTGAGCCTTCCCCACAAGGCCCTGGTTCTGGGGGACGCACCGTGGGTGACCCACGCTGCACAGAGGCTGGCAGTGCCACGTGTTAATGTACAGACCTTCCCTGAGAGACCCCAGCACTCTCGAATGTGAATTAACTTGAGTTCCTTTACTGCAGAGCTCAGGGCACAGTTATTCATTCATTCAATCATCAAAGATTCATATGGTCAACCTCTGTGGCCAACTTACTACGTTCTAGATCCTGTACTAGGTGCTGGGAATCTTTTTTCTTTTGAAACACTCCAGATCCTCTCTATATTTTCCTATAAGTCATTTGTAAATATAATTTTACTTATTTTCGGCTGTGCTGGGTCTTTGTCACTGCCACTTTTCTCTAGCATGGTGAGCAGGGGGCTACTCTGTAGTTGCAGGGTGTGGGCTTCTCACTGTTGCAGAGCACAGGCTCTAGGGCTCACAGGCTTCAGGAGATGCAGCACATGGGCTCAGAAGTTGTGGGTCCCAGTCTCTAGAGCACAGGTTCAATGGTTGTGGTACACACACCTAGTTGGGATCTTCCTGGACCTTAGATTGAACCTGCGTCTCCTGAATTGGCAGGCAGTTTCTTTACCACCGAGCCACCAGGGAAGCCCTGGGAATCTTTCTTGAGTTGCCTGGAAGGCAGATCCCAAGATAAAGGCCTCATCTACCTCCCCCATCACTCATTCTAAATGTCACTCACCCTTGGCCACTGGAGGCTACCAGCCTGATGGACTGACGCAGAACCTCAGCCCTGAGTCCTTAGCTGCTTTGGCCTCATCAAGCCATAGCTGTTGAAGCTGCCCACTTACTGTTATCTCTGGCAAGAAAGGACCAAGAGACGCCCATGCAAGCCCTCTGGGTTCCAGTCAACCAGAGGAACCCTACTCCTCGTAAGAGCAGTAGTGTAAGAGCAACCCTACTCCTCGTGGTAATCAGGGTCAATTTTGTCCACCAAGGGAATAATTCTTTTCTTTGCCAGTTCTTCCACTGACATGAAGAGCCTCCAATGACCTCATGTAGTCACAGCTTCAGGTTTAATTGCTGCCTGGTGTTCCCCTTGTGGAAACCAGAACCTTTAAAGTGGTGGAGTCTACAGTTGCAAGCTTGATAAGCAGCAATCCTGAAAGGATCCATACCAATTTCTACTTTTTGGTTCTCGTCCCTGTGAATTCGTTTTCGGAAACGTAGCACTATAGCCACTGACTTAGTGCATATAACTTCACCCTGGAGGACAGCACTGTAACCTTACAGGTTGTTGGCCCAAGGCTAGAACCCTCGCTGAGCCTTCAATAGTCCTTCCACCATCCCATTAGACTAGCTACTTCCGATTGATCGGATATCTGGGGAGACTAGTGGATCTCGTGGTCATGTGCCCATTGCCACAATGTTGTGCTAGCTGCCATTTTTAATAGATCAGGAATTCTGTAGGCCCTTGGTTGATAGTATTAATAGAGACATGTGGGTAAGGCAGGAATCAATTCTGGTAAGGACAGAGTGATGTCCTTGTGACGGGCACAATGAAGGACAGAAAAGGTATGGACCTGACAGAAGCAGAAGATATTAAGAGGTGGCAAGAATACACAGAACTATAAAAAAAAAAAAAAAGATCTTCACGACCCAGGTGATCACAATGGTTTGATCACTCACCTAGAGCCAGACATTCTGGAATGCAAAGTCAAGTGGGCCTTAGGAAGCATCACTATGAACAAAGCTAGCGGAGATGATGGAATTCCGGTTGAGCTATTTCAAATCCTGAAAGATGATGCTGTGAAAGTGCTGCACTCAATATGCCAGCAAATTTGGAAAACTCAGCAGTGGCCACAGGACTGGGAAAGGTCAGTTTTCAATCCAATTCCAAAGAAAGGCAATGCCAAAAAATGCTCAAACTACTGCACAATTGCAGTCATCTCACACGCTAGTAAAGTAATGCTTAAAATTCTCCAAGCCAGGCCTCAACAGTATGTGAACCGTGAACTTCCAGATGTTCAAGCTGGATTAGAAAAGGCAGAAGAACCAGAGATCAAATTGCCAACATCCACTGGATCATGGAGAAAGCAAGAGAGTTCCAGAAAAACATCTACTTCTGCTTTATTGACTATACCAAAGGCTTTGACTGTGTGGACCACAACAAACTCTGGAAAATTCTTAAAGAGATGGGAATACCAGACCCTCTGACCTGCCTCTTGAGAAACCTGTGTGCAGGTCAGAAGGCAACATTTAGAACTGGACGTGGAACAACAGACTGGTTCTAAACAGGAAAAGGAGTACGTCAAGGCTGTACATTGTCATCTTGCTTATTTAACTTATAATGCAGAGTACATCATGAGAAACGCTGGGCTGGAAGAAGCACAAGCTGGAATCAAGATTGCTGGGAGAAATATCAATAACCTCAGATATGCAGATGACACCACCCTTATGGCAGAAAGTGAAGAAGAACTAAAAAACCTCTTGATGAAAGTGAAAGAGGAGAGTGAAAAAAAGCTGGCTTAAAACTCAACATTCAGAAAACTAAGATCATGGTATCTGGTACCATCACTTCATGGGAAATAGATGGGGAAACAGTGTCAGACTTTATTTTTGGGGGCTCCAAAATCACTGCAGATGGTGACTGCAGCCAAGAAATTAAAAGATGCTTGCTCCTTGGAAGAAAAGTTATGACCAACCTAGACAGCATATTCAAAAGCAGAGACATTACTTTGCCAACAAAGGCCCATTTAGTCAAAGCTATGGTTTTTCCAGTAGTCATGTATGGATGTGAGAGACTATAAAGAAAGCTGAGCGCCAAAGAATTGATGCTTTTGAACTGTGGTGTTAGAGAAGACTCTTGAGAGTCCCTTGGACTGCAAGGAGATCAAACCAGTCCATCCTAAAGGAAATTAGTCTTGAATATTCATTAGAAGGACTGATGTTGAAGCTGAAACTCCAAAGTCCAAACTTTGGCCACCTGATGCGAAGAACTGACTCACTGAAAAAGACCCTAATGCTGAGAAAGATTGAAGGCAGGAGGAGAAGGGACGACAGAGAATGAGATGGTTGGATGGCATCACTGACTCAATGGAGATGAGTTTGAGTAAACTCTGGGAGTTGGCAATAAACAGGGAGGCCTGGCGTGCTGCAGTCCATGGGGTCGCAAAGAGTCGGACACGAATGAGTGAGTGAACTGAAGGACAGATTGAAATTGAAATCATTTGGCCACCAAGTGGATAGTCTGGTCTCCCCAAGGTTCACTGTATATCTACATCCACAAGATAAGACATCTTATCTACCTTGTGGCTGAAAGCTACCTCTCAAGTGGGGGTTCTCTAGTGGACATTAGTGTGAGATACAAAGATACACACACTCTGTGCCCACAACCATAAGTTCAGCCTCATGCCTCTTCCCCAGATTTCATTACCAAGCCCTCTGGGTTCCAGTCAACTCCTCCAGGCTTTCACTATGTTGGAGCAACCCTACTCCTTCCAATTTGGTTCCTTCTGGGGCCTGACCAAGCAGATAAGCCATTCACCCTTGTCCAAGAATTCGTATCAACCTGTATCTCAGGCTGCTTTTCCTTCTTTATAAAATGAGCATTTATAAGGCCCCTCTGAGTAGAGCTACAACATGGCCCCACTCCAGTCAGCACCTAGATTACGTGATCTTTCTCTCCACTGTGCTGGTAATGGATAGTAGGTGGCCAGTTAACTTTCCCACTGTGGTAGGTTCAGGGCAGAGATGTGAAATGAAAGAGGCTCTTTAGCAGTAACATCTGTGCTTTTCCTTGGTGCCCCATCCTGCCAAACCAGGGAGTTGTGCTGGGCTAGAGAATACATAGATTATCCCATAAAGTCTTCACCCAGTGGGTGGTCAGTACTACTCTAGTGACCACTAGAACATGACACCCTCTACAGAGCAAGTCAGAAAAATATCTGTGTGCCAACTCCTACTCTGTCCAGTTTTAGAGGGCACACTTGATGCTGTGGCTGTTATTACTGGTTTGAATGCCACTGCTATAGAAAAATGAAAAAAAAACCACAACTTGGTTTGGGCCAATCCTGGTTCACAAATTGTGTTCCAGCAGCCGAGGGATTGGCATTTCTAGGAGAATCGAAAAATTAAGAATCTGCAAGAGGTCTGCCTTGTGTTGATTTTTCCAGGGACTTAGAAGTTAACTGGATGTTTCAAAGTATTGAGTGACTAATTTTCTGTCCTTTTTTCTCAGATCTCACACGGTAAGCATTTATTTCCTGAAAACCTGCCAAAAGAGTCATTTTTTTTTTTCAGAGTTCCAATAGTATTTTTAAAATGTAAAATGAAGTCCTGATAGCAAAAATGATCAATGTAGACCCTTGAATCTACCCGCAGCAACTTAAGAAGTATTGCCTTCTTTTGGTTTCAGGTTTGGGGAGTTTAAAAGAGAGAGAGAAATAAACAAATTTTCAAAAGTTTCTGAAGTGCTTATTTTTCGCCGAGATTCAGGCTTGCTTATTGGATAAGAATGGTTGATTCAGGACAGTTGGCATCTGCAGGTAAAAATGTGCCTACGATTTGTTTTTAGTTGTGTTACTGCGCCTTCCAAGCCAAGGTTGCAGGTTGGCAGTGCCCTGAAGGAGGGAGAGAACTGGACAGCACCCATGCCTCCCATTAGGGAGGCCTCCAGACAGAGCCTGGAGCAGGACCGTGCTGGGACTGACCCAAGCCAGGCCTTCCTGTGCTGCCCAGAATCAGAGCAGCACCCTCAAAACCAATCTCCACTCGTGCCCACTGTGGATAGAACAGTCTCAGAGCATTTACAGGTTTGCTAAATGGGTGATTGTACTCTGTCAAACCCATAGTGTAGGTTGGACGTTGGTGATCAAATACTACAGGAACTACCCGCTGGCTTTGCCATTTAGTGGAGGCGTGGGCCTTTCATTCTAGAAAGTGCTGATTGACAGGAAGGCATATTGTCTCAAGAAACAGATGTACAGTTAACCTGGAATTTTACAACATCTTCCCCAAATACAATAAACCTTGTTTTCAATGAAACCGGTTAAGTGCCTTGTGTATTATGAAATTCCTTTGATGAATAAGTCAGATTATTTATGGACTGTTGGAAGACCAATATTTCACTGCACAAACTGCCGATGGATCATTTGGGAAAGGAGCCAAAGGGTCAGGAAGAGCTCTTTATCACACTAATGCACAAAGACACACAAAGCATGACCCAGATATAAAAAGGGAGCCAGCACACTGCTAGTAGATGCCATTCATGGCTGAGCCGAGGAGACTGCCTGGAAGCTCTGACAACAGAGAAAATGATGGAGGAGAAAGGAGGGGCAGGAAACACTCCCCAGGGTGAAACACAATAGGGAGACCAGGAGAATCTGGGCAGGGTCTGGCCTCAGTAGAAAAACAAGATATAAGAGGATCCCATGGGGAACTTCTCTGGTGGTCCAGTGGCTGGGACTCTGAGCTCCCAGTGCAGGGGCCCCAGGTTCAATCCCTGGTTAGAGAATTGTATCCCACCTGCCACAACTAAGCATTTTTATGCTGCAATTAAAAATTCCATGGGCTGCAATGAAGACCCAGTGCAGCCAAATAAATAAATTAAAAATATTTTCTTAAAAAAGGACCCCATTTTTCTAGTTTCTTCCCCATCCTCTCCCTCCTGGAGGTTCAAATCCAACTAGGCAACATATTTGATTGCAACTATCTACCCTTTCCATGCATTCCATCACAGTTAGAGTTAAGAGTATATTAATTTGGATAACACTAGCTCCTATCATAAACAGCCCCTCAAAAAAAATATATAATGGCTCAAGGACCATAAACGTTTTGTTCTTTCCCATAATTTAGCATAAAGGAGATATTGTTTGGCAGCTCTCTTCCACAAGGCGATTGAGGAACCCAGGCTGCAAACATGTGGCTGTGTCATTTCCTAGGGCCCTCTTCTGCACTGAGACACTGAAAGGGGGACAAGTATGAAGAGGACACTTAAAACCCCTGCTTCTTAAAACTCTAGCTTGAAAGTGAAAGGCAAGACTTCTCACTAACCATTGGTTAGAACTTCACTGCATTGTATGCTTGCTTGCAAGGGTATAAGAAATATAGTGTATGTAGCTGTCTGCCCAAAGGAAAAAAATGGATGTTTTTGATGAATGGCTAACCATCTGCTTGGAAGCAGGTAAACCTTTTATCCATTTTTGCAGGAATGCCTTCTGCTGTGCATTGTAGGGTTGAAGTGAAGTGAAGTGAAGTGAGGTTGCTCAGTCGTGTCCGACTCTTTGCGACCCCATGGACTGTATAGCCCACCAGGCTCCTCGGTCCATGGGATTTTCCAGACATGAATACTGGAGTAGGTTGCCATTTCCTTCTCCAGGGGATCTTCCCAACCCAGGGATCGAACCCAGGTCTCCCACATCGTAGGCAGACGCTTTACCATCTGAGCTACTGGGGAAGTCTTAAAACCCATCAAAAACATTGTAGGGTTAGTAGCAAGCAAACATTAATGAAACAAAGGGGTGTCTGAGTGACCATTGAGATTAGAGTAACAATAAATTTCAGTAAGTCTGTGCCAGATTCCTCATCTGTAAAAGTACACAAAACTTTGAGGATCAAATAAGATAATGTGTAAATAACTTAGAAAGGTGCACATGTAAGCTCTCAATAAGTTTAAGTTATTATTACTCTGGTCTCAGTTGTCTCTTATTAATGTCATTTGGAAGTTTTGCTGCTATTTAATTCATATATTTGCTTTTAGTCCTGTAGTTACATAAACGTCATATACATGAGATGTTTATATTTAGTTTTATGTTTGTTCGCTTAAGAGACATAAAATAATTTTAATCATCACAAGGGGTCTGTGGAAATGTTATCCTTTTTTTAAAAAGGGGGTTTATTCATTTAAATTTGAGAACCTTGTAGCAGAATCAGGCTTGATGCTATTCACATCTCAGCTTCCCCACTTAACCACCAGTTTATTCAGTCTTTGCTGGTCCCTACCTCCATCTCTGTGAAATGGGCATAAAACCAACACATCACAGTCACTGTGCTGGGAATTATGCACAGTGTCAGATAATTATGTCAGATGATGCATGTGACAGACTTGTCTAACACTTAGCATATCCCCAGTAAATACAAATTCCCTTCCCTGTCTCATAATATTTTCAAATTGAGTGAAAGAAAGAAATTGCTTGAAACGCAAAGCTAACAAGGTTATGTCTTTAAAGAATTCCTTCCTTTTAAGAAAATGGAACCACAATTTACCTGGACATTTCCAGAGTCTCATCAGCTAGATACTGTTCAAGATGCAATTAAAAAAAAAAAAAAAGGAAGGAGCCATTGCAAAATAGGAAAGGCAACGCTCATATTACAAGTGTATGTGAAAGTCTAGCTCCCTGTTTTTGAGAAAGAACTGAAAAGGAATGTTGGAGATACAATCCCTTGAGGTTTCCACATAGCACTCTCAGAATAGCAATAAGCTACCTGATGGAAAGGATTTTAAGAAAGGAGCACTGCTTCTGGTTTGCCCATACTGAGCACCCAAGTCCTTCCTGTAGTTTAGGTCAGAGTTGTTTTCCTTCACTTAAAAGCCTTTCTGGTTCCTATATTTGCAAAGGCTCGGAGTTCATTTCAGGTCTAAACTTCAAATACAGACGCCCATTTTATCTGTTCATCTGGGTAATATTTTTCTATTCTTTTAGTCCTACAGCTCCATCTGGGGAGCTCCCTCTTGAAACTTCAGTTACTGCTCAATCAGTACTCTCCTAGTGATTATATCCCAGTGTCAAAGGAAATGAACTTATTTTATTCCCTATTTTGAACCCACTTCATTGTTGGGGTTCAGGCTAAAAATGGATTTCCACACGTTCTTTTCTGCAGGACCAGAGCAACGGTTCTCGCGGCATAACATTAGCAGTCACCTCCCAAATCCTCTCACACATACATGTTGAGAAAAACTACTCTGTGACTCAGAGTGGGGGCCATGAATACAGTCGAACACATCAGGATGGGTCAGCCACAGTAGTAATGACTAATCACTGAATCTTAAACAAGAAGGATCAGATCAGTTAGAGCGGGAGAGAAAGGCATTCCGGAAGAAGCAAAAATGTATGCAAAAGTTATTAGACACAAAAGGAACTGAGAGTAGCTTTGGCTGCAAAGTATGTGGTTAGAAGGCAAGGCAAAACAAAAGAAATACAACATATAATTATGACTCTGGAGTCAAATACACTCAAACTCAAATTCTACTCCTGTAAAGAATTTTTGGAATTCTCTGAGTCTTGGTTTTCTCATTTGTATAGATTTCTTAAAAAGTAAGGAATCAATGAGCTCATGTATTTAAAGCATAAAAACATGATGGCAAAAGAAAACAATGTATGCTTAGCATATAGTAACTTATATGAACATGAATGTGTGTGCGTGCTCAGTCGCTCAGTGGTGTCTGACTCTTTGTGACCCCATGGACTGTAGCCCCCCAGGTTCCTCTGTCCATGGGATTCTCTAGGCAAGAAATACAGGAGTGGGTAGCCATTTCTTCCTCCGGGGAATCTTCCTGACCCAGGATTGAACCTGCATCTCCTGGGTTGGCAGGCAGATTCTGACCACTGAGCCACCAGGGAAGCCCAAATATGAATATATTAATATATGAAGCTGATGGGTTGGGCATGGACATACTATGAATAGTTTTAAATGTGGAGCTTAATCCAATGAGGTCTTGAAAGCTATTTGGAGCCACTGAAGGGATGGACTGATCAAATTTCTATTTTCATTAATGCAGATACTCAAGTGAAAAGCAGTGTGCTAATCACCGTGGGACACGTTTGAACACAAATCCTATCTTTGACTCCCAGTCTATGCTTCACTGCCATCAACTGCTGAGGATTTAGTGTGGGTCTGGTGCTGACTTCAAAACAGGAAACTCTTCCCTACTTTCCATTTACAAAGTGGGAGGAAGGAAGCTAGAGTTGGGCAAAGAAAGATTGTAGTGCAAAGTCTAACCAGAACCAGCCTAGCCCCAAGGGCAAAGTGCTTCATTTTCCTCCAAGAGTTATGAATAAAAATAGCACATGCTACAGTGAAGGTCACAAAACCTCATGAAATAGTCATGACTTAGTAATTCCCCTTGATGTAGGTCTTTTTCATTTCTTTTTGAAATTGACATACACAGCTATTAGAGGAACTCCTTAAGAGAAAAAACACCAAAAGTCCAGCTGAGTCTTCCTGATTCCTGCAGCCTGGATGGAGCTGTCAAGTTGCTCGAAATTAAGGAAAAGGAAGTGTTCTAAGACAGCATAAAACGTACATACATACCATTTTTTCTGTAGTAATAACTGACTTACAATTTGGATTGACTAAAGAAGTTAAAGGTCTGTACCAGAATGCGCTTTAGATAGCTGCTGCTGCTGCTGCTAAGTCACTTCAGTTGTGTTCGACTCGTGCAACCCCATAGACGGCAGCCTACCAGGCTCCCCCGTCCCTGGGATTCTCCAGGCAAGAACACTTAAATACATCTGAATACAAAAATTTCTCGTCTCTTCCTTTTTAGAGGAGATATTTCCGTGCAAATGCTGACCTCTTGTGGTAAGAATCAGTTACTTCAAAGAGGGTTTCATTCCAAAGGAATTGAAGATAATTTGTGTTATAGATAACCGAGTTTTGCCAAGAGAGTCCACTGGTCATAGCAAACACCCTCTTCCAACAAAACAAGCGATGACTCTACACATGGACATCATGAGATGGCCAATACCGAAATCAGATTGATTATATTCTTTGCAGTCAAAGATGGAGAAGCTATAAACAGTCAGTAAAAACAAGACCGAGAGCTGACAGTGGCTCAGATCATTAATTCCTTATTGCAAAACACAGACTTAAACTGAAGAAAGTAGGGAAAACCACTAGGCCATTTAGTATGACCTAAATCAAACCCCTTACCTTAGAAGTGACAAATAGATTCAAGGGATTAGGTCTGATAGGCAGAGTGACTACAGACAGAGGTTCATGACCTTGTTGAAGCCGTGATCAAAACCATCCCCAAGAAAAAGAAATACAAAAGGCAAAATGGTTGTCTGAGGAGGCCTTGCAAATAGCTGAGAAAAGAAGAGAAGTGATAGGCAAAGGAGAAAAGAAAAGATTTACCTATCTGAATGCAGAGTTCCAAAGAATAGCAAGGAGAGATTAAAAAAAAGCCTTCCTCAGTGATCAGTGCAAAGAAACAGGAAAACAACAGAATGGGAAAGAGATCTCTTCAAGAAATTAGAGCTACCAAGGGAATATTTCATGCAAAGATGGGCACGATAAAGGATAGAAATGGTATGGACCTAACAGAAGCAGAAGATATTAAGAAGAGGTGGCAAGAATACACAGAAGAACTGTACAAAAAAGATCGTCACAACCCAGATAATCATGATGGTGTGATCACTGACCTAGAGCCAGACATCCTGGAATGTGAAGTCAAGTGGGCCTTAGAAAGCATCACTACGAACAAAGCTAGTGGAGGTGATGGAATTCCAGTGGAGCTATTTCCTGAGCTAATTCCTGAAAGACTATGCTGTGAAAGTGCTGCAACTCAATATGCCAGCAAATTTGGAAAACTCAGCAGTGGCCACAGGACTGGAAAAGGTCAGTTTTCATTCCAATCCCAAAGAAAGGCAATGCCAAAGAATGTTCTAACTACCGCACAATTGCACTCATCTCACACGCTAGTAAAGTGATGCTTAAAATTCTCCAAGCCAGGCTTCAGCAGGACGTGAATCGTGAACTACCTGATGTTCAAGCTGGTTTTAGAAAAGGCAGAGGAACCAGAGATCAAATTGCCAACATCTGCTGGATCATCGAAAAAGCAAGAGAGTTCCAGAAAAACATCTATTTCTGCTTTATTGACTATGCTAAAGCCTTTGACTGTGTAGAACACAATATTTTGATTTCAGAATTTCATAAAAATTCTGAAAGAGATGGGAATACCAGATCACCTAACCTGCCTCTTGAGAAACCTGTATGCAGGTCAGGAAGCAACAGTTAGAACTGGACATGGAACAACAGACTGGTTCCAAAGAGGAAAAGGAGTATGTCAAGGCTGTATATTGTCACCCTGCTTATTTAACTTCTATGCAGAGTACATCATGAGAAACGCTGTGCTGGAAGAAGTACAAGCTGGAATCAAGATTGCCAGGAGAAATATCAATAACCTCAGATATGCAGATGACACCACCCTTATGGCAGAAAGTAAAGAACTAAAGAGCCTCTTGATGAAAGTGAAAGAGGAGAGTGAAAAAGTTGACTTAAAGCTCAACATTCAGAAAACTAAGATCATGGCATCTGGTCCCATCACTTCATGGCAAATAGATGGGGAAACAGTACAAACAGTGTCAGAGTTTATTTTTTGGGCTCCAAAATCACTGCAGATGGTGATTGCAGCCATGAAATTAAAAGACGCTTACTCCTTGGAAGGAAAGTTATGACCAACCTAGATAGCATATTCAAGAGCAGAGACATTACTTTGTCAACAAAGGTCTGTCTAGTCAAGGCGATAGTTTTCCAGTAGTCATGTATGGATGTGAGAGTTTGACTATAAAGAAGTCTGAGCACCGAAGAATTGATGCTTTTGAACTGTGGTGTTGGAGAAGACTCTTGAGAGTCCCTTGGACTGCAAGGAGATCCAACCAGTCCATCCTAAAGGAGATCAGTCCTGGGTGTTCATTGGAAGGACTGATACTGAAGCTGAAACTCCAATACTTTGGCCACCTGATGTGAAGAGCTGATTTGAAAAGATCCTGATGCTGGGAAAGATTGAGGGCAGGAGAAGGGGACAACAGAGGATAAGATGGTTGGATGGCATCACTGACTCGATAGACATGGGTTTGGGTGGACTCCGGGAGTTGGTGATGGACAGGGAGGCCTGGCATGCTGCGGTTCATGGGGTCGCAAAGAGTTGGACACGACTGAGTGACTGAAATGAACAATGAAGGAGACCTGGGTTCAATAAGTAAAACATGATCACTTCAACAAAAGAGATTTATTCACACTGCAACAAATACATTTAGCTCTTTCATTTTCTTTGCCTTAAAAACTCAGCAAGTGAGTAATTTAAAATTTATTCAGCAATTCATTGATTGACACTCTGTTTCCAATCCTGTGGCATTACCAGCAGTACCAAAATATGTGCACATGTCTCTTTATTTGCACGTATAAGAAATCCTTTTGTGTTTATACCTAGAGTAGAATTATGGGATTGAAGGGTATTAAATCTTCAACCTTACTAAAACGCCAATTCATTTCCAAAATTTTTGCAACAGATTCCATTTCCATCAGCTGAGTACAGGTGCCCAACCTCCTCACCAACATGCATTAAACTTTTAAGCTCATGCCCATGTCATAGATGAGAAAACAATATCACAGTATTGTTTATGCATTTCCCTGATTGCTCAGGAAGCTAAGCATCTTTTCATATTTCCCCTCTGTATGAATTTCCTGTTTATGTCTTCTGCCATTGTAACTTGAGTTGGTTTTTAAAAGTGTATGCTGCTGCTGCTGCTGCTGCTAAGTCACTTCAGTTGTGTCCGACTCTGTGCGACCCCAAAGAAAGCAGCCCACCAGGCTCCCCCGTCCCTGGGATTCTCCAGGCAACAACACTGGAGTGGGTTGCCATTTCCTTCTCCAATGCATGAAAGTGAAAAGTGAAAGTGAAGTCGCTCAGTCGTGTCCGACTCTGTGTGACCCCATGGACTGCAGCCTACCAGGCTCCTCCGCCCATGGGATTTTCCAGGCAAGAGTACTGAGTGGGGTGCCATTGCCTTCTCCATTAAAAGTGTATAGTGTGAGGTAAAGGTTTGCTTTCATTCCTCTGCACATCGATGTCCAGTATTCCTAAGGCCATTTTTAATTTTTTTTGGCCACACCATGTGGCAAAAGGGATCCTAGTTTCCCAGCCAGGAATCAAACCTGCATCTCCTGCATTGGAAGTGTGGAGTCTTAACCACAGGACCAAAGAAGTCCTCCCAACATCATTTATTGAAGAGACTATCCTATCCCCATTGTGTGTTCTGAGCACTCTTACTGAAGATAAGTTGGCCACATATAAATATAAAATATATGACCATGTATTTATTTGGGGGCTCTCTACTCTGTTCCATTGGTCTACACATCTGTTCTTATGCCAGCACCATATTATTTTGATTACTGTAGTGTGTAATTTTTTTTTTAAATCAGGAAGTGATACTTTCAGTTTTATCCTTTCTCAAGACTGCTTTGGCTATTTGAAGTTTTATACAGTTATGTACTAACTGTTTATACAATTGTGCACTAACATAGGAGGAAAAAGAGGTGCCCAATTAAAGAGTTTATGCATTATTGGATGTCTGCCTTTGTAATGGTATTATTACATATGTAGAAAACTTATACTATGAATGACAATATGATCCTTACCCTTCTCTAAATATAAGGAATAATTTATGAGACATTAACTAGGTCCATAGCTTTGTAAAGATTTATGGGTTAAGATTCAAGAAAAATACAAGCTTTGGGATTAAAGTTAGCAGTTCGAATTCCAAACAGCTTTCTCTAGACACATGACCCAGGACAGACAAGCCTGTTATGTACAATGTCATGCTAAGGAGGAGGAATAATACAAGAAAAGTGTCTGGCTCATAGGAGGTACTCAATAAAACTTGACTATTACTTACGGACACTGTAACAGTGTAAAGAGCTCAAAAATCCTAATCAAAACCTGTGGGTAGTCTCATTTGGCCAGTTACCTCTATCAGGAACCCTATCTCTTTGAGTTTGCTTCCTCATGTGTAAAATGAGCATAATAGCTGTGTTACTCACCTTAAAATATCATTTACAGGATCAAATGTCTTACGTTAAGTGCTTGGGAATTAGAAGGCATTTTTACCATCTAAATGCTAAAACATTTCTCTGGTAGGATTTTTGATGAGTATCTTTTAAAACTGCATTGCCTACTTCCTTGTCTTATTGCCAGCTCCTCAAAACAGCAATTAATCTATATTATTTTGTTCATTCAAATGTAGAGTTACTATTCATTCAAGAAATACTGTCCACTGCCTATAGAGAGCACAGGTGCACAGCAAATGTGATTTAAAAAAAAAAAACCACAATTCTAAGTCTTTGGCTAATTTAAATTCTAGACTTTGATGGATGGATGCGTCAACAAACTCAAGCTCTTCTCCCGTTTGGATTTTGTAAAAAAAAAAAAAAAATATATATATATATATATATATATATATATTATTTACCTCTTGTGTAAATTTTATTTACTTTGCAAGGAGAGATAAGAAAGCCTTCCTCAGCAATCAATGCAAAGAAATAGAGGAAAACAACAGAATGGGAAAGACTGGAGATCTCTTCTAGAAAATTAGAGATACCTAGGGAACATTGCATGCAAAGATGGGCTCGATAAAGGACAGAAATGGTATGGACCTAACAAAAGCAGAAGATATTAAGAAGAGGTGGCAAGAATACACAGAAGAACTGTTCAAAAAAGACCGTCACAACCCAGATAATCACAATGGTGTGATCACGCACCTACAGCCAGACATCCTGGAATGTGAAGTCAAGTAGGCCTTAGAAAGCATCACTACGAACAAAGCTAGTGGAGGTGATGGAATTCCAGTTGAGCTATTTCAATTCCTGAAAGACGATGCTGTCAAAGTGCTGCACTCAGTATGCCAGCAAATTTGGAAAACTCAGCAGTGGCCACAGGACTGGAAACGGTCAGTTTTCATTCCAATCCCAAAGAAAGGCAATGCCAAAGAATGCTCAAACTACTGCACAATTGCACTCATCTCACATGCCAGTAAAGTGATGCTCAAAATTCTCCAAGCCAGGCTTCAGCAATACGTGAAACGTGAACTTCCAGATGTTCAAGCTGGTTTTAGAAAAGGCAGAAGAACCAGAGATCAAATTGTCAACATCCACTGGATCACTGAGATAGCAAGAGAGTTCCAGAAAAACATCTACTTCTGCTTTACTGACTATGCTTAAGCCTTTGACTGTGTGGATCACAATAAACTGTGGAAAATTCTTCAAGAGATGGGAATACCTGACCACCTGACCTGCCTCTTGAGAAACCTATATGCAGGTCAGGAAGCAACAGTTAGAACTGGACATGGAACAAGAGACTGGTTCCAAATCGGGAAAGGAGTGCGTCAAGGCTGTATATTGTCACCCTGCTTATTTAACTTCTATGCAGAGTACATCATGAGAAATGCTGGGCTGGAAGAAGCACAAGCTAGAATCAAGATTGCCGGGAGAAATATCAATAACCTCAGATATGCAGATGACACCACCCTTATGGCAGAAAGTGAAGAAGAACTAAAAAGCCTCTTGATGAAAGTGAAAGAGGAGAATGAAAAAGTTGACTTAAAGCTCAACATTCAGAAAACTAAGATCATGGCATCTGGTCCCATCACTTCATGGGAAATAGTTGGGGAAACAGTGGAAAGTGGCTGACTTTATTTTTTGGGGCTCCAAAGTCCCTGCAGATGGTGACTGCAGCCATGAAATTAAAAGACGCTTACTCCTTGGAAGGAAAGTTATGACCAACCTAGATAGCATATTCAAAAGCAGCGACATTCCTTTGCCAACAAAGGTCCGTCTAGTTAAGGCTATATTTTTTCCAGTGGTCATGTATGGATGTGCGAGTTGGACTGTGAAGAAAGCTGAGCGCCGAAGAATTGATGCTTTTGAACTGTGGTGTTGGAGAAGACTCTTGAGAGTCCCTTGGACTGCAAAGAGATCCAACCAGTCCATCCTAAAGGAGATCAGTCCTGGGTGTTCATTGGAAGGACTGATACTGAAGCTGAAACTCCAATACTTTGGCCACCTCATACGAAGAGTTCTCATTGGAAAAGACTCTGATGCTGGGAGAGATTGGGGGCAGGAGGAGAAGGGGACGACAGAGACGGCTGAATGGCATCACCAACTCCATGGACATGAGTTTGGGTAAACTCCGGGAGTTGGTGATGGACAGGGAGGCCTGGCGTGCTGGGATTCGTGGGGTCGCAAAGAGTTGGACACGCCTGAGCGACTGAACTGAACTGAACAATCATCCATAATACGATAACAATCCGATTACATCAGCTACCTATTAAATCAGTTAATACCAGTTGATCTGGGCAATTTGGCAACGTACGTTGTACAATCAAACCTGAATCATTTTATTCTGAAAAAACCTGCAACGCTCCAGGTAGCCATCACTGTTCACAATTCCCACTTAGGGACAAGATTACGCAAAGTTTATTTTTGTTAGCGTCCTGTACTCTCGCTGGATATCCACGAAGGGAACCAGGTAAAGCGCACCAGGCTTTCATTTAGGAACACGTGCAGGTGGGTAAGAGCTGGTAGCAGGTGTTTGGGTCCGTGCTTCTTTCCCCACCGCATAATTCCAACGGAAAGACGACTGCCCCTTGGCTTCTCATTGGCCAAGTGAGCGGAGACGAGGGAGGAACCGGGCAGAAGACTAGGTCTTGCAACGGGTGCCTTAACCCTGGGACTTGGCGCCACTGGCTATCCATTCAGCGCCGAGTACTGCGTTCCTCCACAATCTTCCTCGTTCAGTAGAGCCCTCTATCTGCCAGCAAAATGAACGAATCCCCACACATTACATTGCTACACAAGCCACGCTTGCATTCATGACTTCATTCACGCTCCTCAACAGCCCAGGGATACGAGCATTATTTTTCTCAGAAAATGGAACTGCACCTGAGCTACAGGGCCCGTGACCTTCAAGGCAGATGAGCGAATCCGGAGGTGGGACCACTCGTTCAGGAAGAAGGACTTTGATCCGACGGCCACTGCCGTCACCTCCCCAGCCCGGAGCTCCCGGATAAGCCGCCTGACTTGGATTCTCAGACGGCTACCACCTTCCCTTGCGGCCCATCGAGCCGTAACCAGCCGCCATTCACCGGACTTCCCAAACCAGGAAAACCCCCGCCAAGAGCCCGAGCGTCCCGGCTTGTAATTCGCAGCGTGTACAGGGCGAGGCCGCGCGTCTGCAGTCACCCCACGGGTTGTTACCCACGAACCCGGATCGGGCGTTGACTGGCTAACCCTGGCTCCCAACGCCCTCCCGACCTCCGTCACAGGGAAGCTCCCAAACACCACGGGACCCGCCCCTGCGCCCACAAGCCGCTCTAGCCGCGCACGGAGCCGGCACTCTCGTTGCTCCCGCCCTGACGTCATCAGCGGGCGCCGCGACGAAGTGGTGGGCACGCGCAGCCAAGAAGATGTCTCCGACGCCGCCGCTCTTCAGTTTGCCCGAAGCGCGGACGCGGTTTACGGTGAGTTGCGGAACGGTGGGCGCGGCCCCGGCCCAACGCTATTTGTTGCTCTCCTCTCCCTGAAATTACTTGAATTTTGCACTGGGGTAAAGCGGGGACAGAGGCGTTACGCCGCGGCGACGGGTTCCCGGCCCCTTCGTGGGCTGGGGAGGCGGCAAAGGCGCTTTACCTGCCTCTTCCAAGAGTCCTCTGCGGTCCGCCTCCTCCTTTCCGCCGGCGGGTCCCGGACCCCTGCGCCCTTCGTGGAGGGCTCACCCGCAGACTACCTCCGTTTGGGTCCTGCTCCTCTGCGGTGCTCGCTTAGCCAGTCGGGTGTTTCCAGAACTGGCAGGGGGCTGCTGTAGAGGGAAGGCGGGAATGGTTTTAGTCTAGAGAACCGGCTTCCGCCCCGCTTCCTAACTGCCGGGTGGCTCTTCTCGCCGCTTAATTCATCACCCTTTAACCCTTTGTATCTCACTCCTTAGAGATCGATGAGGACGGTCCTAAGTGGGGAGAGGTAAATTGATCAGCTTGGAAAGGGTTGTCAGCTGTCATTTTATTCTTCCGCCTTGGGGAACAGTAATTTAAGCATTTGGGGAAACACTTTACAGGGCGTTTTGAAGTTAGCTTATTTAACTCAGAATAGCCCTGTGAAGTAGGGTGTTTAATTATCCGCAATAGATGAGATAGAAACTGAGACAGCCAGCCCCCCAGCCCCCGCCTTTGTTGTTGTTCAGTCGCTAAGTCGTGTCCGACCCTTTGCAACCTCATGGACTGCAGCATGCCAGTCTTCCCTGTCCTTCACCCTGTCCCGGAGATTGCTCAAACTCATGTCCATTGAGTCAGTGATGCCACCCAACCATCTCATCCTCTGTCACCCCCTTCTCCTGCCTTCAGTCTTGCCCAGCATCAGGGTCTTTTCCAGTGAGTCGGCTCTTCGCATCAGGTGGCCAAAGTTTGGAGCTTCCGTATCAGTCCTTCCAAAGAATATTTAGGGTTCATTTCCTTTAGGGTTGACGGCTTTGATCTCCTTGCAGTCCAAGGGACTCTCCGGAGTCTTCTCCAGCACCACAGTTCGAAAACATAAAAGTTAAATGATTTGCTTCACTGTTTTTTCTGACTTCAGACTCAGTATTCTTTTTATGTTGCCCATCACCAAATGAAGAACCCTGTTCTAAGTCGTTTGACTGTATTCGTCCCTACTTTTCTGTAATTCTGCGAGGAGAAACTGTTAGGTGTGTCCAAGGTCATATCAGTCCTGGAAGGGACCATTTAATAGGAGATCATCTAGCCCGGTGCTTCTTAAGATTGAGCATGGGTTGGGATCACCTGGGGATCTTGTTAAATGAGATTCTGGTTCCGTAGGAATGGGGCCTGAGATTCTGCATTTCTAACAAGTTCTCAGGTGATGCCACTGCTGCTGGTGGTAATAAGGATCTACAACAACCCATATATGTAACTGGTGAGGAAAATGAAGCACAGAGACAAAGGGGTGTGCTCTGGATTACGGACTTCCCAGGTGGTGCAGTGGTAAAGAATCCGCCTGCCAGTGCAGGAGGCAAAGGAGATGTGGGTTCATTGCCTGGGTGGGGACGATCCCCTGGAGGAGGGAATGGCAGCCTACACCAGTATTCTTGCCAGGAGAATCCCATGGACAGAGGGGCCTGGTGGGGTACGGTCCATGGGGTCACGAAAAGTCGGACACCACTGAGCTTGCGTGCACCAAGATTACGCAGCCTACTCACAGAGTCAGGAATGGACCATTTCCTGTATAAATGTAACTCCTGTGAGGTGACAAGATGATTTTCCAAGTGTATGTGAATTTTCACAGAGTGAATGACTTGGCAGTATTTTTCTTTTTCAGTTACGACTACTTTGTGACAGTCAGCAGGTTTAGTACTTTAAGACATCAGTGTTTACTTGATGTCAGGGACTGTGCTGTGCAAGCTACCTAGGGGAGGTGGGACTTTTGTTGGGTCTTGAAGAATGGATAGAATTTACATGAGCATGTGGGAAGAACAATGTGCATGGATACACTAGAGTGAACTTGATAGAAAATGATGGAAAAATGGCTAGAGCCTAGTGGAGAGTATGTGTTTGGGGTTACTGGGAAGGTTGGATAGATTGAGCGGGATAACATTATTAAGGACCTTTAGAGGAAGCTGTGAAACAAAACCTGTAAATAGGGGGCCACTTATGAGATTTTTTTTAAAGCAGAATGAATAGCATATTTAAAGGAAAGGTAGGCAGGAAAACCTGGAATGAGAAAATTGAGCTTGGATGCTCTCAACAAGCTTCAAGTGATGAGTAAGTAGCATTTGAATGAGAACGACTGCTGAAATGACTGACAGGTAATTTTTCTCAGGTATAAACATTTTTTAGTTAGACATACAATTAATGAGTGGTATGTTTTTCAGTGAACAAAAAAATCCTTCAACTTATGTGCTTTTTTTTTTTTCTTCTAGAAATCTACGAGAGAGGCTCTGAACAGCAAAAATATCAAGCCCTTGTTGAATACCTTTAGCCAGTTACCTGGCAGGTAAGGCGTTAATATCCATGACATGGGCTTATTGAAATCTTTATACTTAACCCTGAGCTGTTTTAAAAATGCAGGTATTTTTTGTTTTTAATAGTGAAAATGAAAAAAAATGTACCCTTGACCAGGCTTTTAGAGGTGTTCTAGAAGAAGAAATTGTAAGTATGTTTTTCCTTTATTTATTGTTAAAATTTTGCTGGCAGATTAGTAAATATTATTTTTTAATTTGCTTTTATTCTTAGAATAGATATTTAACCATGAGTATTTTTTTTCTGGAGGGAACTGCTTAGTCTGTGAAACCTAACTTGGTCATAGTCCGCATAGGAGTTACATCATGAATAAGGGTTTTGATAGCATAGGTGCAATTTAAGAGTTTGGTTTAGTGAATTAGCAGAGCCCTCTGCCGTTGAATATGTATAAGAAAAGTTGGTACGAGGTCTTCCTGAGCAAGAACTAGAACTTGAAGATGGGCCCTGTCTTTGCTGTATAAACAGCAACACATCCTGGAGTGGATGAGAAGTCTAGTCCAAGGATGTTCAGCACGGATTCCAGGCCCTCGTTTTCCTTATCAGCATCCTCCTTCTCAGTTAGTAATAGATAACAAGAGCCTATCCAACTTTAGTACAGAAATTTAAACGTGAAAAATTGGACTTTGTGTACCATTAGTGGAGCGCTTAAATGAAAGGAAAAGTTCCAACAGTTTATTCTTCATTTAGCAAAGCTTGGATCCCAAGAAGCTAGATTCTTTTCCAGTAGCCATAAAACTGTCCCTTTCTTTAGGACAGTTCTGAATTCATTCTTTCTTCTTCAGACATAGTCACCTGTTGTCAGGCATTGGGCAAGGTTACCTTGCTTTTTTGGGCCTCAATTTCATTTGTAAGAGAGGAAACACCATTTTTACAGGGTTGCATAAAATGGCACTTAATAAACACTCAATAAATGCTGGTTTTTATGATATTATCACACCTAAGCGTCATCTCTCTTCTATTATTAATAAAACCCTTCCCAGACATACTGATGCGCTAGGACAGTTAATCCCCCTGGCCCAGTCTTTTGTCTGGTGCCTTTGAGTGACTTAATGGCCTCAGCACATCTGTGCTTGATTAGCTTACAGGCTTAATCATGCTAATATAACCATCTTCCCAAGACTCTTGGAGTTTAAGTGAATCACCTGCTGCTTATTTATTTAATATACTTCTACAATTAGGGCTCTTATCATTCATTTTTAAAATATTCTTAGTAATTTTATCCTCTGTGAGAAATATCCTTATCCAATGTTTGTGATAATCAATTTAATGTCAGAGGGTATGTTTTTCTTATTATCAAATTAGTCTAAATTCTGGTTCCTAAATTAAGTTGTTTTTTCCTTTGTTGGTAGATAAATCATTCATCATGTGAAAACGTTTTAGCTATTATTTCTCTTGCTATTGGGGGAGTAACTGAAGGTAAGTATGGTTTGGTTTGGTTTTACAGTGATCCTAGACTTGACATACTTTATTGAAAACGTATTCTCCCCATACCTCTCTACCTAGTTGATTTTGTTCATTTTTCAGATTCTGCCTACCTACCCCCATTGCCAAGAAGTCCCACTGAAATGAGCTCACAGTTATTTCTTGTCACTAGTATACACTGCACACCTTGACATTTCTTTGTTCTCCACTTCGTTCATCCAGTGCCTATTTATTGAGCATCTACTATGTGCCTGGTACTGAGCTAGGACTTGGAGATTCAGTGGTGAATAAAACATATTCCCTGCCTATAAGGAACCTAGTGGTTCAGGGAGAAAACACATGTAAATGTCTTATTGGGGATAATTGAAGTGGGAATGAAGTATAGTTGAAGTGAATCTTTAAACTTCAGAGTCTGAAGGGACCAGGATGGGCTAGAAAGAAAACTGTAACATAGGAGCTGGGGTGTAAGGGCTGTAAAAAAAACTAGAGCAGAATGGGGAGAGGATGATGAGAACCGTGAGGAAAGAAGCAGGAGGGTAAGTTAGGATCATTTGTAAAGGGCTTTGTATGCTGTGCTAAAGAGTACCTGTGGGAAAGGCATGGGATGGGGAGAAACTGCTGGCAGGAAAACTAGGCAGACATTGGTTAAGATGGGCCAGGGGTAGTAGGAGGTAGTTTCAGCAGACTTTTAAAAAGTGACTAATACACAGTAGTAGCTCATTAAATATTTGCATAAAGAAGCAATGAAAAAGTAGCTCATCGGTACTCTTTTTTAATTAGTCTCGTTAAAATATTCCTTTGATTTATTCATATAATTTATGTGAAAAGTGCCTTTTAATCTGTAAAGCACTATTCACATTTATTATTTTGATACTTATTCCTACAAAAAAACTGAAACATACAAGTTAAAAGTTATCTTCCAGTATAGCCGCAAGCAATTTTGTGAACTTAAGTAGTTCATAAATTTTGGCTTTAGAAGTTAAATTTATATGAAATGCTTATTCATCATTCATTTATTAAGCATATTCTAACGAGTACTGCAATCGAGTGTTCCTTGCCAGTTCCTGTCAAACAGTTTGCAGCATCTACTTCATTCATTGATTATCCTGATATGATACTCTTGTAAACTGGTAATGTTTTTAATGCTTCAGTCAGTCCAGTTCAGTCACTCAGTCGTGTCCAACTCTTTGCGACCCTATGGACTGCAGCACGCCAGGCCTCCCTGTCCATTGCCAACTCCTGGAGCTTGCTCAAACTCATGTCCATCGAGTCGGTGATGCCATCCTACCGTCTCATCCTCTGGCATCCCCTTCTCCCGCCTTCAATCTTTCCCAGCATCAGGGTCTTTTCCAGTGGCTCAGTTCTTCTCATCAGGTGGCCAAAGTACTGGAGCTTCAGCTTCAGCATCAGTCCTTCCAATGAATATTCAGGACTGATTTCCTTTAGGATGAACTGGTTGGATCTCCTTGCAGTCCAAGGGACTCTCAAGAGTCTTCTCCAACACCACAGTTCAAAAGCATTAATTCTTCGGTGCTCAGCTTTCTTTATGGACTCTCACGTCCATGCATGACTACTGAAAAAACCATAGCTTTGACTAGACGGACCTTTGTTGGCAAATACTTGAAGTTATACAAAGTCTGTGTTTAAAACTTTTACTTTATTTGAGAAAGATACGGACTTAACTCAGTTAAGCCATGAATAAAGGTTTAAATAACCTTTTTATTTTAATTTGATGGGAAAAATTTCTTCTTCAGACCAATATGATTGTATTGTTTATTATGTGACAGATTTTCAAATTGTCCATAAACGTGTTTTGTTAAACTCAACTTGGCAGATATTTATTGAGCTTCTGTTATGTCAGACTCTCCACTGGTGAAAACCTTCAAAAATGCCTACCTTTAAAAAGCTCATAGTCTACATAACAAAAATTAACAGTTTGGATATAAGTACTATAATTTATGTACAGTGTGCTTTTAGAAGCAGAGATGTGGTAGCCTGCACAAAAGTACCAGAAGCATTTTTTAGATGCAGTATGTACTATATGCTTTGAAAGACTGAGTAGGAATTTACCATGTGATAGAGATCAGGAAGAAGCCTATTTAGGCAGAAAACGTAAACAGAACCATGCAGGCTTGAACATAGCAAGGTGTTCGGGAGCTCAGGAGGGGGTGTCTGTGGCCAAGGTTAAGATGAGGCTCAGAGGGCAGCACAGAGGCTGGGACACGGGTTGTGACAGTGTTGGGGAATCACGTTATAACCCAGCTCATCAGAATCACCAGTGAAGCTCCATTTTTAAATGAGACTGCCAGGCTTTCACTCAGTTGTACTGAATCTTTGAGAGTGGAATCTAGGTAATTTTCTTAAGTTCTGTAATGATTAAATGTGTGTTATTTTGCCAAATTATACTTCAGCTAAGGGCAGGGAGTATGTCTCTCTAATCTCTTGGGTATGCAGGACACAAAGTATCACAACTTAGTTAAAGGACTTTGGAGGGCATCTGGTTCGGTCTTGTCTCTGGCCTGTCCTGTCTCCCTCAGTAATGTCCTGGACAGGGGTCCTCTACTCCGTGGATGAAGCTCACCATTTGATTTCTGTTAGCTGGTTCTGATGATCAGATTTCCTTTGCGTTGAGTTCAGCTTTGCTGCTTTATGCCTCACTGGTTCTAGGCAGTATCCCTCATACTACATTCCAGCTAAGATCTTTCCAGTGCAGCGCAGAGCTGGAAAGACTACTTCCTGTTTCTGAACTACTGTGTTAATGCAGTATTAGGGGTAATAGTACCCCTAGATACTTTTTTTTACATACCATGCTGAAGTGGCTACTTTTCCTAAACCCTTAACAAGTATTAGTATCTGTTACTGAAAAATAGAAGGAAGAATGAGCAGGGAAATAAAAGCATTTTTAGCTAGCCTAGATGACCTTAAAGTCTTCAGTTTATTGCTTTAGTAAGATTGAATTTAGACATAACTTTTTATTTTACCAATTTTTCCTTTGAAACAACAGTATATTTTAAAAGTATAGTAAGAATTGAAATTAGTATCAAACCTTTTTGTTATCTTTTTTGAACTAGATCTTTTCAAATGACAAGGACAATTTTAATTTAGCATTATTACAGAACATTTGGAAATGAGGAAAAGGGAAAATACTAGTCCCAGTTCTACTTTGAAAAACTACCATGTATTTTGGTATATGATTTTAGCTTCTCTAGTCTTTTTAATAGATTTTATTGTTATAACTACAATATCCATACAGTTCTGAACCCTGTCTTTTTCACTTGACATTAAATCATAAGCATTTTCCAAGTTATTATAGTCATCATAACCATCATTTTTAATTGATTGCATTATATTATTTTGAATAGCTTAGTGGTGAAGAAAACAGACTGTGGAGCCAGACTGCCTGGGTTCGTATCCCGGCTCTACCGCTTACTGGCTCTATGATCTTGGGCAACTTATTTAACTTCCCTGTGTCTCAGTTTTCCCATTCTGTAAACTGGAGATAATGTTCTCTACCTCATAGGGTTATGAGGATTACACGTGTTAGTGTATGTGAGGCACTTACTATGCCTGACATATAGTAAATGCTCTTGAAGGGTTATCAAGGATGCCACATACCAAAACTTAAATAAACTTAAGTATATCTTCCTTGGGGACTTTTAGGTTGCTTCTATTTCTTGCCTTTCACAGCCTTGTTAGGATTGACAAAGTGTACCTTTAAAATTATCTTCAAAATTTTTTGCATGAGCTCTTTTTCTTAGCCATATTTTAAACTTTTAAATTGGCTTGTGCTCCACTTGAAGGTATTTGTACGGCATCTACACCTTTTGTATTGTTGGGAGATGTTTTGGACTGTCTTCCTTTGGATCAGTGTGACACAATATTCACTTTTGTGGAAAGAAATGTTGCTACTTGGAAATCAGTAAGTGCCTTAGTTTCTTTTTCTACTAACTTTAGCTTTCTATAGATCCAGAGTTCTGAGGGTAGTTTGTTTTGTTCGTGGCTTTTATTTCTGACTTTGCCGATAGCTAAAAAGTTTGTCTTTATGAGAATTATATGTTCTGCTCTCTTGGAAAAGCCAAGTGAGAGTCACATGGAGAAAAAAATGACAGTACAAAATTTGAGTAGAAACAGTTACCTTGAAAACACACACTTTTACATGTTTTAAAAGTTGCTTAGAATCGTATTTGTTATATGTTTGAAAATATTTCATTAAAAATGTCGTTTGCTTGGAAGAAGTGAAAGCGGCATAGTAGATTCAGCACATATTAGTGTTCTTTAAAATCTTACTTCCTGTGACTTACTATTGAAGAATGTGCAGCAATGTCAGAACAACTAATAATTTCTGTCTTAATTTCAGAATACATTCTATTCTGCTGGGAAAAATTATTTACTACGTATGTGCAATGGTAAGTGAGCAGTAAATGATTGGTTTTTAAGAAGGAAATATGGCCAGGAAACCAGGTGGTTGAATTAAACACAGGTGATAAAATTTTTTTTAAGTAGATTGTATTTTCATTTAAAATAGCAGTCTGATTTATTAAAACTGATCATTTGCTTTACATTTATCTATTCCTGTTCTAGGTATAAACTTAATGAAAACCAAAAAGTTGAGTGAAGTTTATCTTGCCCATGTTAAACTCATTTTATTTTTAATTTTCTGGTCCTTTTTTTTGTGACAAAAAATAGTTTCTACCCCCATTTTGAGAACTACTGCTTTAGGAAAATACTTTTGAACAGGTTAAGACACTTGGGTATATTGTAATAAATATAGAATAATCTCTTCTGTGTAACCTTTGTTTCCATTTGTTGTTAGATCTCCTACGAAGATTATCAAAGTCCCAGAATACAGTCTTCTGTGGACGAATTCAACTCTTTTTGGCCAGGCTTTTCCCTTTATCTGAGAAATCAGGTGAGCTTTTGTACATAAGTTGCTTTGCAGGAAAATTTTTACCTGTTTTTCATGGACTAGAATATACCATGATGATTTAAAAAAAAAAAAGGTTCTAAGAAGTTGAAAGATAGCATAGGAAATTGTCACTTGATTTTCATTTACTTGTAAATAGTTGTACCTATTCCAGTGCGTAATACAGGTAACACTCAAATAAAGCCATTGATTCTTCAAGTTCAAAGCTTATTAATAATAATGTACAGTTGAATCACACTGAAATATTTAGACATGAATCATGTTTTTATTTCATTTCCTAATACATGCCAATTTTTCTGCTTCCATTTTCTTCTTCAATCACTACTGTTTAGCCTCATTTACTTTTGTTCATTTCTTTTATCATTGTGAAATATAACAGTAGTATGAAAAGTGCATAAAGTAAGCATATAGTGTAATAATTATAAAGCATATGGTTGGGTAACCACTGTTCAGGTCCAAAAGTGAAGCATGGCCGTTCTCTCGAACCCTCCACAGTCTGTTTAGATATGCCAGATTTTAACTGTCTATCTGCCTCAGTCACCCGTTCCTTGCTGCTGCTGCTGCTAAGTCGCTTCAGTCGTGTCCAACTCTGTGCGACCGCATAGACAGCAGCCCACCAGGCTCCCCCATCCCTGGGATTCTCCAGGCAAGAACACTGGAGTGGGTTGCCATTTCCTTCTCCAGTGAATGAAAGTGAAAAGTGAAATTGAAGTCACTCAGTCATCTTTGACTCTTAGCAACCCCATGGACTGCAGCCCACCAGGCTCCTCTGTCCATGGGATTTTCCAGGCAAGAGTACTGGAGTGGGGTGCCATTGCCTTCTCCAACCCCTTCCTTAATACCAGGCTAATCTACCACCTACTTCACATGTTGTTTTAAGGATTAAATGAGTTAAAATATGTGAAGAGCTTACAGCAGTGCCTGCTTGTGGTAAGACCTGTAGTGTGTGTTAGCAGTGGCAAAATCACCTGTGACTTTCTTTTTGTCCTGCTGTGTCTCTGCTGTTTTTCTTTCCTCTTATTTAAATGTGGTCAGGATTAATTTCAATTTACCAGAGTATTTACAACTTGTATTTCTGATCCTCTATCTGTGAGTATTTTCTCCTTTAGACTTTTCTTTAGTGCAAATTTTGTTTTGTCTGAAAATCTTTATTTCTTTACTCTTGAAGAATGGTTGAAGATTAGATAGAATGGTTGAAGTATAGAGATTGTAGGTTGGCACTGGATATAGGATTTCATTTAGTGGAAGGTCGTCATTACTTTGCCTGTGTCTTCTAGAGAGGAGTCAGATGTCAGTCTAACTCCTTTGAAGCTAATCTAGTTTTGTTTTGTTTTTTCCTCTGTTTGCTCTTGAAATTTTCTTTTTCTTTGAATTTTTGTTTGTTCTTTTGTTTGTGGGGTTTTTGGTTTTTCACTTTTATATAATGTATCTAAGCATGGATTTTTAAAATTTATCATTCTTCAGATTTGTGGGCATCTTGAGTTTGTGCATTGGTTATCCTTCATCCGCTTTGTAAAAATTTAAACTGATATTTCTTCAGATATTGTGTATGCTGCTTTCTCTTTATGGAACTCTAGTTAACATTTCTGTACCTTGTCTGTCTCTTACACTTTCTACAGTTTTCATCTGTCTCTCTTTCCATCACATTCTGCGTGATTTCTCTAGAAATGTTTTCTAGTTTACTACTTCTCTGTTCATCTATGAATAATTTGCTGCAAAATGAGTTCTTAATTTCCGTAATTGTACATTTCATTTCTAGAAAGTCTTTAAGTCTGCTGTGTCACTTTTTAGTTTCTTATTCCCTGTTTCCAAGCTTGTTTTCAGTTGTCTCGCCAGGGTAAGCGTTGTTACCTTTACTCACACGTCTGATAATACCAGTGTCTTAAGTCTTTGCGGCTGTTTGTCACGCACACTTGTGCCTGCTTCTCACTCATGGTGTCTTATCTCTGTGTGTGTTTCTGGTAAGCGTTTGATGTTGTGTTAGAGAAGGTGTTTGAAGGAATAGTTTGGAGGCCTGGGTTAGATACTTTTCTCCAGAAAGGGCTTCCATGACCCGCCAGGCACCTTAGAAGGTACTATGACTAGTGTAAGCTTACCTTCATCCAGCCCAGCTCAGGGTCTGTAATTGCTCAGGTCATCGAGTAGACTTGGCACTGGGCTACAGTTTGGTTCATCCCTACCCGAGGATGTAGTCCTGTATGTCCCAGCCTAGAAGATGGTTGGGGTAGGATTTATTAGATTCCACACCTTCCTTGGACTCAGATTTATTTTTAACATCCTCACTTCAGGAAGCTGCTAAAAGAGTGGCGCAGTTTTGCAACTGATTCTTCTTGTTTGACGGACAGAAGTGGCTTTGAGTGCTGATGCTGCATTGCTTATCTTTCTTGCCTTCTTGGTTTTTGCCGTATATTCTTCACTGAATGTTAGCTCTCTACAGTTTTTAAGAAAAACCAATTTTTCTGTTTCATTGTATAAAACAGTGCTGTGAACCGGGTTTATGCTCTGTAGGAATTTATAGAATTAATGTAATTGATCCAAGTTTGTAGTTGTCCATAGTGAGAGGATTAATCTGAATTGTTAATTAGCTAGTTAATTATTAGCCTTCTGTTACTGGAAGCTCAACTTTTTCTATTTTTTAACAGCTTTACTGAGATGTGAATTCACATACCATGCAGCTCTCCATTGCAAATGTGCAGTTTTCTGTTTTAGTATATTCACAGGGCTGTGCAGTCATCACTGCAGCTGATTTTAGAACATTTCTCCTCCTGTAGGAACCCCGTGCCCGCTGTCACGCTGCACTTACTCCCATCCCTGCCTTTCTCCCAGGCCCCGAAGAATAGGTCATCTACTTACTCATCTTGGGGTTTTTCCTATTCTAGACATTTTAAAAAATGGAATAATACAATATGTGGTCTTTTGTGACTGGCTTTTTTAACTTAGCATCTTCAAGGTTCATCTGTGTTGTATATATCAGTAGTTCATTCTTTTTTACAACTGAATGATACTCTCTGTATGGATAGACTGCAGTTTGTTAATCCATTTATCAGTTAATGGACACTTGAGTTGCTTCTGCTTTTTGGCTATTGTGAATAAAGCTGCTGTGAGTATTTGTGTACAAGTTTTGTGTGGATGTATGTTTTCACTTCTCTTGGGCATATACATAGAATGGAATTGATGGGTCATATGGTGACTGTTTTGGAGAAGGAAATGGCAACCCACTCCAGTACTCTTGCCTGGAAAATCCCATGGATGGAGGAGCCTGGTAGATTGTAGTCCATGAGGTCGCTAGGAGTCGGACACGGCTGAGCGACTTCCCTTTCACTTTTCACTTTCATGCATTGGAGAAGGAAATGGCAACCCACTCCAGTGTTCTTGCCTGGAGAATCCCAGGGACGGGGGAGCCTGGTGGGCTTCCGTCTATGGGGTCACACAGAGTCGGACACGACTGAAGCGACTTAGCAGCAGCATGGTGACTGTTTTAATTTCTCCTGGAGGTATATATAAGAGTAGAACTACTGGGTCACGTGGTAACTCTGTGTTTAAGTTCTTGATGGGCCACCAGACTGTTTTCCCAAGTGGCTGCTTCATTTTACAGTCTTATCATTGATGCAAGTGCCTTCCAGTTTCCAAACATCCTACTAACAGAAGCTAGGTTGGCATTTGGGGATATCTTGTAGTACTTTTTCTTTTCTTGTATTTGTAGATGCTGAAGAGTCAATAGAGTATATCCCAAGACCTTTAGAAAGCTGTTTTAGCATGTAGTTTATCCATTAAATTTAGTTAAGTATGACTGAAATTTTTAACCTAATGGAGAATTATGTCATGTGCTATTGAGTAATAGAGAATAGACAAAGATATTTTAAGTAAGTAATACAGAATGGTGAGCCAAGTTCATTCACTAGCTTAATGACTTCATCTAGCATATTAGTTTTTCTTTAAAAAAAAAAAAAAAGGCTTTTTGTTTTAAAATAATTTTAGATTTAAAGTCTAGAGTATATGTATATGTAAAGATACTAAAGTATGTGAATAGCTTCACCTAATGTTAACCTCTTACATATTATGTACATTTATCAAAACTGAGAAATCAACATTGGTGCAGTACTTTATTTAGACTTCATCAGTTTTATCACTGCTTTCTTTGTTGTTTAAGGATCCAATCCAGGACCCTGCATTTAGTTGTGATGTCGTTTTAATCTCTCCAGTCAGTGACAGTTCCTCAGCCTTTGCAATTTTTTTCATGACCTTCATAGTTTTGAAGAGTCCTGGTCAGGTATTTTGTAGAATGCCCTTCAATTTATGTTCGTCCAGTGTTTTTCATAGTTAGATTGCAGTTGTGGATTTGAGGAAGAAGACCACAGAGGTGATGCGCTTTTCTCGGTGCATCATTTCAGCATGGTGTTGATGTATCTTTTACTGGAGATGTTATCCTTGATCACCTAATTAAGATAGTATCCTTGATTGCTATATTTTTCTACTACAAGCTACTGTTTTCCCCTTTGTAATTAATAAATATTTGGAGGGAGATACTTTGAGGTTTTTAGTAGCATTCATCAGTGGATCTTGCTTATAGCAATTATTAGGTTTCCTGGTGCTGATTTTCTATCTCTTTCATACCTTCTACATTTATGAATTGGAATTCTTCTCTAAAGAAGAGTTGTCCCTGGAATTCCCTGACGGACCAGTGGTTAGGACTCTGAGTTTTCACTGCTGAGAGCCCAGGTTTGATCCCTGGTCAGGGAAGTAAGATCCCATAAGCCATGCAACGCAGCCAAAAAAAAAAAACAACAGTTGTGTTTTCCCCCTTGTTTACTTATCAGTTCAGTCATCTATTTCAAAATGAAACTCATGAATATTTATGAGTTATAATCTCACAATATCATTTTTTACTTTGTTCAGATTGCTCTTGTTCTCCCCCTTGGATCACTTTCATGCATCCTGATATAAAAGGATAGTCGAGGTGCATCGTGCATTTTTCCTTCTCAGCCACTGGAATCAGCCACTTCTCCAAAGAGCCTGATTTGTCTTATTTTTAAAATGGTGTTTAGAAGACAAGATCTGGGCCCTAGATACGCTAATTATTACTAGAATATCACTGCTTCTAGGCCATCTCAGTGGACAGTGCTTGGAAAGATATGAATAAATACTAACATATACATATGCATCTTTATGTTATCTGTCTACATTTTTTTTTAATGACCAAAAACAGTGATATCATAGTGACTGATAACTTGTGAGTCTAATCTTGCACCAGTAGACCTGCTTATTTCTAACTTCTTTCCCTGACAGTGAGAAACATGGCTCTCACTATAACTTTTTTTGTATATATTATTACACATTTATACTATCTGAGTAATACAGTTTCTGATTGTGCTTCAGCAAAATCATAAATTAGTACATAAAGGATTCTGTAAAATTGTTCTAGAATATTCATAAATAACAGATCAACTATATCTGTATTAGTATATATTAGAATTCTGCATACTCTAAAAGCACCTTCAAGAAATGAATTTTAGAAAGAATTTGAAAATCAAGTGTGATATTATTTCTGACTTGATCTTTTGCTTAATTAGTTATCATTTTATATATTTTAGTTATATGACAACAAAGTTGTATTCTTAAACTGGTTTAGGTGTTTGGGTTTGCTTTGAAAATCTTTTTTTTGTTTGTTTTTTTAATAGGTCTTAACTTGCAGAGTCAATTTAATCTGGAAAATGTCACTGTTTTCAATACCAATGAGCAGGAAAGCACATTGGGTCAGAAGGTGAGGCTGATGTGAAATCAACAGAACATATTTTAAGTTTGTTATTGAGATAACTAGGACTTCCCAGGTGGCTTAGTGTTAAAGAATACTCAGGAGACATGGGTTCAATCCCTGGGTCAGGGGAGATCCCCTGGAGAAGGAAGTAACAAGCCACTCCAGTGTTCTTGCCTAGAAAATTCCATGGACAGAGGAGCATGGCAGGCTATACAGTCCATGGGGTCACAAAGAGTCGGACCCAACTGAGCATACGTGGCATTGAAAACAGTCCAGAGTTGGCAAATGGTTAGACATTCATTACCTGCTCTTCATTTAGGAGCAAGTTATAAAGTTTAAAAAAGTTTTAATAAGATATAACTGATATTTCACATTAAATTAATCAGAATACTTAATTTATCCCTTAAATTGTAATCATTGTCAATTTGGAAATGATACTGACTTTAAGATTTTTCCTTTCCCTTTTATGTATCTTTTAGGTATTTCTTGGACTATTCTATGTAAACTAGTTGTTTAAAATTTTTCAATATGGAGCTGGACACCAAGCATATCCTAAAGTGTTCCCAGATAATAAGTGTTATGTGTACAAGTTGGGGAAGATTTTCAGAGTTCAGTTAAAGCTGGGGAAAAAAACTACTTAAATTTCCTTTGAGAGTTAGTTACTATGATTCATGGAGTCCTTAGTGTACTAATGATCCTCTCACTTCTCAAAAGATCATTGTGTACTATATTTCCAAATCATGTTTTGCCATAGATTCTCTATTCGTGGAGAGAATCTACTGACCATATTTGGAAAAGTACTGGTTTAAAACTTTACACTGCGTCTTCATGATTATCTTATTGTCATACTGCTCTTGAGTTCTTGGATCCCTGTCGTATAGAATTCTCTCTGCCTGACAACTGCTTCATGACCAGATGTACATTTTTTAAAATTTAGCACACAGAGGACAGAGAAGAAGGAATGGATGTAGAAGAAGGTGAAATGGGAGATGATGAAGCTCCAACAACTTGGTGAGTGTTTAGAAGTTCAGATTTCTTGATTTACACAGAAAATACCTTAATGATTTACCAAGTACTAAGGTACAGAGAGGAAGGAGGTAGGAGAATGTAGACAAGGAGGAAGGAAATAATGCTTACAGATTCCTTTTATTTGTAACTTTATATATAAATGTCTTAAAATTTTAGCTCCTAAATCACTAATGGACTGAATCCGTTGGTTTCTAAATTGTGTGCAGGCAGTCTGCTGTTTAGGGGTGGCCAACCTTATACAGATGCATAACGTTTGAGAAGCTAACCACAGGCAGCTCCTCCCTTTCTCCCTTCCATTTCACTTTGCGATCATGGTGCTATATGGGTCACTAAACTTAGTTCCTGTTTCCTGTATAAAATTAGTGTTTCTTGGAATATTTGTCTGGGCATGAAGCTTAGCAAAGATGCTAACTATAATCCATAGGTTAAGGTTTATTCAGAAAGAATGGAATAAGCTAGTATGCAATTATGTTTACAGACAGAATTAATTTTAAGTGGTGATGTGGAAATATTTTTGTAGATATTGGAGGATATGAAGTAGTTGATACTGCAGCCATTTTTAACATATGGTTAATACTGAAAGACTTCATTGGCCGTTTCTAATAACAGGATTTGCTGATATAAAGTCTAAATGTCTATTTTAAAATCAAAAGTTGAAACAGTTTATAGCATAATGATTGCTTGCAAAATTAAAAATTAAAAGAATATGTGTTCACACTGAAGATTTGTAATATATCCAGATTGAACTAGTAATGCCATTTTTGTAATCCTAAATTGATATATACCTAATGTGTTTGTTCCCTACTAGGTCTCCTTAACTTAGTGTGTGGGATATAGCACCTTTGACTTTTAACATTAGAGTCAAATGAACATTAGTTTGAACCACATAGAAATTAATTTCTTTCTCATGTAAAAGTCTGAAGACAGGTGCTTCAGGGCTGATGCAGTAGCCCTCTTGAGGGAGATCGTCTGGGAACCCAGGTTTCTTCTAACTTCTTAGTCCACTGTCCCTGGGTATTTGCTTTTTTCCCTGCCGTCTTGGATGGTTCATCATCACATCTGCCTTCCAGCCAGGGAAAAGGGAAAATGGTGAGAAATGGCCCACAAAGGACATGTGACTCCCGCTCCCAAATGATTGGGCAGGACCTAATCACATGGCCACACCTGGTGCAAGAGAGGTTGGGAACGTAGCCTTAAATTCTGAATGTATCCAGCCAAAATTCAGGGGTTCCACTACTGAAGATAAAGACAGAATAAGGGTCTGAGAACCCCTGAAATTATTTATAGTAAAGTTTATATAAGTATTTATGAATTTGTTTTCTTTTCTGGGGAAAGAGGCTTTCATTAACTTTTTAAAAGGATTTGTGCCCCAAGGAAAACTTAGATATTTCTAAAAGGACTTAAATGATTTATTTAATGTAACATTTGTTTTATCAGCTCCATTCCAATTGATTACAACCTGTACCGAAAATTTTGGTCACTTCAGGATTACTTTAGGAACCCTGTGCAATGCTATGAGAAAATCTCATGGAAAACTTTTCTCAAGGTGAGTTGCCATTGCAAAATACCAAAAGCCCATTATTTTATAGCTAATGGCAGAGTCAGAACTTGACTCTTGTCCAGCATACTTTTCACTATTTAGTTCTTATGACTGTTATGTTTTTATACCTGTTTCATAATATAGATGGTAAGCTGTAGATTACTATGTAAACAGTTAATTTTGAGAGTAGTTTATAAATTATTTGAGGATTTAAAGGTTAGTAGTTACAGCTTTGGTTTTTTATATTGGTTTGATTTTTTACATAGTATTGTCAACGTGCATTGGTGAACTGTTTGCAGACTACATTCTGCCTTTATTTTGCACAGAATTATTTTGCCTACTCTGTTAGAACAGGACTCTGCAGACTATGGCCTTGGACCACATCCAGCCTAATGCCTGCTTTTGTAAATAAAGTTAATACAATATTGGCAAACAGCCACACCAACGATTTACCTATTTGTGATTGCTTTTGTGCTGTGATGGCTGACTTTTGTAGTTGAGACCATTTGATGAGACATATGGTCTAAAATATTTGCTGTCTGACTTCTGCAGGAAAATTTTGCTAACTTTTTTTTTTTTAAAGAATTCTCTGTATTTCTTTTCTTGGCTACTTAAAGGTCATTTTGTCCTTTTTGTTGTAATCAGAATCTAAAGTTAATAGGTATAGCTTTTAAAAGTAGAATAGTGTGTATTCTGTGTTACTTTTTAAAGTGTTATATGCAATAAAGTTTTTATTTTATATGCAGTACTTTTTTTTTTCCCTATAACTGTCCAAATTGAGATTAAATAGTAAGTGAGAAGTCACTTGGAATTGTCCCTCGGCTGGATAGGGTTTGACGTCATGTTTTCATTTGGTTGCTGTCTTTAGCACAGAAGAGGCTTGAGAGTTCCCACTGCTGATTAGACAGCTAACTTTACTGACAAATCTCTTTATTCTCTCAAAACTTTCCCTTCTCTGTTTTCTCCTTACACATACTACTTAAGAAATCACATATCTTCAGAAGTAGAGAGTGTATTCCTAGTTTTAGAATAACCATAAAATCTCACACAGAATAGTTTTATCCTATTTTGCTGTCATAATTTTTCTTCCTTAATGTGCCTTCAGTATACATATATGGTTAACTGGGAATAAATTACAGATTATTTTGATATAGAGAAGCACTAAGCAAGTGATTGCGCAACGGTGCCAAATTAATTTGTATTTTTATTTTGCAGTATTCTGAAGAAGTCCTAGCTGTTTTTAAGAGTTATAAATTAGATGATACTCAGGCCTCAAGGAAAAAGATGGAAGAATTGAAAACAGGAGGAGAGCATGTATATTTTGCAAAATTTTTAACAAGTGAAAAGGTATGAATCTCCTTTTTTCACGAAGCACAGTAAGAAATATTTTTGTTTTTATTATTTAGCTGATACCCTTGTAAGTTAAATACAGTAGAGAAGTTTCTGACTTTATTTTTTGTTAAAACTGGTAAATGTTAGTTTGAGAGTCCTGTTTTTTTCTTGTAGAAGTAAGACTGATTTCAAAGGTAAACGAAATTGTTCTGCATTGTCTGTTTTGTAAATTTACTTTAGGATAAGTGGGTTTTAGTTACTTTCAAGTACATATATTTGAACCTTAAGTTAGGATTTAATTTGCATTTATGAAAATATTTTGTAATTAATTTTCCATTTAGGTACAAACAAGGGGTTTTAAAATTCCCTGCTAATTTTATTTATACAGTTTAATAAGTAAGTTTTTTTCAGTTATAACGCTAAGGGATTGTGTAAATTTCTAGTCAGGATGGCACATTGAGTTTGTTTCAGCTCACTTCTTTTGCTCCAAACACATAGCAATGATAGGTAAAATATAAAAAGAAAACCACAAAGACAAAGCTGGGCTTCCTTATCCAAAGCTGGATGAATATCTTCATGGACCAAAACTGCCAAGTAGTAAGTGAAAAGAAAGCCTTGGGCCTCCTGGATTCTATATTCCAAGCAGGTGGTGGCACCCAAGGGTTTGGCTATGAGTGAGACCAGGTGGGTTCCATGTGAGACGAGCAGCCAGAGCCACATTCACCTGCTTGAAGCCAGAGACTGGGGTAGAAATTAACCTGTTTTTGAAAAGAAGCTAAGATAGATATTACCATTCTTCTGCCAAAGGCTGTCCTTTCATTCAGAACTCTCTGATGAATTCCGAAATCCAGTGCTAAGAAAGATCACCAACAAAATCAACTATTGATGTATATGTTCCAGAAGTTTAAAATATGTATGTTTTGGATGATCAAAGAGATCACTGACAATAGAACATCCTTTGAGAATAGGAAATTGTGAAACTGAAAAATTTGAGCAGAAATGAAATAGAACAGTTTAATATGACAGCTACTTGAGAGTCAAATATGATCATTGAAAGCATAGCACATAGAATTGAACAATAGATTGGACATAGATGACAAGAGAGTGAGTGATGAGAAGTTCACCGAAAACACAGCACAAAGAGACAGATTTTTTTGCTAACCTGAAAGCAGTTAGGAGCCATGGAAGATAGACTGAGAAATTCCAGCATATATTTAAGGAGGATTTCCAAAGAACAGAAGGGAGAGAATGGTGGAAAAACTAAGGGACTGAAGGAAGTCCCAAGTTCTCACATTGAAAGCGTGCTGCAGCTGCCAAGCAGGATAAAGAAAGATGAATCCATACTTCAGTACATTATGCTGTTACCTACGAGTATAAAGAGAAAACCTTAAATAGGCCACCAAAGAGGGGAGGGGGGAAAAAACCCCACAAATATACTGGAACAGAGTCCTAACAGATATCAACAATAGGTACCAGAAAGCAGGGGAGAAATATTTCTGCTGAGAAAAAAAAACAACAAAAAAAAACCTATCTATCTAGAACAGTGTCTCCTTTACTGACTGTGAGCATTTTCACCAGTGCAGACAGCATGAGCTCTCCAGGTTAAGCACTGGAATCCCATTAGGTAATATTATGACAGGTAAAAGCAGCTTTTAGAAGACTAAAGCTTTACAGTATGGAAAGAAAAAAAGGCACAGAGAATTGCAGCAAAGAATGTAAGGAGTGATGTCTTGCTGTTAGGCAGCAAGTTTATCTTAAATTTCAGCATAGAACCCTTCTTGTGCAATCTTCATATTTTCCCCATGTATTTCCAGCATACAGTGCAGGCATTGATGAACCTTTAGAGTTTTACTAACTGCAGTTTGTTCGAAGACTTTTGCTGACACTCATGCCAGTTTTAACGTATGAGTGTGCTTCCACTCATCTGAGAAGGCAAACACAATTACTAAACCTTTATTCAGTACATGAAATAAAACCAACTTGAAACGGTCCTCAAGGTGGGGGGCCTGAGCTGCCGTCTTTCTTGTAACACTCTTGTACTCTGGGTCTGATGCAGGACAGCTCCATGAATATCAGTGAACATAGTGGAAAGTTTAGGGCATACTCATCATTCTTTCTTGTTTTTAGAATCCCTTCCATGTGTGAGTCAAGCCATAGTTATGGAAACAAGAGAGTAAATTCTTTGGGGCTGCCAAGCAGCCATGACTAAAGATAGGGTTTAAGAAAAAAACACCCTGCCAATGTAGGCTCTGGATCTGGAGCCTAATTCTAAAGAAGAACAAACTCTAAAAGAATTGGCAGAGAGGACTGGTTAATTGATATAAAGATAAGAATAAAGCTGGAATGAGAAATGACCCATTGTGACTATGTTACTAGCCAGAGTAATAGAAATTAATAATAACGATACCAAAAGAACCATTAAAAATGTTAGCTCCTCGAGAAATGAGAGCACTACATAGTCAGGATTTACACAAAGACCTAAGTCAGTATATTTATAAGTGAAGACAGGCATTTGAAAAGAAACATTCACAACGAGGGTGGTCACTGCCACTTGAACAACTTCCCAGAATTATGTAGGAACTCGGTGGTCCCTTTAAACAATTTAAGAAAGAACTGTAGTACACTTGAGAGAGGTTATATTTTCCTTGAAATCTCTCAAGATACACAGTTGATCAGTTTTATACAGTATACTCATTTTTTTAATTGAGAAATAGGCAGCTCCTACAGCAGTACTACTTTTATATCAGAAAGACTGCTGTCCTGTTCCCTACTCCCTGACAAACAAGTCCATGGGCTTTCACAGAAAAGCAAAGGCTAATCAATCAACAGAAAAAAATTAATATTAAAGTTGATATATTATTTTTACCAAATTATTAGGCAAACTGGAGATTATATCCAAGCACTCTTATTTGAAGTAAAGGAAACATTCTAAACTAGCTCAGATAAGGCAGGGAGAAGCCCACATCACCAAAGGCCCAAGAGAAAATCACAGATTCGTGTGCTAGATGGCTGTTGGTTTGTCTTCCCGGGAATAGTGGTTTCCTTTTAAAGAGATTTGCCTTTTATAATCTTACCCTTCTAGTTTGATTAGCTAAGCTTTGTAATTCCATTGGTTTGCATTAAGAAGCAATAAAAATAGACCTAAGAAGCTTTAAACTTGTGTGGAAGAGAGATCACAAGAGAAATTTAACAACTGGAATATAGAGCACATGCATAATAATTTGCATCCACGGAGGATGTATATAAGTAAAAACTGATCAAAAAAGTTGAAGTATTAGGGTGGAAAGAGACATACCAGGCAAATACCAACAAAAACAAAGCTACATAAATACAAATAAAATTTAAGGCAAAAAATGTTAAGTAGGATGAAGGAATATACCCACTCCAGTGTTCTTGCCTGGAGAATCCCAGGGACAGGGGAGCCTGGTGGGCTGCCATCTATGGGGTTGCACAGAGTCGGACATGACTGAAGTGACTTAGCAGCAGCAGGATGAAGGAATACATATTAAAAGAATGAGCCACCAAGAAGATATCATACACTTACTTGCACTTAAGAATATACCCTCAAAATATATCAGGAAAAACTTCAAACAATATGAGAAATTGGCAGGTCCACAGTGATAGTGGGATATTTTAAGTGCCTTCATCAAAAACTGATGGGTTGAGCAAACTAAAGATAAGTAGGTAGATGGAAGATTTTAGCAGTAATGAACTTGAGTACCCGATGGTTCAGGGAGACCAAGATTAACAGGTATATGATAGGTTTGCATAATAAAAAAAATAATCCTGATGTATATGTGGAAACTTGTATACAAGTAGAGATAATGTTTTGAGTACACATGGAATGTTCACAAAATTTGTATACTAGGTCATAAAGGACATCTCAGCATATTTCAGAGATTTCCTGTTGTGCAGAATACACACATTCTCTGGCCACAGGGCAATTAACTTAGAACTATGAAAAGGATAGTTTTAAAAGATGTGAATATATGGAAACATGAAAAGCATTCTCCAGGAATTAAAGAAGAAATCACAATGGAAATTCTAAATTTGTTATAAATATGTTATACAGCAGATTGGAAGTATTTTATGTCATGTGTGTGAGTCACAAAGTGAGAGGTAAAAATATTACTTGAAATATTGAAAAATATTGCACTAATGAAAAATTTAAGAAAGAACGACTGAGAATTTAATAAGCTCAAAAAGATACAGAATAAGCCTTGAGAGAAGTAGATAATAGCACAAATTAATGAAATATAAGAAGCTATAGAACATAGCAAAACCAAAAGCTTGAAAAGAAAAATTTTATAAAAAGAATTGTAACAGTTCTCATAGAACAAGCCTGACCAAGGAAAAAATAAAAAGGTACCAATAAACATTAGCAATAAAATAGGAGTAATTGGAAGTCAAGAGACAATAAAATGTGTAAGAGACTATATTCTGAACTGCTGTATTTTTAGATCTAATGAAATAGTAATTTCATAGAATAATTAATTGCCACAATGGATTCACAAAGAAATTAAAACCCAGAATAAACATAGAACAAGGAAATAGTAACCAAAGTGACACCTTTCAAATTACATCAGGCCTCAATTTTTTTAGGTAGATATTATCAGTACCTCAAGGAATAAAGGAAAAGCAACCTAATCTTATATAAGATTAATGTAACTTTTAAATGAAATCACGATAAGGACAGAACAAGAAAAAAAATGTATATATCAATTTCACTTATGAATAGAGATAAAAATATATTGTAAAAACTAATCAACTGGTTATTTTTTAAAAATAAAGACTAAATAATAACTAGTGCTTATTACAAAAACAAATGAGAAAGGAATTCAAAAGAATTCTCAGTAATTTCAAGAACAAGACATGGATGTCTGCCAACCATACTTCTGCTCAGTGCTGTAATGGAGGACCTAGTCATTTCAGTAAGAGAAAACAGAAAAGAAATGAGAGTTGTATGCCTCGGTGAGAAAAGACTGCACTGTCTGTATTTGAAGGCGATAGAATTGTCTACAAAGAAAATCTGAGAGAACCAACAGACTTGTTTCAGTTGAGGAAGATTAAGCAAAGTTAACAAAAGGAAAACATCAATAGTGTTCCTGTTAACAAAATGTTGTTTAAAACTGCAGTGAACACTAGTACCTGGGAGAGATCTTCATGGAGAAAATGATAAAAATGAAGAGGCCTGATGACATTTATAGATAGGAAGACCCAGTGCTGCTCCTCTCCAAATATGTCCATAAATCCAGTGTGTTTTGAATCAAATCCAAACAGGCTCTTTAAAGGAACTTGAATAGTTGATCTTAATACTTTTATGGAAAAGCAAACTCCAAGAGTGACTAGGAAAATTTAGAGGAAGGTGGGAACAGTTGCCCTGTCAGACAGATATTAAGACCTATAAAGGTCTAATAATTAAAACAGAGAGTAAGTATCAGTACAGGTATTAAGAAGAAAAAAGAACTAGAACTAGACAGCATGGAAAGACAAGCCACAAACTAGGAGAAGGTATTCACCACCTCCAGAACCAAGAAAGATTACTATCCTGAACATTCCTTTGACAAAAACACAGCTACATGGAAAACTGGAAAGATGGTGTGAACAAGTAACTTAGAGATATAGGAACCTGCATAGCTAATGAGCTGTGAAGTGAAGTCAAGTCGCGCAGTTGTGTCCGACTCTTTGCAACCCCATGAACTGCAGCCTACTACGCTCCTCCATCCATAGGATTTTCCAGGCAAGAGTACTGGAGTGGGTTGCCACTTCCTTCTCCAGAGGATCTTCCTGACCCAGGGATCGAACCCAGGTCTCCTGCACTGTAGGCAGACGCTTTACCGTCTGAGCCACCAGGGAAGTCCAATGAGCTTAGAAAGGATGATAAACATCTGTAGTAGCTAAAGAAACTTAAATGATGAGATAATCACTTCACACAACAAATTGGCAAAATTTAAATATCCTAACAAAAAATAAATTGACAGAACTGGGGGGACCAGAGAGCTAGTGCACACACCACTGCTGCTGCTGCTGCTGAGTCGCGTCAGTCGTGTCCGACTCTGTGCGACCCCATAGACGGCAGCCCACCAGGCTCCCCCGTCCCTGGGATTCTCCAGGCAAGAACACTGGAGTGGGTTGCCATTTCCTTCTCCGCTCGTTGAGTATAAATTGAAAACAGCCACTTTGCAGAGCAATTTTATAACAAAGAGCAAAGTGAAAACTTCTTTTCTAAGAAGTAGGCCCTAAAGAATCACACAAAAGACTCATTGATTGTAACCTGTGTGTTTGTGAGTGAAAATGTGGGAATTACCAAATGTTCATAAGTAGAAGACTGGGTGGGTGGTAAACTGTGGTAAATTTTATCCCATTGAGTTTATAAAGCACCGAAAATGGCTGACTTGGAACAGGGGTCAGCACACTGCTCGCCGCACGTTGCTCTAATAAGCATTTCTGACTCCCGGCCACACTTCTTAACGTGCTGTCTGTGCTGCTCTGCCAGCGACAGCAGAAAGAAGCAGTCGTGGTGAAGATGGCACCGCCACAAAGCCTCAGAGAATTTACAGGCGGACCCTTAACAGAAATTTGCCAACCCCTGAACTAGAGCTCCATGTATTAAGCTGTACATGTCAAAAATAATGTATGAAACAGCTTTTTGCAGAGTAATGCTTGTAGTATAGTTTGAAAACATGCAAAACACCTTGATATTTATTGATACGTCGTATCTATAATAGTACATGCGTTAGAATCATCAACACCAAATACATGGCAGTGCTTGCCAGAGTGAAAGGAGCGTCTAGAGGGGCGTCAGCAGTTCGATGATATTCTGTTTCTTTAACAAACGTGGAACAAGTAAGAACATTAGGATTTGATATGCAACTGGATCGTGAGACATGAATGTTGTATTACTTAACTGTGCCTTTTTGAATTTTAAGAAATACTCCATAATTTGAAAATTAGGTATTTTGATCTGATATGTTAGTTAATATCTTAACTAATTTGTCAGATTAAGTAACAAATTAAGAATTTGATCAAAGAAAATGCTCTTAATATTTTGTTTTCTAGCAAAGATATTTTTAAGTATTTTGTATTAAAGTAACAGAAATGGAAGATTTCATATTTCAGTTTAGTTTTACAAGGGGTACTGTTTTGCTTTTTAATTTTCTTATTATCAAAATTTTCAAATGTGCAGAAAGGGATATTTTTTATGTGTACAATTTATTGACAGAAAGGCACATAAGGATAGCTAAGAGTGGCCTGAGCCTTTTTAGGTTTAGGATAATCAGGAAGGCTGAGGCCTGAGCCTAAGAGGTGCAGTAAAAACTAAGGCCAATAAACGGCCCTTTATTCACAAAACAAAGACAACACAAAAATATTTGACCCATTGCATCATGTAAATGTGTCATTTCTAAAATAACTGAAGAAAAGTAGAACTAGAAAGTGTATATTGTGGAAGAAAGAATACAATTGAGTGTTTCAGTTTTACCTCTTACTAACTGCTGTGTGACCTTGAGGGGTCATTTTAACTTGTTGAGGCCTTGTTTTCTTAAGGATACTGTGAAGCAGTTTGTTTAAATGATCAAACTAGTCTTTTCCATCTGATTCAGTGTCTTGTTGACTCCTGTTTTCAATCTGTTGTTTTTATTTTTAAAAAACGTATCATCCAACATAAAAAGTAAATGTGGAAAAGATGATTTTTTAAAGTTCAAGGTAGATGAAAAGTTCGTAAACTGCCTGTTTCTTCAAGCCAGGGGTTCCAGACTGCACTCCTCAGGGTCTTGCCTCAGCCTTTGTTCCTCCTGTGTCTGTCTTCTCATATATGTGCTCCAACTTGAGATTTGCTCCTGTGGTTCATGGTTGCTCTTTTTCCAGGAAGTCTTCCTGGAGTAGTTTAGGCAAATAGGTGAATGGTGGAGCCTCTCCGTGAATTAGCCAACACTGGAGAAAAGTAGGCTTTGTTGGGGGAAATTGGTGTGTGTTATTTTGGACGGAAAATCTGATCGATAGTCAGTGGGACATTCAGATGAGGTGTGAAGTAGCTTCTTGATGACACAGATCTGGAGCTGAGCGAGATGAAAGTATAGATCTGGTATATAGTTTGGTTAACAGCTTATATGTGGTAATTTAAAAAGAGTGTAGACTAGAAGGAGAAAAATGCATCAAACCAAATCCTAAAGAAAATCTGCACTTGAGAGAGAAGGAAGAAAGGAGAGGAGAGGAAGAAAGATTGAGCATTGGAGGAAAACTAGAAAGATGTGACTTCATGGAAGCCGAGCATATCAGGCAGGATGAGGACTATGAAGAGTGTTCACTGGATGTAACAAGTAAGTCATTGGTGATCTTGACGAAAACATTTCCTGTGGGTTGGTGACGCAGTGCCCCACGGGTTGTGGCAGGCTGAGGGCTGGATGGGAGGGCTGGATGGGAGCATTGAATGTAGCCAGTTCTTTCAAGAAGCTTTGCTCTTCAGGGAGGAGGTGAGGCTGTGGGATCTTTTTGAGAGAAGTTATTAAATGCTCAGTGGGAAAGAAAAAAGGGTTGAAGACAAGCACCAGGGTAGTTACTGATGGGACATCCAGACAGAAGGATCAGCTTCAGTGGTGATATTGTGGCAGAGGAACGAGGCAAACGAGGATGTGGGTGCGGTGGAAACATCCAGTTGAGTGAGTTTTTCCTCCTCGTTTAAGGTAGAGGTGGTTACGCTCTGAGAGCGAGAGGGCTGGGTAGCAAGTAGTATTCTGCTAAGTGCAGGGGTTGAAATAGTCGCTGTGGAGAAGCCTTGAAGGGTGAAGATGCTGATTAGAGATCAGGGAGACTTCTAAACTGGAGACAGTAGCACAGTGGTGGTTCCATCTGCATGGCTGTGAGATCTGTATTTTCTTTGAAGCAGTTCTACCTGCACCCTCGATGGGGAGCCTCAGTGTTTATCAGGATAGAGAAGATGACCAACAGTTGGTTTGATCCAAGTTGCCCTTTTGCCTGGTAGATGTGACATAAGTATGGGACGAGGGTGTCAAAGAAGTTGGCAAGATGGTGATTGAAGAGCTAGACCATGTGGTCTAGAGCAGGGGTCCCTTGACTGTAGCTCACAGGCCACATCTGGCCCACTTCCTGCTTGTTTTTTAACATTTACATGTTTACATTAAGTACCTGCATACTATCCATCACATGCCTTTTGGCTCACATAGCCTAAAGTATTTACTCTCTGGCGCTCTAAGGAAACGTTTCCTGACCCTTTAGACTGCAATAGGGTTAGAGTAAAAACAGGATGAGACTTAGAGATATGCAGAAAGTAAGGGTTCAAGAAACATAAGTTCTCAATTAAGTCCAAATATTAAGTACATTGGGCAGTTGAGTGGCAGACGTCCTGGATAGGAGCTCGTGAGTAAAGATTTCAGAGCTGGGGCGTCTGTGAGTGACGGCCAGGCCTGGCTGGGGCTGTGGTAGTGGGGGACCAAGTGGAAGGGGCGGTGACGGTCAGTGGAGTTTAGGTCAGGGAACTGAGAGCCCAGGTGGAGATACAGAGTCATCCAGCACTGGAGGAAGGGAAGGCTGTGAGCATGCCATTCAGCTTCCTGGTTAGGGATGGTTAATATGATAACAGAAAAGACATGGGGTTTGCTTGAACAAGAGCCGGCCCTGGAGAAGTGGCTGGTGAGTAATATGGCTAATGATTGTTGGCCGCCGCATGACCAGGTCTCCCGGGATGGCTGTTCTCTTGCTCTGTCCGTCCCCTGCCGGCAGTGCCTGCTTTATCTGCTCACGTGAATGACCTTCTGCACACCTGCCCCAGGCCCCAGCTAGTGACTGTTCTCATCTTTAGCTCAGAATGGCTTTGCCTGGAGAGGGTGTAGCCCAGCTGCTAGGTTAGTAGGTGGAAGCATTGCCCAAGGAACTTGGGACCTGGAGCTGGAGACAGGTTCCAGGGGATGTCAGGAGACTCACTGGTTATTCCTGTAGAAGACGGCAACCTCCCACTGTTGCTTTAGGTCTCAGGGGCAGAACAGCATGGGCAGGTGTGTAGGAGGTCCGTCATGAGCAGGGTAAAAGTGAGGCGGGCACTGCAGGGGAGGACGGACAGAGAGCAGCAGCTTGCCCTCCACCTCCAGGGACTGATCAGATGCCTTCATCGCTGAGGTCATCCTACAGGGCGACCACTAGGTGGCCGTGTTGTTGAAGAGCTTCCTCAAATGACCTTCAAGTCCTTTCTTATGGAGATCCTGTGATAATACAGGTGTGATGATTTTCTCTAAAATACAATAATCCGTTTTATTTACGGGTGATTCTTCACTTCTGAGTCTTCTCATTTTCTTGTTATTGAGCACCCACCCTGCTGCAGGCACTTTTAGGACTACAAAGAGCTGCATCTCTTGGCACTGTTTATCCACGGGGACCCTCCTTTGGCCACTATTTCTTTATATGTCATTCTTTCTTGCCTTTACTTTTTTATGTCTCCTTTTGTTCTGACCTCAGGACCACAGATAGAACATTGTTAACGACTGGCATAAATCTCATGGCGTAACTGGTTAAGAATTCTAAACGAAGCCTTTGCTACACTCTCCTGGGGCTTGTGTGGTAATGGCGCACGTACAGTGAGTTCTCTGCACGGTTTTTGAGTTGAAATCTTCCATTTCTGTAGGCACATCTCCTGTACCTTTAGGCAGAGTTTGAATTTAATGTGCTGTTTTCTGTTGTGCTTGTTTTTTGAATAGTTGATGGATTTACAGCTGAGTGACAGTAACTTCCGTCGACACATCCTGCTGCAGTATCTCATTTTATTTCAGTATCTCAAGGGGCAGGTCAAATTCAAAAGGTGAGTTAACATAGGTAGTAAATGGCTTATAAACGGCAGCAGAGAAAGATTGCTTGTTGATGTATTTGATGTACTTTTTTTTATGTACTGGGCTCATTTTATTTGTAAGGCTCACATCCCTGAAAACTAGATAATCAAGGGCTTTTGTAAGATACAAGACACTAAGGAATTCGTTTTAGAGAAAAGGCTGTCAGTCTTTCCTGGAGAGCGCCAGGCATCCCAGAGTTCTCAGTTGTCGTGGGTGGAGCTAGTCCTCACCTCGCTCACAACTTCTCCCAACCTCATTTGCTAACTCAGCCAGTAATGGTTTTTCTCCAGGTGTGGGACTGTCTAGGACATTACAACTGAAAAAAATTAAATAAATCTTTGAAGTACAGAGGCGTTGTGGTTTCCTGGGCTTTTCAGGAAACCTGCTCAGGACCTGTGCTGTCGGTCTCATACCTCCTGTAGTGCAGCCCCGTCCTTCTGGCCCACGCGGCCCTGAGGCAGAGCTCCCCGAGACTAGCTGGAAGTGTGTAGGGCAGTCTTGTGTCAGTTGTGTAAAGAACGTGGCTTTCTTCCTGCTGGTTTGGAATCCCACTTTGCTCACTCACTAGCTGCACTTCAGCTTTCAGACTTGTAATTTTAAGGTAACACATAGGGAGCACTCAAAGGTGTTCTTATCCTTGTCTGTTGTGGAGGTGTAGTATGGCATAGTAGAAACGAGGGGCAGACCTGGGTTTGAATTTAAGCTTCAGACCTAAGCTTTGAGCCCCTGTAGTCTGTTTAACATACGCACATTTCCTCATTTTGAAAATTTAATGAATTATGTATGTGACGTTCTTAGATCCTGGCATTATCAGTATTCCCTGGATGGCTATAAACTACAGGGAGCCTAGTACAGTGAGAGCTGAACCAGTGGCAGCTGCTAACAATCTGGGTCTGTCTTCAGCCTTCTCTAGGGTTTGGTGGTTTCATTTATTACATTTAGAATGCGTTTGAAAGGAACACAGTATGAGTTATTTGCGTCTTGGAGAGGAGTATGTTAATATTTTCTCTGAGGCTTTTATGCCATATTGAACCTATTCTAGAAAACAGTCATTGCTCTGTTCATAGTTAATCAGATTTGATTCACTGTTTTATTCCCCGTTATATATTTTAATGGCTTCAATTCCAACCATCTTTCTAAAGAATAAAATACAAGAACTTTCTCTTACAATTTGTGATCTCATTTTGATAATTTTTGGCTGTTTACAGTACAGCTGACTTCTCTGTTACATGCTTTGTGTTTCAGACAGTAGATAAACCTTAAAGTTGAATAAACATTCTTGAAACTCAACCATGCTTTTATTGCTTTGTTTCCTAGTTCAAACTATGTTTTAACTGATGAGCAATCACTCTGGATTGAAGATACTACAAAATCAGTTTATCAAGTAAGTTCATCATGCAACAAACCCATGATTGAACAAAATGAAAATTTAGAATTTTCTTTGTTTCAGCCCCAAATAGGAAAATAAGGATAAAGTTAAGCTCAGGTACAAGACCACAAACACTTCTTGGTTCTCTGCCTACAACCACTCCTATGATGCAGAAAGTTGTTGAAAGCTTAGTATATTCTTTCTAATCACAGCTACTATCTGAAAACCCCCCTGATGGAGAAAGATTTTCAAAGATGGTAGAGGTATGTGTTTTATATTTACATAGTCTTTTTAGCACCCAGTAAACTCTCAAAAGTCTTCATTATGGAAATGTAATTTATTTTCCCCAGCATATATTAAACACTGAAGAAAACTGGAACTCATGGAAAAATGAAGGCTGCCCAAGTTTTGTGAAAGAAAGGTAAGTGTATACTCATTTCAAGCAGTATGAGAAAGGCGTTTCAGAATACAGCTTGACACGATTATTTTACATGACATCCATACATGTGTAAATGTATTCAAGTAACAGTATAAACTGAACTCTATAAAGATACAACTGCTTTGATTTACTTCTGTCACTATCGAGGGGAAAATGCTTGCTGTGTACCCACACCTTGTAGTTTGTCCCCTCGTGTGGCATTTTTGTCTTCTCTCTGAGGAGTGTGATAATATGAAGCGTCCATGTACTTTAGGAAGAAACAGTAACTAAATTTTCTTGTACGTTTAACACTGTTCCAGCTCTGCCATCCATCTGAAATCTCATTGTGTTTTCACAGAACATCAGACAGCAAGCCCACAAGAGCAATACGGAAAAGAGCAGCGCCGGAGGACTTCCTGGGCAAAGGGCCCAGCAAAAAAATTCTGATGGGCAAGTAAGTAAACCTGGCTCCGTAGTGGGGATCATCATAGAAGCGTTTACATAGTGAAAATACTGCTATAAGAACTCTCCAGGTTTGTGTTTTTCCAAGTTTCTTGTGTTTGGTATGTACACAGATGACTAAAGCAGACCACACCGGATTAGCCCGTGGGGTTCACACCAGACACAACTGCCGTTCAGTCTCCGGCTTACAAGACCCACGGCTGTAGGTTCTGCCGTATTTTCGTGTCAGACAATCCACTTGCTGTTAGGTTGATGCGTCTCGTTTCTGGTTGTTGCCGGGCACTATAATCCTTTCATTTCTTCTACCTTCCAGTTTACTGTTCTTTGCTTTATACTGCATTTGATTATTTTAGAAAGAAGTTAATGGTTATTATTACTTAATAAAATATATGCTCATATAGAAAATTTGCTAAATACCAAAATGTAATGATCAAAACTCATCACCACCCCAAAATTCACTATTTACTCCAACTGTTTTTATAGCTTTAACGTATAAGAGAAGGGTGTCCATAAAGAACATATTTATTTTTGTGTGTTTTGTAGTGATGAGTTAACAAGGCTTTGGAATCTCTGTCCTGACAACATGGAAGCCTGTAAATCAGAAACAAGGCAAGTTTAAAATGTTTCATATGAAGTGTTGCTTTTCTCAGATGTTAACTAGCATAGAATTTTTTGTCAGCTATAAGCAGAGCTCAAAAGAAATTTTAAAATTTATTGTGGTTGACTTCGGCTTTGGCCACCTGATGCGAAGAAGTGACTCATTGGGAAAGACCCTGATGCTGAGAAAGATTGAAGGCGGGAGGAGAAGGGGACAACACAGGATGAAATGGTTGGATGGCACGACTCGGCTCAGCAGAACATAGCTTTCCATAGAACACCTAGAGGTGCTGATAAAATAACTGTAGAAATCACAAGAAAGAAGGATTCACAAAAGAAGGGAGAATGAAAAATCAGAGTAAGAACTGCAGCTCAGTTACTTATAGCTGGGGAGCAGTGCAGGTTGAGTCCCACTTTGGGAACCAAAGAACGTGGGTTTTATAGCAACAGAGGACAGAAAGTAAGGCGTCAGGCCTGCAGGTTGGTCACTGAGTGCCCTTGGGTAAAGCTGAGGCCCTCAACACACTCTGTAAAAAAGGGCAGTGTGGAAAGAAGAGGGACTCGCTCACTGGCACAGGAAGCAAGGAGCTTATCCACTCCTACCTGAGATGTGGGCAAAAAGAAAAAGGTATTCCCTGAGGAATTATAACCATCTCTGCTGTTATGTGGCCTCAGAATTTAAACTTACACTACCAGCAGCAGTGTGAAGGAACAACCTAAGCTAAGAGGGCGAACCAAAAACTCCCAGGCTGATGGCAGAAAGCTTTTTCTAGGGGGAGGGGGAAATCACATCTTCTACCTAATCCACTCAGGGATTCTAAAGATAAGCTCACCATCCAAACCTAAAACGATTTACCATGACTAAGAATCAACAGGTAGAATACGCAACTGAAAGGAACATGACAGTCTCAGAAAGGACCAGGCAAATTTGGAAAAAACAAGTACATCTTCTAGCAACAAGAAATTATAGCCATTTTGTACAACACAGAGAATACAGTTAATGTTTTGTAATAACTGTAAATGGAAAATAACCTTTAAAAATTGTATAAAGATTTGATGTCCTTTTTAAAAAAGAAAACACAGTCACTTGTTTCATTATGACAAAATTTAAGTCTCTTTCTGGCGAGACCCATCTTTTAATCAAATATGTCATCAAATTCTTGGGTCTTGCTTGCTTGCGTGTATCAAATTTTATTTCTAAACACAAATTCAAGAAAGATGCAATTAAAAGTCAATCATGCCACCATGGTGACAATCTAAACCAAGCTCAGTTGTTGAACTGTGTTGTCTGATCATCATTTCACTTTGGTTCTGGTTTCAAAAAAAATTTATCCACGGATGTGGATGTGAAAACCTCCTGCTTGCGGGTCAAATTTAAGTGCTCTCAAACCCCGGGCTGCCCTCTGTGGCAGCGGCACTGCCGTGCGTGACAGTATACAGCGCTGTGTCCCCTCCCAGACCAGACTGATACAATGGGGGGATCGGGGGCACCACACTGCCCTCCACTGTCCCCTTTGAGAAGTTTAGTTTTGTGTCACCTTAAAAATCTGAGTTCCTAAGTAATCTAATTGTAATTAAATCAGTGTGGTTAATACTAGAATCTTTATTGCCTCCATTTTATGAGTATTAAGCACACACATGATCTTCACTAGTTATTTTAACACCCAGGGAATACATGCCAACTTTGGAGGAATTCTTCGAAGAAGCCATTGAACAGGCAGACCCTGAAAACATGGTTGAAAGTGAATACAAGTAAGTGATGTTTCTCATGAGCTGATTTCCTCCATCTTAAGCACTGCATATATATCAGAACACTAAGGGAGACCATTGGTACAAGTAGTACTTTTCTTAGGTGAGGTTATCTGCCAGCTTCATGTTACCCCATGTCCTGATTTCAACGACCATTCCCATTTTGACAAACAAGCAACTCAGAATGATGCTTTGTGTCAGGAGTGGAGAGATCCCCTTAGAATCCATCTGTCACCTCTTTCCTCTGTTCCCCTTCAGTTCACGGTATGTCCCACAACCACTGATAACGAGCTACTCTAAGACCTCACGGGGGCTTCCAGATCACTTGCAGAAAATCTTAAATGAAACAGATCTGTGCTCTAGACTCTCTGTGGCTCACCTATTTCTGGAACACACTCTCTGGTCTCTGAGGTTTCTCTTGCCATACGTGTTACTGCCACCTGTTACTGCCACAGGGGAGCATCTGGCAGATCCTGTTCTTGGTCTTGGTGTTCATGGTCTAGGCTATTGGCTGTGTCCTTTTCAGTTTTGGAGTCATTTTTTATCCACCAAGGTTGATATTGAGCAAATGAAAGTTCAAATGTTCTATAAATTTTTTTAAAAAGCATGGTGAAATCTGTTGGGTTTATCAAACATTCTGAAACGCACAGCTGCAGGCAGCACTGCCAGTGAGGAGAGAAACTCTGAGCAGTGAGCCTCTGAGTAGCTTCTAAGTGGTGAGGCAGATGGCTTCTGTCCTGCACACACAGCATCTGGCCAGTCCTGGACGCCTACTAATTGACCTTTAAATGTCTGTAAACTTTTAAAATGTTTTTGCTGCATATGAACCTGCCCCTTCGGACTCTGCTGGTTTCTACTTGTAAGTGAACTGCATGCTGAGAGGTTCTTTAGGGCTCCAATCAGAGTGAGAAGAATGGTGCCTTCAGCTACTGATCTGAGCGTAGAGTTTCATCTGGTGAACTAAGTACATTAACTAGAAAAGAATATAAAAATTATAAATAACTATATAAATCACAAGATTGATGTCTCTTTTTATAGGGCTGTGAACAACTCAAATTATGGTTGGAGAGCCCTAAGACTGTTAGCACGGAGAAGCCCTCACTTCTTCCAGCCAACCAACCAGCAGTTTAAAAGTTTGCCAGAATACCTCGAAAACATGGTAATAAAGCTAGCCAAGGAATTACCAGTAAGTAGGAGTGATGAGTTTTATCCTTCAGTTGGTGTTCTCTTCTTTTGTAAAACTGCTGTTGCTGTTTGAGCTAAGAGCTGAATTTCACTTTAATCATGTGGAAAAAATATGGTCCACAGACCCCATTGTTTTAGAATGAGGAAATAATGCCCTTGAGTAAACATTTATAGGAAGTATCAATACATAAATTGATGAAGTAACTTCACATGCTGTATAAAGTTATTATACTTGGGTTATTCTTCCTGTTTACCAATGTATTCTATTTTATCACAGGCAGGGCCCATGGGGTGGGGGTAGGCAACTTGGTCTATCTTCCTACTCTGTTCTGTTTTTAATACAATATGGTAATAACTATACTGTATGCAAACAACCAGTTACTCGAAGCATGTTGTTAAGCACATGGCTGGTCCCCGGTCTGCCCTAGATTGTCGCTACCATGTATGTGCTGGGCATGTGCAAGTCATCGCAGCAGGCTTCCTAGTGGCTCCCTGCGTCCCAGGCTGGGGTGAAGGGGGTCCTTCCAACCTCTGGTTGTCCCCGTCCTTCCTTCTCCAGGTTAACACTGTCCCACTGTGATCCTTACCTGATGTTCATGTTTAACATTCTTGGGGGGAAGTTCTGGGCCCCATAACTGGAATCTCTTATTTAAGATCAAAACTACCCCTACTTCTCTGATTTTAGAAGTTGGCACTCTAAGACATTCCTTTTACTCATTGTAGCCTCCTTCTGAAGAAATAAAAACAGGTGAGGATGAAGATGAGGAAGATAATGATGCTTTACTGAAGGAAAATGAAAGTAAGAATTGAATTTTCTTGGCTATTTTACAAAATTGGAAAAGATTGGGGTTCTTTGTTGAGAGGTACGTTATTTGATCTACTTCTCAACTTCTACTGTTTATTTCAGCTCTGTTTGTTATAGTGAGGAATCTAAAGCATTGCTTGGTAACAACTTTTCCAATAGTGCATTTTATACAATAATATAAAGTGTTGGGAAGGGGAGCACTTACATTTGAATGCACCTCATACCTCTTAATTCTCGGGGTTCAGATTGGGGGCCGCTGGTTTCAGGCAAAGCCTTCATGATTATAACACAGGGAACAGCTTTAGTTTTACATCCCTAATGTTCATAAGAATTGAACCAGGGGAAATACAAAAAGGAACTGTTTTACTTTTAAAATAAAGCTTCCTGAAGTCCCAGTGGCCCCGTGTCCCACTACGGGCTTTGACTCGTATGTGTCCTCGCACTTGGTTCGTAATTACCTTCCCTGTGTTTTCTAGGTCCTGATGTTCGGCGAGACAAACCTGTAACAGGGGACCAAATAGAGGTATTTGCCAACAAACTGGGTGAACAGTGGAAGGTCCTGGCTCCTTACTTGGAAATGAAAGACTCAGAAATTAGACAGATCGAGTGCGACAGCGAAGACATGAAGATGAGAGCCAAACAGCTGCTCGTGGCCTGGCAGGACCAGGAGGGAGTGCACGCAACGCCCGAGAACCTGATAAACGCGCTCAACAAGTCTGGGCTAAGTGACCTTGCAGAAAGTCTAACTAATGACAATGAGACAAACAGTTAGCTTCGTTCTTTTATTATTATTATTAAAACTGTGATAAGGTTTTGTTACCAAGCAGCATTTGATAAGAGGTCCACTGGTTTTGGTAAACAATAAACATTTTTATAACAGTTGTACAGTTGGCTGGTGCTCCACGAACAACAGAATGTATGTTGGCTCTTGATGACTGACCTCAGGGTTTAGGGGGAGAAGTTGGGGAAATGGCCAGAATATTTTTGTTAATTATATATGTGTAAGTCAGTTAGCAATGTTTAGGGGCATGGTGTTTCCTGCATGCCATGAAGTTACAGAATTTAACTCACTGAGAATCCCACAATAATACCTTCTGAATCTGCATGACTGCTCTCGTCTCAGATATGCTTTAAAGCAGAGGATCAGCAAACAGTGGCCCATCTGCCACCTCTTTCTGTAAGTGAAGTGTTTACGGCACAGACACACTGATCCTTAAGTCTTCCCTACCTATGGGCTCCTTTCATGCTACAAAGGTACATGGTTGCAACAAAGACTTATGGCCTACAAAGCTTAAAACGTATCAAAATATCTGGCCCACTACAGAAAAATGTGCCAACCCCCAACCTTAAAAGAAATGGGGTGAAATATAAAACCTAATTATCTTAGCCTTACAGAACTTACGTCTCAAGTCACTTAAAACAGGGCTACATACCTCAGGGATTGCTGTGAAGTTCCAGTGAGATGTGTGTGAAAGCACCCTAACGCACAGCACAGCACTGGGGAGCAACGGCTGGACCGGACCGCACTTCTCCCATTCCCACATAAGCTTACCCTTCAGGGCTCTATGATTAGGTCGTCGCTGTTTTAAATGCTGAGGGTGGTCTGAGCGCCTGTCACACTGTAAGTGTTCCTGCTGGGGCTTTCCCTTGCTAGCCAGTCCAGCAGTGCTCCAGCACAGCTCTGGTATCAAAAGGGCCTCAGGGCGGGGCGGGGCACAGCCTATAAGGCACGCTCAGGAGTCACAACAATCATAAGGTTTTTTTCCTTATTCTCATTTTCAAAGATCTTATACGTGAGGCTGAATTCTAAAATAGTCTTTAACAGTTTAAAAGACACTAATAAAAGTCCAATTTCTTACATTTCAAGAAATCTTTGGAATAATGCTTTTTTGGATCAAATAAAATGAAGTCAAGTTTTTCATAATGACAGTTAAGAGATTACAATTTAAAATGCTAATCCCACAAAGGCTCCTATAACTCTGTTCTAATCCAACCTGACCTAGTAGCTACAGCATCCTCCAAATCATAAAATCTGGATCCTAATTGCTAAATTTTTGTCCTCAGAGTTGTTCAGAACAAAATAAGACAGTGAATAAAATTCACACTTCACAAGCATCATACCAATAGATAAAAGAACCACTACAGTTCGCATGATCTCATCCTCCCTTTCCTGTTCTGCACTCTCTCCAAGGCAAAAGGAGGACTGACTGCCAGTATTAAAGCTTAGCTGAAGAAGCTATTTACAGGTAAGTTTCCCTGAAATGCTTATTTTACCCTCTAAGTATTCTTAGATTATATTACATTGTTCAAACTTGAGAGGAATATGGCCATTTTTTTGTCACTGCTGTGCTCTGTAGAGCCTTTTAAAACAGCATAAGCAAAGATAGAGATTTCATGATAATCCCTACAACTTTATTATAAATACCTATCTCAGAATATAAGACAGTTAGCTGATATCCTATCCTTTCACTCATAATAAAACAAAAATGAATTTATTAGAGGGTATTAAAATCTACCATATACTGCAGTATCTCATACTCTTGATATTTCTCCTGAAAATCACTGGTATTAAATTTTGAGACAGACATGAAGTTGGGAGTTGACAGAATAGAAACAAACACCCAACTGAGCCAAAGAACAGATCTGATAAACATGGTTGCATTCGTTATCCAATCACAACTTTGTGTTTCTTTTTAAACAGTATTAGGCTAGCAGGTGAAGAAGATACTATTTTCAGATAGATGCTTTAGAGCATAATTAACCATCTGCAGAAACTATAATAGTATTAAACATATCTGAACTTCAGCCAAGCTCCAACAGACAAAAGACTTGAGGTCAAAAGCTGTTAGTCCCTCTTTTTTCTTTTTTTATTAAATATCCTCATTTTCTAAAAATAAGCAACTGGAGCTTGTCAACATTTTAAGGTTCATTACTACAAAACCATAGCAAAGTTCAATGTACAAACCATAGTACATCAGAGACACAGTAACAAATGTATAATCAAATGTACTATTATTTGATCACAATTTATTTTAAAGTCATGAAAAGCCAGCAACAGTCAGGCTGGACAAATACTTGATTGTACCCATGTTTCCATGGGGGTGGGGACGCAGCACTGAGTTACACAATGAGATCAAACTTACTTCCTTTCCACCTTCCTGGCAACATTTGTGTTAGATAAGGCAAAGGATGGGCAGCTACTGAATCACTGGTGGTTTGAACCATGCAAGAACAACAAATAATAGAGTAATAGGTGTGCAATAAACATCTGATTGCTGAATCTTGGGCTGAAAAAGACAGGGAGAAAAATTATCACAGAAGGTAATAATGGTTGAAAGGCATTTCAACTCATAATTTTTAAAAATTAATCCAAGCAATAAGCTTTTTAAAAAGTTCTTCCTGGCCACCTTTACACAGGGCAGCACAGTCCAAAGGCAATTTTCTCTTTTCTGTAATTTCTTAGGTTGATAACACAGAGTGGTCTGCTTCTGCCCTCTCTTGTTCCACATGAGGGGAAACACATAAAACCACCTAAACATCTTCCTCCAAAGCTCTGGGTTATAGAAATGATCAACAAATAACATTTATTTCACACCTAAGCATAAATAGCTAAAATGAAGATTACTGTTCACTTTCCTCTTCCATTATTTCCACTCTGCGAGGCCCGTAGAGTAGAACATAAGCTATGTGCCAGTCTCCACCACCGGAAAGTCGTAAGATATCCTCTGGTGTCACAATGCTGACCTTATCGTCATCAAACTTGATCCATTCATCTAAAGTGTGAGACAGAAACACAAAATTTATCTCATAGACGATTTTTTCAGAGTTCCATTCCAAAAAAGGTATTGAGGAGTTTTAGGCACAGTAGTATTCCATCTGCCATACCAACAGTTCTCAAAGTGTGGTCCAAGGACTACACACGTTCAAGATCTTTTGAGGGTTTCCATGAAGATTACAATTATTTTCATAACATTTCTAAAGCATCTGCCTCCCCACCCCCACCATTCTCTGAAGAGTGCTTTGGAACTCTCCAGAGGTCACACTGTGTGATAAAGCAGCAGCAGACAGAATGCAGAAGCAGGAGAATCCAGCTGCCTCCTGTTCAGCCTAACAAACTCACAAAAATGTAAATCAACGCCATTAAATATTTTTCTGTTTTGGAAAAGATTGTTATTTTTAAAATGTTACTTGGACTTCCCTGGTGGTCCAGTGGTTACGAATCTGCCTGCCAATGCAGGGAGCATGGGTTTGATCCCTAGTTAGGGGAGATTCCACGTGCTGTGGGGCAACTATGCCCATGTGCTCTACAGCCTGTCTGAAGCCACCAAACGAGAAGCCTGCCTGAAGCCACCAAACAAGAAGCCTGCCTGAACAGCAACAAACACCCAGCGGGGTGAAAAATAATATATTTTTTAAACAACTAATCTGTAAAAAAAATTATGTTAATATGTAATGACTTCATTAATGTCAGTCTAAAATGAATTTCTCGGTCATTAATGTCAGTCTAAAATGAATTTCTCGGTTTTCTATTTTAGTAAATATATTAAAGATAAAATTCTCATAAAGAAAAGTTCTTTGGAATCCTCAATAATTAAAGAATGTAAAAGAGGTTCTGAGATCAAAAAGTTTTCAGAATAAATGTGCTAAAAAATTTAACTTGTCAAAACAGTATGCAACAATTGGAGAAAAAAAAAACCAGAATCTTTACCTTGTTTTCTTTTCACCCATGATACATAATGGCCTGAAGAGCTAGACCTTCCCTGATGCGTTAGCACTGCTTGTAAATCATAGTATCCGCAATTATTGGAGCCAATGTCTAAAGAAAGACATAAATCCACTAATATTAGATATGAACAGATATGTGCTTTCTCAAGTTACGTGACAAGGAAGAACAACTTAAGTTTAGCCTACAGAATACTACGTTATTATTAAAATCCAGTTAAGAGACTATGGTGCGCTTAAAGCTTCATGAGAGATAAGTATGCTATCATTTACAGAACATATTTACTGAAAAGTGATTTTTTTACTATCTCATATTAAGGTAAATTATACTTTAAGAAACACAACTTTTTTTAAGCTTAGTATTGGAAAGAGATTATGTGGCAAGACAGTAAATTTTTTTTTTAAAAGCCTACACACAGTAAAACTCAGTTGAAATGAAGATTTCACTCACCATCAGCAAAAGAAAAGGGCTCATACTTAACTTCTTTTTGGGGACTACTGTCTTTGTCACCCTGAGGGGAAAAAATTTTTTTAATTTTCATGGTACTGGAATTAAAATTTATATTCTCTTAAAGTATATATCTCCACAAACATTTATTATCTATAATACAAATCACCAAGGCAAAACAAAGGAAAAATATGATCTCCCTTACACAGTGCTAAAATGATATAACTATAATTAACAATATTTTGGCCACCTGATCTGAAGAGCTGACCCATTAGAAAAGACACTGATGCTGGGAAAGATTGAAGGCAGAAGGAGAAGGGGATGACAGAGGGTGAGACAGTTGGAGAGCCTCACGAACTCAATGGATGGGTTTGAGCAAGCTCTGGGAGATGGTGCAGGACAGGGAAGCTTGGCACGCTGCGGTCCACGGGGTCACAAACAGTCGGACACGACAACAACAGTTAACATAAAACTGTAAATCCCAAAGTTCTGCTTTTGAACATTATACAATCTCATAGGTATAGCAGCAGATCCTGATTACAGGACCAACTACAAACCGCTAAACCGAGAGCACATCAGTGAAGAGAGTCCAGACAAACACTGTTCTAGGGTAGAAAGAAAGAAAGTCAATTCTGCTGCTTTGCCCACACTATCAAACCATGTAGGTGAGGATAAAGAGCTGCCTCACAAAAACAGAAGTAGAATTACAGCAACTTATATTAAATCTACTAAGCCATGGCCACCTGCCACTTCAGTCAAAATGAACTATTTAATTCAGCAATTAAAAAGATTCACAACTTTAGACAAGAATCTTTGGTGGGAACTCCCTTGCCTCAGCCCATTCCAGCGTGTAATACAAATTCAAACAACTTATTTAGGCATATGGACACAAAGTTCTTTAAAATCTATGATAATGAAGACAGTGCCAGCTAAAGTGACAAGGAGCCAAAGAATCTTACAACAAAAAGGCAATTAGGTCTACCACTCCTTTATATAGTTATTAAATGCCTAGAGCAACTACAAAAAAAGCTACACAAGGAAATACATTAGAAAAACATTATATGTAAACCAAATTAGAATTCTAAAAAATGTTCACATAACTGACAGTACGGAAAGAGAAAAAACAGAACAGAAGGCAAAATATAGGAAAATCACCTTCAAATATAATATGGGCAAGTTTAAAGTAAAAGAATGGAAAAAGATGTATCATGCAAATACTAACAGAAAGAAATGGAAAAATTAACGTCAAACAAAGTAGACTTGAGAACAAAGAGAATTACCAAGAACAGAGAGGGACACTACATAATAAAAGAACCATTCCACCAAGACAGCCACCCTAAGTGTGTACACACCAAATAACAGTTAGAAAACGTGAAAAGCCAAAGCTAACAGAACCGAACGGTGAAACATACAAATCCACAATTTTACTTGAAGACTTCACCACTCCTCAACAACTGATGGACTAGACAGAAAGCAGCAAGGGTACAGGAAAATACACCACCACCATCAACCAACTGGATCTAATCAACACCACAAAATACTTCCCTCAACAACAGTAAAATATGTTCTTTTCAAGTGCTCAGGGAATAGATAACTAAGATCACATCCTGAGCCACAAAGCAAACCCCAACAACTTAAAGGAATTTAAATCACCCACATGTGTTTTCTCACAATGGACTCAAACCAGAATCCGTAAAAAGTAACAGGAAATTTTCCAAACACATGTAAACTAGACACGACACTTCTGAATGACCCAAGGTCAAAGGGAAGTCTCAAGGGAAATTTATTAAAAATACAAGGAACATAATGAAAATAGAAATGCAGTACAACAATTTGTAGGACACAATCTGAAAGCACTGCCAGGAGGGAAATTTACACCACTAATATTCGAAAACAGGAAGTCTGAAATAAAAATCCAAGTTCCCACAACTTAAGGACCTAGAAAAGAGAAGGAAAATAAACCCAAAGCAAGAAGAAGAAAGGAAATAATAAAAGTGGAAATCAATCAAATTAGATGCAGAAAAACAGGAAAAGAAACCAACAACAACATGCTAGTTCTTTTTGAAAAGAGCAAAAAAAAACAACAATCCTCTAGGAAGACTGACAAAAGAAAAAAAAGACACAAATTACCAATATCAGGAATGTAACAGGATACCACTATACACCCTGCAAACACCTGAATAACAGGAACAACTCTACACATGTAAAACTGACAAGCTAGATGAAATGGAACAATTCCACAAACCAAATATGATATAAATTATTTGTATAGCCAGTAACTAAAGTTGAATTTTTAATTTAAAAACTCCTGAAAAAGAACTCTCCAGGCTAAGATTATCAGACCAAGACAATTCTACCAAACGTTTAAGAGACAACATCAATTCTATACAATCGCTCAAAAAAATAAGAGGAAAAAAAAAGTGAATTAACTGTTTCAACAAAGTAAAGACCAATATACAAAAATCAATTATAATGAATGCAAAAATGAAATTAGAAAAAGTATACCATTTACAAAGACATCAAAAATAATAAAATAGCTATAAATAAATTTAAAGTACAAGAAATGTACACTGAAAATTATTCGACTGTTGAAAAACTTAATGACTTACATAAATCAAAAGGCATAGTAAATTCATGGATTCTAAAGCTTAATACTATTAAAATGGAAATACTCCCCAAATCGATCTACAGATTCAATGCAATCTCCATCAAAATTCCAGTTGTTTTTGAAGAAATGGACAAGCTCATCCTAAAATAAGTATGGAAATAAAAGGGACTCAGAAAAGTCAAAACAATCTTGAAGAACAAAGTTGGAAGTTTCATACTTTGCTATAATCCTTACTACAAAACCACAGTAATCAAGACTGTAGTACTGGGCTTCCCTGGTGGCTCAGTGGTAAAGAATTCGCCTGGCAGTGCAGGGCACATGGGTTCAATCTCTGGTCTGGGAAGATCCCACATGACGCTAAGCAACTAAGTCCATTCAATGTAACTACGGAGCCCTTGAGCTGCAACTCCTGAGCCCACGTGCTCTGCAATGCAAGAAGCCACTGCAACGAGAAGCCTGGACACCACGACGGGAGAGCAGCTCCCACTCGCCACAACTAAAGAAAGGTCCAGGGAGCAACAAACAGCACAGTCAAAACTAAATAAAATCATTAAAAAAAAAAAAAAGACTGCAGTATTGGCCTAAGGACAGACATACCAACAGAAAAAAACTGAGGGTCCAGAAATACACTCACATCTATAGTCAACTGATTCACTACAAGGGTGCAAAGACCTTTCAATGGGAAGAGAATAGTCTTCAACAAGTAGTGCTGGGACAACTGAATGTTCACATGCAATAGGATCTGGACCCATACCTCATCTCACATACAAAAATTAACCCAGAATGAATCAAAAAGCCTAAATGGAGGAACTATGAAAACCTTAGAAGAAAACATAACCTTCCATGGCCTGTGACTAGGTAATGGTTTCTTAGATATAAAACTAAAAGCAAGGGTAACTGAAGAAAAAAACAGATTGAACTATAACAAAATTTTTAAAATGTTCCTCTTCAAAAGACCCTGTTAATAGGATGAAAAGACAAAGCTACAGGCTGGGAGAAAATATTCAGAAACCATGTATCTGACATAGGATTAGTATTAGAATATAAAGAACTCCCAAAATTCAAGAGTAAAAGACCAAATGGCAAGTGAGTAGAAAAACAAGGGGCTTTCCTGGTGGCTCAGATTATAAAGAATCTGCCTGCAATTCAGGAGACCTGGGTTCAACCCCTGGGTCAGGAAGATTCCCCTAGAGAAGGGACTGGCAACCCATTCCAGTATTCTTGCCTGGAGAATTCCATGGACAGAGGAGCCTGGTGGGCTACAGTTCATAGGGTCACAAAGAGTTGGACACAACTGAGTGACTAACACATACACACACAGAAAATATGAAGAAATATCAAAGAGGGCACATAGATGCCAAAGAAACACATGAAGATATGCTCAACATCATTAGCCTTCAGGCCACATCAAGCAAACCTACACAAATGGCTAAAATAATAGTGACACTACCAAATGCTGGCAAGAATTCAAAGAAAATAGATTGGCAGACATTGCTGATAAGAATGAAGGGGGCAGCGGAAAGTGGACTTGGCTACAAAGGGGCAGCAAGAGAGATCTTTGTGATAAGAAAAACGTACTGCATCTAGACCATATCAATGTCAATATTCCAGCTACGACATTATATTATAGTTTTGCAAGCTGTTACCACTAGGAGAAACGAGGAACTCTATTATTTCTTACAACTGCATGTGATTCTACAATTATCTCAAGTTTAATTTTAAAAATTCCTTTTAATAGACACACAAAACCTGCAGAAGAATTTAATTTTAAAATTTGGTATGTAATATCACACTGGAAATATTCCTAGTTACCAGGAAATATCTTTTTCCTTTTCAAGAAAACGTAATTCAGCTGTGCCTTCTCTGAATTTAAAATATACAATTTATTAAATATAAAGTTGCTAAGGTTAGAATTTTAACAGTTACAGGCGTACCATTAGCACTTATTAAAAGATACAACTTTAGCTGTCACAGTGGGCATAAAGGAAGCAATATTCTGTGACACCAATCCATTTTAAGAAATGGAGATAACGTCATGTCTTACAAGGAAAATAATAAAATACACTAAATTTTACAAGGCAAGATGTTATGTGAAATGCTTTGAAGAAATAAATTTTAAAAGAATATAAGCTGCAGATTTTAGGGGAAAAGGAAATATTATGTTCATTCTATCATAAAGGACCCATTCAGCATAGCTAGAGTCCTTTTCCTTATGCTAAAATATATCTAAAACTTGAAGGGCTTCACCAATACATGTAGGATTTGTATATATGCCAAATACAGATTCACCCATTACTACTAACAGATTAACAATATAAAGTGAATACTGAACACAGAGTAAAGATAAACATGTTAAGGTCAGAAAATGAACAATAAGAACTTACTGTCTTTGGCTGCTGATTTACTTTTTTATCCTCTAGATCCTTGAATTTTGATCGAAAAGAAACCATTTTCTCTTGAAGTTCTGGTGTACATAGTTCATACACATCCAACATAAGAGGAAATTTCACATCCTATATACAAACCAAAAATAAAAAGTGCAAACAGAATTAAAAAGGTCGTTACTTAAAATATTTACCACACTTTTACATTACTGCTTTCATATTCAAATAAAGCTGAAAATAAGACCTATAAAAATCATGTGGAGACCCATGCAGTTGAAACTATAGTGCTTATTTTCAATCTGGCCCTAATTTTAAGACAAAAATTCTTTTCAACTTTTCCGTCAACATTTTAACCCATCAAACTAACTACAGAGGAGCTACCAAAATTTTAAACAACAAATGAAGCATTTCAGAAATAGTAAACTAGCAGATTACTTCAACTACATTTAACCTGCTTGTACAACCCTAAGTATATCTGAAAATGTATTAATGAAATCAGCTCAAGAGGTTAGAATTATATACCCCTTCCCAAAGGATCAGAGACTCTATGGATACACTGCAGAGCTACAGCTCAATGAAACGGACAAATCCTAAGGCTGGCTCTGACATCAAATGATTATTCTTTGGGCACCAGTAATTTAACACTTTCCCTTCACCTGGAAGAAAGGAATCACACAGATTACAGTGTGTTACATTGCCGCTTAGCCCACTCCTGTCCCCAGACCTACCGGTATCGCTGCAACTGAGGATCTGGTTTAGTGGTACTACTGGGGAAAGGAGTGCATCCATCAGAATTACCTGGGACTCTTGAAAAATATAAGACCCGAGGCCCCCCTTAATCAGATGCTTGGACAGGGCTGAGGGGGAGGCATGCGTATGTTAAAAGAAAAGGGAAAACAGACAATTCCAATATACCTGATTAATAACCACTTATCTAATGTTAATAACTTCTGTATAGTATTTTGAAGTGAGTTCTAAAAGAATAAAGAAATCTATTGTAAATAAGGAATTACCTTCAAAAAATTATAATTATTACAGTAAATTTATTACTAACCTTAAGAACTTTAGCATTCACAGATTCCTTCTCTTTGTAAAAAAATCGAACCATCTGAATAGTTAAGTAAGCAGGTAACCGGCTGATCTTTGACTGAGGAGAGAAAATGGAAAGAAATTCCGTAACATGCAAACGCCACACAAGTTTCTAATTCCTCAGTTTGGTAAAAACAAAGTCTGGGTAACATTAATTAACCAGCAACCTTTCGATTAAATGGAATTGGATTCTAAAACTTACAGATTTGATGTACAAAGCATTTCTTTGCAATGTTGGAGACTGTTTGGTGATTTCTTCCTGAAGTCGCTAAAAAAGAACAGAAGACCAAACATTAAAAAAATGTCTTCTGCAATACAGAATTATATCTTTAACTCTTTGAAAAATCAGGACTATTTAAGAGATAACATATAGTATGTCAACCGATTTATACCCCTGAGAAATACTCTGAATGAAGACAAAGTGAGAAGGCTTTCAGATATGCTTTAGTTCTTAAAAGGCATAAAAATAATTTGTCTTTACTTGCATGAACTCTTCAGAATGTAAATCATATTTGAGTCTTTTAATTTATGATCCAAATGGTCAGATTCTGAGAGTTTATACTGTGTTTTATACAACATAAGGAAACCTTTCATGGTATTCTTCTATTTACGGATCATCAGAATATCTGTATTAGAGGAAAAGGAAGAGAATGTAAATAACTCTTGCTCTTTATGTTTTATGTAGCTAAACCTTCCAGAACCAATCAATTATTGTTAAATTTGAGAAAGTCACAACACAGAAAACCTGTTCATCTAATAGATGTGGGAAGCCTTCAGCCCCTGCATCTTCTAACCAGTGTCCGCCTTTCCATCCTTACAGCCTGGGTGGCACTGAGCCACACAGGGCTCCCTCTGGGCATCGTCTGTACTGGTAGTGACAGCACTTTGCCGCAGTGCTGGTGTCAGAACTGCATGAGTTAACACATGAAGAAAACCTGGACAACTATTTGGTATACAGTCTATGTTCAGTAAGCATGTTGGGGGCTTCCCAGCTGGTGGCAGTGGTAACGAATCCACCTGCCAATGCAGAGACGCCAGAGACTCACATTTGATCCCTGGGTCAGGAAGATCCCCTGGAATAGGAACTGGCAACCCGCTGCCATATGCTTGCCTGGAAAATCCCATGGACAGGGAAGCCTCACAGGCTACAGTCCATATGGTTGCAAAGAGTCAGACACAACTGAGTGACTAAGCGGCATCAGCAGCAAGAACCGTCTTATACGCGCATAAAAATTGTTCCAGGTTTGATTTTTAAAAATTACTACCCACATTACAAAAGGAATCACTATGGAGTAGGTTTTTAACATTTAACCAAGTTTACTCAGCAATGAAGAGGTAAAGAAATGTGGAGCAAAATTACTCAAGGATAAAACCAATGATGACAAAGCATCTAAAAATACCAAGACAATTCATGTTAACATCTCATGAAAATATGAAAGCGTATCTGGTACTTTGTAAAATTTTTAAAGTGCTCAGTTATGTCCAACTCTTTGCATCCCCATGTACTAGAGCTTACTGATCAGGTTAACTATGTATTACTATCATCAATCCACCATCATCAAGATATTCCAGGTATACTTAGCTTTCATTGAATTTTATAAAATTATTAAGAAAATAACCTGGAAAGTCCTTGTCAAAATATTCTATCCCATACTCTCCAATTAACATTTTGATGCCATGAAACTTGCCCCAATTCACTGCCTATCCTTCAATAGATGTACATACTTAGGAATACTGAGGAATTCCCTGGTGGTCCAGTGGTTAGGTCTCTGAGCTTTCATTGTCGAGGGGGCATGGGTTCAATTCCTAGTGGGAGAACTAAGATCCCATAAACTGCACGGTGCAGCCAAAGTTTAAAAAAAAAAAAAAAAATTGAGAGATGTACATATTCCCCCAAACTATCAAATAAATGACAGGCAAGCAAAATTGTTCTATTTTATCAATGTGCCCACTAGGGTGGGTTTTTTAGCATGGCAGTGGGGAGACAGAACTAACTGAATAGTGAGAAAATCAAGTTTTAGATCTGGCTTTGCCACAAACCAATAAAGTCACTTAAATTCTAGGGCCTTGACTGCAATCCTAGTGCAATGGCAGAATGTCTACAGGCCCTCATCTGCACGGGCCAATCCCAGTGTCTATCTCGCCAGTATTAATATATCCTCATTACAATGCCCCCCGAGGCCTCCTTCGAGTCTCTGGTCATAACATTTTTGTCAACCCATCAATATACAGCCTTGTTTTATGAGTCTTTCTGCTGTGTAATGACAGCTTAACACACACTGCTGACGCAGTAACACTGAACTCACAGCCAAGTACACTGTAACTCAACCCTGAATGAAGCTGATCTAACCAACGTTTTCTCTCCTTAAGGCCATCGCCACCTTCCTGCGCTTAGAACACCAGACGGCACTTGAGCAGCATGCCAGAAGGCCACTACCCACAGCAAGATCACCTGCAAGAAGCGCAAAAATTCAAGAAACATGGCACTGAAATGAGTGCAGGCAGCATACTAGTTTCCACTGAAACAAGAAGGCAGAGGACCTCAGGTGAGCCAGTGTGACTCACACATCTCAGAATTTTTGCCACCTTGCACATGTCTACAGGTGACCATGAAAGAACCATGAGTATTGATGTTGGGGTTATAAATAAAAGTTAGCAAGTAGGTATATTTGCAAGTAAAAGAATCCACAAACCATGTGGAAAACTGTAATTATCCTTACCAACTTAAGTCCTGTAAAAAGATACTTGACTTCTTGATTGATGAAACAGCTAAGCTGAAGCTGACTTTCCTTTCCTTTAGTGACTTCTTCTTCTTCAGATTCTGTACATTTCATGCTGTGCAAAGTAAGTTAAGGAATATACCAACAGCCATTCAATTTGCTATATAACCTCTAACAAAATAAGTTATCCCAATGCTTTTAAAATTAATAACATCATTCACTGGTATTTAAAACGTTTTAGTCTCCCAGCAGAGATTCATTTCAATACTTAAAAATGCTCATTCACTTACCAACAATATGGATTAATGAATGTGTGAAAAAGGATAAACTCTCAGCAAATAACTTGGTATTTATATAGTCTTAAAATGGTCTTAAGAACTCAAAGATAAATCTACCCATGATCTAGAAAATGCTGCTCTCCTAAATTCATGTTTTATTAATTGCTTCCATTTCATGTATGTAATTTTGCTGATATATCCCATTTCATACAATTAACAATTAATTCTCTATGAGGTGAATTAATGAAGCATTCTGTTGAAGATATTCTTAGGAAAAAATAATGAATGTCCTTAAAGAGTCCATTTATCTAAACTTCAAGATCACTCCAATGGGTATTTTTTCAAATTCCTAATTTCCATATTTTTTAACCATAAAAACCTCTAACGAATTTTCCTTCATATCCCACCCACCATCCAGTCAACAATACTATTTATACCAATTCATACTCAATAAGCTTTGATTACAGTCCATATGAATCTTGGCTCATAAGGATACGTCGTCTCAAATTCAACTCCAAAGAACTGATCAATTAAACTTTTCTTTTTAGAAGGTGTCACTGCTGATGCAGATGAAGAATCTGTCTGCAAAAATTCAGATGAAATAAAAATTCCAATTTTACTTCACATGGATATTAATGTACATCACCTCGCACACAATCCAGTTTAGTAACGCATATTTAAGTTTTTTTTAAATGTAATCCCTGTCTGCAAAACCTTTCTACTGATCAAAAAATATTACCAAAAAACTACAGATGCTCAGTAAGCGCAACAGATTAAATTCAGGAAATAGTACACTGAAGTCAAGCGTCAAATGCAAGCTGTCAAATTCCAACTACAGATTCATTTATCTCAAGTATTCAAGGACATGTCTATCTATTAAGATGAACTTATTTCAAAAGACTTTTAGGGTGGGATGGAGTGAAACTCAAAGCCTACACAAATATATTTCAATTACCTCTTTAACAGTATCATCCTCTATAGCTTCCAATTTCTGCTGTAATACTCGCATCATTTGTACCCAACACTCATTAGCATCCTGTAATTTAAAAAGTGACACAGTAAGTAATCCTGGTAGATACAGTGTTTGATTTACAAAGTACTTCCAAAATAATTACTGTTTCCTTAGGGAAGGGGAAGAAAGTTGTTTTGTTTTAAATATTAAGCCAAATTAAATATTTTATGACCTTCAAAACAATGAAGCATTCCAGAATAGTTTGTTTATTCATTCAAGAGATGTTTAGTGAACTCATTATGCTAAACACCATTCTAGATACAAGGACTACATAGCAGTCAACAGAGTAGAAAAAAGTCCTAGTGGGGAACATAAATAAACAAAATAGAACAAATTCAAGTAAAGAGGGCTATGAAGAAAAAAAAAGCAATATGGGAGTAGGAAGTGATTAGGGAAAGAGGAGTGTGCTATTTCAGTAGGACTGTCAAGGAAAGCCTCTCTGATGCCTTGACATTTGACCCATGAGACCTGAATGAGGTGAGGAGGCAAGGCACATCCCTATCTGACGGCCAAAGGAAAAAGAGCAAAGGCCCTACAGAAAGAGGATATGTGGAGAGTTCTTTTTTTAAATAGCAAGGAAGCCGGTGTATCTGGAGAGAACTGCAAGGGGAACAGTGGTACATGACAAGCTCAGAAGGGCAGGCAGGCAGGCAGTAGACTGTTTAGGACCGAGACAGAAAACAAGGGAACCAACATAATCTTACATTATTTAAAGGACTCTGGGGGCTATGTAGAGAAGCACCACAGAGGGCAGAAGCAAGACGGTCAGATACCGGACTACTGCACCTCTCCAGGCAAGAGATAATGGTGGTGTGAACTAGAGGGGACTGGCATTTGTATTTCCAAATAGAGCTTAGTAAGTCAGTGTAGGACACCTAAGTTTTACACGTACAAAATGAAAACCACAGAACCTTGCCCTGATTACCTGCTGAAGATACTGTCCTTGTTCGCCCTTCTCTGCAAACTGTGGAAAAGCCATGTGCAAAAATTGCAGTAGAATAATTGGTGGAATACTAGAAGAAGTTTTATCCATGGAGTCAAACAAATCTCTAAGGGCTTAAAAACAAAGCAAATACCTGCTTAGTAAAATAGTGACATAGTTAATATAAATACAAGCTACTGTAAATTAATTCTCAAATAATAAAGAACTGCGTATTAATTATTTTTAAGTATATCTACTCCTTTTGCAATTGCTGGATCCCCAATAAGAAAAAAAAATTGTTTTTAAATCTTAAATAATTCATCCAAAGTCTTCATAATGCAATAACTAGCTATAAAAAACAACTTCTGGCTGGTGCTCTAAGTCTCTCTATCCTTGACAGCCTTTGCCTTCCTAACAAAGCAGTGTATATTCATTCAGTACAGAGAACACATAACTTCTGCCCAGGAATCAAACAGGCTTAACTGCTACAAATGAGCCATTATCAGGACATCAGGTAACCACTCCCAACGCTCCTCCCTTTAAGCCTATACTTGGTTGCCTTGTACTGAACTCCTGAATACTGCAATCTGAAATATGTTTAAATCCTTAAACATACTTCCTGAACACTTTTAAAACTAACTTGCCTTCTTTGATTTTGAAGGCAAGTATTCAGTAAACGCTTTTGGTAGAATATATAGATACTGACCTGCAGTAATATACTGTGCAGACGCCATCTCTCCTGAAGCTCTCAAGGCGCCTGCATACCTATGAACAGCAGGACAGAGTTAGAGAGATTCTGAAACTCAGACGGGAGGAAACAAGTTCAAAGGACTCATTATGACACTGACACCCTCAACTCTAAGTCTCCCTGAGCTGTCCCCACCATTTTTACTTCTCTTCCAGTCTTGGTTCCTTTAAAAATTATATGGGCAAAAGGGACTGCTAAGAAAAAGCAGAATTTAGGTAAATAAAGCCTACTTTACATTCTTTCCCCTGTCTTAACTTACCTATAATATTTTCTACAAACTGTGCGTAACAAGAAAGTACATATTTAATGTCCATTATTACAAAGAAAACAAAATATAATTTTGTTGTATTTGTTATATAAATGAAGAAAAACACTTTGGATCAAAAACATTAAATGGAAATCAATAAGCCTACATTCAGCACTAATTTCTTATAAACACAAAATAAATTTCAAGTCATTTCCCTCACCTATAAAATGAGCTGTGTGTGTGTGTGCACGCGCATGCACTAACTCTGTGACCCTATGGACTGTAGCCTATCAGGCTCCTCTATTCGAGGAGTTTCTGATTTCTAAATTCATTTTTATGAATCTCAGTTAATTTACAGCAGTACAAAGGACTGGTCACCCAAGGAAATATTCAAATCACCATATCTACTTAAACAAATATTTTATGACAAAGGATCAGAAATTATCATTCAGATAATATTAAACACCGGACAACAGGAAAGAGCTGAGCCGCTGACCAGGAAAAGGTACAACACCACGCCAACCTGAGATGCTAACAATGTTCCATTAACTTGACTGTAAAATGAGTCATAGAGAATTTATCAAAATTGCTCACATCCAACACTTAAGATGCATACCTTTCACTAGATATAAATTATATTTCAATTAAAACAAAACAAAACTGTGCTTATAAGTGAATGAAAGAGGTCACAGAAAATGTTAAATTATATTCAATTGAAGAGTCTTGTTTTTTTTCACTTGTTTGTTTAGATCTTTTGGAAACTCCTACAACTAAAATATTCTTAATTTTTTTAATACACAATAATCCCTGAAAGTGAAAGTGTTAGTTACTCAGTTGTGTCCAACTCTTTGCAACCCCATGGACTATAAGCCCACCAGGCTCCTCTTTCCATGGGATTCAATTCTCCAGGCAAGCATACTGGAGCAGGTTGCCATTTCTTTCTCGAAGGGAGCTTCCTGACCCAGGGATCAAACCCATGTCTCCTGCATTAGCAGACAGATTCTTTTACTGCTGAGCCACCAGGGAAGGCCCCTAAATTATATACGTTCAATTAAAAAATTAAAAATTGTAACAGTTTCCCTGTCAGACACTTTAGGACTTTTAAAGGGTACTTCTGAAGTTAAAATGAAGTACTCATAAAGCAAGTGCATCCCATAACATCACTGAACCATGTCATTACATAATGGGCTGCTGTTACGAATTTACATCTAGCTACAGGGTAACTAGAGATCTCTTCAAGAAAATTAGAGATACCAAGGGGACATTTCATGCAAAGATGGGCACGATAAAGGACAGAAATGATATGGACCTAACGGAAGCAGAAGATATTAAGAAGAGGTGGCAAGAATACACAGAAGAACTGTACAAAAAAGATCGTCACAACCCAGATAATCACGATGGTGTGATCACTGACCTAGAGCCAGACATCCTGGAATGGGAAGTCAAGTGGGCCTTAGAAAGCATCACTACAAACAAAGCTAGTGGAGGTGATGGAATTCCAGTTGAACTATTTCAAATCCTGAAAGACGATGCTGTGAATGTGCTGCACTCAATATGCCAGCACATTTGGAAAACTCAGCAGTGGCCACAGGATTGGAAAAGGTCAGTTTTCATTCCAATCCCAAAGAAAGGCAATGCCAAAGAATGCTCAAACTACCGCACAATTGCACTCATCTCACATGCTAGTAAAGTAACGCTCAAAATTCTCCAAGCCAGGCTTCAGCAATACGTGAACCGTGAACTTCCTGATGTTCAAGCTGGTTTTAGAAAAGGCAGAGGAACCAGAGATCAAATTGCCAATATCCGCTGGATCATGGAGAAACCAAGAGCGTTCCAGAAAAACATCTATTTCTTCTTTATTGAATATGCCAAAGCCTTTTGACTGTGTGGATCACAATAAACTGTGGAAAATTCTGAAAGAGATGGGAATATCAGACCACCTGACCTGCCTCTTGAGAAACCTGTATGCAAGTCAGGAAGCAACAGTTAGAACTGGACATGGAACAACAGCCTGGTTCCAAACAGGAAAAGAAGTTCGTCAAGGCTGTATATTATCACCCTGCTTATTTAACTTATATGCAGAGTACATCATGAGAAACACTGGACTGGAAGAAACACAAGCTAGAATCAAGACTGCCTGGAGAAGTATCAATAACCTCAGATATGCAGATGACACAACCCTTATGGCAGAAAGTGAAGAGGAACTAAAAAGCCTCTTGATGAAAGTGAAAGTGAAGAGTGAGAAAGTTGGCTTAAAGCTTAACGTTCAGAAAAAGATGATCATGGCATCCGGTCCCACCACTTCATGGGAAATAGATGGGGAAACAGTGGAAACAGTGTCAGACTTTATTTTTTGGGGCTCCAAAATCACTGCAGATGGTGACTGCAGCCATGAAATTAAAAGACGCTTACTCCTTGGAAGGAAAGTTATGACCAACCTAGATAGCATATTCAAAAGCAGAGGTATTACTTTGCCAACAAAGGTCCGTCCAGTCAAGGCTATGGTTTTTCCTGTGGTCATGTATGGATGTGAGAGTTGGACTGTGAAGAAGGCCGAGCGCTGAAGAATTGATGCTTTTGAACTGTGGTGTTGGAGAAGACTCTTGAGAGTCTCCTGGACTGCAAGGAGATCCAACCAGTCCATTCTGAAGGAGATCAGCCCTGGGATTTCTTTGGAGGGAATGATGCTGAAGCTGAAACTCCAGTACTTTGGCCACCTCCTGCGAAGAGTTGACTCATTGGAAAAGACTCTGATGCTGGGAGGGATTGGGGGCAGGAGGAGAAGGGGACGACAGAGGATGAGATGGCTGGATGGCATCACTGACTCGATGGACGTGAGTCTGAGTGAACTCCGGGAGTTGGTGATGGACAGGGAGGCCTGGCGTGCTGCGATTCATGGGGTCGCAAAGAGTCGGGCATGACTGAGCGACTGAACTGAAATGAACTGAAGAGGGTAACAGGGGCTTTCCCGGTGGCTCATCTGGTAAAGGATCTGCCTGCCAATGCAGCAGGCTTAAGAGACGTAGGTTCAATTCCTGGGTCGGGAAGATCCCCAGAGAAGGAAATGTCAAAGTGCTCCAGTATTCTTGCCTGGAGAATTCCATGGACAGAGGAGCCTGGTGGGCTACAGTCCATAATGTCACAAAAAGTCAAACACAATTAAGCATGCATACACGAGCATACACACAGCCATACACAGGATGTAACTATTCAACATTTATGACAAAAGATGCATTAATGAATTATTAATCTTTTTTTTAATAACTGGAAATAGGAAGATCATAAATAATTTAATACCATCTCCCCAAAACTCTCAATATTATGCCAAGAAAATATATAATTCCTAATTAGGGTAAGACTATCCAATCAGCCAAACAACATTCATAAGGAACTTTACAAAGAAAAACCGTTAATTAGAGAAGAGGAACAATGGACATGAGTACTGAGAGGTTTAACAGATAAAAATACTGAGTGTTTACAGATAAAAGAACCAATAGAGTACTTTTCCCAATCTTTGTCAAGTCAATAAATAAAAAAATGATACAGACAATCTGAATGTAATAAACTTAATGCTTATTATACTTTATCACCTACAAAAAGAGGATGTCTTGACTATATTTCGATCATTTGTGAAATATTCACTACCAATCAATCACAGATCAGATCAACTCAAACATTCATTGACAGAAAAAAGAGTAATTATTTAGTAGTATATACAATGGTGTAGTCTACGGCATGAACAAAAATGAACACACACACAAAACATGGAAAAGCCAAACATAATGAGCCGGACTCAAATGAATATATAATATGTATGTTTCTGTTCATACAGAGTTCAGAGTTCAAAAAAAGCAAAATTACTCTATGAGGTCAGGTGAATACAACAACTTTGGAAAGAAGGGTGGGGGCCGTGGACTGGAAGGGATTGGTGAGGGGATTTTCAGAGTGCTAACAGCATTCTGTTGATCCGTATTGGTTACAGGGATGTGTTCATTCTGGGATAATTCATGTCTACATGTTTCTATATAATTCAATTATTAAAAACAAACTTGGGTTTTGCACAGCCAAGAAAACCATAAACAAAATGAAAAGAATGGGAAAAAATATTTGCAAATGACACAATCAACAAGGGATCAATTTCCAAAATATACAAATAGCTCATTGACCTTAACAGCAAAAAAACCCAACTCAATTCAAAAATGGGCAGAAGACCTATACAGACATTTCTACAAAGACATATAGATGACACATGAAAAGATGCTCAACTTTTCTAATTATTAGAGAGATGCAGATCAAAACTACAATGAGGTACCACCTTACAACAGTCCTGGCCATCATTAAAAAGTCTACATATAACAAAGGCTGGAGATGGTGTAGAGAAAAGGGAACCCTCCTCATTGTTGATGGGAATGTAAGTAGGTGCAGCCACTGTGGAAAACTTTATGAAGGTTCCTTAGAAAACTAAAAATAGAGCTACCATGTGATCCAGCAATCCCACTCCTAAGCATGTATCTGGACAAAACTATATTCAAAAAGATACATGCACCCCAATGTTTATAGCAGCACTATACACAACGGCCTAAAGCTTTTAAAAACTTGTTTAATAAACCTGAATATTGTTTAAAAAGACTAGCACAGAAGTAAAGAATTCGGGAGCTCTCGAGCACTGCCGGAGAGGATGTAAAATGGTACTTTGGAAAACAGTTTGGCAGTTTCTCAAATGTTGTTTACGAGTTACCACGTGAACAAGCAACCTACTCACAACCAAGAGAAATGAGAACAACTCATCTGCACAAAAACGTGTGCTTGAATGTTCACTGTAGCATCATTTATGCCAGCTAAAATGTGGAAACAATCCAAACGTCCGTCAACTGATGACTGGATAGCCGAAACAGCATATCCACAGTGGACTATTATCCAGTCGTTAAAAGCAGTGAAGGACTGCTATATGCTATGTGTGCTTAGTCGCTCAGTCGTGTCCAACTCTGCGACCCCACAGACTGTGGCCCGCCAGGCTCCTCTGTCCATGGGATTCTCCAGGCAAGACGACTGGAGTGGGCTGCCATGCCCCCCTCCAGGGGATCTTCCCAACCCAGGCATCGAACCCAGGTCTCCCGCACTGCAGGTGGATTCTTTACCGTCTGAGCCACCAGAGTAGACCTTACATGCTACAGTATGGATAAACCTAGAGAACAGTATGCTAAGAAAAAGAAGCCAGTCACAAAAAGAGCATATAGTGTATGACCCCATTAATATGAAATGTCCAGAATCAGCAAATCTGTAGGACAAAAAGTACTAATGGCTGCCCAGAGCTGGAGGTGGGAAAGGTATACGAAGCGAGCATGAGGGTTTTTTCTGGGCAGGGGCGTATTCTGAAATTAGATTGTGGGATACTTGCATACTCTGGTGAATATAATAAAGACCATCTAATTGAACACATGAACAGGGTGATTTTTGATGAATTATATCACAAGCTACTAAATACATACAGAAGTGCAAAAGAATACTATTCATCCAAATGTGAATCTTCTTTACCCAAAAAACACATACAGTCTCTCTTCTGTCTTACCTTTTAAGGGCATCTTTGAGTTCAGGCACAGAACGAATACACTGAACTGTGGCATTCATGTAACAAGTATTACCCAGGTTTGTCAATCCACATGGTAACTCCATCTGATAAGGAAAAGGATTAAATCAATTTTATAAAATGACACAGCATATATAAATCACTAAACACTTTGAAGCAAACAATTTACCAATTCATACCAATTTATATTCCATGCCAACAATGTTTTATTTTCCTAACAAAAAAAGTTTTACTTGCATCATGCTGACAATCATTTTGTTTTAGTTGCCTTCTTGAAAATAAAGAATTTTATCAGTCCTGCCTCCTCCGCAGGTTTATCCCTAGAAGAGGGTAACAAAATATATACTGAAATACTTCAAGGAGACTTCCCATGTGGTCCAGTGGCTAAGACTCAGCACAGCCGATGCAGGATACCCAGGTTCAATCTCTGGTCAGGGACCTAGATCCCACATGCCCCAACAAAGACCGGGTGGGCACAGCCAAAATAAATAAACAAATTTAAAAAAAGGAAACACTTCCAAAAAATGAATGGTACTATATAAATGCTGGGTAGTAAAAACAATAATAATATTTGACAAGAATGTGTTGGCCAGTTTCTAAACCAACACTGCATTCTTAAATTAAGGATAAACTGTATGTATTTTCACCATGGAAGGTTTTGAGAATTTAAATATCCCAGCATTTAAACTAACTTCTTTAAGCTTGTTTTGCCATAAAATAACAGTAAACACTTTAACAGCACTGTCTGCCAGATGCCTTTATTACAGATATTAATGACTTTGTAATGAATTGTTCAATTAGAAAAGGATCCCATGAGCCAATTTCAAAAGCAAAACTCTGGTTTACTGCTGATAACATGCATCCTGATGTCAATTAAATCCTCAAAATGCACAGATGCTACTTTTTGAAAGTCATCTTGCTGTTTCTTAAAAAGTAATAATCAGGTATATAAAACGTGGCATGTCTTACAGCAGATGCTAACTGTTCTTCTGTCATGTCTTCTACAAAGACAGTTTTAGCTGAGGGTTCCTCAGGAAGAGCATCTGCTGACCCCATCATTAGTACAGTCATTCCCTGTAAAAAAAAAAAAAAAAAAATTTCATGAAAACTCAAAAGCTGACCATGTTTATGTTCAAGGAAATAAGTCAGACGCAGAAAAACACATATCACGTGCTTCTGTGTACCAGAAAAGGTCAATCTAAGACAGATTAGTGGTTGCAAGGGCTGAAGATGGGAAAAGAGAATGTCTGGAAATGGGAACGCATTTCTTTCTGGGGTGATGAAAATATTCCAAAATCAGACTGTGGTGAAGTTACACAACTCTGTAAATACACTAAAAATCATGAAACGCTAGCGTGCTGCTTCAGGCCAAAGGTCACCTGCAGAATGCTGGAACGTCTGTATCTTGACTGTGGGAGTGGTGACATGCCTGCGTAAAGTTAACCAAATCCATGAGACTCTAAAGTAGGTGAATTGTACTCTCTATATACTATACTATACTCTCTATATACCATATTTTATTTATACCTCAATAAAGCTAAGGACAAAAACACTGTCACAAAGCTGAGAATGTTTTCAATATTGGAAAGGAGAGACTTCTTCAATCATTCGTATTTAGTGGCATCATTTCTCTCCATAACACACTAAGCAGTGATAATATTCCTATGAAAGTCTATTCTGTAACTGTAACCATTATTTACAACTGAACAGAAAAATCTCCATTGTTGGAAATTATCAAGCCAAATATATAAATTAGTTCAAAATGTCCAATTTTATAATTCTACATGTTATTAACCTAAGGAAATACTGATGTAACATTCCACACAATAGAGCAAAGACAACTGTCACCCTAAAACTCCTAATCTTGAAATGTGAACATCGTACTCAGTATCTTAATTGGAAGACATGAACACCTGAGATAAAGAGGGTAGAGAGGTTTAAAAAGAGGGGAGAAAAGTCAGAAAAATGTTTTTAAGAAAGGCCAATAAGATAAAAATATCTAAATGAGGATTAAATTAGGAAATAAATAAGGTCAACAAACTCAAGCCTTATGAGTACCTATGACGATCATTCTATCACCTATTATTTTTACCTATACTTTCTATAAGATAATAGCAAAGGAGCACTAAGCAATCACTAAAGAATTTTTTTCCAAAGACAACTGTCTCAGGAAAACCAAATAGCTGAAGAATATACTAGCAACAGTCAGCTAGAAGATACAATTGAAAAGAATGAATACCAAAATTATCTAAGAGTAAACATAATAAGAAATATATATTTTAATAAGAAAACTATAAAGCTTTATATAAAGATATTAATAAACATCTAAATAAGCTGAAGGACACAACAAATTTCTGGACTGGAAAAATTACTATACAGATGTGATTCCAAATTATTATATAAATTTAATTAAATCCCTTTCTGAGACCTTACAAAATGATTCATTCATGCAATAAACTCATGCCCATGGGAAAACAGCTAAGAAATTTCTGAAAAAGAAGACTAAAACAATATCTTTAAAATTACTAAGAGATTACATATGAAGAATGTTGAAGATAATAATTTAGAAAAATATTCTAGTTCTTTACCTTATGACATGCCATGCCCAAAATGAATTACAAATTGAGGACTTAAATGTAAATATAAAACATCCAAGTTAATTTTTAAAAAATCTTGCCATTTTGGAAGATTTTTCTAGAATTGACATAAAAGATGAAAGGACTAATGACACTAACTGTATAAATCCTAAAGCTTCCCCATTACAACAATCAAAATTTTGACAAACTTAAAAAAAAATCAAGTGTATATGGATACAATAGAAAAATGGGCAAAGTAGAAAGCAAAAAAGGCCTAAAATTAATAAATCAAATAAGCTTCTACATTAAGAAGCTAGCACAAGTATATATTAAAATCAAAGTGAAAGGAGGAAATAAAGCAAAGAGGGAAAAATCAATAAAATAATAAATGAACAAGCAAAAGTTGACTCTATGAGCAGGGGAAATTAATGAAACTAAACAACTTCTCCCTAGGTGACAGAGACAATGAGCAAGAGATCACAACTTGCCGCTACAGAGCAGGAGGAGGGGCTGTGGAAATGACAGCACTGCAGAGTCTAGAATGAAGGCTGTTAAGAGGATAGTATGCCATCAATTCAACCACTGAAACTAAACAGACCAAGTACCTAAAAAACACAAATTACCAAAGCTGGTATTAAAAAAAATGTAACATCTGAAGAGTCCTACATTTATTAAAGACACTAAATTCTTAAATTAAATGTCTTCCCACAAACAAAGCTCCAAGCCTCGAGAACCCCACTGGAGAATTTTCTGCAACAGTTTCAGAATATGAACTCTTTCAGGAAAGAGGGGCCATAGGACTGCTTCTGACTCCTTTTATAAGGCAAACATTACACTGACAGCAAGATTCAAAGACAGTCCAAGAAACTACAAACCGTATTTTTCACAAAAAGAAACACAAAAATGATTTTAACAAAATACTACCAGTAGAATCTGAATTATATTTAAAATAAAATACATTAAGATTGGTTAACTATTCAAAAAAGGAAGTATAGTTCACTGCATTAAGAAATTAAAGGATAAAAAAATTAACATTTCAAAATATATGTAAAAAGTATATGACAAACTCAACTCACATTCATGATAACTTTCTACAAACTAGAAACAGAACTTTCCTTAACCTGATAAACATCTATAAAAAACCTATAAATAATCTGTAAAACAAGGGACCAAAAATCTACAATGGGTAAAACTCAAGAGCAAAGAATATTACCAGGGATAAAGAGGAACAGTTCATTTTGATGAAAGGTCAACTCATAGAGCTATTAACAATCCTATACATGTATGCACCTAAAAACAGACAAAACTAAACTACTACAACTGAAAGGAGATATAATCAAATCCACAAGAGCTGGAGATCATGACACATTTAATAAAAGACACAGATAAAACATCAGTTAGGATAGAAAGAACATGAAGACTATACACCAACTTGACCTAACTGGCATTTATAGAACATTTTACCCAACAATAGCAGCATACCTTATTTTTTCAAGAGCACAGAAAACATTCAAATGAATGGAGTAAAACAAGTTGTCAATAAATTTCAAAGGATGGAAATAATACTGGATATGTTATGTGACCATGACAGAATCAAATCAGAAATAAGTAACACAAACATATTAGAAAAAGCCCCATATAATTGGAAATGAAATACAGTTCTAAACAAACCATGGCTCAAAAAAGAAATCACAAGGTATATTAGAAAGTATTTTAACTGTATAATAAAAACACAGCATATTGCAACTGCTAACTGTATAATAAAAACACAGCATATATAATAAAAACACAACTACTAGATTCAGCTACCAATGCTTAAAGAAAAATTAGTAATAATAGTTTTAAATGTCTATAAGAAGAAAATAGATTTTTTTAAAAGAAAATCAATAATCTAGGCATACACCTTAAAGAGCAAGAAAATGAAGTAACTTAAACTCCAAACAGAAAAAAATAAGAGTAACTATCAACAAAATAGAAAATGGGTAATATGTAAAATCAGCAAAGTCAAAAACCAAACAGACTTATGATAAATCCTTACCAACACTGATCAAAATATTTTTATTAATAACAGGAATAAGAAGGATCATCGATAAATAATGATATAATAGGATAACTAACAATTATTTCAGACACTAGGAACAACTTTATGTCTATAAATTCAACATATTTAAAATAAGCAAATTCCTTGAAAGAAAAACATTAAAACAATACAAAACATTAAACATTAAAAAAAATTAAAAACATTTAAACAAAACGCAAAAACATTAAAAAAAAAAAAAAGAAATCAAAATAGCCTGGTGTCTACTAGAGAAACAGTATCAAATTCCCATGAAGAAAACCCAAATCCAGATGTAATGCATTGGTAACTTATTTCAAATATTTACAGAAAATAATACCAATCTCACACCAACTCATTCAGAAAACAGAAATACATCCCCAACTCTTTTAAATGAGTGTCCAACATAACTCTTGACGACAAAGTGAGGATAATGCAAAACAAAACCACTAATATGCCTCATCAACACATAAAAATATCTTTTGAAATATGAGAAAACTAAATCCAGCAATAAATAAGAGATAAAGACATCATGATCCAAGTGTGTCTGTCCCAGTATGCGGTTCTCCAAGTGCTGTCTGTGAACCTCCAGGGGTCTCTCAGATCCTTTCACAGAGCCAGTGAAGTCAAAACTATTTCAATAATACCAAGATGCTATTTCCCTTTTTTAAATGTGGTGATAGTACGTGAACCATGAACTTCCAGATGTTCAAGCTGGATTTAGAAAAGGCAGAGGAACCAGAGATCAAATTGCCAACGCTTGTTGGATCACAGAAAAAGCAAGAGAATTCCAGAAAAACAACTACTTCTGCTTTATTGATTATGCCAAAGCCTTGACTGTGTAGATCACAGCACACTGTGGAAAATTCTTCAAGAGATGGGAATACCAGACCACCTGACCTGCCTCCTGAGAAATCTGTATGCAGGTCAAGAAGCAACAGTTAGAACTGGACATGGAACAACAAACTGGTAGTTATGAAAGGAGTACGTCAAGGCTGTATATTGTCACCCTGCTTATTTAACTTACATGCAGAGTACATTATGTGAAATGCTGGGCTAGATGAAGCACAAGCTGAGATCAAGATTACCGGGAGAAATATCAATAACCTCAGATACGCAGATGACACCACCCTTACTGGCAGAAAGTGAAGAGGAACTAAAGGGCGTCTTGATGAAAGTGAGAGTGAAAAAGCTGGCTTAAAACTCAACATTCAAAAAACGAAGATCATAGCATCTGGTCCCATCATTTCATGGCAAATAGAAGGGGAAACAATGGAAACAGTGACAGACTTTATTTTGGGGGGCTCCAAAATCACTGCAGATGGTGACTGCAGCCATGAAATTAAAAGACGCTTGCTCCTTGAAAGAAAAGTTACAACCAACCTAGACAGCATATTAAAAAGCAGAGACATTACTTTGCCAACAAACGTCCGTCTAATCAAACCTATAGTTTTTCCAGTAGTCATATATGGATGTGAAAGTTGGACTGTAAAGAAAGCTGAGTGCCGAAGAATTGATGCTTTTGAACTGTGGTGTTGGAGAAGACTCTTGAGAGTCCCTTGGACTGCAAGGAGATCCAACCAGGCAATCCTAAAGGAAATCAGTCCTGAATATTCACTGGAAGAACTGATACTGAAGCTGAAACTCCAATACTTTGGCCACTTGATGAGAAGGACTGACTCATTTGAAAAGATCCTGATGCTGGGAAAGATTGAAGGGAGGGGGAGAAGGGGGCAACAGAGGAAGAGATGGTTGGATGGCATCACCAACTCAATGGACATGAGTTTGAGTAAGCTCCAGGAGTTGGTCATGGTCAGGGAGGCCTGGCGTGCTGCAGTCCATGGGGTCACAAAGAGTCAGACACAACTAAGCGACTGAATGAACAAAGAACTGAGTTATCAAGCCATGAAAAGACTTGGAAACTTAAATGCATATTACTAAAGATGTCAATCTGAAAAAGCTACAGACTGTATAATTCCAACTATACAACATTCTGAAAAAGGCATAACTACAGAGACAATAAAAATATCAATAATTGTCAAAGGTAGAGAGAAACATGTACAGCATAGAGAATTTTTAGGATGGTGAAACAATTTTGTACCATACTACAGAATACACATCACTATACATTTGTCCAAATCCACAGAACACACAATCCCACGAGTGAACCCTAACAAACCATGGACATTCGGTGATAATGATATGTCAATGTAGGTTCATCAACTTAACCAATGTGCTACTCTGTGGGGGATAATGGAGAAAGCTATTCACACATGAAGATATAATAAAAATTACAAAGTACCAATTAAGTTAAAAAAAAAAAAAACACACTTCTGCATACCAAAATTACTTGATATCTGTCTTCACAATAAGCCTGCATGAATATTTGTGTTGGAAACCTCACTACTTGCCTTTTTTAACAAAATACAGTTTTTACTTAAAACAACTGACAAATTATGGGGTTTCAGACTTGAGTATTTAGTAACATTTTTTCAAAAATGAAGAAACTGAGCTAGTAGTTTCAGGGCAAAGTACTGACAATATTTATAGCTGCCAATGACAAAATTAGAGCTCATCTGTCACTATGCACCTGACAATTTTCTAGAATTAAAGACTTTTCCACTGAGGTTGGTAGTGATATTAACAAATGCAATTTTGAAGAATTATATAATGAAATCCATGAGCATATCATGAAACTTACATGAAAGTAAGATATAAATAACTCAGAAAAACAATTTTTCCAAATGACGAATATATGACGTTTCAAAGTCATTCACAAGTGTAAGATCCATTCTTCAATGCAAAACAGATTTTTAACATACAAAAGGTCACTGATGTGGTTTCTACAACATCAAGTTCAGTTCAGTCGCTTGGTCATGTCCAACTCTTTGCGGCCCCATGGACTGCAGCACGCCAGGCTTCCCTGTCCTTCACCAACTCCTGAAGCTTGCTCAAACTCATATCCATCGAGTCAGTGATGCCATCCAACCATCTCATCCTCTGTCGTCCCCTTCTCCTCCTGCCTTCAATCTTTCCCAGCATCAGAGTCTTTTCCAATGAGTCATCTCCTTGCAGTCCAAGGGACTCTCAAAAGTCTTCTCCAACACCACAGTTCAAAAGCATCAAACTAATAAACCAACTACCACATGTTGAGTTCTGGTATACTATCAAAGAAGAATGTTCACTATTTTAACTGAAAAGACATCTCCCTTTTCTAAACATTTAACTATTATGAGACCAGATATCTTACATATACTTCAGCCAAAGCCATATATCACAACAAACTGAGAATGCAGAAACAAAACTAAAAATTCATTTATCTTCTATTAAGCTAGACTGTCAAGAGACTTGAAAAAATGTAGAATAAGTCCATTCTTTCACTTTTCTTTGCTGTTCTGAAAAATATTTTTTAAAAATGAAATTAACAGGTCAATAGGTTTGTTACTGCTACTTTTAAATGAATAATATTTTTAATTTCTCAGCCTTAATTTTTTTTAACTTTTTATTTTGTATTGGGGTATAGCCAATTGATTAACAGCGTCATGACAGTTTCAGGTGAACAGTGAAGGGACTCAGCCATACATATACAAGAATCCATTCTCCCCCAAACTCCCTCAGTCTTAATTTCTAATACAATAAATATTGATATAACCCATATATATGAAATTTAAAATAATTTGAGGGTGTAAAGAGGTCACAAAGATTAAGAAATCTGAGAACAGCATGTCAAAAATGCAAGGTTTAATAGTGAAAAACCAATGAGACTAGCCAGATTATCAGAATAAGAGAAAAATACGATCCTTTCAATAAGCAGGAAAAGCGCTTAAAATTCAACAGCCATTCATAACTTAAACGGTCTCAGTGAACTAGTAAGTGACAAAGATATCCTCTTCCACCACTTTCTATTCAACACTGTATTAGAAGTGCCAGCAATGAAGTAAGGCAAAAAAAGAAACAAGTCATAAAGATTGGAAAGGGAAAAGTAAAACTGCCTCAATTTGAAAATAGTCATGCTTATGTTCATAGAAAACCCAGTGGAATCTACGAAAGAACTACTGGGAACTAATAAGTGAATTTGGCAAGGTCACAGGATAAATATAAACTATATTTTTATAAACTAGCCACAACCACTGGAAAACAAAGATTTTTAAAGTATTGTTAACAGCCAAGAAATAAGTTCCAGAGTCTAACTAAGAAAAACCATACAAGATCCCCATACTGAAAACTTATCTGAGCTAAGAAAACTGGACAACTACACCTTATTTAAGGATTTTGGTACTCTATTACTTTATGATATTCATTCTCCCCAAACTGAACTGCAGATTCAATGCAATCTAAAACAAAATTCTAGGAGTCCATTTGTAGGAACTAATTCTAAAATTATAAGGAAAAGCAAAGGAGCTAAAATAATCTTGAGGAAATAGAAAAAACTTGGAGAACTTATACTACCTTATTTCAAAACTTATTATAAAGCTTCAGCAAGCAAGACCTTGTGATACAAGATTAATCAAATATATCAATGAAACGAGTTCAAAAATAGGCCAACAACTGATTTTCAAGAAAGACTCCGAGGCAAATCAATGAGAAAAGGAAAATATTTTCAACATGTGATGCTGGAACAACTGGATAGACAGACAGAAAAAAAAAGCATTAAAAATACATTTTGTGTAATAATTAGGGAATTGCATTACAATTAGTGTTCTTAAGATAATACTCACATTTTTCATTTTGATGTTCCCCCAATCATCATCCTGTTTTAAAGACAAATAATAAACATTTAACCATCCCTGTATAATCCAAACATAATCTAAAAATCAAGTAATTTTAGATTTCTACTTCAAAATAAAAATTTTCTGCATGCAGATTTTAAAATTACTATAATCAAAAATATTAAAAAAAAAAAAAAAAACAACACTAATGCAGCCTTAAAACTAGTAGGTCTAATAACTGTTTAAACTACATACGATACCATCTAAAAGACAGTCAACTTGGCAGCACAAAGGTACTGAAACACGTGATTGATGACATATGACAGACGCCAACTTTCTGCATGTTTGGAACCAGCAGAGCTAAAAACAATTTATGTTAAGAACAAAGAACAACCTAGGGAATGAAATAGGTCTACATAATTAGGATGATTATACAACTAATCACCCAAATCAAGAGACTTTGAGAATGCAAGTGCTACTACAAATTATACCAGGAGAGTAAATAAGACCACCCAAGGCAAACTAACCATTACTAATATTTGCTGCGTCCACAAATATTTCTCAGGACCTAAATTTCACACCTATGCATCAATTAACAAATACTTTAACTTTTGTTATGTTCATTTAAACTGTTTTCTGAAATGCCCTGATTGGCACAGATATTTTGGCAGCTAAGCCCTTCCTTTCATAGGAGGTCAGTTCCATATCACTCCTTCCTTTCCACAGAAGGTACCAGGCATTCCATATGCTTCCCTTGGGTGGTGCTACTATCTCTTTTTGGACATCCTGCTTCAAAGGGGAAAGTGAGTCCCTAAATCCCTTCTCAATTTAAGGACTATTACTGCTAATCAAAAGGAATGGTAACTATATATGCCCTCTGAGATAATGTACTTCTCCAAGGTCACACAAAGTTGGGAAGTGAACCCAGATCTGCTTGATCTGTAAATTCCATGTTTTTTTGGTCCCTTGTATGTTACTTAAACCTCTCTGATGATCAGTTTCCTCTTTTATCAAATACATAAAATAATTTACTTTCCTCATTTTTAAAACACATACAGTTGAATATGAAAGAAAATAAAAGAATAAGTATTCTTATACTGTTTTACTGCCCAGTTAACAGGGGTAGCCAATCCTTATCTTGAAAATAACTAGAGCTCCTTAGCACTTCACATCTAATTCTTAAAGAAAACGTATTTTAAAATCTATACTTGCCCAGGATTACAAATAATAATAAAGATAATACCTTTACATCTTTTCTGTGGCCCTTCATCAATGATATTGGTAAGCCTGGACTCCTAACTGAAATCAGTGTGATCACTGTAAGTGAACTAAAGGAAAAATTAAGTTGTATTCATTTTTTTTTTTTTTAATTTTATTTTATTTTTAAACTTAACATAACTGTATTAGATTTGCCAAATATCAAAATGAATCCGCCACAGGTATACATGTGTTCCCCATCCTGAACCCTCCTCCCTCCTCCCTCCCCATTCCATCCCTCTGGATCGTCCTAGTGTACCAGCCCCAAGCATCCAGTATCGTGTATCGAACCTGGACTGGCAACTCATTTCATACATGATATTTTACATGTTTCAATGCCATTCTCCCAAATCTTCCCACCCTCTCCCTCTCTCACAGAGTCCATAAGACTGTTCTATACATCAGTGTCTCTTTTGCTGTCTCGTACACAGGGTTATTGTTACCTTCTTCCTAAATTCCATATATATGCGTTAGTATACTGTATTGGTGTTTTTCTTTCTGGCTTACTTCACTCTGTATAATAGGCTCCAGTTTCATCCACCTCATTAGAACTGATTCAAATTTATTCTTTTTAATGGCTGAATAATACTCCATTGTGTATATGTACCACAGCTTTCTTATCCATTCATCTGCTGATGGACATCTAGGTTGCTTCCATGTCCTGGCTATTATAAACAGTGCTTCGATGAACATTGGGGTACTCGTGTCTCTTTCCCTTCTGGTTTTCTCAGTGTGTATGCCCAGCAGTGGGATTGCTGGATCATAAGGCATGTCTATTTCCAGTTTTTTAAGGAATCTCCACACTGTTCTCCATAGTGGCTGTACTAGTTTGCATTCCCACCAACAGTGTAAGAGGGTTCCCTTTTCTCCACACCCTCTCCAGCATTTATTACTTGTAGACTTTTGGATCGCAGCCATTCTGACTGGTGTGAAATGGTACCTCATAGTGGTTTTGATTTGCATTTCTCTGATAATGAGTGATGTTGAGCATCTTTTCATCTGTTTGTTAGCCATCTGTATGTCTTCTTTGGAGAAATGTCTGTTTAGTTCTTTGGCCCATTTTTTGATTGGGTCATTTATTTTTCTGGAGTTGAGCTGTAGGAGTTGCTTGTATATTCTCGAGATTAGTTGTTTGTCAGTTGCTTCATTTGCTATTATCTTCTCCCATTCTGAAGGCTGTCTTTTCACCTTGCTAATAGTTTCCTTTGATGTGCAGAAGCTTTTAAGGTTAATTAGGTCCCATTTGTTTATTTTTGCTTTTATTTCCAATATTCTGGGAGGTGGGTCATAGAGGATCCTGCTGTGATGTATGTCAGAGAGTGTTTTGCCTATGTTCTCCTCTAGGAGTTTTATAGTTTCTGGTCTTACGTTTAGATCTTTAATCCATTTTGAGTTTATTTTTGTGTATGGTGTTAGAAAGTGTTCTAGTTTCATTCTTTTACAAGTGGTTGACCAGAGTTCCCAGCACCACTTGTTAAAGAGATTGTCTTTAATCCATTGTATATTCTTGCCTCCTTTGTCGAAGATAAGGTGTCCATATGTGCGTGGATTTATCTCTGGGCTTTCTATTTTGTTCCATTGATCTATATTTCTGTCTTTGTGCCAGTACCATACTGTCTTGATAACTGTGGCTTTGTAGTAGAGCCTGAAGTCAGGTAGGTTGATTCCTCCAGTTCCATTCTTCTTTCTCAAGATCGCTTTGGCTATTCGAGGTTTTTTGTTTTTCCATACAAATTGTGAAATTATTTGTTCTAGCTCTGTGAAGAATGCTGTTGGTAGCTTGATAGGGATTGCATTGAATCTATAGATTGCTTTGGGTAGTATACTCATTTTCACTACATTGATTCTTCCAATCCATGAACATGGTATATTTCTCCATCTGTTAGTGTCCTCTTTGATTTCTTTCACCAGTGTTTTATAGTTTTCTATATATAGGTCTTTAGTTTCTTTAGGTAGATATATTCCTAAGTATTTTATTCTTTCCGTTGCAATGGTGAATGGAATTGTTTCCTTAATTTCTCTTTCTGTTTTCTCATTATTAGTGTATAGGAATGCAAGAGATTTCTGTGTGTTGATTTTATATCCTGCAACTTTACTATAGTCATTGATTAGTTCTAGTAATTTTCTGGTGGAGTCTTTAGGGTTTTCTATGTAGAGGATCATGTCATCTGCAAACAGTGAGAGCTTTACTTCTTCTTTTCCAATTTGAATTCCTTTTATTTCTTTTTCTGTTCTGATTGCTGTGGCCAAAACTTCCAAAACTATGTTGAATAGTAATGGTGAAAGTGGGCACCCTTGTCTTGTTCCTGACTTTAGAGGAAATGCTTTCAATTTTTCACCATTGAGGATAATGTTTGCTGTGGGTTTGTCATATATAGCTTTTATTATGTTGAGGTATGTTCCTTCTATTCCTGCTTTCTGGAGAGTTTTGATCATAAATGGATGTTGAATTTTGTCAAAGGCTTTCTCTGCATCTATTGAGATAATCATATGGTTTTTATTTTTCAATTTGTTAATGTGGTGTATTACATTGATTGATTTGCGGATATTGAAGAATCCTTGCATCCCTGGGATAAAGCCCACTTGGTCATGGTGTATGATCTTTTTAATGTGTTGTTGGATTCTGATTGCTAGAATTTTGTTAAGGATTTTTGCATCTATGTTCATCAGTGATATTGGCCTGTAGTTTTCTTTTTTTGTGGGATCTTTGTCAGGTTTTGGTATTAGGGTAATGGTGGCCTCATAAAATGAGTTTGGAAGTTTACCATCCTCTGCAATTTTCTGGAAGAGTTTGAGCAGGATAGGTGTTAGCTCTTCTCTAAATTTTTGGTATAATTCAGCTGTGAAGCCGTCTGGACCTGGGCTTTTGTTTGCTGGAAGATTTTTTATTACATTTTCAATTTCCGTGCTTGTGATGGGTCTGTTAAGATTTTCTATTTCTTCCTGATCGAGTTTTGGAAAGTTGTACTTTTCTAAGAATTTGTCCATTTCTTCCTCGTTGTCCATTTTATTGGCATATAATTGTTGATAGTAGTCTCTTATGATCCTTTGTATTTCTGTGTTGTCTGTTGTGATCTCTCCATTTTCATTTCTAATTTTATTGATTTGATTTTTCTCCCTTTGTTTCTTGATGAGTCTGGCTAATGGTTTGTCAATTTTATTTATCCTTTCAAAGAACCAGCTTTTGGTTTTGTTGATTTTTGCTATGGTCTCTTTTGTTTCTTTTGCATTTATTTCTGCTCTAATTTTTAAGATTTCTTTCCTTCTACTAACCCTGGGGTTCTTCATTTCTTCCTTTTCTAGTTGCTTTAGGTGTAGAGTTAGGTTATTTATTTGACTTTTTTCTTGTTTCTTGAGGTGTGCCTGTATTGCTATGAACTTTCCCCTTAGGACTGCTTTTACCGTGTCCCACAGGTTTTGGGTTGTTGTGTTTTCATTTTCATTCGTTTCTATGCAAATTTTGATTTCTTTTTTGATTTCTTCTGTGATTTGTTGGTTATTCAGCAGCGTGTTGTTCAGCCTCCATATGTTGGATTTTTTAATAGTTTTTCTCCTGTAATTGAGATCTAATCTTACTGCATTGTGGTCAGAAAAGATGCTTGGAATGATTTCTATTTTTTTGAATTTACCAAGGCTAGCTTTATGGCCCAGGATGTGATCTATCCTGGAGAGGGTTCCATGTGCGCTTGAGAAGAAGGTGAAATTCATTGTTTTGGGATGAAATGTCCTATAGATATCAATTAGGTCTAACTGGTCTATTGTATCATTTAAAGTTTGTGTTTCCTTGTTAATTTTCTGTTTAGTTGATCTATCCATAGGTGTGAGTGGGGTATTAAAGTCTCCCACTATTATTGTGTTATTGTTAATTTCTTCTTTCATACTTGTTAGCATTTGTCTTACATACTGTGGTGCTCCCGTGTTGGGTGCATATATATTTATAATTGTTATATCTTCTTCTTGGATTGATCCTTTGATCATTATGTAGTGACCGTCTTTGTCTCTTTTCACAGTCTTTGTTTTAAAGTCTATTTTATCTGATATGAGTATTGCTACTCCTGCTTTCTTTTGGTCCCTATTCGCATGGAAAATCTTTTTCCAGCCCTTCACTTTCAGTCTGTATAGTTGTATTCATTGATACCATGCATTTAAAATAAACACATTAATGCTGCTCAATAGCAGTGTTTTGAAACAGCTACAGTGTTCCTTTCTTAACATGAATCAGAGTTTTAATCCCATAGACTATATACTGTCACCAAATAAAAATACCTCAAATGTTACATTTTCTGGTGCTAATTATTTTCACAAGTACGTAATGAAAATCTCGACTAAATTTTACCTTCAGTGTTCCTCCTTTCACCATAACTTTCTGTCTGGCCGGCTGGACTCCAGTCAGTGCAAAAAGCTGAGCCTTGAACACCATCGGAGGTTCATCAGTATTCAATTCTACACCTTCAAATTTCTCCTTTCCCCATTTCACAGTAACTGCAAACAAACCATAATTTTGTTTTCATTTACAAAATAACAAGGCTTAAGATTTAGAAGATCCTTACAACTATTAGGCTAGTTCTTGAACACCAAATATGTCACTAACCTTTTTACTCTACTAATGCCTACCAAATCAGAAGTGAAGTGAATGCAAAAGATCTTGGATAAAATTTAACTGGATCTAATCCAACTCTCATTTGATAAATAAGGAAACTGAGACTTAAAAGAAACAGACGGATTTATTAACGTCACAAAACTAGTCAGTAAATATTCAAGGTTTCTGAATCCTCCTCCAACAATTATCTGCAAAAAATGACAACACTGAAACACCTCCCAGAACAGAGTAAGGTTCGCAGGCTTCAAAACATGTTTAACAATCATTAAAATCAGGTAAGGTCTGCTTCCTGAGCAAGAAGTGGTCAAGTATTAAGAAAAAGGCAGGAATTCTGTGGTGGTCCAATGGTTAGGACTCTGCTTTCACCGCAGTAGGCTGCATTTGATCCCTGGTTGGGGAACTAAGATCCTACGTGCCACAAGGTGTGGCCAAATTAAAAAACAAACAACAAAAAAAGAGAAAAGTAAAAAAATATACCTGAATCATTAAAAACTATAGATATCCTACTTCACAGCCATTCAGATGGCTATTATAAAAACGACACACACAAAGAAAATAACAAGTGTTGGCAGGGATGTAGGCAAACTGGAACCCCTGTGCATCTCTATGGAAATTTAAAAAGGTGCCACCACCATGGAAGTACGGCAGTTCCTCAAAAAGTTAAGCACAGAATCACTACTAAACGATCCAGCAATTCCATTTCTAGGTATATACTCAGCAGTCTGGAGAGCAGGGAATCAAACTGATATTTACATGCCCATGTTCATAGCAGCATCATTTAACAATAGCCTAGAAACAGGAGCAACCCAAGCGTCCATCAACAGATGAATGAATGAACACAATATAGTATATACGTACAATGGATGTTATTCGGCCTTAAAAAATAATGAAATTCTGACATATGCTACCACATGGATGAAACTTGAGAGACATTATGCTAAGTGAAATAAGCTAGATAACAAAAGGATAAGTACTGTATGACTCTATGTGGGGTACCTAGAGTAGTCAAGTTCACAGAGACAAAAAGTAGAATGGTGGTTGCCAGTAGAATGGTGGAGGCTAGGGAGAAATGCAAACGGGGAGTTATTGCTAAATGAGTACAGAGTTTCGGTTTAGGAGCATTAAAAATTTCCGGAGGTGCAAGGTGATGTTTGCATAGCAATGTGAATGCACTCAAGGTCAAAAATTGTACACTTTAAAATGGTTAGAACTATTACATATACTTTAGAACACGTTACATACACTTTACCATAATAAAAAATTCAATCAATCTCATAAAATAGCTACTTTTGAAATATGTAAAAATAAACTAGGGAATTCCCTGGTGTTCCAGTGGTTAGGACTCCACGCTTTCAGTGCCCAGGGCCCGGGTTCAATCCCTGGTCAGGGAACTAAGATCCCCAAAGCCCCATGGGGCTGCCATTTAAATAAGCATACTAACTTCAGGATCTACATAGTTTGTTTCCACTGAAACCTTTATACCTGCTCACAATGAGAATCCCACTACTAGTAGTTGTCTGATTTCTCTGATTACTAAAATCAGAATGTAAAAAAGTGACCCTGGACCATCCCAGGCAATCCAGAGATTAAGGCTCCATGCTTCCACTACAAGGGGCTTGGGTTCAATCCCTGATCAGAGAACTAAGACCTTTCATGCCATGAAGTGCCATTAAAAAAAAAAAAAAAAAAAAAGTCTGACCCTGACTCCAAATCCCAGTTCAATCAATGTTAGCATTCATTCAGCAATAAACCCAGTAGAAAGCATTAGGGAGACTGTATGAACTTACAATTTAATAAAGGAAAGACAGAAAAAGGTTAAAATAACCAACAATATAATATGAATATTACAAATGCCAGAGGAACACAAGAGAATGCTTCATGAGTGTGGAAGAACACCCTGGAGAAAGTGATACTACGAGTTACCACTATTGACTCTGAGCCTCAAAGAAGAAATTAGGTGTTAGCCTGAGAATAAGAATAAAAGCATTCCTGGAAAAGACACTCAAAAGCATAAGGCAGCACTGGTATCCTGAGAGACAAATAATTCCCAGAGTTGAAGGGCAAGCAGCTGAAAAAGGAGAAACGGACCAGGGATCAAGTCAGGGAAGACAACCTAAGTCATGTTAAAATGTACAGGCTTTATGTTGTACAAAATGCGCAGCCCCTGAAAGGTTTATAAAAGCCACTTTGGTTTGAACATTAGATCACTCCAGCAGTGGCAGAGAGAATATAGGTTTGAAGAGGGAACAACTACAATCACTGAGATAAGCCAGAAACATAAAACAATAGCACAAACAAAAGATGTGAGAGGACAAGATCAAAACAGTATGAGAAATAATGAAGATGAATATATCTGAAATTTAACTATGTCACTGTGGGCAAGTTAAACTTTTCGCTTACCCATAAAGGACAATTATACCAGTACCAAACGATTATGCTGAAGATTAAAACAAAGCAATATGTATAAAAACCTGAGCTTTGCACCAAACACAAACGTATTTATGGCACTTACCCTTCACCATATATGAGACAGGACATTTAATTTTTTTTTTTACTAAATCTTTTGAATCAGTACTTAAAATGTTCTTTTTTTAAATATAGGACTTTTCACAGAAACTGGAAATAAACAGATTCTCAATATGGAGATGTCAAAGGAAGAAAGCTTAGAAATCTACTTCAGTTCCCTCATTATGGAAATAAGAAAAAGATCTGATTAAATATTTAAGATGTAACTCAATTTTTAAGCTAGGAAGTTTGCTGAGTACAGGCATTTTTCGAGGGGAACAAAGACAGGGATTGGTTTAATTTTGAGCCTACCTGTGTGTTTAAGTATCAGCATACACTGATATTTACCCACCGTTACTTAATACCTATTAAATTTTTTATTGCATAAATAGAATATTTCAAGTACCGTTCTACTGTTAATTGTTAAGGCTTTCAGAAAGAGGTTGAACAATCATTAATAAAACATTCAGGTACACAAGAGTTTTGAGAACACTACTCCGCTGTGGTTCCCCCCTTTTGCCTGGTAAAGCAATAAAGCTATGCTTTCCTACTTCATACTTCTCCCCCAAAACAAAAAATCATTATTAAAGTATTTAATTCAAAATCCTAGAATATCAAGAATCCACCTCGAGTTTTAAATATTATTCCTTTGTTTGATGTCATTCTTTCAAAATGCTAAATGTTCACGAAAGGAATTAAGATAAGAGTGTCAACCATGGCCAATGCATCACACACCCATAGCCAACTGGAACCACCAGAGGTTTTAGGTGCCATTTTGAATCAAGACTGGGAGACAGCAAAGTCCATTAACTCCCCTAAAACCGTGATCCTGCCTCACACATTGGACTACCATCACGCCAAAGCGGGGAAAAAACTGTCAAACGCCAAGCGAAATGATGCCCTGACCGCGGATATTTGTATTCCCTCACCTCTCAAAAGCTAACACTGTGCTTCGGCCGTGGAAGCCCAAAACAATGTTTCACGAAACAAAAACGAAGCAAAAAGGTAAGCTCGCCATCTGCCTCGGGATAAAACTGAAATTGATACAAAAGGGGCGGTGGCCGCAAGGAGTAAGCCCAGGGAAATCCCAAAAACGTCGGAAGCTAACCTCCCATCCCCGGCCCCTCCATCACTGCCCGGCCCAGGCTTCCCCTCCTGGCCGCCTCCCTCCCGCGGCTACCCCTCGAGAGGCCCGGGAAATGCCACCGCACCTCCAGCCTGGTCCACCCTCACTCCACCCCGCACGCGAGGACAGCGACACAAACTATTCTGCAGAGTCACCACTCTGAGGGGGCCGACGCGAGCTGCTTTCCCACCTCGCCCCTCGCGCCCACCCCACCCACCCGGCGGCGCCGGGGGCCCCCGGCTCGCCTCGCACCGCAAGGCCCGGGACTCGCGAGGAGAGAGGAAGGGGCGCGGGGTCCTCGGCGCCGCGGTCTCCCCCGCTCCGTGCTCGGCCGGGAGTCCGCCCCGCAGGCCGGGCCTACCCAGCGGCCTAGCCCCGGGCGGGACTGCGGGCGCGCGGCGAGGAGGAGCTCACCGGAGTAGAGCGGCATGGCGGGGCGCGGGAAGGCCAGGCCTGGCGAGGACGGCGAAGGGAAGGGGCCGCTTAGGAGGTGCGGTAGCGGCCGAGGCGGAGGCGCGGCGGTGGTGGTGGTGGTGGTGGTAGTTGCGGCAGACACGGTGCGACAAGAAACTCATTCAAACCGGCCCCTGGCGATGACGCAGCAGCACACCGCCCTCCTGCCGAGCCACCGGGCAATTGCGGGGAGGAAGCGAGGCGGGGCCTGCGGGTGGAGAGACCAGGGCGGCGAGGGCGGCGGGAAAGGGGGCGCGCGCGGCCCCTGCGCCGCACAGGTGCGCGCGTGCGCACTGCGCTCCGCCTGCGCCCACCGGCTCGGGCACCGCCCCGCCCCGCCAGGCCGCAGGGGGAGCAGCGGGGACCTGGTGTCCCTGCGGCAGCCTATTCAAAAAGTCTTTCACCCCTATTTCCAAATGGCGCGCGCGGGGGGGGGGGGGGGGGGGGGGGGCGTGCAAGCTGCGGCTTTATTCTTTCTACTAAAGGACCCGGGAGAAAAGCCTTGCCCCGCCCCTCAACTTGGTCTCCTTATTAGTGAAAATGTCTAGCCCTTCCTTTCAGGATTTTGCAACAAAAATTAACATCAAGGTACTTGGAGGGTATTTCATATAGGCTTGTCTTGGTTTTAACGTGTAACTGTTGTTTCTAACACTTGTTGGAAATCTAGGTTGGCTCTAGTAAAGGAACAGACACAGCATCCCTGACTTCCCCGCGGAAGACTTACTCGCAGCCTCCACTTAATTGTCCTCGACCTCTTTCCACAGCCTGGAAAAGGAGGAAATGAGACTGGAAGGTTCCTAGTGTTATTTGGTTGCTCAGTCCCCTCTGACCCTTTTGCGACACCCTCCCCCGCCTGGAATGTAGCCCGCCAGATTCCTTTGTCCGTGAAATCCCAGGCAAGGATACTGGAATGGGTTGCTGTTTCCTTCTCCAGGACGGTTTCTGAGGCCTCTTCAAACTCTTAAGTTGTCATGGCTGAAATCAGTTTCATTCTGGATGAGTTACAGAGGAAATATAACCTGTAAATGAACGAAGGAATTTCGAACAGGTGCAAATTAAAGGTATTTCCTGCTTAATATAGAGGTTTTATAATGATCCTTTATACTGCAAAAAAGGAGCTGAGATTGTGGCGATCTCAAAACTAAAGTGGGCCATATTTCAACCCAGTTGGAGAGTGAGTTCATCAGTCTACATCAGGAGTCTTATTCACCCTTAACTATTTCACACCCAAAATGTGACCAAAAGGACAGGAAGATGCTGTAGAACATTATTTAAAGTAACATGTGTAATATTAAGTCACCATAGGTTCAGATTTTTTTTTAATTGGAGTATTGATGAAAATGAAAGAGGAGAGTGAAAAAGTTGGCTTAAAGCTCAACATTCAGAAAACGAAGATCATGGCATCTGATCCCATCACTTCATGGGAAATAGATGGGGAAACAGTGGAAACAGTGTCAGACTTTATTTTGGGGGGCTCCAAAATCACTGCAGATGGTGACTGCAGCCATGAAATTAAAAGACGCTTACTCCTTGGAAGGAAAGTTATGACCAACCTAGATAGCATATTCAAAAGCAGAGACATTCCTTTGCCAACAAAGGTCAGTCTAGTCAAGGCTATGGTTTTTCCAGTGGTCATGTATGGATGTGAGAGTTGGACTGTGAAGAAAGCTGAGCGCCGAAGAATTGATGCTTTTGAACTGTGGTGTTGGAGAAGACTCTTGAGAGTCCCCTGGACTGCAAGGAGATCCAACCAGTCCATCCTAAAGGAGATCAGTCCTGGGTGTTCATTGGAAGGACTGATGCTAAAGCTGAAACTCCAGTACTTTGGCCACCTCATGTGAAGAGTTGACTCATTGGAAAAGACTCTGATGCTGGGAGGGATTGGGGGCAGGAGGAGAAGGGGACAACAGAGGATGAGATGGATGGATAGCATCACCGACTCGAGGGATGTGAGTCTGAGTGAACTCCGGGAGATGGTGATGGACAGGGAGGCCTGGCGTGCTGCAGTTCATGGAGTCGCAGAGTCAGACACGACTGAGCGACTGAACTGAACTGAGTTACAATGTTGTGTTCCTTTCAGGTGTACAACAAACAGATACATATATAAACAAAAATTCTATATAGAATATATAGATTCTTTTTCAGAATCAGTTCAGTTGCTCAGTCATGTCCAACTCTTAGCAACCCCATGAACCGCAGCACACCGGGCCTCCCTGTCCATCACCAACTCCCGGAAAACTCATGTCCATCGAGTCAGTGATACTATCCATCCATCTCATCCCTGCAGTTCCTCTTCACTTTCTGCCATAAGGGTGGTGTCATCTGCATATCTGAGGTTATTGATATTTCTCCTGGCAATCTTGATTCCAGCTTGTGCTTCTTCTAGCCCAGCATTTCTCATGATGTACTCTGCATATAAGTTATATATAGTAGTGTCTGTTAATCTCAAACTAATCTATCCCTTGCCCCAGTTTCCCATTTGGTAACAGTAAGTTTGTTTTCCATGTCTGTGAGCCTATTTCTGTTCTGTAAATAAGCTCACTTGAACCATGTTTTAAGATTCCACATATATGGTAGTTGTCCTTGTCTTAGTGTAATCATCTCTAGATCCATCCATGTTGCTGTCATTATGTCATTCATTTTTATGGCTAAATGCGAAGGTATGGAATACATGGTGTATATACAACCCTCCATCTTTATCCATTCATCTGTTGATGGGGCATTTAGGTTGCTTCCATGTCTTGGCTACTGTAAATAGTGCTACAGTCAACACTGGGGTGCATGCATCTTTTCAATTACTTTTCTCCAGACATATTTCCAGGAATGGGATTGCAAGATCATATTGTAACTATTTTTAGCTTTTTAAGGAAACTCCACACTATTTCCATAGTGGTTGTACCAGTTTACATTTCCACCAACAGTGCAGGCGAGTTCTCTTTTCTCCATACCCTCTTCAGCATTTATTACTTGTAGACTCCAGGATGGCCATTCTGAGCAGGGTGAGTGGATACTCCATTGTAGAGTTTTTCAGGTTTTTTGTTTTTTTGCCTCGAAGTATGGCACACAGAACTTCTCAGACCAGGGATCGAACCCATGCCCCCTGCAGTGGAAGCACAGTCTTAACCTAAACTAGACTGCCAGGGAAGCCCTTATTGTAGTTTTGATTTACATTTCTCTGTTTCTCTGATAGGGCTTCCTTGGTGGCTCAGTGCAAAAGAATCCACCTGCCAATGCAGGAGATGTGGATTTGATCCAGGGTTGGAAGATCCCCTGGAGAAGGAAATGGCAACCCATTCCAGTATTCTTGCCTGGGAAATCCCATGGACGGAGGAGCCTGGTGGGCTACATACAGTCCACGGGGTTGCAAAAGAGTTGGACATGACTTAACGACTAAACAACAGATTTCTCTAATAATCAGTGATGTTGGGCATATTTTCATGTGCCTTCTGGACATCTGTATGTCTGCTTGGGAGAAATGTCTATGCAGATCTTCTTCCCATTTAAAAAAAATGAAACTGGCTGCATCAGGCCTTAGTTGTGGTATGCGGCAACCTTTGTTGTGTTTTTCCTCTGTTATCTTTCAACATACATCTATTTCTTCAACACCTGTATTCCCCCCACCACACTATAAAACAGAATTGTGGCTTCCCAGTAGACACTCTGGACTTACCAGATGTTGTGAGAATTGGATGTAAGAGAAATTTTTTGAGCTTGCTTGTTCTATCCATGACCAGGGAGTCTTGTAGTCTAAGTTTGTTTTCAACACACAGAGCCCCAACTTTTGGTACAACTAACTTCTAGCCTCATTGGGGGACCTGAATTTAAGACAAAGGGGGCAAAGTGAGGATTTGAAACAATGCTAGCACTGAAAAGAAGCATAGAAGGAAATTTGCATGGCTGGTCTCCATGGATGTCTGCAAGAGTTCTAGATAACCAGCCACCCTGGCACATATCTTATACATGCCTAAGTCCTGATCTACTTGTGTCTAATGGAGAGAATCTTCTGCTTAAGGTGGATTTCTTTAAATAATAAATATATTGGTAATATCTTAACCTGTTTATTTATAAATAAACAAGTTCCATAAAAGATGGCAGATACCAGAAAGGCTTTTAGTTGGTGAACCACCTACCATTTGTTGCTTGGAATGCCCCCCATCATCTGGCCAACAAAAATCCTATGCATCTCTAACGTATTTAATACTAACTCTTTTACATTTGCTTCAAGCCTGCTCCTATACCCCATTTCTATCAAGTAGCAACATCATAGCCGTTTGCTCTTCTGATTCATCAAGTATGTACTGAGTGCAAGACATTCAGTGTAGAAGCTGTGGATACAAAGATGAATCAAACAAAGGTTCTCCCCCTCCTGACACTTAGAATCTACTAGAAATACTGAAATTGGCTCTGAATTCCTCAGCGGTCTTGGCTGTAAACAACAGAAACCTGAGACAAGAAGCTCATGGGTTATACAAGGTAAACTTACACAATTATTAGCAAAACCTGGAACCAGGCATAGGTCATGGATAGAAACCCAGGGACGTGGGCAGCAGGGAACATAGGCAGGGTCACATCATAGAAATAGTCTGGCGACTCCTACATGAGTAACTTCAGATCCCAAGTCTACTTCACTCCCTCAAAATTCTGTGTCCTGAGCAAGAATACATATTTGACCAATGGCAAGGCAAGGAATGCCTTACTCCACTTCCCACTCAAACACACTGGGGTACACGGCATAAGCTGCCCCAAATTAAAGGGCTAGGTATTTATTTCTTACCTCTGCTGTAACAAAATACCAAAAATTTAGTAGCTTGAAACCACACACACACACACAAACACAAATTTATCACTTTACACTTCCAGCAGACAGAAGTCCAAGAAGGGTCTTAACCTTAAGACTGTTGGCAAGACTACACTCTTTCTGGAGGCTCCAGAGAAAAATTCATTCCTTACCTTCCCCAGATTCTAGAGGCTCCCCACAGTCTTCTGGCCCCACTCCAGCCAAGGCACCATTTGACCTCGGCTTGCATCCGCCCAGCTACTCTTCTCACTCAGAGCCTCTGCCTCCCTCTTTATAAAGCCCCTTGTGGTTACACTGGCCTCCTAACCAGGATATGTTCATTTAAAATCTCTAGAGTAGTTGTAGAGCAGAAACTAACACAACATTGTAAAGCAATTATAGTCCAATTAAAAAAATAAACTAAATCAATTAAAAAAATAAAATCCCTAGAGTAATCAGACCTGCATATAAAGTAACATATTCCCAGATTTAGGAGACCCAGACATGGGCATCTTTGGGGAAGCATTACACTGTCTACCACATGCTTCCGCTTCCATAAAACCCCAGCAAATATGCAAACAACATATACGGATATTTTATATTCCCAAATAATATATGAGGAGCAACAGCTTTACTTCATGAGGCCTTCAACAAAGACCAACATTTCTTCCAACAAGTTCTCTGCTATCCCCTAAAGCAGAACTTCTCAATTTAATGTGGATGTGAATCACCTGGGATTCTATTAAAGTGCAGACTCTTGATTCCGCAGGTGTAGGATGAAGCCTAAGATACTAACAAGCTCTCAGGAAATCACCCTTTTGAGCATCAAAACAGGAAAGAACTTGTCTTTTTCTGTTTGGTTGGAGTTGGGTTGCAAATGTACCTGGGTCTCAGCGGGGGACGGGTTGGGGGGTGGGGGGATGGTTGCTCGAAGCACAGGGCAGCAATATCCTTTTAAGAAAGAGGAAGGGGAGGGATGTGGACAAATCACGTCCATTCACATTTCAGTGGTGAAAACAATCATATGGCCAAGCCGCACAGAAGTCTGGGAAATGTAGTCTCTCTGAGGTCCAAGACCCTGCGCAATCATTTGATGTATTTGTTGAATAATGGACTTGGGTGGTGATGATAGGAATTCAGAAATGAAAGAAATTGAGGCGAATGGAAAGCAGTTGGGGGTAAGAAGCTTTGAGAGACAGAAAAACATCTAAGCAATCAAATTCACTGATTCAACAAGTATTGATTGCCGACTCATGGACCCTACCTGGCAGATGCTAATGGTCCATCAGCAAATGTAGGGAAAAAACTAGTACAGTAAGAGTAAATATGTAAATATGGAGCATTTATGAGTATTTAAGTATTTAAGAGTAAATATGCATGTGGAGGACAGGAAGGAAAGTAGCTAGAATAGAGCAGAAGACATGTGTGCAGGGCTGTGGCAACAGATAATGTAGGGTGGGTAATATGGGAGGCAGTTAGGGAGAGCCTGAGTGCCAGGATAAAAGGTTTAGTCTCCTTGAAGCAGTTTTTTATCTTCTTAAAGTCACGTGTCAGCACAAATGAGAAGTGTAATATTGAAATTTCTTCCATGTGCTACACATTTCCAAATGACCTTATTCCAAAGCAAAGATCTAACCTATATCAAGAAATCTTTTATAGGGATCCCTTTCAGTCAAGACAGAAAGACCACTTTAATTTTCTCTACTTGTTTTTTACGAGAAAAAGAAAATTTGCATATCGTGTAATTTGGAGCAAGATATTAGAGCACTGAAGCAGAAAATTAAAGTGGAGAACTGGGTGGTGGTAGCGGAAATATTAGTTTAAAAATCTCGTGTACTCTTCAAGTGAGTTTTCAGTGTGACTGGACGTTCTGTCAAAACAAACAATAAACAGCAGTGTTGTTTTCTTTCTGATAACTCACCTGGGAACCAGAGCAACAAACTAGAAATTTCCTTCCTCCTAAAAACTTAAATGCATTTTAACAAAGATTGGTGGTGGGCGCTGTGTTTGGGAGGAAAATAGGAGGAAAACAATGTAAACACTTTCCAAAGCAAAACAATCTTTTAATCACATGTATTTTTACCCCCAATTTAGTACTTATCCTCACATTCAGATTTGATTCCACAGAGAACTTCACCGTGTGTATACTAATTTTTCGTATAGTGATTACTCCTATGTTATCTTTCACCATACACAAATCCATTTTCTGGTTGTTAGTCAATGTTTTAAAGATTACAGAATGTGCCACAATTTCCAGGTTTTTCCCATAGAGAACCAGAGCAACCAGCAACATAAGGAACATTTGTTGCTTTTGTCTCGAGCCTTTTTGGAAAAGAGAAGCTGATTTTCCCTTTGCAAACCAACCCTTCCTCCTCTCTCAGTGTCAAGGTTTGTGTGGGTCTGGCCTCACGTGTAACCAATCAGAACACTACTTCTCTTGAAACCAAGCAGACCCCTGTAAAGGCCTACCCAGGGACAGGTCCCCCACCATATCGACCTCGTGTGTATAGAAAAGCTTTAATCTCCAAAGCCTTCCACGAATTCAAAAGAGCAAATTCAATCAGTGAGAAAATGCAGAAACAAAGGAAAACAGTCAAGCAGATGAAGTAACAATAGTTTAGCTATAAAATAAAGTCAAGGAGCTTTAGTTTCCCCTCAAGGGTTCTAGATAATATCCTGAACTATATCCTTGATTTTTTAATTAATTTTAATCAGAGGCTAATTACAATATTGTAGTGGTTTTTGTCATACATTGACATAAATCAGCCATGGGTGTACATGTGTCCCTCATCCTGTATCCTTGATTTGTTTTGCAGATACTAAAACCCCTGGGCTTCCCTAATGAGTCAGTCTGTAAAGAATCCTCCTGCCAATGCAGAAGTCCTGGGTTTGATCCCTGGGTCTAGAAGATCCCAAAGAAAGAAATGGCAACACACTCCAGTATTCTTGCCTGGGAAATCCCATGGACAGAGGAGCCTGGCAGGCTATGGTCCATATGGCCCAAAGGCTCAGACACAACTTAGTGACTAAATCACCACCAAAACAGAGAAAGTGAACTGCATGCTGACCACCAGCACATAGAAGCAATTAGAACCAGAAGGCTGACTGAGATTCCCAAAACATCACCCTAGTACCATCACCATCAACCAGTCAAGAATTGTGCACAAGCTGATCACACACCCTGATACACTATCCCTCCATCTTTACCCATCTGTAAAAGCCATTGGAAGCATGAGGCTTTCTCACTTGGCCCTGCAATCAATACTGTACTTCCCTTCCTTACAACCCAGGGTCAGCAGATTGCCTTGCTGTGTATGGGGCAGGTGGACCCAAGTTTGGTTTGGTAACACCCTCTACACACAGGAATAGGGTCAAGGATGGACATGACTCCAGCAGTAAGAGGATTTCCCAGGTCCTAGGAATGATTAGGCTTTTCGCTGTGATTGCTATACTTCTGGGCATCCCCAAAGGCTCAGCAGCAAAGAATCCACCTGCAATGCAGAAGATACAAGAGATGTGGGTTCGATCCCTGGATCAGGAACATCCCCTGAGGGCATGCAGCAGGCAGGGCAAGGTACTGCAGAGCACTAGCAGGGGAGTGTTCTCCTGACCATGACACTCCCTTGACCTTCATCATGTTGGTGTACTTTAGGATCGAGTGGTTTCCTGAACTTAGAAAAGAAGTGTTAACCTGGTTTTGCAATGTGCCATTTGAAGTCATTGCTGAAAGCTCTGTCAGTTCGCAATAATTTTATGTTCAAGTTAATATTTTGTTTTTTGTTTTGCTTTTTAAAAAAAGTCCTCTAGGTCAAATACATAAAATTCACTGTGTTCTCTGCACTCTACTGGATCTTATTACACTAGACATACTACATTGGGGTGATGGTGACGGTTCTGAGGAGCTAGTAAGGACACTGTCCAGAAGTGTGAAGGATCTGAGGTTCACTTGCATGCTACAAGTCAGCCCACCATCACTTCATGGATCCTGGGTTGAAGCCAAATGACTCCACACTTAACAGCATAGCAAGCAGCACAAGCTTCACGTTCCCATCAGTTCCCCTTGCCCTCTGAGTCCCACAGGGGTGATGCAGAGTGATCCAGGGGGTTGCTGAGCACGCAGTGGGGTGGGTTTGCATCACAGCTGCAAGTCCAAAGTATAGGGTACCTGAATCTTTTACAATAAGCACAAGCAACTCTGTCCAACTTTTGCCCTGGAGAGAAACATTATGTTGATTATACAACAGTAAACAAACCTGCCTTCTCCTTGACGGAAACACAGTTATCTCCCAAGGCTGTTCACTATATAAATCTCCTTGACAAAGACAGGATAGAACAAACAAAGGCTGACAAAGCTTCCGCTCTCCGGATGTGAGAAACTTAAGAGACTCAAGGAGAATTGTTTCTAACAGACTTAGCCAACTTTTCATTTCAATTGTAGCCACTCTTATTTTACAGCACAAACCAGTTTTATCTTTTAAAAATTCAGTTTAATCTAGTCATGAGATTTTACAAACATTTGTACGCAGTCAGGGACTAATTTATAGCATGGTTTCTATTCATCTCAGCCATGAGAAAACACCATAGCAATCATTATTAAAGGTCTCCATCCATAAATTACTTTTATTTCTCATTAAATGAGCACAGAGTCATTAGCATATTAATAACAGATATGTTTATTATTACATATCCATCAGTGCGGCTTTTAATACCACTTGAAACATGCATATCATCCTAGAGACGAATCAGTTTTCCAGTGCTTCTTATCTGATAGACATTACTGCAAAGCCATTATAAATTACTGAGGAGGTATTTGGTTAAAAAAATAAACAATAAATCATACTGCCCATATGAATCAACTCTTGTTATTGAACAAGAGTTTAACAGTATTTATCTGGTAATTCCTATGTTAACTGGAAAACATCACAGATGTATTGCCATAATTTTCTTTTATGCTGGGTGCAACCTTCTACATATTTTTGCAGTTTTATAAAGTCATTCATTATTTAAGCAGGTAGTTTGATGCAAACATTGTATCAATTTATCAAAGTCCAACAAACCTCTAAATATTTTAAATTAAACCAATTATCAATGAAAAAATCCCTGAACACACATAATTTTTTGAAAATATGTTTTTTGAAATTTTTATAGTCATGGCAGTAAAATAATTCTCTCAAATTAAGGCACTAAAAGGGCAACGCAACTCCCATTGAAGGTGTTCTAAGAATAATTTACATTTCAAACAGTGCATACATTTCTTATATGTTTGTTAACTTAATGTCTTTATCACTTAAAACCACAAAGAAACATTATACAATTATAGAAATGATGTACCCCACAAATGCTTTTAAACTTGGTTCTTTTGTACAGTTAGTTCCTAATGTCTCTAGTAGTAAAAATAACTCAATATGGCTTGGCAAAAATGCATAGATTAAATGTAAATTTTTTTTTTTTTGCCTTCTCCCATTCCCCAATCTACAAACTTGCTGAAACACATACAGTATTTTGTAAAGCATAATGTAAGATATTTATTTTCCATCAAGTCCATCATGGGCAATCAACAGTAAGGCTTTTAAATTCTACAGTGAGGGCACTGAAGTCAAGTGATATCACTGCTTTCTTAAATAGTTTTGTATAGTCTTGCAAGAGCACGAAAACTGAAGTTATTTTTTAAAAAAACTTTCAGTTGTCTCATTTTGAGATATTTTCTTTACTCCTTCCATGAGCTGATCTTGATAGTGACAGCCATTCCACTTGAAAGTGAAAGTCTCTTCCTCTCACTGGCATGAGGAAAACTGTTCTATCATGATTGACAGGCGTTTTCTTAGAAATTCAAAAAGGCAGCACCTTTTTAAAAAAATATATCTAGCTAAGCTTTCCCTCAATTGTACTTGCATTACATAGTAATAATTAATCTAATCTACCTGTAGGCAAACCCGCAATAAAAAAAACAAAAAACAAAACAAACAATCCTCAGTGTGCTTTTGTGCCAAAGCAAGGACAGAATAACAGCAATCTTAACCCTGAAGCCTGTGATATTTGTGTCAAAGGAACAGCCTGTCTGCTCTGCATGGTTAGAGACGCCTGCTTCATCAGGTAGCATCCCGCACAATTCCACAAGGCACTAGGTCACGTGGTTAACTGTTGGGGGGGAGGAAAAAATTGTAAGTCATGTGCTCAGCTGATAAATACAAAAAACAAAACTTGGAAGGAAAGGTACACATACATTATATATAATAATTAAGTAATACACAAAATTTGGCAAACAGGAAAAGGGGAAAAAATACACCATTATCTCCTTTCTGTTTCTACTGTTTCAAACACATTAGTCCCCCTATAAAGCTGTAAGCCAATTTTAAGTACTTTAGATTTATTCAGCTTTTATCCTGTACAGGAGAGGCTGATACAGGATTCTACACAAAGAAGACCAGAGTGAGGTAATAAAGCACTGAAACAGTATGGCAGCTGAGCAACAGAGGAGGAGGAATGGATGTGAGTCAATCCAAAGAATTAGACTTGGTTACTGATGATACGGAATGAAAGAAACAGGATAAATTAAAGATGGTTTTAAGCCTGCTTGGAAGAGCCAGGTGACATTAGCAGAGACAAATCAGTTCTAGACTCAAATATCCCTCTCAGTAGAGGGTTAACACTCTAGGGAAAGTTGGTATTTGGTATAGGAGAAAAAACATAGGCTTAGAAACAGATAAAAATGGGTTCCAATGACTATGCCACAAATTGGCTGTGTGATCTGTGCAAGTTGTTTAATTTCTCTGAGTCCCAAGGTTCCATGCATTAGAGAACTTTGAAGATAGCATAGCCACTTCTCAAGAAAGGGTTTAATTATGCCCTGCAAGTGTTCATTTTACCATATAAACTTTTTTTTTAATTTTGTCGAAAGTAGTTAAACTACCCTCCCCCAAAAACAAGAAAAAATGGGTACTTAACTGAAAAGTTTATTTGTAACAGTGATAATGTCAAATAATTGATTTTAAAAAAATCTATGCAAACATAGTTAAAATTAAGATGAGCAAAGTTTCACATGAACCTATTTATATTAAAAAGGGATAAACAGTTGTTTAAAACAGTAAGGGTGAAATATGTACCATGTATAACAACCAATGACAATAAAACCTGACATGGAACTAAATAAATACGATATTTATAAATATTCTGAGCTTTAAACAGGAATCAGTTAAACTACTTTGTAAAGTCGTTTTAAGTCACATATAAAGAACCAACTACAAATGATGCCTTTTACAGGGAAAAGAACAATTTGATTTTGGGTTTTGATAGCTATTATCCAGTCACTTAGTGTGAGAAAGGTTAACACTTCAATCCTTACCTAGCTTTTCCAGATGTATTTTTGACCACTTTCCGGAAAGACTGATTTGCAGTGGACCTTGTAGAAAGTGTTCGAGGGGATGCACGCACAAAACCAGATGGTGGATTCTTAGGGATCTTCTTTACTAAATGAGTTACCCATTTTTTTTGTTCATCCTGAGAACACGCTAGTAGCAGCATATCTCTTGCTGATGTTACATCATAACTTACTATTTTAAGAAAAAAGAGCACAATCAAAGTCACATAATACTTAAAGGAGCCCTCTCAAAGGTTCATAACAATTTGAAAAGATTTACTACGCTTAATTAAGCTTGGACAGTATCTTCTCTTTTTAATTAAGTTAGAAAATTTAAAGAGATAACATATCATAACCCAGTAAAAATTAAGGAAAATCAAAAATATATATGTGGCTCCACCAGTGCCAAAATATTACATCTTATTATCTCTTTTCAACTTGTTATAGGAAGTGCTACACTTGAAGAAGTTATCTTATTAAATGGTATAAGAATCACTTTCATGCCTTACCTTTACATGGAGAAATCAAGTCCTCTTTCTTATCTATGTGGTCTCTGTGGCACTTAACATGGCATCTTCGACACTCCAGGGCAGGGGGTGGCTTAAAAACATGCCAGAGAGGTTTGGCACAGGCCTCACAGTTGGCGGGAAAGTGGTAGAGTGTAGGAATGAACTCATGGCCTTTGTGGTTTTGAAAATTTGTTTTTTCAGCTTGTTGTACTGGTTCCACCTCTAAGTCTTTTCTACATTCACCTTCATTTGCATACAGTATCTACATTCAGAAATGGTAAACAGAAGATTAAAAAAGTCTACATCCGCACATACAAGTTTCAAATGTATAAAAGTATTGATGTATTTACACTTACTTCACAAATACACTTATTACTTAGGTAAAGGATCTACTAAAATTATAACTTCAGATTTTTACCTGGAATATTTTAGGAATTTCTTCAGTTTCAGCTCTGTACACATCTCCTTGTGTTACAGGACGAACATGAAACAATTTACTAAAATGAAAAGAAGTAAGATGTAGACAATTATAAAAACACATTTACAGTAAAAGACAAAAGCAGGTATTTCACTGAAGAGAACACAGAGGTGGCAGATAAGCATAGGAAAAGATTAGTTATTAGAGAAATGTAGATTAAAATCAGAGTAAGTTTCACTATACACCTATCGGAACTTTTTAAATAAAGATAGTAATAAAACCAAATGCTGGTGGTGATGCAGAAAAACTAGATCATTCATACAACTGTGGTAGAAATGTAAAACTACAGAGCCACTCTGGAAAAAAGAGTATGGCAATTTCTCACACATCTGTATAAAAACTGGTACATGAATGTTCAAAGCAGCTTTATTTTTGATAGGCCAAAATTATAAAAAAACTCAAAAAAAAAAAAAAAACGGTTAAACAAACTCTTGATATATTCATACAACAGAACACTCAATCATGAAAAGAAAAAAACTGTATCTTGGATGGACTTCAAGGGAACTACACTGAGTGAAAAGCATATCTCAAATGTTACACACTATTTGATTCCATTTATATAACATCCGTGAAGTGACAAAACTACACAAACGGAGGAGAGATTAGTGGCTGCCGAGACTAGAGGGGCACAGGAAGGGTGCCTCGATGGCTGCAACAGGACACGAGGGACCCCGTGCTGCAGCTTCTCTGTGCTTCAGCTTGGGCCTCTTTGACCTATTATTAATGACCAACATAATTATATACTTATTGAGATGTTCTACGAATGTAATACCAATAAATACTTGACATTTACAAAAAATGCTTTTCGAATACATCAATCAGGTATGGAATATTTTCTCTCTCATATTTTGGTAAAAGTAGGATTTAATATAAAGCTGTTATTTAAATTTGTTAGGGAAAGAAGTTTACAACATAGTTTAAATAACAAATTATAAACTAAATGGTAAGTCTAAAAATAATTTAACACTCAGCAGACTTAAGATTGAATAAAAGGCAACTTACTCAATGTCCAATACCATAGACGGATTGGATTGTTCCTTATCTTGTTCATCATTATAGAACAAAATTTTTTTGCTGCTTACCACAACATACTAAAATGAAAAAAACAAGGGGAAGAGAAAACAGCAGTATTAACTTGGTTTAAAGTGGTACTATAATACTTGCCTTTTATGTCTAAATTATATTGTATCAATCTAAAAACAATGACAATTAATATAAGTTCTATGGTTTAAAAATAAAATATACAACAAAATATCAACTAGAAAAAATGAGTTATATGGTACCTGTTTCTTCCAGCCATATCTTTTGATATTTCCTCTATTTGGTATTGAAAGCCAACCTTCAATTCTTGATTCTAGAAGGAAAAAAAATATATAGTATTCTGTCACAAAAGGAAAAGCTATTACAAGCTGTCTGACAGCATGCAGCAGCAGGCATTGGAACACAGCTACATGAGTAAGTGCTAAAATCTGCTCTTTCATGCTTCAATCACACAAATCAACTTTAATGGCCATACAAAAATTGCAGAAAAAAATTCCAAGCCACTTTCCCCTTAAAATTAACTTTCAGTACTCAATCATAAAAGTATGAAACAATGACAATACCCTTAACAGCCAGGCAAGACTGGAATGGATTGCAGCTTAAATGGGATATGATACAGAAGACTTTAAATATCACTTAACATTGATACAAAAGTACTGAGCCAAAAAAAGAAAAAATGCAGCAAGTGGAACAAGTCAGAGGCATGATTTACACGAGAAAGAGCAAGCAAAAGTACAGAAGTGTCCTATTACTCACAGAAGACAAGAATAGAAGATAAATAAATAAGGAATGCAGGCAGACCAACTAGATATAAAGAATAAGAGACAAGCATTTTATTTGTTTTCTCAGTACAATATTCTGATAAACTTTCTGGTAAAACATTTATAACAATTTCATTGAAAGTGTCCAAATTTGGTTGGGGAGGGGTTCCTTAATTCTAGTGGTAAGTCCAATTACAATTCTTAGCAAACTAAAGAGGTATAAAGCCTTTAAAGTTTGTAGTATCAGAATAAACAGTAAAAGAACACAGAATTCAGCAGGTAAAACTGCTAATCTTTTACCAGTTTGCACCCACCAGAAACTCTTTGACTAATTCAATCAAGGCATTTTATAATTATTATCATTAATGTTTAAATATATTAAATACATACTAAATATAATTAATGTTTATGATTCAATTTAGAAATTATTATTTTATATCAGGTGAGAGATAAGACCATAATTGTATTCTTTAGATCTATCAAATATGAAACACAGAAGAAAAGCAACCAACTTTAAGGTACAATGCTATAATGTGACATTATACCATTGTTTAAATCATGACCCTAAGGGGAATATATATTATCTTCCTCTGTGTAACTTAAAAGGTGTAAAACAGTTTGGTCTTAAAGTAATGATAATAGGTAACATTTACTATGTATTTATTATTTATCAAGTACAAGTAATACCTCATATATAATCTATATATATAACCTCATGAACATAGGATATTACATTCTCAGGAATATAGGATAAGATGGGTCCTCCTATCATCCTCCATTTACAAATGATGAGACTAGGGCTTAGCAAGGTGAACTGACTTGGCCTAGGGTAACTCTAGCAACTGGCAAAGCTCCAGGGTTCACCCAGGCAATCTAATTTCTGAGTTTCAATTCCTAGAGCATAGTGCTAATCTTCCCTTAGACAAACTCTGCAGTTAATTGAATCAGGAATGATCTTGTTCCAGCTTCTTCCATGTACCTAATGGCCTTTGATTTTGTTATTCTCCTTCATTTAGTTGTTAAAGTGGAAGAAATTGATAATGAGAAACTTCAAAGTGATACTCTTCTTCTCCCAACTTTTTTCTTAGTTAGCATTATTATTTTGTTCATCAATAATTAATCTGTCCCATTAGGCAGTTCCTTGGAAATTTTGAGAGCAGGGTACCACATCCGAGCACTTACACACACACACACCCACACACACCCCCCCCAAGGCATCTGACACACAGAGTAGGTACCTGATACACCGTTTAAAAAATTATTATTCTGCAGTTCTTTCTTTCTTAGTTAGCCAAGTAAAGTCACCCTCTATTTAAATAATGGTTGTAATTTAAAAACCACAGGGCTAATTTATATTCAATAACATACAGAAGGCTGCTGATCATTCACAAATATTCTAATTTACAAAAGGAAAAGTTATTGCTAGGAAAAGTTCCCTTCAGTGTGCCAAAGTCCATTTCATACCAGTAATTCCTCACTAAAAATAAAAGACATAAAAGCCATGAAAATCTTGACATTTATACAGAATTGTGTATGCCAAAATACCCTCCTTCCAAGCTATTTCTCTATGAGAATAAGTGTCAGAAATATATAAGCTTTCTGGTTCTAAGTTTGGATTAATTTGCCAATGTTTTCTTTGAATATACTGACTGAAATGTATTTTCAATGAATTGTTGTATGTTGCCATTTCAGTGTTCCTATAGAAATTTTATACATCAAAGGCATTTTATGAATTAAATAAGCCCAATTTTATATCTGCCCTAATTGAAATAAAATGAAGAAATCAGAAACTCAAAAAAGGTGCTGAAGATATATGAAGGGTTTTGCCAATTTAAAATTATTTTTTGCCAAAAATGTTATAACAGAATTTTAGTCTTTCCTTCCAGTGAATTCCCTTCAGAGAAGCAGGTAAACCAAACTCAGTGATTAAAAAAAATTACTTACTCTTGTCTTATATGCAACTTAATATACCAGTTTTTTATTCAGTTCTTTAAAATTTTTTTTAGTATGTAAGGACCTCCTTTAAAACTATGACCACCTGTGACCTAAGTGGCAACCTGAAAGTATAATATTCTAAATTCTTTTATAATACAAACAGAAATCAGCTTCTCCAGATAAATAAATGTTGGGGACTTCTAAGTCTAGATTATTATCAATAACATACTACAGAAGTACAAAAAAAAACTTGGTCCCAGGTTTCATTTATTTGTAGAGCAATTTGAACTTAAAAAAAAAAATTTAGATGTGTATTATTGCAATATGAGCAATTAACTTCTTTAAGAGTTAATTATATGTAACTCATATAAGAAAGAGGATAATGTAAGAAAGAGGTGTAAATCAGTATCAAATATAGCCAATTCAAACATCAAAGCTAATCTCTGAAGACTACCAAAGTTTACTTAGATGAACTACATATTGCTTAAGAAACACAGCTACAGAACCATTCCAAAAAATTTAAATTAATAAGTGATATAAAAAAGAAAAAAGTATCAATCAATGCTCAAGAATTCAGATGTACTGATTATCTCCAATCATTGATCAGTCTTCCAAACTAAATAAAATTAATCATTACCTTCAAAAAATCTTTCAGACATGTGAATGATAGGAAACTCTCAAATTAAGAATGAATGCCAAAACTTTTTACAATTCTTTCTAGATATGACCACAAAAACTTAACTTTATTTGCCAGAGGTCTAGTAAACAGTAAGACTTAATATAGACTTTCAAGTTACTAGTACTCTTGCCTGGAAAATCCCATGGACGAAGGAGCCTGGTAGGCTGCAGTGCATGGGGTCGCGAAGAGTCGGACACGACTGAGCGACTTCACCTTCACTTTTCACTTTCATGCACTGGAGAAGGAAATGGCAACCCACTCATGTTCTTGCCTGGAGAATCCCAGGGATGGGGGAGCCTGGTGGGCTGCTGTCTATGGGGTCGCACAGAGTCGGACACAACTGAAGCGACTTAGGAGCAGCAGCAAACAGTAGGATATCTGATACAGAGGTAAAGCAACTTTGATAATAATTTTCCATAATTTCTACCTCCAATATGAAAGTCACAGCCTCCGATATGAAAAGGTGCAGCACTGTAAAGACCTCTGTAAAATTTCAAAATCAGAACACAGTAACAGAGAGATACCCTGACTAGTCAATGGAGAATGGCCACCAGCACCTGTTTTTTCTTTTTTTCCCCTCCACTTGAACTTTGAAAATCTTAAAAGCAAAAATCTCTCAAAATACACAGCTATACTAAATAATATACTCAGAACGGAACCAGTAGAATCATTTAAAAATTTCTTTGCTGACTGATCCCTCCTGAATGGACTTATTAGATCAGGATTCTGAAGTCTAAATGGATACCTCACCTAAGTTTGCCAGTCAAACCACCTGATGATGCTTCTAATTTAGCCTTCCTGAATAAGCCAGGATGAAATAAAACTCATTACCTTCCCCCAACCTCATCTCTCAATTCAAATCCTCTAGACAGTATTCACCAAGTCAGTCTCTGAAATGTTTAACCTAATACAAAGAAAACCAAGGCATACATAGTAAGACATTATAAACAAAGCTCAAGGGAAATGGATGGAATAAAGACAATAAAACTTTTGAACGCAGGACCTCTCCAGTGAGAGCACAAAGCCCTTATGACTAAACCACCAGGAATTTCCATGTCATACTCTTTCTTAACTGATGATTGGGTCATAACTTTACAATGATGCTCAAACAACAGCTGAAGCTAGAGATTCTTATTAAATCCAAAGTGATCCTCTGATAAGGAAGTGAAGCTACAAGATTTTCAAGAGGTTGGAGGTTTCAGAGAGCCAAAAATGGGAAAACAGAAGGAATTTTTTGACCATTGGAGTAAGAAATATTTATTCCCTGCCCTTCCCTTTCTAGATACCTCATTTTGAGCTAGCAAAGCCACAAAAGAATGACTATTACATAGAATACATATCAGAAGTGAATTCACTTCCTATTTTGAATTTCACTTTGTTGACCAATAACAATAACATGAAATTTTCTAGGTAGTCTATCAAGTTTCTTATTTCAAATTCTCAACAACAACAAAAACAAGTAATATCTGTTAACATAGATCCTTATCATATCAAATGTGGTGATCTGTATCTTTCTTTTCATGCATTATTTAGGAAATACTTTAATTAAAATCTACTTCAAGTTTAAGACCACTTAAAACTCTCAAGATCTTGAACTAAGAATATGTAGTACATTAAATTGGTGTGTCTCTGTGTGTATACGTATACCTTTAAAATTCATAATGCATGGTTTAGTATTTATAACCTATTAATTTCTAAATTGAACCTACATCATGTGTACTGCTCATCTCTGTTAAAAAGACATAAATGTACTATAATCCACACAAGAATGTATCCAAAAATGAGGCAATACATAGTATTTTTTTTTTAATTGATTCTTCACTGGAAAAAAAAAAGGAAAAAGAAGAAAAAGTCTGACATCCTAGCTCCTCACTTTTGCGTTTACTTCACTCCCTGCCACCTCTCTGCACCTCCCAACTGCTTTTATCTACTTCTCCAAATTTGAAACTTTAAGTCTGGTTGAAGTTTATCACTATAGCACTAGGTAGGTTTCTATATAGAGCTGCTATGGTTCTGATTATTAAGTACAGTTCTTAGTTTCAGCACAAAAACACATTAAACACTAAACAGCTGCTACACATAAAAACATGTACAATTTTCCTTAAACACTGAGAGTTGTAGCAGCAGTTTTGACTTTCACCATAGGGATGGGCTACTCAATACTGATTCATAAACTTCAGGTTTCTATTTAAGAAGAGCCATTCAGATCTATTTTAAGAGCCTAAGATTGTTTATGACTGCTTTTATGCTATAAAATGCACTAAGTATGCAAATATCAGACTCTGGGCCATCAGAAACATAAATCCCTTCTTAAGAATTCATGGACAAAATGACAGAGTTATAAATCCAAATAAAAGAAATCTACATTAATTCCCATGCTGTTTTAGCAAACCTGAATGAAGTAACAGCAATTATTCTTACCTGGAAGGTTTCCATCAGTTTCATCAGCACTGGGAAAACTAGCAACACTTGTAGAATCTGAAAGGTCCAAAAGTTTGGCACGCAGCTGCTCAATGTCACTCTCTTTGCTGGCCAGCTGCATCTGAAGCTCATTCTTATGTGTACATTCTTCTACCAATTGCTATTTAAAAAATAAAAAAGTACCAAGATAATATAAAGAATTAAGTTCAAATCTCCAACATTAGAAACTAAGAATCAGTGTAGTTATAAAATATGTAACTGAGAATTGCTAATACTAAAAACTGACTATAAACTTCACGAATGGTTACTACCACAGATTGTACTACAACTATAAAAATGCAAGTTCTCTTCCTCAGTAATACACTGCATGCATAAGCTCCTTTTCTCTTTGCTTTAAAAAAAGTATTTTGTTTTTTTCTTCTAAAACACAAAGCATTAAAAACCAAACCCAAACACCTGTTAAAACAATAGAAAATGCTTTTATGGTTCCAAATGAAAGTGTAAAAGATACAGAGGAAAACCCTTGGTGGTTTCTCCAAAAGTAGCACTTCTAATCAAGCAGATGCTAAGGGGTAAAAATTACTCAAGTTATAGTTAACAGAGTATCTTCCTAGTTTGTCAAGATCATGGTTCATATTAGAGTAATCAAACTGGGAAGAATATAAACCTAAATATGCATTTTTTATACTGAACAAACTAAACAAGATAAATAGCTAGGTATATACAGTAATAACAAATGCACACACACAACCTTACCGCTTGCATTTCATTCAGCTCCTTCTGATGTTTCACTACCATTTGGTTGAATTTCTCTCTTTCCTGGTTGAGTTCAAGTTGGAGCTTTCGATTTTCTTTTTCTTTCTTTCTCAAATCCTGCGTATTTGCTTTCTTTCTATCGATTTTAAAGTCCTTTCGATTCATTATTTCTGCCAACTTGTTAACAGCCTATTATGATATTAAAACGTTATTAATAAGGTTCTTCATTGTAGCTATTCAATTTAAGCCTCCAGTAAAAAAAATTTTTTTTTCCTTCAAAATCAGGAAGCAGGACTTTTTGTGTGTGAAAATTAGGAGAACCTAATAAAGTTTGGAATATTGATAACTGGTAGCACAAGTAACTATTACTGACTCATCTCTTTGTTCAAATGTTTAATAAGAACCAGATAGGCTTACAAAAATCCAGTTACTGCTCAACAATTATTCAGCACTTACTATACTGCATGTAAACTAGATATAAGGACAGAAAATACAGTTAACCGCAAAGACAGCCTAGTCTGGCAGAGGAGCTGGAAAGCAAGCATGACAGTGCTGAGTGGAAAATGAGGAAAAAGAAGCAAGCAAGGTGCTACGGAAGTAGTACCTAACAGAGACTCGGAGAGGTCAGGGAAGGCTTCCTGGAATACCTGCATTTGTGTCCACATGTGTTTCTTAAAAGGACCAACAGGAATTGAATGAGCAAAGAAGAAATGGTATTAAGGAGGGGAGCCAAGGATGACACAAGAATTAGACGAAACAGTACACAGGCAGAAAGGCTCAAGATAATTTTTTTCTTTTAGACAAGTAGGAGAGCAGGGGGACGAGGCACCATACTCAGGCCCTCTTGAATGTGAAAGAGGTTGTAAATATAGTTGAGGCTAACCCCTTTTGCCAGAAGGAAAAAATATATTCTAAGTAAGACAGGACTGTTAAAAGCACAGGAAATTAGCTACGTAAACCAAGAAACATAAGCTCTGGTATATCTGTCCTGTAGTAGTTAAAAAAAAAAAAAAATCAGATTTTTCCATCAAGATAGAACAAATCCCTAACCACTATCATTTTCATGTAGATTAGATCCCATCAAGGATAAAGAATCCTTGAGTAATTTTTTTAGTGCAGTAAAAGCTTACTTCACTGAACTCATAAACGGCTATTTGGTTTTTTCCAGTAGTAAATCTAACAAAAAAAAACATAGAAGTATAACGTGAAGAACATGAAAAGATATTATAGTTATCACTCATCAAAGACTATCTCTGCTAAAGCCTTCTCTTTTCTTTCATCTACTGGGTGCATATCCTTCTAGACTTTTCCTAAAACAATAAGTAGATTATATATAAATGTTTCAATTTTAAATGGAATATTGCAGTACACTGTGTGCTGCAACTTGCTCCCTAAATACTGTATTAAATATCACAGTAAATATTATTTCTCTGTGTCATTACATGTAGATCTACTTCATTTATTTTTAATGGCTTCTTTGCATCTCTTTTTATGACTTAGTTTTAGTTTTTCACTTTTAAAAATAATGTAGCAATTTTCTGTATATTTCTTTTGAGAATTTATGGAAGTATTTAAATAGGATAAATTCCTAAATGAGCACATACTGGGTCACAGAATATGCACATTCAAATGCTTTCTTCTGTTAAATTGTTTTTGTATGAATGAACGTTCCCCATGTGCTTATAATACTCAAAGCTGAGTATGATGACTCATTAAAACCTGTCAATTTGATTGTCAAAAAGATATCTCATTATTGTTTCCATTCTTATTTCTTGCTTTACTACTGTGGTTGAACCTTTTCTGTTTTGGTCACGCCTTGAGGCATGTGGGATCTTAGTTCCCTGACGAGGATCAAACACGCGCCTCTTGCAGTGGAAGCACAGAGTCTCAACCACTGGACCACCAGTAAGTCCCTATGTTTGAGCCTTTTAAAAAAATCTTTACTGCTTCTTTTTTCTCAAGTGTCCCTTGGCTTTTTCTATTTTCTATTGAACGTTTTTCCTATTTGCAGATCCTCTTTATATCTATCCATATATGCTATAAATACTGGTCCTAGTTCATTTTCTTTCAACTTACGTTCTTTTGGAGTATGTACAAGAATAAATGTCAATCTTGATCTTCATGGTCTACGTTTACAGAGAGAAGTAAAATCTCCACTGAAGGATTTTCAATGACTATTAAGTGCATTTTTGAAAAATTACTTTAGTTGAAGGATTACTGAGAGAGAACAGATTAGTGGTAAGGAGCTATAAGTACAAAATATTTTACTGTAATTAAAAAAAAAATCAACTGAGGTACACAGTACCTTTTGAATAATTAAAAACTACTGGATGACTTGGTACAATGACAAGATATCAAGTTTTAGTGTAAAAAACTGATCTAGCTACAAATACAAAGCAAAATGATACACCATCCCTTTTAAGTTTCTTACTCCCCATTCTTCTCTTTCTTTTCATTCTGCTCTCTTGACTTCAGTCAAGCATATGCTTTCTCCTCATTAAGTTTTCCTACTGTCAATTATGGGTCCTCCATGCAATCTAAAACATATTTTTTACTAATCAGATAACTAGACAAATTAGCTTTCTTGACTCAACTGAAATCCTATTTCCTGAATAAGACTTCTATATTTAATGAAAAAAGAATATTACATTATTTGTTCCAATGACTTGACAATCTCAGTTTTAAGAAAAAGGAAATGAAGAGCAAATATTAACTTCTGAATATATGATACTCAAATACAAACATATGGGGAAGGCTAAGCGCATGTATACCTGTGTTTTAAGGGTTCGTTCTGTATTGATATTCTTTTCAAAGGCAGCTTTAAGGATATTGATCTCCTCCTCCTTCTTCAATTTATATTCTGTCAACAAATTATATAAAATGTCATATATAATATGTCATTAATTTCTGCCTTGCAAACTAACAATGTCCTTCATTATTCAAGTTAGTATATACTACATAGTAACTTTCAGTACCTTCATTAAATAATTCTTTTTTTCAGTTTATTGAGGTATAACAAATAAAATTTTAAGATTTTAAAATGTACTATGTGAAGAATTGATATATGTATACACTGTGAAAGGATCCCCCCACAATCAATTTAATTAACACTTATATCACCTCATATATTTACCTTTTTATGGGGGGAGTGACGGTCAGAATATTTAAGTTCCCTAAGATAATACTTAGGGGCTTCCCTGGTGGCTTAGACAGTGAAAAATTCACCTGCAATGGAGGAGATCTGGGTTCGATCCCTGGGTCAGGAAGACCCCCTGGAGAAGGTCATAGCTACCCACTCCAGTATTCTTGCCTGGAGAATTTCATGAACAGAAGAGACTGGTGGGCTACAGTCCATGGGGTCGCAAAGAGTCAGACACAACTGAGTGACTAACACTATTCAAGATAATACTTAAGGCTACACAAGTTATTTAACATATGAAAACAAATTCTTCAAAACCCTAACACACAACAAAGATTTACCTCTGAACTTGATTTTAATGTTACAATTTTTTAAAAAAATCTTACATACCTTCCTCTGCCTTCCTCATTTTATCAGTTAGCTCTTCGTTTTCTTTTCTTAATAATTCAATATCTTTGGTTAGCATGCTATTCGTTTCTTCAAGCTAAACAAAGCACAGAAAGGTCGAAGTTGTATAGTCTCTTTGGTACTCTCATATTTAAAGCAATAATCTTTAAACAAATACTTGCATTTTCCATAGACAAGGACAGGTCAGACATTGCTTAACAATAAAAATGTTTGGTTTCCAGTTTGAAATATGTGGAAGTAATTAAAAATATTTTAAAGTAACTGTTAACTTCCAAAAATTATTTCAGTGTGCATGTATACATACATAGTCATACAAATGAAAGGAATACAAAATGTAATAAAATAAGAACAAGACTAAAAACTAGGAAATGTACATTTAGTTCTCTGTCTCTGTGACCCTCAGCAAGTCACAATCTTTCTGGGCCTCAGTTTCTTCATCTGAATAATGGTGACAAAAAGGACAATTTAAAATGTTTAGCTATTAGCATAAATGATACCACTGTGGGCCCATATATTTCCTCCCTATTTATTCCTTCCCTGACCCTACCCAGACTGTACTATGTGATAAAATCACTTCTTTGTCATCAAGGGCTTTTTAGGTAGTATATATTATTTAATAATCAGAAGTGGCCTCTATGCTCTGTAGTCCCCAAACAATGATGAAGACCTTTGCTGACATATTCCTGATTCCCACAAGACTAGTTACCCATTCTTAGGAACTAGGAACGCACTTCCTATTTTTAAGCACATACCTCCCATACCCTAGGTTAACTAGGTCCCAGTGGTCCTCTGGTGGTGTGTAGTGCAGCTGGGAATGCTTCTAGATCATTTTCTGCCCAAACCCACTCTGTGATTACTGGACCCATAGTAACCTGTCCAAAGACTGTACAGAGCTGTCTGCCTTGGCATTTTAGTCTGAAGATACCTTCTCAGTTCAGTGGGCACTTTTCATTCTCTCTGCCCTCCAACAATTACTTTCAGTAATTTACTTGTTCCCCATTCTATTTATATGACTGCATCTAATCTTCATAAGAATCCTATGACATAGGTATTATTTTTATTTTATAGTGAAGAATCTGAGGCTTGAAGAAGTCAAAGCAAACTGCCAAGATGACGTAACTTCTTAGGGGCAAAGCTGGGGTTTGAATCCAGATCTACTTACACCAGAGCACTTGATAGTGGCTTTACCACCAAGAAGAAAACTCTAATTCCCCTTTCTAGCCCCATAATCTATTGACCATACTATATATTTTAGGAATAGACAACTGTTTGTAGTAACAGTTTCTCTATAATGGATTTGTACATATACACAAGGAATTTTTGTGGATATCCACATCCCAAAATAGCATCTCTGAATTTTATAGAATTTTGGCCATGAAATCAGTTGCAATTTATTAAGATAATAAAGCAAATGAATTTAAGATGAAGTATTTCTTCACATAAAATATATTAAGATCTATAACCAGAAAGGGGGAAAAAACCCAATACACTGAATAAGAATTTCAATTATTAACAATTGTTTTAGATTATATAAACTATTTTATATATGCATACAAGTAGACCCTTGTGTGTAAGGAAATACTCATGCACATACACTTACCCAAACACTTTAAAATGTGGCCTGTTTACATTTTTCAATTAATTTTAATCACATAACTTAGCTAACTATCACTTACCCGACTAAGAGTGTGATCTTTATCTGTAATCTCTTGCCTATTTCTTGAGGCAGCTTTCTTGCTTTCTTGGGTCAGTTCAAAATACTGCTCTTCCAGAAGCCCTCGAGCCAACTGCTCAGATTCAGCCTTTGTTTCCGCTAGATCCAACTGAGTAGCAAGAGTTTCTCTGGTAGATTTAAGAGAAAGATGAGTATAAACAAATCCAATTCATTCTTCCAACTTAACTATATGGTTAAAAACACAATTCTATTTAATTGATAAAAGAATTAACTATTCTATTGCTTAAAACAAACCCTGAACCCATTACAAACTTTCTAGAAAAGTAACCTCTCACACTTGCAGTCTATTCCTGAAAAGGAATTTGCTGGGATCTGGAAGGAAAGGCAGCATGGCACAGTGGGAAAGTCACTGGCTTGTAAATCAAGAGGCCAGACCTAGACCCTGATCCTCTTCTATCCCCATTCTATCCCATTGGGTAGGGACACTAGGCAAGTTCCTTACACTTATAAGAACTCAACTTAATCAAATACATTAAATGAGAGAATTAAGCTACATTATTTTTGAGGTCCCTTCCAGCTCTGAAATTTAATGAGATTATGAAGATTTATAAATAGATTGGCAAACCACTATAAACTATTCTAGGAATGCTGCTTGGGAATTACCCTTTAAAGCCTTTCAGAATTGACATTCGGACCACGACCAGATCACTGCAGTTTGCCTGCTCTTCCTAGGAAGAGAAACTGTCTTCAATAAGTTATCTTGGTCATAACTGTAACCTGTACATACAGTAGGTGCTCAATAAATGTTTATTAAATAAATGAATGACTTCTACCTACTTTCTATTAAGGGAGTAATACAAATAAAATTTTCTGTCTCAAGCCTAAAGAGGAAGACATATAGTAACTAAAAAAACCAGTAATAATATCCATTCTTTTGTCCAACAAATATTTAAAGTTCCTATGTGCCAAACACTGTTCTGGGATTTAAGGCATACAGCAGTAACAAACTCCTTGCCCTCAGAAAGTATATATTAGCAAGGTGAGACAATTTAAAGAAATGAACAATATATAGTACACCACAGAGAACAATAAAAGGAAAGGTAAAGAGGCTGTAAGTTGTGGTCACTATTTTACTGAGGGCGATCAAGAATGTCTCTCTGCTAAGCTGATATTTGAGAAAATAAAAGGAGGAAGTAAGACAGGAGCCACGCAGGTATCTGGGAATGCTTTTAGGCAAAGGAAACATCTAATAAGAAATGTTCTGAAGGAAGCTAATGTGAGGGGTGTCGGGGGTGGTTGTGAGATGTGATAAGTGAATTGGGGAGAAAGAACAAGTGTTAGAAGGCTTTCTAAAACAACAGAGGGACTCTGGCTTTTACCCTGAGTGCTCCATTTTAAAGAGATCATTCAGGCTGCTAGTTAAAATCAGATTTAGTAGGGGGACAATGGCAGAAGCGGCAATACAATGGCAGAAGCAGTGAGGAGACACCTGAAATAATCAAGACTGGAGACAATGGCAATTTGGATCAAGTTGGTAAATGATGAAAAGTGGTGAGAAATGATCAGATTCTGGACAGGCTTTTTAGTTACAGCTAGGCTATATTGATGGATTGCATGCAGAACGTAAGAAAAAAAGAAGAGTCTAAGATGACGCCAACTTTTGGATTTAAGCAACCAGGACTAACAAAACAGCTAATATTGACAGGAGGAAGACAGCAAGGAGCAGGTGGGGGAGTAAGGCATTTTTCTGGACATGTTATATATGATATGTTTGTTAAATACTCTAGTGGAGATGTCAGACAGCTGGATTTACAAGTCTAAAATTCAGGGGAGAATATACTTGTACACTGATGTTATTTAAAGCCATTAGGCTGGATGAGAACAAGCAGGGAGTGATCCCTTGGGCCCTCCATAGTTTAAAGGTCTCAGAGATGGGAAACGACAAAGGAGCAAAGACGGGTGAGGAAGAGGAGACAGTTCAATAGGCGGAAAAGAGTTCGGTGTCACAGAAACCAAATGAAGCAAATTCAGAGAGTAATCGATGATGCCAACTGCTGCTATTAAATAATAGTTAAGAAGTGACTGACTACAGTTCTTAACTATTAGGAAGCCCCAGGTGACCTTGAAAAAGGTTATTTTGGTAGAGTAATGAGTGCAAAGTTTTGAATGAGCTCAAGAAAGAGTTAAGAGAAGAGAACCTGAAGGTAAATGGTATGTCACTTTTCAAGGAAGCTTGCTACAAAAGGAAGCAAAATATAGGTTGTTATCTGTAAGTAGATACACAGTTTAAAGAAAAGGAGGTTATTTTTTAAGAAAATGTTTACCTCTATGCTTATGTAACAATGGAAATGACTACAGAAAGGAAAAAAATGATGTAGGGCAGGAGTGTAACTGATTCACTTTGCGGTACACCTGAAACTAACACAACACTGTAAATCAACAACACTCCAAGAAAAATTTAAAAAAAAAAAAGAAATGAAGGAAAGATGAGAGAATTATCAGAGTTATAGGCAGAAAGGGATGGGATCGAAGGGCTGCCTTTTAGGTCAACTCATGTTAATTTTGTCTATTTTCATGAATCAGAAGGAAGGTGGGGTTTACATGTACAGCTGTAGACAGGTCAGTGGCTGTGTTAGTGGAAGAGAGTAGATGTCCTATGACTTTCAGGAAACAAGACTATTTGCTGAGAATGAGAACAAGAAGAAGTTGTTGATTTGAGGAGGGAGGAAAAGGTAAGACATACAACAATACAACAATGTGAGAAAACTAGCTTCAATGTCTGTTCTTACACTATCCAGCTATAAGCAGTTATTAAACTTAATAGCTTTATAAGACTGCCTCCTTGTAAAGCCCTAAGCACACATGCAATAGAAATTAATCTGCCTTATAATACTAAGAGGAAGACCCTAAATATCTTTACCTAACATAAGAATTATAATTTGCAAATACTACATGAACTATTTATATACAAACAGATGTTTGAAGATTGAGAGACCTTTGAAAACAATTTACTGTCACAATTTAGTGAATCTCTATACAACTGCTATAGTGTTAAAGTACCAAATTATTTCTTCACCATAAAGGCAAATTTTAGTCAAAATTTAGTTTGATTTGTTCTGAATTGGGCCAGTAAGATTTGCTATTCCACTGCCATAAGAATAAAGACACATCTACTCTCTGTGTTTACACTTAAAAGTTAAGAAATCTTTGCTGTAGGACTGATTATTGTTCTAAAGTAAAATAGACATACTTTTCACTTTGTAGTTCCTGTATTTTCTTTAAGTTTTCTCTGTTTTTTTCTTCAATTTCTTCCTTAAGTTCCTTTACCTGGGTTTTATAAAGTGTCTGCAAAACAAGTGATAAGAATAAATAAGTGTACTGATGAGGTTAAAAAACAATTTGGTAGTTCTTTATAAAGTTAAACAATTAACATATGATCTAACAACTCCACTCTGAAGTATTTACCAAAGACAAGTAAAAATATATATCTATACAAAGTCTTACACATGAATTTTCATTGCAGTTTTATTTCATAGTAATAGATGCGGAGGTTATAGAGTAAACTTCCAATTGTGAAGTCAATTTCTGGTTTTTTTTTTTAACAACACTTTTTAGTTTAAAAGATAAGGAAAAAATAGTGAGGACCAGCAAACAGCTGTGGAGTATGACTTTTACACTGTATACTTAATTATCCCTCTGAGAAACAGTACTCCTCTAGGGGAAAAATGCATTTCTACAAGAATGCAACTGAAAGAAAAATGATGGCTAGCTCTGGTTTGTTTACAATTTCTAAAATGAAAGTCCATTCTGCCTTTAGTAATCAGATTCTCATTTCTCCGACTTCAATTACTGAAATTTATATGTGGAATCAATGAAGAAATAAAAATAACCTGATCTGAAAGCCAAAACTAAAGAAAATCTTAAATTCAGCTCATAATAACTTATCAAATTTAGCAACATCTAACCCAGTCCTCACAAGCAACAGAATAAACCAAAACTAAAGCCAGTTAATAGTTTGTATTGTTTTATAAAGGCAAAAATCAAGAATCCATAAGAACCGCCGCAAATGACTTGGACATCCATCCCCAAATATGGAGGCACTGAAAGATTATCCTGTGGAAGCCTACGGACAGGAAGGTGTGCTTGATATTATAGACCACTGTGTCGAAGTCACCCCACACACTGAAAAAATGAAGGCTAATTTACATTCAGGGAAAAGGTTTTCAACAATCTTGAATTTTTTTTTTTAATTTAAAAACATTCCAGGGATTGTATAATAAGCCAAGAAGAAACAGACAAAAAATGGAAAAGTCACCACGTTTATTAGCATGAAGCTCGTAACTGCATGAAATTCCATAGAGCTCTAACAATACCCAGATTTTTTACTGAGGAAATCATTACTTCCAATATTGTTCATACTTGGTTTCTCGGGCATATTCAGCAGTGCAACTCAAACTGTGTGTATTTAATTACACTGCTTAAAGGCCATAGTAAAGGTGGCTTGCCAGTGAAACAGAAACAGAGCAGCTAAACGTCAAACTGAAATGTTAGGGTACAAGCTTGGCAACCAAAAATTCAGAGTTTTCAATAAAGCCTCAAAGAAATAGCTATAAATGCTTATCGACAGTAGTAATGAAAATAACCTGGCCTGTAGTAACAAAATAAAATGATTTTTATGGAGAAAAAGCTAACAGATTCATAAAGTGCACACAGAGCCAAAACAGGAAAAAGTTCTTGAACATTAGTTATACCCACAACTATATGCAGCGAGACTACATACACATATACGAAGGCCACTGTGATGTGCACACGTGAACCACACATGGTAATACTGGCACTCTAACACACCAGAGCTTGGTACCAGGCAGACAGAACTCTCAACAGACTCTTCTAAGTAGCTCCAGTTTGAAAGCAATTCTGGAAATATTTGCACAAAAACAGTCATTTCTTTATAACTTAGACTACCAACACAGATTCAGAAATGACATGCAGAGAGGGGGATATACAACGGGAGAAAACTACTTCATAGTCATTTGAAAAAGAATCACAGTTCACATTAAACATCTAAACCCCTTGTTAAGTCAGCTTTGGAAACAGTCTACATGTTAAAAGTGATTCTCACCGAGAAATACTGCTCCGCTTCCAGCTGATCCTGCAGCTCCCGCATCTGCCCTTCATTCCCTCTGTACTGTCTTCAGACGAAAGAGAAAGCAGTAAACAAATGCTCCTACTTTTACTAGACTTTATATTATTCTTTGCTTCTTAAAGTTGCTAAAACAAAAAGGTTTACTAAAATAACCTCTGTTTAAAAAAAATCATACTTTGTTATTCAGTATTACTTAACTAGTTATATTCGGTTAGGACACACTGGTGCCATTTTGCTCCTTGTAAAATGATACTATGAAAAGTAGAGGGAACTATTTTCTACTGAAGTTCACTTTCAGGAGAATATTAACTGTGGATGAATCTAAATGCAAAAGTAAAATGATATTATTTTGGTAAATTTTTGTAGAGAACAGCTTTCTTAGGGTACATTTAAAATGTCTTATGCAGTAAGTAGACTATTAAAAACATGAACATATTAAATAAATGATAGGAAAAATTTAGTACTATATTTTATGGTTAATTAAGCACACGGGTGGGGTGGAAATAAATACTCAGATATGGAATAAGAAGGGAGGCAATAACAACAGCTGACAACATAGATAAAGAGAGACGTACATATACAGAATACATATATGTAAATATATATACCGCTCACAGAGAGGAAAGGACTCAAAAAGTCAAGATACACAATGCAACCCAACACACAGCTATTCAACAATGAACAATTCTGTCTGCAGCGGCTGGGTTTTCATATTATATGGTAAAAGCTTTTTACTTTCAGCATATGGTTGATAGAAATTATTAGTTGAATGTTGGGTGCAAGTTACTGTGGGAGAAGAAAATTATAAAACACCTTATTTGGTGAAAACAGTGGCTCTAAAGGGGAAAAGAATTTCACCAACATAAAGTCAACAAAATTGAGAGACAATTCTACACACGAGTTACTGTGTCGTACATGAAGCTGGCAAGTCAATGTAACATAAATTTGGAGGAAATAAAATCCCATGACTTGGCTTAAGGCATCCCCATCTTTGACATTAAATCTCTGAAGCATGTCCTTACACAAATTCTGAAAGTCACAGTGACACCTTGCTGTGTCTCTATTTCAAGGAAGCAGACACATCACATCTCAAGAATAGAGAAAAAGGACACTGCATTCTGAGATGAATCAAAGAAACAAACACACACAGGGTCATCATGTCTAATTCTAGTCTCTAAAGTAAAGAAAACTTGAATATTTTCTGTAAGGTACTAAATCCTTAATAAAAAGGTTATTCCTGATGTTTGTAATTCTAGTGTGATGACATAATTTTTGTGGATATGGAAATCATATAAAAAAACTGTTTTTCTACCATAAACAGACTTATTGTAAAGTCAATAGTCCTGACAATGTCTTTTTTACCCCCTTTAATAACTGCATTTTTTTTTAAGTCTGCCCTTCCAAAGCCTGAACTCCCTTGCAAACCTTTGCAAATAAATATTTTTATTTTTCCTGAACGTTTTTTCCTAAATCTTCATTTCACAAATTCTAAGTACATAATCTATACACATATAAAATATCAAACACATAAGCAAATGCTGAACACACACAAAAAAGAAATCAAGAATGTTATTTCCGAGACTTACTTTGTAAGCTGAGCTAATTCAAATTCTAATAATCTCTTTGCTTCCAATAAAGTATTTATTTCCTGTTTCATCTGCTTTTCTAAACCTTTTAAATTGTCTGCCTCAAATGCTTGAGTCTTCAATTCATTTTGTAACAAAAGTCGCTTGTTTGATTCCTGCTCCAGCTGCAGCGTTAGATTCTTAACCTATGAATGAGAAAAATAATTGGGATCGTAAATCTGCTTAATAATTTATTAGACATTATTTGAACGAATACTAATCAAACCTCAAGTATACTATTAACCTCAAGTACACTATTTCCTTATACAAACAGAAAATATCTGTATTCTAAAGAGTCTCCACTGTTTTATGCATTTATTACTGCAGAATTTAGTGTTAAATCAAATTAATTCCCAAATTTCAGATATGAAATCTTGGAGGGGAAAAAAAAAATCTGGTTTCTTTATATGGTACCTGTATGGAAATTCTGGAGGAGAAGGTGAGTATAAAAGTTACTTTTGGAGGGACATTCCTAAATGGTACTTATTAGTTCATTCAGAAATGTTTGTGCTCTCATCTACAGCCCTGCAAAGTTTACCCCCAAAATTGAACATATATTGAATTCAATTCAATAAATATTTATCAAGTACTTGTTGGGCCTAAGGACTAAAATGCTCCAAATTCTTACAGTGGTTACAATTTCCTTCATGAGATCATGAAGGTTGGATTTTCTGAATCCAACCGTACTCCTCAGACCTTCCAGTGTGATACACTCTCCATCACTGCACAGTGCTTGCACAGGTTATTCTGTCTTCCCATTTATTCCTTCTTCAGCTCTTAAATGTCAAACCCTTAGTGACGTCTCCATTAACCTCCTGAACATGATTAGCCCTGATACTCCTAACTTGGTATGTCCTTTTTAAGTATGTTATGCTTGTCATGACAATGTCAATATCTGTCTTTCCCCTTGGATTGCAAGTTCCACGGAGGTCAAGCCCAGAACTATCTTATTCCGTACCTTATAGCTGTGAACACAGACATATGTAGGTAATTTTATTCAAATCTCCACCATGTTTAAATTATACTGACTTTTTCGTCATAACAATGATTTTTTCCTTTATAAGATGAATGAAAGTCAGAATTGTTTTTCTTACTTCATCCTCCATCCTGTCTTTATTTTCAATCAAATGCTCCAGCTTCTGCTGAGATTGCTTCAGATCAACATCTAGCATAGAGCACTGCTTCTCAATCTGAACAACCCTATTTTCAGCCTTCTCTCGAGCTTCTCTCTCCTCCTTCAGCTTTTTTTCCATCTCTGTGAAAGAAAAAGTTACAAATATACATTTAACGAAAAAGACTACTTTAATACTTTCACTTTCATGGGCTGCATAAGACACCTAGGTGTCAAAAACCCCTACTGTTAACATCCTGGGATCTTTTAGAGCTATTCATTACTGAAGTTCTAACATTATGAATTACTTGTATAGTGGGATATTTAAAGGAAGAGAGTCATAAAAATGTAACAAATACTTCCAAATCCAACACTTGCCCAAAGATATGAGAGACTATTTACTGCCATTTTCAGACCAGAAGGTGAAAGTACAGCTGGAAAACAAGTAGAGTGTATAAGGAGAAAAATGGAGGTAGTTCAGACAAAAGTAACAAAAAAAAAGAATAAATAAGGTTGTGGTTATTAATGTATACCTAGCACTGTTTCATAAAAGTTTCAAGAGGCTTAAGGCTGTGATATAAACAATTTTTACAATGCATATAAAAGATTCCATGATAGTGTAATACTTAATTACTATCAGAAGATACCAGTCTATAGTGAGGTTCCTTTCTTGATTAACATCAAAGAACGAAGGTTCTAGAGGTTAATTTACTAGGGTCCTGAAACTCTTGAGTTGCACCATCAGGATTCAAATTTAATATGTCTGCTATCTCACTTTCAGGCTGTATTGTCTAGGTGACAAAATAGAAACCACCAGAATAGGGTTTTTTGAATAACTCCCAGATTTCCAGCTTGGATGTTGAATGTCACTATCATCCATAGCCATGATATTTCCCATTTATTAAAAGCTTTCTGTGTACAGGCACTTTAGTGCATTTTCCCCATCTAATTTTTTGAAAGAGTCATAAGAGAAACTAAAAGGCAAAGTAGATTTGTCTGATTACAAGCCTGGGCTCATAAAAACAAGATAATCATTAACCAATACAGTAAGAATAGCGGGAAGAGCAGGTTTGACAGATAAAATCACAAGTTTATCTCTTGAATAAACTGAATTTAAGGTGCCAGGTGACACTTCAGCTTACAATAGGTTAAGAAGTGAGTAGAAGGTGAAGAAAAGGAAGACATCTTTTTAGAAATCTGGCTATAAAGGGGCAGAATAAAATAGTGGCAATTAGGAAGGACCACAGGTTGCTGCAATGGTTTGTCCTTTTTTTTTTTAAACAGATGAGAAAGATTTGTACATGTTAACAACAGGAAGGGATTCAGTGGAGGAAAAAGGTTGAGAATAAAGGAAAGAAAAAGTAATTAAGGTGAGATAAGAGACTGGATCTGAGTATAGGTAGAGCATATTAGCAAGGACAGGAAAAGGATCACGCTCTGCTAAGATGAGACAGATAATAATGAAGATGGTAAAGGAGCAGGACAGCTTGACCAAATCAGAGAATTAGATTCTGAGGAGTTCAAGCCTGTGACTTCACAGTCTCTTTTTGAAATAGGAGAATGTTCACCTAAAAGCAAAGTGATAAAGACATGGCATAGGAAGCTAGAGAAGAAAAATTTAGGGGAAGGAGTTCATGAGTGACATATATAAAAACAACAGCTCACTTGAGGCTGAGGACAATGCACTGAGAAAACACCCATCTAAAGAACTAGCTAAAGCAATGAAAAGCAGCTGGCTGGTCTGATTGAGGGTTGCATTTAGAGGCATAATTCAGTGGAAATACAAAGAAATAACAGAGTTGAAGGTACAAAGCAAGAAAGGTGAATCAACAGACAATGAGTTTCAGAATGCATCTCAAAGAAAACAAAGGAAGGGGCTGAAAAACTGTGAGAAATGAGAATACACTGACTTTTACAGGGAGAGGAGGGTAGTTAGGGAACAGAGCATGGTGGAGTAAGGGAACCAGCAGATGAAACTTATTTTAAGAAAAGGAAGGTTCAAAAATGAAAAAAAGGAAGGCTCCCCTTTCCCAGATCATCACTTATAATGTCTAAGAGTTTAAACTAATACACAATGAAATTTGATCAAAATCAAAAATTTTTGTTGTAATTATTTAAAAACTAAGCACACAGAAAATATTAAAATTGACACTTACCACACATTGCAACAGACTTTGCCTCTTCAATAGATTGATGTTTGTCAGTTAAACGAGCTTTGGTTACTTTATGTTCATTTACCTCTTGTTCTAACCGTTGCTGTAATGATTTAAGCTTGTAGTTTAAATCTATTTCTAAGTTATTCTTTTCCTGTAAAATGAGAATGAGAGTCAAGTACTACGCTGTGCAAAAAGCAAATCGTTAAACCTTACATTAATTTTATCTCTTAAGAGATAATATATGAATCACATTGGCTTGAAATATTACACTACATGTACTTAAATACTTTTACTCAGAACATAATTTTATGTTTATACTTCTTGTGCACTTCACACTATCTATAATATCTTACTTTGAAAATCACAATAAGCACATATAACTAAAAACAAAATATCACCTGTATCCTCCACCCTCCCTTCCCACGCGAATCATTAGCCATGGCTGATGGCAAGGCAGATTTCTATTATATTCAGGAGGGTTCACTGAGAATATCAGAAAAGAACAGGACAATTCTTCAGGTCATTTAAAATTTTTTGCTACCATTTAAAAAACTAATCTCTATTTACATTTGCATTTACACCTAGGTTTATCTTGCTCTAACAACTAAATCAACATGTATTCCATTCCTATTTGGGTGCTTCTACTCTTCTCTTTCATCCTTTTTCCAAATTAATTCCAAACTTAGACATCAAAAAACTATTCTGAATGTCACAAAACATGTCCAAAGGACAAGGTAAGTGGTAGATTTTCTGATCGTTTACCTGAGGATCTAGTAAACCTACAACATTTCAGGGAGGTATGCTAAATCTGCATATTACCTATTTAATCCTTTTCTTAGCAAGGTAGGGACAGAGGATAAAATTCACAGGTAAAGGCCAATACTTTATGTACACTCTTTACTCTATTGCTAACTCTTACCAACAAAATGGAAAGAGCACACACAGTACTATATACTAATCCTTTGTTCTCCTTCTTCATAATCGGTAACGTTCAATATTTTCATCTTTCCCATGTACAAAAAATGGGGGAAAATTCTATATGGAGAGGTATCTCCAAAACAACGCAATTTGTGATGATCAGATATCTAATACCCTTCAAGGATAAAAACAAATAAGTAACACTCTAAAAAGCTCAAAATAAGACCCACACACATCACACACCAACCAAACATAAAAATTTTCAGAAATGTAAACATATAAAGATTAGGAACGAATGGTCTCTTAGAAAATCACCTTATAATATCTGGTAATCAGTAACACTATCTCATAATTGGTATACATTAAATCATTTACCTTTTCTGAATGATTAAGCATGTCTTGAGCCTCTTTTCTTTCTCCTTCCACTCTTTCAAGATTATGTTTGAGATGCTTCACCTCCTCTTGTAAAGATGTAATTCGAGCTGTCAAGTGAGAAAAAAGTTCAAATCATAGTCACTGAGAGAGAAAGCCTTTTTTCCCCCAGCATGATCATTAAGATTAAAAAAATGCTTTAAATCTCCAAGTAGTAAATTTATTTATTACTTGCAGTTTGGAATAGCTACAACAGTACTGAAAAAGAACAATGAAACTGAAGAACTCAAACTTGCAATTTCAAAACTTACTATAAAGTTACAGCGACCCAAACAGTATGTTACTGGCTGGTTCTTTACCACTAGTGCCACTTGGGAAGCCCTCAAGTTAGTCAAAGACCTAAATATAAATGCTAAAACTATACAACTTACAGAAAACACAGGAGTAAATCTTCATGATCCTGAATTTGGCAATGTATTATGAGATATGACACCAAAAGTGTAAGCAACATATTTTAAACTGGACTTCATAAAAATTAACTTTTGTACATCAAAGGACATTATTAAGAAAAATGAAATGACAAACTATAAAAGAGGTGTAAATATTAGCAAATCATATACCTGATAAGGTCTTACCTGGACTCTTTAAAAGTCAACAACAAAAAGACAAAAAAATAAATGCACAAAGGACATGCACAGACATCTTTCCAAAAAGAATATACAAATAGCCAATGAGCACATGAAAAGATTGCTCAACTAATTACTCACTAGGAAAATTAAAGTTAAAACCACAATGAGACAATGCTGGAGGAAACTTAAAATGATGAACAATGCTGGTGGAAATATAAAATGAGATGTGGCTGTTATGGAAAATAGTCTGGAAGTGCCTCAAAATCAAACCTAGCATTACCACGTGACCCAGCAGTTCTACCCCTAGGTATCCAAAAGATTTGAAAGCAAGTATTTCAATAAATACTTGTACCTGAATTTCACAACAGTGCTACTCATAACAGTCAACAGGTGAAACAAGTCAAAACTCAAATGTCCATCAACAGATGAAGAGCTAAATGAAATATGGAATATATATATACATACTACAGGATATTACCCAGCCATAAATGAATGAAGTACTGATACAAGGTACAACATCAACCAATCTTAAAAATTTGCTAAATGAAAGAAGCCTGAACTAAAGGTAACAAATTATATGAGGTCATTTATATGAAATATCCACACCAGGTAAATTCAGAAATATAGAACAGATGAGTGGTTGCTAGGGGCATACAAGGGAAGGACAGCTGAATGGGCACAAAGTTTTCCTCTGGGTTAATGGAAATGTTTTGGAACTAGACTGTGAATGTACTGAATGCCACTGAATTGTACACTCTCAAATGGTTAACTTTAGGTTATATGAATTTCACCTCAATAAAAAAAATATATGAAAGCAGTTAGAAATACAAGGGGGCAATGAAAAAAAACTACAGTCATAGTGATTATCTTTCAAACATGTTTCAAAATTTGGCAAATCAAAGAGACAAAAAATAAATGGAATCTTAAAAATCTGGTTAGATTAGAAAACTGATCTACTATTTCCAAAAGTCAAATCCAAAAACATACCAAGAAAAATGGTTACACGATTTCCAAATGCCTGTGTAACAGTTAAAAACAAAAGTACATTACACTATGATATATGACATGAAGCTAAGCATGTTTTTTTTTTTTTTTTTTCATTTTTAAAGGGTTGTAAGCAGTAAAAAAAGAAAAACATGTAACAGTGGTCATACGTGGCCCACAAAACTTAAAGAATATAATGTCCAATTATGTTTGGGAAGTCATTTCCCACACACATGAAGAAGCTTCTGCTCATCAATGTACATGGAGAGCATTCAACTAGCAAATAACCATCACTTTACCACAAGACCAGCCTCCCAAACTGTAAGATCTATACTGAGGGATCTAAAATGTCTTAAGAACCATAAAAAGTTAATGTAAAAATTGTATGTGTGCATGTGTGTGTGTGTTTTACCACAATGTACTTTTTATATGTATGTTGAGGCTATATAAATTCTGCACATTTTTTAATGTGTATGAGCTCTGATTCACATGTAAATCAAAAAATAAACCTTCAAGGAGGCATTGGAAAATGATACACATTAATGATAAGTCATGCTATGAATCTTCCTTAACTTCACCAATATCTACACAGTCAGTTAAAACCACTGTTGATAAACACATAATGATGGTCTCTTCCTTAAAGCAAGCACTTCAAAGCTCAGTAGTATCTGGAAAATCACGAACTCAAAGAATTTTAGAATTGCAAGAATTTATAGGAGTCACCCAATCTCCTTGGTTTACAGATAAAGAAGGCAGACGAAGTGACATGCACACAGCTAATAAGCTGTATATAAGAAGGCCTAGAGAGGCAATTTAAGGATGTGGCATATGAGGCTTTTCTAATACATATAATGAGGATACTTTCTTGGTTGTATTCAGATCTATTTTAAGCCTAGTCCCTGAGAAATAAGATTGTGCAACACTCCTCAGCTGAGAACCAATGGGAGACCCTAATTTCTGTTTCCAAAGTCCAAAAACTGACCCTGACCTCTCTCCACAGAATTAGAGCTAATCATCAAGTCCCAGGAGACTCCAAACTATGTTCCCATCCTGTGACTTAGGTTAAAAGGCACTACCCCACCCCCTACTTTTCCCTGAAAGATCTGGCAACTTCCACGCATGTCTGTTTTGATTAGGTAGTATGGACACTATCACTTACACAAATAGAAAATAGGGGGGAAAAAAAAGTGAGAAATGGTTAAAGCCAGGCATCCTGTTGAAAACAAACTGATTTTATTACTGTGATGAAAGTATTTCTTTATTCGCTGTTAGTTATATTCCATCTTTTTCCTTTTAGACTCAGAAAGACTGCTGATATCTCTAGTTCTAACCTTTCCAAATACTGAACTTTTTATTTGCCGTGGGATTCTCTTTCTGCTGTTTAGTTTCTATTTCTACCAACAATGCATGAAGAATCCCGGGTTTTAATAGTAATAATCTTCTCTACCTGGATTAGTTCCATTTTGAGTAAGACTTCTGTGAATTGGACACTTTTAAAAATTAAGGTTTCAGTAATCTGCCTGTAAGACTGGAAATAACCACATTACCTCCATCAAAAGGGTACCTGAGAGAGGGAAGAAATTACAATTTGATACGAATTCTCCTGAAAGAGAAAGAATGCTAACCATTTCCAGTATTACCAAGGTCATTTTCTTTTTTTTATTGACGTATACTTGATGTACAATATTATATCAGTTACAGGTGTACTATACAGGACAATATGATCAAAAATATTTTACCTTACACTTAAAAATTACTAAGACACAAAAGGACAAATACTGAGGTGCCACTTCTATGAGGCAGTCAAATTCACTGAGACATAAGTAGAAGGGTGGTTACCAGGGGCTGTGGGGGAGTGGGAAAGGGGCAGTTACTGAGTACAACCTTTTAGTTTGGGAAGATAAAAAACTTCTGGAGATGGACAGTAGTGATGGTTACACAACACATGAATGTACTTTATGCCACTGAATTACACAACTAAAAATAGTTAAAACGGTAAGTTTTAATGTCTGTTTTACCACAATAAGAAAAAATATTACCTTGTAGGTCTCCAATCTTCTCAGAATCATGACCTCTGTCTCTTCGTTCAGCTTCTAATACAGCCTGTAGTTGGTAATAATCTTTGTCCATTTGTGACTTGGAATTCTCTAAAATTCTATTTCTCTCCTGCAGTTCTCTGTTTAGGGACTCGAGCTGAGTGATGGATTTGCTCATCTCTGTGTGACTCTTCCTTAATCTAACCGCTGTGTCTGATTCTGTCCTAAGTAAGTCATTGGCTTCTTCTAGCTAATTTAAAAAGAAAGCAAGAAAACTGTTTGTTTGTTTTTTAACCAAAACGCAAATTTATTTTAATTTAAAAATCTCATTCCAAAAACTTACCTGCTTTTGTAATTGTGCCAGCTTCTCATTGGCAAGCTGTGAATTCTGGCTGACTTTCTTTAAGTCTTCCAACTGATCCTTTAATGTAGAAACTAGAAAATGAAGGAATAACATGTAAGTTTTCATTGAGGAAATATATAAAACCCTTTAAAAAAAAAAAGGAAACTTGGCCTTAGGCCATAAAAGTCAGTTATATTAGCTCTAAATTTCATCTTGGAATTACTTACATTTTAAATTTATTTAAAAGTAGAGTACTATTTTATAATACACAATGCAAAAACAGATTTGTATCCACTGTTACATTTCAAATTCTTCTATCCTTTTGATAAAGGTTAATCTATTAGTGAAATGACATAGCTATTATTTCTTTTTTACTGTATTCTTTTTTGAGGGTGCCATGCTGCATGGCATGTGGAATCTCAGTTCCCCAACCAGGGATTGAACCCACCCTTGCCTTGGAAGCACAGAGTCTTAATCACTGGACCACTACAGGGGAGTCCTGATACAAAGCTAATTTTAATGTTCTCTGTTTTTGAAAGTACAAATCTTTGCTTACTTCAATTACTTTCAAAATGATTCAAAATTTAAAAGGTACCAAATGGTATACAGTACAGACATGAGTTTCTCCCAGCACACTGTTTTCCAGCCCTTCTGGCTCTCCTCCTCAGCAACTACTATTACTAACTTCTTGCACATCCTTCCTCGGATAGTCTGTGTGTCCATACCTGAATATATGAGAGCACAAATGTGTGTTTTCACATGCATATCTATATATATACACACACACATATATACATACATATATATGCACTTAAGCATATATAAATATGCCATTTTCTTTTAAACAATTAGTATTTTTTTTAAGATACATTTTAGAGATTCTTAGTTTATCAAGAAATGCTTTATTCTTATAAAATACATAGTACTCTACCATATACACTAAAGTTTATTATATCGTGGATTACATTTACATTGCTCATAATTTTTGCAATTTAAACAACTCTAAAATTAATAACTTTGTTTATGTATCAGTATGCATATGCACAAGTGTATGTGACATAAATTACTAGAAGTGAAATAACTGGATCAAAGGATGTAGAAAGCTATTTTAAATTTGTATCACTAATATCAAGACACATAAAATTCTAGTTTGGTAGTTCTCAAACGTGGCTACTTCTTAGAAGTGCTGAGAGAGCTTATTAAATATACCAATGCCCTGTCTACATGTCTAGGTGAATTAAATTAGAACTTCTGGAGTTTAGGTATTAATATTCTTTAAAGTTTCCCAAGAGATTCCAATACACACACAAGGGTAAAAATCACTACCCTAGCTATAACATTCTACTGTCTTTAAATATGTTATAAATTTATTTTGGGCATTGGGTATTAGCTCATGAGGGGGCTTAGGACTGAGTCTTCAAAACTATATCATAGGCACTAAATTTAAGACAACCTGAAGACAAAGACCTCAAGACAATGTTAGAAATTTCAGTGTTTTTCAAAGGAAAAGCAACAATTCACCTTCATTTTCTACATTCCTCCTCTTCTCATTTTCCTGTTCTGCTTTTCTTTGGTATTCATTAATTCTGTGCTGTAGCAACATTTTCTCCTTCTCAATCTGAGATACTGTAGATTCTAGATTTCTTCTTTGATTCCCCTGAAATTATGAAAAAAGTTAACCAGTGCAATTAATACTCCTCACTTCTTCAAGGGAATACTCAGTTCTTTTTTAAAAAGTACACAATTAAATAAGATAGATATTTTGGCTTCAAAATCACATAGTATTTCCTAATAACAATACCTACAGTAGAATTAGCTTGCCTTAGAAGAAAACAGTAATTTTAACTAGATATATAATATTTTCAGAGATTTAAAAAAAAATCCATGAACATAAAAACAACCCTATTAATCGTGTCAGATTGAAGGTCATTGTATCAGTTTAACATGAACACAAATAATACCAATATTTTGGCTTATTTACAATCCTAAATTTAAGAAATGAAATACACAAGGGATCAGATAACAACTGATATTATTATTATTTGATAATTAAATGGTAAAAAACTCAAATGATACCAAAGGTTTTTATTTGTGGTTTAACTTCACCAGTCCCTATATGAGGTCTCCCTTAATTTCTTTTCCAGTTTCTTTATCTTTCCTAAGATGTGCTATGTATGCATGTACCTACTTAATGTGTATTAGAAAGTAATGAAAAAGACACTTTAGAAAATGAAACTTAGGGGAGAAGAGAGTTAAAGAAAAAAAAAAATACTCCAAACTCTACAACTTAAGAAAAAAAAACTTATCTTCTGCTTCTGCGTTACCACTATCAGCATATCTTGCATTTAATGCTATATTTTTATCTCTAAGACTCCACATTGGACAAACCTTTTACAGGGTGTGTTTTTCTGGGCTTTCCCATCTGTAAGTGAAACCCATCTTTTAAGTAAGATGCTGCCAGAGAGATACTGTAAAATTTGACAGAGACCATCCAAAATCCTTTCAATTATAAGATTTAACATTTTATCTTTTCATTTTGAAAATCTGAAATGATTCTGTTTCAGAAGTTCCACAGACAGTAAGTACATGTACCCTTCCACTCAGTTTCCCCTAAGAATACATTATGTTTAACAATGGCACAATAACCAAATCAGGAAACTGATACTGATATACATCATGTGTAGTTTGATGTCATTTTATCTCATGTGCAGATTCACAGAACTACCACCACAACCAAGATACAGAACTGCTTCATCAGCACACTGATCTCCCTCCAGTCACTTCTTATAGCCACATGCACCCCGCACTTCTCCCACCATCGACATCTCTGGCAACTAGTAACAGGAGGTCTTCCATCTGCATAATTCTGTCATTTTTAAAATGTTATCTTAATGGAATCATACAGTAGGGATCTTTTGAGATTAGCTTTTTACATTCAACAAGTATCTCTGCGATCCATCCAAGTTATTGTGTATAACAATGGTTCGTTTTCCCAGTCTACAGCTTATCATGTCATCCTCTTATCAGAGTCTTTCACAGAGCAAGCACTGTTAGTTTTGACAAAGTCCAACTTATTGAATTGTCTTCCTTATATGGATCACATTTGTGGTGTAATGTGTAACTCTTCACCAAGCTGTTAAGTCCCAAGGATTTTCCCCTATATTTTTTCCCTAGAAGTTTTATATTTTTTATGTTCCTCTTTAAATCTATGTCTGTTTTAAGTTAATATTTGCCTAAGATGTAAGACTTCGGTTGAGGTTCATATCTTGGCCTATGAATACCTCATTGCCCCAGTACCATTTGCTAAAAAGTCTATCCTTTCTCCACTGAATTGTTTCTGCACCTTCGTCAAAAATGAGTTGGCCATAATTGAGGGTAACTGATCCACAGTTTCTTTGCAGTACTGTCTTTACTTGCTTTTGGTATCTTGGTCATTCTAGCCTCATAAAATCCACTGGGGAATGTTCTTTTCATTTACATTTTCTAGAAAAGAGTATAGAATTGGTGTTACATCTTCTTAAAACACTTGGTAGCTTTCTCTAGTAAAACCATCTGGTCCTGAAGATTACCTTTGGAGGAGCTTTTAAATTATGAATTCACTTTTATAGTTATATAGGGATATTCATATAATGTATTTCACATTGTGTGAGTTGTGGTAGCCTGTGTTTTTGGAGGAATTCATCCATTTCACCTAAATCTCACACTTCAGTGTTTAGAACTGCATTATTTCCTTAGGAATTTTTTTATTATTTCCGTAAGAGTCTGTAGGAATATGCCCTGCCTCATTCCTGATACAGATCATTTGTGTCTTATCTTTCCTTTGATAATCTTGCTAGAGGTTTGTCAATTTTTTGATCTTTCCAAACAGCTGGGTTTTATCATTGACTTTGTTTTCCTGTTTCCAATTCCACTGATTTCTGCCCTTTTTTTTTTTTTTTTTTCCTTCCTTCTCTTTGCTTTCAGTTTATTTTGCTCTTCTTTCTCTAGGTTCCTGAGGCAGGAACTTAGATGACTGATTTGAGACAGTTCATCTTTTCTTTTTTTTCTTAATATTTTATTGAAGTATGGTTGACTTACAACGTTTCAGGTGCACAGCAGGATGATTCAGTTATACATGTACATGTATATTATTTTTGAAGTCACTTTCCATTATAGGTTATTACAAGATATTGACTATAGTTCCCTTGGCTATACAGTCATCTTTTCTAATGTAAATGTTTCAATGCACACATTTCTCTAAGAGCACTATGTTAGCTGCATCCCACAAATTTTGATGTTTATCTTCATTTTCATTGCTGAAATATTTTTAAGAGGAGGAAGACCCATAACTTTATGAGATACAATTAACATTGTAATATATTTTTTCATTTCCTTTGAGACTCTCTTTAGTTTACCTATGCATTATTTAGAACTGTTTTGTTTAGTTTCCATGTGTTTGTAGAGCTGTCTGATACTTTTCTGTTATTCATTCTAGCTTGGCAACATTTTGGTCAGAGAACACTCTGTTTATGACTTTAATTCTTCGATATCTGTAGAAGTTTGCTTGGTATATGGTCTATCTTGGTACATATGCCTTGAGTGCTTGAAAAGAATGTGTCCTTTGCTATTGTTAAGCTGAGGGTTCTACAAATATTGAATAGATCCCACTGGCTGATGGCGTGGCTGAGTTCGATACATTTGCTGATTCTCTGTCTAGAGAGTGGTATTTAAAAAGTCTTCAACAGTATCACAGATCTGTCTATTCTCCTTTCAGTTTTATCAGCTTTTGCTTCACATATTTGGTAGCTCTTCTGTTTGGTGAATACAAATTTAGGAATGCTATATCTTCTCAGAGGATTGACATTTTTGTCATTCTGCAATGTCCCTCCACCAGTGATAATTTTATTTGCCCTGAAGTCTACTTTACCTGATTTCAATACTGCCACCGCTGCCTTCTTTTTGCTAATGCTTACAAGATGTATTTTTCCATCTTCTTACCTTAAAGTTGTCTATATTGTTATATTATAACAGTTTCTGGTAGACAGCATATGGGTAGGTCCCATCACTTCATGGGAAATAGATGGGGAAACAGTGGAAACAGTGTCAGACTTTATTTTGGGGGGCTCCAAAATCACTGCAGATGGTGACTGCAGCCATGAAATTAAAAGACGTTTACTCCTTGGAAGGAAAATTATGACTAACCTAGATAGCATATTCAAAAGCAGAGACATTACTTTGCCAACAAAGGTCCGTCTAGTCAAGGCTATGGTTTTTCCTGTGGTATGTATGGATGTGAGAGTTGGACTGTGAAGAAGGCTGAGCGCCGAAGAATTGATGCTTTTGAACTGTGGTGTTGGAGAAGACTCTTGAGAGTCCCTTGGACTGCAAGGAGATCCAACCAGTCCATTCTGAAGGAGATCAGCCCTGGGATTTCTTTAGAAGGAATGATGCTAAAGCTGAAACTCCAGTACTTTGGCCACCTCATGCGAAGAGCTGACTCACTGGAAAAGACTCTGATGCTGGGAGGGATTGGGGGCAGGAGAAGGAGGGGATAACAGAGGATGAGATGGCTGGATGGCATCAATGACTCGATGGACTTGAGTCTGAGTGAACTCTGGGAGTTGGTGATGGACAGGGAGGCCTGGCGTGCTGAGATTCATGGGGTTGCAAAGAGTCAGACACGACTGAGCGACTGAACTGAACTGATACGGGTAGGTAATTTTAAAAAATTTTCTCTGACAATCTGTTTTAATTGCTGCTAATTTTAATTTACATTTAATATAATTACTGATATATTAAAGGCTCCCATTTTGTTTCTATTGTGTTCTGTTTTTTTCTTGTCTTTCTGTAGGTTACCAGAAAATTTTTTTAGAATTCCACTTGCTTTATCTAGTGTTTTTAAGTGTATCTCTCTATAATTCTTATTAGTGGCTGCTCTAGGTATTACATTATATTACTAGTATTGGATTATGACCAGTTTGATTAAAGTGTAACATGTTAGCTCTCCTGATACCTATTTGTAATTGTTTAAAAATTTCTTCTACACATATGGAGAACCACACAGGACAATGCTGTAATTTCCACTTCAACTGTTCATCCATAGTTTTACTCTCCATTGTTATTTCTTCTTTCCTGGTATTTCAAGATTTCTTAATCACCTCCTTTCTATTTAGAGAATTTCCTTTAGCAATTATTTTAGGGATGGTGTGCTGGTGACAATTTCTCTTGGTTTTTCTTCATCTGAGAACACTGTTTCTCATCTAGGATATTTTCACTGGATGCAGAATTCTCAGTCAACAGCTCTTTTTTTTTTCCAGCCCTCAAAAAAAGCAGTAGCATTTCCTCTGTTCTCCATGGTTTCTGATAAGAAATCTGTCATTTGCATTGCTCTTCCCCTTTAGGGAAATGTCACTTGCTGCATTTAAGATTTCTTCTTTGATGTTAGTTTTCATAAATCTATTGTCTGTCTTAGTATGGATATCTTTGGGTTTATCCTTTTTGTAGTTCACTCCGTTTCTTGTAGGCATTTATCTTTTGTTTACGTCTTTCTCCACACTTGTGGAATTTTCAGCCATCATTGCTTCCGGCCCTCTTCGCTCTTTTCAGCAATTCCGAAACCATAATATAAGAACCTTTCTGCTATAGCCCCAGTGGTCACTGAGGCTCTGTCACTTTTTCTGTTATTCAGAGTAGGTAATTTCTATCCATCTTCAAGTTACCAGACTCTTTTCCTTGTTATCCTTCACTGTGCTGCTGAGCCCATCGCCTGAGATTTTTATTTCAGGTATTTTTAACTTTTGGTTGGTTCTACTTTACATCTTTTATGTCTTTGTGAACACTTTCTAATTTATATTTTTCATCTGTTTCAGGTGTATTTGTAGTTGCTCATTGAAACATGATGATTCTTTCAAATCTGTGTCCGGTAATTTAAACATCTGTGTTATCTCACTGTTGGCATCTGTTATTGGCTTTTCTCATTCCATTTGAGAAATTCCTAGTTCTGGCTATTATGAGTGATTTTCTAATGAAATCTGGACATCCTGGGTATTACCTTACAATATGGGGAATTTTTAAAGGTTTTCTGTTTTAGCAGGCCTCTCCTGTCACTGTTCTGGTGGGATGATGGAAGTGCTGCCTCATTTCTCTCAAATGGAGGTAGAAATCTAGGTTTTTCCACTTGGTCTTCAATGACACACAAGTTCAGGGAGGGAGTGGATCCTCTTCACCACTGGTGGAAAGGGGAGTTCTGGCACCCCACTAGGCTTCCTTGGATGATACCATGAAGGCGGGAGGGTACCTGGTCACTGCTGCCTACACAACCCCCACAGACACTGCAATGCGGGGGAAGGCACTCATTTTTTCAGTGTCCAAAGTATGGACTCTCTACAAGGCCTCTTCTGACACCAACACAACAGGGAGCACGAAGGGGGCCTTGCTAACTGCAAGAAGTGGAAGATGAGATTCCCCATATGGTCTCCAATAACACTATCTGTGTGTGTGTTGCGGGTTGGGGGGGGAGGCCAGGAAGGCTCATCACTGCCCAGCAGAGATGCAAGTCCCTCCAATGGACGTTCCTGGTCATGGGGCTGGAAGTCTGAGCTCCCAAATCTGTTTCTGCTGGTGGGGATGGGGTTACGTTTTCTATGTTGTGTTTGGTGAACAGAGCAGTGACTCTAAGTTTTCTGATTTGCTAGCCTGCCGCTTTCCTGGTCCTCTACTTAAGAGAGTGGCTTTTTCCACCTGTGCTTGTTGGTGTTTCCAGACTGCTGGCTTCTCCAGTACCCAGTATGGAATACACATTGCAAGCAAACAAAAACCCAAAAAAACCAGAGTACTTATTACTGTATCATTTTGGAGGTTCAAGTATTCTAACTGGTTTGTGTTCCCTCCATCTTTCCCAATCTTTTTAATTTTTTTTGTTTGTTTTTGTTTAATGCACAGGGTTTTAAAGCTGTATTTAGAGGGAAAAATAGGGGAAAGGACTTTCACTCCATCTTTTCAGAAGCAGGACGATTTTAATTTTATAATTAATATTTTCCTCTTTACCTTGAATTTAGAAAACCGAGTAACTTAAACCTAGCATATTTGTTTTTTAAACCTAGCATATTTGTTTTTTATCTGTGTTCTAGAAATGAAACAAAAAGTGGAGGATATGCAAAAAGGATTTCTTAAACATTTCAAATACTACAGTGCCAGGCCAAGTCCATATTGACTAATGGCAACTTGGTAAAATATTACATAAATCTGTCCAGACTATGTTTATCTGTGGCTATGAATATTGGGGGGAAAAAAACAAAAAAACCACCATCACTGACATATGCTGTTCTTTAGGAGAAAATTAAGACAGCACAAAAATCATCAAAAAGATTAAATCTAAAAAGGACACAGGATGTAAACAATGAGAGGAAGGACTTTGGAAAGATAATTACAAGGTAACCAAGAGGAATAAAAATGTGCTATATACTTGCAAAAGAACATCTGAATCACAAAATGTTTATGCAGTGTTTCCCTGATAGTAACAAGTTCTTGCTAAGTGACATGGAAAAAAATGATTCCAAGATTCATGTAATTCCCATTTGATCATATGAAATTATGTTAATGTAAGTCCTTTTGAAGCTGTATTCTTCTTTCTTTCCTATTTGTCTCTTTCTGCTACAGTTCTAGACTCAACTTCTCATCTCCTGCTCCTTTCTCTCTCTTCAACTATTAAGAACCACTAAACTGAAATTCATGTACTAAAATTTGAGCATGGTTCTAGAATAAAACCACACAAAAGAAACTAAAGCATAATCTAATTTCACTTGAACTTGTAGCTCCAAAGTGAGGCTTTCATCATGATTCTTTGGTCCTGTTCTATACTGCAACCTATCAAGTTCAGATATAACATTCTCAGAAAACAAAACAATCTGAAAGAGGGAAAAAGTCTCAAAAAGGACAACTTCTGATGAGAAAACAAAAAGTACCTCTTCGTCCAATTCTTTCATTATCTTGTCTAGTTTTATGTTTGACGTTCTGTAAAAGTAAAAGCAATATAGATTAGAAATACATTTACTTTTTACTGCCTGGGGTGAAACACCACATTCCTTACTTTTCCATTTAGCTAAGATTTCTTAACCTTTTTTGTGTGTATGCTGTGGACCCTTCTGAAGTCAGTCTGGTGAAGCATATAGCATTTTTTCACAAAAATATTTTTAAAGCATAAAATACATAGGATTAAAAGAAATTGTGAAATACAGTCATGAACTTTTTAAAACAGTGTGATTCACTAACATACATGTTTTATTAATATATTAAATGACACAATCTAGCAGCAGAACTTTAAAGTAGTAATAAGCATAAATGGAATTTAGAGAAAATATTTGCATTCTAGGAAAATATTTGTGTGATTTCTACTGGTAAAAAAAATTCACAGCTACTGCTAATACTTGCAGATTACTATGTTCATAAAGAAAAAGGTGAATTTCAGTTAAAGGTTACACTCACTATTCTCCCCCAAGTTTAAGGACCTTAAATTCCATGCATGGATACTTTAGGAGAGGTTCAAGGATTCTAGGTTAAGGAGCCCTGAATTCCTCAGGCAATACTTGCTACTAAACAAAGATCAATTATTTAAACTTTAATGCAAGATTAAGTAAATGAAAGGAAAGGTGGCATATATAAAGCAAACTTGGCAACTTGGGCAAAAATTTGAGATAAACTGAAGATGTATCATCTCCATCACAATTCATACTGTGGGCTCTAAACACATTTCTGAGCTTCAAATCTGTATACACAATGCTTCACTTGGATGTCTCACCAAATACTTCATTCAGCATGTCCAAAGCTAAACTTATTTCCTCTGCCTCACAACCCTGCCACAGTACCAATCTGCTGTTCTTCTGCTATCCCCAAACAAGGACCCCACCTAGGAATTCTCCGACTCATCTTCCTCCCTCATTCTCACTTAGTGAATAAACATCAAGTGCTGCCTTATTAACCAGAGAGTTCTTTTTAAAAAGCAAATTTGATCTTTTGTTTTCCTTTAAGTTTAATAACTTTTAATGCTTTAGAGAGATCAAACCAGTCAATCCTAAAGGAAATCAGTCCTGAATATTCTTTGGAAGGACTGATGTAAAGCTGAAATTCCAATATTTTGGCCACCTGATGTGAAGAACTGACTCATTGGAAAAGACCCTGATGCTGGGAAAGATTGAAGGCAGGAGGAGAAGGGGACAACATAAGATGAGATGGTTGGATGGCATCATTGACTCAACAGACATGAATATGAGCAAGCTCCGGGCGTTGGTGATGGACAGAGAAGCCTGGTGTGCTGTAGTCCATGGGGTCACTGCAACACAACTGAACAACTGAACTGAAATGAACTGAATGCCTTTCAATCACCCTTAGGATAAATTCCAACTTTCTTATCTTTTCAAAAACAGAGTCTTCTAAGATTTAGACTCTCTTAACCTACCCAAACCTGAGGTCACCACCTCCCTCCCCACCACACATGCACTCATTTTCGTATAATTATTGGCCACTTTGGCCACTCTTAATTTCTTCATTAAATTGATCCCTACCACCATCACTATCACTAATTTGTCATTTGCCTTCTAGCTTTAATTATACAAACTGTTCAATCTTTATATAATAATATTTATCCATTTCCTTCTCCTTATTTCTATGTTTTACACCCAGAAATTCCTTACAACTCCTGTGTTCAGGATTAAAGTGCTTTTCTAAAATAAAGCCTGTATTAAATGCTTCACCATTTAATCTATAGGCAGCGAGCAGTTTACTAGTTTCTTCTCCCCTAGTCACAAAATTGCCAGTCTTACCAATTCCATTTTTTGAGTACTTCATCTCCATATTACCTACTTTTTATTTATTCAATACTATCCACTAACAGTAACTGTAAAATGTTAAAGTTTGTAATAAGTAACTCAGCATTATGCTAGGCTATTTTAAATTTTCTTGATCATTTTATATTTTCATAAATATATTAGCTCATTAAATTTAGACTCACAGGACAAGAAAACTCTGAAAAAATACTGTTCTAGAGAAGCAAAGTGGAAATTAAGAGTGTTTGCATCAAAAATTTAGTGATTTTTAATCTTCAACATTTACATTTTAGAAAGTATCTTATTTAATGTAAACTAATTTTCCCTGTCAGCTAATTAAAATCAGAGCGAAAATTAGTAAATCAGGTGGTAAGTGAATAGTCTGCACTGGATGTATATCAGTGGCAATCTTTACATCCCTGCCTTACTTCCATCCGCTTTTAGGGATTTAGAATGCAAATAGGCATTTGCTATGCAACTTTTAATGGGAAAAATGTAAAGCATATTCTCACCTGCACTTCTGCTCCATTTCATCTTTTAATTGCATTTCATTATGTAACTGTTCTTCCAGCTTATAAATTGTTTTCTGCAAATTTTCCTGCTTTAATTAAAAATAACAAAAACTCACTTTAATAAGAATATTCATAGAGAATTTCAAAATAGCAAGTTTATATTACCATTTTATAGCTGTTCACAGGAGAATTATCTGATCCAATCTTATCTTTTTCCCTTTTGTCTGAAATTTTTATTAACTCAACAAGCATTTCCTTCTAACGCTAATATGTTAGGTGCTGTGGTTGGCACTAGTAATATAAAAATTCAAAAGATTTGGTCCCAGTTCTTTTAAAGCTAATTATTAAATAGTGGGACACAGGGAATAGGAGGGGGAAAAGAACCTACAATAACTCAAAGACATATACACAAAACATTATGATGTGGTAGATGTAAATAAAATTACACATAAGGTGTCCTGCACAAGCAAAGAAGACAGACCTCATCTGCCAGGAAGATGGTATGTTTAAGATGAGACATGTAGTAAGATAAGTATTTACCAAGCAGAGGAAGTGAAAGAATGAATGCATTTTGGCCAAAATGAATGAGTCTGAAAGTAGAGAGACAAATAAAATATGATTGGATAATGGGGAGAAATCACATTCAGAGGACAGAACACAACAGGGAGACTGAGTCACATTACAGCTGAAAAGGCAAGTGGGACTATTTCCTTGTATGCAGAAAAGGAGTTGGGCACTTTAACCTGTAAACACTTTAAAAGGGAAAATGACAGAGTGTTGGCATTTTAGAAATATCACTTCAGTAAAAAAGAAGGGGAATACATTAGATAGCAGAGAAATTCTAGACAAAGAAAAACCAATTAATAGACAGCCCAGGCAAAAAAGAGTACGCAGGTCCAATGTAAGGAAGAAGCTGTAGAAATGAATAGGAAATGAATTACTGCATCAATCAGAAGGCAGAATTTATGATCCAGCAACCGATTAGAAATAAGAACAGAATAGCAAAATATGTGTGACAAAAAGAATTACTGGGGAGAGGATGGAGACAGAAAGGCTGAGTTCGGCTTTGGCCTAGGTTGAGGTGTCTGAAAGTTGTGCAGGAAAAGAAGTCCACTCAGAGAGAAAGAAAGGATTCAGGTCTAAAGCTCAGAGAAATAAGCTGATCACACATGAGATTAATTACAGAAAACGGGCAGAAAGCCAAGATCAGAAGTACTTTAAGAAACATTGAATAATTAAGGGGAGGGGGAAGCAGGAGAGCCTGCAAAGAGGACTGAAAATAAAATCCAGAGGCATAAAGAGAAAAGGCAAGAAATAATGAGAATGTGAGAGTTCTTAGAGTTCTAAGGAGGACGCAGTGCTCAGTGTCAAATGCAACAAAAAAAGAAAAAGAAAATATAAATGAAAAATATTCATCATATTTGGCAACTGAAAGCTGTTCAATAGCATCTCTGCTAGAAGGATTTCAGAGAAGAGTTTAAAATTAAATTGGTTGACTTTTATATTTAGTTCTAGGTTAACAGAAATAGTAGGCACACAAACATATTTTTCTTCTTCCCCTCTGATCTTAAACAGAGCGAAAGATAAGAGCCACTGACAGAAACTTATGGCAATCACCACTGAACAAGATCAACCCAAAGAAAACACGCTGCCACTGAATTATTTTTTTAAGTCCTAATGTACTGCTATACTTACAGATAAGTAATACAGTGAGAATGGAGTTATAACAGCTCCTTATTTTCACCTTCTCCAGATCAAATGTGCTTTAATTTTGAAGATTTCTGAGCCCTGGTTTGCTATATAACTTGGCAAATAGCTTTATTGGGATGAGAATTTAAAAGAGAAAAATGCTAATAATAGCTAACAGGTACCCACATAGTTCATTTCCCTTTTTCTCACTTTCCCTTCCCACCATATGCTCTCTCGAATGTAACAGTAAACATATGAAGGAGAAAGAGAACAATTTTATCAGCTTTTAAAAATGAACGCTGCCTATTCCTCATCTCAATTAAAAATACAGGCTGCAGCACACAGAGTTCAAAGACTGGTCTAAGGACAGCCAGATTTATTTCTGGTATATTTAAGAAAATTTCCAGTTAACCCAAAAGGACCTTCTCAAACATAAGCAAGTAAAAATTTTTTAAATCCGCTCTCTTATGAACTACTCTCACAATGAAAAGAATTCATGTTTCTAATATATACTTCCTATAGTAATTAGGGTCAAATGAGATGATGTTCACTGTACTAGTTACTCTCCATTGGCCACCTCTCCCTTTCAGCCTCGAAGATCCATCCTCTGCCTTCTCTGTCGTGAAATTTACAGACTGCATTATGTGGACTCTTCTGTCCCATGGTTTTAAAGTTGGTTTCAGCCTACAGGTGCCACTAGCTGGAGATCAGTTGGGGGAAATGAAATACCCGCTCTCCTCACTCTCCTCTTGCATTATTGTGGCTTTGGCAGTGTTCTATGTTCTATGCTCCTCTTTCATGATTCTACACATTCTCTCTGAGCTGTGGGAATAAGATTTGTCTCTCCTTGTCCTTCGGACTAGGGGCAATGGCTTCCCACTGCTATCAATCAATGGCTGCTTTACACCCTTTATTTATTGCTCCCTGTGATCCTGCTCATAACACCATTTACAGTCCCTTCATTAAACTCTCTTCACTTCATAAACAAACAAAATGTGGTATATAGATATGACAGAATATATTAAGCCTTAAAAAGGAATGAAATTCTGACACATCTACAACATGTTTGAGCCTTGAGAACATTAAGTAAAATAAGCCAACCACAAAAGGTCAAATATTGTATGATTTCACTAGAATAGTCAAATTCATAGAGACTGAAAGTAAAGACAGCAGTTATCAGGGGCTGGAGGGAGAGTGGAATGCAGACTTTAATGGGTACCAAGTTTTAGTCTGGGATGAAGAAAAAGTTCTTGAGATGACAGTGGTGATGACCACATAACAATGTGAGGGTGCTTAATGTCACTTAAAAATGGTGTTAATAAAATGGTAAATTCTGTGTTACATAAATTTTATCACACAAAAAAAACTCTCATTTAAACCTTCTGAATGTGCCATCTGTTTCCCTGTCAAGATCCTACCTGATGTACTGACTTCTCATAAATTCCTAATTCCAAAGATTAAAAAGACCACCTCTATCAACCTGTGTAGCAACGTGTAGTTTATTAAGTGCTTCCACATATAATATCCCATTTGATATTCAGGCAAAAAAATCAAACAGGAGAGGAGACAGTAGGTAAAAAACTGCTATAAAAATTTAGGCTCGGGACTTCCCTGGTGGTCCAGTGGTTAAGACTCTGAGCTCCCAATGCAGAGGGCCCAGGTTCGATTCCTGGTCAGAGAACTAGATCCCAAGAGTTCACATGTTACAACTTAAGACTTGTCATGACAAAAAAAAAAAAAAAAAAAAAATCAGGCTCACTAACTACACATTTGGAAGCAATATATATATTAGTATCATGCATACAAAATACATTATCCACAAAAAAAATTTTTAAAAAGTAACAATAAGAAAATACCTACCAAGCTTTTATCCACATTAGAGCTAGTTCTGTTATCGTTAGGATTTGCTGAAGATAAGTATCTGGGAAGAAAAAAAGTTTTTAAAAGAAAACAAAACAGTCTTTAATATCAAGTAGCAACCAGTAACAAATCCTATATGCCTATTTTTTGAACTTACTCTGCTTTTAAAACTTGAATGCAGGTTCTTAATTCTTTATTTTTACAAACATAACACAGAAATAACACATATATTAAATAAAACCCACAGTTAAGTCTGAAGTGGTCTTCCCTGGTGGCTCAGTCAGCAAAGAGTCTGCCTGCAATGAGGGAGACCTGAGTTGAAACCCTGGTTCAGGAAGATCCCCTGGAGAAGGAAATGGCAACCCACTCCAGTATTCTTGCCTGAAGAATCCCATGGACAAAGGAGCCTGGTGGGCTACATACAGTCCATGGGGTCACAGAGAGTTGGACATGACTGAGCAACTTCACTTTCACTTTCATGAGACATGAATACAAGGAAAAATCACAGAACATAATCTAGAGTATGATAATGTAGTACAAATAGTGCATGTGTGTATATAATGATTATTTAATTCAAGATTACCTTTGTGTAGAAAAAGTAATCACTTTTGTGTAGAAAAAGTAATTAACTGCTGAACTCTACTACAGAAAATCTAAAAACACTTAGGGGGGTTGTTTATATCAACATCTTGAGTGTTTCAGAACACTCAAAACAGAGAATAATTGATAAAAATATAAAGTTTTTAAAAGAGAAAAAAAAGAAAGAATGCTGGAACAAACATACCACTTTACAGAGTCTCTGTGCATTTCAATATAAAATAGTTTCAATATTACAGTCATAGAGTATTAGGGAGGGAAAGAGATTAAAATACTGTCTTTTTCTAGGGGTCAAAACTCAAGTATTACCTACTTGTCTGATGATACAGAGAAAGTATTCTAGCATCAAAAGAACAAAATTATTGTCTTATAGTTGGATTACTGGAGAAATTTCATAACGCAGGACTAAACTGAATTCCTGTTTTGTAAACTTGACCTGAATTAACCTCTTATTAAAAGTTTTGACTAAAATGACAAGATGTTTCACGTTAAAAGAAAGTGAGCTATAATAACCTCAAATTTAATCGTTACTCCAAGAAATTAAAATGTCTACTACCATTTTAATAGAGTATAATTTGACTAGAAGTACATATTCTAAAATAAATTGATCAAACAGATGTGACATACCCAGTTGATGCTGCCATATATATAGTTCAGTTCACTTTTATATACTGGGGTAGCATTTTATTTAGATTTCTGTTGTGTAGTGTTCGCCAACCTACATTGTACAACTTATCCATTTCCTCACTAGGATATGAACATCTCAAGAGAAGACTCAGTATCTTATTAATCCTTATACCTGACAAAGAGTAGACTGTCAAATGTGTCTGTTGAATGAATGACCAGCATATAAAAGTAAAGTGAAATGTTTAACTTGTATCTGAAGTCCACTAGAAAAGCTAAAACTAACATTAGCTCATACTAATGATAATAATAACACTGCGTGCTTATGCCATGCAGAGCATTGCTCTAAGTTTTACTGTATTTTGATTTATTTAACCCCTACAGCAACCCTGAGACACAAATATTATCCCCATCATCTGTATTTTTGAGGAAATGAAGGTATAAAAGATCAAAGCTATTTGCCTAAGGTCACAAGGCCTTTTAACGTAAAATATAGTGAATTCACTGAGAAGTTTTAGGGAGGAATCACTTAATTTTTGAAGAATTAAAAACTATAGGCCTTTTGTAACGTCAATATAGCAATGATAATGCTAGAAGACTACATACTGTTTAAAAATGCATTATAAAACCAGAACTCTTTGGATAACAGGATTAAGCAAAATATCAACAGTAACAGAATCTCTTGACCCATTAATAGCTGTAATGTGAAGAAACATTAAGTTATTCAGCAAAGAATTTCTGAAAAACAATATCCTGAGCATGGATGATTTTAAAAGATACTAAATACGAAATCCTGGAAATATAATTAATTGGTGAATGTGACATATTAATATATCTTTTTATACACCAATAAATTTACTTTAAATGTTCTAAGGTGAATTTTAGATATCCCTAAGAAAATAATATGACTACAACAAAATCAGTGCCTACCCCCAAAACCAATGTGTAGCATACTTACCTACGATTGCTATAATATGTAAATCCTACAAAAGGTAATTGATTGCCAACAAAAGCTTTAGGTATAGGGAATGTTTCTTCATCTCCTTTATCTTCTTCCAAGTCATCAAAGTTACTTGTGTCTATGTCACTACTTAAATCAGGTACAACTGGTGCTACAGCTAAAAACAGAAACAAAATTAGTTAATTTCAAGTTTAATATCAAGTGAAGCAATGATTTTGCACTAACTACTAACGATTTCCTACATATAAATAACTTGTGAACCACAAATTCTAAATGGGCTGAATTCTATTACAATAAGCTTTACTAGGATTATTAATCAGCAGCTACAGATCACTGATTATATAATTCTGTAAACCAATTATTTTCAAAAATAATTATGATAATTATCATATATACCTCAAGTTTGAGTATTACAAGTCAAGTATTATTAAGGTTTGTTTTAAAATACACTGTAGTATAAGATGTGCAAAAGCAATTAGGACTACAGAAAAGACTTGTTCAGAAACTACAGGGCAAAACAAATTGCACTTAAAGTTGGTTAGCTTCATATACAGTATTTCACTTGCTAATCTGCTCTATAGCAAACTAGAAATCAGTTACCTCTCTTAGCAGTCTTGGGTATAGTTAATATTCGTTATTGAAATATTTTTACTTATCTAGAATCTAGATAATCAGTATTCCCCGCCCCACTGGCTCAATAGCTCTATAAGAGCAAAGTTTTGGGTTTTTTTTCCAATTAATGTTGATTTACAATACTGTGTTTCAGGTGTAAAGCTAAGTGATTCACTTATATATGTGTATATGTGTGTGTGTGTGTGTGTGCGCGCGCACGCGTGTATGTATATTTTTGTTTTTTTCCCAGATTCTTTTCCATTATTGGTTATTATTATGATATACTGAATAGGAGCAAAATATTTTGAATTATGTTTTCAGACTACCAATAGTTACCTTCCTTGAATTAAGTAATTAGGGGACAACTCAGGTAAGTCTTATAAAATGGCTGTTGGGAAAAGAGAGCAGGGATACAAAACCTCAACAAAGAATCTTCTTCAGGAGTTCTAAACTTGATGGGAAACAAGACCCATATACACTTAAAATAAAACTGTATGTGACAATGCAAATCTTCATGACATAGAAAATAGCATATGAAACTAGACTGTCTTCTTTTGGAGCTTAACTACACTACAGAAAGTACATACAAAAATAAATTTTTGGAAAAACATTTTCTAGTCTAAAGATTTCAGGAGTATAATAAAACATCACTGAAATATTATCATCAAAACATTCAATAATTATTTTACATACAGTCATTTCATGTTCCCTAAGAGAAAAAGATGAAGAAGAGCAAACGGAAGTAACTGACATTACAATCTTAATTTCACACATAATTTGAATTATTGCTCTACTAAATCATCTGGGTATTCCAGGCAAGAGGTAACTATTGTTGTGCATCTCAGATACAGTGACCTATTAGATAAATCTGGGAATGAAACAACACATTTAATCAAAAGAAGCTGCAGTTCTAACAGTAAACAGGAAAAGAGCTTTTCCACCATTTTCTTTCCTTAATGGCCAAGAAAACTGCCCAACTAGACGATTCTAGCTTCCTGACATTAACTGCCTAATTTGTGGAAAGACGGGAAAAAAGGATTGTCATTCCTTATGTAGTACATCCTCTGAGCACAAATTTAACCTTAAAACAGTAGTTCTCAATCAGGGGCAAGTCTAGGCCCTCAGGGATATTCAGCAATGTCTGAAGTTCTCAAATGAGGACAATTTTGGCCCCTCAGAGATATTCAGCAACGTCTGAATGTCAGAAATATCTGGGTGCATAATTTTTGTTGTCACAACTGGGGGAGAGATGTTGCTGATATCTGGTGGGTAGAAACCACATACTTTCCAGCATTTGTTATCTGTAGACTTTTTTTGATGATGGCCATTCTGACTAGTGTGAGGTGAAGACATTGTATATTGATAAAAGGGTCAACTGATGAAGAAGATACAACAATGATAAACATATGTGCATACAACAACAGTTCCAAAGATACACATATAAACGACATAAAGGAAACAGTTTTAAGAGTGTCTTCAATAACCCATTTTTAATAGTGAACAAAAAATCCAAACAGAAGATGAATAAGAAAATGGAGAACTTGAATAACACTGTAAACCAAATAGATACAACAGAAAAATAAAGCACACCCCAACACCAATAGCAGAATACACATTTTTCTCAAGTGCACATGGGACTTCTCCAGGACAGACTGTATGTTAGTTCAAAATACAATAAATTTAAAGAGGCTGAAATTATACGAAGCATTTTCTCCAACCACAATAGAATGAAACAAGAAGTCAATAATAGAAGGAAAATTAGAAGGTTAACAAATATGTGGAAATTAAACAGTATTCTATTAAACCAGGAGTTGAAGAAATGAAAAAGAAAGAAAGAAAGAAAATGCTTTGAGATAAATGAAAATGAAAACAATATACCAAAACTTATGGGATTCAGTGAAAGCAATACTTAGGGAAGCACTTTATTTATAAATGCCTATGTTATATAAAAAAAGGATCTCAAATCAACAACCCAGACTTACACTCTAAGAAACTAGAAAAAGAGCAAATCAAGCCCAAAGCTAGAGGAAGGAAAGAAAAAATACAGATCAAAATGCAAGTAAATAAAATATGTAACAGAAAATGAACCATGAAAATTAACAAATAATTGGTTCTTTAAAAAGATCAATCAAATTGGCAAATCTTTTACTTCAATAAGAAAAAAGGAGAAGACACATGAACAACTAAAATCAGAAATTAAAGTGGGGACATAAATATCAAGCTTCTACAAATAAAAGGGATAAAATTTTAAAACTATGAACAATTGTACACCAACATATTAGATAACCGAGATGAAATGACAAATTCCAGAAACACAAACTATCAAAACTTACTTGTAAAAGAAATTTGAAAAGACCTATAGTAAGAGATTTAATCGATAACAAAAGAATGTCTCAACAAAAGCCCAAGACAAGATGGTTTCACAACTGAATTCCATCAAACACATAAAGAAGACTTAATCCCAATCCTCACAATTTCCTAAAGACAGAAGAGGATAAAACATTTCCTAATTCATCCCATGAAGCCAGAATTACTCTGACACCAAAGCCAACCAAGACACCACAAGAAAAAAACACAAACCAATATCCCCTGTTGCAAAAATCTTTAACAAAATACTAACAAATTGAATGTAGCCGCATATTAAGAGGGTTATAAGCTATGATCAAGTGGGATATATTCCAGGGTGGCTCACCACATGAAAGTTAATCAGTGTAATACATCACATTAATAGCATGAAGAAAAAAACCCACATGATTATTTCAAATAACACAGAAATGTCATTTTACAAAATCCAACACACTTTCATGATAAAAATATTCAGTCAACAAGGCATAGAAGGGAACTTCCTCAATATAATAAAGGGCACTATTGAAAAACCCACAGCCCACATCACACGCAACAGGGAAAGATTGAAAGCTTTTCCCCAACAATCAGGAACAAGACAAAGAAGGATGCTCAATTACGCTACTGCTATTCAACAACATGTTGAAAGTTCTAGTCAGAGCAAACAGGCAAGAAAAGAAAAGAAAAGGCAGCCTAACTGGAAACACATTCAGTAATTGCTCTAAAAATTCCACTATCTTTTTTTTAGGAATGGAAAAACCCATTCTAAAGTTCATATGGAATCTCAACGGATCCCCAGTACAGGCATACCTTACAAATATTGTGAGTTCCACTTCACATCAGAGCAATAAAGCAAACAGTGCAATAAAGTGAGTCATATAACTTTTCTTTGGCTCCCCAGTGTGTACAGAAGTTATGTTAACACTATAATATAGTCTGTTATGTGTGCAACAGCATTACGTTTTAAAAACTGTTAAAATTAAAAACCTAATTTAAAATTAAGGCCTTAATGAAAAAATATTTCACTGCTAAAAAATGCTGACCACACAGTGTTGCCACAGATCTTCAATTTGTAAAAAACTGCAGCTATCTGTGAAGCCAATAAAGCTAGGTATGCCCGTAATCAAAACAATCTTGAAAAAGAAGAACAAAGTTGGAAGATTCAGACTTTCTGATTTCAAAAGCTACTACAAAGCTACCACAATCCAAATTGTGTAGTACTGGCATAAAGACAGGTATATAGATCAATGGAGTATAATAGAGAGTTCAGAGATTAAACCCTCACATTATATGTTCAAATGCTTTTTGATAAGGGTGCCAACACTATTCAAGGAAAAAAGGACAGTCATTTCAACAAATGGTGCTGGGAAAACTGGATATCTATATGCAAAAGAATGAAGTTGGAGTCTTATCTTACACTATATACAAAAATTAACTCAAAAGAATGGAAAGCAATTACTCTGACAGATACTTGCATAACAATGACCAGAGAAACATTACTCACCATAGCTAAAAGGACAAGCATTCTGAAGTATCAGTCAATAGAAGAACGGATTTTTTTAAAAAGTGGTATAAACACACAATGGAATGCTATTCAGCCTTAAAATGGAATGAAATTCTGATGCAAGCTATAATATGGATGAATCCTGAAGACAAGCTAGTGAAATGTCAATCTCAAAAAGATAAAGAATGTATGAATTCACTTGTTTGAAGCACCAAGAACAGTCAAATTCATAAATCACAACAGTGGCCACTGGGGGTTGGGATAAGGGGAGAATGGAGATTTAAGCTTTAATGTGTTACAGAGACTTAGTTTGGAGTGATAGAAAAGTTCTGAAAATGGACGGTGATGTGGTTACACAGCAATCTGAAGGTGCTTAATGCTACTGAACGGTGTACTTAAAAATGGTTACAATGGTAAATTTTAAGATATTTATCCTTTATGACAATAAAAAAGAGATAATCTTTCTTAAAGTTTATTTTTTTTAACAAGAACCCAATATAATGCTGAGGCAGTCTAAACTTCTAAGACCCTAAAACTTGCTAGCTCCTAAATTTTTTATCCACAAAGCCTACATTGATTATCTTTTTCATGAAAATATAAAATCCTAAGAGAGGACACCAGACCTGATGGAAAAACAGAACCTAAAGTAGCACATATGTGCATACAATTAATTGTTTGCTTTTAACTAAAATGAAAACTCATCACATGTTTTGACAGTTACCACAGTTAACCATAAGTGTCTCCCATCAACTAAAAGGTAGATTAAGTAATGGCAATATCTTATCTGAAATGAGATCATGAATGGCAAAGTTTTTCAAGTAACCACATGTTATATGTAAGATAGCATTATTAATAATGTTATTATATGTAATAAATGTTATAATTTTGTTTTCCCTAAAATTTAACTGCCAACAAGTACCAATCCCCTGCATTTCTCATCTATATAATACTAAATAGTAGAAATCTTTAAATGGTACATGGTATTTCACAAGATCAAAGATGCTGGAGTCAAATAGACTGAGACTTGAGTCCTGATGTTGTCATCTGCTAGTAGTGTGACCTGCTAGCAAGCTAGCAGGTAGAAAGCTATTTAGGTCTTCTCATTTCTTCTTGTCTTGAATCTGTCATTTCTTCAATTCTATCCCAAATGAGTGGAAAAAGTAATTTTACAGTCTTAATATTTAGTGCCTCTAAATTAAGAGTAAGTAAGATCAGGAAGCTTGTGGAAATTCTGCCAAAAAATCAAGCTGTTTTGTATTTGTACCCTGCTCCCACACGACCAAGGAACAGATGGTGAAGACTGCTGTTATAACTTGCAGACATGTAAGTGGTAAAACTACCAAAAGAACTATTATTTGCAAAACAGCAAGAAATCTTGCCAAAGAAAATTAGAGAGGCAAAAGAAAATTAAAAAAAAACTATAACTGTTATATAATTTTTAAAATCTTGGCAGGTCAGAGAGGTCAGTTCAGAATAGAAGTATTCTTGGTATTTTAGGGGTGGGAAGTAAAGAAGGGGTAGGAAGAAAGAAAGGGAAGAATAGAACAGTAAGTTCTACAGACTTCAATTTTTGTTTCTTTTTTTTACAGTAAGCACAAAATAGAAGCTATTAGGATTAGGGAAAGCTCTCAAAACGCTGAAGTACATTAAATCTAAGTAGACTGTAGCAAAACCATAGGTAAAAAAAGATACAGAAATGCTAACAATACTACTGATAATACTACCTATTTATAGAAATTCTTTAAACATGCAGTTCATTTGATTTAAATCAAAGACACAATTCATCTTACTTGCTTTTTCCATAAACAGTTATAGTAAGGAAGTATAATATAAAAAATGCCACTGATGTGTATGCCTCAATTCCACTAGACTATGAGCTGTTTTCCTAGTGTCTGCAATAGAGCTGTGCTCAGGATACAACAGGTGGTCAATGCTTGCTGACTAGACTGCCTCCTCTCCTAATTAATACCAACTTTCAATACACAAAAGGAATTATGTCTTCCCTACTTTTAACAGTGAATTATTGTATGGTTACTCTGGAGTTATTTATGCATAGCTTCACTTTGAAAAAGAACAGAAAGATAGTACTTGTTAGTTTCTGCAGTTCTCTTTTTAAATTTTCTCTGCTTTACAATTGTAAACGTATGTTTCCAGCCTTCTGAAACTTTACTGAGAGCATAATTTGAATAAAAAACAGAATTTTGCAAGGCAGCCACTTATCATCTCACTCTACTCATCTCTGTCTTGCAAGCTTCTCTTGCAACAGGAAAACAATAATCATTTATTATGTTTATTAAAAATGTTTATTATCAATAAGCATTTACTTAGGAGGCGGAAGTTCCTTATTTCCCAGTGTATAACTAACTGTTAACAGAGTCTCTCAAAGTGACGCAGCTCCTGCAGCTTCTCCAGACAGCAATGTCAGTATCTGCAGTGGTGTCATTTCTTAATTTCCAGAAAACTATTTCCCCTTTTCCCCTCTGTAGTCAGTTTTACAGCTTAGTACCATATATGTACCGTACCTGAAGGCAATATGATAACTAGGATATTTCACTAATATTGGCAAACCTGCATGATCTATTTCTTCAAAATTAAAAAGAATCATCTCTTGCAATCTCAACTAGATAGGCAGATCTTAAGAGGAATACCTAATTTGTAACTGTTTCTAAAACAGCTGAGTTCATTTCATAATTACTGTTCATTGCTGATGCTGCAGCAGGAAGTTAAGGGCTAACATACACTATTCTTTTTCTGCTAAGTGAAAAAGGGAACAATTCCTGAGAGTTCAGCAAGGGAAAGGTGAATTCTTGGCCTCCCAAATCCACAAAGATCATGGGAACCTTTGGTGCCATTATGATTTCAATTCAGCTACGTTAAACAAGGTTTTCTGTGAACTGTCATAATCTCCACTGTTTTTAAAACAGGGAAATAGTCTAAATGGACTGAAAATTAACTTCCTGCATACTACCAATTTTTATTTATTTTTATTGCAAGCTGCAAGTCTGATGGAACCAAACATACCATAATTTCTTATATGCTAACACAAATTAAATTCTGACAGAACCTCCTTATACTTTAGGTTTTAGCAAAAACAAGAGAATAAACTTTTTTTTTTTTTCACGAGAAATATTACCTCTTAATTACTGGACTTCCTCTATAATGAGATACTGAAGTCTATACCAAGCAATTCAACAAAGATCAAGTATCGCATTATGACTACTGAGCCCAACTCCATTACATGTACATAACATTTCATCTTGGCATAGAGAAGGAGCAGTATATTTTCCCCAATATTATCAAACAGTCTCTCTTTAACTAGGTTAGGACAACACTTACATAGCTTTGGATTTTCATCAGATATACACTTATTTTAGGAAGGCAGTTCCAAGAGACTATTTACCACAACTGCTTTCAAATATTCACTGTAGCGTGCAAGAAGAAACAACTTACTGTCTCGAAGTGTTTCCCAAGCCCACTGATCATTTTTGAAGAAGAGATGTCGTTTGATTTCTTCTACACCATTTCGCCCTAATCTCACCTCTCTGAATAGAGAGAAAAGAAGAAAAATCATCAATCATTTAAGATTTTATTACTATTATCTATTCATATTTATTTTGGGCATAATGCTGTTTGTGCGAGATGATAAATACAATTCTATGTCTCCCTGAAATTATGTTGACTATCAGGATAATTTTGAGCACACACAAAAAATAAGTTGAAGACTGAGAATATTAAAGACTTTTTTCCAAAGAAAAACACACACACACCAAAAAACCCCACAGATTTATTGATCCTCCATGGTTCTTCTACTGACAACAAATAACCAGATGAATCACTTTGCTTGCTTCATTAGCCTAATGAATTTTCCTGATAGGTTTTTTAATAGTGGTAAATATATTTTTTTGCAACTAACAACTTTCACACCAGCAGCTTACAAAAACTCCAAAAGATATTTTAAATATAAAATTTCTATTTTATCCTCTAGTAAATATTTCTGACCAAACACCAATGACAACTCATTCTTGACTCTCCTACAAAATTGAGAGCTTTATAGACTATGCCAAAGCCTTTGACTGGGTGGATCACAATAAACTGTGGAAAATTCTGAAAGAGATGGGAATAGCAGACCACCTGACCTGCCTCTTGAGTAACCATATGCAGGTCAGGAAGTAACAGTTAGAACTGGACATGGAACAACAGACTGGTTCCAAATAGGAAAAGGAGTACGTCAAGGCTGTATATTGTCACCCTGCTTATTTAACTTATATGCAGAGTACATCATGAGAAACGCTGGGCTGGGGGAAGCACAAGCTGGAATCAAGATTGCCGGGAGAAATATCAATAACCTCATATATGCAGACGACACCACCCTTATGGCAGAAAGTAAAGAAGAACTAAAGAGCCTCTTGATGAAAGTGAAAGAGGAGAGTGAAAAAGTTACCTCAAAACTCAACATTCAGAAAACTAAGATCATGGCATCTGGTCCCATCACTTCATGGAAAATAGATGGGGAAACAGTGGAAACAGTGGCTGACTTTATTTTTGGGGGCTCCAAAATCACTGCAGATGGTGACTGCAGCCATGAAATTAAAAGACGCTTACTCCTTGTAAGGAAAGTTATGACCAACCTAGATAGCATATTCAAAAGCAGAGACATTACTTTGTCAACAAAAGTCCATCTAGTCAAGGCTATGGTTTTTCCAGTGGTATGTATGGATGTGAGAGTTGAACTATAAAGAAAGCTGAGTGCCGAAGAATTGATGCTTTTGAACTGTGGTGTTGGAGAAGACTCTTGAGAGTCCCTTGGACTGCAAGGAGATCCAACCAGTCCATCCTAAAGGAGATCAGTCCTGGGTGTTCATTGGAAGGACTGATGTTGAAGTTGAAACTCCAATACTTTGGCCACCTGATGCGAAGAGCTGACTCATTTGAAAAGACCCTGATGCTGGGAAAGATTGAGGGCAGGAGGAGAAGGGGATGACCGAAGATGAGATGGTTGGATGGCATCACCGACTCAATGGACATGGGTTTGGGTGGACTCTGGGAGTTGGTGATGGACAGGGAGGCCTGGCGTGCTGCAGTTCATGGGGTTGCAGAGTCAGACACGACTCAGCGACTGAACTGAATGGGACAAGCTACTGATCCTTGGCCTCTTCGGTAGGCACAGAAAAAAAACATTTTAAAATGTGCCTTTAGTTGAACTGGAAAGAGGAACTCAGCACCATGTGCTTTAGTAGAGCACTTGTAAACAACAAAAATCCCAAACTTTTTCATGAGTTGAAAGACAAACTGCTTTAGATATAATGAGACACTTTTAATAACTTTCACTGACTCTCTCAGACTGGATTAGGGAACCTCTCCATGGTTCTTTGGCACATGATACTTGAGAGTACTTATCTCTGTACAGTAAGTATCTCATCTGCTTGTCTGCTTCCCACAAAGGGCTAGGACATAGTGGAGAAGAGGCTGTGCACCTTGTTCAATTCTATACCCCAGCATGGTTTTTATATTAGACTACATTTATATAGTGCTTATATTAAAACATAGAAATTTCAAAAACTATCAATTCAGGTTCTAAAGGACATACTGAAGGAGGATAAATTAACTTTAATTAAAGTGAATCCGAAATTGAAACATATTTAAAGGTACAAAGCCCCTCTAGTACTTACATTAACCATATACAACCTTAAACCTTAAATGTAATCTTAGTAAGTCATCTGGTTCATATTTAAATTTTAGAAGTAAAAGACAAGGAGATATATATATATGTAATATGCCATTTCTGTTTCTAACACATTTACGTGCATTTACATTTGTAAAAAATGCTTGTTGGAACTAGAAGACCATGTTAATGAAGGAAGGAGGTAGGAAATACTAATACTATTTTTTGTATAGCTCTGCACTATCTCCTTAATTTCAAAAAGTATATGCCAGATACAATTAAATCTTTTCCCCAGCTTTACTGAGGTATAACTGGCAAATAAAATTTTAAGGTATTTAGCTTACCATGTGACAATTTTCTATTATTCAAATATATACACTGAAAGGATTCCCCCAACAAGCTAATCAATCACTTCACATATTTACTTTTCCTGTTTCAGCTGGTCGCAAGAACATTTAAGTTCTAGCCCCTCAACAAATTTCAACTACACAATACAGTATTAAATGGCATCAACTGGAAGACGCATCATCATTTTTCTATCACTAGGGAAAAAAAATGCCCTCAATTAAATTAGTACATGCCATTGATCTTAAGATGCACTCTAATTTTTGAGATTTTAACATGTCTCTAAAAAAAAAATAAAACCCTCAGAGAATTCCTTTTCACTGCCTGGGTTCAATCCCTGGTTGGGGAACTAAGAGTCCACAAGCTGTGCAGCACGGCCAAAAGAACAACAACAACAAAACCAGACTCAATAAAATATACTATCATCTTTATATTTAAGTTAAAATTTTAACAATGAAAAAAATTACAATCTGATCTAGTCATCAGAAAAGAATCTTTTACTATCCCAATTTCTTAGGTAAGGTAATTGAGATCCAGAAAAATCAGAAAATTATAGCAGGTTTCACTGTCATGAATGACTTGAAGAATGGTAACATTTTTATTTCAATAGTATAAAATAAAGGAGCTCAGAAATAGACCTTAAAAACTGAGCAGCAAAATCAAAGTTTCCTTGAATAGTGTTCCATGTTAAAATTATTTACCTGTCAGTAAGGAAGGCACAAATTAGATTTTTTGCTTCTTTTGATATGTCATTATCATCAGGGAAGGTAAGAGAATTTTTATGGTTCATAATCTTACTGTAAGTTCCAACCAGAGAATCTGCATAAAATGGTGTATCACCTGACAAATTGACAGGGAAAACAAAAACAAATTAAGATACATTTAGAGAAATAAGCTTCCAAGGAAAAGTCAATGTTACTGCTTAATGATAATTAACTATGCATAAACTAAAAACATACACCAAAAGAAGTAACACATCAAGTTTGTCAAAACACACAAAGTATGTGTGTTTGGATCACAGCTTGGATCAATCTGTTTTCTACTAACAAAATCAACATTGCTAACTTAATGTAATATTTTATCAGAAGAAGCCAAGTCTAAGTATGGAGATGAACAAGTGTTAGAGGTACATAAAATTCTCCTTTACTCACCTACAAGCATTTCATATAAAAATACCCCAACTGACCACCAGTCACATTCTCGTCCATAATAACCATCGCCACCTTGAGATTTTAATACTTCAGGGGAAATATAATCAGGTGTTCCAACTGCTGTATCACATCGTACCATGCCTTCCTAAATAGAGGTCAAATTTTCAATTAGGATATAAATGTAAAGTGTCAATTATTCAACACAAGTTTTTTCTTAATATAACCTGTAGAACTCTAAGTCTTTATAAAAAGGTCATATTAAAACCTAAAGCAAACTTGACAAAAAGTAATAAATAGCTTAATCCTATATACATATTATGTACATAATATATTCATGTGTGTATATGTTTACAGATACTTTTACTTTGTAATAACTTTCACTAGAAAGACATAGTAAATTTATTTATTTATTATTTTCCACTTATTATTCTTTTATTATTAGACCATTTATTATTCCCCCAGTTGAAACAGTAAGATGATCTCAACTGCAGAGAACAAGTATATAAGTCAAGGCAAATATGTTGAGAAACTGACAACAAATCTCTTGATAACATTAATACATAAAAGGTGATTTAATTGTTTTTTACTAAAATAGTCCTTCAATTTAACTATACTTGAAATAGAGAAAAAAACATGTAAAAAGTGACCGTACACATATAAAATAGGAAGTCACATGCATGGAGAAGGGGTGTAACAGTGTTAAGCCCACTGATCTCTGTTTACTACACATTTTAAACTTCTCTCCAAAATAAAAACAAAACTATATATACCTGTTACTTACTGTAGCTGGTATTAATGCAAGAGAATTATCAATGTTTACACAAAAGTTCTCACATAGGGCTTTCCTCCTAACTAGTTAAGTTTCCTTTGGAAATAAATACAACTTTCTGGTTATTCTTCTATGATAAGTTTCAAACAATATAAACTGTTTCAACTGAAAATAAAGCAGCATACTTGCTACTTCAGCCATGTACATGTTATTATATAAACAGTGAGCATGGATATCTTTTATGACTGACTCCCAAAATAAGTAGTAAGATCTTTTCATGTTTAATAGAAGGCTAAGTAAAACACTAAAAAATACATGTATTACTGAAATCCAGTTTTTATGAAGGTCGCATTTTAACATTGGCATTAGTATTTAGTGCCATTTAAACTAAGCCCATTTCTAGTTAAAATAGTGGACATTACAGAGTTATTTTAAAAAATTCAGTCAATCTGGCAATCCACACTTCCCCTAAATAGAGAGGGGAAAAAATAAAGTACTCACAAGTTACTAACACAACAGTGAAACCATGGCATTTTAGTCCAACAAATAAGACAGGGCACATCAATTCTGTACATGTCCAGATATGGTTAGTAATTCTTAAATTCTTAAAACATTTTGTAAAAAGTATCGATCTTGAATTAGCAAAACTAAATTAAAATCTAATTATTTAACCTTATTCATCTTCATACAAGTACCAAAATCTGCTAACTTCAAATGTCCAGATTTATCCAGCAGCATGTTATCAGGCTTCACATCTCTGAGGAGGGAAAAAAAATAGAGTATCTCTGAAACAGGTCATAAATTGATAAAAATTATATGAGGCAATGATTTTAGGTCCGATATCCTCACTCAGTTTAGGTAAGACCACCTTTAAACTATATGCACTCTCTCTCCACATCTATAAACTGAACTTCATCAGGGAGACTCTCTCATGTGTTATGTCTCAGAAGAAGACATATAATATTCCCTTTGAAGCAGAGTTTGATTCTTCCAAGAGGAAAATCAAGTCATTTGAGAGAGAATAACCATAAAAAATGTAACATTCAAACATAAAAAGTAACTAAAACACACAAGATAGATAAATACATAAATAACCCTAGAAGAGGGTCTTAAGTCACTTCCATTTTTGTATCCCTGGCATTGAGCACAGCAATTGCACAGAGAATTCAACTGATGTTTGTAGAACAAATGAAACTACCCTTCTAACAAATAAGTATGATCTATTCACTAATCAAAAGCAAATTAATTTGAATGTAAAAATTTAAAGCATTTAATACCCTGGAAGATACCTTAAAAAACAGCTTATACATTTTACTTTTCAGGACACTATATAAAAGCTTTATAATTAAGAAATATTAAAGAGTACATTTATATCAACACTAAACTGAAATGTCAGAACTACAAATTTTAAAGTTTTAAATCCTGAAATACCACTTATGTCATATGGAAGAATAGGTGGACTCAGAGTGGGACGTGTTAACCAAATAAAGTACTTATTTTTAGCTTCTCTCTTCGACAAATGAGAAATTTTAAACATTTTTATCTTTACCTATGGATAAAACCCATGGAATGGATTGCATCCAATGCAAGAACTACTTCTGCAGTATAGAATCGGGCCCATTTTTCAGGCACGTCATAGTTGCTCATTAAATTTACAAGATCTCCACCAGGCATGTATTCCATTACCATGTAGAGATAACGATCATCTTGGAATGCATAAAACAGCTACACAAATACAGAAGAACAAAGAAATTTATTAAGATTAAACAAAACTGTTTCATTTAAGAATTGCCAAAAACACTAGTATAATTAAAATAATCAAATGCAGTAGTTGTAAGCACTGTTTTTAAAAAGGAAATAAATACAAACATAAATAGCACAAAGAACTTTGCATATGTCAAGGAATTATTAACTGGTTATTTCTGAGGAGCTGGAGACTTTTTTCTCTACATTTTCTATACTAATTGAATTTCTTATACTGAGAATTTTAAAAAATTATAAGTTTCAATATAGGATATACAATTCTTCTAAGCAAAGATATACTGTAGTTCTAATTTAAATTGTGCATAGTGGGGTTTAATGTTAAATTTATATTGATATCACAATTTTCCAGTAGTCTTAATAAATTAGGCTTTAGTTTTAATTGTCTCTGACTAGCTGTGTGACAAGGCAATTACATAGCCTCTCAAATTACCTGTGACTTCTGTACTGGGACTATACCATATGTGACTTTTAAACTTGCTGCACAGTCTGCATCTAGATGCCTGGTAGTTGGCAAGTATTTAATGAATGTTCAATGAACAAAAGCACAAATTTAATCTATAAATTGAGGATGTAGCTAATGGGGACTAACTGCCTTTCTGGGTTGTTAAAAAGAGATTAGCAAATACTGAAAGCACTTACTACAACAGGTGCTCAGTAAACAACAGCAGTCAGTAGGAGGAGCAGCCAACAGAGAAGCAGGGAGAGGGCAACAGAGTCAAAGCAGGAAGGGGAAGGTCCATCAATATGAAATTGGCAACAATATCAGGCATAAATATATTATATGACCAGGGTTAAAGTTAAAAGGAGAGCAAATTTACAAAAGAACTTTTTTTTTTTTCCTTTTTTGGCCATGACGTACAGCTTGTGGGATTTTAGTCCCCTGATATAGGGATTGAACTGGGGCCCAGGGCATTGAAAACCCCAAAATCCAAACCACTGGACCACCAGGGAATTCTCTACAAAAGGACATTTTAAGTAAACATGATAAGATTAGAATAGAACTAAAATAAATGAAATAAGCCCTAGAGAAAAATTATAAATTATAACTAATTTACCTAGGCAGTTATATCTTTAAATTCTTTTTGTATTTCATTTTTTTCAACAGCGTTTAACGATTTTAGCTATGGATTTAGTAACTTTAGTATTTTAGTTATAGATTTAGTAACTTATGGGCTTCCCTGGTAGCTCAGCTGGTAAAGAATTTGCCTGCAATGCAGAAGACCCTGGTTTGATCCCCTGGAGAAGGAAATGGCTACCCACTCCAGTATTCTGGCCTGGAGAGTTCTATGGACAGAGGAGCCTGGCGGGCTACAGTACATGGGGTTGCAAAGAGTCGGACATGACTGAGCGATTTTCACTTTCACTTAGTAACTTTAATTACAAAATATATATTTAGAGGGAAGGATAAGAAACTAAGTGGTGTCTCATGGCTATCCCAGGTTAACATGTACAGTGAATCACTCGGACACCATAATTAAAGAAACATTGCTGATCTGGTGGCAGTTTCCCTATTTACAGACAATGTATCAAGAAAAACAAAGCTTCAAACTCACAAGTTGTAAATTTAACCTTAAATATTTATGTCATGTTTTTAACTTTTTACACAACATTGAACATTCCTCATATCAGTGGTTCCCAACCAGAAAGGGAAACTGTTGGTGTCCCACAGCCCCCAGCAACCCACTCTCCCCAACACAGCACAATGTCTGAACACAATTTTAGTTGCTAATAGCTGGTGTGTGGAGTGCAGACGGCTGCTACTGGGAGGACCTGGGCAGAAGTCAGGGATCCTGTTACAAATCCTATAAGGCACAGGATAGCCCCCAGCAGCAAAACATGACATAGCTGAAAGGAAAAGGCAAGTTACTCGCACAGTCGTGTCTGACTTTGCGATCCTGTGGACTGTAGCCCGCCAAGTCCTCTGTCCATGGAATTCTCCAAGCAAGAGTACTGGAGTGGGTTGCCATTCCCTTCTCCAGGGGATCTTCCCGACCCAGGGCTCGAACCTGGGTCTCCTACATTGCAGGAAGATTCTTTACCAACTGAGCTACTAGGGAAGCCCTCACGTGGCTGAAAATGTCAACAATACTGAGACTGAAAGACCCTACTCTATATAGCTGATACAAACAAGAACAGACACTTCAAGTATAAAAAGCCTTATTATGCAAATCTTAAACATATTTCATATTCTTTTTATACCAATTACTATTATGCTTAGGACAGTTTTTATTAGTATAAATAAAGTATAAATAGTATAAATAAAGTATAGTATAAATAAAGAAGCTACAGAATTCATGCTAGGAATTCAGAAATGATCTAGCTTAGTAGTTTTACTCCATTTTTTAAACCAGAAGATCTTATCCCCCTCACATGAAATCTTAATAAGAACCCCAATATATAAGACACATAAAACATGCAGCTGCTCTAATTGAAGCAGCAATAGAAAACCCAGAATTATAACCTACCCAAATAACTCCTTGCTCCCATGACTCCAAATGAGGTACCTATTCAGTTTAAAATAACCAATCTAAGCCAACTTTCACATTTTTGAGCAATGAAACTGAGGCTCAAAGATAGAAATAACCGGGCCACAACTTCAGGTAGGCCTGTGGCAATCAAGACCAGGACCTACAATTACTAACTTTCTGATGTATTTTTCCTTCCACTGAAAAACCTGAAGCCAATACAGTATTATTTGGAGGCCTAGCTTAACTTTTTTTCCTTCCTTTCTCCCATTTTCTAAATTCCATAAAATGAGAGACAAATATTTACTTCCTTCCTAGAGATGATTCAATAACATTAAATTTTATGATTTTAAAAATGACTTATTAGATACTTTTATAACTGCCAATAAATTCTCTCTTGCTGTTCACTAAAAACCAAAGTCAGCTTCTCAGATATGTTAAGTTACAAACCAGTACAACAACAATGAAACAACAGCAAAAGCATACCTGAACAACCCAAGGACTGTTAGCAAAAGCCATGATGTCCCTTTCTTCCCAGAAAAAAGCAGAATCAGATCTCTTAATCATTTCAAATTTGCTGAGGAGCTTCATAGCATACACCTTCCTGGTGGATTTATGCCTTACCTTTGAAATGGAAAATAATGAACCTTTCATTAACATTTAAAGATCAGTGTTTCCACGCACAATTTACTAAATAATCTAACATTACTGTGTGGCTGTTTTAACATCTCTTCTGAATTACCCCAGTAAGATCATGTTAAGGCTTTAAATACCATAAGTAATGTTAGGAAAAAAAAAACTTTATTCCCTGTATTATGGCATCCTTCCCCTTCTCCACTCTGCTACGGATGCTACTTCCTGTTTAAAAACTTATTATTATGCCACAGCATTTTAGATGGAGTAGTATCAGGAGTAAAGGCTTCTCTTTTGATGCTTGAAACTTCTCTATCCTTGAATGCGTGGGGAAAATATTTCACACTACTGCTGAAAGGGACTCTAGGCTTTCATATTGGTAGGCAAGAAAGTCTAGAGCAATTCAGAGCAAGACTTTTATAAAATCAATAGTTTTCCAAAACATCATATGTTAAACAAACAAGTGGATTTTTTAATTTTAAAAAGATTTTTAAATCTCATTAAAATAACCTACCAATTGAACTTCTCCAAATGCACCTCTACCAATCACCTTCACTACTTCATAATCTTCAGCTTTCATTCGTAAATCTCTAATTTTATTTATTGTGTCTTTATCTGTATGAAAAGAAAAAGTTTATAATTTTAAATCACTGAAACAGTATAACTAAAACTGCTTATTTAACATTCAAGTTCTTGAGAAACAACAAAAAACAAAGATGTGCATTAAAAGTTATTTGATACAGGTAAAATATGAAGTTGTAAAAGAAAGAAATGCTCAATGTGCTGAGAATTGTTTTCAACAAGTTCTGGAATGACTTCACTCTAGCTGTTAAATAATTACATTAAAATCTGACCAGAATGTTTTTTAAAAAAACAAACATTATACTACACGTATACTGAGGATAATTAGTTAATTAGTTCCTGGTATTTAAGTATATATCAACTTTGAACCAAGGGGCCACAGGTAGATATTTTAGATTAATTAAACAAATCTTTCTATCAAGTCAGTTTTGATAATCCTTTTAAAAAGATATAATTTAAAATATCAAAGGTAAAATAAACATGCTAAAGAATCACATATTTATTATATTTCTCTATTTGAATGAAGACTAACTTAAAACACACAGTGGGAATCTGCAATTATTTATATAAACCTGTCACACTACAAACTACAATAATTTAAAATCCCCACTGGGTAGATATTCTAATTCCTAATTTGGTCATAGATTAAAATAGGGCTATTTTAATCCACATGGGTCAACATTGGCATGAGATTACATGGAAAAGCTTCACATTTCAGAGTTGTACAAAATACAGGGCAGCTGTTAAACTTAAGTTCTAGTTACTAATAAAAGCTGCATATAATGTCTTTCTTTTGAAATGCATAATTTAAACTCGTGTTTATATACCTTATGGCCTATAAACACATGCAACAGAGAGTAAACTTTCACACAGGAATTATATAAGTACATTTAATTTTAGATCACCTATCTATTGCAAATGCATCAGGAAGATATAAACAATAATCAATTTACTGCAGAAACATTTGTGTTAACCATGCAGTCTCTATAGTAACCACTGTAGATATAGAAATGTAACTTTAAAAACATAATCTCTGCTTTTATGGATTTCAAATGAAACAGAAACAAACAAACAAATAATAATACCAAAAAATGCAAAAAAGGGAAATAAAGCACAAGCACAGAGTTTGTGGAATAACAAGGATGACACCTAACCTAAGCCTGCCTGAGCGGGAGATAGCAAGGAAAGGCTTTCTGGAGGTGTCAGAACCTGAAACAAGTCTTAAGAATAAAAAAAAAAAAAGAGTAGCAGTTAGGTAGCTGGGAAAAAGAAAAGAGAGACTAACAGGCAGATGGGCAAATACAAGCAAAGGCACAGCAGAACTGTTTGCATTGCTGGGGCATCAAATCTGTGGGAAGGACTTGAAAAGAGAGGCTGGAGATTACCAAACTCATTAATAAGGAGCTTGAACTTTACCTATAGGCCAACAGCTGTAAAATTATTATTTCATCAACAAAAAATATTTTTCACATTAAAGTTTAAAAGCAGTACAATATGAAAACAGATAAAAGTGCTCTGCTTCAAGAGGATCGTGATGGTGGATGGCAGAGGAATTGCTTTGTACACCTCTCTACAGCAGCCCTGAAGAGTCCTGTGGGGTCTGCTGGGAACTAGAACCACCACCTGAAAACCACCACTCTGTGCAGGAAGCCATGAAAAGAAAGAGGCATAGAAACAATATAGTCAAATTTACATTTCAGCTACTCCAGCGACTATGTAAAAGATAAACTCAATAAAGGCAAGGCTGGGGGGTGGAGAGGAGTAGAATTTTAAGAGTACTATAATACTCTAGATGAGAAATAAGGAAGTCATGAACCAGATAATGAGTTATATGATAGCCTATGGAGTTGAGAAAGATCCCTGGCTCTGGTTATACCAGGTTTAGAGCCATAAACAGGATATTAATTCTGTAGTTTTGGGCCCCAAAAACATGTCTGCTGCAAATTTATGTGGAAGTAGAGATTTCGCTGTTTCTTTTAATTTCTGACAGCACAAGTTACAAAGCTACTTGTGATTCAGACAATATTAGTTGTCAAATGACTTCATTACATTTCAGTTTTGCAAAGAAGTGCTGTTTTGCCTTGTAATTTTAAGTTAAAGCAAAAACTAATGTCCAAAGTCAGTGTTCAATGGTAATTCAATGACAGTTGGGAGTGGTTCTCTTCATCAAGAAAAATATTCATTTTGGTCAGTTCTTCCTGCTGCTGCTAAGTCGCTTCAGTCGTGTCCAACTCTGTGCGACCCCATAGACAGCAGCCCACCAGGCTCCCCCATCCCTGGGATTCTCCAGGCAAGAACACTGGAGTGGGTTGCCATTTCCTTCTCCAATGCATGAAAGTGAAAAGTGAAAGTGAAGTTGCTCAGTCGCATCCGACTCTAGCGACCCCATGGACTGCAGCCTACCAGGCTCCTCCGTCCGTGGATTTTCCAGGCAAGAGTACTGGAGTGGGGTGCCACTGCCTTCTCTGTCAGTTCTTACTACCATGTAAAATAGCACAGCCTGAGTGGCTTAAACAGACATTCATTTTCTCCTGGTTCTAGAGACTCAAAGGCCAAGATCAGGGGCCAGGGAGTTTGGTTTCTGGTGAGATTTCTTTCTGGCTTGCTGGCATCCAGCATCTCTCTGTGTGCTCACAGGACATCTTGTGTGCTGTGCAGGTGAGGACACTAACCCTGTCACCAATTCCATTTTATCAGAGTCCCACCTTTATGATCTCATTCAACCTGAACTGCCTCTTGTTTGGCCCTATCTCCAAATACAGTTCTACCAAGGGGCTAGGGATTCAGCAGTGGCATCCCACTCCAGTACTCTTGCCTGGAGGATCCCATGGATGGGGGAGCCTGGCGGGCTGCCGTCTATGGGGTCGCACAGAGTCAGACACGACTAAAGCGACTTAGCAGCAGCAGCAGGGATTCAACAGACAGATTTGGAGGGGCACAAATCCATAAACAATCACAATGAAATGTTACCACTGCTAAGACATTGATTTGCTGCATGCAAAGATAAATGGAAATATTCAGCTCCAATTACTGTCAAAAATGTACAGAATTGTTAATGCGTAAGTCCATGAGACTGAATGAGGTTTACCACTGATACTGTGGTTCAGTAACAGATGATAGATCCAAATACTTTCCAAAAAGTACTTGCTGATGTACAATACAAACTACAGGCTTTAAACGTCTTGTGTTTTCATAAGATCTGTTAGTTTAACTAAGCCATTTTCTGCACCATACATAATTTTAACTACCATCCCTTGTCACACATCTCAGCAGACCCCACTTCAAGTTGTACTTAGTGTTTCCTCAACTATCTTGCCTGTACTTGTTCTATGCAGACTATACACAGAGGTTAATTCTTTAGTCACTTCAAACTCAGCATTGATCGCTCAAATAAATAAGAGTCAAGGAAAATCACTCAAAATTATCTTGCTTTTAAATTGACTACTGCTGCTGCTCCCAACAGTCTTGATGCTTTGAGCAACTACTGTTCTTGCCAAGAAACTAATAGTCTTAAGGAAGTTATTCTCTCTATACATATTTGCTCTGCTGCTGCAAACACTCACAATCAGCAAGCAGCTTTCTCTGTGTGGCTAACAAATAAGCCACTTGTAAACTTACATAAGGTCGTAACATCATTTTCTTCCTTCATTTTGTAAAGAAAATTCTGCTGTGATGGGATATTCTCTTTTAAATTTTCTGAGCTTTTCTTCCTGTTACTTTCCTGGGAGTTGGGAACATTATGGTGAGTGCTGATTCGCTCCTGTCAATGCCCACTGCACCCTTTCAGCACAGCCACAGTGTCACTGAGTAGTAACACAACGCTTCACCCTCGAACTTGAAGAAATAATCCACACTTCACTGTGGTGCAAAATAAGAACATTTAAGTTCACTTTTCCTTTTCTGTTCTGACATGATGGGCATGCACTAACAATGGGGAAAAAATAAAATGCTGAGGTATGGTGATACACATGGAATGCTACTGAGTTCTAACTGCAGCACTGTGATTCAGTGTGCTGAGCAATGGTGTGAAGCAGTAAAGAGGCCGTGTATGATTTCCGTCACAACTACTCTACTTTCCAACTTGTGCTGTAGCAGAAAAGTAATCACAAACAATACAGAAAAGAATGAGCATAGCTATGTCACAATAAAACTCTACTTATGGACACTGAAATCCATGTAATTTTCATGTATCATGAAATACTACTAATCTTTTGATGTTCTATAAATTATTTTTAAAAATATAAAAACCATTCATAGCTCATAAGCCATCCAAAAACAGATGGTGCACCAGATTTGGCCTGCGGGCTGTAGCTTGCCAACCCTGGCTCCAATGGAAACCCAGCTCCCCAACTCCACCCCGCCACCAGCTCTACAGTGGTGCTCTTTACCCTCCACGTGCTCACCCTCCAGTGGCCCTGGACGCAGACGGACAGGTGAACCCCACTGCCATCTCTTCACACACACCCAGTTTTGCTTTTCATGTTTAAAAGGTTATATCTCCCACTACCTCTTACTGTCACTGTAATCTACTCACCCCCAGCTCATCACATCTCACTGCTAGATAATTCTGGTTTCTGGTTTACTAACCTTCTCTCCAGTATTTTCCTAATTCTTCAGGATTTTAATACACCCATAGATGATACTTCTAATAACCTGCCCTCTCAATACCTTTAACTTCTGTCTTCCAAAGATCTTGTCCTCCTCCACTTTATCTCAGCTGCTCATTTCCACATACTAGATCTTATCAATACCAGTAATTACAGTCCTCCCTTCATTTCACATCCTACACTCTCTAAGCACTCCCTCAACTTTCCTGCTCACTCCATCCAACAACTCAACCCCAACAATCCCCAGCTCACCAAGATCTCCCAACCCACTGACCCTATCTGGTTTTACTGTATCTCACTGCACTGAAAGGTTCTCTTTCTTATCTACCCAGCTTAAATTACACAATCAAGCATTATAATTACTCACTTGCATACAATTTTAACGCCCTGGCTCTTTTCTGCCTCATTATAGTTTGGCAAAACCATAATTTCAGCTAAATCTAACTCTATAGCTAACTCGATGTCAGCATCCATGTAGTTGAATATGTCTAGATAAATACATAAAATCATACTGACAGATCCCACTTTAACTCCATAATCGCAAACATAAAGCGTGCCCTTAATTCTGCTTGGCAATCATACATTTCTTTAGTATATTCACTATTCCACTCTATTAGAGACAATAATTCACATTTTCTTTTCTCTTTTCAAACCTCCCACTGCTTCTTGTTCATAGCTAATGCCTGTGTTGGCTACTACCCTGAAACAATGAAAAGAAAACTGTTATAGATTTACCATTAAATCGATATATTTATATTATATATTCATATTCAACCACCAGCATGTGCCCTCATATATTTAGTCTCTTCACTTTTACTGAGAAAACTGCTCTCTCACCAATCCCTCGACCAGTGATGTCATCCTCACTAGCTCGAGGACACTGCTCCAGCCATTCTCCCCTCTTTCTACTGTGTCACTACTTTCCCATTCCTAACAGGATCATATCATGCCATTTTCATTCCCATCTTAAACAAACAAACCTCCTGACGCCATTTCTCTCACTAGCTACTGCCCCATTACTCAACCCCACTATGGCAAAATTCCTCAAAATCTGTCTGTACTCCATGTCCAAATCCTTCTAATCTGCTCTAAAATCCTTTTGGGGTAGTCTTTGGTCACTACCTTTCTATCAAAATTGCTTGTCAGGGGGTTCCCTGGTGGTCTAGAAGCTAGGATTCAATGCTTACACTGCCAGGGCCCAGGTTCAATCCCTAGTTGGGGAACTGAGATCCCACAAGCGGTGCAGTATGGTCAAAATTTAAAACAACAACAACAAAAAAAGCCAGAACAAAACTGCAAGTCACAGGTGACCACTGTGTTGCTAAATTCCCAGTCTTCATCTTGATATATCAGTAGCTTCTGACAGTCTGATGACCCCAGTTATTCTTACTCGACTTCCAGGGTACTACATTCCTACAACAGTACTAAGGGTAATTTTTTTCCAACATCAAATCATTTCTTCTCAGCTGCTTTTGCTGGTTCCTCCTCTTCTACCAGATTTCTTAACACTAAATCTTCTCAAGGCTCAGTCTTTCATGATGCATTCTTCTCTGTTTACACTCACTGGTGGACTTTTAAAAAGCACTGACGTCAACAACTCCCAGGTTTTTTTCTCCAGTTCAGACCTCTCTCTCTGAAACTTAAGATTTATATATTCAATTGCTTATACAATATATCCACTTAGTTAAACAGACGTATTCTCACTTCAAACCTCTACCTAGGATTTCAATATGTCAGCTGATTGGTCGGTTTTGCTTGGGGCAAAAACCTAGGGGCATTCTTGACTCCTGTTTTATCTTACACTCCACATCCTATCTGGCTGACTCTGCTTTTGAAATATATCTGGAACCTGATAACTTCTCACCCTCTACACTGCTACCATGCTGGACCAAGTCACCATCATATCTTCTTTAGACTACTGCAATTGCCTCTAAACTGCAATCATTTCTTAACTGATTTCTGGTGTCTATCCCTGTCTCTCAATAGTCTGTTCTTAGGGGCAGTACTGTTACAACACAAGTCAGATCATGTCACTCCTCGGCTCAGAACTCTCTAATGTCTTGCCATCTTACCCAGAGCAAAAGTCAAAAATCTTACGATGGCCTACAAGACTCTACATGACCTACGCTCCCCATTTCCTTCATTCTCTGACATCATCCTACTATTTTCTCCCTTGCTTAACCCTCTCCAGCTGCAATGGCTTCCTTGCTGCTGTCCAAACATGCCAGGTATGTTTCTTATGGCCTTTGCATTGGCTGTTCCTCTGTATGCCATTTTCTATCCTTAAACATCCACATGGATAACCCTCTCAACTACTTCAACTCTTTTCTCAAATACCACCATTGAGTGAACCCTATCCCAGTAACTGTACTTAAAACTGAAGAATTCTTAGAACTCCCAAGCCCATTTTCCCCAAAGTAAACATTAATCTGTTTCTCATGAAATTTAATACAAGCAAAATGATAAAATTGCTAAGCCCTTATTACTTCCAAGACCAATAAGCAGGAATGTGTGACCACCAGATCCTTTTAACAATTTGTGATTGTCAACTGTGTTGAGCCAGGTGACACTGGCAGAAAGTTAAAATTCAGAGAAGTATGAATTCAGAGTGGAGAAGGAAATGGCAACCCACTCCAGTATTCTTGCCTAGAGAATCCTGTGGACAGAGAAGCCTGGTGGGCTGCTGTCCATAGGGTCACACAGAGTCGGACACGACTGAAGCGATTTAGCATGCATGCATGTATTGGAGAAGGAAATGGCAACCCACTTCAGTATTCTTGCCTGAAGAATCCCAGGGACAGGGGAGCCTGGTGGGCTGCCGTCTATGGGGTAGCACAGAGTTGGACACAACTGAAGCGACTTAGCAGCAGGAGCATGAATTCAGAGAAGCACGGGTAGCGAGGATGAAATGGGCAAACTGAGTCGCAAGAAACCACCATTAAGTTTTGATAGGCCACGAATTAGCTAATCTCTAAACACATCAAAAGATGAGTGCAGAAAGATTGAAAATTTATAGTTTCAGGGTTATGAAAAATTAAATATTTCAATCACATACAGACTCTTTAACTTTCTAGAAAGCAAACAGATGGTTTTTCTTTAGTCTTTTTTTTAAAAATCATACTTTATATACAATAAATGTTACTTCTAGGAATACATATATGTACAATAGAGTATTGCAAAACATTTAAATTGTGTTACTTAATAATAATTACATAGAATGCTGTTCAACATATGATGTTGAGCAGAGATTAAACTGCATGTGGTATATGAACTGAATTTTCTAAAAACATAAATATATACTGGTGTGTATGTGTATATATATATGTATGTGTATATATATATATATATACACAGAAAAAAGCCAGAAGGGACTATACCAAAATAATAACTGCAGTAGTTTCCAAGTATGGTGGGATTAGAGATTATTTTATTCTTCACATTTTCCATTTACTTCAAGTTTTCTATGATTCTGTTGCTTTCTAATGAGAAGAAGATATATTTTGCCTAGTTTAGGGTCCTCAATTATAAAGTGAATCATATTTTACGTACCACTATAGATTGTAAGACATCCCTAATTATTTAAAAAATGTTTTAAGAAAATGTCAGAATAAAGTATGGCAATAAAAACTGTGTACAATGCACTATTTGTCCAATATACTGCCACTCATTGCATAAAGAAATCCAGTACACCTTGCAAACTTCTAAGTAGTCAACCAGTCCTAATAAGCTCTAAAATGATCTAAAACATATCTAGAAAATCTGCAATGTAAGACTCAACTCCCTAAATCCTGATTTTGTTTCAATATAACAGTTAATAATAATAATAAATTATTCTATGCCCAAATGTTCAAATAGGATTCAAGCTCCAGGAAGATGGGCCAGTGTGCACACAGGTGTAAACACACGTAAGGAGTAATCTAGTTTGAGAAACAGATCAACAAAAATCAAAACCAAACCCTAAATTCCTCAACATAGCATAAAATGGGTGTTAGATACTATTCTCCAATCTTTTATTTCTAGATATTCTCAACAATGCTCTCAGTTACTTGCAATTTCCCACACAGAGATGATGCTTCACATCTCCAGTCCTTTGCAGATGTTGATCACCCATCTAAAATGACTAGCCCCACTTTATGTGAGCAACTCACTACCAAGCAAGATCTAATTCTTTATCCATCTCCTCTTCAGCCATTCCTGATCCCCTCAATCTGGTGGGTGGGTGGGTGGGTGGGTGGGTGTGTGTGTGTCTGTCTGTCTGTCTGGGGGGTGTGTGTGTGTCTGGTGTGTGTGTGTGTTTTGAGCAAGTCACTACCAAGATCTAATTCTTTATCCATCTCCTTCTCAACCATTCCTGATCCCCTCAATCTGATAGGCTGCCTACCACACCCATGCATGTGTGTCCCCCTTCCCAACTCTTTGCAACTTCACGGGTGTGTGTGTGTGTGTGTGTGTGTGTATGTGTGTGTGTCTGTCTGTCTGTCCCCAACACTTTGCAATGCCATGGACTGTTGTGTGGCCCACCAGGCTCCTCTGTCCATGGAATCTGCCAGGCTAACACATCCTACTCCAGGGGATCTTTCTGACCCAGGGATGGAATCTGTGTCTCCTGCGTCTTCTGCACTGGCAGGCAGATTCTTTACCATTGCACCCTGCCTTCCTCCTCTGGGACACCACTATTTCTCTATTGTTTCATCTGTCAACATGGCCTGGAATTATTTGTATTTCTTCTGTTAGATTGCTTATTATCATTTCCTGAAGGGTGGAGACCACACTTCATTCATGAATATGTCCTTGATGTATGCATGTGCTCAATAGATACTTACTGAAACATATAATGATATTATTTACAAATGGCCACAATCACTCACTGCTCTTATCTGTTCAGAGAAAACCTATATGTTCAGGCACATACATTTACTCCAAAATAATAAAAGTATATACTTAAAAAATCAATCTTGGGTTTCTCAAAATGTTAAACAGAATTATATGACTTGAGAATTCCACTTTCAGGCATCTACCCAAGAGAAATGAAAACATATGCCCATATAAAAACTTGTGCACATTCACAGCAGCATTTATTCATAATATCCAAAAAGCAGAAAACAATCCCAATGTATGGAGAGATAAAATGTGGCATTATCTATAAATGGTATTATTTGGCAATCTGAAAGAATGAAATACATGCTACAACATAGATGAGCCCTGAAGAGATCATGCTAAGTCTAAAAATTCAGTCATAAAGGATCACATACTGTATGATTCCAGCTATAGGAAATGTCCATATTGGCAAATCTATACAGGCATTCCCTAGGGTTGGGGAACTTGGAGAGAAATGGTAAGTTACTGCTAATGGATATGGGGTTTCTTTATGAGATGATAAAATGTTCAAAATGTAACTGAAGTAATGACTGCACAACCTTATAAATGCAGACAAAAACCAATGAACCGTATACTTTAAATGGATCAATCTTCAGTACATAAATTATATCTCAATAAAGTAGTTTTTAAAAAAATCAATCTTGGGTTTGGCAATGATTTTTACAAGCAACACCAAAAGCACAATCCACAGGAGAAATAAATGATAAATTAGAGCTTGTCAAAATCAAAAACACTTGCTCTGTAAGATAGTATGTAGTCTTCTGAGTCTGAAGATGTAGCTTATTGATGCTCCTCCGCACTGAGTATCTGCTGGACTGGTGATCAGATTCCAAAGAATCAAGTATGGAAAGGAAAAATAGTAACTTTCCAAGGCAGAAGCCTGGCAGACACTGTCTTAAAACCAGTGATAAAGATTAATATTATCACTAGTGAATCACGATGATATCATATACACCAAATACAATGTGATAAGAAGCACATGTCATCTCTGTGGTACTCATCCTCAAAACCCATAACCCCTCTGGAACCATGAGAAAACATTGGAAAAAACTAAACTGAGGAAAGTTTTGCAAGCTACTTTATCAATAATCTTCAAAACTGTCAAGGTCATAAAAATAAACAAGGAAAGCTTGAGAATTCTGACAGACTGGAGACGACTACGGAAAAATGGCAACTAAATACAATGATATATGCTAGACTGGATTCTGGAAACAAAAAAAAAGGAGATTAGTGCAAAAACTGATATCTAAGTATGCAGTTAACAGTAATATACCAACTTTAATTTCTTAGTTTTGTCAATGTACCATGGCTATAAAAGATGCTAACATTACAGAAAGCTGGATGAAGGGCAGCTTCAGGATACTCTGTACTATTTTTGCAACTTTTCCATGAGTTTATTCCAAGATAAATAATTTATTTTAAAACTAAATAAAGAGAATATTTAACATTTGTATATGAAAATCTGATTTAGTAATATTTTACTTGTAATAACTTCAAACAAGATCATGTAATACCCTAAGTTAGACTGCATACTATATTCAATTTTATGGCTCCACTAAAAAAATTCTAACTTTTATACCACTTTCTGGTATAAAACTGAATTTTGGCAATACATATATCAAAATGCAAACTGGATGCAACTTTTGACTCAGAAATTCCTGGAATTCACTCCAAAGAAAGGAAGAGCAAGTATACCAAGCTGTATGTATAAAAATGTTAATTACAGCCTAAAACAGTGAAAAATTGGGAGGAACCTGAGAACCACCTATTATAGAAACAGTTTTTAAAATCATGGCACATTTATTCATCAGACTAAGTGTATTCATTTAAAAATATGTGTTATCCATACTCACTAGCATAAAAAGACACTCTACAATGTGCTTTTTCACTGAACAAGCTATGGAGAGCTGACAGAAATGTCCTACTGATTTTTATTTGGGCTGTTTTAACTTTTTGCCCAAATGACAATATAATCTATTGATATTCCAAAGTATTTGCAGACCTGATTTTGCCAGATACATTTCTTTAAGTATTAGATTATGCTCCTGAAGATTATTAGTTTTAAAATATCCTAACTTCTGTCCAGTATACCTCACCAATTCTAGATATTATTATTTTTATCTTTCTTCCTCAGATTGCCAGGGGTTAAGGGTGTTCTTATTTTAACCTACGTTTCTTGAAATATCAATGCATTTGTTCATCTATTAACTGCTCATTGGTCATTTTAATTTTTTCTCCTTTATACTACATTTTCAATTACTTTGTCCATTTTTACAGTTTCTGTTTTTCTTATGGACTGCAAGGATTTCTTCAAACATTAGGAATATAATTCTTTTACATATGTTGTCATTTTTTCCAACTTTCTTTATGAAGTTTTGAAATGACAAAATCTGTCAATGTTTGCTTTACAGTTTCTAGCCCTGTTATCTTGTTTTAAAAAAAAATTAAGAAGTCATTCTCTACTAGAAGACTATACACATAATTTCATCTAGTACTTTTTCATCTTTACATTGGTACAAGCTGTAGAGACAATTTCATTTTCCCTGCATATATCATTTAATAAGCAGAAAAGTATCATGATTTTAACAAGTTTAAAAATAAGTATTTTACATTTTGAATCATGTCTGAGTAATGACATATTAAGACTTTAAGATGGGGGAAAGAGGAACAAACTTTGTGATGATCATCACTGCCTGTTTACATATATATAAATATCTAATTAAGTGTATAATCCATGAAATGTTGTTTTGGAAAGGAATTTAAGTAGCCACTAAAGAAAAGATAAACTCCATTAAAATACTGTACAGTAGGTTCCTAAATACAATTACTTGGAAAAATAAAAACTTGAGAAAATAAAATAAAAACATCTTTTTACAATGATGCATGTAATTTACCCTTTAGTGCAGTGATTTAATACAATAACAGAACCTTTTGAAAGGGGATACCTCTTGCATTTCTCTAATAATCAGTGATGTGGAGCACCTTTTCATGTGCTTTTTGGCCCTCTGCATGTCTCCTTTGGAGAAATGTCTATTTAGGTCTTCTGTCCATTTTTTGATTGGGTTGTTTGTTGATATTTTTGGAAATTTAGCTCTTGTTATTAGCAATGTTTGCAAATATTTTCTCCCAGTCCAGTGGCTGTCCTTTTGTTTTATGGTTTCCTTTGCCATGCAAAAGCTTTTAAGTTTAATTAGGCCCCATTTTATTCATTTTTGTTTTTATTTCCATTAATCTAGGAAGCAAAAAAATCCAAAAAATAAATTATTGCTGTGATTCATGTCAAAGAATGTTCTGCCTATGTTTTCCTCTGAGAGTTTTATACTATCTGGTCTTACATTTAGGTCTTTAATTCATTTTCGGTTTATTATTTTTATATGGTATTAGAGAATGTTATGCAGTCCCATTTTCCCAGCACCACTTACTGCAGAGATTGTCTTTTCTCCATTGTATATTCTTGCCTCCTTTGTCGCAGACTAATTTACCATAATTGCACAGGTTTCTGGACTTTCTATACTGTTCCACTGATCTATGTCTGTTTCATACCAGTATCATACTGTTTTGATTAGTATAACTTTGTAGTACAGTCTGAAGTCAAGGAGCTTGATTCCTCCAGCTCTGTTCTTTCTCAAGCTCGCTTTGGCTATTCAGGGTCTTTTGTGCTTCCATACAAGTTAAAAATATTTTGTACTAGGTCTCTGAAAAATACTACTGATCCATAAACTGCCTTGGGTAGGATGGTCATTTTAACAATATTGATTCTTCCAATACAAGAACACAATATATTTTTCCATTCTGCTTGTGTCGTCTTCAATTACTTTCATCAGGTCCTTTGCCTGCAGGTTTATCCCTAAGTATTTTATTCTTTTTGATGCTATGCTATATTGGAGTATTTCCTTAATTTTTCTTATATTTCACTTTTAGTGTATAAATACAACAGATTTCTGCATATTAATTTTGTATCCAGCAACGTAATTCATTGATGAATTCTAGTAGTTTTCTGGTAGCATCTTCAGGATTTTCTATGTCTATAGCATGTCATTTGCAAACAGTGACAGTTTTACTTTTTTCCAATTTGGATTCCTTTTACCAGTTTTTTTCTCTGACTGCCGTGGCTACGAGTTCCAAAACTATGTTGACCAGAAATGGCCAAGAGTGAGCAGCCTTGTCTTGTTACTCATCTCAGAAGAAATGCATTCAGATTTACACCATTAAGTATGATGTTAAGGTTTGGTAATATATGGCCTTTATTATGTTGAGGTATGTTCCTTCTATGCTCACTTTGAAGAGCTTTTACTACAAGTGGATACTGAATTTTATCAGAAGTTTTCTCTACATCTATTGAGATGATCATGTATTTTACTCTTCAATTTGTTAATGTGGTGTATCACACTGATTGATTTCCAGATATTGCAATATCTTTGCATTCCTGGAATGAGTCCCACTTGATCATGGTATATCATCCTTTTACTTCATTGCTAGAACTGGTTTGCTAGTATTTCACTGAGCGTTATTGCATCTACGTTTGTCAGTGATAGTGGCTATGATTTTCTTTTTCTGTGATATCTTTCTCTGGTTTTGGTATCAGGGTGATGGTGGCCTCACAGAATGAGTTTGGAAGTATTCCTTCCTCTGCAAAACTTTTGGAATAGTTTTAGAAGGATAGGTATTAACTGGTCTTCAAATGTTTGGCATAATTCACCTGTGAAGCCACCTTGTCCTGGACTTTTGTTTGTTGGGAGTTTTAAAATTACTGATTAAATTTCAGTGCTGGTAACTGGTCTATTTGTATTTTCTATTTCTTCCTGGTTCAGTCTTCAAAGATTGTGCCTTTCTAAGAATCTGTCCATTTCTTCTGGGTTGTCCATTTTACTGGTGTACAGTTGCTCATGAAAAGTGAAAGTGAACATGGACATGAACATGGACACTCAGTCATGTCCAACTCTTTGAGACCACATGGACTATCCAGTACATAGAATACTCTAGGCCAGAATACTGGAGTGGGTAGCCTTTCCCTTCTTCAGGGGATCTTCCCACCCAGGGATCGAACCCAGGTCTCCTGCATTACAGGCACATTCTTTACCAGCTGAGCTACAAGGGATGCCCAAGGATACTGGCGTGGGTAGCCTATCCCTTCTGCAGGGGATCTTCCCGACCCAGGAATTAAACTGGGGTCTCCTACATTGCAGGTGGATTCTTTACCAACTGAGCTATCAGAAAAGCCCATAGTAATCTCTTAAGATTTTCTGTACTTCTGTGGTGTTGGTTTTAACTTCTCCTTTTTCATTTCTGATTGATTTGGGCCCTCTCCCTTTTTTTCTTAATGAGTCTAGCTAAAGGTTTATCAATTTTGTTTATCTTTTCAAAGAATCCGCTTTTAGTTTCACAGATCTTTTCTATTGTTTTTTAGTTTCTATTTATTTTTGCTCTTTGTTTCTTTAATTCTAACTTTGGGTTTTGTTTGTTCTTCTTTCTCTAGTTGCTTTAGGCATAAAGTTAGGTTGTTTATTTGAGATTTTTCTTGTTTCCTGAGATAAGCTTGTATAGCTGTAAACTTCCCTTGCTGGATTTATTTTTTTAATCCAAACAAATTCTCTACCATATTTTTACTTTCAGGTTCATGGATTTTTTTTCAGACATACAACAATCTCCATTACGTTCTTGTAGACTGCTAAGATTTGTTTAGTAAGTATGATTTTCTAAAAGATTCATATAATTATGAATCTTGTACCCCAAAATCTGTTAAATTCATAATGGTTTACAAACACAGACAGCCAAAAATTACTGTTTTCAAATCTGCCCTCCTTGTTTCATTGCATCAGTTCAGTTCAGTTGCTCAGTCATGTCTGACTCTTTGTGACCCCATGAATCACAGCACGCCAGGCCTCCCTGTCCATCACCAACTCCCAGAGTTCACTCAAACTCACGTCCATTGAGTCAGTGATGCCATCCAGCCATCTCATCCTCTGGCGTCCCCTTCTCCTCTTGCCCCCAATCCCTCCCAGTATCAGAGTCTTTTCCAATGAGTCAACTCTTTGCATGAGGTGGCCAAAGTACTGGAGTTTCAGCTTTAGCATCATTCCTTCCAAAGAAATCCCAGGGCTGATCTCCTTCAGAATGGACTGGTTGGATCTCCTTGCAATCCAAGGGACTCTCAAGAGTCTTCTCCAACACCACAGTTCAAAAGCATCAACTCTTCGGCACTCAGCTTTCTTCACAGTCCAACTCTCACATCCATACATGACCACTGGAAAAACCATAGCCTTGACTAGACAGACCTTTGCTGGCAAAGTAATGTCTCTGCTTTTGAATATGCTATCTAGGTTGGTCATAACTTTCCTTCCAAGGAGTAAGCGTCTTTTAATTTCATGGCTGCAATCACCATCTGTAGTGATTTTGGAGCCCAAAAAAATACCTCCCCCAAAATATGTTTCTTCAAAAATGTGACTAACTGCCACCAAGATAATTTGATTTTATCCAGGTATCTTTCTAACCCCTACTCTAAAAGTTCACCTTAAAATCTTTATCAGTTATGTGAAGCTGATATTTTCTTTGTAGTCATCATTATTCAGATATTATAGTTTAGAGTCCACAGAAACAAAATCTTTATATTTAACTAGGTATTCAGTCAAATGGTCACAGGTTATCTTTTCCCTTTCAGTCCCCATACAGTCTTCAACACAAAAAGATGAAAATACAGACTATAATATAGTCGGGACTGAAGTTTAAAATATTTCATGCCTCTATAACTAAAAAGCCTCTTGATGAAAGTGGAAGAGGAGAGTGAAAAGTTGGCTTAAAGCTCAACATTCGGAAAGCAAAGATCATGACATCTGGTCCCAGCACTTCATGGCACATAGATGGGGAAACAGTGGAAACAGTGGCTGACTTTATTTTTTGGGACTCCAAAATCACTGCAGATGGTGATTGCAGCCATGAAATTAAAAGACGCTTACTCCTTGGAAGGAAAGTTATGACCAACCTAGATAGCATGTTAAAAAGCAGAGACATTACTTTGCCAACAAAGGTCCCTCTAGTCAAGGCTATGGTTTTTCCAGTGGTCATGTATGGATGTGAGAGTTGGACTGTGAAGAAAGCTGAGTGCCGAAGAGTTGATGCTTTTGAACTGTGGTGTTGGAGAAGACTCTTGAGAGTCCCTTGGACTGCAAGGAGATTCAACCAGTCCATCCTAAAGGAGATCAGTCCTGGGTGTTCTTTAGAAAGACTGATGTTAAAGCTGGAACTCCAGTACTTTGGCCACCTCATGCGAAGAACTGACTCATTGGAAAAGACTCTGATGCTGGGATGGACTGGGGACAGGAGGAGAAGGGGACAACAGAGGATGAGATGACTGGATGGCATCACCGACTCAACGCACATGAGTTTGAGTGATCTCTGGGAGTGGGTGATGGACAGGGAGGCCTGGCGTGCTGTAATTCATGGGATCACAGAGTCAGACATGACTGAGCAATTGAACTGAACTGAACTGATACCTTAAAGTTGTTATACTTTACTGAGACTTGAGCTTAATTACTAAAGAAAAAGATCTTATTCCATATTCCAGGTATATTCTTAGATCACTACAAGAGATACCTGTTAGCAAAAAGTCATTCAAAACAAAACATTTACATTCAGAAAACAATTCTGATGTACCCAATAATGAAAACTATAAAAATCCATATAAATTAATTTCAGCAATATGAAGAATACTATCCTATGAAAACCTATTACTCTCTGTGAAATATTACATAAATACAACTTCAGGAGTTGAAGGTGAATGTCACATTGTCATGTAAATGGCAGTCACACAGTATGTACCCTTTTGTACCTGCCTTTTTGGGGGCAGGGTTCCTGGTTTTTTTCACTTACCACAGTGCTTCTGAGATTCATCAATGTTGTTGCACTTATCAGTAATTCACTCTTTCTCACTTTTGAATCTTCCATTACATGGTATACCACAATTTATTTATCTATTTACCAGCTGATGTACATTTCTGTTGCTTCCAGTTTACAGCAATTATAGACAAAGGCTCCTTAAACATTCTCATAAGTCTTTGTGTGTATACATACATATATTTCTCTTACATAAATACCCAGCAGTGGGATCCCTGGGTTATGTGATAAATACATGTATAACTTTATAAGAAAAAGGCCAAACTGTTTTTCAAAGTGGCTCACCATTTTACAAACCAACCAGCAATGTGTCAGAGTTCAGCTATTCTGCATTTTCACATATAGTTGATACTGTTAGTTTTAAAATTTTAGTTATTCTAATAGGTGTGTACTGATATTTCACTGTGGTCATAATTTGCAACCTCCTAATGACTAATCATGTTGAGCAACTTTTCATATGTGTGTATTTTTTAGGGGGAGAAACATCTATCCAAACCCTTTGCCCATTTTTAAACTGGGCTGTCTTTTTATTATTGAGTTGTAAGACTTTAGATAGTAATCCTTTATCAAGTACAGTAGGACCCTTACATACAAATGAGTGTCATTCCAAGAGCATGTTCATAAGTCCGATTGGTTTTAAGTCTAGCAAAGTAAGCTCAAGGTACCCAACTAAAACAATCCACTACACAGTACTGCACTGTAAGAGGTTTATAATACTTCTCACACAAATAATACATAAAAAATAAAGAAAACATTTTAAATCTTACAGTACTGTACCTTAAAAAGTACAGCAGTACCAGTTACATTACTGCTGCTTTTACACTTGCTTATAGACAAGCTGAGCTTGAAATAAAGATATTGTACTGGACGTACAGGGTTCTGTACAGTAACTACACAAAAGCACAACCACTTGAAGAGGATGCACGCATGTGACAATGAATGCCAGATATGTGAACTAACCTATACAACTGGACACGTGGAACACATGTTCACATCTTTGAAAGTTCACAATTTGAAGGTCCATATGTAGGGGACAAACTGTATGTGATTTGTTAATATTTTCTCCTATCCTGTAAGTTGTCTTTTCACTCTCTTGACAGTGTAGTTTTGAAGCACAAAAGTTTTAAATTTTGATGATGTCCAATTTATTTCTTTCTTTTCTGCCGCTGTACTTTAGGTGTATATATAAGAAACAATGGTGTAATCCAAGGTCATAAAAATTTATGCCTATGTTTTTTCCTAAGAGTTTCACAGTTTTATATTCTGAATTAATTTTGTATGGGGTGTGAAACAGAAGTCCAACTTCACTCTCTCGCATATGGATATCCAGTTTTATGAGCACCATTTGTTGAAAAGATTATTTTCCTCTTTCACTTGTCTTTGCAACTATACTCTCCCAGTCAGTGGTTTACCTGTTCATGTTCTTACAAATATAATTCTGAAGAGAAAAAGTTTTGAATTTTGATAGCATCTATCTTAAAAAGAAAAAAAATGGTTTGTGCTATTTGTGTCCCATCTAAGAAATTCTTCCCTAACTAAAATCCTATGTATTTTCTGTTTTATTCTAGAAGGGTTACTAGTTTTAGCTCTTACATTTAGGTCTATGATCCATTTGAAGTTGATTTTTGCATATATTGTAAAGTAAGGTTTAGGAACTGAAATCCCTTGTCAAGTCTGTTGAAAATCAATTGACTGTACATGTACGGATCTATTTCTGTTCCATTTATCTATATGTTTACTCTTTCATTTCATTACACTGCCCTGATCTTAAAATTCAACACTGTTAATCCTCCAACTTTGTTCTTACTTTACAAAATTGTTTTGGCTATTCCAGACCCAATATTGCCATATGAATTTTAGAATTAATGGTTACTTTAATACAAAAATGCCTGCTTAGGTTCTGAGACCACATGGACTCTGATTGGAGAATTACTGACATTTTAATACTGAATTATCCAATCCATCAACACTGAATATCTTTTTTAAGGTCTTCTTTGTCTCAGTATATGAAATCATTTTCAGTATACAGGTCTTACACACATTTTGTCAAATTTATCCTTAAATTTTTCATGCTTCTGCTTCTACTGTAAGTGGTGCTATATTTGTTAGGTCTATTTAAAATTGCTTATTGCTAAAATATAGAAATAAACTGCTTTTTGTATATCAATCTTCTAGCTTACAACCTCAATGCTAAGTTCTTGTAAGTTTTTCTGTAGAATCTTGAGGATTTTCTGTACCCCAAAAAATGCTGTCTGAATAAATTTTAATTCTTCCTTTTTAATCTCTATACTTTTTCCTTTTTACCTTATTTCACTGTCTAAAACTTCCAGGACAACAGTGAATGAAGTAATGAAAAAAGACAGAGTTGCCTTTTCCCAGTTCTTGGAGGAAAGCATGTAGTCATACACAATTAAATACAATCTGAACTATAGGTTTTTTGTGGCCTCTCCTATCAGCATTAGAAATTTTCCTCCAATTCCAAGTTTGCAGAGAGATATCTGCAAACCAAGAACGAATACTGAATTTTTTCAAATGCTTTTCCTATATTTACTAAGATGATATTATGGATTTTCCTTTTAATATGTTAATATGATAAATTACACAAATTGATTTTTGAACCTTAAACAAACTTTGCAATGCTGGTATAAATCCTACTCAGTCAAAATTTTAACCTAATGCTAGATATGAATTACTAAAACTTTTAATATTATTCTCTGTATTTTTCTTCAATCTAAAAACTAGACTAAACTACACAGGTTAATCAGTTTACATAGTTTAGCTTTTTATCTTCACTTTACTTATTAACATTTCTACTATGGCTCCTGGTGTTCCTATTTACAAAATATACTGTAAAGGCAAACTTAATATTATGAAAGCAGCAATGTTGCATAGTAAAACCAGTAACTGATTTTTTTAAAATGTGTTTCAATTCTTGTGATCTTACTTCACCAAATTATACTCTCCCACCACCCCCCTACTCTCTGTACTAACAAGCAATTATCCTTTCGCCTCCCATCAAAGAACTGGTCAAGCTTCTCCATCTTTTCAGTTCTTCTGTACTGTTAAGTAAGGAGGTGAAGCAAATTAAACAGCACTAAAATTTTCCTGCAATATCAGTAAGATGTGAGAAATTAATAAAACTTGTTTAAAAGTTCACTATTCAGAATCTGGCACTATATTCCAAAACAGAATTAAGGCTGGAAAAATATTTTTATAAAAAAGAGAGAAACAGAAACCCAAAAGATTGATAAGTAAAATTCTGAGGCAGGATTTCAAAGTGTAGAAATGATAAAAGAAAGTAAATCTAAAGTTAAAAAGATCTGACTATTTAGAAAAATAAAACTTTTCTAACAAAACATACGTAACCAAAATTGGCAGATAATACTACAACAACCTCAACCTAACTATATCAATATGTATAGTTTAGGAATAGATTTTAAAAAATGGAGTGGGGAAGATTTTATGACCAAAATCCTTATTATCAATTATTTAAGATGAAAAATTTGAAACTATTAAGTTTTCTAATCAAAATTTAAACAAAATATCTAATATCAAAATTTTATAAACATCTTTTTATAAAAGAACATCTGTAAAACTTAAGTATACACCAGGTTTCATGAAGAAAATTCATATCTTACAGGTAGGAGGGCTTTTCATATGTAATCAATTCTTAACCTGCAGGTATTAAAATATAACAGCTAATTCATTTATAAAAGAAAAACAGAGAATAAATAAAACATTATTGAAATTCAATGTGCATGTATGTTTAACATATTTATTTTAACCATTTACTTTTTATTCCCTTCTCTGCAAGATATTTTAGATTTTCCTGATAAGCACTCAAACTGACAAAGTTTCTTTCCTATTTCCTTCTCATCTGATGTAGATATTATTGATGAAATAGCCAGAGTAAATAGAAAGAAAAAAAAAGGGCTTGAATTATCTAAGTCAATATTTCATTATATATAGTCTAGCATTAACCTCCACAAAAAATTACTTACATCTGCTTAAAAAGTTGTCAATATTTTTGTTTTTTCTTAAGGCAGGAAAATCCAAATCATATACCAAAGCATCCAATCCATCCTAAACAAATAAACAAACAAACAAAGTTAGTTTTTGGATCACACTATGAACACGTTCCTCTTTCATGAGTATAAAGAAAAAAACTTATGCTTTAACATTTAATCTGCTTATCTGCCTTTCTCTCACACATCCTGCATTCATTTAACACCTTCTACAAGGTTACATGAGTACTGGAAGAAGAGAAAACTCATTTTTATTTCATACAGAGCAGAGGTCCCCAACCCCCAAGCCAGTACCAGTCCATGGCCTGCTAGGAACCCAGCGGCACAGCAGCAGCAAGCAGTTGTCTTCCACAAAATCATTCCCTCATGCCAAAAAGGTTAGACACCACTGATAACAGAGTTTTCACTTTCTAACTCTCTCAGGCAGAGGAGCAGCAAAATCACCACGAACTGGCTACAAGTGACCTCAACTCATGCCCTTTTCTCCATATAAGGGCATGAAATTTTACTTTTCACTTCCCTTTAACTACTGAATTTATTTATTTCTTAGACATTCATAAAAAACAAATGACCTACATTTTGGACCACAAATATTTTATAAGGTAGTATCAAATACTAGTTCCTAAAATGTGAAGTTTAGTGTAAAATAAATTCTGCATTTTGATACATTTTTATGGTGTGTATATAAATATATTGGGTTCTCTTTCTTTGAAAAACTTTTTAGAACAACCACAAGTAAGGGACAAGCATGGGCTTTTACTTTTAAGGGGGACATTTAAGTATTATCTAAGCAAGAGCAGGACAATGAGAAGGTGTACCAATCAGTGTTGAAGTAGGAATGCTTCTATTCAGATTATATCTCATCATGTGCCAACGGGGAAACAGTCAGACAATCCCAAGTCATCTTCATTGTATTTAACTGGAGAAATTTAGTTGACTACAATAAAGCCCCAAAATAAAAAGCAGCAAAGGAAAACACACTATCTGGAGACCATGAAGAGTCATGTTCATAAAAGTCTGAAAGAGAAATAGAAGCTAGGGGAGATATACTTTGTGTTAAGTCAAAGGTATGAATAACTCCAGCTATTTTAGAATACTTAAAATATTTCTCTAGGAAACTGCAAAGTCTAGTCAAATTTTTATAGGTTTTAAAATATATCACTGCTTAGGTTGGAAACTGACCATGAGAAGATGACTAAAGAGACCAACTAATCCTACTGTGGGCTTTTTAGAATTCAGGTTTGTACAGATCTGAAGAAAAAGTCTCCCCACCAGAACAGGTTCATCTATCCTTGAGACACATTTCTTAGTCTCATAAAGCATTTGAATACTTCTGTTAATGATTTTTCAATAAAGAGATGAGAATCTTTACTTGTATTGAAAACCAATCAATAAATATATTAATTCACTATTTTCTAGGACAAGGTAAATTAAATGTATATATACCCCTTTGACTAGAATTTAAACTCTTTAAAGCAGAAACCAGTTAACATCTCATTTTCTCCCACAGCATCTTCCAGGATGTCTTGAACAAGTGGGCATAAAATGTACGTTAAACCAATGATTTTTTTGCTCCAGAGAAAATGCATCATATTACTCAAGAAATAACACTTGCCTTATTAGATAGTAAGTTTCAGCAGACCATGTCACTCCAAAAAAATTGCATAGATTATAGAGTAATGCAAATAACACTAGCCCCACAATTTTAGGCCCACAATTTTAGGTCGAATTTTGATAAACATTCCTAGGAAATACAAGTAAGCATAATGTAATAAAATCAACATATTATTACATCTTATAATAAGTACTATTTTAAGAGCTCCTACTTCCAAAGACACTTTCCAGTTTTAAAAGGTCCAGAACATCTAAATTTTTGACAGTTTAAGTTGTTTTCTAATATCAAATAAAACATTAGAAAGTGAGGGAAATGTGCATTAAACTTTACTCACAACATGCTCTTTCCAATAAATATACTGCAAACTGCCTACAATCTTACTCCAAATAATTTTTTTAAGTTACTAAATGTTAGGAAAAAAACTCAAAAAATCCCTTGTTTAATTAACACTACATTCCATACTCAAGGCAAATAACAATCAGAAACATTAACCAATTTGTCCAATGCCACAGAGCTAGTAAGTTGTCTTACAATCAAAATACAAACTCTTAGTCTAATAGTTATAGAAATAACATGACCATGACAAAAACATGATTTAAAAACCCTGTATCTCTAAAATGAAGTTAGGAATTGAGAACAAACATGTGTATTTAAGTCCAAGTACCACCATTTAAAAACTAATAGAAAATCACAAGTCATATTTGTCTAATTAAAACTAGAAAGTACACTGGTTAAGACTCAAACCTAATGTCCTGGATCAAAGTGCTATATTTTTTCTAGTACGCCACCACGCCCTCTTCTGCATGACCTTCCCCAAACTACCTATGAAATCGAACAGTTTTCCTTATATTACAGTTATTTTTTACTTTAATCTCCACAGCTCGATTTCTGATGCGACCATGGCGTTTTACTCACAGCATCGCAGATACTGTTGGCTCTCCTACCCCAACAACTATTTCCTCCTTCTACCTTCCTAATTCAATCTTGATTTTGTTCGGGCAACCCACCTTTCTCCAGGAAACTATGAGCTTCCATGAAGGGAGAGATCTTCCCCAACTCAAGGAGGTCACTTCTAATTTAAGCTAAACATGGAGGCCTACTACTCTTGCCAGTGTTCAGCTGAAGTACAGGAATATGGTAATAATCTGGCACATCAAATGTGAGGGGAAAACCTACAGAAAGGTTTCTGGGGAAAAGTTTCTTCTCTCCTGAAAGAGATACATGTCAGAGATAGTCTCTCCTTTTATGAGAAACTGTCATATCTCTATATGACACTTAAACAACAGGAGCCACCTTGGGGCCTCAAGGGAAACTGGCAGGAAACAAAGCCAAACACAGTGAGGACAAGAGACATGATAGATGGAAGGAACCCGAGTCTATGATGATGTTTTTGAACCACTGAATTAATCTACTCTGGAAACTATCCTTCCCATTCTATCTCAATATAATACATTTTCCTTATGGTTTAACTCAATTTACATTGGATCTTCTAATTCTTGTGACCTAAATGAAGTGAAAGTCACTCAGTCGTGTCCCACTCTTTGTGACCCTACGAACTGTCCATGGAATTCTCTAGGTCAGAACACTGGAGTGGGTAGCCTTTCCCTTCTCCAGGGGGATCTTCCCAACCCAGGGATTGAACCCAGGTCTCCTGCATTGCAGGCGGATTCTTTTCCAGCTGAGCCACAAGGGAAGCCCCAAAATACCAGATTGGGTAGCCTATCCCTTCTCCAGCGGATCTTCCCAACCCAGGAATCGAAGTGGGGTCTCCGGCATTGCAGGCGGATATCAGGGAAGCCCCTCTTGTGACCTAAAGCACCTCTCTGAAATACACAGAGTTCATTAAAAGCCAATGTAGGAGATATAGGACTTGTTGCACCAAAAGGGTGAGAGAATCATCCATTCAAACAGTGAGACCAGGGGCAAGATGGGGCGACAAAAAGTGTCACTCTTTGGTAAACGTTGTTTTTATAACTGAGCCTCAGTTTTCTCTTTTATAAAATGGAAATAACTCACTACAACTCAGGCTCTGTGAGAGCTAAATAAGGAACGTATTCGACCCTTAAACAGTTCCACTTTTCACTCTTTATTTCTCTAGCTGACATTTGAAAGCTCTACAAGTTAGTCTCACTATTGACAGAAATGACATAAAGAGAAAATAGATATTTTAGTCATGTGGTCATAAAACCTCAAGAGTAAATCTCAGGTCATGATATTAAAACCCTTCCAAGTGTAGAAATCCCATATATAATTAAAAGTTGGGTTTAAAAAAAAAAAAGATAATGCATCTGACTATTCTTAACAATAGAATTCAAGCATGCATTTGTTAATGGAAAACTAGCGGCCTCCACTAACTTGGGTACAGTCACCAGGACTAGATGTCTGGCCCTATCACCGTATACTTTGATTTTACAATTGTAGGAGACAGTAGAGTTTTTCAGTATCATTCATAAGCCAAAATTATTTTTTTTATCAGAGAAATAAAATGGGCAAGAAGGTATCCTTCTAGCATAATCTAAGGTATAGACATACCAGCAGAGGCTGTAAGGGGAGTCAAAACACTGAGATTGGGGAGAGGGATGCAGGCTTTCACTTTAATGAAGCAGAGAAGCTAAACAAGATAATACAACCTTAGAGTAGGACAAAGAATTCTGACTTTTATTCAGTACTCTGAAGTTCTGTAAAATAATGGAGAATAAGGCTTGCCACTTCCTAAACTCCATATTCTAGTACCAGAATTCAGAACCTTAACAGAAATTAACATTAATTATTATCCTCCCATAATAATCAATTATTATGGAGAGGAGTCAATGTCAAAGAATTACAAAAATTAAATCCTTTGCTATGTATATTTGAACAATGATAGTAGACCAGTCAGAGAAGGCGATGGCACCCCACTCCAGTACTCTTGCCTAGGAAATCCCATGGATGGAGGAGCCTGGTAAGCTATAATCCATGGGGTCACGAAGAGTCGGACACAACTGAGCGACTTCACTTTCACTTTTCACTTTCATGCATTGGAGAAGGAAATGGCAACCCACTCCAGTGTTCTTGCCCTGAGAATCCCAGGGACAGAGGAGCCTGGTGGGCTGCTGTCTATGGAGTTGCACAGAGTCAGACACGACTGACGCGACTTAGCAGCAGCAGCAGTAGTAGACCAGTATGTATTTTGAAAGAAACTAGTCACATTAGCGAAGTGTTGAATACTTTCACATAAACACACAAAGGCAACCATAATTAATGACAAGTATAACATTTTACAAGAAACTCTATGAAGAATGGACATTTCATATGTCTTAAAAAGAGCTGGTATTAGGAGCAGGGAAAGCACTAGTTGTGTTACCTCACAACAGAGTTTAAGTAAAGGAGATGCAGGAGGAAATTATTCAACTTAACACTGCTGCCAACTTCAGTCTCTGGATAGTTCTGAATTACAAAAGTAAGATTCCCGTGTAAAATATCATTTAAGATTAGGTCCATTAGTAATATTACACTTGTTATAAAGTACAAGAATATAAAGGCACTAGGAAAGAAAAAAATACTATGCATAAAAAATTTCATCTTTAAGTAAAATTTCAAAATCAAAATCGTTACTATTCTAAATAAGTTTTTGAGAAACTACACCCCCTCCACAAAAAAAAAATTAAGGCAGTAAAACAAGGACTTTTGAAAATCAAAAAATTTTTCTTGACTATTGTCAAATATTTGATGACAGTTGATGTACCACTTAAAGAAAATACTTTGGGTCCATGTTAATCTCTTTGTTAGGTAGAGATAAGAAATTTCTCAAAATTAAGCAGTGATATGAAAATGGAAAAAGAATTTCCTCAGGGAATTTTAACAACTTCTGCTATTAAACTAAAATATGTTTAAGCAATGTGACATTACTATACACATGTCAGTGCATCCTAGGATAATTACACAACAAAAAATTTAGTAATCCAAATAGTTAATTAAACATACAGTGGCTTTTCCCAACCAATCTCAAAAATCTCAAATCTTTGCAGCCTCATTTTTCTCCACATACATGTATCTAGGCTTGAGTCATACTGTGCTAGAGTCACGTCCCATTGCTCAGTCTACCCCACTGCCTTTTTACCTGTTCCTTTCCCCAGCTGGAACATGAATATTTCTTATATGCAGACTGCCTCAAATGTTTGTGCTGCCTTCCCCAGCACTCTGAGAAAATGTTACAAAATAAAACACCTCCTATGCACTTCCTGCTTCAGGAATTACTGTGCTTGTTATAATTATTTGTAAGTCTGCCTTCAGAAAATAGAACGAGTTAGTAGTAGTAATAACACTGATGATAAAAACAGTAAAATACTTTGGGAGCTCACTGGTTAGTAGGTAGAAAAAGTAAATAATATGGGATCCTGAGTATTACAAAGTACACAAACAGAGAAAAGACTGCTTAACTTGAGCTTCATAAAGGACATGAAATATAAGCTGACCTTTACTTCTCTTTAGCCATTCTTTATATTGAATTATAGTCAATTTACAATGTTGTATTACCTTCAGGTATACAGCAAAGTGGCTGAGTTACATATATATCTATCCTTTTTCTTTTTTTCTTTTTTTTTCTTTATATCTATCCTTTTTAAGATTCTTTTCCATTAGAGGTTATCACAAGACACTGAATACAGTTCCCTGTCCTTGTTGTTTATCCATTTTATAAATAGTAGAGTGTATCAGTTCATCTCAAACTCCTAATTAATCCCATCTCTTTTTATAACCAAAAGCCTGTTTTCTATGTCTAAGAGTCTGTTTTGTAAATAAGTTCGTTTGTATTATTTTCTAAGATTTCACATATAAATTGTATCACATTTGTCCTTCAAAGTCTGACTTACTTCACTTAATAAGATAATCTCCAAGTATATCCATGTTGCTGCAAATGGCATTATTTCATCATTTTTTATGGTTGAGTAATATTCCACTATGCTATATTCCTGTATGTATGTACACACACACACCCCCCCCCCCACATCATCTTTATCCATTTATCTGTTGATGGACATTTAATGCTTCCATGTCTTGACTTTTGTACACAGCGCTGCTATGAACATTGGGGTACATGTATTTTTTCAAATTAGTTTTCTCTAGGTATGTGCCCAGGAGTGGGATTGCACGATCAAATGGTAACTTTATTTTTAGCTTTTTAAGGAACTTCTATACTGTTTTCCATAGCTGTTACACCAATTTACATTCCTATCAACAGTGTAAGAAGGGTTCCTTTTTCTCCACACCCTCTTCAACATTTGTTATTTGTAGACATTTTAATGATGGCCACTGACCATTATAAGGGGATATCTCATTGCAGTTTTAACTTGCATTTCTCTAATAACTAGCAATGTTGAGCATCTTTTCATGTACCTGTTGGCCCTCTATATGTCTTCTTTGGAGAAATGTCTCTTAGGTTTTCTATTTTTTTGATTCAGTTGTGTTTTTTTGACATTAAGCTGTATGAGCTGTTTGCATATTTTGTAAATTAATCCGCTACTGGGAGCATCATTTGCAAATACTTCCTCCCAGACCATAGGTTGTCTTTCGTTTTGTTTATGGTTTCCTTTGCTGTCCAAAGCTTATAAGTTTAATTAGGCTCCATTTGTTTGAGTTTGTTGATCTTTAAAGAAGAGAATTTGAAAAGAGCAAGATGAAGGTGGGGTAAGGCAATCTAAAGAGAAGAAAGGCAAGAAAAATTTAAAGAATGAGAATAGGATGTTCTGGTTCCATAGATATGAGGAAGAGGGTGCAGGAAACAATGCCGTGAGGATGGGTTAACGAATGTGTATTAAAGGTGTAACATACCATGCTAAGAATTTTGGTATTTCTGTTATTGGAACCATATGAATTTGGGGGAGAGGAAGAATGACATGACTAGCTTTTATTTTACTAAAGTCTGACAATGATAAAGACAATGGATTAAAAAAGGAAGAAACAGGTGGAAAAGGGAGTGGTCAGGAGCATACTGTGGTAATAAAGCACAAAAAGATCCAAGTCTGCACTAACTGGGGGCAACAGGAATGGAGCATTAGAAGCAAAAGAATCTGAAGAATGACTGAGAGAGGGACAGGAAGGATTAAGAATGAATATCTTCTAGTTTAGGTGAGTAGAGAGTGACTTCATTAACCAAGGCAGAGAATAACATTTTGGAGAGGAAAGATCAAGATTTGAGATATACTGAACTTGATATCCCTGTAGGATACCTACCATTTTTATGGATAACTAGACGGTAGTTCAAAATATGAGTTTGAGTTCAACAGAGAGACTGGGCTGGATACAGGTTTGGAAGTCACAAGAATACATTTAAATTCATGATAACAGATGCAATTACCCAGCAAGTGTAAACCAAGGGGAAAATGGAAAAAGAGTGAATAATAGCCTTCTGGGAAACATTAACATCTGAAAGACAAGCAGAGCAAACATGACCAGTGAGCAATAAGAGATGGGGAAGGAAGATATAGCAGTGTCATGAAAGCTGAAAAAACTGTAGAAAGAACTTAAGAGCAGAGCAAAATGCCACATGGAAGTCAACTAAAATGAAAAACGCAGAAGGAGCCAAATAATTTGTAATTAAAATGTCACTGATGATAGCTGCAGAACAACGTAATGCCACTGAACTGTACATTTAGAAATAATTAAAATGGTAAGTTACATATTCTACATATTTTGCTACAACTTTTTTTTAAAGTCACTATTGGACATCAGCAAAGTGGTGGACTAGGAAACTCCAAACTCTTGTTCCCCTATAGGAAAAAAAACAAACAAACACCGTACCCAGCAGCTCCGTAAACCAAATTTGAAGGAGTTCAGGAAAACAAAGGTTTAGAGAAAAAAAAAAAAAAAAGCAAATATCCGGTGGAGTACAAGCCACATTCAAATGGTAGGAAAATTTGTGACATGTTTCCTCACTGTTAACCAACTCTCTCCCAGAGTGGGGGTGGTCTTGGTCTTGAGCAGGTAACAGGTTGGTCCCCACTTCCCCCACCTTGAACTGGAGGGAGCAGAGCGGGACCATATTTGTCAACTGCTGTGTGTGCCTGTATTAACCTATTCAAGGGATGTCTTAAGGACAGAGACGAGGACCTTTCTGTTCTGTGTAACTAAGAATACAGACAGACAAAGCAGTGGGCGCAGAGCTCATAAAAGCTACCAGAAAACTACAAACCCCACAGACACCTGAGGCAAGAGGTTACGGAAGAGATGTACAATAGACCACCTAGGCCCAGAAAAGCTACAGTGAGACTCTTGGGGAAGCTTTTCTTTTAAACCATCGACCTTAAATAGAATGCTTCTCAGAATGGAAGGGGCATAAACCAACTTATAATGGGTAGAAAAGCTAGTGGAAAAGGAACAAATGAAATAATGGCCAAAAGAAATGAGAAAAATTAAAGCTTGCATGATTTAAATTTAAAGAGATACTTTTAGGTAGAGGAGATATATTTTTATAGAATAAAAATGATTGAGGTTCCAAAAAAGTCTAAGGGAGGACAGAATTAAGATACAAAGTTGAGACATCAACCTTCTAAAAAAGAAAAATATTACTATGTAAACAGTTATCACGTCATAAGCACACAGAGTCATATTCCAATCAAGAACACTTCATAGTCCTGTGATCTTAAGCAAGTTACCTAACGCTTCACAGCCTCAATGTCCTCATCTGCAAAATAAATGTAACAACAACTATCACATGTGAAATGTGACCATGTAGGGCCGTTGTAAGAAACTGATACATCGTAAGAAGTCATAAAAATATATTCATGGGTAATTTCACAGAGGATTTTCCTCTCGATCATTTAACAGTTTACAGGTATGGGTGAACACAAGCTAGATTTTGTGTGGGCATGAATAAGTGAAAACTTTCAGATGGTTTGACTTTATTTTAGGGGAAGAGAGTTTACTTTTCAAATTTTTCCTTCAAGTGTCTGATTCGTTTCTTTGGGGAAAAATAAAACACGTCATATGTTCAGTTAGCAGTAGTATAAAAATATTTTCCAATAAACCCAGCCCATTGACTTTGTAAATGAAAGTGAGAAAAACAAACTGATTTCCAGCCAACTATATTGACTAATAAAAAATGAAATGCACTTTTCCTTTCCAGTCTGAAGCCTTTTGATGAGTCACAGAAATGGCTTGTGGAATCTTCCTTTTTCAGAGTCCTCGTTGTCGCTGGGTTGGCACATTTCAAAGAGCCGAATCTACTGGTTATTTGAACAAGCACCAGTGTGTGATCCTGACTATTTAATAAGGAGGAAAGGGATGCAAAGCAGTGTTTCCTTTTAAAGGCAGCAAAATGAGTCACTTGCCTGTGTGCTTCATGTCACCCTAATCAACACATGTAGTTAAAATGTGGAAGAGTTCCTCAGAATGATCATATATGTTGTTGAATTAAAAAATAAAATAATTAAAAAAAAAATACACAGCTCACTGCTATCTTCTTAAAGTTCCTATACAGATTTTCACAAAGCCAGACCTTGATCAAAGGTGGTTGGGGGTGGGGGGAATGAACAGAGACTCAGAGACCTATGTAATCATAAGATTTAATGTCACTAGACAGAGAAGGTGATGGCACCCCACTCCAGTACTCTTGCTGGAAAATCCCATGGACGGAGGATCCCAGTGGGCTGCAGTCCATGGGGTCGCTAAGAGTCGGACACGACTGAGCGACTTCCCTTTCACTTTTCACTTTCACGCATTGGAGAAGGAAATGGCAACCCACTCCAGTATTCTTGCCTGGAGAATCCCAGGGACGGGGGAGCCTGGTGGGCTGCCGTCTACAGGGTCACACAGAGTCGGGACACGACGAAGCGACTCAGCAGCAGTAGCAGCAATGTCACTAGAGGCCCAGAAGGAGAAAAGAAAGATAATGGGACTGAAAAGGAGTGAAATAAATAAAAGCTAACAATTCCCTGTATTCTGCAAAAGACCTAAGCCTCTAAACTGAAGAAACTAATAGGACATAGCCAAAGAAATCCAAACCAACAAAAAAACTGTCCAAGTAGAATTCCATATCAAAAAAAAAAAAAAAAAAGGATAGTTTCAGATGACCAAAAACTAAGAGATTTGTGACCAGCAGATCTATTCCAAAATGACAGTTTAAGGAAATTCTTTTTTATCTATTTATTTTTAAAAAATAATTTAAAATTTTAGTTGAAGTATAGTTGGTGAACAATAATAAAGGAAATTTTTCAAATCAAAAATGATAATAAGAATGAATCTTTGGATAATAGAAAGAACAAATGAAAAAGTAAAAATAGGGGAAAATACAATATATTTTCTTCCTCTTAAAAGTTGAAGCAAAAAATTTTAATATTACCTGATTGTTTCTCATTTTATATAGATATTAAAGATGAATATATTATATACTAGGAGGGTAAAGGAACATAAAGATTTCTACCCTTTCCACAAACCAGTAAAATGTCAACACCAATCCAATGTTGTGAATTATACACGTCTAATACCTACAGCAACCAAAAAAAAAAAAGCTATACAAAGAAATACACACAAAAGCATTATAGATAAAGAAGCCTGTTTCCACAATTTGGCTGGAAGAATATGATGATCTTTCATTTTAAAATTCTAATTCTGGAACATAAGATTACATCATAAGTTGCCAAGGATAAAATCAGAGGCGTCTACCCATGTACCAGACCATCGTAATGCAGGTGTTTTGGTCTAAAGGGGCTTTTTCAAAACTCTGTGAGTCAAAGAAAGGCTGTGGAGGCACATGTCTACCAAAGCTCTCAGACTTATGATTGGAAAGGATTCTTTCCTTTGAAGACTCCCCAGCTTGTGTGAGCAGTTGAGGAAGCAGAGTGGCTGTCACCTCATTATATGAAGACCCCTGAGCTAAGAATGACAAGCCTGAAGAGACTTCCTTCTTCAGTCACAGTGATGGCTAGCCCATGTTCACATTCCAACACACACACACACACACAACAACCATCATTAGCTGCTCAAAGAAGTGATATTGGACTAGATTGGAAAGAGGGCTTCGTTGTAAAACAAGAGCTTGGACTTTCAGTATATGATGATAAGTTCTTGGGATATAACACACAGCACGGTCACTATAGCTAACAATACTGTACTGAGTATCTGAAAGTTGCTAAGAGAGCAAATCTTAAAAGTACTCTTCATATATAATTCACTATATGAACAAGCTAAAGAAGAAAAATCACATGATATCAACAGATGCAGAAAAAGTATTTGATTTTTCAAATTTGATGACTCCCATTTATGAGAAATGACTCTCAGGAAACTAGGAATAGAGGTGAATGATTTCTCAACTTATAAAGAATATCTACAAAAAAACCCTGAAACTAACATCAAACTTAATGGCAAAAAAAAAAGATGATGATATCCCTCAAAAATCAAGAACAAAGCAAGGATGTCGTCTCTCACCACTCTAATTCAACACAGCAGTGAAGCTTACAGCCAGCTCAATGAAGTAGGCGAAATAAAAGACATACAGATCAGAAAGGAAGAAAGTTAATCATTTATATTTACAGATATCATTTTGCAGAAAAATCACAAGGAAACTACAGAAGAAAAACAAGCAAAAACACCAAGAACTAATAAGTGAGTTCCACAAGGTCATAAGATATAAGGTTAACACACAAAAACAACCGTATTTCTATATATTAGCAATAAATATGGAGAAACCAAAATGTAAAATAGAATGTCATTTATATCTACTCAGGTAAAGGAATACTGAGGAATAAATCTAACAAAATATGCAAAGAATTTATGCTGAAAACTACAAAATATTGATGAAAGAAATTTTAAAAGGATCTAAATAAATTGAGACATATAGTGTTCATGGACTGAAAGACTCAACATGATAAAGACATTAATTCTCGCAAAATTGACATTAAGGTTTAACATAATTCCTATCAAATACCAGCAATAGTTTTCGTACATAAGGTAGATATAGACAAAATTTTTCTAAAATTTATATTGAAAAGCAAAGGAACTAGAAAAGCTAAAAAATGTTGAGAAAGAATTATGTGGAGGAATAACTCTGCCCAAGTTTAAGACTCACATAGCCACAACAGTCAAGACAGTGCGCTATGCATGGAAGGACAGACATACTGTCCTCTGCTGGTGTCTCCAGGAGATTGGTTCTAGGACCCCAGCAAATACCTAAATCCACAGATGCTGAAGTCCCTTAAATAAAATAGCACAGTGGAATTCCCTGGCAGTCCAATGGTTAGGACTCAGCGCTTTCACTGCCAGAGCTGGGTTCGATCCCTGGTCAGGGAACTAATATCCAGCAAGTTGTGCAGCACGACCAAACAAACCAAAATGGCACAGCATTTGCATAGACCATCCACACATCCTAGATTAAACCATCTCTAGAGAACTTACAATACATAATACAATGCAAATGCTACGTAAATAGTTGTAAACACATTGTAAATATCATGTAAATAACTGCTGACTACAGACAAATACAAGTTTTGCTTTTTGAATATTTCTGGATTTCTCTAAAGTTTTCAATCTGTGGTAAACTGAATTTGTGGATGTGGAACTTATGGATAAAGAGGGCCAACTGCATAGATGAATGAAGCAGAATAGAGAATCAAGAAACAGACCCATACAAGTACAGCCAAGTGATTTTTTGACTAGGTACAAAAGCAATTCAATGAAGGAACTGAATTGAAAAAAACGGTATTGGAAAATTGAATATCTATTTTAAAAATGAATCTCAATCTAAAGTTCTTACCTCACACAAAAATTAACTCATACTGGATCACTGATTTAAATGTTAAAGTGTTTAGAAAAACAACTGCTAAATTTTTTGAGAACTACAAAACTGAGTGAAAGTTTCTGAAACATGACACAAAAAATATTTTTGAAAGTTCAGATAAACTGAACTTTGTAAAAAGAGGAAAAAAGCCAAATACTGGGGAAAATTTTTTTGCAAACCAAACATACTAGAATACCTGAATCACTCTCAAAATTCAACAATAAAAAATAATCTGATTAGAAAATGTGCAAAAGATATAGACAGACATTTCACCAAAGAGGATGTACTGATGACCAATAGGTGATGAAGAGATATTAAGTATCATTAGCCACTATATACTCATTACAACAACCAACATAAAAAACAGTTACAATTTCAATGCTGACCAGAATGCAGAGAAACAGAATCGCTCATACATTGCAGGGTGGTATAGAAAATGGGAGAGTCACTCTGGAAAATAGGTTTGTAACGAGTATCATATGACTGACAAAAGTCCATACAGTCAAAACTATGGTTTTTCCCGGAGGCGTGCACAGATGTGAGAGTTGGACCATAAAGAAGGCTGAGCACTGAAGAACTGATGCTTTCTAATTGTGGTGGTGGTTAGATCCCTGGGTCGGGAAGATCCCCTGCAGAAGAAAATGGTTACCCACTCCAGTATTCTAGCCCGGGAAATCCATGGACAGAGAGTCCTGGCAAGCCACAGTCCACACGGTCGCAAAGAGTCGGACACAACTCAGCAACAAAACAACAACTGTGGTGCTGGAGAAGACCCTTGAGCCCCGTGGACTGCAAGATCAAATCAGCCAATCCTAAAGGAAATCAACCCTGAATATTCACTGGAAAGACTGATGCAGAAGCTGAAGCTCCAACACTTGGGCCACTTGATACTAAGAGTCAACTCACTGGAAAAGACCTGATGCTGGAAAAGATTGAAGGCAAAAGGAGAAGGGAGCGGCAGAAGATGAGATGGTTAGATAGCATCACCAATTCAATTGACAAGAATTCACACAAACTCCAGAAAATAGTGGAGGGCAGAGGAGCCTGGTGTACTACAGTCCTGGGGTTGCAAACATGGGCATGACTTAAGAACTGAACAACAACAAATTATATGACCAAGCATTTGCACTCATGGATGTTCATCCCAGAGAAATGAAAACACTGTACATGCAAAAATCTCCACACAAATGCTCACAGCAGCTTTATCTCTAACAGCCAAAAAATAGAAACAACAAAAATTATCTTCAACAGGTAAATGGCTAAACAGACTGCAGTACATCCATACTAGGGAATAATGTCCCTTTGACAGGCACAAGAACATGCTCAGTTGCTCAGTCATGGCTGACTCTTTGCAACCCCATGTATTATAGCCCACTAGGCTCCTCTGTCCATGGGGTTTCCCAGGCAAGACTACTGGAGTGGGTTGCCAAACCACCTGGGAAGCCCACTATGGAATAATAGCCTGCTCTAAAAAGGAGTCAACTACTGATTCCTCCAACATCGGGAATGGATCTCAGGGGCATTTTGAGGAGTAAAAAAAGAAAAAAAAAAATCTCAAAGGCTGTTTACTGTATGATTTTGTTCTAATAACATTCTTCAAATGAAAAAATTATGGAGATGGAGAACAAATTAGTGGTTTCCAGGTGTTAGGGATGTGAAGGTTGGGGGGACACATCTAAACAGGAGTAACACTGGGAAATCTTTGCCGTGATGGATTAGTTCTGTATCTTGATTGCAGCCGTGGCTACAGAAATCTCAACATGATAAAACAGCCCAGAACTATACACACACATTGAACCAACTACAATTTTCTGGTTTTGATACTGCACCAAGGTTACACATAATATAACCTTTGAGGAAGACAGAATGAAGGGAGCACTAGATCTCTCTGCACTAATTTGTAACATCCTGTAAAATTAGAAGAAAGATGAATGACAGGACACCAACAGCAAAATGACACAAAGGTTGGAATTATCTAACACAGACTTTTAAAACAGCTATTATTAAAACGCTCCCCCAAATAAGGCAAGCACTTAAAATTAATGGTTAGACAATGCAAGCAATAAGAAAAAGGACTAAGTGGAAAATTGAGAAGGGAAAAATACAATGACCAAAAAGAAAAACACACTCTCAGTAACCTCAACAGCAGCATGGAGATGACAGAGAAAAGACTGACTATGCAGGCAAACGCTAGAGATAGTGTGGGTTTGATTCCAGACTACCACAATAGAGCAAATACTGCAATAAAGTGAGCCACACAAATCTTTTGGCTTCCTAGTGCACATACAACTTATGTTTACACTATACTATTGTTTATTAAGGGTGCCATAACATTATGTCTGAAAAACAATGCACACCCTTAATTTTAAAATACCTTATTGATAAAAAAAAAAATGCACCACTGGAGACTTCAATAGTCATGGTACTAACATCAAGAATTACTAATCACAGATCCCCATAATAAATAAAGTTTGAAATATTGCAAGAACTACCAAAATGTGACATAAAGACACAAAGTGAGCAAATGCCATTGGAAAAATGACACCACTAGACTTGCAGAACACAGTGTTGCCACAGATCTGTAAAAAATGTGGTATCTGTGAAGTGCAATTAAATAAAGCACAATAAAACGAGGTATGCCTGTACTTGAAGATAAATCAGTAGAAATTATCTACACAGGGAAAAAAAATAAAAGGTTTTAAATGAACAGAGCCCCAGGGACCTGTGGGAAAACAGCAGAAGGGAACATTTGTGCTCTTAAAGAGTCCCAAAAGGAAAGGAGAAGAGTTTGGTGCGGTAAAAATATTTGAAGAAACAAAGGCTGAAAACTTCCCATGTTTACTACTGATTCCAGCAGCTCAGTGAAACCCAACAGGATAATCCCAAAGGAACCTACATCATAATCAAACTGCTGAAAACCAAAAACAAGGAAAATACCTAGAGGACAACCAGAGAAAAATGACATTAATTACAGGGGAAGAGTGAATTGGACAACTGCAAATTTCTCACCAGAAACTACGTGAAACCTCTGAAAGAAGTAGAACACCATTTCTAAAGTATCAAAAGGAAAGAACTGTCAACCCACATTCTATAGCCACTGGAAATATCCTTCAGGAATAAAAATATAATTTTTAAAAGCCTGACAGGAAGGAAAACTATGAAAAATCATAGCCTTCAGGAATAAAAATATAATTTTTAAAAGCCTGACAGGAAGGAAAACTATGAAAAATCATAGCAAACTGATCTGCTGTAAAAGAACTTAAAAAAAAGAAAAAGTTCATGAAAATCTTGAGACAGAAGGAAAATGACAGTAGAAGGAAACTTGGAACATGAGGCAAAAAAGAAGAGCAGCCAACATGATAAGTATCTATTCTTCTCCTATTGAGTTATTTAAAATACATGTGACCAATGAAGACAAAAATTATAACATTTTCTTATGGGATTTACAGTGGGTATAGCTGAAACCTGGGGAAGGAAACGGCAACCCACTCCAGCATTTTTGCCTGGGAAATCACATGGACAGAGGAGCCTTGCGGGCTACGGTCCATGGGGTTGCAAAGAGTTGGACACGACTGAGCGACTAAGCACATAGCAGACATACATCAGATGACTACAACATAAAGGCGAGGGTGAAGGGGCATTTACAACGTAAGGTTTCTACATTCCTTAAGAAGTGGTAGCATATTGTGAAAAGTTAGGCATGTATATTGAAATCCCTAGAACAGCAAGCAGCCACTAAAAAAAAAAACGCACACAAAAAATATATAATCAAAAACACAATAAACTAAAATGGATACTAAAAAATGTAAAAATAATCCAAAATAAGGCAAGAAAGAGGCAAATGAAACAAAAACAAAGGGAAAATGTACAAAATAAGTAAGAAAACGGGAAAGAAACCAAACGCATTAATACTACATTAAATATGAATAGTTTTAGCACACTGAGTAAAAGATCATCAGAAAGGATTTTTTTTATTTAAATTTATTTATTTTAATTAGAGGCTAATTACTTTACAATATTGTATTGGTTTTGCCATACATCAGCATGAATCCGCCATGGGTGAACACGTGTTCCCAATCCTGAACCCCCCCTCCCACCTCCCTCCCCATACCACCCCTCTGGGTCATCCCAGTGCACCAGCCCCAAGCATCCTGTATCCTGCATGGAACCTGGACTGGCAATTTGTTTCTTATATGATATTATACATGTTTCAATGCCATTCTCCCAAATCATACCCCCCTCCCTCTCCCACAGAGTCCAAGAGACTGTTCTATACATCTGTGTCTCTTTTGCTCTCTCGCATACAGGGTTATCATTACCATCTTTCTAAATTCCATATATATGCATTAGTATACTGTATTGGTGTTTTTCTTTCTGGCTTACTTCATTCTGTATAATAGGCTCCAGTTTCATCCACCTCATTAGAACTGATTCAAATATATTCTTTTTAATGGCTGAGTAGTACTCCATTGTGTATATGTACCACAGCTTTCTTATCCATTCATCTGCTGATGGACATGTAGGTTGCTTTCATGTCCTGGCTATTATAAACAGTGCTGCGATGAACATTGGGGTACACGTGTCTCTTTCAATTCTGGTTTCCTTGGTGTGTATGCCCACCAGTGGGATTGCTGGGTCGTATGGCAGTTTTATTTCCAGTTTTTTAAGGAATCTCCACACTGTTCTCTATAGTGGCTGTACTAGTTTGCATTCCCACCAACAGTGTAAGAGGGTTCCCTTTTTTCCACATCCTCTCCAGCATTTATTGCCTGTAGACTTTTGGATCACAGCCATTCTGACTGGCATAAAGTGGTACCTCATTGTGGTTTTGATTTGCATTTCTCTGATAATGAGTGATGTTGAGCATCTTTTCATGTGTTTGTTAGCCATCTGTATGTCTTCTTTGGAGAAATGTCTGTTTAGTTCTTTGGCCCATTTTTTGATTGGGTCGTTTATTGTTCTAGAATTGAGCTGCAGGAGTTGCTTGTATATTTTTGAGATTAGTTGTCTGTCAGTTGCTTCATTTGCTATTATTTTCTCCCATTCTGAAGGCTGTCTTTTCACCTTGCTTATTGTTTCCTTTGTTGTGCAGAAGCTTTTAATTTTAATTAGATCCCATTTGTTTATTTTTGCTTTTATTTCCAATATTCTGGGAGGTGGGTCATAGAGGATCCTGCTGTGATTTATGTCGGAGAATGTTTTGCCTATGTTCTCCTCTAAGTTTTATAGTTTCTGGTCTTACATTTAGATCTTTAATCCATTTTGAGTTTATTTTTGTGTATGGTGTTAGAAAGTGTTCTAGTTTCATTCTTTTACAAGTGGTTGACCAGTTTTCCCAGCACCACTTGTTAAAGAGATTGTCTTTTCTCCATTGTATATTCTTGCCTCTTTTGTCAAAGACAAGGTGTCCATAGGTGCGTGGGTTTATCTCTGGGCTTTCTATTTTGTTCCATTGATCTATATTTCTGTCTTTGTGCCAGTATCATACTGTCTTGATGACTGTGGCTTTGTAGTAGAGCCTGAAGTCAGATAGGTTGATTCCTCCAGTTCCATTCTTCTTTCTCAAGACTGCTTTGGCTATTCGAGGTTTTTTGTATTTCCATACAAATTGTGAAATTATTTGTTCTAGCTCTGTGAAAAATACCGTTGGTAGCTTGGTAGGGATTGCATTGAATCTATAGATTGCTTTGGGTAGTATACTCATTTTCACTATATTGATTCTTCGGATCCATGAACATGGTATATTTCTCCATCTATTAGTGTCCTCTTTGATTTCTTTCACCAGTGTTTTATAGTTTTCTATATATAGGTCTTTAGTTTCTTTAGGTAGATACATTCCTAAGCATTTTATTCTTTTCGCTGCAATGGTGAATGGGATTGTTTCCTTAATTTCTCTTTCTATTTTCTCATTATTAGTGTATAGGAATGCAGGGATTTCTATGTGTTGATTTTATATCCTGCAACTTTACTATATTCATTGATTAGCTCTAGTAATTTTCTGGTGGTGTCTTTAGGGTTTACTATGTAGAGGATCATGTCATCTGCAAACAGTGAGAGTTTTACTTCTTCAGAAAGGATTTTTAAAAACAAATGCATTAGGGACTTCCCTGGTGGTCCAGTGGTTAGGACTCTGCACTTTCACTGCCAGGACCTGGGTTTGCTCCCTGGCTGGGGAACTAGGATCCCACATGCTTCAAAGTATGACCAAAAAAAAAAAGTCAGTAACAAGATGGAATCTGAAACTGCAGCAATGAACTTCTTGTACTCTTTAGATCTTGTACTAATGGATGATTTTATAATTGGTAATTTAGAAAATACTGGCCCACTAAATTATGAGCTCTTCCAAATGTTGATACATTTCATCACACTATACTGAAAAATCACATTTATTAATGTTACCACCAACTACATGATAAAAGTTTTTAGGTACTGGAAAGTTGTCACACGGTAGCAAATACAGGTTTTCCAAAATCCTAATTTTCACCAAAAAGCCCTAATTTTATCACTGGCCACAAATAGTATCAGTTGTTTTTCAATCATACTTCAAAATTTAGTCAGCACAGGTCCTTCCCAAGTGACACATCAGTTCAGTTCAGTCGCTCAGTCATGTCCGACTCTTTGCGACCCCATGAATCGCAGCACGCCAGGCCTCCCTGTCCATCACCAACTCCCGGAGTTCACTCAGACTCACGTCCATCGAGTGGGTGATGCCATTCAGCTATCTCATCCTCTGTCGTCCCCTTTTCCTCCTGCCCCCAATCCCTCCCTGCATTAGAGTCTTTTCCAATTAGTCAACTCTTCGCATGAGGTGGCCAAAGTACTGGAGTTTCAGCTTTAGTGACACATACATACATATAACTGAAGCCATACACAGACACACCCTTCATAGTCCAAGACCATATTACTGACAGTAGCAAACAAATGTTAGTTCTGTCACAGGACTACTAATCCTTTCACCAAATAAGCATTTTTTCTTTTTTAAAAAGTCAAGTTTATTGAGGAATAATTTACATAAAGCAAGATTCATCCATCCTTTTCAGGTTTGAGTTCAGTGAATTCTGACAAACAGCTGTATAACCACCACAACTTCAATCAAGATACAGAACACTTCCATCACCCTGTATTCCCTCATACCTCTCTGCAGTCAATCCTCTATCCCAGCCCCTGATAAATGTTCAGTTCTGTTACAGGACAGTAATCCTGTCACCAAATACACAGATATTAATTTTTTAACATATTCCCAAAGTCATCCTATATCTTATTTCATGCCAATTTAGTAAAATGTTATTACTGTCTACTATCAAAGTATCATGCATGATGGTGCCATTAATCTTCACCATCATAATCATTTTCTTCTACTTCAGATCGCCATGCTTCATAGCTTGGATTGCCTACTAACACTTTCCAGACATGTCAAATCCAACAAAGAAATGTTTTAGCAGAAAGTTATCTAAACCTTGCAATAAATACATTGCACTTTGATCAAGAACTGACTTCCATCCCTTATCCAATCAAGTTCTAGACAACTGCTTCTGAGGTAAAATACTACACAACTTACCTTCCCCTTCAACACTGTCAATAAACACTTGGCAAGATCTTTTCCCTACTACTACATAGCTCACCTTCCCTACTCCGTTGTTTACCAACCCCCATACCTTTCAATTTAAATGTTTTTCACTCTGTACCTTCTGTGCTCAAAGCACTCTCCTAAGTGCTGTGGAAGCACTTCCCTTGGTGCTGTGTTATCTCCAACTTTGATGCACTTTCCACTATGCTACAGAGTAAGGATCAGAAAGCCTGCCACTTACTGATGATATGCTGTATGTTGGGAAATTCATTTACCTTTTCTAAGGTTTAATTTAATTTATAAAGATTAATATCTGCATCAGCCAGCCCATGGGATTGCTGTAAAGATTAAATAAAATAATGAAAGTGCGAAGTTATAAAAATGAGTATCACTAGCTTTTGGTCTTTCATCTAAAAGTAAAAGATACTGGGGTGTGGCGGACCCCACCTATTCCTTTACACATACCACTTATAGTTTTAAAATATATTATCCCCCTAAAATAGATACAGCTTAGATTTAAATCAATTACCAATTACACCTATCTCTTAACCTCAAGTCAGCCATTCCTGGCTTTCATCACAGAAACATACAAAAAATATTTTCCAGTAATTCAACAACAAACAAATATTTATTGAAAACTTAAAAATATGCCAGGCATTGCTCTCAGAACTAGTGGCCCATCAGTGAGTTGGACAATCGGGTACCTGCTCTCATGGAGTTTACATGTTGAGCATCAGTATCTCAATATATAATAGCTCAGAAGGTCAATAGTTATTTAAGCAACTTAAATGTTTTCATTTAGGAAAAAATATTAATCTCATAGGAACAGTAAACTTCTAATCTCTTTTGAGAGACCAAATCAAGCATATGCAGGAGGCTTGATGTCTAGCTACTGGGCAACTGAGTCAGTTCTCCCAAACCTGGCTATGCTGTCACCCAGACCCTCTTAAGCATACTACATCTTCCAACTCCAATTCTCATATGGTAAGGCCGTGGTGAAGACTGTCAGAATTTGGGCTTTCATGTGGTTGATCCATGAACAGGCATTTGGAATTCTTTCACTAAGTTACCCAAAGACATATCATTAAAGCAAAGCAGCATTCAGGTATCCTTTCGTTAAAGGACCAAATGCTATCCCATCTATGGTCTTAAGCTGGCGGTTTTTGGCAACTAGCTGACAATACTTATTCTAACTCTAACGTCAGATAATAATTTAGTTTTATAAAAAGAGCATTTCCAAAAATGATAAGGGAGAATAAATTATCATAACTTGGGTTTCTCTTAATGAGGAGCTACTGCTCTTTGGGACTGCCCAGCAGGTCATCATCTCCCTTTATCATGGAAACTGAAATTTCCATCCTGCCTTCATGCAACTCGAACACTTATCTTGGGATAAGCTGACTCTCTCCCAGTTCTGAGACTACAGCACAGTGGAAACCTATACTTATCATCACACCATTCTTCAGACCACTGTGACTGATTAAGATACAGGCACAGGATCCAGTCCACGAGATCAGTTAGAAGAAACGACTTTTTCTTCCCACTGGACCTGAACAAGCAGTCATGGAGCCTAGTGGCAGGCACCTTACAACCACAAGGAGTTATGTATCTGAGAAAGGAGACAATACTAAACTAGCTGATTTAGAAAACTAGCTCCCAGTCACATTGCCTGGGCCCAGAAAAAAAACATTTCTGAAGCTAGAATCTATCAATCAACTATTCAGAGGCAAGAAACATCCGTTGTTATTTAAGTTATTTGGGGTTGAGTTTTCAATGTGTTACAATAAAGATTCCTAGTAAAAGGAGTGGCATCTCCATAGGCCCTTTTAGCCTTCAATCACTACATTAAATGGCTACTTGGCCCCTACCATAAGCAAGGAAGGCACAGGGACAGAGCCTGAATGCCACAATTACAAAAATGAGCCTATTGTTTTTATTTAGATTGTAATTATAACAATTCATTTAATTATATTAAATATTTACATAACTTCTTCATGCTCTTCTACTCAAAAAGATGAGAAAAGCTATGGGGCAGTGGGTTGAGTTGGGTAATGCCAAAAGACAGCTAACAACCTAGAATGGCAGGATTAACTCCTACAGGCAAAAGGCTTTGGGGCCAGACCAGAGGAGCACAGGACACGAGGGCAAAAGGGACCGAGGGGCAGCCATTTACTCTCACAACTGTTCGTGAGGTTTCAAACCCCTGCTTTATAGATGATCACATTTAAAGTTTACAACCACCCTCTGAAATAAATTATCGTTTAACTCTATTTCACAGACTGAGGAAATGGCTGTTGAAGAGAGTTCAATCAATCCAAGACCAAAGAAGAAAAAGAAAAAGGGAGAAGACGATGTTAGAGTCTGCGTTCCCGCACTGTTCTTTTCCCAGGAACTGCCTCCCCAATCACAGTCCTCATGTGATCCTTATCATAGGGGTGAGCACCTGACCCAAGCTGAATCGATGCATCTTTTGCTTCAGAACGCTGGGTTTGAGACCCCAAGATTTACAGTCAGTAGTTGAAGTTGTTAAATATAAAGCCAGTGCTCTGGGCAAACATATCCCCCACAAGTGACTAACATTAGTTTACTGTCAGAAAGAATGACAACACAAAGCAAGAAGAGAATAAACGCTTGCCTGCATTTGAGGCCCAAGCTTCAAATCTTACTGAAGTTCAACTGAACCTTTACTTTAAATGAGACCAGGTTCCCTGACTCTAGAAAAATTTTTTTTTGCCTAGGAAAACTGAAGTTGAGAGCTATCATGTATAACTGACAAGAGTCCTAACTAATTCATTCAGAAGGGGGGGGCACCAAATAACTATTTACAACAAATATTAATTGAACAGTAACACTTAAGACCTTAAGACAGACTCACTCAAGATAGTTTTGATCAAGTATTAAACTACCTGAGACAGATTACAAGTATTTATAGAAATTCAAAAGGGAAAATAGCAATGTAACACAGTTGTGACTTATGTTAGACTACAAAGATGAGAAAACTGGCAAAGACCACATTGAGAAGAACTCAAGATGACATTGAGAAGAACTCAAAAGGAGAGAAAGAGAAGGCCTAGGAGGAAAGAGCAGACTCATGCTGGAGACGGAGACAAAATCCACCTGGAACATACAGTCTGTTTTGGAGAATAGTAGGAATTAAGACTAAGTATATACATAAGCTAAGACCATATGACCAAAAGCACTAAAGTTAAGAAAAAGAAAGGCATAGGTATGGACTATACTGGCAAATTTCGAGGACGTCCCACTAAACCCAAGAATATTGGTTGAAAATTTGGATTTAAGTAGGGCAGCAGTAACAGAAAGCAAAGAGCAGATTTGAGAAACATTTGAAATAAAGAATCTCCTACTCTTCTCCCAAGTTTCCAAGTACTAGTGTTTGTAACAGTGGATCCTTCATCAAATTTGTAACATAAAACTATAGCAAAGAAAGGAGTAACTATTATCAACACCTGGATGGACTTAGGGAACTTGCAAATAAATTATTTCACTTAATCCTCATGATTAAACCTATGAAGAAATATTATCATGATTCTCATTTTGCAGATTAAATATATTCAAGTTCAAAGAAGTGAGATAACTTGTCCAAGATCACTCAACTAAGTAAAAATTTGGTCTGTGGAGTGGGGCAGTAGATAATAATGCCAGTGGAACCGAAGTCCTTTTTTCCCGGACAAATTATGAAGACATAATGACGACAATGATGATAATGATAGCCAACATTTACTAAATACTGGGAACTAAGCAAACTCGTTACATGCACTAGCATTATCACATTTAATATTCCTAACAGCCCTATTAAGAGTCTATGATTAATATTATGTGAGGAGGATGTATGGATTTGAGTTTTAAGGAAGTTAAGACTTCTGCTGAAACTCACAAGGCTACTAAGTGGTTGATCTGGCTGGGATTAAAAATCACACAATCTGACTCCAAAGCACATGCTCTCAACCACTAGACAACACTGCCTCCATGACTAAGCATTACTAGAAATAAGCAGAGGAAATACAATTAGGGTGAGACAAGTAAATACTTTTAAGAATGGATGATAAAAATCAGAGAAACATTTTCTTTGTCCTATTGTTAAAGAACTATTACAATTTTAAAAATTAACAAAAAGGATAGAAGACAAATCTAAAACAATTTCTTAATAAGGTTGGGAATTTAAAGCAACTTGTATCTAACAACAATTTGGAGATGGTTTCAACTAGTGAATTTTGTATTATACTCCTAATGAAAAACAAGGGTCAGAGAGTAAATATCAGCTGTCTGAGGCCATACAAGTTTTTCAATTTACAGTGTCAACTAGAGTACAAATCAGGATTTCAGACCCCACCCCACTATCACCCACCAACCATTCAGCAATGAGTACTCCTAGCATCCAGGATGGAATGTCAGAATATCATTCCCCACTAACAGCTGACTTCCAAGTCTGGGGCAAAAAAGGTACAAGATGAGCCTGAGCATCTTATTACATCAAGAAACAAGGAAGTTCCTCAAAGATTATTAAGATCATAGACAAACAACACGGGAGTCAACATAAAGAGGCTTCCACTAGTCAAAGACAAGACAAACTGAGCACAGCAAAGATGACAAAAACTGACTAAAACACATCATCTATCTATATATATATATATACACATTTTTAATGGTTTACACAATAATGCAAAAAAAAAAAAGAGAGAGAGAGATAAATAAATAAGCATTGGGTCTATCTTATTTGCTGACCTTTATGAACAGGGGCTTCCCTGGTAGCTCAGATGGTAAAGAATCTGCCTGCAATGGAGGAGACCTGAGTTCAATTCCTGGGTCAGGAAGATCCACTCCAGTATTCTTACCTGAAGAATCCCATGGACAGAGGAGCCTGGTGGGCTACAGTCCATGGGGTCGCAAAGAGTTGGACACGACTGAGCGACTAACACTTTACTTTTTTATTGCCTGGAGCAATGGGTTCTTTTGTATACCAGCTTTTCAGGTAAAGGGAGCCCACAGTAGGAGACTATAGGGTGGGAGGGGATATATTTCCCTGGTTCTTTCTCTACTTAAAACCACGTCCCTAGCCAAAAAGCCCCCTCCATAAGGCTACCCTTCCCACCTGCTCTCTTCCTTTGTCCCTTCAGGCCTAGAGGTGGTAGTAGGTCTCTCTCCAGTGTTTCTTGTCCCAGGGTACTCCACTATTCCTACTGATTTCCTTAAATATTGTCTGTATGTTTGTAAATAGCCCCTTTCTTTAATTTCCCTTAAATACGCAATTTGTGTCATGTCTAGCACACTAAACCTCTAAAATACTCTGAAAAGTGGCAAATAAAGAGAAAGACTATAAGAATCTTAAAAAACAAAAAAAAGTTGACATACGTGTATCTGACTCATACTTTGCTGTACACCTGGAACTAACACAACATTATAAATCAACTACAGTCCAATAAAAATTAAAAAAGAAAGAAAGAAAGAAAAAGGCTGAAGCATTCGTCCTGTACTTTATGAACTCTATATCATGATAAGCAAACAGCCCTACAGACGATGAGTAAAAATTCTTAAATGCTTATGTTCTCTTAACAGAAGAATTAGTTAATAAATGTGAAAGGAATGATATAATTAGAAAACCATTATTTTGCTCTCCCTAATGAATAACTACTTCAGCTAAAAATTATAAATGGATGGAACCATTAGCTGAAAGGACACTAAAGGATTTTACAAAGCAAGTTATTACAGGCTGTCACCACCTGAACACACTGATAAACCTTAGCATTCTAAAGGGTGGGTCAGCCAGATATACTATGTGCCTCTTGATGTGATGCAAAAGAGAATACAATCTATGAAACACTACTGACTAAAAGGTGAAATAATTAAATCAAGCTTTTAGATCTAACTATCAACTTACGGGAAATATGTATGATATAGAAGCAAGTTAAATGACATGACAAGAAAACAAACAAAAAAATTCAGAATGTGAAATATTGCACGGTACCAATGACCTAGTTCTTTCAACAAGACAATGTGGGTGGTAGATAGAGGGGATGGGGTGGGGGTGGGGCGCGGGGAATGCTCTACATTAAAAAGAGATTTGTTAATAAAAGACCTAGGAAACAAATGTAACACATAGAATCTGTCCAGATCTAGATTCTAACAAAACAACTGCAAAATAGACATTGTTTTAGACAACCAGAGAAATCTGAATATAAACTGGGAATTAATGGTACCAACGTGCTTTTCATTTTGTTAAGACTCGATAATGGCCACTGTGTTAATGTAAGAAAAAAAAATTTAAGAGATGTTTATTCAAGTATGTAAGGGTGAAATGACAATGTCTGGAATTTGCTTTACAATGTTTTGGCAACAAAAAAGGGTATTTGATGAAGCAAGTGTGACAAAATTTTGAAAATTGCAGAATCTGGGTAGTGGGGGTTCACTATGCTATTTTCCCCACTTCTGTGAATGTTTGAAATTTTTCATTTATAAAATTACCAAACAAAACAAAAATTCATGTTCCTTCCCTACAACCATTGTTTCCAAACTAGAGACTGTCTAAGAGTCCATGTCCCATGCAGAATCCTAGGACTCACCCCAAAGAATTCTGATTTTGTTTGTCTGGGCACAGGCCCAGGTTCCATTTTTAACAAGTCCTCAAGGGAATCCAGTACAAAATCTACAGGCTCGTATCTGAAAATTATATATTCAGACTACTTCACCAAAAATCTTTAAGCATACCCCACCCTAAAGAAAAGGCATGATCGTATCTCTTAACCTCCCCTTCAAGGCTTACCCTACTCATATCTGCTCATAACTTATCCTTTTCCTGGGACTGTAAGTTCTATGAAGGCAGGGCCCTCTGTTTTTACTCACCATGGTGTCCCCAGTGCCTAACAGAATACCTCGCACACAGTACACATCAAATAAACATTTGCTGAATAAATGAATTCATTACTCATTAATCAATGAATAACAGCAAAGAGAAAAAAGAAGAGTTAACTGCAGTTCACTATTTCAAAATTAGTTCCAGGGAACAACCTGAGATAGTTTCAATTTCTTGCCAAAAGTCAGTATAGGAGGTATGGTATAAAGACTATAAATAAGAGTCTGGGAATAGCAATAAACTAAAATTAAATAATAAATAAGCATAGAAAAAAAGAGGGGGACATGGGTTAGCCTACACTTTAAAATACAAGTACAAGACAAACCTCAAACCTAAGACTTCAAACTTTGGACATTAATTTAAACACCAAACCTACTACTAATAGTTTAGAATTGTTTAGAAACTAAAATGAAAATGTGTACTCTTAAATTTCACAATCCCAAATGGGGGGTGGGGTGGGCATAAAGAGATAAGAGAAGTAAACTAGCACATGTACATATTTTAATGGAAATAAATAAGTAACTCAATTATTGCGTTCTCGGTTTCAAAAAGCACAATTACTGCTTTCTCTGTTCAAACAGCACAATCCCCTAAAATAATGACACAAGTCACAAATGCAAAAAAGAATAACTGCCAAACATAACAAAAATTATTTTAGGGTGATCTTCTGAGGCTATGTAGAACTAGCTGCAAAAATAGCACTTACCAAAGATGGTCCCTATTCTTATATTTCTACCCCCATATCACTTAACTTTAAATTTTTCCTTTTTAATAATAAATTAATAACACAACTTTTTAAGTTTTTAAGGAATTATAATAAACACTTATAAAATTTTACAGATGCAATGGACACATAGCCCAACTCTTCACTGGGGAAATTGAAACCCAGGTAATAAAAAAAGATTTACTTAGTTATACAGCGAGTTAATAGCAAAACAAGGATAGGTCAATGCTCTCAATTTCCAGTCCAGTGTACTTCTCACTATACCATGCTAACAGGATATTTCTGAAAAATGTTTTCATTGTGAAATAGTAGTATCTATTCACCTTCTTGTACACACGTGTGGGGTATTCATCAGCTATGTTCTGGACTTAAACTAAATGGATGTCTCTTAGTAGGGATAGTAATGGGAAAGGGGAGCTACCAGACCATCTTTAGCAACAGAACTCTGTATGTAGTCTTCTCTGATACGTAGGCCTTTCTGTCATATGTCATAAAGAATCTCTAGTTATTACTACATAACAACATCAAAACTGGTAATTGTGAAATAAAACTGTAGAGTTATACAAAATCTAATCAAAATTTGGATATTCACTCTTTTGTTCATTATAAAATATATGTGGTTCCTTCTTCCGGATTAAAAACATTTCTGACTCAAAAAATTAATGAATGGCCCAATTCATGTCTCAGCTGTTACTCTGAGCCACCTCTCTGTACACCCACAGGGTTCTTGTAGTACAAAGCCTGTTTAACAGAATAGCGAAAGTGTAAGATATGCAGAAAGAGAGTAAGAAAACTACATCTCTACAAACCAGCTGCCAATGTTATAAATCATGACTAAATGAATAAACAGTCTTCAAAAGCCCCTCCTCATCTGTACTAAATCTCATCTAAATGTCTCCATTTTTCAGTAACAATTGGCTTGGACACTTCAAATAAAGTACAGCTGGATTACGAATTTATGAGAATGGTTTGAAGTGCCAGATAAATTACTCTGCCCTTAGAGAACATAATAAATATCAACTTCCAGCCTAAGCACAGTAACTAGCATGTAACAGGAATACTGTACATATGACAAAAAAATAATAGTTACCAATTAACAAACGCTAAACTGTGGAAACAGAGAAGGCGATGGCACCCCACTCCAGTACTCTTTCCTGGAAAATCCCATGGACAGAGGAGCCTGGCAGGCTGCAGTCCATGGGGTTGCGAAGAGTCGGACACCACTGACACCACTGAGCGACTTCACTTTCACTTTTCACTTTCATGCATTGGAGAAGGAAATGGCAACCCATTCTCCAGGCAAGTGTGTTCTTGCCTGGACAATCCCAGGGATGGGGGAGCCTGGTGGGCTGCCATCTATGGGGTCGCACAGAGTCGGACACGACTGAAGCGACTTAGCAGCAGCAGCAGCAGCAGCAGCAGCAGCAGCAAACTGTGGAAAATTCTGAAAGAGATGGTAATACCAGACCACCTGACCTGCCTCTTGAGAAACCTATATTCAGGTCACGAAGCAACAGTTAGAACTCGACATGGAACAACAGACTTGTTCCAAATAGGAAAAGGAATACATCAAGGCTGTACATTGTCACCCTGCTTATTTAACTTCTATGCAGAGTACATCATGAGAAACGCTGGGCTGGAAGAAGTATAAGCTGGAATCAAGATTTCCGGGAGAAATATCAATAACCTCAGATATGCAGATGACACCACCCTTATGGCAGAAAGTGAAGAGGAACTAAAAAGCCTCTTGATGAAAGTGAAACAGGAGAGTGAAAAAGTTGGCTTAAAGCTCAGTGTTCAGAAAACAAAGATCATGGCATCTGGTCCCATCACTTCATGGAAAATAGATGAGGAAACAGTGGCAGACTTTATTTTGGGGAGCTCCAAAATCACTGCAGTTGCTAATTGCAGCCATGAAATTAAAAGACACTTACTCCTTGGAAGGAAAGTTATGACCAACCTAGATAGCATATTCAAAAGCAGAGACATTACTTTGCCAGCAAAGGTCCGTCTAGTCAAGGCTATGGTTTTTCATGTGGTCATTATGGATGTGAGAGTTGGACTGTGAAGAAAGCTGAGCAACAAAGAATTGATGCTTTTGAACTGTGGTGTTGGAGACGACTCTTGAGAGTCCCTTGGACTGCAAGGAGATCCAACCAGTCCATCCTAAAGGAGATCAGTCCTGGACGTTTTTTGGAAGGACTGATGCTAAAGCTGAAACTCCAATACTTTGGCCACCTCATGCAAAGAGTTGACTCACTGGAAAAGACCTTGATGCTGGGAGGGATTGGGGGCAGGAGGAGAAGGGGACGACAGAGGATGAGATGGCTGGATGGCATCACTGACTCGATGGACATGAGTCTGAGTGAACTCCGGGAGTTGGTGATGGACAGGGAGGCCCGGCATGCTGCAATTCATGGGGTCGCAAAGAGTCGGACAAGAGTCAGTTCATGAGTGACTGAACTGAACAAATGCTAACTAAATGCCACATGTTGTGATAATAGGTTTGTCTATATTATTTAATCCTTCTGAAAATCTAGTACTATTATCCCCCCACTTTCCTGAAGATGAAATAAGCTCTGAGAGGTTAAAATAATTTACCAACAATCATCTGGTAAGTACTATGGCAGAGCCTACATCTGAATCCAGGTTTAGAACCTACAGAAAGATATGCTGAATGAAAGAAGTAATTTTTTTTAATCTTGCAACATACTATCAAAACATTCTGACCAAAACTAATTGGATATGCAACAGATATTGGTAACACTCATTAACTCATAAATTATGAACAATGGCAAGCATATAGCTTTAAGGCCCAAAGATTCAATGACCTCAAAGTCTTTTCATTCCACCAACAGTCATACAAACCCAAATGTGATCAATTCAACTGGCAGGACACATAGAGGGATTATACAGCAATAATCTAGAATCTGGAAAGCTAGCCACAATCTTTTGAAATAATCCAACATGTGACCTAGGATTGTCAAAGTTAAAAGTACACAACAAAAGTCCCAATTGAGTGACAGGCATACTAGCAGTGTTAACAGGTAAGTTACATGGGACAAAGCTTATTTTTGGAATATTAGTAATTTGAGTAATAACATGACATTCACGTAGAGATGCCAAATAGGCAGTCAGGTATTTAGGATTCAAAAACAGCAAAAAGACTGAAAAATGAAGACCAGGATATTATGAGTAAGGAGATGGTACCAGTCAAAGATGTAAAAATGGATGAATTCTTCAAGAGAGGAGAAGAGAAAGATAAGTATTATGGCACCCAAGATTGAGGATGAGAGAAAAAGAAGTCAGCAATGATAAAATAGGAAATCAGTAGGTCAAGAAAGCCCAGAAAGAGAGACTTTAAAGAGGAAAAACTCAAAAACAAAAACTTGAAACGTTTGCCTTCTACATTCTGAAAAACTGACTAATGGAAGATGGTAGTGACACATACAAAGCGAACAGCAGTCTTGGAACTTAGTATGTATGCACTGTTCAACTATCATTGGTTCCCTTCCCTTCATGCCACCAACTCATTGCTACACCTCCACTGACTAAACAAAACTAGGGGGGAGAAGGTCAAAAACTTAAAAAAAAAAAAAAAAATAAAGCTACAGTCGGATAGCTATATTTTCAATAAATGTATCTTGAAGAAAAATATATATACCTAACCTTCCCACTCACCAGGCTTTGTTTTTCCTTTTTAATTTACAAATTATAGACATTTTTCCCCTCTGGAAAAATTAACATTAATTAAACTCCATCCCTTACTGTTTTCAGAGGTATTCAACAACTTGAGAAATTGCTAACAAGCCTTAGATAAAATAATTCTAAAGTTTAAAAATAAGTTGGGAAAAAGAAAACAGTTCTTGGATAATCATAAACTATTACATGGACAGTAAGAGAACCATTAGGACACTGGAAAGAATCTGACTGACAGAAAACCAAATTACTGAGCAATCTGGATGCTCTGATTAACAAGGGAATGGGTACCATATTACCTTAGTATCTGCAGACTCTACTAGCATTTGCAACATGAAAAATGTGCTTATCTAGTTCTTAAACTATGTGTTCAAGATAAGGTTGAAGAAATCATTCAACAGCGCTTCTCCCAGTTACATTATCGTATAATCACTAACACTCAACAAAAAAAGCTGTTTTCATGGTGGGTGAGATGGTTTAAAAGACCCTTTGCCAGCAACTTCTTCTGAAAGCAAAACTTTCATTTCTGAAGAAGGGATCTAGTCAAGGAAACATAATTTGACAACTTTTTTTTCCTGAGATTATAAAAAATATATCAGAACTTCAGTGTTCACATGGCACATAATACATAATGTGTATACATAATATAAACATAATACATACTGCTGCTGCTGCTAAGTCACTTCAGTCGTGTCCGACTCTGTGCGACCTCATAGACCGCAGCCCACTAGGCTCCTCTGTCCCTGGGATTCTCCAGGCAAGAATACTGGAGTGGGTTGCCATTTCCTTCTCCAATGCATGAAAGTGAAAAGTGAAAGTGAAGTCGCTCAGCCGTGCTGGACTCTTAGCGACCCCATGGACTGCAGCCTACCAGGCTCCTCCGTCTATGGGATTTTGCAGGCAAAAGTACTGGAGTGGGGTGCCATTGCCTTTTCTGATACTACTCAATAGGTACCAGCTAAATAAAGCAACAAAAGCCAAAAAATAAATAAAGTCAATCAATTTTAAAAGGGTATTGTTAGTACAATACATCAGATGTCCAAAGTCCGAACAGGAAAGAGTGAAAACAGACTCATTGAAAAAGATGAGGCCGCCTGGTAGGTCATTCCAAATGGTTCAATGAATGGAAGAATGAATCCTTGATAAGAAACATAAAATAGAAAATTCATGCTAGATGCTACAAATCTGGAGAAAGGATTTTGCCTCCAAAGAAAAATTCAATCTTAACCAAGTTCAGATTAATATAATAAAATTTTAACAGCTAACAGTAAATAATTATGGAACTAAACAGAAAGAAGAGGGTGGAGGAATAAGTTGACTATGGTTCTTTAAGGTCGTGGGCTCTAAGATACTTGGGGGTCCTAACTCTGAGAGGCCCTGCCTGCCCACTTTGCCTCTTTGCTCTTTCACCCTTTCATCATTACATCAGTTTCAACTTGCATCTCTATCAGATGACTTCCAAATGTTATCTTTAACTATGAGCTCAGTTTCACATCTCCAATAGTATACAGATCGTGTCTTTGTGGTCGTCCCACTACCCCCTCAAACACAACAAACCTAAAACTCATCCGCTGCCAGTTCTTCCCGAGTGATTTCCAAACCTGACTTGTTTCACCTATGTTTTCATCAGTCTCCCTATAACCCAGGCTTACAGTCATCTAATTTTTTAGTTGTCCCTTCTCCCCAACTCTGCCAGTCAAATTCCATCAATTCTTCCCCATCCAAATGACCCAACTTGGAGCTTCAATCATTTCTGGGCTATGTTCAATCTCACCCCATTTCTAGTCTCTCTCCACACAACCCATCCTGCACACGGCTACCACATTCACCTTCTTCATTCATCCTGGCATAATCATATTTACAAATACTTAATAGCCACAACATTCTGAAAAACATCTAAACGCCTTAGCCTAGCAATCAAATCCTCCAGCTCTAACCCCAATCTATCCTTCTAGCTTTCTCTTCCCCTAAATGTGTGCCAGCCAGTCATGTTTCCACCCTCAATTCATGTTATCTTCCACTCCCTCTGAGTACCTTCTACCCAAATCCTATCCATCCAGCATCCAACATACTCCAACTCTATCAACTCAAAAGTTCTTCCTTTCAATATCCAATTACCTATTCCAGTCATTTGAAACTTACTACATATTTTCTCAATCTGTGTTTTGCTTTATTTTTGTATATATGTATGAGATTAGGATTTTCAAGAAAAGAGTTCATGACTTACATTTCCCAGTATCCTCCACATTTCAATAAATTTATGAGGTTCCCACCGAATGAAACTATGACAAGAGGCTAGAAGACCACTAAACAAAACAACCCCTACTAAACATTCCCTGTAACACTGCTCCATGGAATAAGGAGATCAAAAAACAGGCAAAATCAAAGATATACAAAAACTTGAGAAGTATTAAGAAGAATGAGACTTCTTAAAAATTCCGGAGATCCTTCCTAGAAAGATATGTTCTAATTCCTTCTCTTATTTAATAAAATGTTTTCCATTGTATTAAGCATCAACCCTCCTTTTTGTTTTTCAATATAAAGAGCATCCATAATGTGGGTGAGACATTTCAAATATACAACCCACAACTCTTATTTCAGTCAAAGATGCTCCGAGTCATTTAGAAAGCTTTGGAAAGAAACTCTCTTGTAGAACCATACATTTAAAAAATATATATATATACACACACAGCTATTTTGAGTAACTGAAATGTATATTAATTTCATACATTAAAAAAAAAATTTCATACATTAACTTACATTTTCCTGATTCAAGATAAGATGTTAAAATGGTTATTATTTCTCTGAATAGCATCATTTAGTTCACCTAACTTTACTCCCAAATACTGTGTACATCTAACATTAATTCCCTGACAAGATTGTAAATTACTACCTAGGTACATATTCCTTGCAATTTTAAAGATAAAGCGGTTTTGTTTGGACAAAAACAGAATAATTATATAACTTCTAGTTGTTTGATAAAGGAAATACTTGCTTACGAATAGACTGCAGCTAACAGTATTAGGGGAAATTGACAAAATTTTAAAACTCCAATTATCTATAGATAATTGTGCATGCTATCAAACACTGAAGAATTTTTTAGTGTTTTGGCCTTTCATATCATAAAAACTTTTTTAGAATGCTACAAAATCTATCATGTTAAGCACAACACCAAAAAAGGCAGTTATGATAAAATATCTGTGCAGTACTTTTGTAATCAACAGTACTGTAAAAGACGTTAATATGGTGATGATCTATCATTAGCTCGGGTTTTTACACTTAACAGTCCAGCAAAAAGTTCCTCTGACTCAAATCACCTATGACACTTTGGCTCAAAAATCACTTCCTCAAAATCGATTCTCCATTGTCACAAGTCTAAAAATTAAACCCTTAAGGAGCTAAGCAGATGGAAATGGAAAGCAGTCTTTTCCAACCTCACTGTCAAACCGATCGGAAAGTTCATAACTAAGCTCGCGGTACAACAAGCTACATACGTAGTAGCAACTTTGACGTGGTAACTTTTTACATGACGCCTGCAACAGAGTTTTATAAGTATCTCTTGTGTGATGATGAACTGAGTCAGAGCTAAAAGTTCAGGGAATTCAGAGCCAGCCCAGTGATACACCGGGCCAGGGCAGGAGATTCCTCAAGGAAAACGCCAGGTTCTGGTGTTTTCTAAGATGATGTACACCTGAAACTTTCTTTCGCAGATAACCAGACTGAGAACAAGAGGAAGGAAATAAATACAGAGACTCAGACAAGCACAAGAGAACAGGGCTACTCACCAGCAGACAATCTGAATTCACTTCCGATTTGGGATCCCGCAGCAGGTTGTCGATTTTTTCAAACCGAGTCTCAAAACTGTCGCCAGTCGACATGTTGCTACTGCTGTGACAATACCCTCGTACCAGCACCGGCAGCGGAAAGCGATTTCAACCAACTTCCTCCGGCGGTGGGTTCGCGGCCGCGGAGCGGAGAAGCCGGAACCCCAGGGTCACCAGGTGCGCCCGGTGCCCCCTCCTCCCCCTCACTGAGGGGATCTCCGCGCTCCGGACCCCGGGCCGGGGGCGACGGCGACCCACAGCCGCTCGGACGCCCAAAGTCGCATCCCACCTGGCAGCTCCTCACGACGGCCGACTGCGCCGTCGCTCCGGCGGAGGGCTGCAGCCTAGCGGGCCCCGGCAGCCTTCGCCATGGAGGGTTCCCGGTGCCGAGACGGGCAGGAGGGGGGAGAGAGGGAGAGAAGCAGGGTGGAGACTCCTCCGGGCAGCAGGGGAGGGAGAAGAGGAAAGGCGAATGCGAAGGGCGGGCGCGGAGCTGTGCCAGCTGCCGCCGCCGCCGCTCGGGCCCCGGGCCGGGCCCGCTCCGCTCTGAGGCGCTAGAGGCGGTCTAGCCCCGCATCCCCGGCTCCACTCGGCCCGGCCCGACGCCCCGATCCGCCTCGGCCAGGAGCTGGTCCCCCACGGGACAGCCTCACTCTCCCATTTTGTCCCGGCGCTGCTGGGGCTGCTGCCGCGGTGTCCGGCGGGGTAGGGCGAGGTCGGAGCCCTGTGGAGGCTCGGGGGAGGACGGGCTGGTGAGCGGGCGGCGAGGATAGACGAGAGTCGAGTCCCGGCGGCTGCGGCTGGGGGAAGCTTCTGAGAGGCGCTGCGGCCCCGGCTGGGGAAAGGGCGAGTCGCGCGGCGAATGCTCGGGTGGAGGGGGGTGGGGCGAGGGGGGCCGTGAGGGACTAATATGTCCGCCTTCCTGTTCAAACAAACGGAGACCGCCGGCGCGCACTGCGCATGCGGGGCGCGGACGTTCGGAAGGGGAACCGGGCCGGCGCCGCGCGCGCGCGCGCGCACTGGGCGCCTCCGCAGGGCCGGGCTGGGCTTGGGGGCGCGGAAGGCGGGGCGCACCCGGGGCTTAGCGGGCGGGCAGGCTGGCAGCCGGGACTGGTGGACTGGGTGCGGCGGGTGGCACCGCCCTCGCCCCGGCAGGCTCTGAGGAGCCACGCAGGGCTCGGGAAGCGGCGTGGGATCCACACGGGGAGGAGCTCTCGCCGCCTTCGCTCGCGTCTTGGCCGTTGCCCCAGCTCTGCTTCCTCTGGGCTGCAGCGGTAGGGAGAGTTGTGGCAAGAAAGGATGCTTGCTATTGTTATTTTAGAGATACTTTTTTTTCTTTTTTTAAAGGCCTCTTCGCCGACAGGAACCAACATTTTAGCACCAGCGGAGGCTGGTCTTCAGTAGTGCTTCAGCGTCAGCCCTCCGTGAACCCCATGTCGTTTTAACCCGTCTTTGCTTCATGGGAAAATTACGAAGCAGTGTAGTACATACATAACCCTCCAAACTCAGCGTGTGTGTCAGGGGAGCTTTAAACTATGGACTCCGGAAAATACAGTCAGTAGAAGTCAAGCTTAGTTTAGTTTTAAAAAAAAGGAAAATAATCTCATAGGAAAAAAATAAATATTTTTTAAGTTATTCGTACTAGTTCCCTTACACCATTAAGCCTCCCACTGTAGTTTTCTTCTTGATGTGTAATTCTGCCATTTCGATTTAAAAACATTCAGTGAAACTTAAAATTGTGAGTTTACTAGACTGAAGTAGGACATGAAAATAATGGGCCTTTCCTCCTAATTCAATTGCTTCATTGACTGTTGTGGGAGAGGGTGAGACGCCTTACCTAACCTACTGATAAGGTACTTTCAGCAGGAAATCCACCTTAATTCATTTCCAATCAATCTTCAGTTTGACTCATAGGTCAAATAAAGGACTGCTAAAAATCGAAAATGTGGATGTTTTATCCTCCACTGGAAAAGGTTGCAGACGAACCAATTGTCTTTCTATATAAAAAGCTCCATACAGCATCTGAACTGCAGCATACCAACTTTCTGCTGTGTGTCAGAGCTTAGGAAAATGTACTATTGTTTGAAAAATGGCATTCTGTTTGCATTGTGTTAGATGCAAGAAATATTGAACTATAAATCCACAGTATCAATGAAGATAAAAGTCAGTCCTCACAAAAAGACAAACAATTTAACAAATTTCAGGTATTTCATTAAATGCTTTCACAGTGACTTTTCTTGGCTCCAGTATTTTAAGCCAGTCATGTGAATTAAATTTATTTTTAAGCATAGAGCTTAAAATAAATCTGGCAGTTGCCCTAAAATAAATTTCCTAAACTCTGCTTGTCCTTTTTTATTACCATTTTTAGGTAGTCTTAGGAATTTTGTTGTTTCTCAGAATGGTGAGCATTATGCTGCTTTCCACTTGAGCACATGAAAAAATGCTGGTAGCTAAGACAATACTTGAGTGGTCCTGATAAATGTAACTTGGACTGAAAGTCCATCTGGCCAAACTATTAGAAATATAGGTGGGGCCTATATATTTTATTGATCGACAGGGCTATCTGATTATTGTAACCCCACACTAGTTGTCTTTTATCATAAGATAGACAGACTCTGTATCAATGTTTTTGTTTTTTAATAGAGAAGTCCTCACTTGTAATAGAATAGACTTGGGACTCATTGGAAAAGACTCTGATGCTGGGACGGATTGTGGGCAGGAGGAGAAGGGGACAACAGAGGATGAGATGGCTGGATGGCATGACTGACTCGATGGACGTGAGTCTGAGTGAACTCCGGAAGCTGGTGATGGACAGGGAGGCCTGGCGTGCTGCAATTCATGGGGTTGCAAAGAGTCGGACACGACTGAGTGACTGAACTGAACTGAACTGATATGACATTAAATTTCCTTTCTAACTTTAAAATTCTGTTGTCATTAGTCTTTTCAAAGCATAGTGGACATTTGAGATCACCCTTAAAGTATATATTAAAATCTTAAATGCAATTGCAAACTATTGATAACATGTACAAATAGGTTAAGAATATAATACTGATCACGCATACTGAGTGCGTCCCATCTGTTAGGCAATATGTTTGTATGTGTGTGTGTAGTTGTTTTAGTCATGTCTAACTCTTTGCAACCCTATGGACTGTAGCCCACCAGGCTCCTCTTCCATGGGATTCTCCAGGCAAGATTACTGGAGTGGGTTACTATGCTCTTCTCCAGGATATCTTCCCAACCCAGGGCTCAAACCTGGATTTCCTACATTACAGGCTGATTTACCAACTGAGCCACCAGGGAGGCTCTAGTATTATCTTCCAGTTGTATTGTTTACATCACACAGATAAATGATTCCAAATAAAAAGGGAATTATAAAACTTGCAAAGTCATCAATATGGTGGCTTCCCAGGTGGCACTAGCTGTAAAGAACCCACCTGTCAATGCAGGGGACAGAAGAGAAACCGGGTTCCATCCCTGGGTTGGGAGGAGCCTCTGGAGAAGGAAAGGACAACCCACTCCAGTATTCTTGCCTGGAGAATTCCACAGACAGAAGAGCCTGGCAGGCTACAGTCCATGGGGTCGTAAAGAGTTGGACAAGACTGAAGTGACTTAGCACCCACTCAATATGGTTTCAGTCACTAGGGAAAAATGTGAAATGAAAACAGCAAGGTGTGAATAAAAAGGATCTTGACGGCATTTGGTAACAGTGACTTGACTAGAGGTTTCTGAACACTGGGTCCAGGAACCAGTGGCCATCCTTGGTGGCTTGTTCGTAAAGTAAGCAGTTCTACTTTAAGACCATCTTTCAATCTGAAATTCTCTTGACTACTTTAAAAAAAAAAAAAAAAAACTAAATGTACTTTCCCCTAAGAAGAAAGAATAACAGGAAATGGTACCATTTTTTTCATGTTTTCACTTGGAAATTGAAAAATTACAAAGTTGGCAGCTTAAACAAATATATCAAGTTAGTTATATTTTAATTTTTCTGGTTTTTTGGAATTCAAACATCTGGAAATGTTTAATTTAGATGAGACTCTTGCTAGGACCTAATGAAGAGACTGCAGTGCTAAAAGAATTTGAGTGAGGCATAGTTGGGAGAGATCATGGAAAAAGTAGAAAGATTTGGGTGTAGACTTGTATATAGTGAAAGACAATTAAGTCCAACATTCCTTTGCTTTTGATTATTTGGTAGGAAATAGATTCCTTTTAATGTTTACAGAATTTCTTTCACAAATAATGATGTACTAATTAACCTCCAAGGAAGGTCCCCATTGAACCCTGTCTCCCAGTATTCACCCCCTCCTGGAGGCCCCTCCCACACTGAATCTGGGCTGGGGCCTTGTGACCTGCTTTAACCAACAGAGTGCAGCAAAAATGGCAGTGTGCCAATGTCAAGCCTAAACTTTGTGAGTTTGCCTGGCAACTAACGGTTTGGTGCTCTGGGAAGTCCAGCTAAGTTGAGATCACCATGGTGTGAAGAAACCCAAGCTAACTAACCACAAGACGACCAGATGGAAGATAACTGAGGAATCCATAGAGAACAGAGACTCCAGACTTCTGACCCACATCAAGCCATTCCAGCAGTCCCTAGCCATTTGTAATGCCCCTGATGATGCCACAGGGAACAGAGACAAGCTAATCCCTCCACACACTGCCCACACATCAGAATCGTGAACACATAAGAAAATGGTTGCTACTTTGAGCCACTAGTTTTGGGATAGTTTCTCAGCATGAGATGACCAAACAGTTGGATTTCAGGCAAAAAAAAATATTCATAGTTAAATGTGCATATAAAAAAAAAATAAATAAATGTGCATATAGACATATATTGAGTGTACCTTTTATACTTTTTTTTATCTTAACCATGACACAGGGAAGTGGTCCACAATAAAGTGTTATAAAGGAATGACAGGGTTTCCCCAGTGGGGAATTTGCCTGCAGTGCAGGAGATGCAGGAAATGTGGGTTCAATCCCTGGCTCAGGAAGATCCCTTGGAGGAGAAAATGGCAAGCCACTCCAGTGTACTTGCTGGGAAAATCCCGTGGACAAAGGAGCCTGGTGGGCTACAGTCCATAGGGGTCACAAAGAGTCGGACACGACTGAGTGAGTGAGCACACACACACACACACACGAAGGAATGACAAATTAACTCATGTTTATTGTCTTTACTTCAATAAAACCTTTGTACGAAAGAGATGTAAAAGCTTTTTAATCACATTAAAGAATGATTCCAGATTTTTTAAAAAATTATAAAGCTATCATATTCCCATATAAACACATTTTCACCTGTATTTTAATATTTTCTCAATTTAGTGCATAGTGATGTCTAGTCTGTCTTAAAAACATACCAAAAATTCAGGTACATACTGTAAATTACATATCAATTGTAATTCAGTGCCATAAATTGCATGTAATTTCAAAATTGCATACCACAAATGTGTTAAGAATGTTATGTGGCTAAGTTCCTATATAAACTATAGCTAACATTTCCAAGAAAGTATGATACTTATTATGTTTCACGTAACTTTCCAAAAGGGCATTACTTTTTTTCTTTTTTTAGTCTAGAAGAGCTTCCGTTGATTCTGAACAACTTTAGTAAACTCAAAGTTGTGAAAATTTACTTTCAGTTCTGCTTTAGGAAGTTGGTTTTATATGATTAATATTTTCCCACAAAGTAGTTTATATGTACACATTTTTGTAGATCTGTGATGTGAATCAGGAAGAATATGTTCCTTTACTCAGGAATGATCTTGAGATCAGGCAAGGTTTTCTTTTCTTTCTACAGAACATACAAGCTTGGGAGTCAATATAATTTGACATGTTTATATCTACTAGGTGTACAGTAGTAGATGTACATGTTTACATCCTTTATGTGAAGAGTAGTAGCAACATGGTTACATCCTAGGCAGCCTAGGTGCTGCCTAGGAAAGTTGGGGATTCGGCATCTATTAAGATTCCCGCAAGGAAAAGTGTAGAGCCAGCTATGAGCACAGGGCGCCCTTAAGGGCTTCTCCTGACTCACCCTGGAATGCCTTTCCCTAACATCTGTTTTTTATTTCTTAGAAGCTGCTATTCCATTCAACTGCAAAAATACTTGCACTGACCCTGGAAATAGAATGGAGAAATAGAAGGAAACAGATTTCTGTAAAACAGCTACTTCCCTGCTTTATGTTATTGCCATCTTGGGGACCCTTCTGTTACCACACTCACAAGCTCCAGCATGTAAATGTCTGATGTTGCAAGGTCATTCCAAGGGTGGGCTCCACAAGAGTTTGTGTTTATGGAACCCCTGAGATGAATGTATACATGACCCTAGTGAGAGAGGAAAGGCCAGATCAAGGAGATAATAACAGATATGCATTATTGATCACAAACTCTCTTTCATTTTTTCCAAGGGTCCACATTTCGCTTGTCCCACCCAGCAGCCCTCCATTGAGTCCAGTTGTGAGCTTCCTGGCCCACTGCTTTTTTAGGAGCTTATATTCTTCCTCTTGCTGCTACTGCTGCTAAGTCGCTTCAGGCATGTCCAACTCTGTGTGACCCCATAGACAGCAGCCCACCAGGCTCCCCCATCCCTAGGATTCTCCAGGCAAGAACCCTGGAGTGGGTTGCCATTTCCTTCTCCAATGCATGAAAGTGAAAAAAGAAAGTGAAGTCGCTCAGTCGTGTCCGACTCTTCGCGACCCCAGGGACTGCAGCCTACCAGGTTCCTCCCTCCATGGGATTTTCCAGGCAAGAGTACTGGAGTGGGTTGCCATTGCCTTCTCTGATTCTTCCTCTTAAGGGCCCTCAATTGGTAAATTGCCTTTTTTGGCAGTGACAGGCTCTTCGCTCAACATCTACTTCCCTTTTTTTTTTTTTTCATGACAACTTTTATCACTCATCTCTGTCTCAACTTCCATGCCAAGCCTGGCACTCTGTGACGACCTAGAGGGGTGGGATGGGAGGAGGAAGGGAGGCTCAAGAGGGTGAGGATATATTATATATTTATAATTATGACTAATTCATTTTGCTGTATGGCAGAAACTAACACAACATTGTAAAGCAATTATCCACCAATTATTTTTTTTTTTAAAAGACTTCCATGCCAAACATGTGGAAACAGAAAAATGTCTGTTTCTGAGAGTTCACCATTTTCCCCTTCCCTTTCATTCAAAGCCCACTTGAAACATAACATCTCTAAAATCCCTGTAACTTAAAGAGAGGCACTGATTCCTCACGTTTACCCATCAACATGTAAATATTACCCTATATACTCTACATATTCTTTCTTGGGGCTTCCCCAGTGGCTCAGCGGTAAAGAATCTACCTGCAATGCAAGAGGCACAAGAGACTCTGGTTTGATCCCTGGGGCAGGAAGATCCCCTGTAGAAGGAAATGGCAACCCACTCCAGTATTCTTGCCTGGAAAAGCCCATGGACCGAGAAGGAGCCTGGCAGGGCTACAGTCCATGGACTAGCAAAGATCTGAGCTGCCTGCATATTCTTTCCTCATAACCATGACCCTTCCCAAAGAAAGGCAATGCCAAAGAATGCTCAAACTACCGCACAATTGCACTCATCTCACACGCTAGTAAAGTAATGCTCAAAATTCTCCAAGCCAGGCTTCAGCAATATGTGAACCATGAACTTTCTGATGTTCAAGCTGGTTTTAGAAAAGGCAGAGGAACCAGAGATCAAATTGCCAACATCCGCTGGGTCATGGAAAAAGCAAGAGGGTTCCAGAAAAGCATCTATTTCTGCTTTATTGACTATGCCAAAGCCTTTGACTGTGTGGATCACAATAAACTGTGGAAAATTCTTCAAGAGATGGGAATACCAGACCACCTGATCTGCCTCTTGAGAAATTTGTATGCAGGTCAGGAAGCAACAGTTAGAACTGGACATGGAACAACAGACTGGTTCCAAATAGGAAAAGGAGTTCGTCAAGGCTGTATATTGTCACCCTGCTTATTTAACTTCTATGTAGAGTACATCATGAGAAACGCTGGACTGGAAGAAGCACAAGCTGGAATCAAGATTGCCAGGAGAAATATCAATAACCTCAGATATGCAGATGACACCACCCTTATGGCAGAAAGTGAAGAGGAACTAAAAAGCCTCTTGATGAAAGTGAAAGTGGAGAGTGAAAAAGTTGGCTTAAAGCTCAACATTCAGAAAACGAAGATCATGGCATCCGGTCCCATCACTTCCTGGGAAATAGATGGGGAAACAGTGTCAGACTTTATTTTTCTGGGCTCCAAAATCACTACAGATGGTGACTGCAGCCACAAAATTAAAAAACGCTTACTCCTTGGAAGGAAAGTTACGACCAACATAGATAGCATATTCAAAAGCAGAGACACTTTGCCAACAAAGGTTCATCTAGTCAAGGCTATGGTTTTTCCAGTGGTCATGTATGGATGTGAGAGTTGGACTGTGAAGAAGGCTGAGCACCGAAGAATTGATGCTTTTGAACTGTGGTGTTGGAGAAGACTCTTGAGAGTCCTTTGGACTGCAAGGAGATCCAACCAGTCCATTCTGAAGGAGATCAGCCCTGGGATTTCTTTGGAAGGAATGATGCTAAAGCTGAAACTCCAGTACTTTGGCCACCTCATGGGAAGAGTTGACTCATTGGAAAAGACTCTGATGCTGGGAGGGATTGGGGGCAGGAGGAGAAGGGGACAACAGAGGATGAGATGGCTGGATGGCATCACTAACTCGATGGACGTGAGTCTGAGTGAACTCCGGAAGTTGGTGATGGACAGGGAGGCCTGGCGAGCTGAGATTCATGGGGTCGCAAAGAGTCGGACACGACTGAGCAACTGATCTGATCTGATCTGATCTGATGACCCTTTATAAACTTTGCTTTTTATTCGCAAGCAGTGTTAGTGCTCTGCTAGTTGGATTAATACATATGCTCTTGTTTATGTGTTCTTGTCATTACTGCTTCATGTGTTCCCTAGGGCATATGCTAGGCCTTTAAAAGCAATACTCATTTTTTTTTCTTCTTATAAAAATAGTACATGCTTATTTTTAAGATTTTGGGAAATATGGAAAAGTAAAAGAACAAAATTCACCCATATTCCCACCACTCAACTATAATCACTATTGATAATTTTGAAGTTTTTTTGTAATTATTTAGTTCCCTGCAGAGGTTTGTTTGTTTTATATGCTGTATATACAGTTCTTATATACTGGTTATTTTTCAGTTTACATAATGATTTGTATAAGCATATTTACCTTAAATATAAGTTTTAATACCTGCATAATATTCCAGTCCAGAAATTTATCATAGCTTATTTAACCATTACTATAAATAGTGCTACTAAAAAGATTTTTTGTGCATTAGTTTCCATTAAGTTTTTTGTGCATTAAGTTTTTTCTTTTCCTTCTTTTTTTGGATTTTTTTCCCTTTAAAAAAATTTTTTTAATTTTATATTATAAAATTTTTCCTTAATTGAAAACGACTTCCTTCAAAATGATTCTCAGAAGTGGGCCAAAGCATTTTAAATACTTTTGATGTATTTTGCCAAATTGTTTTTCAAATAGTGATGAAAGTTTATACTCCAGCTACTTATATTTATTTTTTTATTTTTTAAAATATTTACTGTTTTTTTATTTGTCTGCACAGGTCTTAGTTGCAGCAGCTCTGTGGCTGTATGCAGGATCTTTAGTCGTGGCACGTGTAATCTAGTTCCCTGGGCCCCTGCATGTCTAACACAAAGCCTTAGCCGAGGAACCACTAGGGAAGTCCCTGGCTACAGACATTTATGTCCCTTTAAATACCTCCTCGCTGGCGCTGAATGTGTCATTATTAACATCTTAGGTCATTGTTGTATTAATTTGCATATCTTTGATTACTACAAGGTTGAATATTTTGCCATTTGTTGTTAATTAGTTGTTTTTCTTTTTCTATGAATTAATTTATGATTTGTGCCTATTCATCGGTTGGGCCTTGGGATTTTTCTTATTGATTTATATGAGTATAAATATGAATGTATGTATGTATCTGTATATGTGTAGGTATGCATATATATGTATGTCTTAAGGATACTAAGTTTTGTTTTCGAATTGAAAATTTTTACCAATTTTTTGTTTATTTAAACATTTTGAATATATTTTTGTCAATTAAAATACATACTTTAAAAAATTCTGTCAATGACTTTTTAAAAGGAATTTGTTATATTATTTTTATGCTTAGAAACTCCTCCCACCTTCCAAAAGTTTGATATATATATATATATATATATTCTTTTTTGTCTCCTTTCCCCCCCTTGCTATGTCTTGCTTTCTACATAGTTTTAAAATTCCAACTGAAATTCATTTTAATATATTGAATAAGTTGAGAATCAACTTGTATCTTTTCAAATTGCTGAACAGTTCTATCAACATCGTTTATTAAGTTAACTTAACTTTCCTTATTGATTATGTTACTCTCATTGTCATACATTAATTATAATATCTATATTTATTCTTGAACTATTGCAGATATATTAATTCTACCAACATAATAATATAATGGTAGTTAATGTGATTATTTTAATAACCCAGAAAAGTTATTCCTTCTTTGTTACTTTTCTTTTAAAATATTTTCCCAAACTATTTTAACCAGTTATTCTTCCATATGATTTTAAGAATATTTCTTCAAGTACCTCCTCACTTTCATTGCATTCCATTACATTACTATTTTAACTGAAAATATTTTATAACTTAATTTAGAAGGAATACTTTATGATATTCCATTTTCCAGTTCAGTAAACTGGTATCAGTAAACTCTATTTATTCAAAAATTATAAAAATGTTTCTTGACAAAATTTTATAGATTTTATCATGTAGGCAACACATATTTCTCATTGGGATTATTTCTGGGATTCTAAAATGTTGGTTGCTGTCTTGAATAGGACCTATGTTCTGATTATTTCATGATTATTGGTATAAAGGAGCAGTATTGAACTTGATATATGTAGTGGTCTTTTATCAAGCCATTTTGCTGAACTACTACTATTGGGTCTATAAAATCTTTTAATGTCCTCCAAAGAGGGGACATAACAAACTGTGACAAATCACTAATTCTGAGATATATCTCAGTTTTGCAGAGGTTAAAATGTGGAAAATGGCAAGTCATAGATTTGATAAAATATCATAGATTTCTAAATGATGATGATTGGGTTTCTTTCTCACCAGTTATCATATCTTACATCTATTTCAGGTCTCCGTGTCTTGGCCAGAACAATAGAGGCATATGACAGGCAGTCCTGTCCTTCACCAGTTTTCCAGAGAGATAATTCATCTATAAGCCTGATGTTAACTTTTGATTAAAATAAATACTCTTCATCATTTTAGGACAATATCTTTCCATTCACTGGATAGCAGTCAAATACCAATTTCATATCTTCTAGGCTGTGCTTTTATTTACTTATCATTTTTCTTAAAGTGTGTGACTTTTTAAATGTAAATTTTAAAGTAAATTAAATTGTGGAAAACTTTACATCATATAGAAGTTGGAGAAAGAAAAGCAGAAAGAACAACAAAAAAGAAGATGGAAAAACAGAATCACTTTCCATAAATGGGAGGTAACCATAAAATTTTTTTAAAAGCACAAAACAATGTTATATTCTGTTTACTTACTGTTACTTGCTTAAGGCTCCAAGCCTAATGCCAACTCCTACTTATTAAAAGAAAAAAGGATATTAGCAAGTATTGAAGAAACATGCAAAATTGAAACTTTCTCCTGGAAATAATCAGATTCCAAAGAGAATTGCAATAATGTCCTCAGCATAGTTAAAACCATGTCTGAATCTCACCTAAAATCTCTTAACAACTGTCATATATAACACACAGCAGTGTTAATTATATTTATCGTATTGTACATAGTATCCCTAGTACCTACCTTATAACTGGAAATTTGTACCTTTTGACTGACTTCATCCACTTCTTTCTCCCATCACCTGCTTCACCTTTGGTAACCACAATCTGATCTCTTTTTCTGTGTTGGTTGGTTGGTTTTTTACTATAATTGATCTACAAACACTATGTTAATCTCCATTACAGAACATAATGTTTCAATATTTCTATCCATTCAATCACAATGACAAATCTAGTTGCAATATGACACTATACAAAGATATTACATAGTTATTGACTTGTATTCTCCACACTGTCCATTTCAAACCCCTAACCCATTTAAAACTTTAAATAACTAAAAAAATGAAGAATACTTAAGTGAGGTTTAGTACATCTTTAAGAGTGTCTGTTGTCTTCACAACATGGCTAGACACAGTTTTTTGGGTTCATAAATCTTTGCCCTAAAAATTCTTTAGATTTACTCCATTTTCATCTTTAGACTTAATGCTACTGAGGAAAAAAAAAAGACCAAACTGTGCTTTGTTACTTTATAGTCAACATTTTCTTGCTTAACTCTTGCAGGATTCTTTGTAGATTTCTGAAATTCAAAAACTTCACTGGGATAATCCCAGGGGTGGATCTCTTATCATAATTTTTTTTCGGAAAGAGGAAACTGTTTAAAAGACTAAGGTCTTTCTTCACCTCACTGAAATTTTCTTATTAGTTTATTGCATATGCTTCACTTATCTCATCTTTTGGAATGTCTATTATCAGTACTTAGGGTCTCATCTTTGTCTTCCTATCTCTATTCTACATTCTGAGAAAGCTTCTGAAGTTTGTCTTCTGAGACATTGATTTAATTTGCTGCACTGAGACGTCTGCTACATATGACCTCCAGAATGGATTTTATTTGAGTTATTGTATTTAAAAATCTTGGTTTCCTTAAAGACTTTCTTTTTTCTTTTGCCCTCAATATGTTTTCATTTCAATTTAGCCTGCTCTCTCTTTTTAATACCCTATTTGTATTTCATAGACATCAGTTTGAAAAAAAAGGTATAACTTAGATCTAGTAAAATGCACAAATCTTAAGGGTACAACTCAGTGGAATTTAAAATATACACACCTGTGTGAACACCACCAGATCAATTACTTAAAAACACTTTCAACATTCCCAAAGCTCTTCATCCCCCTTCCCATAATTAGCTCACCATAAATAGCTCATTAATATAGGTTAATCTATATTGTGATTCTTATCACCATAGATTAGTTCTACAAGTCTTAGAACTTCATAGAAATGAAATCATATACTATGTACTTTTTTGACTTTTTAAATAGATTTGGGGAACATTTTTTAATTGCAGTAAATACATATAACATAAAATTTACCACTTTAATCATGTATGAGTGTTCAGAAAAGTGATATTAACTGTACTCACATTGCAGCAGAACCATCACCACCCATCTTCAGTATGGGAAGATGGGATGTGATTTCCAGAACATCCCATCTTCCCAAACTGAAATCTTGTACCCACTAAACACCAACTTCCCATACTGCCCCCCACCCCTCATCCCAGCCCCTGGCAACCTTTCATCTCTATGACTTTGGTACTATTCATAGTATTCTATGAATGAGGTACTACTATTTCAGGTACCTCAAATAAGTGGAATCCCACAATCTATCTTTTTTGTGTCTGGCTTGTTTCACTTAGTATAATATCTTCAAGTTCACCCACGTAACATGTGTAAGAATTTTCTTCCCTTTTAAGAATAAATCGTATTGCATTGTATGGAAATACCACATTTTGTTCATTTATACATCCATTGATGGACATGTAGATTTTTAAAAATTCATCTTTCTAAATGTCCTCCTCTTCCTGTAATAAATCAGTATTGGACGAAGACTTCAAAAAAAGTTCTTAGGAGATTTTTTTGTCTTATACTGCAGAAATTTATTCCATAGTTCTCACTCGCCACTCCCTACCCTCACCCCCATTTTCTCAGCTTTGAATTGAGAGAATATCTAGGCCCAGAGTTTGAAAACAAATTAGAGGCAGGGTGTTGCTATTTAGTTCCCTCGTTATCTAGCTTAGGTACTGATGGACTCTCTTTTCTAATACATATTTTTTGATGTGGGCCATTATTAAAGTCTTTATTGAATTTGTTACAATATTGCTTCTGCTTTATGTTTTGGCTTTGAGGCATGTGGGATCTTAGTTCTCTGATCAGGGATTGAACCTACCCACCTAGCATTGGAAGGGGAAGTGGTTACCCCTCAACCACTAGGGAAGTCCCCCTTTTTAAAAACAAATATATCAGTCAATTCAGTTGCTCAGTCGTGTCGGACTCTTTTCGACCCCATGAATCACAGCACGCCAGGCCTCCCTGTCTATCACCAACTCCTGGAGTTCACTCAGACTCACATCCATCAAGTCAGTGATGCCATCCAACCATCTCATCCTCTGTTCTCCCCTTCTCCTCCTGCCCCCAATCCCTCCCAGCATCAGAGTCTTTTCCAATGAGCCAACTCTTCGCATGAGGTGGCCAAAGTACTGGAGTTTCAGCTTTAGCATCATTCCTATATATATATATATTTTATTTGTTTGGTTGCAGCACACAGGATAGTCGATCTTTCATGCAGCATGTGGCATCTCTAGTTGCTGCACCACACAAACTTTTAGTCATGGCATATGGGATCTAGTTCCCTGACCAGGGATTGAACCTGGGCCCCCCACATTGGCAGTGCAGAGTCTTGGTCACTGGATGACCAGGGAAGTCCCTCTCTTCTCTAATATTTGGTGATTTGATATCCATAGGACTTATTCTAGTTTTTTGGTTTCTTTTTTTTCTCTGCTTAGCAAGCATTTCTTTTGTGTAGTTCTTTTGAAATGAAGTGGAATTACTTCCTGATTCTCTGTCAGAAAGAGGATGTTTAACCTAGAGAATTTAACTGTATTTACTCTTCCTTGCTGCTGCTGCTGTTGCTGAGTTGCTTCAGTCATGTCCAACTCTGTGTGACCCCATAGACGGCAGCCACCAAGCTCCCCCGTCCCTGGGATTCTCCAGGCAAGAACACTGGAGTGGGTTGCCATTTCCTTCTCCAATGCATGAAAGTGAAAAGTGAAAGTGAAGTCGCTCAGTCATGTCCGACTCCTAGTGACCCCATGGACTGCAGCGCACCAGGCTCCTCCGTCCATGGGATTTTCCAGGCAAGAGTACTGGAGTGGGGTGCCATTACCTTCTCCCTTACTCTTCCTTAAGGACAGCTTTACCCCTGCCCTCAACTTTCACTGTTTTTAGGGTTCCTCTACCTCTACCTGAAATTCTTTTTCTTCCCATAATTTGTCGATTACATTTCCCCCTAATTTTTCCTCCCAGTTTTATGAGACAGTTGACACACAGCACTCTATAAGATTAAGGTATTACTTCACCTGAAATTCTTTATCTTTGAGAAGACTACCTATCCCAAGGTCTCCATCCTCTTCATCCTAAGCTTTAGTGTGTTCTGGGGATTTGGGTAAGAGGGGCCGTGAATGACAGGAAGGCACTCTGACCATTCAGACCTGTTTCCACACAGTTAAGGCTATGGATGTCTAGATTTCTCATTAGTGAACCACTGTGTTCCCAAACTGTGGGCAGTCAGTGAAGGGAATCAAGGGGAGTCATGAGACAGGGTTCCTTCTACCTAATTCACAGCTGTGCTTTCCAGATTCAAAACATGCTGTTATGGAGAATTCCCTGGCAGTCCAGTGGTTAGGACACCACTCTTTGACTGCTGAGGATAAAGGTTCAGTCTCTGATCAGGGAACTAAGATCCTGCAAGCCTCATGGTGGCCCCCCCACCCCCAAAAAAAACCTGCGGTATGCCTCAGGTGTCAATTCTGTTTCTTAGTTTGACACTAATGAAAATTTAATACTAGAATACTTCCAGCAATCTCATTCATGATTGACTTTTATTCTTATTTTGGGAGTGACTGTGCATTTTCATCTTTTCATATGATTACATAAATATTTAGGCATCCCAGGTGTCACTAGTGGTAAAGAACCTGCCTGATCTCTGGGTTGGGAAGATTCTCTAGCAGAGGGCATGTCAACCCACTCCTATATTCTTGCCTGGAGAACCCCATGGACAGAGGAGCCGGGCGAGCTATGGTCCACAGGGTCACAAAGAGTTGGACACCACTGAAGTGACTTGGCACGCACTTCTTACCTAGAAATCTCAGCTGTTTTACAAGCATCAGAGAAGAACTGGAAAGCACCATACAGATACTACTGCTGGACTGATCATGATCAAGACAGGCTCTCAACTATAAACAAATGGCTCTCTATTTTGTTTTCAACCAGTGCAAATCTTAGTTGTTACGACATCATACAACACCATCCATTAAGAACAACAGATAAAAATAGGCTCCTATAATCGAAGTCAATAGTAGTACTAGGACACCCACCCTCTCCCCACTGCTTTGGCCGAGAAAGGGCTCCATGGAATGCCTAAAACTCTGAGCAGCATAATTTCTAAATCACTACCCTAGACATGACTAAGGGCCTCTCTAGTGGCTCATACAGTAAAGAAGCTGCCTGAATGCAGGAGATGCGGGTTCGATCTTTGGGTCAGGAAGATCCCCTGGAGAAGGGAATGGCTACCACACTCTAGAATTTTTGCCTGGAGAATTCTATGGACCCAGGAGCTGGATGGTCATAGCTACATCCCTGGGGTCACAAAGAGACATGACTGAGCGACTAACACACACACACACACACACAACATCACTAAAGGATGTTTGTGCAAACTACCCACTAAAGAAGAGTATGAGAAAGGGCATCAAGAGGTCTCTCCATAACTAGAATGCTTGAGCTCTGACGTGGTGTTTTATTTTTAAGAATTCACTTGATTGGTGTTGTCTATACTTAGCACTCATCCCGTTCCTACTCCAACTACTGAGGGAGCTCCATTGGACCATGTGATCACCAAGACCCTACTCTTCCTTATGTTCATTTTACACATCTTTACAAACATCCTTAAAATTTGTTTTCTTACATATAATATCAGGATGTGACTTCCAGTTCTGACCATGTTAGGAGTGTATCGACTATGGCCCATCTCTTCTGCTGATTACCATGAAAACTCTGGACAAAATACACAAAAAAAATCAGCCGAGGACTCTTAAAAGTAAATGAAATCAGGGGGATCGCAGAGTGGAGTCAAAACTTGAAGAAGCAATGCATTTGAAAATGAGTTTTCCATTTCTTCCCCTCTTTTCTCCTGTGACTTTGCCCTAAGTGCAGAACTGTTCAGCAGTATTGATACAGTTACTTTAAAACTCCTGCCTTTTTGCACAGAAGAACTGGGAAAGGGGCCTCTCTGGGGCAGAGAGTATAGGAGAAATCCTGGAGAGAAGTGAGCTGGAGAAGAGGATGTCTCAAAATTGTATGAGAAACTAGACAGGACTCTGGCTTAGCCTAGTGCTGCATATGCACACATATTCAGTCCTGTCTGACTCTTTGCGGCCCCATGGACTGTAGCCCATCAGGCACCTCTGCCCATGGGGATTCTCCAGGCAAGAATACTGGAGTGGGTAGCCATTCCCTTTTCCAGGGGATCTTTCCAACCCAGCGATTGAACCCGGGTCTCCTACATTGCAAGCAGATTCTTTTTTATTTTTTAATTTATTTTTAATTGAAGGATAATTATAATATTGTGTTCATTTCTACCACACATTAATGCGGATCAGCCATAGGTATAGCCATGTCCCCTCCCTTCTGAGCTTTCCTCCCACCTCCCACACCACCAAACCCCTCTAGGCTGTCACAGAGCCCTGGCTTGAGTTCCCTGAGTCATACAGCAAATTCCCACTGGCTATCTATTTTACAAATGTTAGTGTATATGTTTGCATTCTACTCTCTCCATTCGTTCCACACTCTCCTACCTCCCCACGCCCTGTGTTCATAAGTCTGTTCTCTATGTTGCAGGCAGGTTCTTTACCATCTGAGCCACCAGGGAAGCTGCATATGCATGGGACAGACACAAAGCAGCAAAAGCTTGGGGGCTTGAATTAAGATTTAAACCACCAACCAGATCTCAGACTAACCTCTTAGAGATGTATGTGGTTGAAGGAGCATCAGCAAGGTCAGGAAACTGAACTGAGATTAGAACCACTGCCCACAGAAAGTGCATTTTTGGTTGTTGTTCTAACAATCTGCTATTTGTTTATTACTACATAGAACCACATCCCCCAGCCCCCCACCTCCACCCCTCCCCACACACATATTGAGGAAGTTATTTGGAGTGAGCCACAGCCTGGGGCCTGGAGTATGAAACCTGAGGTTCTCTTCTCCCTCACTGTGGCTCAGTTATCTCAGACTCTTTGCAACCCTGTTGCCTGCACCCCTCCAGGCTCCTCTGTCCATGGGATTCTCCAGGCAAGAATACTGGAGTGGGTTGCCACTTCCTCCTCCAGAGGGTCTTCCTGACCCAAGGATTGAACCTGTGTCTCCTGCATAGGCAGACAGATTCTTTACCACTGAGCCACCAGGGAAGCCCCATTTTGTGCTTTAGGTGAGGGCGTAGACCAGACAGAATTGGCATCTCCTTTTGGATACTGTATAAGGAAAGGGGACCAAGACACACCCAGGAGGGCTGGTGGGTAGGCTGGAAGATAAATTCTCTGAATAGCGGCACTTGCACCTCCATACCAGAGGGGCCCAGGGTTGGCTGAGAGTGTTGTGGGGTGGGAAAGGAGTTAATTTATTTGCAGATTACAGAGAGAAATGAAGGCAGCTCACAGACACTGGGTATCAGCAGCGTCAGTAGGTGTTGCTGTGTGTCTTTATTGTCTCATCGGGCAAGTAATAGAGGCATCATAGCCAAAAAGGGCTGTGGCGATTAGGCCGAGTACCCCTGCAACGATTCTGGAGCGATATCCTCTCTCAACAAGTACAATAATGGAGGTGATCAGGTAGATGATGGCCGCTATGAGGGATCGGAAGAAATCAGTCCAAGGCCAGTGAATGAATTGTATCTTGGTGTGCAGGTCGCATGTGTAGATGATAAAGAAGATGATCGCTAGGATCAATTCAATCAGCGACAGAGAGATATAGCCTGATGTTGAGGCACCGTAGAGGGTCAGAATCACAAGGCACAATATAATCTCGGCAAACAGAAGCATTCCCTTTTGGGTGCACAGGAAGGTAGTGCAGCTGTTGCGCTGGAAGTCTGCCATGGCAGGGCGGGGGTCCCTGGGGGCAGGGGGCGTCCGCTTGCAGGTTCAAGGCTGGTGCACACCCAGCTGTCTTGCCGGCCGTCTAGAGAGTGGTTTTCAAAACTTGTAGGCCGAAGCTAACTGGTTCAATCACCTGCTAAAACAGTAATAGAGATAATAATAATGAACAGCATCCTTTAGAGAATTTTAACAGGATTCATATCCACACAATTCAATAGTCAAAGAATCCAGAATATAATCCAAAATTACTTGATAAGCAAAGGACCAGGAAAACATGACCAATTTTCAAGAGAAAAGACAATCACCAGATGCCAACCCCAAGAGGACATATATGTTGAAATTATGAGAGAGACTTTAAAGCAGATACTATAATAAATTTCATGCACGCGTGTGCTCAGTCATGTTCTACTCTGTGGTTCCATGGATTGTAGCCCACCAGGCTCCTCTGTCCATGGAATTTTCCAGGCAAGACTACTGAAGTGGGTTGCCATTTTCTCAACCAGGGGATCTTCCTGATCCAGGGATTGAACCTGCATCTCTTGCTGTCTCCTGCATTGACAGACAGATTTCTTACCACTGAGACTTCACGAGGTAAAGGTAAACACATATGAGATAAAATAAATGGAAAGCTAGGAGATCTTAGCAAAGAAAATAAATTATAAAAAAGGACAAAATTATATTAAAATGTACATTCTCTGATATTTAAAATTTCTAATGAACTCAATAACAGAATGAAGATGACAAGTCAATGAACTTGAAAACAGATTAACAGAAATTGTCCAATCTGAAGAACGAAGAGATTAGAAAAAACTGAATATGAAGAGTCAAGGGATTATATCACAAGTCTAACATTTGTAACAATAGAGTCCTACAAAGAAATTGGTTCAGAAAAATATATTTCAGGAAACAATGGCTGAAAACTTCTCCAAATTGGTGAGAGACATTAACTTGCAGATTCAAGAATTTCACAGAACATAAAGCAGAATAAACTCAAAGAAAACCACAACCCGGACACATTATAATCAAGCTGCTGCTGCTGCTAAGTCACTTCAGTCGTGTCCGACTCTGTGCAACCCCATGGACTGCAGCCTACCAGGCTTCTCCGTGCATGGGATTCTCCAGGCAAGAACACTGGAGTGGGTTGCCATTTCCTTCTCCAATGCATGAAAGTGGAAAGTGAAAGTGAAGTCACTCAGTCGTGTCCGACTCTTAGCAACCCTATGGACTGCAGCCTACCAGGCTCCTCCATAATCAAGCTATTGATAACTAAGTGTCAGGAGAAACACTGGGCTGGATGAAGGACAAGCTGGAATCAAGACTGCCGGGAGAAATATCAATAACCTCATATATGCAGATGACACCATACTTATGGCAGAAAGGGAAGAAGAACTAAAGAGCCTCTTGATGAAAGTGAAAGAGGAGAGTGCAGAAGTTGGCTTAAAACTCAACATTCAGAAAACTAAGATCATGCCATCTTGCCCCATCACTTCATGGCAAATAGATGGGGAAACAGTGGAAACAGTGGCAGACTTTACTTTTAGGGGGCTCCAAAATCACTGCAGATGGTGACCGCAGCCATGAAATTAAAAGACACTTACTCCTTGAAGAAAAGTTAAGACCAACCTAAACAGCATATTAAAAAGCAGAGACATTATTTTGCCAACAAAGTTCCGTCTAGTCAAGGCTATGGTTTTTCCAGTAGTCATATATGGATGTGAGAGTTGGACTATAAAGAAAGCTGAGCACCAAAGAATTGATGCTTTTGAACTGTGGCATTGGAGAAGACTCTTGAGAGTCCCTTGGACTGAAAGGAGATCCAACCAGTCCATCCTAAAGGAGATCAGTCCTGAGTGTTCATTGGAAGGACTGTTGTTGAAGCTGAAAGTCCAATACTTTGGCCACCTGCTCGAGGAGCTGACTCATTTGAAAAGACCCTGATGCTGGGAAAGATTGAAGGTGGGAGGAGAAGGGGACGACAGAGGATGAGATGATTGGATGGCATCACTGACTCAGCGGACATGAGTTTGAGCAAGCTCTGGGAGCTGGCGATGGACTGGGAGACCTGGCATGCTGCAGTCCATGCAGTCGCAAAGAGTTGGACATGACTGAGTGACTGAACTGAACTGAACTGAAATGTAAAAACGTCTTAAAAGCAGCTAAAGAAAAATTACACATCATATACACATCATATTAAGTCCCCTACATTCAAACCTTCCAGTTGAGAACATTTGAATATGCAAATGTACATTTGCATGTCCAGTTACATAAGTTGGTTCACGTGTCTGGTGTATATTGTCACATGTGTGTATCCTCTACAAGTGGTTGTGCTTTTGTGTACTTTACTGTACTGTACTGTATAGAGTACAGTAGCACAGTATCTTTATTTCAGCTGAGCGCCAATGAATTGATGCTTCTGAACTGTGGTGTTGGAGAAGACTCTTGGGAGTCCCTTGAACTGCAAAGAGATCAAACCAGTCAATTTTAAAGTAAGTCAATCCTGAATATTCATTGGAGGGACTGATGCTGAGGCTGAAGCTCCAATACTTTAGCCACCTGATGCGAAGAGGCAACACACTGGAAAAGACCCTGATGCTGGGAAAGATTGAAGGCAGGAGGAAAAGGGGATGACAGAGGATGAGATGGTTGGATGGCATCACTGGCTCAACAGACATGAGTTTGAGCAAGCTTTGGGAGATGATGAAGGACAAGGAAGCCTGGCATGCTACAGTCTCAGTTCAGTTCAGTTCAGTCACTCAGTCGTGTCCGACTCTTTGCGACCCCATGAATCACAGCACGCCAGGCCTCCCTGTCCACACAAACTCCCGGAGTTCACTCAGACTCATGTCCATCGAGTCAGTGATGCCATCCAGCCATCTCATCCTCTGTCGTCCCCTTCTCCTCTTGCCCCCAATCCCTGCCAGCATCAGAGTCTTTTCCAATGAGTCAGCTCTTCGCATGAGGTGGCCAAAGTACTGGAGTTTCAGCTTCAGCATCATTCCTTCCAAAGAAATCCCAGGGCTGATCTCCTTCAGAATGGACTGGTTGGATCTCCTTGCAGTCCAAGGGACTCTCAAGAGTCTTCTCCAACACCACAGTTCAAAAGCATCAATTCTTCAGCGCTCAGCCTTCTTCACAGTCCAACTCTCACATCCATACATGACTACAGGAAAAACCATAGCCTTGACTAGATGAACCTTTGTTGGCAAAGTAATGTCTCTGCTTTTCAATATGCTATCTAGGTTGGTCATAACTTTCCTTCCAAGGAGTAAGCGTCTTTTAATTTCATGGCTGCAATCACCATCTGCAGTGATTTTGGAGCCCAAAAAGTCTGCCACTGTTTCCACTGTTTCCCCATCTATTTCCCATGAAGTGATGGGACCGGATGCCATGATCTTCGTTTTCTGAATGTTGAGCTTTAAGCCAACTTTTTCACTCTCCACTTTCACTTTCATCAAGAGGCTTTTTAGTTCCTCTTCACTTTCTGTCATAAGGATAATGTCATCTGCATATCTGAGGTTATTGATATTTCTCCCGGCAATCTTGATTCCAGCTTGTGTTTCTTCCAGTCCAGCGTTTCTCATGATGTACTCTGCATATAAGTTAAATAAGCAGGGTGACAATATACAGCCTTGATGTACTCCTTTTCTTATTTGGAACCAGTCTGTTGTTCCATGTCTAGTTCTAACTGTTGCTTCCTGACCTGCATACAGATTTCTCATGAGGCAGTTTATTGTGATCCACACAGTCAAAGGCTTTGGCTACAGTCTATGGGGTCACAAAGAGTTGGATACAACTGAGTGACTGAACAACAACAAGGTTGGTCATAGCTTTCCTTCCAAAGAGCAAGTGTCTTTTAATTTCATGGCTGCAATCACTGTCCACAGTGATTTTGGAGCCCAAGAAAATAAAATCTGTCATTGCTTTCACTTTTTCACATGTCTAAATCTAATTTTTTCTGGTAACTACAGTAGTTTATATGTTTCTAAAAACAGAACTATTTGGCTTATGGAACAAGTTGAGAGCTATCTAGTGACTGAAATATATGCCCTCCAACAACAAGATAATCTCACATTAGCAAAAGAGTAAAATTTTAGAAAGGATTCTGTGATGGTAGTAGAAACAGTAGACTGAATGAAATTTGAAATCCTGTATGAAAACTTGCTTGTGTTTTTTCCTTACATTTTAGGACCTCTAGCCCATTTCCTGGTCCTGTGTTCTCCAAAACTAATGTCCTCGTAAACACCAGTGGGACTGAGCATCAGAGTGATCCCTAATGCCAGAGTACACACTCCCACTCCCTAAATGCCAACCTAAATTCCAGAGGGAGCCAAGATCTACTTGATCTCTATTTCTGGGTCTTAGAATAGTGCAGAGTTTTGTTAGGTTGTTTTTAGTCCTAAGAAGGCAGCATTAGCTGCTGTTTCAATGGTGGAGAAAATAGCAACCTCTCTTTACTATTTATGACTGTCATTTCCCTATCATGGGACTTAAAAAAAAAACAAAATGAACACTACAAAACCAGAAAACAGTTCTTACTGTCTAAAGAAAGGGAAAACTATCTTTGTTGTGATTTGGTAGAAAAGTTGAATGATGAAAATGAGGAGTATGCTTTCTGCGTCTCAGATTTTTCATCTGGAATATGAAGATTTTGGTAATGCCTGCCGCAGTTGTTGTGAAAAACAAAAAGATAACCAATAAGAAATAATAAGCTGTAGAATTCTAAGCAAATGTCAGTTATTAATATTGCCTTTTATATGTACCTATAAGATTTATCACCTAAAGAATTTAATTTAATTGGAAAAGTTGATACTTTCAAATTCCTTTTTTACTTTATGGAGAAAAGCAGCTGGCATTTTAGCAATTTTCATTCTTTCAGTTTTATTGAGATATACTTGACATATATTACTGTGTAAGTTTAAGGCATAATGATTTGACTTATACTACAAGCAAACTACTTTTAAAAGTCCTTTAGCTTTTATACTAATTCCCCTGCTTTCTATTTTCAACAAGATGATTCAGTCTGTCCACATTATCTTCAGTGAAGCCGTGTTCACTTAAAGGTATTTTAAGGATACAAAATATTCCCACAAATATACATGATATATCTTATCTTTTAAAGACTAAATTTGAGAAGCTAAAAATCTTTCCTCAGCTATTTTTAAAATACTTTGCCCCTAAATACCAGTCTTCAAGTTCTCAGAATTCATATCCAATCTTCACTACAGCTCAAGATGTATATTCATATTTTCTGTTTTAGATAAGGTCGGTCGGAATATATTCTTTTTGTGTAATCTAGCTTAGTCTACACAAACCGTATTTTTACACTCTCTGCACACAGTGTTTGTGCTTTTTGAAATGTGTGAGACTGACAAAAGTAATTAATACATAATAAATTATATTTTAAAAGAATTTGATTAGCACAGATTATACCAATAATTCAAAGATGTTTAGTGAACTTCAACGTCATCCTTTTTAACATCATCTATCAGTAGGAACCAGACTGGTTCATAGAAGCTACCTGGACTTTTTTTCTTTTTCATTTCTCCAATGGAATTCCCTGGTGGTCCAGTGGTTAGGACTCTGCACTCTCACTGCTGAGGGCCAGGGTTCAATCCCTGGGCATGGAATGAAGATCCCACAAGCTGAGCAGTGTGGTCAAAAATAATAATAAATAAAATAAGAGTTCTCCAAATCAGCTTGCCTATTTGGAATTAATTTTGATTGGGATTTTCTTACAAAATACGAAGTATAGAAAATTTTCAATTATTTGATTATCTCAATTGCTTGCACTCTAAGTAAACTGGAGTTTTGTGTATTTTTCATTAAATAGGCAGTTGGGAAAGGGAAAATGCATTCATAATGACTAAGAACTAGCATTTGTGAAAGATAAAAACACAATAATTAATAAGTGGATTGTTCATTTCATTATTTAGTTTCTCACTATTAAAATCTAATGACTAGATTTTCAAATTGAAGCATCCTAAAAAATTAAAAAATTAATGAAAAATACCTTTTATATTTTTTCATGGTTAAGAAATAGATATAGCTATTTCACTAAGATAGTAAGATTTATTAATTTTAAATTTCATATATTATACGAAATATAAGGTCAGAGAAAGCTGTTGGGTGAATTTACTAATAAGAGTTAAAATTTATAATTTTAATGAATATTTATTTATCAATGTTTATTAAGTCCTTACCAAGTGCCTTGTACCTCTATAGAATTTTATTTGATTATCTTTTTTAATTATCATAACCCTCCAACATATCTCCATTGTATATAGATAAAGCCATTGAGCCTCAGAACATGAATTAACTTATACATATCAGGAAGCTAGTATACGACAGAAACAAATTTTGAACAAGGTCTCTGAGTTCATAGTCTGTTAATTTGCATGTGTTTCTATGTATTTCTGAGTGTGCATCTATCTTAATATACAAGTAATGACTCTGTACCATTTTCACTCTATTAAAAGAGGAAGCTAGGAAAATTTTTTCCTCTAGTATAAGAGACCAAATAATTATATAATTTTTAAGGGTTTTCAAAAATATATGGTTATTCTAAGAGGTAGGTAATGGTATCTCATTATTGTTTTAATTTTCGACCCCTTAATGACACAAGGTATTGAGCATTTTTTCATATGCATATTTGCCATCGGTATCTTCTTTAGTGAGTTGTCCATTAAGGACTTTTGCCCATTTTTTAAAAGTCAGGTCGTTCATTTTCTTATTGTTGAGCTTTGAGTTCTTTGTATATTTTGGACAACAGTCTTTTATCAGATATTTTGAAAAATATTTGCAAATATTTTCTTCCATTCTGTGACATGTCTGCTCATTCTGTTGACATTGTGTTTCTCATGGTGGAAGTTCTTAATTTTAATGAATCCAACTTATCAGTTTTTCATTTCATGCATCATGCCTTTGGTGTCATCATATCTAAAAAGTTTCTACATATTCAAGATTATGGGTTTTCGCCTATGTTAACTTCTAGAAATTTTACAGTTTGCATTTTGCACTTTATATCTGTGATCCATTTTGAGTTAACTTTTATGAAAGGTATAAGGTCTCTGTCCAAATTAATTTTTTTGCATGTAGATGTCCAGTTGTTCCAGTACCATTTGTTTAAAAGACAGTCATTGCTCCGTCTCATTGCCTTTGGTTTTTTATCAAAGATCAATTGACTATGTGAGTGTTTTTCTGGGCTCTTTCTTCTGTTCCATTGATCTATTTTTTTTTATTCTTCCACCAATACTAAACTGTCTTGATTATTTTAGCTTTATAATAAGTCTTTACTGGTACTTTAGACCAGTAACATTTAATGTAATTATTATTATTTTAGGGGTTGAATGTGCCAGTTTTTGTTTTATGTTCATTCTCTCTTTTTTGCTTCTCTGTGTTCTTTTTCCTGTTTTCCAGTGGGTTATTTGAACCATTTTACAATTCCATTGCTATGTATCTATGGTTTGTTTGCATAAGTCACCTTGTATACTTTTTTAAGTATGACATTTTATATATGTAGAACTTATCATAGTTTGCTGGTGTTGACAATTTATCAGTTTAAATAAAGTATAGAAACCATGCTCCTATTTATATCCCTTTACAATCCAAATAAAACAGGGATCTCTGTCTTATAGTTGCAAGAAAGTAAATTCTGCCAACAGCTCTTCCAACAGTCCTTGGAAGAGGACTCCAAGACTCAGATGAGAATCAGTCCCCAGCCAATAACCTCACTTCATTTCAGCCTGATGAGCTCTGAGTAAAGGAACCAGCTAGTCTGTACCTAGACTCCTGACCTACAACCACTGTGAGATAAATTTAGTGTTGCTTTAAACTGCTACGTTTGTGTGTCTGTGTTAAGTTCAGTTCAGTCGCTCAGTCGTGTCTGACTCTTTGTGACCTCATGAATTGCAGCACGCCAGGCCTCCCTGTCCATCACCAACTCCCGGAGTTCACTCAAACTCACGTCCATGGAGTTGGTGATGCCATCCAGCCATCACATCCTCTGTCGTCCCCTTCCCCTCCTGCCCCCAATCCCTCCCAGCATCATTTTCTCCAATGAGTCAACTCTTTGCATGAGGTGGCCAAAGTACTGGAGTTTCAGCTTTAGCATCATTCCTTCCAAAGAACACCCAGCGCTGATCTCCTTATGGACTAGTTGGATCTCCTTGCAAGCCAAGGGACTCTCAGGAGTCTTCTCCAACACCACAGCTCAAAAGCATCAATTCTTTGGCGCTCAGCTTTCTTCACAGTCCAACTTTCACATCTATACATGACTACTGGAAAAACCATAGCCTTGACTAGACGGACATTTGCTGGCAAAGTAACGTCTCTGCTTTTGAATATGCTATCTAGGTTGGTCATAACTTTCCTTCCAAGGAGCAAGCTTCTTTTAATTTCATGACAGCAGTCACCATCTGCAGTGATTTTGAAGCCCCAAAAAATAAAGTCTGACACTGTTTCCACTGTTTTCCCATCTATTTCCCATGAAGTGATGGGACCAGATGCCATGATCTTTGTTTTCTGAATGTTGAGCTTTAAGCCAACTTTTTCACTCTCCTCTTTCACTTTCATCAAGAGGCTTTTTAGTTCCTCTTCACTTTCTACCATAAGGGTGGTGTCATCTGCATATCTGAGGTTATTGATATTTCTCCTAGCAATCTTGATTCCAGCTTGTGCTTCTTCCAGCCCAGCGTTTCTCATGATGTACTCTGCATATAAGTTAAATAAGCAGGGTGACTATATACAGCCTTGACGTACTCCTTTTCCTATTTGGAACCAGTCTGTTGTTCCATGTCCAGTTCTAACTCTTGTCCAGTTCTAACTCTTGCAATCTCAAAAATGACAGAATGATCTCTGTTCGTTTCCAAGGCAAACCATTCAATATCACAGTAATCCAAGGCTACGCCCCAACCAATAATGCTGAAGAAGCTGAAGTTGAATGGTTCTATGAAGATCTACAAGACCTTTTAGAACTAACACCCAAAAAAGATTTCCTTTTCATTATAGGGGACTGGAATGCAAAAGTAGGAAGTCAAGAAACACCTAGAGTAACAGGCAAATTTGGCCTTGGAATACGGAATGAAGCAGGGCAAAGGCTAATAGAGTTTTGCCAAGAGAATGCACTGGTCATAGCAAACACCTCTTCCAACAACACAAGAGAAGACTCTACACATGGACATCACCAGATGGTCAACACCGAAATCAGGCTGATTATATTCTTTGCCGCCAAAGATGAAGAAGCTCTATACATTCAGCAAAAACAAGACCAGGAGCTGACTGTGGCTCAGATCATGAACTCCTTATTGCCAAATTCAGACTTAAATTGAAGAAAGTAGGGAAAACCACTAGACCATTCAGGTATGACCTAAATCAAATCCCTTATGATTATGCAGTGGAAGTGAGAAATAGATTTAAGGGATTAGATCTGATAGATAGAGTGCCTGATGAACTATGAACTGAGGTTCGTGACATTGTACAGGAGACAGGGATCAAGACCGTCCCCATGGAAAAGAAATGCAAAAAGGCAAAATGGCTGTCTGGGGAGGCCTTACAAATAGATGTGTCTGTGTTACACAGTAATAAAAAAACCAATACACAGTTCCTGCTTTCCAGCTTCCTTAAAGGGAACTAGAACAACTTTGAGTCTAGGCCTAATTTTGTCCCACTGCTGGTGCAAACCCTATCTGTTCAATCTCTGTGAATGAGGAGATTTTCCATTCCAGCTATGGGAACCAAAGCCATTTCATCAATGGATTAACTCCAGGGATTATTCCTTTTCATCCTTTTGGTGGTTCTTTCTCCAGTGTCAGGTAATTTCTCCACATGAATATCTTAATCAGGATTCAGCTGAAGATTCCAGGAGGAATCTCTTCAGGTTCAAGGAAATTAAGCTTCCTGAGATGCCCAGCTTCATCTCCCTGACTCAGGCAGGCCAGTGAGCCCTGCCTGGCTTCCTTCTCCCTGAACCATAGCCTGAAAACTCCAGGTAAGTTGGGATAATCATAGGGCTCATCTTCCTCGTTTCCTATTTGGCATCCATCACTGTCCTTTGTTACCTGTGTATAAGATCTTGAAAACATCATTTCATATATTTTATCTGGTTTTACAGTTGGTTCAGATGTGAAGATAAATCTGCTTCTTGCAATTCCACCTTGTCTGGAAGCAAAATTCCAGCCCCATGAGCAATACTATAATTTTAAAAAAATATTTATTTGGGTGTGTCTGGTCTTAGTTGCAGCATGCAGGATCTTTGCAGTGGCACGTGAGATCACTCGTTGTGGCCTGTGGGCTCAGTAGTTGCATGCAAGGGCTTAGTGGCCCCAGCGCATGAGGGATCCTAGTTCTCTGGCCAAGAATCAAATCCACGTCCTCTGAATTGGAAGAGGGGACTCTTAACCACTGGATGACCTTGGAAGGCCCTAATACTGTGCACTTTTAAATCTTCTTGCCTTTGCTCATTGTGTTCTCTCTTCTAGGTCATCTACTTGGTGAGCTCCTTGTCATGTTCCAAGGACAGGTCAAATGTTATCTTCTCTACACATTCTAATCCCAAACTCTAGGAAAAAGTAACCATCCCCTCCTTTGTTCTCTCATTGTATCATATTTCTACCATAAGATGCATTAAACTATAACCAAATTGCTTGATCAGGTGTCTGACTTTCCTGTTGGGATGTGAAAGGAAACAGTTTTTATTCAATGGACATTGCATGTATCCCAACAAAACAGACCCATGCTAGAATTGGGACTACCATGATGAAAAGATATATTCCTTACTATTAAGGAATTCATAGTTTAGGGAGAGGACATCCTATTAGGTCAATAAACAATCACAATGCCATAAGAGAACTGTGAGTATAAGAAGCTATGTGCGCAGGAAGAAACATCACAAAACAGAGGAGTCTGTCAAAGCATCACAGAAGTGTTATCCCTCCATCTGAAGGTTGGAGTAATCTGTAAGTAAAAGGCTGTTCAAAAACACTCTACACTGAGTAAGCAATGAGTCAAAATACAAGGAGATGTAGAGAACATGGTATGTTTGAATGAGGACAAATAGCTTTAGCATGACTGTTTTCTTTCTCTATTTGCATTTGGAAATGTTCAGAAAGAGTAAATCAAAGCCACACTCAGTTCAGTTGCTCATTCATGTCCAACTGTTTGCAACCCCATGGACTGCAGCACGCCAGGCTTCCTGTGCATCACCAACTCCCAGAGCTTGCTCAAACTCATGTCCATCAAGTCGGTGATGCCATCCAACCATCTTATTCTCTGTCGTCCCCTTCTGCTCCTGCCTCCAATCTTTTCCAGCATCGGGGTCTTTTCCAGTGAGTTCAGTGCCTATTGTATGCCACGGGCTTCCCCAGGGGCTCAGCAGTAAAGAATCTGCCGCCGATGCAAGAGACGTGGGTTTGATCCTTGGGTCAGGAAGACCCCCTGGAGAAGGAAATGGCAACTCATTCCAGTTTTCTTGCCTGGAAATTCCATAGACAAAAGGAATCTGGCAGGCTACAGTCCATGGTGTCACAACAGAGTCAGACACGACTGAGCACATGGTGTTTCTATGTATTTTATGCCATGCTCCTCTCGATTCTTGGGCTCCAAATGATGAGCAAGCAGAGGTCCATTCCTGTTCCAATGTAACTAATGGCTCACGTCAAGTGCTGTGTTGCCGAATGCAGAATGTATATGCAGGATAAAATAGCATCCAGTTGTCTCACCAAGGCCCGTCAAGTAGGTCCATGAAGCAGAAATTCCAGGTTGAATTTTTTTCAGCACACTATTAGTCCACGTCTCATCACTAGTAGCCTCAGCATCTACCCTGGGGTCTGAGAATACAAATTCATGCTGATATTGGCTGCATCAGCACCCAGGAATGAAGGGCAGAAGGAAGGAAGAAAAGAGGAAGGAAGGCAAGTCTGCTGCCCTTGAGGGCAATTAAAACATTTTTTCAACCTCCTGTTGAAATACAAATAACACAAATAGTTTTTGTGTCATCCATGCCACTCTTTGTATTGGTTCATTATATTTAATACTGGCCTAGAGAAGGAAATGGCAACCCACTCCAGAGTTCTTGCCTGGAGAATCCCAGGGATGGGGGATCCTGGTGGGCTGCCGTCTATGGGGTTGCACAGTCGGACACGACTGAAGCGACTTAGCAGCAGCAGCAGCAGAGTAATATTGAACAGATTGTGTTTCACATCCCTGAAACTTCTATCTTTGGGGACCTGTATTCATGGAAAGTGGGTTTCTCATGGGAAGTTATTTGCAATTTTGAGAAGCAACATGGTTTAGTCCATCTAAAACAAACAAATCTAGAAGAATAAGGTGTTGAGGGGGGTGATTAGGGCCTGGGAATCTGTGGGGCTCTGTTACCAAAGAATCACTGTTTTCTGAGCATTGCACATGTGTTTCAAAGAGATCTCAAGAATTTTTAGATCATTTTTGAAAGGAAAAGAGTTTGATACTAATGTTCTGCTCTGATCTCACCATGGGTTTTTTTTGTTTTTTTTTTTTTGGTGTAATGTATTCTTCCTCAAAAGGGCAGAATCCAGGCCTGACGCAGTGTGAGAGAAGGGGTTAGTCTGTTTTATAAACTGTTAGAGAGATTTAAAAAATAGGCAATCTAATTGACTCATACATGGCTCACAGCCATATAAATGCTTGCAAAATTGCTTCTTGCGCATTCATAGTGACCACAGAGAAGCAGAAGTAAAATGGAAGCAAGTGAGATGGGGACTCTTAGGAAATCTTTAACAGGACTTTGAAACTTTTATTAAACCTTTGGTCACATCTTGTATAGAATTCTCCTTTGGAAAACTAAATGCATTTTGATGAGCATACCTCAAGCCAACAGTCACATACTTTGCAAAATGGTACCTCTTTGGTGTTAAATTTCATTTTCTATAAATATATTGTCTTTTAGAACAAACTTCTAGAGAAATAAATTTTTTTCCTAAGAAAAACTGTGGCTAGCTACATCGTTACTAGATTTGTAACCTCCTTTAAACATGTTACTAAAATAGAAGCTGACATGACTGAGTTTGCTGTTTACATTTAATTAAAGGCATTGCTTAAATTAAAATATATTTGAGTGTTTATTTAAACCATTAACATACACATACGTAACTTTCTCTTGGTTCACATTTAACAAAGATTTTCTTTCCCTAACTTCTTCAAGACTCTCTGCCTTTTATGATTGGCTTTCAGTTCAGTTCAGTCGCTCAGTCGTGTCTGACTCTTTGCGACCCCATGAACCGCAGGACACCAGGCCTCCCTGTCCATCACCAACTCCTGGAGTCCACTCAAACCCATGTTCTTTGAGTCTATGATGCCATCCAACCATCTCATCCTCTGTCGTCCCCTTCTCCTCCTGCCCCCAATCCCTCCCAGTATCAGGGTCTTTTCAAATGAGTCAGCTCTTCACATCAGGTGGCCAAAGTACTGGAGTTTCAGTCTCAGCATCAGTCCTTCCAATGAATACTCAGGACTGATCTCCTTTAGGGTGGACTGGTTGGATTCTTTGCAGTCCAAGGGACTCTCAAGAGTCTTCTCCAACACCACAGTTCAAAAGCATCAATTCTTTGGTGCTCAGCTTTCTTTATAGTCCAACTCTCACATACATACATGACCACTGGAAAAACCATAGCCTTGACTAGACGGACCTTTGTTGGTAAAGTAATGTCTCTGCTTTTTAATATGCTATCTAGGTTGGTCATAGCTTTCCTTCCAAGGAGTAAGCGTCTTTTAATTTCGTTGCTGCAATGATTGGCTTTACCTGTGATTATTTCCAGGTTCTCCTAATGCTCTGCTGAAACTTGCCTTATATCTTCACTCAGTATCATTTGTGTTTTTTTCTTGACATCATACTCCAAAAAATAGTCTCATCTCTATGTGCTTTACTTTTACTAATCAATTACAGGTAATCAGCTGAAATATAATACCATCTGTTTGTAGTTTCAATCTCTAAATTGGTTGGTCAGTCACTAGCTTGGATGTAAGGAATTCATTTCAAATGTGTAAGAATTCATTTTAAAAGCCTAAGTTGTCATAATGATCCCAGCATAGTTACTAGCATGTTCTTTGTTATGAACAATGATCTCCACAGTTACAAAAGACATTTTTCAGGCATCCACTTGAATTTTTAAACTAACTTTATAATTTGTTTCATTACTCTGTTATTTTTTTTTTTAATATGAATTCACTAGAACTTTATGACATCATTTTGAGTCAAAATGAAAGATTGAATTTCTTTTAGAAACTAACAGCTAAGATTCATTTTTTGTTTTTTAACTTTTTTTTCTTGCTGTACTGTGTGACTTGTGGGTTTTTAGTTCCTTGACCAAGGACTGAACCTGGGCCCTTGGTAGTGAAAACACAGAGTTCCTATCACTGGACCGCCAGGGAATTCCCTAAGATTCATTATTAAAGATATTTTTTCTTTTTGGCTTCTTGTTGATTTAGTTATGAAAGATTTTTAAACATTTTGTATATGTGTGTATATAACCTACTAGACTATGATACTAATAAAAGTTAAACCATTCTAAAGGAATATAAGTTTTAAGTATTTAATTCCTTATTATGCACTCTTTGAAATTATACGTGTGTCTATATATATATTTTTTTTTGCCCTGGCCTCAGCTTCAGAAAATTTGCCCTTTATCCTATCCCATAGCTAGTTCCAATCGTTAGAAATTTCCTATGGGTCTCATGAAATATTTTGGACATTTTCCAGATCAAAAATCTCAATCATTCTCACAGAATTTAACGATTACCATGAAAATACGTGGGAAAAGGGAAGCTCCCACATTTAAATTACTGCCACTGTCCTGTCCTCTTTCTCGTAGTGTTTGTGGCTTCAAACAGAAAGGCACAGGTCAAATGAAGTTTGGGGGAAATAACACACTTCTTAACCCAAAGAAAGCCTGGGGGGCAGAGCCATAGTCATGGCTAATTTAGCCACCACCACCATATTTTTGATCCTTCCTTTAGGAGAGCCAACAAATGAAAAAAGAAGTGTATGTCCAACATATCTAGATAAAGAGTAAATGTGAATCAATTTAATTCCTACATTGCTGACCTCTTAGCTTCCAAACCACTGGCTTCTTGGCAAAATGATTCGTTTTCTCCTCCACTTCCAAGTTTACACTTACTGGCCTAGCTCCACTCTGGAACAGAAAGGCTGCCACTTAAGTTTCGCGGGTGAGCTCTTTACCTCTGTTGACAGAACTCCACAGGGCAGGCCAGGCAAATGAATATGCTTGTTGCTAGGACACCAGGCTGTTGCCAAGGTAGCGGGCCCCTGCTGTTTGCTATTCTCCTATCCACTAGCACTACACCTGTTCCTTAAGAAATATGCCTGTTTTCCTTCATTATAAAGCAAACACTTAGTGGGAAATAACACAGTTGCACCGCTGGAACTTCTCTGTAGTTTTCCAGGAGGAATGAAATGCACCAAATACATTTTGATGTGTGGAAGAGGAATTCACGTCTCTCCATTAACATTGAAGTCTGCATATGTTAATACCTCCAAGAATGTAAGGCAACAATCATATTTTGAGGCCACCCTGACATTTGCCCCCTATGTGCTCATGGAGTGACTCTCTTTTCATGAATTTTTTGCAGACTGCACACAATGGCCTCCTATGCAACTCACCACTCCACCCCCATCCACCTACTAGCATCTTGTTGTCACCAAAATTGCCATCTTGCTGTCTATGACTGCTAACCAGGGCTGGGACCAGGTACTAAGCAACAAAATTTAGGGAGCCCCTTCACTTTCAGGGACATGCAGGTGCCCTGCTGCCAACATCTACCCAAAAATGGTAAATACCTGAATCAAGGGTACTGAGATTTGTGCCAAGAGCCAGTCTCCTGTTACTGATGAAATGTTGAATTCCAAGGGTTCTTAATCTCTTAGCACAGTTTTGTTTTTTTAAACAACAAACACATTTTGTACTGGGGTAGAGCCAATTAACAGTGTTGTGGTAGTTTCAGGTGAACAGGGCAGGGACTCAGCCATACATACACATGTATCCATTCTCCCCCAAACCCACTCCCATCCAGGCTGCCACACAACATTGAGCAGAGTTCCATGTGCTATACAATAGGTTTTTGTTGGTTATCCATTTTAAATATAGCAGTGTGTACATGACCTTCCCAAAGTCCCTAACTATTCCTTCCTCCCAGCAACCATAAGTTTGTTTTCTAAGTCTGTGAGTCTCTTTCTTTTTTGTAAGTTCATTTGTAGCATTTCTTTCTAGATTCCACATATAAGGGATGTCATATGGTATTTCTTCTTCTCTGACTTACTGTACTCAGTATGACACTCTCTAGGTCCATCCATGTGACGACAAGTGGCATTATTTCATTATTTTTAATGGCTGAGTAGTATTCCATTGTATATATGTACCACATCTTTATCCATTCCTCTGTTGATGGATAGTTAGGTTGCTTCCATGCCTTGGCTATTGTAAACAGTTCTCAGTGCCGTTTTTACTCCCTCCTTTGTTGTCTTCCCAGTACTCTAAGACTGGGGATAAGTCTATAGGAACCGAATTAGAGAATAACTGAATTGACAGACACCACCTTTCTGAGAGCCACCCCTCTTCCACAACACTGACTATCCAAGCAGGATCCCTGGTCCTCCCTATAAATAGACTTCTGTGGCCCAGAACTGCTTCTTGAAACACGCTTGCATATTCACCTTGGACTCTAGGTAAATAAAGTTCCAGTTCAAGATGAAACATAGCACCTAATTTCCATTTTTTTGAAAACAGTTTCACTTGATGCAGTATCTATCTAATGTGGCCTTAAAAGCTGTTGAGAATTAGGATTTGTATTAGATAACTGAGAGTTTGACCCAGTTAAGAAGATTATATAACCAAACAGGATGGGCTCCAAAGACATGATGACTCTCTGTAGTGCCAAAATTATTTAGGAGAGAAGTGATTTCTTCTTTCAAAGGGACTCTGCAGCCCCTGATAACAGAACTCAAAGAGTTGGCCTTCTTCTTTCTCAGTCAGTCATCTTGCCAGTGTTTTATTTCTGGAGGCTCTTTTAGCTTTTCTTACATCTGCTTCTATCAGGGGCAAGACTTGCCTGAAGGCATCTGGACTCCTTTCCCAAAACGAAAGAGGCCCTGCACAGGTCAAGGAGGTTACAGAAAAGGGAGCCGACATTCCTTATGATAAGGGTTTATGATCTGAGTGGTTAATGCTGCTCCATCTGATTTTGACTTGACCCCAAATTGTTACCTCTCATGTCAGCTACTTACTTGAACATGACCACCCAAACCCAAGACAGTCTAATTTAGGTTCTCACCTCTCATCTCTCGCCTCTATGCTACTGCCTCCAGTGTGTCTCTTGCTGATGTAACAACATTGTGATCAGATAACCTCCCCTTCTCAAAAGCATGAACTGAGTCCCTAGTGCAGAGGTCAACAAGCTATGGCCTGTGGGTTACATCCAATTGCCTGTTTTTGTATGGTTTGTGAACTAAGAATGGTTTTTACACGTGTATTCATGCATTCGGGCTTCCCAGGTGGCATTAGAGATAAATGCAGGAGACATAAGAGACTTGAGTTAGATCTCTGGGTTGGGAAGATCCCTTGGATAAGCACGTGGCAACTCACTTCAGTATTCTTGCCTGGAGAATCCTCATGAACAGAGGAGCCTGGCAGGCTACAGTCCATAAGGTTCCAAAGAGTCGGACACAACTGAGCATACATGCATTCATGCATTTGTTCATAGGGCATGCTCACTTTGAACCTCAATGCAGTAAAACTCCCCCCACAAAGAATGTGATTCCCCCCACAAAGACTTTTATATGCCAGGCCTATATACAAAAAAATAATAATAATTTTTATTATAATTTGAACTTCATTATGTAAATTTTATTTCTCTCTTATTGTGTAGGTCTGTCTGTGCCTTACATCTATGATTTTGCCCTTGACCTGCTGAAACATTTGCTATCTGTATCTTTACAGACAAAATTAGCTGACCTAGGCCTTAAGCACATTCAGAGTCACTCAAATCTGTAGCCTGGAGCACAAGAACCAGCAAGACCGTCCCTTAGTCTCTTTATAGTCTCACCCTGGATCCAAACACTTACTTTCATTGACCTACTTTTTGTTGTCTGTTTTCCTGCCTGTTTTCCTTGTGCTGTTCTCTTCTCCTGGAATGTCCATCACCTTCCATCCCTTGACATTAAAGTCTTCCCCTTTTTATGAGGTCTTTCAAGATTTCCATTGTCTGATTATATATTCTCCTTGTCTATTCTCCTCTTGCACAATGTATGTATATGTATAATCAGCCCTCAGCTATTTAGGGTAATAGGATTAGATGTGTGTTGGGGGCAAGGAGTACAGGTTGTAATAGTCAAAATACAGTTTGAAGTGGAGTTAGCGTAAACATATTTGGCTATGATTACATCTTATGTGCAGAGAGCACATTTATTACTTGCCTATCCAGCAATCATTCACCCAACTTCTAACCACAGTCTGATTTCCAGCCTCGGGTCACATGATCTGAGAACAGCTCTACCCTCTTGAAGTCTTAAGGAAAGTATACGACCTTGGCTTAAACCAGTTGGAGCATTACGTTTCCTTTGCCAAAGTGGTCAGTATAGACATATGACCTTGGCTGATCTAGAGTGGATCTTGGGACCTTTGCTTGGCATTTGTGGAAATATGAAGTGGAAATAGGCAGCCTCTGGCAACCATCTTGTAACTAGGATGGAAGAATCTTCTGAGAATGAAGTCAGGATAAAGGAAACAGAGTCTGAGTTGGAGAGAAAATTGGAAAGCTGATAACATTTTTTGGAGTTCTATATCCAGCCACTCTTGTATTCTTACCTGGAGAATCCCATGGACAGAGGAGTCTGGTGGGCTACACTCCATAGGGCTGCAAAGAGTCAGACTCAACTGGAGCGACTTAGCTAGCACACACACATCCAGCCACATCTGAAACTAGACCTTAAGTTTATCTAGCCATGCAAGACTTTGTTTGTTTAACTAGTTTGGGTGGGGATTTCTGTCACTACGAACCATAATATCCTGAGAAAAGAATACATTTATCAGTCTGTAAATATCATTCAAAAATATGGCAAGAGAAACTTCCCTGGTGGTCTAGCAGCTAAGACTCCACCCTCCCAATGCAGGGGTTGGGTTTGATCCCTGGTCAAGGAACTATTAATAGATCCCATATGTCACAACTAAAAATCCTGAATGCTACAACTAAGACCCAGCACAGCCAAATAAATAAATAAATATTTTTAAAATTACTGCAAGGATCCAAACACAGTTGTCTGGATGAGAGCATACTATTAAGTACATCATGCAGGGTACTGGCTGGGGTGCTCAGTGCTTCCACTCTTCTATTACTAACATTCTCTTCTCCAGTAAGCAAACCTGCAGTCTCATGCAAGAGGTTACTAAAGAGATTCATTTTTAAAAAATCTAAAAACAAAGTCGTCATCTAACCCCCATTCCATATGAAATTCAGGATGACATTTATCTACATGTGGCCTGGGAAGGGATAGATTGTAGCTAAGTTGACACAATATGGCAAGCATTGTAGTTCATAACAATATGAAGAGATTTTCACAGATTCATCCTTATTTTTATGCTTTTTAAGTATAAACACACACATCTATTGAGTATGTATATATGTCTATGTATATTTACTATGTGTGATCTCAAAACTGGATTAATCCACTGCTGACTTATTGAGAATTAATTCTATTATATGGAACTGGCCATAGGTAGAGGGCATATGGGACTAATTTTTAAAACCTTTAAAGCTAGAACTTGTGGACTTCCCTGGTTGTCAGAATCCACTTGCGAACACAGGGGACTTGGGTTCTATCCTGGTCTGGGAAGATACTACATACCTTGGGTCAACTAAGCCATACAAGAGAAGTTACGGCAACAACAAGCCCGCTCACAGCAACGAAGATCCAGTGCAACCAAAAATAAATCATTAATTAAAAACAAAACAGACAAAAAACCTAAAACTTGTTCTTCTACTCACAATAGAATAATAAAGACTAGATTAACCCTCCCACTTTAAAGAGCTGGGAAATTGTTTAAAATATATAAAACCATGTGTCTCCAGACACTGGACAACAGGCAGCACAGGACAGCAGTCCCTGGGATAAGAGAACAAATGAATTGAATGCCCAGTGATGAACCCCACCCTAACAACAGGCCATCGGAGAAGGCAATGGCACCCCACTCCAATACTCTTGCCTGGAAAATCCCATGGGCGGAGGAGCCTGGTAGGCTGCAGTCCATGGGGTCGCAAAGAGTCGGACACGACTGAGCGACTTCATTTTCACTTTTCACTTTCATGCATTGGAGAAGGAAATGGCAACCCACTCCAGGGTTCTTGCCTGGAGAATCCCAGGGACGGTGGAGCCTGGTGGGCTGCCATCTATGGGGTTGCACAGAGTCAGACACGGCTGAAGCAACTTAGCAGCAGCAGCAGCAGCAGCAACAACAGGCCATAACGCAGGGAGGAAGAAGACACATCAAGCCCAGTCTTTGGGTTGAAGAGCCAGAATTGAGAACTGAAAGACAGAGCAAAAAAAAAAAAGAAAGAGCACCTGAAACTAATGGGGCAAAGCTTCAAAGGAGAGAACTATACAGAAAGAGGCCATTGCTGTCAGAGATTTGGATAGGCCCTCTTGAATTTAAGGCCAAAGATAAGAGAACTAATGAGACTGAGGAAAGAGCCACAGGAAAGGGGTAGGAGGAAAGATCCCTAGAGGATTATCCGCCCATGGCTAAAAGCGGTTCACGTTCCCACTAGTGCCGGGTCAAGTCCCCAGAGGGTCACTGTCTTCAGTACTGAGGTCAGCTTTAGCCCTAGACTGAAGGCTGTTCTGACAAGCAGATCAATGAGCGTCTGAGGCAGGGGGTGGGAAAGCGAGATTTATTGCAAATGGGCACACAATGACATTTTTTGGAGTGATACTAATTTTCGAAAACTGGATTGTGGTGATGACTGCACAACTGTGTTAATTTACTAAGTATCATTGAAATGTGCGTGCTGAGTGGGCATGTTTTATCCATATACATCATATCTCAATAAAGGTATAAAGAAACAACCAAAAGACAACCAAACAACCAAAACCACACACACACTCTGTAGACACCCCTATATCCCTGAGGTCATCTTCAAATATCTTATAATTTACGCTATGATTTCACTATTGCTATGATTTTGGAATAGCAATAGAAATAGAAACATTTATTTGTGCTTTATTGACTATGCCAAAGCCTTTGACTGTGTGGATCACAACAAACTGTGGAAAATTTTGAAAGAGATGGGAATACCAGACCATCTGACCTGCCTCCTGAGAAATCTGTATGCAGGTCAGGAAGCAACAGTTAGAACTGGACATGGAACAACAGACTGGTTCCAAATAGGAAAAGGAGTATGTCGAGGTTGTATATTGTCACCCGGCTTATTTAACTTATATGCAGAGTACATCATGAGAAATGCTGGACTGGATGAAGCACAAGCTGGAATCAAGATTGCTGGGAGAAATATCAGTAACCTCAGATATGCAGATGATACCACACTTATGGCAGAAAGGGAAGAAGAACTAAAGAGCCTCTTGATGAAAATGAAAGAGAAGAGTGAAAAAGTTGGCTTAAAATTCAACATTCAGAAAACTAAGATCATGGCATCTGGTCTCATCACTTCATGGAAAATAGATGGGGAGACAGTAGAAACAGTGGCTGACTTTATTTTGGGGGGCTCCAAAATCACTGCAGATGGTGACTGTAGCCATGAAATTAAAAGAAGCTTGCTCCTTGGAAGGAAAGTTATGACCAACCTAGACAGCATATTGAAAAGCAGAGACATTACTTTTCCAACAAAGGTCTGTCTAGTCAAAGCCATGGTTTTTCCAGTAGTCATATATGGATGTGAGAGTTGGACTATAAAGAAAGCTGAAAGCCAAAGAATTGATGCTTTTGAACTGTGGTGTTGGAGAAGACTCTTGAGAGTCCCTTGGACTGCAAGGAATCCAACCAGTCCATCCTAAAGAAAATCAGTCCTGGGTGTTCATTGGAAGGACTGATGTTGAAGCTGAAACTCCAATACTTTGGCTACCTGATGTGAAGAGCTGACTCATCTGAAAAGATCCTGATGCTGGGAAAGATTGAAGGCAGGATGAGAAGAGACAACAGAGCATGAGATGGTTGGATGGCTTCACCAACTCAATGGACATGAGTTTGGGTAAACTCTGGGAGTTGGTGATGGACAGGGAGGCCTGGCATGCTGTGGTCCATGGGGTCGCAGAGTTGGACACGACTGACCAACTGAACTGACTGATGATTTTGGTATGTAAGTTCATCAAAGGTAAGGACTGCATTTTATACACTTTTGTAATTTAACCAGTGGTCAGCAGGGTTCCCAAACATAAAAAATGTTCAAAAAAATTGCTTGAGAGCTTTATGGCATATTTCTTGCTTCCTAGATCTCTAAATTTGGCTTTTCCTTGGTAGCCCAACTTTACTGTATTTTATATTCTACCATCACAAATACTAGAAATATAAAACCTGTTATTATTATTTGCCTTTGAATACATTTTTTTACTGTGTTCTATTATTAGAGGCCAGAGAAGGCAATGGCACCCCACTCCAGTACTTTTGCCTGGAGAATCCCATGGATGGAGGAGCCTGGTAGGCTGCAGTCCATGGGGTCGCTAGAGTCGGACACAACTGAGTGACTTCACTTTCACTTTTCACTTTCATGCATTGGAGAAGGAAATGGCAACCCACTCCAGTGTTCTTGCCTGGAGAATCCCAGGGACGGGGAAGCCTGGTGGGCTGCCATCTATGGGGTCTCACAGAGTCGGAAACGACTGAAGCGACTTAGCAGCAGCAGCAGCAGCATTATTAGAAGCCATGGAGCAGCAGGGTCTGAAGAGGCAGACAAATTAAGAGAAAATGACTGATTGGTGTTTTTCATTGCATCAGAAATTATTTAGCTGTGCAAAAGGGGAGGAAAAAAGAGGATGATGGTTTTCTAAAACTTACTGTCATATTCACTCAGACTTCTTTCCCTTTTTCCATAAGATATTTTCACTCTAAAAGAAAAAATGTAAGGGGACCTACTTAACCATCTGATTTATGGCATGAAAAAGAAAAAAAATTATTTCCAGAAACCAGAAAGTCTACAGAAGGACACACCTTGTCCCAATCAGATATCAAAACAAACATAAAGAAATTCACAAAAACCACTTCAAATATAGTATTGCTCTGAACTGAAATTCTTAGAGAAAAAATAAAACCAAGAAAATATGACTGTTCTATGTAAACTAAATATAAAAATAAGGCATGATTGAAAGCAAATTCCTTTGAAATCGGTGGAAATAGTGCTACCACCAAAACAAACTAAGCTTGTCCTAAAGTAGTAAACAGATGACTCTCGTATGCTGACATCATTTAAAATGTATGTAGAATACCAATCAGCAATGTTGATTATCATAGTCGTAAATTCTTTGACAGTCATCTTTCTCTTCTGTTTTAACTTAGAGCAACTGCTGATACATCACTTTTTCTCTCCCTCTTCCTTGCCTCATTCAAGGATAAACAAACTGGCCTTATTAAAAGAATTATCAGAACTTTGAGAATGTTGTCACTTAATAAAGTTGGAGAGAACAATTGAAAGAAGGTTGATAAAAGAAAATTTGAAGACCTATTTCATGCAAATTGACCCAAAAGGATTAATCCTTAGTAATGCTACCTATGGATTCCCCAGTGGCTTAGTCAGTAAAGAATCTGCCTGCAATATAGAAGGCTGCCTGTAATGCAGGAAACCTGGGTCAGGAAGATCCCTGGAGGAGGAAATGACAACCTACTCCAGTATTCTTGCCTGGGAACTCCCATGGAAACAGGAGCCTGGCAGACTACAGGCCATGGGATCGCAAACAGTCAACCATGACTCAGCGGCTAAACCAGACCACCAGCACCACCAATGCTACCTGTTGGACCCACATGTACCAGGAATCTTGCTCCTAACATCTCTGTATTGGTGTCCTCAGATTTCAGATTCAGCACATTTATTGCCAATCCCTTACCGTCCGGTGGAATAGATATGGCTGACATCAGATTCTTTGTCTTATTCTATCCTGTGCATTTCTGGGTCTATTTCTCCCCTATGTTCTTTAAAGGGAAGAATCCATGGTAAAGGTCTTCAGTTTTGGCAGAATCCAGACTGAAATTAAAGAGAAAGAAATGAGATAACTGTTCTAGTCTATTTTAATAAGGTTAGTTTGAATTATATTTTCCTTATTAGGACTTAATCAACTTTTCTATTTATTTACAAGGACTTTACACTATGAACTGGGACTTAAAATTATGAGATTACAAATATATTATGATTCACTTTCATATAAGATTGCCTTTATGCCATCTTTTTTGTCATCTCTCTCACTCTATAGAATTATTAAGTAAATGAAGTTTTGAAACAAATTTTGCATACTATAGATATCAAAACTATCTATCTAGATATTATACTATAGATTTTATGAGAAAAAACCTAAAGCTATCAGTTTTTAAAAAAATAAAAGCTAGAACCTGTTTAAAATAATTGTTCTTTATTGATTTCAATGTATGTAGCAACATTGCCTCTTTGTTCAAATACAAGTTGTATATTTTGATGTCTCATGTCAATGATCCAATAACCTACAACCATGGACTTCTTTGGCACATCCATGATCAGACTATATCCACATCAAACTCGACAGCCAGGAATCATTTTATATACGGATATCTGAGTGGTTCCAGGGAATGCAGCCCTTTTGAGCACCTTCCCCATGTGTTGGTGGATGCCTGCTGCTGCTGCTAACTCACTTCAGTCGTGTCTGACTCTGTGCGACCCCATAGAGGGCAGCCCACCAGGCTCCCCTGTCCGTGGGATTCTCCAGGCAAGAACACTGGAGTGGGTGGTGGATGCCTACAATCCCACTATATTACAGGTAAGCAGTGGCGGTAGCAGTGACCACATATGAAACAATTACTGTGTGCTAGACTCTGATGCATGCTTTTTATATGTTATATAATTTTTGTGAGGCAGGAATGATTTATCCCCAATTTACAAATAAGGAGTTAAGCTCAGTGACGTTAAATAATTTACTCTTACTTACTGTGGGAGATAAAGCTGGTATTTCAATAGGCATGGGGGCACTCCAATCTCTTTCCACTGGTCCATATAGGCTTTCGAAGGTTTGAACATCTTCCTGCAGTCCACATATACAAGCAGGTAGCCCACAGATAAATGCAACTGTCAGGTGTGTTAAGTTTAACCCTCAAACAGTAGAAGTCTGATATTTTTTAAACTGGGGTTTCCACAAAAATCTGAATTGTAAATGAAATGTCAGATTTGGGAAGGCTGGAGCCCACAAACCCATTTGGCAAAAGAGCGTGGGAGCTGGAGGACATCTTTGCCAGAGGCCCGTGATCTCCGTCTGGGTCACCCCTTCCTGCTTTCCTTAACTGCTACATGCTTTGCTTATTTACATCACCTGCCCAGCCCCTGTGACTTGTGATTCAATGACACTGCTTTTGCTTTAGGCTTTGATCTCAGTAATTACCTCTGGGAAGAAACAGATGAAGCCATGTTAGCCATTTGTATTTCACTGGGAAAATATCTGATCTGTTCCTGAGAACAAAAAGGAAGAGACTATTGGAATGAATTGGAGAAGGCAATGGCACCCCACTCCAGTACTCTTGCCTGGAAAATCCCATGGATGGAGGAGCCTTGTAGGCTGCAGTCCGTGGGGTAGCTAGGAGTCGGACACTACTGAGCAACTTCACTTTCACTTTTCACTTTCATGCATTGGAGAAAGAAATGGCAACCCACTCCAGTGTTCTTGCCTGGAGAATCCAAAGGATGGGGGAGCCTGGTGGGCTGCCGTCTCTGTGGTCGCACAGAGTCGGACACGACTGAAGCAACTTAGCAGTAGCAGTAGCAGCATTGGAATGAATAAGTAGGAGGGAGAGGGAGATTCTTGAGGTCAAGTAGACACAGTCTCCTTCACAAATCTGCCTAGAGCTGTTTTTTTGTGAGGACCAGCATTCTCTGGTGGAGGACAGATGAAACCTCTTGCCGGTGAGCACCCACACTGCTTCTGATGCAGCCGCGCCTCCAACTCCTCACTCTTCTACTATTTGCGTTAGTGCGTGCTTGCTTAGTCACTTGCTGCTGCTGCTGCTAAGTCACTTCAGTTGTGTCCGACTCTGTGCAACCCCATAGACAGCAGCCCACCAGGCTCCATTGTCCCTGGATTCTCCAGGCAAGAATACTGGAGTGGGTTGCTATTTCCATCTCCAATACAGGAAAATGAAAAGTGAAAGTGAAGGCGCTCAGTAGTGTCTGACTCTTCGAGACCCCATGGACTGTAGCCTACCAGGCTCCTCAGTCCATGGGATTCTCCAGGCAAGAGTACTGAAGTGGGGTGCCATGCCCTCCTCCAGGGGAAATCTTCCTGACCCAGGGATCGAACCCGCATCTCTTACCTCTCCTGCATAGGCAGGAAGGCTCTTTACCACTAGCACCACCTGGGACGCCCCATTTGCTTTAGTAATAATCTTGAAATCTTACATTAGTGATAATGCCTTATATTTATTTTATTTTTACTTTTTTCTTTTTCAAAATTTATTTACCCTATCTTAGCGATTCTGATATCGGGGCTGGGATTTTGCTCTCCTTCCTCTTGCCCAGGCCTAGGTTACACTAATTTTTTTTTTAATGCCTTGTTGTTGTTCAGTTACTAAGTGCAACCCCATGGACTGCAGCATGCCAAGCTTCCCTGTCCTTCACCATCTCCTGGAGCTTGCTCAAACTCATGTCCATTGAGTCAGTGATGCCATCCAACCATCTTATCCTCTGTCGTTCCCTTATCCTCCTGTCCTCAATCTTTCCCAGCATCAGGGTCTTTTCCAATGAGTTGGCTCTTTGCATCAGGTGGCCAAAGTATTGGAGCTTCAGCCCTTCTAATGGTGTTCCAAAATTTCTATACCACTTTCCCACAACACAACATTTTTAAAACCTCAGCCATGAGACATCTTTCTCAGCATGGTGCTATATTTCTCAGGTCATCATCCAAAAGATGAAAAGCATTTATGTTAGATGAAAAGCATTTATTTTAAATGAAAAGCTTTTGTGTTAAGTTTTGGGGACTGCTTTTCTACACATCCTCAATAAGATGTGGCCAAATTATTTCTGGCCTTACAAAAATTCTGCAAGGTGAATGCACTGTTTAAAAGTTGGAAGTCTGTTCTTTTTTTTTTGTTTGTTTCAAAATTCTTCTATCTTCCCAGGAAGATTTTTATTTGTATTTACATGCAAAAGAGGGAAATATATTGGCAACATAGCATATTATGCCAAAGCGCTTCTGAATACAAGCCACATGCAAGCAGTTGAATTTCCTTCTGGGTCTTGTATGGGAAAGCAAGTCAATATAATTTTCTCTTTGAGGCTTGGATTCCATTCCGCATGACAGCCTCCTCAACACACTAGAAAGATGGTCTGAGTTATGTTATCACCAGGGAGGGGTGGCTCAGGCATTAGTAATCAAAGCATATGAGCTTGTGTTAGAAGGAAAGGAAACATATTTTTCACAGAGCCTCGAGTATGTAATAAAAGTATTAAGATAACGTTAGAGTATATTACCAGGAATCCTATTTTAATTCCTTCAGTTTGAGAATTTATAATTTAGGAGGAATGAGGAGAAACTTAAAAGTATGGAGGGAAAAGTAAAGACTAAAAAAAATAATATTTAGAAGGAGGCTGAGGGTTGGAATGTTAAGGAAGATCAAAGGGCAACAGAGATGGATTCAAAATAAATGAAGAGTCACTATAATTAGTAGTCATCGCCACAAACAATTCCTAACTTGAGATATTCAGTCTGTGAATTTCATCACAGTAAAAGCGACTGACTACATCACATTAAAGCAATATTTAAACAGTCTTAGAAATCATGATGCTAAATACCAGTCACGGATCAAATTTAGGATCTATGCAGAGTACATCATGAGAAATGCTGGGCTGGAAGAAACTCAAGCTGGAATCAAGATTGCCGGGAGAAATATCAATAACCTCAGATATGCAGATGACACCACCCTTATGGCAGAAAGTGAAGAGGAACTAAAGAGCCTCTTGATGAAAGTGAAAGAGGAGAGTGAAAAAGTTGGCTTAAAGCTCAACATTCAGAAAACAAAGATCATGGCATCTGGTCCCATCACTTCATGGGAAATAGATGGGGAAACAGTGGAAACAGTGTCAGACTTTATTTTTTGGGGCTCCAAAATCACTGCAGATGGTGATTGCAGCTATGAAATTAAAAGACGCTTACTCCTTGGAAGGAAAGTTATGACCAACATAGATAGCATATTCAAAAGCAGAGACATTACTTTGCCAACAAAGGTCTGTCTAGTCAAGGCTTTGGTTTTTCCTGTGGTCATGTATGGATGTGAGAGTTGGACTGTGAAGAAGGCTGAGCACCGAAGAATTGATGCTTTTGAACTGTGGTGTTGGAGAAGACTCTTGAGAGTCCCTTGGACTGCAAGGAGATCCAACCAGTCCATTCTGAAGGAGATCAGCCCTGGGATTTCTTTGGAGGGAATGATGCTGAAGCTGAAACTCCAGTACTTTGGCCACCTCATGTGAAGAGCTGACTCATTGGAAAAGACTCTGATGCTGGGAGGGATTGGGGGCAGGAGGAGAAGGGGACGACAGAGGATGAGATGGCTGGATGGCATCACTGACTTGATGGACGTGAGTTTGAGTGAACTCCAGGAGTTGGTGATGGACAGGGAGGCCTGGCGTGCTGCGATTCATGGGGTCGCAGAGTCGGACACGACTGAGCGACTGAACTGAACTGAACTGAACCAGTAATACATGGTGGAAGACTGCTTCCAAGACTCAAAAGGAACAGTTAATTTACTTACTATGTTTTGACTCATAATGAAATCCAGCTCAAATTTTATTAAAAGATCTGCTTTTTAAATCTGAGAAAAGGTATATAACTGGAGAAGTTCAAGAATCCTACATTCCAGCCCACTGGACTTAAGATTACTTCTGTCTTGAAATTTCCTTGAGGTGAGCTGCGTTCTGTGTGTGACATCACAGCCACCGTCATCTCCTTTTCTTTCCTTTCCATTGTCTTTCTTGACTTAGTAGTTGCATTCTCACCTACGTGGGTGGTAGTTCTGTACAAGGCTCCAACAGAACATTTTGAAACACCAGCATTGCATGAACTACTTATTTGGCAGGTGGAAATGAAAAATAGTAAAGGCAATATCCAGTAACTGCATGTGAATCTGTGACTTGTTCTTTCTTGACACAGAAGTTACAACTTTATTGGGTTAGGCACTGTTTGAGTTTAGTATAATAGAAATACATTAATAAGCTAGTTTATCTAATTCATAAAGAAAAATTTTATTCTGTAGAGAAATGTAATTTGTAAGGTAAATAGGCTCAAGTTGATCAAAACTCACACATAAAGTAATTTAACAATGGAACATCCTTGCCAACAGACACTAATTCAAAACAATCTGTCTTTGTTTGTAGGATATGATCAAATCCCCAGCAGAAAAAAGAATTTGCTGGTCCATTATACCAACACAAAGGCTGTTAGAATGTGCATGCCTGGTGAGTATTAAGCACAGGCATTCAGGGGTCAGGTGGAACAGTTTTTTCTAAACACAGTCTTTATTACAGAAGCCATAACAAATACTTTCATAGAAATATCAATGTGGTCATCATATCACAGAGAGTTCATATAATTCTAATCTGAATGGCCACATTTGAAAATTAAAATGTATTTTCTATATAAGATAACAATGAAATGTTCAATTTGAAAGCATAGCAAGTGCCAATTGATTCAGGAACACTTATGGGAAATAGTCATATATTCATTTACAGATGAAGAAGGCGGGGCACAGAAATGCTAAGTAACTTTCTCAAGGTCACATCAGTAAAAAGTAGCAAAGTGCAAGCTGGTACTAAAATGTTTGGCTTTAAATCCAAGCATGTTCGGCTTTAAACCCATTGCACCGTGCTGCCTGCGTCTTTTCAAGACATGCACTGGAGATTCAAAGTCATATGAATCGAAGAGATCATAAAGACCTCATATCTGTTGATTTAGAGTCCAGTATTTCAGATCCTAAAAGATGATGCTGTGAAAGTGCTGCACTCCGCATGCCAGCGCATTTGGAAAAGTCAGCACTGGCCACAGGACTGGAAATGGTCAGTTTTCATTCGAAACCCAAAGAAAGGCAATGCCAAAGAATGCTCAAACTACTGCACAATTGCACTCATCTCACACACTAGCAAAGTAATGCTCAAAATTCTCCAAGACAGGCTTCAACAGTATGTGAACCATGAACTTCCAGATGTTCAAGCTGGATTTAGAAAAGGCAGAGGAACCAGAGATCAAATGCCAACATCCATTGGATCACTGAGAAAGCAAGAGAGTTCCAGAAAAACATCTACTTCTGCTTTATTGACTATGTTAAACCCTTTGACTGTGTCGATCACAACAAACTGTGGAAAATTCTGAAAAAGATGAGAATACCAGACCACCTGACCTCCTTCCTGAGAAATCTGTATGCAGGTCAGGAAGCAACAGTTAGAACTGGACATGGAACAACAGACTGGTTCCAAATAGGAAAAGGAGTATGTCAAGGCTGTATATTGTCACCCTGCTTATTTAACTTATATGCAGAGTACATCATGTGAAATGCTGGACTGGATGAAACACAAGCTGGAATCAAGATTGCTGGGAGATATATCAATAACCTCAGATATGCAGATGACATCATACTTATAGCAGAAAGTGAAGAAGAACTAAAGAGCCTCTTGATGAAAGTGAAAGAGGACAGTGAAAAAGTTGGCTTAAAACTCAACATTCAGAAAACTAAGATCATGGTATCTGGTGTCATCTCATGGCAAATAGATGGGGAAACAATGGAAACAGTGACAGACTTTATTTTGGGGGGCTCCAAAATCACTGCAGATGTTGACTGTAGCCATGAAATTAAGAGATGCTTGCTCCTTGGAAGAAAAGTTATGACCAACCTGGACAGCATATTAAAAAGCAGAGATATTACTTTGCCAACAAAGTCCATCTACTCAAGACTATGGTTTTTCCAGTAGTCATGTACGGATGTGAGAGTTGGACTATAAAGAAAGCTGAGTGCTAAAGAATTGATGCTTTTGAACTGTGTTGTTGGAGAAGACTCTTGAGAGTCCCTTAGACAGCAAGGAGATCCAACCAGTCCATCCTAAAGGAGATCAGTCCTGCATATTCATTGGAAGGACTGATGCTGAAGCTGAAGTTCCAATTATTTGGCCACCTGATGCAAAGAACTGACTCATTTGAAAAGACCCTGATGCTGGGAAAGATTGAAGGTGAGAAGAGAAGGGGGTGACAGAGGATGAGATGGTTGGATGGCATCACCAACTCGATGGACATGGGTTTGGGTACACTCTGGGAGTTGGTGATGGACAGGGAGGCCTGGTGTGCTGTAGTTCATGGGGTCACAAAGAGTCGGACATGACTGAGCGACTGAACTAAACTGAACTGATCATCTAACTTAATGATGTGAGGTACCAGAGTAAAGGAGAAGTCCCCACATTTGGGTTTCACAGACATGTATTCCTGACCTCATGGACTGAGTCAGGCATCTCCTCCTCCTTGGTTGGTAGTGACACTGCTCCCAGACACTCAGAAGTGAGCAACAGAGGCTTAAAGGGACTGCTTTAGTCTTGGAGAAAGTTATTCCTCCTGGCCTTTTAGGCTGGCTACAATCATACCAGCTTTCATAGGACATATGATAATTTACTGAGTATTTACTGTGGCCAGACAAGGTGCCAAATATTTTTATGCATTTTATCTCATTTTATCCTCACAATGTGTGCTTAGCTGGTCAGACATGTTCAAGTCTTTGCAACCCCATGGACCGTAGCCCTCTAGGCTCCTCTGTCCATGGGGTTTCTCCAGGCAAGAATACTGGAGTGGGTTGCCAGGCCCTCCTCCAGAGGATCTTCCAAACCCAGGGATCAAACTCAGGTCTCCCACATTGCAGGTGGATTTTTTTTACCGTCTGAGTGACCAGGGATGGCCAATAATTCAGGGAAACATGTATCATTCTTATTATCTGATTTTACAGATGAGGAAACTATAACTTAAGGGATGTTAAGCAATTTGCTCCAGATCAAGAGGAAGCAAAAGTTGGATGCAGAATTCAACTCCAGAGAGTAAAACTCCAGAGTCCAGGCTGTTTACTCTCTTGCCTTTGAACATGGGCGTTGTTGAGGTTGTTCCGTGACGAGCTCCCACCTCCATGGCTTCAATCACTAGGCCGAGCAGTTGCTGCTGCTGCTAAGTCGCTTCAGTCATGTCCGACTCTGTGCGACCCCAATAACGGCAGCCCACCAGGCTCCCGTCCCTGGATTCTCCAGGCAAGAACCCTGGAGTAGGTTGCCATTTCCTTCTCCAATGCATGAAAGTGAAAAGTGAAAGTGAAGTCGCTCAGTCGTGTCTCTTAGAGACCCTATGGACTGTAGCCTACCAGGCTCCTCCGCCCATGGGATTTTCCAGGCAAGAGTACTGGAGTGGGGGCCATTGCCTTCTCCAGGGCCGAGCAGTTACGACCTCTGAAAGGTTTTGTACAGTTTCAGACTGACAGCTTACAAAACAAATAGCAAAAGTAAAATATACATTTTGGACCTCAAAAAAGTCTCTAAGGTTTAACATGGTAATAGACTATCACTCAACAATATAGATAAAGAACACATGTGAATTCTGTGTGTAAAAAGCATTATATTAAGTGAAAGAAACTAGATTCAGAAGATCCCATAGTGTATAATTCTATTTATATGATTTTCTGGAAAAGGTAAAACAATAAGCCCCCCCAAAAAAGAAGAACCCACCAAAACCCATCAGTGGTTAATAGGGATTAGGGATGTAGGGATGAGTTAACTGCAAAAGAGAGCAGGGAACTTTGAGGGGAGATGCAAATATTCTGTAAATATTTGTCAAAATTTCTTATTTTGTGCACCTAAAAAGGTGAATTTACTGTGCACAAATTACAATTCAGTAAACCCACCTTTAAACAATAAATGAATAAATACAGTCTCAAATGCAACTTTCAAATCTCCTCTGGTGAGATGTAACCCATCAGTGTACTGTGAACTCAGTTTTGAGGCTGTGGCTGGCATTTTATAAAAGTGAGATAGAATAGGAAATATCAGAACCAATGCACAAGGTGTCAAAAAAAGGAAAACTGTTAACAAAACCTTTGCTTCAGGAAATTAATGTATCAGGAAAACAGAAACCATTGTCAGGGGCTTCCCTGATGAGGAATCGCCTGCCCATGCAGGAGATCCAGGTTCGATCCCCGGTCTGGGAAGATCCCACATGCCGCAGAGCAGCTAAGCCGGTGCACCACGAGTATTGAGCCTGTGCTCTAGAGTCTGGGAGCCACAACGACTGAAGCCCACGTGCTCCAGGGCCCATGCTCTGCAATAAGAGAAGCCACTGCAATGAGAAGCCCTCGCACCACAAAATTATATATATATATATAAACCATTGTCAAAATAGAGGGAATTTAATACAAGAAGCGGGTTACACAAGTGATGAAAAAAATGAGAAGTGAAACAGAAGAAGGTGAGGCAACTCAGAGACCAGCAGTGGCAGAATCCATAATACTCAGGGATCCAGGGAGGGGGCAGTGTTGATAGACCCTGGAGCTGGGATTATCCAGAAGAAGCTGAAGTCACAGGAGGCGGATTTGGGTGGAACTGGAACATCTGTCAAAGATGCACTACAGGCAGGGGAAGATGGGGAGAATCTTCTTTGCTTTTCCATTCCTCCCACCCTCTAGTATCATAGCAGGGCTGCCCATGGATAGGACCCAGCCAGAAGTACATACATAACCTGGGAGCCTCAGAAACATAGCCTGTTGGGTTGGCATCCCTGAGACACAGCAGAGGAAGAACAGGAAATAGATTCGAGAGGGAAAAGGCCAGGGATTGGCACAGCTGTGTAATAAAATGTATTTCTGATTGAAGGTCAGCTTTTAGAAAGTTTAAAGCCCATTGTTTTAGAAGGCAAAAGTGAAGTGTCTCAGTTGTGTCCGACTCTTTGCAACCCATGGACTATAGCCTACCACGCTCCTCCGTCCATGGGATTTTCCAGTCAAGAGTACTGAAGTGGGTTGCCATTTCCTTCTCCAGAGGATCTTCCCGACCCAGGGATTGAACCTGGGTCTCCCGCATTGTAGGCAGATGCTTTACCGTTTCAGCCACCAGGCAAAGCTATTCTCTAATTTATGCTATTCTCTCTATATCAAAGAACAAAATAAATACAAAATAAAATCACAACTTGGACCACTGCTGAGGCTGCTGCTGCTGCTAAGTCGCTTCAGTCGTGTCCAACTCTTCACGACCCCATGGACTACAGCCCACCAGGCTCCTCCGTCCATGGGATTTTCCAGGCAAGAGTACTGGAGTGGGGTGCCATTGCCTTCTCTGAATTTGGACCACTAGAAGATGCCAAATGCTTCCCTTTTTGGTGTGTTTGAAAAAGGCAGTTTGAACTATGGAAGTTGAATTGGGAGACTCACCTACTTCTCACGTTAGTTTTGGAGTAGTTATACAAAGTAAGACTTAATAGAGAGGAGAAATCTCCTGCCAGATGTAGGTGAGGTTTAGGCTAGTAAAAATAGGGCAAATATGTAAGCAAAGTAATCTCTTTGTTTTTTTTTTTCTATTACAACATCATGATTTATTAAAACACAGCATTCTGTACAACAAAGGGCCTTAACAGTTGTCTATTCTCAGCCAAATTTCTCTATAAGTTAGTTTCTCTTAATAAAAAACATGTTATACTTTAAATTAGTAATTTAACTGATGAGGAAGTTACCATAATACCTATTTTAACATTGAACAAATCTAACCACCTATTGGACATTAATGTAAAATCCTGACATAGAATTTGATTTAAAACTTCTCAAAATAAATTCACTAAAGCAAGTTCCCTGTGAAAATATGTAAGAATGAAAACTAGCATAATAGCAGGTGCAGTCTTTACATTTTATTAACCATAGAAGATACTTTTTTAATGAGTCTAATAGAGACATTAACTGTGCAAAAGCTGATGAGATTTACAGTCTTAAATACAAGCACCAACACAGAAAGGATATTGTGTCAGTTCAATTCAGTTCAGTCGCTCAGTCATGTCCAACTCTTTGTGACCCCATGAATCGCAGCACGCCAGGCCCCCCTGTCCATCACCAACTCTCGGAGTTCAACCAAACTCATGTCCATCGAGTCAGTGATGCCATCCACCCATCTCATCCTCTGTCATCCCCTTCTCCTCCTGCCCCCAATCCCTCCCAGCATCAGAGTCTTTTCCAATGAGTCAACTCTTCACTTGAGGTGGCCAAAGTACTGGAGTTTCAGCTTTAGCATCAATCCTTCAAATGAACACCCAGGACTGATCTCCTTTAGAATGGACTGGTTGCATCTCCTTGCAGTCCAAGGGACTCACTCTCAAGAGTCTTCTCCAACACCACAGCTCAAAAGCATCAATTCTTCGGCGCTCAGCTTTCTTCACAGTTCAACTTTCATATCCATACATGACAACTGGAAAAATCATAGCCTTGACTAGATGGACCTTTGTTGGCAAAGTAATGTCTCTGCTTTTGAATACGCTATCTAAGTTGGTCATAACTTTCCTTCCAAGGACTAAGTGTCTTTTAATTTCATGGCTGCAATCACAATCTGCAGTGATTTTGGAGCCCCCCCCAAAATAAAGTCTGACACTGTTTCCCCATCTATTTCCCATGAAGTGATGGGACCAGATGCCATGATCTTAGTTTTCTGAATGGTGAGCTTTAAGCCAACTTTTTCACTCTCCTCTTTCACTTTCATCAAGAGGCTTTTTAGTTCCTCTTCACTTTCTGCCATAAAGGTGGTGTCATCTGCATATATAAAAGTTCATTAATTCTACACTTGAGGATCATTTCTTTATGTAAGCACAATCTCATTTATGAATTACACATGATATGTAGTTTAGGATCCATCTACATTATGCTTATAACTGCATGCTGCTGCTGCTAAGTCGCTTCAGTTGTGTCAGTGTTCAGTTGTGACTCTGTGCGACCCCATGGACTGCAACCTACCAGGTTCCTCCGTCCATGGGATTTTCCAGGCAAGAGTACTGGAGTGGGGTGCCATTGCCTTCTCCTAGGAATCTCTTTGATAGTGTGCAAGAAAAATATGTGTGTGTTCAGTTGCACAGTCATGTCCTTTTTGCGATCACAAGGACTGTAGCCCACCAGGCTCCTCCGTTCATAGAATTTTCCCAGCAGGAACACTGGAGTGGTTTGCCATTTCCTTCTCCAGGGGATCTTCCCAATCCAAAGACTGAACCTGTGTCTCCTGCATTGCAGGTAGATTTCTTTACCTCTGAAACACGGGGGAAGCCCGTGCAAGAAAAATAGCAATGGCAACCCACTCCAGTTCTCTTGCCTGGAAAATCCCATGGACGGAGGAGCCTGGTAGGCTGTAGTCCATGGGTCGCTAAGAGTCGGACACGACTGAGCAACTTCACTTTCACTTTTCACTTTCATGCATTGGAGAAGGAAATGGCAACCCACTCCAGTGTTCTTGCCTGGAGAATCCCAGGGACGGGGGAGCCTGGTGCGCTGTGGTCTCTGGGGTCGCACAGAGTCGGACACAACTGAAGCGACTTAGCAGCAGCAGCAGCAAAAATTGGCAAACTTGGTACCAAACTGCCTTTGTCAGCAATTAACAGGGTGACACCTTTATAAAATTGCCTGGGTTCACAAATAACAGTGGCCAAATCTCATCAACATCACCTTATCCTGACTTTGATCATGATTCACTTCCTGTGGTTCCAAAGCTTTGACCTTGAATTATTTGGGGTTTCTGAGTGCAAGAAATGGCTCTCAAGGCTCTCTCCTTGAGTTAAATCTAATGCTTGACCCCTTGTTCTTTAAAACATCCACTGCTTACATTTTGATTTATTCCTCTGTACCAATTGTGCAGGAACTCTGTACTTCTATCTTTTCCTTTTCTATCTGGGCTCCTTCAGTCTGTCAATCAATCAATCAATTAATCAACCAGTTATTCGGTTATTTTAAAATATGGTTCTGGTAATATTGTTTTAAACTTAACTGTGTTTATGGCACCCCACTCCAGTACTCTTGCCTGGAAAATCCCATGGACAGAGGAGCCTGGTAGGCTGCAGTCCATGGAGTCGCTAAGAATTGGACACGACTGAGTGACTTCACTTTCACTTTTCACTTTCATGCATTGGAGAAGGAAATGGCAACCCACTCCAGTGTTCTTGCCTGGAGAATCCCAGGGATGGGGGAGCCTAGTGGGCTGCCATCTATGGGGTCGCACAGAGTCAGACACGACTGAAGTGACTTAGCATAGTGTCTGTATCAAGACATTTGTATATTTTTGGCCGCGGCTTGTGGGATCTTGGTTCCTGGACCAGGGGTGAACCCATACTCCCTGAAGTGGAGGTACAGAGTCTTAACCATTGGATTGCCAGGGAAGTTCCATCAAGAGTTCTTTTTAAAGGCAGTGAATATTTGTAGGATGAATGGATGGTTGGATAGATGGTTGGATGGATGGATGGACAGATAGGTGGGTGAATAAAGCCAATATGTGCCTCAGTTCTAAGCTTCAACCGGGCTGAGGGGAGTCTTCAAACCCGTTTCCTGGTTGTGATAGACACGCAGTTTAAAGACCATCAAAATGCCACTGCTCTGCCATCTAGTGGTAATGCAACCCACATGTAGGAAAAGTACTTGCAGAAAAACAAGCTTGAATGCAAAATGATGGTGAATATCACATTTTTTTTTTCTGGTTCCAGCTGCTTATAATTGCCTCTTTTCACTTGGCTATCTTTGATACCAGCATAATTTTCACCTTGATTGTTTAACACGTGTACAAAGAACACGAGCAGGATTATATCAATGTGTCACCAGCTTAGGCCACATGTGATGGGGTAGGTCTTCCTTGGTGTCATAAATGCCAAAGGTCTGTGTGTATTTTGAAACAGTCAAAATGGGTCCATTTTTTTTTTTAATTGTAATAACCTTTTTTCACAGAAAATCATGGTAATTTTAATGCTTTGGGACTTCAGTTTCATTTTGATGATTCTCTTTAAAGAACATAGCTTTTTTTTTTCCTTTTGGTACAAGCACTAGCATCTTAATTGGTAAAAAAAAACAAAAACCCAATTTATCTTAAATATAATTATGTAAAAATAAAATGGTTTCAAAGTTTAGGAAACCAGGAGTATAAAATGCCATGTAATAATTGTATTTTATAATAAGTTATCTTGGCTGAAGGGAGTTGGAATTGAGAAGGGCTAGCCTGAGATGTTAGGAAACACCTTCCTCAAGGATCTTATGTTTGCCCTCTTTTTTTGTGGCTGCTCTGCTTGCAGGATCTTAGTTCCCAGACCAGGGATTAAATCCAGGCCCATGGCAGTGAAAGTGCCAAGTCCCAGCCACTGGACTGCCAGGGAACTCCCTTATGCTTGCCCTCAGTGGGATGTTTGAAGACTCTCACACATGTACCCAGAGATATTTCAACATTTGAATGGGTCTGAAGAGTCCTGTGGGAAAGGAGTTGAACTCTCTTCACCATTGAATGGACTCATTCAAGTTTGATGGACTCAAGGGTGGAGCGAAAAATATCCCAAGAGCCAAGACCATGGAGAAGACTCTTGAGAGTCTTGGATAGCAAGGAGATCAAACCACTAAATCCTAAAGGAAATCAGTATATTCATTGGAAGATGAATCTTCATTGGAAGAACTGATGGTGAAGCTGAAGCTCCAATACTTCGGCCACCTGATGGAAACAGCCGACTCACTAGAAAAGACCCCGATGCTGGGAAAAATTGAGGGCAGGAGGAGAAGGGGATGACAGAGGATGAAATGGTTGGATGGCATCACCAACTCGATAGACATGAGTTTGAGCAAGCTCTGGGAGTTGGTGAAGGACAGAGAAGCCTGGCGTGCTGCAGTCCATGGGGTTGCAAAGAGTTGGACACAACTGAGCAACTGAACTCAACTGAGACCATGAAGAAAGTAAAAGCCCAAGGGGAATCCTCATGAGTGTTGAAGAAGTCTGCCAGGTGGGCCAGGCAGTGCCTCAATTTACTAAGGCCTTCAACTGATTGGATGAGGCCCACCCCAATTATGGAAGGCAATCTGCTTTACTTCAAATCCACTGATTTAAATGTTAATCTCATCCAAAATACCCTCACAGAAACTCCCAGAATAATGTTTTACAGAATATCGTGTTTGGGTATCTGACCCATCCAAGTTGACACAACAAAATGACTCATCACGTGAACCTTGGAGCAGGCCTGTTTTTGTCCATCGCGCTGTGCTCTCAGTGGACTCTTTTAACTTGCAGATTCACATGGTTGAGTTCTGAGAAATCATATTGAATCTTTTCTCTGAATACTTTCTTATATATTTCCTTTGTTCTGTATTTATGGAACTCCTATTATTAGGGTTTTAGACCTTCTCGTTGGGCCTCTAATATTTCTATTTGCTTTTCCTATTTTTCATCTGTTTGTCTTTTACCTTGTTTTCTGGAAGGTTTCCTTAATTTTCTTCTTTCAATATTTTTATTGTGTTAATTTTTTTCTATAAAATTTTAGTTTCAAGAATTTTTCCTTTGAGAGATCTGTCCCTTGTTTTAAAACAGTATCCTGTTCTACTTTTATGCAGCAGTACCTTTTCTTCTCTCTCTCAGCATAGTAATGGCATCATTTCTTTAAAAAGGTGGTTATTTCTCTTGCAAGTTTTGTATCCTCCAAGTTGCTTTTTTTCTGTTAATTTCTTTGGCTTCTATCTTTCATATTGGGGACTTCCCTCAGATATCTGGTAATTCTTGGCTGTTTTCATATCTTCAGGAGTAGGAAATTAAAAAGCTGCTTGCAGGCTCTGACAGGGGAAGGGGAAGGGGAAGGGGAAGGGGAAGGGAGTATGTGTTGAATGTGACCTCCACAACAGGGCGATCTGGCCCGATCACAGAGTTAGGGACCTTCATTGTCAGTCTGTTTAGATGTGTTTTATTGAGTGCTCAGTGCTCTGTCATGTCTGACTCTTTGCAACCCTGTGGACTGTAGCCCACCAGGCACCTCTGTCTGTGCCATTTTTCCAGGTAAGAATACTGAAGTGGGTTGCCATGCCCTCCTCCAGGGGGTCTTCCTAATCCAGGGATTGAAACCTGCCCCCACCCCACCCCTGTCTCTTAAATCTCCTGCATTGGAAGGCAGGTTCTTTACCACTAGCGCCACCTGGGAAGGTGAGTACACTTTGTTTTATTAGGCTGGTCAAACTCCTCAAAAGGAACTTCTGATCCCCTTTTTCAGGATGGGACTCTGGTTTGCTGACTGAGAGACAAGGCCGACGTGTCTGAGGATGCAGATACAGAGGTTTCCTTAATCTCTGTTCAGTACTATACGCCCTGCTTTCAGTCACGCCTGATGTCCTCTGTTTTAACCTCCCTGGTTTCACTGGGTCTCATCAGTGGTCCAGTTGCAGAGTGGGGAGGAGAACTGGGGTCAGTTTCTTAACGGGCTCTCAAAGCAATGGTCCTGTCTTCAGCCTCTCCCCACTTCCCTTCCTGCTTCCCCACTCTGCCCCTGCCCAAGCCGCTTGGACACTCTGTGGTATAAACTGGGGCAGGCTTCAGCTTTCCCACTGCTGACTTCAGATCCTGTTTTCGGGTGGTTTTGTAAGTCATTTACTACCCCATCTGTTTCCTCCCTTCAAAATCTTACTTCTGTCGCCTCCTCTCCCTTGTCTCTCCATCCTTGTGGGTTTATGCCTTTGTGACAATCACCTTGCTGTCATTTTAGTGGGTTGTGAGAAGGAGCAAAAGCAGGTGCCTGTGTATAGTCTACGAACCTTACCTGGAAGACCTTCTATGGGATCATAACTTCTGCTTATGAAGTTCCCTTTCATCCTAAAATTCTTTAAATATTTTTAAAGTACAGAAGTTGAGGGGTTTTTTTCTAAAGGCAAACATAGTTAACCTTGTGTGTTTGATTTCTTTCATTGTTTCCAAAATTAAGTAGTCTTTTTCCCATAGTAAGATTGGGTAAATATTTACTTAGATTTGTCTGAATTAAGATGGCCAAGGAGTCATGTGGCTTTCTTGGCACCAGCTCCCAGCCTTCTATTGGTGATAAGTCCTAGCTCTCCTTCCAGCGTGTCCCCAGTGCCCTTCAGAATCCCTACGATGGTATCTATTCACTAACATTCTCAGCCAAGGCCTTTTCTTTCTTTCAGTGGTATCTCTGTATGCCTTCGACTTTTTGTTTTTTTGGCCATACCAGGTAGCATGTGGGATCTTAGTTCCCCCTCCAGGGATCAAACCTGTGCCCCCTGCAGTGAAAGTGTGGAGTCCCAGCTGCTGGACTGCCAGGAAAGTCCCACTTTACATCTTTTATGACCTCATATGTCACATCAAAACTTACCTCTCCAGGGTCTTATTTCATTATTCTTTGTTCTTTCTTAGCTAACAAAAGGTACCACAAACTATTTCAGAGGAACTTTACATTTATTGTTAGTTTAATCTTTACAAGAACCTGGTGTGAGGGATACTATTAGTCCCCTTTCATAGGTGAGTAAGTTGAGACTGAGAGGTTAAGTCGCCCTTGCTCAAAATCACAAGGCTACTAAGTCAAAGAGGGTCTATAGTGTAACAGCTTTCAACTGCTACATAGAAAATCCCATGGACGGAGGAGCCTGGAAGGCTGCAGTCCATGGGGTCACTAAGAGTCGGACACGACTGAGCGACTTCACTTTCACTTTTCACTTTCACGCATTGGAGAAGGAAATGGCAACCCACTCCAGTGTTCTTGCCTGGAGAATCCCAGGGACAGGGGAGCCTGGTGGGCTTCCGTCTATGGGGTCGCACCGTGTCGGACACGACTTAGCAGCAGCAGCAGCAGACTCTCCCTATATGAAAAAGTATTTACTGTGCTAACTAACCCTGTAAGGAATTAAAAACTTTTAGTGGCTATTTTTCAAGACAATACTTTAACCTGAATAGTGAAAATTTCAAAAACGTCTATCACTGCCATTTAGGGTTAACTTCTTCCATCCATGCCCACAGAATGCAGCATAGATTTGGCATTTTTAACACTGCGGTTAAAGATTATAAAAATAAAACCATCTATGACCGTGAATAGTTCTGTGGAGGTTATGTTATAAACTGTAACTGAGAAAGACTAGGTTTTAAGCAGTGTACTTAGATATGCTGGCGTGTTATTAGACACATACTTGAGCCCATTCCCCATTTCGCCCTTGTGTTTTTCAATTCAAAGGATTTTTATTCTTCATGGAGACAAACGATATCAAAATCACAGGGCATCTTCTCTAGATTATCTCCATCTAAGGTTATGTAAATCATATGCAGTACTTATGATTTAAGACGCATTCTTTATCCTTACTTGGCTCAGTTGGTTTCCAAAAAGAAGAGCAGAAGATTTCAGATCTTCTGCAGAGATATGGGATGCTCTCTCCTCCAACCCAGGACATCCAGCTCCTCACCTCTAACACCAAGCTGATCAGATTCCCTACTTTGTCTCTCTCTAACACATTTATTAGACCACTCTGAGCATCGTATGTGATAGCAGAATGAATAAGACAGTCATGCTCTCTTCAAAGAGTTCATGGCCTAGAGAAGAGACTTAAAACTATAATAGACAAGAAAAATCTAAGAAAAACACATTAGAAGATTCAGTCTTATAGGGAGAATATAAACTTTCTCTTTTATGCTTCTAGCCAAAGAATGGAGGTTTCAGAGTCCGTCACTGTCCCACCTTCATTCTTCCAAACAAACCTGAATCTCCTTATATTCTGCCTTCTCTTCTCAGTAAATGGCATGCAGGTCGTTTTTCAGGCCCCAGGTGTCTGCTATTAGCATCAACATCTGTCTGTTCCTTTCTGCCTCAAATCCAATCCATCGGCAGTTACTGCCAGTTCTAACTCCAAAGCACCTTCAGCAGCCAACCAGTCCCTGCCTCTGCTGCTCCAGGGACCGAGCACCATCGCCTCTCACTTACACACCTGCAGTACTTTCTGAATAGACTCTTTGCTTCCACTTCTTCCATTTTTGCTCCATGACAACCCATTCTTCACAGAGCAGGCAGAGAGCTCTTTTAAAAGTGCACACCAGCTGTCTCAACAATAATGGTTTAACAAGGTCCAGACTTACCTTCCCCCATGACTAGAAAACTGGAAAATTTTTTCAGTCTTCAATTTCAGAAAACTGAAAACTAGAAAATTGATTGGACAACATCAGACAACTGGAAGCCTAGGACCGTTATCCCTGAGACAAAGGAAACAATAAGGTGAGTCATATGGTTGTCCTGGTTACCTGAGGCAGTTTGCAGGCAGCAGAAATCCAAGCATATTGTGGAGGTTTTACTGAATTGAAGAGACAGAAATCAGAGTCTGGCGAGGCTAAGGCAGCACGGTTTTAAAAAGGACTTTACTTTTCACATCAAATTACCTTGGTTCCTAGGTCACAAATCAACTGACTGTGGGCCTATTTCTCAACTGTCAATTTCAGTTCCCTTTACCTATTTATCAGTCATTACATCCTTATATGTCATCTTAATTTCTATTTCTCTATACAAAGTCTTACGGTAAGAGTGTTTGCCCCCCAGCCTTATTCTATTCTGCGTCTTTTGCATTTCCATACAATTTTTAGCGTCAGTTTGTCAATTTCTAGAAAAAAATCTGTTAGGATTCTGTTTGGAATTATGTAGAATTTACAGATCACTTCTGTAAGATTGTTTATCTTAATATTATGTCTTAGAATCCATGATCATGATACAATTCTCCATTTACTTAGTTTTTCTTTAATATCTCTTATTAGTGTTTTGTATTTTTCAGTGTAGAAGTCTTACAGAATTTTTGTAGGTCTGTTCTTACATAGTTTATATTTTCGATGCTACTATATTTAGTATTTAAACATTAATTTTTGAATTATTTGACAGTAAACAAACATAATTGATTTTTGTATCTTGACCTTACATACTATGACCTTAAATTCAGGTTTTAGACCTACTAGCTTTTTTGTACATTTATTTTGTTATTTCTTATAAATAATCATATCATCTGTGAACAAAGATGATTTTACTTCTTCCCTTCTATTTGTTAATTCCACTGTGATCAGGGAAATTACTCTGTAAAATTTCAATATTTCTGAAATTTCTTGAGACTTGCTTTGTGGCTTAGCTTGTCACTATATTGGTGGGTGTGCTAGAAACACTCTAAAGATAACATGTCCATTGTCTCTGTCTACTGTTTCTCATGAAATATTATTTCCCTTGATGGAATGCTATCATATACCATAACAAATATGTAATATTTTCCTTTTACTGCTTTTAATGTAATTTCTTTATTTTTATTTTTGGTTGTTGAACTATGAAGTGCCTGATTGTGATTTTCTTGTATTTATCTTGTTTGGAAATTGTTGACCCTCTTCTCAGAGGGTGAAGAATCTTCCTGCAATGTAGGAGACCAGGGTTAGAGCCCTGGATCAGGAAGATCCCCTGGAGAAGGGAATGGCAACCCACTCCCATATTCTTGCCTGGAGAATTCCATGGACAGAGCAGTCTGGCAGGCTACAGTCCGTGGGGTCGCCAAGAATTGGACACGACTGAGCTAATGGCACTCCACTCCAGTGCTCTTGCCTGGAAAATCCCACGGACGGAGGAGCCTGGTAGGCTGCAGTCCATGGGGTCACTGGGAGTCGGACACGACTGAGTGACTTCACTTTCACTTTTCACTTTCATGCATTGGAGAAGGAAATGGCAACCCACTCCAGTGTTCTTGCCTGGAGAATCCCAGGGACGGGGGAGCCTGGTGGGCTGCTGTCTATGGGGTCGCACAGAGTTGGACACGACTGAAGTGACTTAGCAGCAGCAGCAGAGCTACTAACACTTTCACTTCTGATATGTAAGTATATTATTTCCACCAAATTTGAGAAAATTTCAACTGTTTTTTGTCAGCTCTTTTGGGTCTCATTTGATTTCTTTTTTCATTCTGGGACTCAAATTATAGTTGTGTTAGACCACTTAAAATGTCCTACAGACTGAAGAGGCTCTGTTCATTATGTGCAATCTTATTTCCCTTCACTTTTCAGAATGTGTAATTTCTAATATTCTTTCTTCAAGTTCACTGACCATGGTGGTCATGAGAATTGCCTCCCAGGCTACCAGCTCTCAGGAGCACAACTGACTGAGGGCTTGAGCTGCTGTTCTCTGAAATTCATCACGTGTTTGTACTGAGCCCACACTTGCTGTGGACTGCTCCAGCCAAACACTGAGAGTGGTTCCAAGCACTCCTCTGCTGGTTGACTTGGTCTCAAGGAAACCATTGGTCTTGCTGAACTTTCTGAGTTAACATTAGCAGAAGCTGGGTGAAGGATATAAGGGAACTTTCTGAACTATTTTTGTAACTTGAAAATCTAAAATGTTAAAAGAAATTGCAAGTATCATGAGTTTCTCTTTTAGGATATTAAAAGTGCAAACCAGTTTCAAAATGTGTAGAGATTTCATTTAGTCTATTCATTTTTCTTAGCGAACAAGAAAATTAAAAGCAGTGAACATCTATTACTTTTGTCTGCCTTGTAACCCTTCCTTTTCAGAACTGCTCTTTTCCAGCCCCATGTGATTATACACACACACACACACACACACACATACACACACATATGTATTTGTAACTCAAGTTCACAGCAGCATAATTCACAACAGCCTAAAGGGGGAAGCAACCCAAGTGTCCATCAGGGGGTAAATGGATAAACACAGCGTGATATATATATTGAATGTAACACCATTCAGCTCTAAAATAAGAAGGAAATTTTGAGTATGCTGCACCAAGGATGAAACGAGGGACAGCATGCCAAGCAAAACAAGCCAATCACACCCACACACAAAATAGTGCATGATGCCGCCAGCATGAGGGACCTGGAGTCGCCAAATTCATAGAGACAGAAAGTAGCTGCCAGGGGCTGGAGGAGCAAGGAATTGTTTCATGAGGATAGAGTCTCAGTTTTACAAGATGAAAATAGCTCTGGAAATGGATGGTGGTAATGTGTGCACAACAATGTAAGTGTACTTAAATGCCACTGAACTGTATACCCAAAGATGGCAAATTTTATATTATGTATAATGTATCACATATACACATACACAGAAAGTTTGTTAAAAAAAAAATTGGTAAAAGAAGAAAGGAAGTATTGGGGACTTCCCTGGTGGCTCAGCGGTAAAGAATCTGCCTGCCAATGCAGGAGACACAGGCTTGATTCCCAGGTCAGGAAGATCCGCTGGAGAAGGAAATGGCAACCCACTCCAGTAGTCTTGCCTGGGAAATCCTATGGACAGAGGAGCCTTGTGGGCTACAGCCCATGGGGTCGCAAAAGCATTAGACACAACTGAGCAACTAAACAACAATAATAAAAGAAAAAACAAAACCCAGCTCCTTGACAGTCACCTTCAAGTTACTGGGATCTGAGGTCAACCTGATGCTGAATAAATCAGAGTGTCTAACAGATCAGAGCAATGTCCATATGCAGATGCAGTTCCAAGAGAGCTCAAGCTCAGACCTCACTTAATCCTCACAGAGTCCCTGCATGGAGAGTGCAGAAGTACCTGATCCAGGCAACATACCTTCTCCAAGGAGCAGAGCGAGGTCAAGGCAGGGAATCCAGCCCTGAAACCAGAGCGATGCTCCCTCTGGTTTGTCCTCAGATTAGTCTTAGGTCCAAGTCAGCTCTGTGTGGCCAGCATTTGGCACAGAGCACATAGTAGATGCCCAATACAAATTTGCTGAATAAATGTAATGTACTGAGCTAGACATGATCTCTCCTTCTGAGCAAGTCAAGGCTGAAGAAGGAGGGTTGTGGGTTAGTGATACATCAGTAGGGTTGGGGCTGGGTTATATGTCCCAGAATTTACTCTCCAAAAGTTCCCAGTTAGGAGAGGCCACAGGGGGCATCTTCTCCTGGTAGTTGAAGGGCAGAGGTGAAGGGGCTGCCGCTTTTGTGTGTCTGTGCTCAGCAGTCTGGGCAGGCACTTGTGCTGCCCCATGTGGTTGGCTTGGGGCCGGAGCTGGGTCTGCAAATGCCCCATCTTCCCCTGCAGGCCCGTCAGTTTCCTGACTCCAGGATGGATATGTGTTTAGCTCTGGCACCAAGGACATTACTTTGCCAACAAAGGTCTGTCTAGTCAAAGCTATGGTTTTTCCAGTAGTCATGTATGGATGTGAGAGTTGGACCATAAAGAAGGCTGAGCACTGAAAAATTGATGCTTTTGAACTGTGGTGTTGGAGAAGACTCTTGAGAGTCCCTTGGACAGCAAGGAGATCAAACCAGTTGAACGGTTCTATGAAGGCCTACAAGACGTGCTAGAACTAACACCCAAAAAAGATGTTCTTTGCTGGGAGCCGGCACATTGCATATTGAGTGAGGATCTGGAATAGCTCAACTGGAATTCTATCACTGCTGAGAGCCAGCGTGAGGCACTCCACCCATGACAAAGGTCATGAGGAAGGAGGCTCGGCATACGCAAAGGCGGGATCGAGCCTCAGGAGTCCCCCTGGAAATTCTCGAGCATCTACCCCCAAAACCAGAGTCTGCCTACTTTCTGCTTTGTGCTTTCACCTACACCTCTGACTTTACGGGGGGCTGTCTCCCACTGCCTCTCTCTGGAAAAAGAGTTAGCTTACAGCTCCAGTTAATAATTCCTGGGTGTGACAGTGTTTAACCTACAAACTCCTTTGGAAATCCTCTAGCCTGCCTGAATGGGTTTTTCCGGCCACATGTGATTGTTCAGAGCCTCCCAACTGTGAGAGGCAGGAGATGTTCTAAACTGCCTAAACACAGATTCCTTTGAGTAGTTAAAAGATTGATTAGAAAATGTATTGGTGAAGGGTTTTTCACTTGTTGGGCCAATGTTTGCTGCTAAGTCTCCATACTCCTTACCTACTGTGTCCTTGGCAGTGTATTGATTGATATAATGGGTGTATAGAAATGTAAAATGCAGCTTTGTCCAATGCTTTTTGGAAGGCTGGCGCCTGACTTTGGAATAATCACCTTTAGAGAAAGATAAGTTTCTTAAAATGTTAACAGGCCTCCGGGCCAGAAGATGATGTCAATCACCTGAACTTTTGCATATGATAAGTTTGCAGGAAGAAAGCCTGGCTTGCTGCATGACTCTACCCCTTCCCCCATTATCCTCTATGCATACCTTAAGGTATAAAAACTACTTTGGAAAATAAAGTGCGGGCCTTGTTCACTGAAACTTGGTCTCCCCATGTCATTCTTCCCTTTAACTTCTGGCTGAGCGTCCATCTGGAGCGTGGATGTCCTCTGCGACCATTTATTTGCCTGGGCTTCTAAGACCCACTCGAGAAGGTGTCTAAGGTGGGGCACCTTCCGCTATTCGAGAGGGCGCCTGCGGCCTCCGTGGTCAGAGCTAACCTGGTGTCACGGGTTATATTGATTTTCCGCGTAAACCAAGCCACTCAGCTTCTTTTCTCCACTGAATTTTCTTACTGAGCTATCCTTATTTCAGCCGCTTTTCTCCACTGAATTTCCTCACTGAGCTATCCTTATTCTATTACTCTTTGTATCCTTAATTAAAGTGTAATTAAGCAGTTATTCCCTGACCCTCGCCTAGCCGTCTCTCCTTCGAATACCCTGGATCAGCCGGGGCTGGTCCCCGGCAGTTCTTTTCATGAGAGGGGACTGGAATGCAAAAGTAGGAAGTCAAGAGATACCTGGAGAAACAGGCAAATTTGGTCTTGGAGTACAGAATGAAGCAGGGCAAAGGCTAGTAGAGTTTTGCTAAGAGAGCACACTGGTCATAGCAAACACCCTCTTCCAAAAACACAAGAGAAGACTCAACACACTGACATCATCTAGATGGTCAACACCGAAATCAGATTGATTATATTTTTGCAGCCAAAGATGGAGAAGCTCTATACAGTCAGCAAAAACAAGACCAGGAGCTGACTGTGGCTCAGATCATGAACTCCTTATTGCCAAATTCAGACTTAAATTGAAGAAAACCACTAGACCATTCAGGTAAGACCTAAATCAAATCCCTTATGATTATACAGTAAAAGTGACAAATAGATTCAAGGGATTAGATCTGATAGACAGAGTGCCTGAAGAACTATGGGCGGAGGTTGTGACATTGTACAGGAGGCAGTGATCAAGACCATCCCCAAGAAAAAGAAATGCAAATGGCAAAATGGTTGTCTGAGGAGGCTTTACAAATAGCTGAGAAAAGAAGAAATGTGAAAGGCAAAGGAGAAAAGGAAAGATATACCCATTTGAATGCAGAACTCCAAAAAAGAGTAAGGAGAAATAAGAAAGCCTTCCTCAGTGATTGTGCAAAGAAATAGAGGAAAACAACAGAATGGGAAAGACTAGAGATCTCTCAAGAAAATTAGAGATACCAAGGGAACATTTCATGCAAAGATGGGCACAATAAAGGACAGAAATGGTATGGACCTAACAGAAGTAGAAGATATTAAGAAGAGGTGGCAAGAATACACAGAAGAACTATACAAAAAAGATCTTCATGACCCAGTAACCACGATGGTGTGATCACTCACCTAGAGCCAGACATCCTGGAATACGAAGTCAAGTGGGCCTTAGGAAGCATCACTACAAACAAAGCTAGTGGAGGTGATGGAATTCCAGTTGAGCTATTTCAAATCCTCAAAGATGATGTTGTGAAAGTGCTGCACTCAATATGTCAGCAAGTTTGGAAAACTCAGCAGTGGCCACAGGACTGGAAAAGGTCAGTTTTCATTCCAATCCCAAAGAAAGGCAATGCCAAAGAATGTTCAAACTACCTCACAATTGCACTCATCTCACACACTAGCAAAATAATGCTCAAAATTCTCCAAGCCAGGCTTTCACAGATGTTCAAGCTGGTTTTAGAAAAGGCAGAGGAATCAGAGATCAAATTGCCAACATCTGCTGGATCATCGAAAAAGCAAGAGAGTTCCAGAAAAACATCTACTTCTGCTTTATTGACTATGCCAAAGCCTTTGACTGTGTGGATCACAACAAACTGTGGATAATTCTTAAAGAGATGAGAATACCAGACCACCTGACCTGCCTCCTGAAAAATCTGTATGCAGGTCAGGAAGCAACAGTTAGAACTAGACATGGAACAACAGACTGGCTCCAAATTGGGAAAGGAGTGCGTCAAGGTTGTATATTGTCACCCTGCTTATTTAACTTGTATGCACGGTATATCATGAGAAATGCCAGGTTGGATGAAGCACAAGCTGGAATCAAGATTGCCAGGAGAAATACCTATAACCTCAGATACACAGAGAACACCACCCTTATGGCAGAAGGTGAAGAAGAACTAAAGAGCCTTTTGATGAAAGTGAAAGAGGAGAGTGAAAAGGTTGGCTTAAAACTCAACATTCAGAAAACTAAGATCATGGCATCTGGTGTCATCACTACATGGCAAATAGATGGGGAAACAATGGAAACAGTGACAGACTTTATTTTGGGGGGTTCTAAAATCAATGCAGATGATGACTGTAGCCATGAAATTAAAAGACACTTGCCCCTTGGAAGAAAAGCTATGACCAACCTCAGATCAGATCAATCGCTCAGTCGTGTCCGACTCTTTGCGACCACATGAACTGCAGCACGCCAGGCCTCCCTGTCCATCACCAACTCCTGGAGATCACTCAGACTCATGTCCATCGAGTCGGTGATGCCATCCAGCCATCTCATCCTCTGTTGTCCCCTTCTCCTCCTGCCCCCAATCCCTCCCAGCATCAGAGTCTTTTCCAATGAGTCAACACTTCGCATGAGGTGGCCAAAGTACTGGAGTTTCAGCTTCAGCATCATTCCTTCCAAAGAAATCCCAGGGCTGATCTCCTTCAGAATGGACTGGTTGGATCTCCTTGCAGTCCAAGGGACTCTCAAGAGTCTTCTCCAACACCACAGTTCAAAAGCATCAATTCTTCGGTGCTCAGCCTTCTTCACAGTCCAACTCTCACATCCATACATGACCACAGGAAAAACCATAGCCTTGACTAGATGAAACTTTGTTGGCAAAGTAATGTCTCTGCTTTTGAATATGCTATCTAGGTTGGTCATAACTTTCCTTCCAAGGAGTAAGCATCTTTTAATTTCATGACTGCAGTCACCATCTGTAGTGATTTTGGAGCCCAGAAAAATAAAGTCTGACACTGTTTCCACCGTTTCCCCATCTATTTCCCAGGAAGTGATGGGACCTGATGCCATGATCTTCGTTTTCTGAATGTTGAGCTTTAAGCCAACTTTTTCACTCTCCTCTTTCACTTTCATCAAGAAGCTTTTGTGTTCCTCTTCACTTTTCTGCCATAAGAGTGGTGTCATCTGCATATCTGAGGTTATTGATATTTCTCCCGGCAACCTTGATTCCAGTTTGTGTTTATTCCAGTCCAGCGTTTCTCGTGATGTACTCTGTATATAAGTTAAATAAACAGGGTGACAATATACAGCCTTGACGAACTCCTTTTCCTATTTGGAACCAGTCTGTTGTTCCATGTCCAGTTCTAACTGTTGCTTCCTGACCTGCATACAAATTTCTCAAGAGGCAGATCAGGTGGTCTGGTATTCCCATCTCTTGAAGAATTTTCCACAGTTTGTTGTGATCCACACAGTCAAAGGCTTTGGCATAGTCAATAAAGCAGAAATAGATGTTTTTCTGGAACTCTCTTGCTTTTTCCATGATCCAGTGGATGATGGCAATTTGATCTCTGGTTCCTCTGCCTTTTCTAAAACCAGCTTGAACATCAGGAAGTTCACGGTTCACGTATTGCTGAAGCCTGGCTTGGAGAATTTTAAGCGTTACTTTACTAGCGTGTGAGATGAGTGCAATTGTGCGGTAGTTTGAGCATTCTTTGGCATTGCCTTTCTTTGGGATTGGAATGAAAACTGACCTTTTCCAGTCTTGTGGCCACTGCTGAGTATTCCAAATTTGCTGGCATATTGAGTGCAGCACTTTCACAGCATCATCTTTCAGGATTTGGAATAGCTCAACTGGAATTCCATCACCTCCACTAGCTTTGTTCGTAGTGATGCTTTCTAAGGCCCACTTGACTTCCCATTCCAGGATGTCTGGCTCTAGGTCAGTGATCACACCATTGTGATTATCTGGGTCGTGAAGATCTTTTTTGTACAGTTCTGTGTATTCTTGCCATCTCTTCTTAATACCTTCTGCTTCTGTTAGGTCCATACCATTTCTGTCCTTTATCGAGCCCATCTTTGCATGAAATGTTCCTTTGGTATCTCTGATTTTCTTGAAGAGATCTCTAGTCTTTCCCATTCTGTTGTTTTCCTCTATTTCTTTGCATTGATCGCCGAAGAAGGCTTTCTTATCTCTTCTTGCTATTCTTTGGAACTCTGCATTCAGATGTTTATATCTTTCCTTTTCTCCTTTGCTTTTCACTTCTCTTCTTTTCACAGCTATTTGTAAGGCCTCCCCAGACAGCCATTTTGCCTTTTTGCATTTCTTTTCCATGGGGATGGTCTTGATCCCTGTCTCCTGTACAATGTCACGAACCTCATTCCATAGTTCCTCAGGCACTCTATCTATCAGATCTAGGCCCTTAAATCTATTTCTCACTTCCACTGTATAATCATAAGGGATTTGATTTAGGTCATACCTGAATGGTCTAGTGGTTTTCCCTACTTTCTTCAATTTAAGTCTGAATTTGGCAATAAGGAGTTCATAGTCTGAGCCACAGTCAGCTCCTGGTCTTGTTTTTGCTGACTGTATACAGCTTCTCCATCTTTGGCTGCAAAGAATATAATCAATCTGATTTCGGTGTTGACCATCTGGTGATGTCCGTGTATAGAGTCTTCTCCTGTGTTGTTGGAACAAGGTGTTTGCTATGACCAGTGCATTTTCTTGGCAAAACTCTATTAGTCTTTGCCCTTCTTCATTCTGTATTCCAAGGCCAAATTTGCCTGTTACTCCAGGTGTTGCATTTCAGTCCCCTATAATGAAAAGGACATCTTTTTTGGGTGTTAGTTCTAATAGGTCTTGTAGGTCTTCATAGAACCATTCAACTTAGACAGCATATTAAAAAGCAGAGGCATCACTTTGCCGACAAATGTCTGTCTAGTCAAAGCTATGGCTTTTTCCAGTAGTCATGTATGGATGTGCGAGTTGGACCATAAAGAAGGCTGAACGCCGAAGAATTGATCCTTTTGAACTGTGGTGTTGGAGAAGATTCTTGAGAGTCCCTTGGACAGCAAGGAGATCCAACCAGTCCATCCTAAAGGAAATCAGTCCTGAATATTCACTGGAAGAACTGATGCTGAAACTGAAACTGCAATTCTTTGGCCACCTGATGCGAAGAACTGACTCATTTGAAAAGACCCTGATGCTGGGAAAGATTGAAGGCAGGAGGAGAAGGGGACGACAGAGGATGAGATGGATGGCATCACTGACCCGATGGATATGAGTTTGAGCAAGCTTCAGGAGTTGGTGAAGGACAGGGAAGCATGGCGTGCTGCAGTCCATGGGGTCACAAAAAGTCAGACACGACTGAGTGACTGAACTGAACTGAACTGATTATCACAGGGACCTTTTTCATTTGCTACCTCTCATTGGTGTTTATGTTGCATTCAGTATCTTGCAGGTGGGGTGAATGCATGAAAATAGTGGTAAAAGTTGCAGATACTCTCAGTGAACACTAGATGTCACTCATATCTTTTGTTTGAACAAATGAATAGCCACTGATACTGCGTTGTAGAATTGTGTCTTCTCATTTTGTTGATGATTTTCTTCATCCAGCAAAAGCTTTTAAGTGTAATTAAAAGCCCTATTTGTTTATTTTTGCATTTGTTTTTCTTGTCTGACGGGACAAATCCAAAAAACTATTACTAAGACTTATGTCAAAGAGTGGACGCTGTATGTTTTCTTCTTCTGTATATTTTCTCCAGACTTACATTTAGGTCTTTAATCCATTTTGAATTTAGGTGTGAGAAAATGTTGTAATTTCATTTTTTCACAGATAGCTGCCCAGTTTTCCCAACACTGAAGAGACTCTCTTTTCCCCATTGTATATTTTTGCTTCCTTTTCATAGATTAGGTAATCGTAGGTGAGTGGGTTTATCTCTGAACTTTCTACCCTGTTCCATTGATCTATAGTTTTGTTTTTGTGCCAGTACCATACTGCCAGGGAATTCCCAAACTGAGTCTTGAAAGCATTTCTCTTGTGACAATAATGTTTTGGGGGAAATTCCTTGCTGGTCCAGTGGTTAGGACAATATGCTTTCACTGCCAAGGTTCTGGGTTCAATCCCTGGTTGGAGAACTTCGATCCTGCAAGCCAAAAAAGAAAAAGGAAAGAAAATCAAGAAAGTATTTAATAATAATAATATTTTTATTTTAAAATAAAATATTTAAAAATATTATTTAACACATTAAAATATTTAAAACAATAACAATATGTTTTATTATACTGTGAATGCAACTTCTGCAAATAATTGAAAATTTCCTCTTCTTATTTTAATCAAACAGTTCAGCCTCTTTGCAATTCATTTTGTCAGCACACATCTATTTGACAAGCCTCTGATTCCAAGGTGATTTTTAGTGATCGAGTTAGAGTGACATTTTCCTCCTTTCCTCAAAGAGAGGTTATTTCTCCCACAATCCTTACTGTGTACAACACAGGGTTGACTAATCTATTAAATTTTCCTTTCATTTACCATTAGCTTCATTTAGGAGATCAACCTTGAGCCTGAAACAAGACAACATCTGTCTTTTGTTGCCTGACATAAGAGGGGAACTAAGAATCATATTTTAGGGTACTGGCATGGCATGTTCCTGTGCTCTTCGATGTTCCTTTGTTGCTCAGGGTCTCCTGATTCTGGTTATATTGCGCCATGTACTTTGATCCAATACCTTCCTTCATTCTCTGTTTAACATTAAACACATCGAGCTATCTGAAAATAAGATTTAGGCACCACTTTTAATGCACAGAGTGTTTTGTTCCCAAATGAAAATTAATTTTTTTCTAATGTTTATGTAAAACTATATATTTATAGGTATAGAAAGCTTTTATCCTTACTCCAGAAGTTTTTTTTCCCAAGACTGGATAAAAGAAATGGGGAAAAACTGTTCAGCTGATGGTAAACACATTATAAACAGACACTTAGACACATCTTCCTTCTCAGTATTTTTTTAAAATAATTTTTATTTCTTTCTTTTTGTCTGTTCTGGGTCTTTGGTGCTGCTCGGGCTTTTCTCTAGCTGTAGCGAGCAGGGACTACCCTCTACTTCACTGCATGCGATTCCCATTGCAGCGGCTCCTCTTAGCGTGGAGCACGGGCTTTAGGGCACAGGCTCGACAGTTGTGGCACGTGGGCTTAGCAGCTCCACGGTATGTGGGATCTTCCTGGATCAGAGATCAAACCTGTGTCCCGTGCAATGGCAGGCAAATTCTTTACCACTGAGCCATCAGGGAAGCTCTTAATATGTTTTTAATAATACTGGTTACTGGGACTTCTCTGGCAGTCCAGTGGCTAAGATTCCACACTCCCAGTGCACAAGGCCTGGTTTGAATTCCTGGTCGGGGAAACTAGATCCCACATCCTTTGTTTGGCAAACAAAGATTGAAGATTGCCAAAGATCCCAAGTGCCGTAGCTAAGACCTGGCACAGCCAAATATATGCATAAAAATAAATATTAAAAAGTAATTATATTGGTTACCATTTATGGAATATGTTCTACATGTCATTTGCTAAGTTGGACATTGTCTGTGCTTTCTCAGTTAACTTACTCTGTACGTCAACCCTATGAGCTAGGTTTTACTCTTTTTTCAGGTGAGGAGATGGAGGTCAGTGATGCTAAGTAACCACTAAAGTCGTGCTGGCAGTGTGTGACAGCACCGGGGCTCAAACCCAGTTTTTTCTGAACCCGAAGCACATTTGTTTGCTTTTAGCCACCCTGTGCTTTCTTTCATGCCTCTCTCCCCAAAGTATCCTCAAGTAGGTAATGCCACGAATAACTTAACAACCTTCAAGTATTTGGGAGATTCTGAATCATGGGCATTTACGGTCACTTTCAATGAGTTAGTCTAAAATGAAACGCGGAGGATTCAACTGAGTCGAGTGGACTATTTTAGAAAGCACTTACCAGATTGTCTTTTAAAATACAAAAAGAAACAGACATACAAAGCATTTTTCAAAATCAACCAGAGACATTAGATACCCTTTGTAGTACTAAAAAAAGTCTTTCCCCATTAGCTACATGCTGTGTTCATGAGAGTTGATATAAAAGCCAAAATCTGATAAAGAACTCAATTTTTATTGTGAAGTAGGGAAGAATCCTGTAGATGTTGAGGAGTCTAACAAACCTCAAGGACTGCTAGTCCTCTGCCCAGACTGCTAGGGAAAACTATGTAAGTTTACGTTGGATAGATATGCTATAGACAAAAGGTTTGAAAGGTCTGAAAGGACAGATGATCACAAGAGAAGTCAGTGGACCATATGGGAAGTCCCAAAGAGGTACTATACTGACGTGCTATACAAGTCAATTTATGACTGTAGCTAACATCTTAAAAAAAAGAATAAACATAAATGAAACTAGCAATAGTTAATTCATTACTTTATTTGCCAAATGTTACTCTTAATTCCTGTTATTCTCTAGAAGGTTTGCTTTATTTATTTAATAAATGTTGGATATGAGATGCAAGTTTCACTGAAGAGTGACATATGATTCATTTAAACTGTCACCAGAATTAAAGACATGTATAACTTAATTTTTCATCCCTTATTTTACCCCCAGGGAAAATGCTAAAATTAAATTTTGATTTGATCACTAAATATTTTTTCTTCCTCACAATATCAGCTGTGAGATTCAGTCGTAACTGAAAACAGCAACAACTAGCACCCTGGAAACTAGATGCCACACAAATGAAAGGGAAATTAATTTCATCCTGATTATAAGACAGCTTAAATTTATAATTACATACATTATGCATTCTAAAGGCAAGCTCTACAGAACTTTTAATAACTATTAGGTGTTTCTAATGAAACAAATGAAAAACACTCTGTTCATCATCTAAGTAAGAAGGAAAAAAAAAAAAGCTATGTAAACCTATAACCCTTTAAGAAGTCAGGATTTTAGAGGGGAAAATGCATAGGCTTAAAAATAATACTTGGAACGATCTACTGAATGAGGATGTAGTTTTTCCTTCCTTCAAACCAAGCATGGCAGTGCTATTAAGGGAAGTAACACCTGTTTAAAGGATGTTAAGAAAGTAAAATTTTGTTTTGTTTCACACCACTAGCCTAACATTGCAGCCTGAGGTTGGTCAGATGACACCTTTTGTAATTACGGTGGCAGATGCTGGTCTGTATAGAGTCCCAAGAGAATTCCAGGCTCTGGGCTTAAAATCTCGGTTTCTCTTTGATATGGAAGGTTAGAGGAACCTCCCTGCCTTTCCGCAAACCCTTCATCTCATCATTTCTCACCCAAAAGTCAGGTTCAGCAAAAACCCATTCAGTTTTTCTTTATTCTCTCCTTTAGTCCATCTTCTTTCTTTCAATTTCATGTTTCTTTATTTGTAATATATTTTTCTTTCATCATATTAATCTTCTTTACCTATATTCTCTTTTATCCTTTTATTTCCCAATAATTTTGAGCCCACATTTGTTTAGTAGTTACAGAATAGGCTCTGCATTTAAAAGAGGATGTCGTTTCTCCTGCATATCACCAGCAAAAAATCATGTGATAGCTGTCATTGGGACCTATTGAACTTTATAGCTCAGTTTCAATCACTGCTGCTGCTGCTGCTAAGTCACTTCAGTTGTGTCCGACTCAATCACTAACCATGGTTAAACTTCATTTAGATAGCATTTAACTGTGTGTTAAAAGCTAATTTACTTTTTAAAAAATGTTTTTGTATACTGCTTTCCTAGTGTATATGATCTTTTTTGATGTTACAGTAGATAGGTTAAAATCTGTTGTTATCCCTGTTTTCTTTGGAAACAGTGTCGATGCACATGTAAGTCATGGTCCCAGATGGCAGCCAGTAGGAGCTCCGACGGAGAAAGCAATGGCAACCCACTCCAGTACTCTTGCTTGGAAAATCCCATGGGTGGAGGAGCCTGGTGGGCTGCCGTCTATGGGGTCACACAGAGTCGGACACGACTGAAGCAACTTAGCAGCAGCAGCAGCAGCAGGAGCTCCGAACATGGAAAGAAGGCACACTGCAGAATTGCTAACCAACAACAAAGGCAACAATAAGGTAAAGCAGCCCGGGTACTTAAAGCTCCCAAAGTAGCTTTAATTAGTGGAGACTTGAGTATACACTCATTTACTTTGTTTTTTTTTTTTTTTAATTTTATTTTATTTTTAAACTTTACATAATTGTATTAGTTTTGCCAAATATCAAAATGAATCCGCCACAGGTATACATGTGTTCCCCATCCTGAACCCTCCTCCCACCTCCCTCCCCAACACTCATTTACTTTGAATTTGAAAATGAATCATACTTTAAATCTCACCCCAGCCTCATAGCCCATTCTGCCGTATCTTGGCACAAAGTCCCAATATTCTGGAAGCAACAGCAGTATAAAAACTGAGGCTAACACAATGACAATTTCTAGGGTTCCTTATGTTAGGACGTTTCATCCACATATAACAATCCTTTAGGGAAATGGATACTGTTATCAAGATCTCTCCTCTTCTAGAAATTGTGTATGTGCTCAGTCATGTCTGACTCTTTGCAACCCTTCGGACTACAGCGTGCCAGGCTCCTCTGTCAATGGTATTTTTCAGGCAAGAACACTGGAGTGGGTTGCCATTTCCTTCTCCAGGGAATCTTCCCTACCCAAATCCACTTCTCCTGCATTGCAGGCAGATTTTTTACTGCTGAGCCATCAGGGAAGCTCCTTTCTAGAAACTGTGGGTTCAACTATGAGTTGCCTATTAAATTCTGACACATATTGAATCATTCCATGGTTTCTGAGGGGACATATATCCCCACGAGTGTGTCTGAGAGTCATTCTTCCATTCATTCCACAAGTGTATGCTGGGTACAGGCACACATGATACAGATGTGAACAAGACACCACAATCTCTTTGCTGCAGAGTCTAGTCAGAAACATCTGGCTTTGTACTTGGAAATGTACTGTCAAGAGTTTGAACCCTTTGAATCCACTCAGTTTGTTTCTAATCCTGCGTCCACAAAACAAAGTTATTTTGATGGTTCATCCATTTCTTCAAAGAACTCACCTTAGAAATGAAAATAATAGTAATAATGGCTGATAATTAATTAGTACATATTATATTCCAGGTATTGTGCTAAATATCTCACATGCACTTTCTCATTTAATCCTTAGAACAATTTATGAGGTATATACTGTCACTTTTATTCCCTATTTTACAAAAAGGGAGACTGAGGCTTGGAAAGAATGCAAAACTTTACCAAGGTTATGCCTATTAAGTGGTAGAAAATTGAGTTTGAATCTGGTTTCAAAGTTCCAATTTTTCTCCTTTTCCTATTTTATACTCTAATTTAAAATTAGCACAGATGTTTTTTTCTGTCATGTAGCTCTTTAATAGAACTGTGTAATCTGGGATTTTTCATTACTCTGAGGGGGCTATTACGTTCATTTCTATTCCTATTCCAGGCCAGATTACCGATATTTGTTGATTGGTTTTAATAAATACTTTCAGTTGCTTATTCACTTAATTAACATGTGGCTGGTGTGTTGTGTTGCCCTGTGGTCACCACCATCATATCATCTGGCTTCTAGCTTCCAGCTTCTAGTGAAATACCACTTGATGCTCTTTTTCCTGTATTTTTCTTTTGAGGTGATGGACTCACTCAAGCTGAACTTTTGATTCTAGATTCTCTCCAGGCAATTCTCAACCAACTGGCATCTCACCCGCTTAATGACTGACTTGTACAACCCCATCCACTTTCCCATTCAAGACTGCCAAGTTCAGCCCCATCATTGATGTCCTAACTTCTCCCATGGTGACAGCCACCAAAGTTAATGTTCAGCTTGTGTCTAATTTCTTGAGGAGGGAGTGGGGACAAGGACGCAAACAGCATCTGAAGAGAACAGAAATAAAAGAGTTTGCTTCTGTAATGGTGAGTAAACATTAAAGCTAAATAATTGTTACTTATTATAACTAAGTCATTATTTTTATAGTTCAGTCACTAAGTCATGTCCAGATCTTTGTGACCCTGTGGACTGTAGCATGCCAGGCTCCTCTGTCCTTCACTATCTCCCAGAGATTGCTCAGGTTCATGTCCATTGAGTCAGTGATGCCATCCAACCATCTCTTTCTCTGCCACCTCCTTCTCCTTTTGCCTTCAGTCTTTCCCAACATCAGGGTCTCTTCTAACGAGTCAGCTTTCACATCAGATGGCCAAAGTATTAGAGCTTCAGCATCATCCTTCCAATGAATATTTGGGGTTGACTTCCTTTAGGATTGACTAGTTTTGATCTCCTTGTAGTCCAAGGGACTCTCAAGAGTCTTCTCCAGCACCACAATTCAAAAGCATCAATTCTTCAGTGCTCAGCCTTTTTTATAGTCTAACTCTCACATCTGTACATGACTACTGGAAAATTGACTAGACAGAATATGCTGTCTAGGTTTGGCATAGCTTTCCATCCAAGGAGTAAGTAAGTGTCTTTTAATTGCATGGCTGCAGTCACCATCTGCAGTGATTTTGGACCCAAAATGACTATGACTTATCATTAAATTTGTTTTCTATTTCAAATTCTCCAAAATGTGAAGGTCTTTATTCTTGAAGTTCATCAAGCTCTAATGGCACAAGAAACAAGAATAAAATCTAGCTTTCAGTAGGATGGTTTATAGCACATTAGTCAGCCCTTTCAAATCTGCCTGAAGCAAAGCTTAAGGAGAATTCTTTTGGTGATGCTATTTCACCACAAGTTATGCTTGTCATGACCTCCAGTGTTTACATAAGAATAAAAAGATGACCCTTCACTCTCTTAGATGTCACATTTTGCCCATCCAGATCTCTACCATAGTGCATCAAAAATAAATACAATTTAACAGCTCAGAAGGTTGATCACATTTGAAAGCTCTTTTATAAAGTTCTAAAGGACATAGCAGGTGGGACACTCATGCAGACATGGGCTATTTTTTCCTGCCCAGAATCATTAACACTTCTGTGGGTAACCATGTCCGGATTTTCCTTTGGAACAGCATCCCTGTACCTTTTTCAGTGGGCGTGGTCTGCCAGTAAGGAGCGACCCTGTCTCTGCCTCTTTCCTGTTCAAGACTTGATCACATGACCTACGCCTAATTAGTCAGAGTTGCTGTGACTGATTCAGGAGTGAGTGTATGACCCTCTCCAGGCCAATGGGAGTCAGCCTTGGGTAGTTTCTAAAACAATGGAGAAAAATATGCATTCTTTCTGCCCAGTTTACCAAGCTGGTCAGATGTACCTTCTATTGTTGCTGGCCACCTTCGCTAAAACCACTTGAGCTCATTCTCTCAGAGGAAGGCAGGGCCAAGAGATGGAGACTAACTTCTGATGATGTTGCACCTAAGCACCTAAGATCAAATGTGCTTCCAAATCTTGCTGTATCCCTAGCTTCTTTATTTAGGTTGAGGGGAAAAAAATCTTTTTGTTTAAGAATTTCAATCGAGATGCTGTTGTTTCAGCCAAAACATTTCTGACTAATGCAGAGAGTAGGGCTTCCCTGGTGGCTCAGATTGTAAAGAATCTGCCTGTAATCCAGGAGACTGGGGTTTGATCCCTGGATCACGAAGATCCCCTGGATGGCAACCCACTCCAGTATTCTTGCCAGGAAGAGTGCCATGGACAGAGAAGCCTGGTGACCTACAGTCCGTGGGGTTGTAGAGTCGGACCTGACTGAGTGACTCACACACATACACACACACACACACACACACAACACAGAAAGTAAAGATGGAGAGAATCAGAAGTACATAATAGAGTTAACTTGTTCTCCAGGAAATGATAATCTGCTTGGAAAGGAGAGGTAGCCAGCACATATGCAAATAAATAGATATTTAAATGTCAAATTAGATGGTGCAGAATTTAAATGCTATATCACTTTAGCAAATGCAGAGATCAACTTCCTTTGAAGTCCTTGGGAGAGGAGGTAATGGAGAGGTAGAAATTGAGCTTGCCTTAAAAGACAGGTAGGAATTTGAATAAGGAAAAAAAGATCAAGGGAGGGAATTCTCTGTAAGAAGAGCCTGAAGGCAAAACCCTAAACTGCAAACGGTGCATGTAGAGAGTGGAGGATAAGAAGATCAGGCAAAGTGGAATGGAGGTTTAGGGTCAGAGGTCACTTATGGTAAAGCTGCAGAGGTGAACAGGACCAGGTGTTGTTGGCCTTGAATTCTGAGCAGAAAATTTGTAGTTTTTAGAGGGTAGGCATTAAGGAACCACTATGTAAATCTGAGTGGTGATTAAATATTACACAGGAACATTTATCTGACAATGCTATGAATGATTGGGTAGATTGGGAATATGGGAGACACTGAAGTCAGTGTGACTAGATACACAGCCACTGTAGTGGTTAAATATAATTGTTCTGCATTGCAACCCTATGGATTGTAGCCTGCCAGTCTCCTCTATCCATGGGATTTTCCAGGCAAGAATTCTGGAGTGGGTTGCCATTTCCTCCTCCAGGGGATCTTCCCAACTGAAGGATCTAACCTTTGTTTCCTGCGTCTCTTGCATTGGCAGGCAGATTCTTTACCACTGAGCAACTGGGAAGCCCCAAACATAATAATAACATAATTATTGCCATAACATAATTGGCACAATAGATCTGCCTTATTATTATCAGGAGGACTTTCACTGCCTTGGTTAAATTTGCTCCTAGGTATTTTATTCATTTGGATGCAACTGTAACTGGGATTGTTTTCTTAATTTCTCTTACTGATAGTTCATCATTAGTGTCTAGAAATGCAACAGATTTTTGCATATTGATTTGGTATTCTACAAATCATTTTAGAAAGAATAGAATATTTGCAATTTGCCATGCAGGAGACAGAGGTTTGATCTCTGGGTCAGGAAGATTCTCTGGGTCAGGAAGATCCCCTGCAGAAGGAAACGGCAACCTACTCAAATATTCTTGCCTGGAGAATCCCATGGACAGAGGAGCCTGGTGAGCTGCAGTCCATGGGGTTGCAGAGAGTCAGACACGACTGAGAGACTAACCCACTTGGTATTCTACAACTTCACTGAATTTGTTCGCTAGTTCTAATAGTTTTTTGATGGAGTCTTTAGGGTTTTCTCTATGTAATATTGACTTCTGTAATATTAAGTCATCTGCAAATAGTGATACTTCTTTCTTTTCAATGAGGATGCCTTTTCTTTCTTTTTCTTGCCTAATTTCTCTGGGTACAAATTCTAATATTATGTTGAATAAAAGTGGTAGGAGTGGGTATCCTTGTCTTACTCCTGATTTTTTAACATCACTCTACTGAGTGTGATGTTAATTGTGGGCTTGTCTCTTAATTTATTTAAAAATAATTTTGGCTCATGAGAATGATGAAATGATGAAACGTAAAGCATACTTAAGTTCTTTTTAAAAGTCCTTAACAATATAGTTGTTGTTGTTTATTCGCTAAGTTGTATCCAGCTCTTTTTCTACCCCATGGACTGTAGCCCATCAGGCTCCTCTGTGCATGGGATTTCCCAGGCAAGAATACTGGAATGGGTTGCCCTTTCCTTCTCTAGGGGATCTACCTGATCCAGGGATCGAACCCACATCTTTTGCATTGGCAGGCTGATTCTTTACCACTGAGCCACCAGGGAAGCCCCCAACAACATAGTAGCTACACATTAAAAAAGCTAACTGAAATAACTATAATGTTGGAAAATGTGAGCACATCAAATGTTTGTACCAAGATCAGGATGTTCCAAGGTTTATTAACTAGTTTGGCTTTTTAATAATACATAAGCTACAAACCAACATGATTTACTTGGCACCTGGTTTCCCTACATCAGCCAATGAAAGCCACAGTTCCCATCAAGAATTTCCACCAGAAGAAAAGCAAAAGCAAATAATAGTTGCTAAGTCACGTCCAACTCTTTTGTGACGCCATGAACTGTTGCCAGCCAGGTTCCTCTGTCCATGGGATTTCCCAGGCAAAAATACTGAAATGGGTTGCCATTTCCTTCTCCAGGGGATCTTCCCAACCCAAGCATCAAACCCACATCTCCTGCATTGGCAGGTGGATTCTTTACCACTGAGCCACCTGGGAAGTTCCCCCAAAACAAATAATACAAAAGCCAGTTTAACTATTATCTCTGAAATATCTTTTATCTAACCCTACCTTTCAATTTCCATCAACCCTGTTCAAGTTCAGGCCCTTACATCTCTGTTCTGGGTTATTGAATTGGATTCCTCCTTATTTCTTTGCCTTCCTTTTCTCTCTTTCCAATTCAACTCATGTACTGCTGCCAGATAATCTTCCTAAATTGCAGGTCAGGTCATACCAGTACCCGGCTCCAAAAAATTCACCATTTACCATTGTTTTCCAAAAGCTTTAATGGAATTTTTGAGGTCATCCAAAGGTATGTCCTCAACTCCCCTGCCCAGCCTTATTTCTCAGCACTCCTAGCTTGCACTGCATATGCAATCAGATCAGATTATGCTTTCCTTCCTGGACAAAGACATAGTTTTTCTGCCTGTCTGCCTTTAACTCACACAATTCCTTTACCTGGACTATCCACCACACTAATCTCTCTACCTGCTAAAATTCTCCCAGTTCCTTCTAGATCTGACACTAAAAGACTTTATAAAAAATTGTTTCTCTCTAAAGCCCGTATCTTCTCTTTCCTCAGGGTTCCCACAGCTTTCTGTTCCAACCTCTTAGAGCACATGTCACATTCAGTCTTCTACACAATAGCTGAATATCTTTCTTGCCCCAACTTGACAATGAACAATTTGAGAGACTGGATCTTATTTATGTTTTATCCTCCATTTGTTATTGTTTAGCTGCTAAGTCGTGTCTGACTCCTTTCGACCCCATGAACTGTAGCATGCCAGGCTTCCCTGTCCTTCAGTATCTGCTGGAGTTTGCTCAAATTCATGTCCATTGAGTCGGTGATGCTATCCAACCACCTCATTTTCTGCCACTCTCTTCTCCTTTTGTCTTCAAAGTTTCCCAGCATCAAGGTCTTTTCTTTTCTTTTTTTTTTATATTTTCTTTTATTTTTTTTTTACTTTACAATATTGGCAATGTGTTGGTTCTTCGCATCAGTTGGCCAAAGGATTGGAGCTTCAACTTCAGTAAATATTCTATTCTTTCTAAAATGATATTCTTTTTTCATGAAATGTCACATAGGACTGTGTTCTGAAAACTTAATTTGAAATAAGAATGCCTTTTCTGGCTTAAAAAATGCTACAAGTTCTCATTTGTACATTAAATGTATGTTTGTAGATCTATACGAAACAATTATTTTGCTAGGGCTAATCAGCCAATCATGTGACTTTTATATATTGCAAACTTGAAGAACATGTTCACTTTCATCCTCAGGTAATCCAAACCAAATTGTAGTTATGGGTAAATCTGTATGGTACTAGAATATTGAAATTGTGCCGAATATATAATTGAAGCCCAATAATTTTTTTGATATTAATTTTATAGTTTCTTGATTCTCTAGTGTTTTCTCCAAAGACAACTTTTTCTCCAAAGACAACAATCCATTAAATGGATTCTGTTTGATATATGGTGGAAAATTACCTGATTAAAATAATAGCTGTCTAAGAAAAGTTATCTTTTGATTAAATGAAGCCTAGAGAGCTTTATTTAATTGAGTTTGCCATCTGATAATTGCAAGAGAGTTTCTTTTTTTTTCAAAGAGACCAAAAAAAAAAAAAATGTGAAGTCACATTTGTTTGTTGGTTTCAAGAATCTGCAAACACTTTTATGTTAGGAAAAAAACTCACCCTACACTGAGATGTCACAGCCTCTGAGGTTTTGTAAGACCCCTGCTGACTGACCCTACCCTTGACCTTAGCTCTAAAGCCCAACTCCATTCTGGCATGCTGATGTAGAGAATTTATTTATGTTAACAGTAGGGAGTCGGAATTCCAGGAACATTCTTACAAGAATCTGATGCATTCTTACAAAAATCAAGATGCATTTACCAAATCTTCACCCCCCACACAACTGGGAAGCCTCCATTAACACAGAAAGTGGGTTCTAGTGAAGGGTTGCTGTCAAGGCCTATGTGGATATGGTTTAACTCTAAGCAGTAGGACTTAGAGGGGTGTGAAAGAGTTCCACTAGAAATGGCCTTTTGATCATCAAGGAAAACAAGAAAATAGGTGTATTTTCATAGCAGATACCTTTTGGTAAAGGGAGGGGAGTGATCCTATAAATAATTGGTGCATGCCTGCTCAGTTGCTCAGTCGTGTCTGACTCTTTTCGATCCCCATGCACTGTAGCCTGCCAGGCTCCTTTGACCATGGGATTTCCCAGGCAAGAACACTACAGCGTGTTGCCATTTCCTCCCTTAGGGGATCTTTCCAACCCAGGGATCAAACCCAAGTTTCTTGTGTCTCCTGCACTGGTAGGTGGATTCTTTACCACTGCGTCACCTGGAAGCCCTATAAGTAAGTCAGATGATATTTATCAAAGCAGAGAGGCAGGCTTAGGGCCAATTCTCCATTTAATCTACCTGCTTCTATTGGTTGATTCCTATTCTTTCTCATGAATCCTGCTAATTTTATTGTAGGACTGTAAAGTGCAATTTACTATGCATTTTTACTTATTAAAATGCTTTATTTTTTAAATTTGAATGTTATAACATGTTCATTAAACATTTGTAAAATGCTAAAAAGTACACAAGGGAAAAATTAAAATTTCTAAACACATTTACTAGTAATAATTTAGTAAATTAGTTTTCTTGGTGGGGGGAGGGACAGAGTTTCTTTTTATATACAATTTTCTCATGTTTTAAAATATACTACTTCATTATACACTTTTTCTTTATTGTTTAATACATTTTCACAAGATTTCATTATAAAAGTTTAGAAGCATAAGTCAAAAACAGTTTACTATGAAGAACCATATTCTCATTGCTTATATTCATAAACATAGTTAACATTATACTATATATGTTTTGTCACATATCTATTAATATCACCCTATCCATCTATCAGTCCATCTTATTTTTGATATATTTCAAACTAAACTTATAGATATTAATTTCATAAACAGTCCCTGGAGTGAAATAGTATTTTCTCTTAAATTATGTCCCTACTATTGACGGATTGCTCAGTTGCCATTTTCCACTAGCTTACATGAGACCTCATAGGAAGGTTACACTTCTATGGTTTAATATTAGTTTCTGGCTAAAGAAGAAGAACAAGACTGAAAAGACAGATAAGGCTCATATTGTGGAAGGCTTTGAATACCAAAGAAATTACAGCAAAATGTGGTGTCACAGCTGCATTCTTGGAATCAAATAGATCAGACAATTGTTAGATAACTGCGCCTGGAAAAAGTACTAAACTTCTCTGAGGCTCTGTTTCCTCATATGTCAAGTGACAAGAGTATTATTTGTCTTATGGGTAATTGTGAGGGTTAAGTTACACGTATGAACTCTATCTATATTTCATAAATAGAAGATTTCCTAAAACAGTAGTTTCATGAAAAATTCAGGAAAAAAATTCCTTGGAGGTTTTACAATAATAGTACAGAAACATGATCAGATCCAGATTTTAGGTAGCTTAATCTTATAGGTGGAGAAGGCAATGGCACCCCATTCCAGTACTCTTGCCTGGAAAATCCCATGGATGGAGGAGCCTGGTAGGCCGCAGTCCATGGGGTCGCGAGGAATCGGACACGACTGAGCAACTTCACTTTCACTTTTCACTTTCATGCACTGGAGAAGGAAATGGCAACCCACTCCACTGTTCTTGCCTGTAGAATCCCAGGGATGGGGGAGCCTGGTGGGCTGCCGTCTATGGGGTCGCACAGAGTCGGACACGACTGAAGTGACTTAGCAGCACCAGCAATTTTATAGGATTATGTGTAGGGGATAAGAGTTAAGGGAGAAGAAGTTACAGAGAGGTAGATTTAATTCAATTTAACATTTACGGAGTTTGTATGAAATGCAGAGCACTATGATAGATGCCTTGGAAATACAAGCAGAAATCTTGACAGATACCATAAAGGCTTGTAATGGGTAAGACGATCATGAAGACGAGCTATAAAACTGAGCAGAATTCATCAGTCTATCCAATGAATATTTATTTTGCTTCCACGTTATGCCAATCACCGTTCTAGGTGCTGAAGATAAAGCACCTAGAAAAACACAGACAAAAATCCTTTCCCTCATTAGCACACATTCTAGTGGAGAAGACATATAATGTACAAATAAATAAGTAAGAAAATATAGATTGTAATAAATACCTTGAAGAAAAACAAAGCAATATGAAGGGATAAACTGTACAATAGTGATGAGGCTGCTATTTTAGGTAGCTTCTGAGAATGTCTTGTTTAAGCAGAGAACTGAGAAAGATTAAGAAGTAAAATGTGCTACTCTCTGAGTGAACAGATTTCTAGGTAGCTCAAATGACAAAGACAGGAGGCAGGAATGGCCTGGGGGAACACCAGGGAGGTAATACACGTGATTGGAATGGAGCGAGAAAGAGGGATGCAGTAGGAAGTCAGGTTGGAGAGCTGGTCTCAGGTAGGGCCATTTATGGGGCTTCGCAGGTGGCGCTAGTGGTAAGGAACCCACTACCAATACAGGAGACGCAAGAGACCCAAGAGACACAGGTTCGATCCCTGGTTCAGGAAGATCCCTTGGAGGAGGGCACGGCAATCCATTCCAGTTTTCTTGCCTAAAGAATCCCATGGACAGAGGACCTGGCAGGCTACAGTCCATAGGGTTGCAAAGAGTCAGACACGACTGAATGGACTTAGCCTGCATGCACAAGGACTGAATAGCCTTGTTGTGCTCAGCGTACACCCAGGGTGCGGAATTAAGAAAGACTCTCCCAGGATGGTGGAGATGCGGGGTTGGTACCTGAAAGTGGTGCTTCCTTACACATTGCACCCCAGGGGCCTCAGTCCCCCACAGTCCCAGCTCTGTTACTCGAAGATGAGGTAAATGAGCACATCGGCTGAAGAAGCTGCAAGAGCAAAGAGAGGAGATGAAAGAGACTGGCAAAAAGATGGCTGCAGTTGTCTGAACAAGAGGAGTTACAGGTGCTGGGAAACCAGAGAAACTTCTAGGCTGCTAGTTAGGCCCAGGCAGCTCCCTATCTTCTCCTTTTCTTGTGTGGGGGAGGGGAGGAGGCCCCAAGGGTAGCCTTCTTGTCTTTCCTTTTTTATGTTGTCATTGTCCCTGCATTCTTTTGTCATTTTCTTTAACAATACTGACTGTGGAGTCTTGGAATTTCCATAAATTCCTTTGTCCTCAGATGCCCAAAGGCCAACAACCTGGTCCTTAGGTTTTATGGAGTTTACTGTTAATCACTAAAGAATCTAATAAATATAGAGAAATGACAAAGTTAAGAAATTCCTAATACACAGGCTATGAAAAAAGCTCATACAATTTAATATTAAAAAAATGAATACTTTGATTTTAAAATGGGCAGAAGATCTGAGTAACTTTTTCTCAAAGAACACATACAGACTGCCAACAGGTACATGCAAAAAATGTTCAACATCACTAATCAGGGGAATGAAAATCAAAACCACAATGAGATACTACCTCACACCTGCCAAAATGGCTGTTGTCAAAAAGACGAGAGATAACAAATGCTGGCATGAATGTGGAGAAAAGGGAACCATTGTACACTCATGGTGGGAATATGAATTGATACAACCAGTATGGAAAATAATATGGAGGTTTCTCAAAAAATTAAAAATAGAACTACCATATATCCAACAATTCCCCTTCTGGGTATTTATCTGAACAAGATGAAAACACTAACTTCAAAAAATATATATACCTTCACATTCATTGCAGCATTATTTGCAAGAGCCAAGATATGGAAATATATATGGAAATAATATATGTGCATTGACAAATGAATGGATAAAGAAAATGTGATCTGTATATAAAATGGAATATTATTCAGCCCAAAGAAGGAAATCTTGCATTTGCAACAACAAGGATGGACTTTGAGGGTGTTATGCTAAGTGGAATATGCCAGACAAAAACAAAATATTAAATGATCTCTCATTTATATGTGTAATCTGAGAACAAAACAACAACAAAAACAAAACAAAAAAGACCAAAAAAAACCCCCACAAAAGAACAAGCTCATGAATATAGAGAACAGGTTGATGGTTTCCATGGAGTGGATGGGAGGGGAGGCAGTGGATGAAATGGGTAAAGGGATAAAATGGGTAAAAAATGGATCCATTTCAAAATGGATAAAATGGGTAAAAGATACAAATTTCCAGTTTAAAAAATAAATAAGCAATGTGGCTATAATGTACAGCATCATGACTATAGAAGAACTGTATAAAAAAGATCTTCATGACCAAGATAATCACAATGGTGTGATCGCTGACCTAGAGCCAGACATCCTGGAATGGGAAGTCAAGTGGGCCTTAGAAAGCATCACTACAAACAAAGCTAGTGGAGGTGGTGGAATTCCAGTTGAGCTATTTCAAATCCTGAAAGATGATGCTGTGAAAGTGCTGCACTCAATATGCCAGCAAGTTTGGAAAACTCAGCAGTGGCCACAGGACTGGAAAAGGTCAGTTTTTCATTCCAATCCCAAAGAAAGGCAATGCCAAAGAATGCTCAAACTACCGCACAATTGCACTCATCTCACACGCTAGTAAAGTAACGCTCAAAATTCTCCAAGCCAGGCTTCAGCAATACGTGAACCGTGAACTTCCTGATGTTCAAGCTGGTTTTAGAAAAGGCAGAGGAACCAGAGATCTAATTGCCAACATCCGCTGGATCATCGAAAAAGCAAGAGAATTCCAGAAAAACATCTATTTCTGCTTTATTGACTATGCCAAAGCCTTTGTCTGGATCACAATAAACTATGGAAAATTCTGAAAGAGATGGGAATACCAGACCACCTGACCTGCCTCTTGAGAAACCTGTATGCAGGTCAAGAAGCAACAGTTAGAACTGGACATAGAACAACAGACTGGTTCCAAATAGAGTACGTCAAGGCTGTATATTGTCACCCTGCTTATTTAACTTCTACACAGAGTACATCATGAGAAACGCTGGGCTGGAAGAAACACAAGCTGGAATCAAGATTTCTGGGAGAAATATCAGTAACCTCAGATATGCAGATGACACCACCCTTATGGCAGAAAGTGACAAGGAACTCAAAAGCCTCTTAATGAAAGTGAAAGAGGAGAGTGAAAAAGTTGGCTTAAAGCTCAAGATTCAGAAAACGAAGATCATGGCATCTGGTCCCATCACTTCATGGGAAATAGATGGGGAAACAGTGGAAACAGTGTCAGACTTTATTTTTTTGGGCTCCAAAATCACTGCAGATGGTGATTGCAGCCATGAAATTAAAAGATGCTTACTCCTTGGAAGGACAGTTACGACCAACCTAGATAACATATTCAAAAGCAGAGACATTACTTTGTCAACAAAGGTTCATCTAGTCAAGGCTATGGTTTTTCCAGTAGTCATGTATGGATGTGAGAGTTGGACTTTGAAGAAAGCTGAGTGCCAAAGAATTTATGCTTTTGAATTGTGGTGCTGGAGAAGACTCTTGAGAGTCCCTTGGACTGCAAGGAGATCCAACCAGTCCATTCTGAAGGAGATCAGCCCTGGGATTTCTTTGGAAGGAATGATGCTAAAGCTGAAACTCCAATACTTTGGGCACCTCATGAAAAGAGTTGACTCCTTGGAAAAGACTCCGATGCTGGGAGGGATTGGGGGCAGGAGGAGAAGGGGACGACAGAGGATGAGATGGCTGGATGGCATCACCGACTCAATGGATGTGAGTTTGAGTGAACTCCAGGAGTTGGTGATGGACAGGGAGGCCTGGCGTGCTGCGATTCATGGGGTCACAAAGAGTCAGACACAACTGAGCGACTGAACTGAACTGAACTGATTGCATATTTGAAAATTGGTAAGAGAGTACAACTTAAAAGTTCTCTTAACAAGAAAAAAAATTCTGTCAATATGTATAATGACAATTTTTTTTTTGGCTGAACCACGTGGCGTGTGGGATCTTAGTCCCTGACCAGGGACTGAATCCATGCCCTTACCAGTATCCTAACCATGGAGTCCTAACCAGGAAATTCCCTACAGATGTTAACTAGACTTATTGTGGTGATCATTTCACAACATATAAAAGTATGGAATCGTTATGTTGTACACTTAAAACTAATGTACTGTGGTATGTCAGAGAAGGCAATGGCACCCCACTCCAGTACTCTTGCCTGGAAAATCCCATGGGCGGAGGAGCCTGGTAGGCTGCAGTCCATGGGGTCGCTAAGAGTCGCACATGACTGAGCGACTTCACTTTCACTTTTCACTTTCATGCATTGGAGAAGGAAATGGCAACCCACTCCAGTGTTCTTGCCTGGAAAATCCCATGGGCGGAGAAGCCTGGTAGGCTGCAGTCCATGGGGTCGCTAAGAGTCGGACACAGCTGAGCGACTTCACTTTCACTTTTCACTTTCATGCATTGGAGAAGGAAATGGCAACCCACTCCAGGGTTCTTGCCTGGAGAATCCCAGGGACGGGGGAGCCTGGTGGGCTGCTGTCTATGGGGTCGCACAGAGTCGGACACGACTGAAGTGATTTAGCAGTAGCAATGTGGTATGTAAATTATATCTTTCCCCAAAAAATTGTATTGGTGAAAGAAACAGAAAAGGAAAGGAAGAAATTCCTTGAAGTTTCCAATAGCCTTTATTATGACTCTATGCCTGAGATGTTCATGTTCATATTAGTTGCTCAGTTGTGTCCAACTCTTTGCAACCCCATGGACTGTAACCTGCCAGGCCCCTCTGTCCATGGGATTCTCCAGGCAAGAACACTGGAGTGGGTTCCCATAGCCTTCCTCCAGAGGGTCTTCCTGACCCAGGGATCGAATCTTCGTCTCTTGCAGCTCCTGCATTGCAGGCGATTCTTTACCGCTGAGCCACTGGGGAAGCCCAGGTATGTGTTTTCTTACATTACCCAAATCCTCACTGCATGGGCACGAGGGATCTTAGTTCCCTAATCAGTGATCATGCCCCCTGCAGTTGGAAGAACAGAGTGTTAACCACTGGACTGCCAGGGAATCCCTCAATTGTCTCTTCTATTTATTTTTGGTCTATGAGATCTATCCAGTTCTTTGAGAAGTGGGTTAAAAAATTTTAAACAAATTCTTCTTTTAGCCCCACTCATTGCTTATTTAAATATTTTGGTGCTACAAATGTACACTTTGGAATTAGCACATTAGGGTTTGAGTTCCGTGTCCCTCTATTGCTGTATGGCACACGCTGAGAACATTTAATCTTTCTAAGCCTACTTCCTCATCTGTAGAACGGAAGTGTGAGCTACCGTCACTCCAAAGTGTTGTAAGGATTACTTTGGGAAATCCTCAGTTGAGTGTTTGGCATGTAGTGAGTGTATAATAAATGTCTGCTATTCTTCCAAGTAAATTGGTTTTATTGTCCTGCTTGATACTTACTTTTCAATCATGAATTTCACTTTGATTTTATATTGCTACTGTTTTCCCCCTCTACATGTGCTTGTAACCTTAATAGGCTGTCCATTTATTTTCAATATTTCCATGTTGTTTTATTTTGGGTCTAATGTATAAGGAGAATATAGTTAAATTTTCTTTTTTCAAAGATTTTTGTCTTTCACTAAGGAAATCTAGCTCACTTAGTTTATTGTTATTAATGCTAAGAATGCATATACCAATGTTGAACCCACGTCTCCTACATTGGCAGGTGGATTCTTTACTGCCGAGTCACCTGAGAAGCCCAGTCTACCTCCTATATCACTATGGACCTGCCTATTTTAGATATTTCACAAGAGTGGAATCATACAATATATGACCTATGCCTGGCTTATTTCATCTAGCATGTTTTCAAGGTTCATCCATTTTGGAGCATATATCAGTATTTCATTTTTTAAAAACTGCTGAATAGTGTTCTATTGCACGGATAGGACACATATTGGTTATCCATGCATTGGCTGATGGACATTTGCATTGTATCAACCTTTTGGCTGCTATGGATAATGCTGTTGTGAACATTCATGTACAAGTTTCTGTGCAAATATATGTTTAAATTCTCTGGGGTATACATCTCTGAATGGAATTGTTGGATCATATTATAATTCTATTTTGAGGAACTGCCAAACTGTTTTCCACAGAGCTACACCATTTACATTCCTACCAGCAATGTATAAGGGTTCCATTTGTTATTATAGCTTAACCAACATCTGTTATTACAGCTTAAAATTTTTTCTAAATCTCTTTTTTATTATTATGGTTAACTATGGATAACACAGTCACCATTTCAAACATTTTAAGTGTACATTCTAGTGGGATTAAGGATATTCACATTGTACGTTCATCACCACCATCCATCCCAAGATTTTTTTTTTCCCAAACTGAAACTTTAACCTTAACCCTAAACCTAACTGTATCCATTAAACAACAATCCACCATGATCTCGTGCCCGCTTCAGGGTCCTCATCCCCTACCCACCTACCATTCATTCTACTTTCTGTCTCTAGGAATTTGACTGCTCTAGGTATCTCATGTAAGTGTATTTGTATTTGTGTATACAGTATTTGTCCTTTTGTGATTGGTTTATTGCCGTTAGCATAATGTCTTAAGGTTCATCCATATTGTTATATGTGTCAGCATTTTGTTCTTTTCTTGCTGAATAACATTCCATTCTATATATCTTGTTACTTTTTTAAAAAGGTAGCCATCCTAGTGGATATAACATGATATATCATTGTCATTTTGATTTTATTTCCCCAGTAGCTAATTATGCTGCACATCTTTTTGCATGATTATTGGCCGTTTATATGTCTTCTCTGGAGAAATGTCTATTCAAATCCTTTGTCTATCTTTCATTGGATTATTTGTCTTTTTATTGTTGAGTTGCAAGAGTTCTTTATATATTCTAGATAACAAGTCTATATCAGATACGTGATTTGAAAATATTTTCTCTCATACTGTGGGCTGTCTTTTCACTTTCTTGATGCTGTCCCTTGATGCACATGGTTTTTAATTTTATGAATCAGTGTATCTAGTTTTTCCTTTGTTGCTTGTGCTTTTGGTGTCATATTAAGAAACCATTATCTAACCCAATGTCAAAGAAATCTATGAAAATAATTTTGTTGTTTCAGCTCTTACATTTAGATCTAAGATCCCTTTTAAGTTAATTTTTGTAGCTGCTGTAAGGCAGATGTCCAAATTCATTCTTTTGCTTGTGGATATTCAGTTGTCCCAGCACTGTTTGTTGAAAAGACTATTCTTTCCCCTTTGTATTGATAACCTGTTGAAAATCAATTGACCATAGATGCATGAGCTTATTTGTAGACTCTTAATTCTATCCTTTTGATCTATATGTCTTTATGCCAGTACCATACTATCTTGATGACTATAGCTTTGTAATAAGATTTGAAATTGGAAACTGTAGTCCGAATTTTTTATTTTTTAAAAAGATTGTTTTGCAGAAACAGACTTAGACTTGTAGACTTAGAGAATGTGCTTAGGGTTGCTGGGGAAAGACTGGGGGAAGGGATAGTTAGGGAGTTTGGGGTGGAGATGTACACACTGCTATATTTAAAATGGATAACCAACAAGGACCTCCTGTACAGCACATGGAACTCTGCTCAATGTTAGGTGGCAGCCTGGATGAGGGGAGTTTGGGGGAGAATGGATACATGTATATATGGATGGCTGAGTCCCTTTGCTGTTCACCTGAAACTATCACAACATTGTTAATCGGCTACACCCCAACACAAAATAAAAAGTTTTTTTTTTAAGATAATTTTGTGTACTTGGTGCCACTGAACCATACAGTTAAATATGGTTAAATAGTATGTTTTATATTATGTGCTTTTTTCCACAATAAAAAAAATGACAAAAGAAAGATTGCTTTGGCTGAATCCCTTGCATTTCCATATAATTCCTAAATTATAGGATCAACTATTCAATTCCTTCAAAAAAGAAAGGAACAGTTTTGGAATCTGACAGGAATGGTGCTGAATTTGTAGATCCGTTTGGGGAGTATTGAGACCAAAACAATATTAACTCTTAAATTCCAACAACACTGTGTTTCCCTTTATTTAAGCCTTAATTTCTTTTAATGATGTTTTATAGCCTACATATCTTGTAGTATTCATATACTACAAAGTAAGTATTATAAAATACAATATCTATTCCATTTTTTTTTTGCTTCTAAAACTTTCAACATATAAATATTAGATCTCCTGGATGTATTTTTAATATTAAAAAAGTCTTTTCTTTCACAGTTTCTGTTTATCTTTTTGCTATGCTCTGGAAGGACTTTTTTATAATTCACTAATTCAGTTTTCAGTAGCATCTATTTTCCTATTAACTTCTTTCATAATCTTTTCAACTTAAACATTCATCTACTTTTTTTTTTTTTAATTTCTGAGGACATTCTAGCTTTTAGATGCTCCATTTTCACAATTACTTGCCCTTGTCACTCTTTAAATTTCAGTTAAGGACCTGAACAGGATTTTTTAAAAAAAGTTTTCTCCTATTTCCTGCATTAATTCCATTTTAGTGAGTGAGAGTTGCTCTAATTTGATCCTCTTCTTTCAAATAGTGGATCCTCTTTTCATGACTAGTGGATTTGTGTGTATGTCTTGTTTCCTTTTTGAGGTTTATGTATACCTCATCATGTCCAGTATACTTCTGTGATTATAAAATATGACAGAGTAAGGACTTTGTTCATATTTAGAAGTGGAGATCTAGATCACTCAGCATCAGTAACTGACATCCCATCTGGAATTAGAGAGACCACAGTTCAATTCCCTATAGTGGTCTGACCCTCTTAGGACGATGGTGGCAGAGTGGAGGTTGGGATTAGGTAGTGAAGCCAGTGAACTGGCACTGAGTAGCAAAGTAGCATCCCCTTTCCTCATGGAAGATACTGGTTATGATGGTACACAAGATGCTGAGCCACCAAGCCTCGAAACCTGAACCTCAAGAGAGAGGACCAGGGTGAGGAAGCAAAGAAATCAATTATTTGAAACTATGTCCAGAAAAGAACTTTACATGGAACTATTGGCACACAGAACTCAATGGAAGCAAATAAATATGAAGTCTACTAAGTGTGGGCTTCCCTGGTGGCTCACTGGTAAAGAATCCACCTACAAATGCAGGAGACATGGGTTTGATCCCTGGTCTGGGAAGATCCCCTGGTGTAGGAAATGGCAACCCATTCCAGTATTCTTGCCTGGGAAATCCCAAGGACAGAGGAGCCTGGCAGGCTTCAGACCATGGAGTCACAAAGGAGTTGGACACAACATAGTGACTAAAATCAACCAACAGCCTACTAAGTGTATGAAGGAATTATGTGGCCAAATCACAAATCCTGTTGTAAAAAACTAACTGTAAATAAGCTCTCAGGACCCCAAACTTGTACCAACAGGAAATGGGTTGTGAAAACAGGTCTCCAAGGAGGGCTTACTTCCCAAGGACCACTTCAGATGTGGGCATAAAGGATAATGAACAAGGAAGAGACTGTAAGCCAAGGGCCACAGAAATTAATGCAAAAGGGTATTCATTCTTAAGAGCAGAACCAGAATGTAATCATGGAATGTCCCCATTGTTCAGATGGAGGACCTTCCCAATCATCACTAAGAAGGAATCCGTCATTTCTATGGATCCTGACTGCTATGAGTCGTGTGTTTCACTGAACTTGGTTCTAATGCAGTGAATCTCTGCAGAAGCATTTGGGAATCATTGTTACAAAGAAGAGGAGGGATTCACAGATGATAGGAGTTAACATTTTATAGTGAGCTCGGCACTGTGCATTGTCTTAATCTGCACGGCTACTCCCTCAGGTGCGTACTATCATGATGCTATTCTACAAATGGGAACACTGTCAAGGTTACATAATAGGTAAGCCTTGGAGCCAGGATTCAAAACCATGGGTCCAAAGGGTTCACCTTAACTCCAAAGGGTTCACCCTTTAACTCTGTCATATTTTTATTAACAATTTTTTGTTTAAATCTATTTATTTATTTGATTGTGCTGGGTCTTAGTTGCAACATGTGGAATCTTTCACTGAAGTGTGTGGAATTTTTAGTTGTGGCATGCAAACTCTTTGGTGTGGCATATGGTATCTAGTTCCCCCACCAGGGATAGAACCCCAGGCCCCCTACATTGGGAGTGTAGAGTCTTAGCCACTGGACCACCAGAGAAGTCCCGATTCTGTCATATTTTATAATCACAGAAGTCTACTGGACGTGAGGAGGAATACATAAACCTCAAAAAGGAGACAAGACATATACACAAATAAATTCAAATCAAGGGAGTGTTATTTAATGAAGCAGATACATAAACATTTTCAAACTACCAGAATATAGATAGATTACCATCACTAACTTTTTAACCTTGTTAGGGACTTGTTTTGTTTACTGATGAATTACCAGTTCTCACTTCGCCATCTGGCTCACAGTAGGTGCTCAATAAATATTTGTTGAATGAATGGAGAATGAATACCAGAGTTCTGTAATATTGGTCTAAGGTTCTTGAGCAACTGTGCTAAATTTACCTTCACATCTTCAGAGTTTAGTGTTTGATGCTCAACAAATGGTCCTTGAACTAAACTAAGAGAAAACTGCACTGCGGTTTTACATAAAGGCTGCTCATTGTTCCCTGTTTCCTTATCTTTAAAATGGAAGGTGTTCCTCTCCTCAACTCTACCAACCCTGTGACAGACTGGGTGTTTCAAAAGATGGTTACTTGTTTCAACCTCTCAGGAGCTTGGTTTTTATGCACGGAGGTGAACTTGAAATTTAAAGTTTCTACTCACTATCTTTCCCACATACATGGCCGGTTCTCAAGTTGAGTTTGTGAACTGACATTTGATTCCTTTTTGATACCTTGAGCTTTAATGCTGCTAATCAGCGGCACCTTTCTGTATTGTAGTTATTTAAAAACCGCATTGATCTCATTCACTAAGCCTGTATTGTGTGCAAGATCTAGGACAGTGGCATTACAGACCGTGACTGAGAGAGACATGGCTCCTCCTCTCATGGCAAAGAAAAGTGTTCTTATGTGTTTTAAAAGACTGGACAATGAGGATTCAATTGTAAAGCAAGGCAAAAAACATATCTACTCCTTATTCCCACATGGAACAAAACGATTAAAAAAAATGGTACTTGGGCTTGTGTTCCCAGTAGAGGAGGAAGAGAAGATAAATCCAAATCACAAACAAATCGCTTACTTTTGGCAAGCCACAACTGAACTATGCCTTGAGTTATTGTCTTCCAGTCAGTTCCCTCTGTATGGACCAAAAGAGAAATGCGGAGGGGGAGGGGGAAATGCATTTCGGTTCTTAAAAAAAAAAAAAAAAAAGAAAAAAGAAAGACGAGCAAACAAAACCTACTGACTTAGAGATCTTATGAGATCTGATTTAATTGAAGCTGTCTTTAAACTGGAACTGACAATGATACCTTCTCAAGACTGATAAACAACCCGCCTGGGGCCTGGCACCGCGGTCTGTTCCCCACAGCCACCCACCGGGCTGACCTACCCCGGGCTGTGCTGGCCCCAAAGGCACCGCAAATAGATCAGCTTTTAGCTAGACTCTCCCATCACATCCAGCCTGGAGCGGCTTCTTCCAGTGTGGGCCATCCAGCAAAGGCGTCTAGTCGCCCATCTCTGGCCACAATGACCGTTTTAAAAATAAATGAGCTCCAGCTCTAATCACAAAACCCACCAGCTGTGAAGAATAGAGCCACATCTGTCACCACGGGGCCCAAGCATTTCTGCAGAAGCTCTGCCCCCGCCGCTCCGTCGAGGCTCCGCGGTCGGTCGGAGCAGCCCCTCCCGGCCCGGGAAGTTTCGGGTCCGGGGTCGAGCAGGCGGCCCCCGGCCGAGATCTGCCGGCCGGAGGCAGCGTGCTCGTTTGGGAGGTGTCCGGGAAGATCCGGCCGGAGCCCCCGGGCGGAGGGGGGGTGTCACTTGGGATTTGTGCGCGTCCCGTCCCCGCCCCACCCCCCAGCCCCACTTCAAGCAAAAGGCCGAAGGGTTTCGACCCCCAATCGCCCACTTCGAGCTCATGCTTAGGGCCCTTTGGCCGCCGTCCAGCGGACAGAGAAAGCAATCCCGCAGCGAGGCGAAAGCACTCTATGAATGAAGGTGGAATCGGCGAGAAAATAATTTTTCTTCTCGGCTGAGCCTGTCAGCCGCCCCGGGGGCGTTGTGGGGGACAGTCCTTCTCCCGAGAAGACCCCTCCACTCTCCGCAGTGGTCATACACGTCCCCGCAGTGGCCACACACTTCACCCCCGGGGGCCGTACGAGTTTGGGAATGGAGGCGCGAGCCCCCGGGGCGAGGGGATTCACCCGGGGCGGGGGGCCGCAAGCCCACTCCCCACTGCACTCCGCGAGGGTCGGGAAGCGGGCGCCTGGAAGGGCGGTCGGCCGAGAGGCGGGGCGGAGTGGGGGGCCCGGGGGGTCCCCGCCGCCGCCGAGGTCTCGGGGAAGCGGGAGGGGCCGCACCTGAGGAATCCGCCTCCGGCCGCTGCGGCCGCCGCCTCGCTCCGCCCCGGGGACCTGGGCGCGCGGCCAGCTTGCCCGGCACACACAGACGCCAGCCAGCGGCGGCGCTAGCTCCTCGAAGGAGCGCGGCCGAGCGAGCGGAGCGCGGCGCCGCCACCCGGCTGGGGGTGGGGAGACGAGCCCCGACCCAGGCGAGGGCCACCCCCGGTCCTCGGCCCTCGCGCGCTGCCAGGGCCAGGTGAGCGGCTGTGGGGACTCGGGGCGCAGGGAGGCGGCGGGGCGCGGGGGTGGTGGTGATGAGAGGTGGCCAGCCGGGCGCGAGCGCGCGCTGCTGCGCCGCCGGCGCTGCCCTTTGGCGGGCTGTGCACACCCTGCCTGCGCGGGCAAGCGCGCGGCTGACTTTTTCTGGAGGGCTAGCCCGGCGGAGCGCGGGGCGTGAGCGCCGCTGCGTTTGTACGGCGAGGCCGGGCGCCCGTGCCAGCCCCAAGCCCCACGAGGAGACCCAGTCCCTGCGGTCCGCGCCCCAAGGCCAGAGGCCTGTCACCGCCGCCTTTGTGGCGGGAGCGAGGGAGCCCGAGCCGGGGGGCTGCGGGAGGCGGGGAGCGCCCCTCGGGAGCGTCTCCTGGAGCCCGCGGGCCGCCAAGGGGGGGTCTCCCGGGCGCGGGGTTGGGGGCGGCAGGTAGGGAGGCGCGGAGGTGACGCGCGAGGATGGAGAGAGCCGAGTCCCGGGTGGGAAGTTGGGAGCGTCCGGCGGTGGCCGGGCGTTTGCCCGGGGTGCCCGGGCGGCTCGGCTCCGCACGAAATGTCACTCGGTCACGGGCGCGCGCGCGCGTGTCCTCCGGCCATCGTTCGAATTTCTCTGAGAGGGGCTGGGGACCCCTCTTGTGCCGACGGAGACACAAAGGGTTGTGTTGACAGCTGACCTGACGCGAGCGGACGGCGCGGAGCGTTGTGTGCAGGGCCGGGGATGGGGAGGGAGGCGAGGGATGCGGAGGCGGTTTGTTAAAGTTCATCAATTTCCTCAGTCCGTCTTCCGGGCTCCGGGGAAAAAGGAACGCTGGGTTTCGATGCACTTCATGGGGCGGATCAGTCCGCCCGAGCCCACGTCGGGTCCAGAGCCGGATTCGCCCGCGGGGCCGGACGGAGCCTGGAGAAACACCTCCTCGATCGGTTCCTTTCCTCCGATTGCGTGACTGATGCAAGGTCCTTATCCACCACTGCGGCCCTCTGGCCCCGGTGGAGAAGACAGAAACCACGTTTTAATTTGTCCTCCTCCACCTCGCCCGGGAGGTGGGAAATCCCACTGAAATCTCATTTTTAAAAAATCTAGCTATTTAAAGATGGGGAAGAGTTTGTCCGCAAAAGGTTTTTTGAATGAAACCCCCCTTTTAGAAACCTCCCCTTCCTCTGTACATCTTTTTTTTTGAGGGGGAGGGGTACTTTAAATCCTGGAATTCTCTTTTGAGTTTTGGAACTGTGTTGGGGTTTTTTTTTTTCCCCCTTTAGGAATATTTCTATGTAGTTTTACAAATCGCAATACTGAAAATTTCAGATAGAGAAAAATTTAAATAATTGTTTTATTAAAATACTATTAGAATTACGTGCAGGTAGGTATGTGTTTCAAGGGAAAGATTTAATTAATGAATATTGGAAAGTTATATGCAAAGGATGAAAATTTCAAACACCAGTGTAAAATACGCCTTCTGTCTCAGAGACCCATATTCCTAATGCCCTAATCCTTCCTCCACCCAGAGGCAACCACTCTCCTCCATTGTATATCCTTCTATAAACCTTCTTTTAGAATGGAATTACATTGTGGAAATCGAGGATGAAAGGAACTGGATATGTAAGACTGAACTGCGTCTCAGTGGTGATGAATCTTAATTTGATATTCACTTGTGATGATGTTAGACCCTTTCATTTGGCCTAAGGCACTTATCAGTTAGAATGCTGAAAATCTTAGAACAAGCTTTCAGTGCAAAGCAGAACTATTAAATGGTTATCTCCCTCCATCACCAGTTTCTTCTGGTTTTTATAAGCTTTGTTATTTATAATCTTTGATTTTTCTTCCATTTCGGAGCTCTTTATGAAGTAGAGAATGAAAACTATAGCTATTCTATCAAGCGCAGCACATATCTGCAAGACATTGAAAGGATATATGAATACTCCCACTGACACGAGATAGTATAAAAATTTCAATAGTATGAAGGCCAAGGTTAAGACATTTGGTCCTATCTCTTAGTTCCAGGCTTGGATTTGCCATAAACTAGCTAAATGAACTAACTTTCTAAGAAATGCTTTTGTTTCCTCCCCCAGTTAAATAAAGGAATTGAACCATGTGGCTTCTGAGCCTCCTTCTAACTCCAAAATTCTGTGATTTTTGGTAAAATGGTAGTTCTGTAGGTGTCCTAAAACTGGGTAAGGATAAACCAGTTGGATCTATGGGTATTAGTGGAGTGACCCCCCCCTCCCCAAAAATCCTAAATGGTAGATTCATAAAGAAGTTGAGATGTTTAAACAACATTCCTGCTTTTATGAGATTGATATCATTGAAGAACAGCTACTTTATTTTCCCACAAAATGTCTGTTTATGCTACTGAAAAAGGTCGAACCCTGAATGGGCCTCTGTGTATCACCTTGTATGGCTAAGGAGAGTGAATTTTCTTCACAGCTCGTGGTGCCATTTTTAGGGAAATTACTCTTACCAGACTCTTACTTTTCTTCTTAAAGTGGAAATAAAGTTCATTGACCTACTTCAAAGGAACTTTACCTAATTTAATTAGCGATTCTCAAAAGTATTTAGAATATGAATAATCCTTATGGCCAAGCTATTTTAGTGACTTTATAAATATTCACTTAGAGATCATGTTCTTAGTAGGAAACTTTTCTAATCTCTAAGACACCTGCAACTGCAAATTCCTAGAGGGGTGCAGGGAGCCGAGGAGTGATTTCAAGGTTATGACAGTAAAAAGAGTTAAGTGATTTTAGTCACTATATGTGATCTCAGTTAAGGGTTTCATAAGGACACTGTAAGTGGCGGTTACAGAAATCATTCTTGTTAAAGAGATATCATACTTTGAAGATTCAGAGTCAACAACAAAGAATATGATGTATTTAGTCTGAATATCTGTAATATAAATACATTACAGTGAAGTTTTAGGGGTTGTTCAACTGGGGTGATAAGAATATGAACTAGAAGGTTAGATTTGTAAGGGTGCTGAGAGTAATCTTGATTGACAAAACTAACAAAAACAAAAGAAGATTAAGTACCAGTAATGAAGTTCTTCTAAAATGGAACCGTTTTTGTTTTTGACCAGCTTCCATCCCATCCTAACCATGTGAATATGTATTTTTACAAATGTCTTATCATATTGCACATGTTTCTATAATTTACTTTCTACTGTTTACAAGTAGTTTATTGTATCATAATTTATTTAGCTCTTTCTCTGTTTCATGATTTTCCTGTTTTTAAAAAATATAAGGGCTACCCTTATGAATGGGACAAACAAACAAACTTAGAATTGTTTCCCTAGAGAGGTAATACAGTGTAGTTCTAAATAGTTGGGGTCTAAAATTAAAGGTTCTGTGTCCAAAACAGCTCCATCCCTTATGGGCAATATTGGGCAAGTAACTTATTTTTTCAGAGCTTCCTAATCTATAAAGTAGGTGTAGTAATAGCTCTTAATATGGTTAAGATAAAAAAGCAGTAATACATGTAAAAAGCATTTACACATGTAAATGTTAGCTCTTTTTTAATTAGGAAATTTCCTGATTTCTTGTATCTCCAAATTACTTTCCAGAAGGGTTACATAAATTTATACTTATTTGTGTGTACTTATTTTAAACATTTATGTTATTGTGATTAATTTGATCAGTGTAAAATTGTATACGTTTGTTTTGATTTGCATTCCTTTGATCTTGTGTGAGGTGAGAGGTAATTTTTTTTTTTCAATAGTATTGCTACAGTTTTCTACTTGGAGAGGTGGAAATTTCATCACCTCAGCCATTTTGAACAAGACTATAAGACAAGCCAATAGGACAGGTCAGTCACAACACTAATGAGTGAACCAAATTTTCCAAGTTTCTTTCAGATTAGTTGTCGTTTTCTTGTATTCTCAACTGGTGGTGGATTTTATCCATTATTCTTAAAAATATGGCTGTTAACATTAATGAATAGTGTTCTCTATCAATCCCATTTAAGTGAAAATGCAATCCTCTCTTTTTTCCCTCGAAGGGCTGATTTTTATTAATTAGCGTTACTGTGATCCAAATTGGTGGATTTTGGCTAGGAATGCTTCCTAAAATGGGGGGAGAAAAGATCAGAGAGAGAAAGTTTCATGATCGCTAATCATGTTATTTTTTGGCTACCAGTGGGTAATGAAGTTATATCCTCTGACTTGAGTTCTTATACAGTCAAGGTAATTTAGACTACACAAAAGCATGCCCTTGTTAGTTCTGGAGTTCCAGCAGCCCTGATATTTCTGGCAAACACACACCCAACGTGGATAACAGCAGCTCTTTGTGCTCCTGGGCTCCAGGAGGGCTTCCTATTGTGTACTCTTCCTTGCCTCCCATTCTTGACTGACTGGTGATAGCAGCTCCAAGTCCAGATGTGAAGTCCCCACAGGGCTGCCTCTCTGCAGCCGGGCTCTGTGTTTATCCCCACCACCCACCCCTTCAGTGCCTTTGCTTTTGTCCTCTGACATAGGGAATTCACTCTTTTCAAGGTTGTGGTTTCAGATTTTATTTTTAGTGTATCTCTGTGCTTTATGAGTGTCCTCAAGAGTCCTACAGTAGAAACTGTAAGCGTGATTAGCATAGATTAACGCCTAATCGGCACTGGATAAATGTTTGTTGCTGTGAACCATATCTCGGATGGTCTTCTCTGTTCCTGGGCATCGTGCTATTTTTATGGTAAAATAGAAAACAAGCTCGGGTTGTGTGATGGATTGCTGAGTTTGCCTATACTACCAAGGTTAGGAGTGGGAACCTGCTTGCTTTGGCCCTTTGAACTTCTTGTGTGTTTAGAGGAGATTCTTAATTCTTGTCTTTCTTTTCTTTTGTAAAATGGGATGAACAATTAAAGGACTGCTCTAATTATCCACCTTCTGCACAGAATTGTTGTGAAGATAAAATGAACTAATAAATGTGGGCATGTTTTAGAAGAAAAGGGTGTATGAGTTCACACTGTGTCGTCATAATTACACATTATCACTACACATCCAGAAGTGTCCACGTCATAATTACATATTATCACTACACATCCAGGAGTGTCCGTGTCTTTGAGGAAGCCCTATCCCAGTGTGGAGCTGTGCTGGGAGCATGGGGTTAGATGAAAATTCTTGGGGTCCAACCCAAATCGTGGGGGTGGGGCCTGTTCTACATTTTAACAACACTTCTGATACTGACCCACTCCCATTGGGAGTAGTAAATGTCCATTAATCCCTAGAATAGTATTCTCCTTGTTAAATGTTAGTGGTAAGATAATCCAGAAATACAACATCACTTTTTCGTGCTGAGTATGAAATGAAAGTTAGCTATTATCATTCACCTTTTAACCTCTCTGAATGTGATTCAGAGCAGGAATTGTAGACTCAGGTGCCTTGGAGCAGGTAGTTTGCCTGAGGGAAGCAGGACACCTGTAAGATAATAGGGTATGCCGAGTTCTGGTGGGCAAGAAAGACTGAAGGTAGCATGATTTCTAAGGCTGCACTGATGTTTGCCCTGTATGTTGCTGTTAACCAGATCATTTGATTTTTGTCAAATGGAACTGAAAATTCATATTTTTATATGAATTTAAATGATGGCAGTAAATTCAGACGGTAAAGAATCTGCCTGCAGTGTGAGAGACCCGGGTTTGATCCCTGGATCGGGAAGATCCTTTGGAGAAGGGAATGGCAATCCACTTTGGTGTTCTTGCCTGGAGAATTCCACGGGCAGAGGAGACTGGAGAGATACAGTCCATGGGGTCACAAAGAGTTGGACATGACAGAGCAACTAACACACCCAATACATTTTAAAGAAAACATATGGACCCAGGAAAACAAATTTGGAAGCCAGATAATTTCCAGCTTCTCAATTAATTGACATGGGTGGGGATTTCCCTGATGGTCCAGTGGTTAGGACTCCCTACTTCCGCTGCAGGGGGCGCCAATTCAGTTCTTGGTCAGGGAACTTAAGATCCTGCATGGTGGCCAGTGTGGCAAAAAAAAAACCCAAAACCCCAACAAACAAAAAACAAGAAAACAAGCCCAAAAAATGGGTGAAAATATTTGCATTTGGATTATTATGAAGACAGAAGAAAGCACTCTGCTCAACATTATTAATAAAGAAATGCACATGAAAACCATACAGACATATTTTGACTTGCAGGTTATAAAGATTTAGTACATCAATAATATCTAGCATTGGCAACAGGATAAAGAAAAGGTTTCTGTTATACACTATAAAGGAGAAGGCAATGGCACCCCACTCCAGTACTCTTGCCTGGAAAATCCCATGGACGGAGGAGCCTGGAAGGCTGCAGTCCATGGGGTCGCTGAGGGTCGGACATGATTGAGCTACTTCGCTTTCACTTTTCACTTTCATGCATTGGAGAAGGAAATGGCAACCCACTCCAGTGTTCTTGCCTGGAGAATCCCAGGGACGGGGGCGCCTGGTGGGCTGCCGTCTATGGGGTCGCACAGAGTCGGACACGACTGAAGCGACTTAGTAGTAGTAGTAGTAGTAGTATACACTATAAAATGACAATTACAACTTTTCTGGAGAGCAATTTAGCATCATGTGTCAAGATTTTAAATGTCGGTACCTATACTGTTCAATGTGGCAGTCCATCACTATGTGTGGCTATTTAAACTAATTAACATTATATAAAACTAAAGATTTGGTTTCTCATTTGCACTAGTCACATTTCAAGTGCTCATTAATTGCATGTGGTGGGTGGCTACAATATTGGACTGTGATGATGTGGAACTTTTTCTTCATCAGAGAAAGTTCTTATGGATAGTACTGGTCAAACCTCTGAGTCAGAAACTTCCCTTCTAGGAATTTGTTAGAAAGAAATAATTAGACAAATGCATGTAGTAATAACATCATCTTTTTTTTTAAATTTTATTTTATTTTTAAACTTTACATAATTGTATTAGTTTTGCCAAATATCAAAATGAATCCGCCACAGGTATACATGTGTTCCCCATCCTGAACCCTCCTCGCTCCTCCCTCCCCATTCCATCCCTCTGGGTCGTCCCAGTGCACCAGCCCCAAGCATCCAGTATCGTGCATCGAACCTGGACTGGCAACTCGTTTCATACATGATATTTTACATGTTTCAATGCCGTTCTCCCAAATCTTCCCACCCGCTCCCTCTCTCACAGAGTCCATAAGACTGTTCTATACATCAGTGTCTCTTTTGCTGTCTCGTACACAGGGTTATTGTTAACATCATCTTAAACATTATTTACAGGAGTAAAAAATTAGAAACAAACTGAACATCATGTTTTCTAAAAACTGTGTTGTATTAAACATCCATGAACTTCCCAGGTAGCTCAGTGGTGAAGAATCCACATGCCAATGTAGGACACTTGGGTTCATTCCCTGGGTTGGGAAGATGCCCTGGAGTAGGAAATGGCAACCCGCTCTAGTATTCTTGCCTGGAAAATTTCATGGACAGAGGAACCTGGCAGGCTAGAGACCATGGGGTTGTAAAGTATCAGACATGACTGAGCAACTGGGCACACACACACACAAATATCCATGATACATTGTTAGTGACAATATCCCTGTTGCAGAAGCATTTTATTTATTTAGGTAGATAACTTAAGTACACAGAAATTAAGTAAGTGTTAGTCGCTCATTTGTGTCCGACTCTTTGCAACCCCATGGACTATAGCCCGCCAAGCTCCTCTGTCCATGGAATTCTCCAGGCAAGAATACTGGAGTGGGTTGCCATTCCCTCTCCAGGGGATCTTCTCAACCCAAGGATCGAACCTGAGTCTCCTGCATTGCAGGCAGATTCTTTACCATCTGAGCCACCAGGGAAGCCCACGTAGAGATTAGCGGAACAAATTTTCTCCTCCAGCAAATGATTGTAGTTATGACAGAGCTCTGCCTTTTTAGCCTGTAGCTCTTCTCATATTAGACTTGGTTGACTTTTACAAAAGAGCAAGCCGAGATACTTGACAATTCTGCAGGCTGCCTTAGTATCACTGGGGTTCCTGTTAGAAATTCAGAGGCTCAGACTCCATTCCAAACATCCTGAATCAGAATCTCTCGAAGGGCCCGGGGATCTGTGTAATAACAAACTCTCTACTTCCTGCCGGTATCTGCCTCCTATCACTGATCTCTCGAGCTTTATTTGTTTTATCTTGGCCAAGTGTGATCTCCTTGAACTCGATCCAGGCCTCGTTTGAGGTGCTTCAGAGGTGGCAGTGAAGAAAACTAACAAATATCCCTGTCCTGATGGGAATCAAACAATAAGCAAAAGAAATGTCAGTAAAATATGTTGTCTTTTAGGTAGTCAGAAGCTCTGGGGAGGAAAACTGAAGCAGAAAGAGGACTTAGAAAGTGAGATGGGAGTTGAGATTCTCTCCAGAGTGTGACTGAGAAGTGACATCTAAGTGAGGACCTGAAGGCTGGGAGGGACGGAACTCTTGGAAATTTGGAGGCAGAGCATTCTTGGCAGGGCTCAAATCCTCAGAGGGGTAACTGGGAGGCCACAGCAGGAAGAGCAGAGGCAAGTGAGGGAGTGAGGGGGATCAGATCAGAGCGGCCATCGAGATCTTCTGGCTTCAGAATTCTTTGTTCTCCCTAGTGTACCCCACTCCTCAAACTCTTGGGTTAATCAGTTTGTAATGAGATCAGACATCCTTAAATTCACTGTTTTTCAGTGTGATCTGTCGACACCTGCCTTATTCGCCTGGGGTCCTTGTTAAATGCGGATTACTTGTCCCTGCGGAATTAGAGTTTCTAGGCTGGGACCCTGGAATGTGCGTTTTAACGATCTTCTCAGGTGGTTTTTATGGACACACAAGTCTGAGAACCACTCCTCACATTTATCATTTTGCAAGTTTAGCTTCTAGAAAGGAGGTGTGTCTAAAATTCTCACCACAGCCTGTTGCGGTCATAATGAGAAAATGTAATTGATATAGTGTCTCATTTACTTCCTGCATTTTAAAACTGATTAAATTGATACTACTTATAGTAAGTGACTGAAGCAGCAGCAGCATAGTAAGTTTATGTGTATACCTCTGTTGGAATATTCGGGGATGGTAAGATTATTGTCATAATTGTTACCCACATCAGAGGGTGCGGAACCTTTTCACTTGAGGGTTCTGTCTTCCCCCTCATCCAATCAGGTTTTTTTGGAAAGGGTGAATTTCAATTTATTTGATTGTTTAAAATCATATTTTCTTTTTTCCCATTCTCTTTCTTTCTCTCTGCCTCTTGTTTATTTTCTCGTTCCTCTTCTTTTCTTCTTGAAATCTAACTATCTTAAACACGATTAATGTTTTGGTCACCATTCTCTTACACATTTCCATGCATATTTATATATATTCACCAACACAAATAATTTTACATGATAGGGTCATATGTTTTTTAAGACAACTAGTCACATCTTTTAAGAAATTCATTGTTGTGTGTGCATAGTCACTTATTTGTGTCTGAACAACCCCATGGACTGTAGATCACCAGGCTCCTCTGTCCATGGGATTTCCCAGGCAAGAGTACTGGAGTGGGGTGCCATTTCCTTTTCCAAGGGATCTTCCTGACTCAGGGATCAAACCTGTGTCTCCTGAATTTGGCAGGCAGATTCTTTACCACTGAGTCATCTGGGTTCAGGGAGTCTAAATTACCTCTTTAACCTCCCTTTTCACTTCCACAGTGTGGCCAGTCTGCTCTTTATTTTGTTTAACTTTTTCCATGATCATGGAAACATATATATATACTGTATATCTTCAACATCTAATATATACTGTTGGATTATATATATATATAATCACAATTATATATATAATTTCTTTTTTCTTAATACTTAATGAAACACAAGACATACCTAGAAGTCAAATGGTATAGCTCTTGTTTATTCGTTTCAATGACTGCATACTGTTCTGTGATATACATATTCCACAGTTAAACAACCATTAACTTCACCAGAGGATATTTATTTACACCAAACAAGAACCAGAGTTGTATACTAAATGACAGGCATATCTGATTATATAATTTTAAAACATTTTTGTAAAGCAAAAAAAGAACTGTAAACAAATACCATAGACAAATGTTAGATTGAAAAAAAATCATTGCATATGCAGACAAAAAATTACCATCTGATATATAAGAAATCTTCACAAAATGATAATAAAAATATTTTCTAAAGCATAATTTTAAAACAGTTTTAAAATGCTGTGATTAGGTCATTCACAGAAGCACAATTCCAAATGGTCAAAAATATGAAAAATGCTTAACTTTATCAGTTATTTGGAAATGCAAGTTAAAAATAATAGTAAGCTTCACTTGATACCTACCTGATATTAATATAGATCTTTAATTCACATTAAAATTTCCAAAATCAGTTTCTTTATTCACTGAAAATCTATGCAGAAACTTTTTTCTCAAAAGTTATACTAAAGTTATGAAGCATAATTATTTTCCAAGGTTTCTCATTTGCTCAGAGAATTGGAGGCGAGATTGACTTTTATTCCCTTTTAGACTCAACTCATAGCACAAGGCCCTGGAAAAGGAAATGGCAACCCCCTCCAGTATTCTTGCCTGGGAAATCCCATGGACAGAGGAGCCAGGTGGGCCTTAGTCCATGGAATCACAAAGGGTCAGACACAAGTTAGCAACAAACAGCAACGACAACATAGCCCAAGAGATGAGAATAGAGCCCAGAAAACTGGCGTTTGAGACCAGTTGCAGGACTTTCTTTTTTTCCAAAAAGTTTTCTTCAATTTGAAAACAAATTGTGGATTTTAGAGCCAGAGGTGAATCCTAAGAGGAAAACAGGGTTTTACTTGACTTCCCAAGGTCACCTGGCTACTCCTTCACCCTCTCTGCTTTCCTGTCCTGCTCCTCAGAATCTTCTCATGCCTTTAGCTGCAGCTAATATAGAGAAATCACATTTCAAGAATGTTTCCATTTTCAAAAAAGTATTGAATATACAGCATTTAAACAAATTATATTGTCATGGAGATTTTAAGTAGAAATAATAACATAATGAGAACAGTATAAAAAATCAGCAAAGACACATATCACTTACAATTCTACTACCCTTACAAAATGAACTGCTTTTCCAGCTTTACCTCAAGTACTTACCTATATGCATGAATGATTTCACAAATGATAATATTTCACTACTATTTCCAAGACCTTTTCGCAACTTTGACTTTCAGGACTTTCACGCTAGTCTTCTTGACTCTGGTCCTCTCTTCTGACCTGTTTTTCATGCCTGTCATTTCTAAGCCTTGAACTTTGTTTCATATCAGTTTCAACCTGGCTTAGATGCCTTCCTTAGCATTTCCCCGAAATAGTAGTATTCCGTTCTAATGCATGGAAGAGGGCAAAAAACTAAAGACGTTAAACTAATTAATTCCTGATATCTCCAAAATATATGGGGAGAGGGTGTGGGGAGCACTTCTTGGTGCTCGATGATATTGTCGAGAGCTCGGGTTCTTTCCGTCACTTTCTGCTATCCTTAGCTGTTGGTGTTTGTTTCCACCTTGTCCTTTCATTGTACTCGGGTGTCAGCAGCACATTCAAGCCTTGCAAGGTTCTGACTGGAGTCAGGAAAAGATTCTATTTCTTCAAGTTAAATAATTTCTAAAGAGTTTACCCACATACCCAGATGTACCAAATCCCATTGGTTAGAATTTATCACATACTCATGTGTAAGCTTTTATACTTTTCATGGGATTCTTATTGAATCCCATTCTCCAAAGACCCTGATGCTGGGAAAGATTGAGGGCAAGAGGAGAAGGAGGCGACAGAGGATGAGATGGTTGGGTGGCATCACCGATTCAATGGACATGAGTTTGAGCAAACTCTGGGAGATAGTGAAGGACAGGGAAGCCTGGCATGCTGCAGTCCATGGGGTCGCAAAGCATCAGACATGACTTAGCAACCGAATGACATGTGCCAGCTAGTTACTGATGAGGAAAACAGAAATCCCACGACTAGTGTAGAATAATGAAGATTCACTCCAGAGCTTGGGGAAAAGTCTCTCTGAGGTAAGCATGAATAACCCACACGTTTTAATACAGAAAAAGATCAGGAAATGATTCAGTTATGCAACTAGCAGCATGTGTCATGAAATCCAATTTCCTTAGTTCCCTTCAAGGCTTTTTATAATCTAACCTCATGATAATCACATATAAAACCTCTGTTTTAGACAAGTCAATCAGTTGTCTTTCCTGCTTTTCTCATATGAGTTCCTACCTGTGGCTTGGCTCACTTTTCCCTTAGAAATCTCTTCCTATTCCCTAGTGCTGGCTGTGGCTATTTAAATTTAATTACAGTTAAATTAAAAATTCAGTTCTTCAGGCATACTAATTGCATTTCAAGGCCCTGGAATGGCCACGTGTAGCTAGTGTTTATTGTACTGAACATCACAGTTACAGACTATTTCCACCACTTTAGAAAGTTCTGTTCAGACAACACTAAAGAGTCTTGCAAATCATATTTAAACAGTGTTTGCCAAACTATAGGCCACTTGTATCAGAATCAACTAGAGATATGTATTTTTGCCCCAGCTTTATTGAGCATACAGCACTGTATAGTTTAAGGTGTACGTCATAGTGATTTAACTTATTTGACTGATTTGACCTCATGAAATGATTACCAAAAAAGTTTAGTGAACAGCCATCATCTCATACAGATACAAAATTAAAGAAAAAAAATTATTTTCCTTGTGGTCAGAATTCTTAGGGTTTATTGTCTTAACAACTTTTGTAACATACAGAAGTGTTAATTACATTTATTATGTTGTACATCATGTCCTTAGTATTTATCTTATAACTACGAGTTTGTGCCTTTTGACTGCCTTCATCCAATTCCTGATCCTCTCACTCCCCACCTCTGGTAACCATAAAATTGTTTCTTTTCCTATGGGTTTGTTTGTTGGTTTGCTTTTGAAGTATAATTGACCAAACTATGTTAGTTCCTGTAATAGAGCATAGTGATTCGATATTTCTATACATTTCAAAATGATTACCTCAGTGTTTTGTTACCATCATTCACTATACAAAGAAAGGACACAATTATCAGCTTTATTTCCCACACTGTACATTTCATATCTGTGGTTCATTTGTTTTGCAATTGAAAGTTTGTACCTCTTTATCTCCCTCACTTATTTCTCTCTTCCCCCCACTCCTCTGGCACCCTCCTGTTTGTTCTCTGTGTGGATGACTGTTTCTGTTTGTTCATTTGTTTTGTTTTTTATATTTCAAATATAAGTGAAATCATACAGTATTTGTCTTTCTCTGTTTGACTTATTTTGGTTAGCATAGTTCTCTGTTTGTCCATCCCTGTTTGCAAAAGGCAAAGTTTTGTGTTTTTTTAATGCCTGAATAATATTCCATTATATTTATATCTATATATATCTCCCATGTCTTCTTTATCCATTCTTCTATTGACGGTCACTTAGGTTGCTTCTTACCTTGGATGATGCAAATTCTACTTCCATGAACATAGGTGTGCATGAATCTTTTTGAAACAGTGCTTTTGTTTTCTTCAGAAAAATATCCAGAAGTAGAATTGCTGGACTGTATGGTAGTTCTATTTTTAGTTTTTTGAGGAATCTCTGTACTGTTTTACATAGTGGCTTCACCAATTTATATTCCCACCAGCATTATACAAAGGTTCTCTTTTCTCCACATCCTCACCCACACTTGTTTTTTGTGGTCTTTTTTGATGGTAGCTATTCTAACAGTGTGAGGAGTATCTCATTGTGGTTTTTGTTTGCATTTCCCTGATAATTAGTGATATTGAGCATCTTTCATGTGCCTGTTGGCTATCTGTAGGTCTTCTGTGGAAAAACTTCTATTCAGATCCTCTGCTCATTTTTTAATCAAGTTGTTTTTAAAAAAATTGAGTTGTATGAGTTCTTTGTATATTTTGGATATTAACTACTTATTGGATACTTGAAGTTGCTGTTTAAATGTTTAAAAACCAAGCTCTAAGTGTTTAGCCCCAGGCCACTTTTATGCCTCCAAAAGTTGAAGAAACTAGATCACTGTGAGGTCTAGTTTACTTTATTTCCTTTATGGAAGTACCCTAAATATTGGAGTTTTTATTAATTTTCTGCTTCTCTAAACTTTTATAGCACTTTAGATTTTCATTGTAGATATTTATTATCTCTATTTCAGAAATATTTTTTTCTGAATGTTAGAATGTAAGCCCCTTGAGAAGAGATACTATGGCATTTTCCAAAATGTCTAATACAGTGTTGGGTACATAGTAAGTACAAAGTATTGACTGATTAATTACATTCTACAGAATTGACATATACAGTCTGTATTTAGTTGGCAATTCTTTGAAATGTCATAAAACTGTCTGTGGTATTGGGGAAAGAAGATAGATGATGGTAAAAGTATTTCCACAATATTTTTCCTCAATTTCATTTGTTAGAAATAAATCTGAAAACTTTCTGCTTAGATTTCTAACAAATGTTATATGATGATGTTCCCTATAAAAGTTTGGGTTTGCAGCATTTTTTTTAAATGGCCATTTTAAATATGCTCTGATCCCTTGGTTCTCCTGTGGAACATAAACTAATCAAACCTTTGGAGTGATAGCTGATAGAGAAACTTCTTGTTGCAACTGAACTCCCCACATGAATCAGGGTTTACTTCCTATCTAGAGAATCCAGTAACTATTCTCCTCTATTTTAATGATTTAATAATCACATGAAAATTGTTGGAGCGGGAAGTTAAGGTCTTGGTATATTAGAGATATTAGACATATCCTTACAAGTTGCAGCCCAGTGAAGGATCAAGTTAGACTAATAATTAATATTAGTAATAGTCATATTACTAGTAATGGGAATCATGAACAGCAGCATCTCATTTAATGTAAAGACTAAATGTAAGGAATGCTTCTCTTACTTATGTTCTTTTGTGCATAATTTCACAGATTGTATCATTCTGTGGGTTGACATGAAAACAAACAAGAGCATTCTCTGGTAGGCTCATTACCTTAGAATACAAAGTGAAAGTGAAAGTCGCTCAGTCGTGTCCAACTCTTAGAGATGTCAGGTCCTATACAGTCCATGGAATTCTCCAGGCCAGAATACTGGAGTGGGTAGCCTTTCCCCTCTCCAGGGAATCTTCTCAAACTGGGGATTGAACCCATGTCTCCTGCATTGCAGGTGGATTCTTTACCAGCTGAGCCACAAGGGAAGCCCAGGAATACTGGAGTGGGTAGCCTCTCCCTTCTCCAGCAGATTTTCCCAACCCAGGAAACAAACCAGGGTTTCCTGCATTGTAGGCATATTCTTTACCAACTGAGCTATCAGGGAAGCCACCTTATAATACAAAATTAATCTAATTTATTTTTCAAGAAATGAAATCTTTATTGAACAGATAACTATTTTCCACTGGAGACTCCTGATATATTTTTGATGTTCAGACAGTTGATTTATTTATTGGATTTATTTATTTGTTGGATTCCAAAACAGTCACCTTTCTGAGATAATGGATCAAAGCACCAAGCAGGATGCCTATTACAAAATCGTCCCTCAAGAAATCTCAGTTCTTTTTCCTCATCAGACTTGCTGAATGACATGCCTCAGACTTCATCATGTGTGTGTGCGTGTGTGCTAAGTTGCTTCAGTCATGTCCGACTCTTGTTTGGACTGTAGCCCGCCAGGCTCCTCTGTCCATGGGATTCTCCAGGCAAGAATACTGGAGTGGGTTGCCCTTTCCTCCTCCAGGGGATCTTCCCAACTCAGGGATCAAACCCACGTCTCCTGCTTGGCAGGCAGATTCTTTACCATAGCGCCACCAAGGGAAGCCAAGCGAAAGCTGAGAAGCAGTGTGATATTACAATTGCTGCTGCCAATTATTACTTCAAAGCCTTAAAAAAAGTACGTACAGGTCAAACACAAACTTTACGGTGGAATTATGGTGTCTGTTTGCAATGCGTGACCTTTAGCTTCCCAAGGGTAAACAGCTATCTCGTAATCTCCCATGTAAAGGTATCTAAAGTGCGTGCGTGCTAAGTCGCTTCAGTCGTATCTGATTCTGTGACCCTATGGGCTGTAGCCTGCCAGGCTCCTCTGTTCATGGGATTCTCCAGGCAAGAATACTGGAGTGGGTGGCCATGCCTTCCTCCAGGGCATCTTCCCCACCCAGGGATGGAGCCCGCGTCTCCTTCACTGGCAGTTGGTTCTTTACTACTAGTGCCAGAATAGCAATTAGTATTAAATGTTTTGCCTCGCAACTACTATTACCAAGTTTTTCCTTTTCTAGAAAAGTTAGACTATGTTAAAATCAGCTTTCTGCCCCTTGTTCATATAAATGGAGCAATCTAATATTAGGGGAGATATTTTCATAGTATTTTGGTCAAAAGATGTACAGAAGCTGTTGGATATTGGCAGGTATTTCTAAAGCTAAAGCTCTTTTGGAGTCTGGAAGTGTAGTGTCTGAGTTACGGTATTTCAGATATTCTAAGTGTTTGAGGTTTTTGGCCATCATAAAGAGTCCTGAGTCAGTGGTATGCCTTATCTCAACTCCACCTCCAGAACAGGAAATGTGGCAGGACAGTGAAATGCATCCCATAGTTATGTATCTGGAATATCAGAGAGAAAGTATTTGTATATGTCAGAGAATATGCATAGAGCTTCCCAGGTGGCTTGGTGGGTAAAGAACCCACCTGCCAATGCAGGAGATGCAGGTTCAATCTCCAGACCAGAGAAGATCCCCTGGAGGAGGGCATGGCAACCCACTTCAGTATTCTTGCTTGGAGAATCCCAAGGACAGAGGAGCCTGGTAGGCTACAGTCCATGGGGTCACAAAGAGTCAGACATGACTGAAGTGGCTGAGCACAAAAACAACACGCATAGGCACAAAACACAACCTTTAATAAAAAACAATCAGAAAAGTCTTTATGATCCATATATACTTTTCTGACTAGTCCTTTCCTACTATTTAATAATTTAATTTATAGCAGAAATTAATAATTTAACCCAATAAATTAATAAAAGTTAATGTACACTTCGTCAGTCATTGCACACATATTATTTCTAATCTTCACAACAACCTTGTAAAGTATGCATCATTGTCCTTTTTATGTCTAAGAAAACTAAGGCTCTGAAAGGTTGAAGTAAATTTTGTAAGCTCCTGTAGGTAGTAAATAGAAAAGTCAGAACTCAAATCTAGGGCTGGCTAATTAAGAATCTTTGTTCTTTCTTCTATGTCACATTCTTGGGTGCCTGTCTTGTGACTCAACGAGAAGGTAAGATCTGGATATCAGAAGGTGCACCTTATGGAAAACATTGCTGCTCTTGCTGAAGATGGCATACATAGGTGCTTAAGGGCATATTAACTCTTTCAGGCCATCAAGGGACCATTTAGTACCTAATTTTTGAGAAATAGACTGTACCAAGGCTGTATCTTGGTTGCTGAGGAGCATAATGGAGGTCAGGTCTTGGATTTACTCACCAAACGTGAAATCTCCGTGACTGGAAGCGCTTTGTCCTTTTGTTCACTACTCTATCTCTGCACCTAGAACAAGCACTTAGTTCTCCTCAATAAATATTTGTCAGCGAATAAATGCATGACCTCTGTAGGGACCTGTGAGCTTTCTTCTATGGCTGTGGAATCTGTCCTTCACCTGGACAGATGTCCTTCACCTAGTCAGATCTAAGCCACTGACTTCAAGGGAGCTGGGAGAGGGAGGGTAGATGGAACAGCATAAGCTTATCACTTCTACTGGAAACACCACGATGAGCCCAGGTACTACAGAAGCTAGATCAGTAGCATTATCTTCTGCATAAAGGATGGTAATAAGGAAAAATAAAACTGAAACAGTACTGTGGCAGAAATGAAAGGAGATGCCCTTGATTTTTCTCTTCTTTTTGAGTTTTACAAAATAATGATGTCTCTGTATGCATCTCTCATGCACGAAGGATGAGCATGCATCCTTCATGCGTGTTAAGTTTATCATCATATTTACTTGTTTACAAATTTACTTACGTAATTTAGGTAACATGAACTTTAAATTTGTCAATAAATATCCTAGTTAATAAGAAATAATCGAAAGCCATCTGTTTCCAGGATAAGACTGCATAGTGGAGGAGAGCCATGGAATTGGAAGTCTGGAAAAAGTGTTTTGAAAAATGGGACAAATCTTTCCTACCGTTTAAATATTACAATTCATTTTGCTCATTTGATTTTAAATTGATAAGGCTTTCAAAATCAAAATAACATGGACTTACTTAGATACCAGGACTTCCCAGGTGGCGCTACTGGTAAAGAACCTGCCTGCCAGTTCAGGAGACATAAAGAGACATGGGTTCGATCTCTGGGTTGGGAAGATCCCCTGGAGGAGGATATGGCATCCCACTTCAGTATTCTTGCCTGGAGAATCCCATGGACAGAGGAGCCTGGCAGGCTACAGTCCATAGGGTCACAGAGTCAGATACGACTGAAGGGACTTAGCATGCACGCACTTTCGATACCTCTACATGGGAGATTACGAGATAGCTGTTTACCCTTGGGAAGCTAAAGTTCACGTATTGCAAACAGACACCATAATTCAACTGTAAAGTTTGTGTTTGACCTGTACTTATTTTTTTAAGGCTTTGAAGTAATAATTGGCAGCAGCAATTGTAATATCACACTGCTTCTCAGTTTTCGTTTGGATAAAAAGTAATTGCTGCATCAAATATGTTTGTCATTTCCTTAAAAATAATTTTTCTCTTCAGTTTTCCTACTGAGCAAGAAGTTAATATCCAGTGGGGTTAACAGAAATCTCCACTGGGCAGGAAATTAACAATAAAAGTCAAGCTAATAAGTCTTCACCAAGTACCTATAATTAGAATGGTGCCTTAGAGGGAGAGAAAGAGAGGAAAATAAAGAATTATTCCTGACCTTGGGGAAGCCTACAATCTAGTTAAGACAATTTTGTGGCTTGTGGTTTTGTAGATTCAGATCTAATTTTATTTAAATCATGTTTCTCGAAGCATTACTCATATAGTAAAAGATTTATATAACATAATATGGAAGCATGTTATTTATTCTGTTGCCAAATACCAAAATTATAATAACGATTCAGTTGAACTGATATCTAGTGGAAATTTAGTGTCCATGTTTTAAACTAGAAGACATTTTAAACTTTGTTCATGAAGTATTGAATGTAAAATTCGAAACAGTGCTAGTGATGTTAAGGAAATCCTGGTATGACCCTTAAATTTGTTAGTAAAACTTCATGGACATTAAGTATTCAATTCGTATCCTTGTTTTTTTGGTAGAACAAATATTAATTTTAGTAAATAAGTTCCTTTTTAGAGGTTCTTTATGTAGTAAATATAAGGTATGAGAAATTATCATTTAGAGAGAAAATGAGTGAAAGTTTATTTTGACCTTCAGTTGATGTTTAAAACAAACTTACACTCATTTGTGTAATAAACTACTATTTTACTATAATGCATATAGATTATATTGAGAAATGATAAGCATTTAAAGTATTGGATCAAAGAGCATTTTCTTAAAAATATATCTTATAAATTTCACTCTAGAAATTTGATTTCTTGCCAATTTTTCATTAGTGAAAGCTATGCACACTCAAATTTGGCCCTTGATATATGTTTCTTATTGTTGTTATTTAGTCGCCAGATTGTGTCTGACTCTTTGCAACTGCATGGACTATAGCCTGTCAGGCTGCTCCGTCCATGGGATTTTCCAGGCAAGAATACTGGAGTGGGTTACCATTTCCTTCACTAGAAGATCTTCCGAACCCAGGGATTGAACCCATGTCTCCTGCATTTGCAGGTGGATTCTTTACCACTAAACCACCATGGAAGCCCATGTTTCTTATTAGGTACAGTAATAAAAAAGTAATAAGACTGATCAGTGCCATATTTATCATAAATATGTTATCTTTTTAAAAGACAACATAATTTTTTTTTAATTGAATGGAGTTAAATTTTCTACCTGATTTATGGGTCACAAGATGAAGATATACGTTAAGGAAAGAAAAAAAAAGAAAGGACTTAAAGAACAGCTACAACTTATTACTTACATATTAATATTTTGGCTTTAAACTCTGTTACTCTTTTATAATAGGGCCTGCTAGTCTGCTGAATTCTGACACATTGTATTTATTGTTGTTGATACAGGTTTTGTTTTTATCTTATTTAGAAGCTAGTTTTCCAGAAACTTCTGTGCATGAGAGGTCTGTTCAGAGTCGACTTTTGTTGGTAGAATTCTGTTTTGAACTGTTGAGAGATACTTTCCCCTTAACTCTTGTATTAAGTTAAAGCATAAACATATACATCCTATTGCAATGATGTAGAAATAAAACTGACTGATTAAAAATAGTTGTAAGTCACAATTTTCTCTCTGCTTTGAACTAGAGCTTTAAATCTCTGAAAACACTCATGTGTGTGGGATGGTTATGATAGATAGTCCAGCTGTCTTTGTGTGTGTTTCATTTAAATGTAAATTTATCTAAGAGACTCTAAAGATGAGCTCAGAAGGTAGAGAATTTTAATTGAATAGTCATTTACTTCTTTTTTCATGAATAGTGAAATAAATTCCCATTTTATACTAAAGAAAATAAAACTTGTTAAATAGACAATACTCAACTAGCTTATTTTAAAGTTTCTTAATGGACTATTAATTTTTCTCATTAGCAATTTTTCTAATTTATAATCCTATTGAAGGAAAATTAATTTATATGTTTTAAAAGCACATACAGCCATACTTCAACAATTTTCAGTATGATGTTGAGTATTATTTTGTAGTACAAGTTGTAGAAATACACTTCAATAAATCTGAGATGTTAAATAAAAACTGTTGAAGTTAGCAGAAGCACACTAACATGTGTATCACACACATGCATAACACACAAATCTACTTACGGGGCTATGCATGTATTTAGACTATATTTCTAACGTCTGCTGAAAACTTAGTCTGATACTGTAATTTTAACTCAACTTTCAGGAACAATTTCTGAGAACAAGTTTTTGAAAAAGTTTCTAGTTATTATTATTCAATTTAAGACAGAAGGTCAAGATTTAAAGTTCTGTTATTTGGCTTCATTTTATACATATTTTTTGGCTTTGTGTCAGCTACCATGAATGCTCTCTTAATGGGGGTTATTTGTGCTGACTTTTTCTACTTCCCTACAATAAAACAGGCCATTTGTGTGAGTTGCTGTTGATTGCATATTTTGAAGTCATTTTTCGAAGACATTACTAGCCTGTGATTATCTTGTGTAAAAAGAAACAAACAAACAAATAGACAAAAAAACTCTTTGATCTACCCTAACCTTTCTATATGTAAATTTTGAAAGAGTGGCACTGTAGCATACCACTCATTGACATTTCCAAAGTAACCTTGTTAAAAGGATGATAAAGTTTACTAAAGGAATTGCCATTCATTGGTTGATAAAATGTACTTAGGTTACATAAATGTAACTACATTCCAAGAAACCACTATAGTCATGGGTTTCTCTTCAAAGAAAAGACCTTTGTTTAATCTAAATATCTTTCTTTTATACAATTAGGAAATGTAAAGGAGTGTTTTTTGAGTATTTTGAGAGGGCTTGAATTTTTATTTATGTCATTTTTAATATGTAGGTTTCTATAGAGTGCTTGCAAATTTTAAGACATAATTCTGCATGTTTTCCTTTAATTAATAGTTAATCTTCAGAATTTAAAACCTAGTAGGGGTGTGAAATGTTTATTCACAGCAGTATCCTAACTTACAGATTCTGTGTTATGAGGTCAGATATATTGGTTTATAATCAGAATCAGTGATTCCTTTTGTTGGTAGTTTGTCATTGGTAAAAAGTGTTCCTGGGTTACAAACCATAAGACTCTACAAGGGGATGATAGCCCAGTGGTCAACCTGGAAAAAATGAGTATAATAAATCAGTTTTCTCTGGGTTCATTTCTATTTTGTGTCATGGTTTAAGAAAAAAAAATAGATGAGCATCAATCAGTGTGAATATTTTAAATTATCCCACCTAGTAAACCTCTTATGCCATGCCTAAGATACAGGCACTGGGTTTTCAGAGGTATTTTCCTTTCAACAATTGCTACACAGTAACTTCCTCTTTTAACTTTTTATAAGGACCTTCTCTTTCAGTAAATTAGATGGTATTGAGGTGGGGGTGGTATAGTCATTATAAGAGGTTTATACCTTACACCCCGGGATGTCACCTGGTAACCAAAAATGCTGTCTGAATGTATTTCTGTAGTGCCCAGCAGGGTGGGGGATGGGGAGAATGAAACTTGAATCTGTGACCATCTGGCCCAGATTTGGCTGATTTCCTGTGCATTGCCCTTTGTTTCAGCCAGACAATGGATTGTTCCTTTTACTGATAAGAACTCTGTTTGATGACTTTGTGCTGAATCAGCAGGTTTGGTTTGGGATTTCAAGCATAGACTCATATTGAGGGGATTTCTGTTGTTCTGGTAGCCTTAACTGTCTTCATTTATTACAAAAATATTCTTAAGGTTCTTTTCTGTTTAATAAATTGGTGGGATTGCAGACAAGTCAGAGAAGATAATTGGGAGTGTAGCATTCTGGTTTCATACTACGTATCTCAAAGATGGAAATTTTCCTAGTTCTTAGTTTTCAAAATTAATCCCTCTCCCTGATTGTAATTTTTGATGAATGTTTATATATTCTCTCTTCTGTATGTCTGAACTTTATTTTTCCACTTGAACCTTTGATGATTTAAATTTAATGTCCTAAATCCAGGCTGGGCTTTTATGATGTGGTCATGTAAACGGTTAAGCTTTCTGAGGCATCTGTTACCATATATCTGCAAATTACATCTTAGGGTGTTAGAGCTATTTTCCTTACTTTACATGCTACAAAATCATCACAAGACTGTTAAAAAAAAAAAAAAAAAAAAGGTGGTTACAGATTACAAGCAGGGTCCTTTGTTGCCCAGCATTATAAGTAAATCAACCATCAGCTGTTGCAGGTTATCTCAGAAACAGTAGTGATCAGAGTGTGGTTAAATGTCACTTTTCCAGAAGACAAGAGGAAATGTCAGTGCTACCATTTTTCTATGTGACCAAGAAATAGAAAAATACTCACTTTTAACTTCTGAAGTGTTAAGAGGCTTGTTGGCAGAGTGGAGTCAACCTTTTAGTTGGACTCCTCTCTTTACAGCTGAATTGCTGTCTAGCAATCCAATACAGAATTGTCTCCAGACAACTTTTTCTGAAACCAGTTATAACTTTAAAAATCAAGCATCTGACCCAAAGGAAATCTGATCTTCTTTGAGATCTAATCTGTAATGCTTTTGTGTAGATAAAGGAATGTTCTTTAGGTAGAATCAATGGTAAGAAAAAAGCTTTTTAATAGTTAGTTCCGCTGGGATGTAATTATGGAGCAGCTGGGACCACACAGCACAGCGCCCTGTCATTTGCTGTAATTAATTTTAGGTCCGCTTGCAGCGAAAGTGAGTAACAACAAATGGCACACAGTCTTCGTTTGCATCCATACGGGGCACTGTCTATTCTTATGTTTTGCTCCGGTCTCTTCAGAATCTCTTTAGAATCTCTTTAATCGACTGCTTGCTCTATTTGATTCCAATACGGCCTCAGAATTGCTTGTTTGGTTTAAAAGTGTGGGTAGTTTGGAATATGAGAATGTTATGGGTGTTAATTGGAAGGGAATATTCAGATTTAATGAACTGATGGGTTAAATCATAGAATAGGGGGAATTATAAAGCTACAGTGAGAATACTGCCAAGACTAGTTACTACTTCATTTTAATCAGAGGCTAGTTCATGGAACTAGTTCGAGGTAGAGGGGAAGGTCTTATCCTTTTCTCCCCCTCCCCCATCCTGTTCACCCTTTACCCCCCAGCCTCTGACTCTCCTTCAGATCTCACTGAGGACTCCTCGTCTCCACAGAGGCTTGGCTGCGGATGCCTGGAAGTTTACACTGCTGAGAGTTGTTTTGTTTGGCATAGCTAATCAGGAGCCAGGCTGGAATTGCTCATAGCTGTCATTCAGGTTTTGTTTCAAAGTCCAAGGACCTGCTGGGAAAAACAAAAAGCTAATGAAAGCTGACTGTATTTAGGCCTCAAATCTGTGGAATCTGAAATGATGTCCTGACAGTGTATTCTTATTCTTCCACATTCTTGCCGTTACTAAGGTAACAGATTTTTAGAGGCTTTCTATCTTCATTGTCAAGTATTTGCTACACTTATTGTTGTTTTTCAGATTAGAGCAATTCAGATTATCTTCTTTCGAGATGAAGGGAAAGAGAAAAATAATGGAAATAAAACGTTGGAATCAATTTCCCTGAATGCTAGTAACATCAGTTTTGTTCTCAATGCCTTAAAACTCTTAGATTCATAACACACATTAAAATTTAGGACAAGATAATTTCCTCAGTCTTGTAAGTGCTGTGTGTATGTGAAAATTTCATTTCTGTAACGTAAAATAGCAAATATTCATATAATCACTAACAAATATATTTTATGGGAAAAAGAGTTATATAGTGAAATCCTTTCTTTAAGATCTTACTTCCTGAATAATAAATCAGATTATATGAAACACTGATGTGCCGAAAATTAAGTAACATGAGAAGGTAGACTGATGAACGTATTAAATATTTGCCCCACAAATTGATCTTTTAATATTTGTTTTCATGGGATGTTTTGCCTTGGTGGATTAGCACTCCTATATATGAAAAAGCTGTTGTTTTTTTAATAGTCAAGAGATCATTTGGGGCACATATTACCTATGACGTGATAAGCGATAAACAAGATAATGTCTTAGGGGCAAGATGTTCTTTGGGTTTGCTTTAGATTTGAGAATCCCCAGGGATGTTCCCCAGTAGTGTTATAGACTCTATGAGTCTTCTTATCCAGATATTGACTCATTGAAAAGATGACTGTTTGTTTTTATAGGCTTATTAAATATCTTCATCAAGTACTCTTTCCCTGTGGCACTAAATATAATATTGAAATGATCTAGTTTTATTATGGATTAGATCATGGCACTCAGATATCAACACAGTGGAAATCTGAATTCATGGAGGTAAGATCTGGCTTAATTTTCTTTCGAGAAATACAAGAGTGTGGGCATCTGGCCAAATGAAGAAGAACTGAAAGGGTCTGGAAGAGAAGTGTTCAAAGTGTGTCTAGAGGCCCTCATTTTAATTTCCATGTCTTTGTTCCTGCTGGTCACCCAGCTTGGAATTTTATCTTCTTTTCTCTTCATCTATCTAAATCTCACATTTCTCAGGGTCCAAATCAGGTCCTTCTTCATCCACTAAGCCCCTCATCTGTGTCTATTGCTGTCCAGAGTGTGAGAGAGACCCTACCCTTAGCTGATCATGGTCATTAATGAACTGTGTTCAGATATGATTTCTGCATTTTAGAAGAGTGAGCAGGATGAGGGAGTTATGGGGGGAAATAATATAAAAGGAATAGACAGTTTGAAAGGGGGGTAAGTTTAATTCAAGAAGATTTAGAGACAAGATAGCTGTCTTCAAGGGCTGGTCAACACGGCTCAAATTAGATTTACTCTAATTACCTTTAAAGCAGTGGTTTGCTCTGCAGAGCAGCAGGCATTCTGTGGTATGCCTTGGGCTGCAGGAGACCCTGCGTGGAGGAGATGGGGGCCCTAGGGGACATGCTGAGGGCCCCTGCAGCTCCCAACAGAAGAGTTCCACATTTAACTGCTTTATTTATTGGGCTTGTTAGCCTACTATTTCTTTTAAAGGCACTTAAACTAAAGTTTTGAAAAATCATACTGTGTAGAATAAAAAAATAGGTGAGAATTTTGGTTCAATGTAGGACAAAATGTTTCAGCAGTAAGAGGCTTTGAAAAATTAAATGGACTGATTTCGTGAAATGTGAGTTCCACTGTTAAGTCAGAAGCTCAGTGGCCCTGACAAGGATGATGGAAGATTTCTGCTTATGGGGAGAAGCTGTGTTGGTTCCTCCCTAGATTTCCTATCGTGTTTGTGCCATTGATTCCTTCTTTATTGTCAGTATCTGATGATTTGGCACTTAGCTCTTCTCAATCAGTTATTTGGGTAAACCTCACCTCCCCATTCAATCATAAGGCTCCAGAGGATAGGAACAGTGTCTTCACTGCTTTTGGATTCTTCAGATCCCAGCATGGATGGAGGAATCTGTAAATACCTATTGGTACAAGGAATAACTTCAAGAAGCACATGTTTCGTTGCCTTATGACCTCTTCCAATTATGAAGGGGGATAAGGGAAGGTATTTGCAGAAATTGTTTTTTTTTTTTTTTTGCTTCTACTATTGCTTTCTGCCCTCTGGGAATAATAGAAATGACCAAAGACATTTAAGATAAGCGTATATATATGCCAGAGTACTACTGTGTCTGAGAAAGTGAACATAATCTCGCCCCTTTCCCTTCTCTCCCCCAACCCCTTGGGAGGGGTTACCAACAGGTGAAACTTGGAATGTGGAAATTATGGCTCTCCATCCAAACTGAGATACAGTGGGAAGGCAGCATGAGATCTGCAGGTGTCCCAAGTACAGATAGGGGAGTGCATTGTAAAAGGATCACATCACCAGTCTGGACTTCAGGGGTGTGTGTGTGTGTTTCCTTTGCCTCATGACTCTGTGGGTTCTGAGATTATAAGAACTAGAACTTTCTAGATGCAAGATTAGAATCTAGTCAGCGTGATAGAATTGATAGAGGGAAGCATGTGCTTGAGGAACTGTCATCTCAAGAAGCCCTTTCACTCACAGAGGCCTTTTGTATTTCTTCTCTTTGTACTGGGTGGCAAAGGATGGGAGCAGGGTCACATTGCCTTGGGCCTAGTAGACACTCAACAAGTGCCTATTTAATTGAGCTGAATTTTATTAATGGGGTTTTCATAGCCAGTTACTAATTACAGTCCACACTGTAGCTGGTGTTAGTTGGCATCATTGCTATCTGTGTGTGCTATATACCTCTGCAACCTCATGACCTGAGTTTCAGGATGACGGCTGTCATGGGTGTCAATACCTTATAATTCAAATGGGGAAATTGGTCATGTCTGAAAATACAGACTTGTGCAGGATCTCTGTCCAAGTTTGCTGCTGATAATTGACAAGGGGAATGCCTAGAGTCAGTAGTGATTCCCGCTTTAAGGAAGCCTTGCTATACCCCCAGGGGTGCTTTCGTTAGGTGAATAGCTAGAAATCCAAACTGTGTGTATTATAATTTCTGAGTACCTTCTGCAGCAAAGATGTCATAAACAGAAAGCTCCATAGAGAAAGGCTCTTAAAAATAGTCTAATACCCACACCTGTGATACTGATGGAGATGAAATAGAGGGCCCAGATTTACTTAAAGAGCCAGGAGTAGATCATAGGTTGTTTGATTTCTGAGATAAATGCTTATTCATAATGCTGAAAGAATATCTTTATTCATTCTGTAAAATGTTCATAATATTTAGAAATGGCCTTTCTTCTCAAGGCTACTTTGAAATTTGGGGATTATGCATAAATCTGAAAGCTTTTAATATAGCCTTAGAGCTACTAACCATGTTTTAGGCCTTCAGGTAATAAGAGGGCACTGCAGGTGTCAAATACATCACAAAGTTGCTTACATACTATATAAGATAACATCATAATGCCTTAGGCAACAAGTTTCTTATGCTAATATGGGTGACAATAGAAGGCCTATGTAAAAAATTTAAGACAATTAAGACAGCTGATTTGGAAATTCTGCAAAAAATAAGTCCCTGGTGGCTCAGATGGTGAAGAATCTGCCTGGACTGCAGGAGACCTGGGTTTGATCCCTGGGTAGAGAAGATGCCTTAGAGGAGGGAATGGCTACCCTCTCCAGTATTCTTGCCTAGAGAATTCCGTGGACCGAGGACCCTGGCGGGCTACAGTCCATGGGGTTGCAAAGAGTGGGACACCACTGAGCAACTAATACACATAAGCATATTAAAGCATGTTGAATGGAGTACTATATTCAATATCCTGTAATAAATTATAATGAAAAAGAATATGAAATGTATATATATGTATAACTGAATCACTTTGTTGTGCAACAGAAATTAGCACAATGTTGTAAATCAACTTCATGGCAAATAGATGGGGAAACAGTGGAAACAGTGGCTGACTTTATTTTTTGGGCTACAAAATCACTGCAAATGGTGACTGTAGCCATGAAATTAAAAGACGCTTACTCCTTGGAAGGAAAGTTATGACCAACTTAGACAGCATATTAAAAAGCAGAGACATTACTTTGCCAACAAAGGTCTGTCTAGTCAAAGCTATGGTTTTTCCAGTGGTCATGTATGGATGTGAGAGTTGGACTATAAAGAAAGCTGAGCACCTAAGAATTGATGCTTTTGAACTGTGGTGTTGGAGAAGACTCTTGAGAGTCCCTTGGACTGCAAGGAGATCCAACCAATCCATCCTAAAGGAGATCAGTCCTGAGTGTTCATTGGAAGGACTACTGTTGAAGCTGAAACTCCAATACTTTGGCCACCTGATGCGAAGAACTGAATCATTTGAAAAGACCCTAATTCTGGGACAGATTGAAGGCAGGAGGAGAAGGGGACCACAGAGGATGAGATGGTTGGATGGCATCACCAACTCAATGGACATGAGTTTGGGTAGACTCCAGGAGTTGGTGATGGACAGGGAGGCCTGGCATGCTGCGGTCTATGGGGTCGCAAAGACTCGGACACAACTGAGTGACTGAACTGAACTGTAAATCAACTATACTTCAATAAAATAAATTTTTTTATAAAGCCTGAAGGAGCCAGTTTTTAACTCATATAAGAGAATATTCTACTTTTTGAAGCCTTTAATAAGCCTTAGTTGAATGTACCTGTTTACATGATTTTTAGCAACAGTTCATTAAAATGTCGATCCATCCATCAGCATAGCTGAGGTATGGTGGATAGCTCCAGAGATCAGAGATAGGATCAGGATGAAAGTTTCATGGAGGAAGATTTAAGTATACAACAAGAAAGAACTTACATCGTATTTTACTTGTTAATTTTTAATTATACCAAAGAGTCTAATAGTGAAAATTAGGTCTTCTTCTGTCTCCCAGCCACCCAAACTCTCTGTCCAGTGATAACCCCAGCTCCTTGAATATCCTTCCTGAGATATTCTGGGCATATACATGCACACAGGGAAGCATGCTGAATGTACTGTTGAGTATGCTGTGCTTTCACTCAGCTGTATTTCAGAGTTTGATGAAAACCTTTCTGTTGACTCGTGCTCTTCAGCAGTGGAACAGACTGTCTTATGATGTGGCTAAGAAGTGTTACTCCAGTGTTCAAGAAAGGCTGGAGGATCGGCTCTGAGGAGTGTCGAAGAGATTCTTATCCTGAGTAGGCGTTGGCAATAGATGGCCTCCAGGGCTCCCTTTCTCAAGTTCTATGATATATTTAAGTGACGGCTAGGTGCTGAGTATTGTGGATCAAAAAAGAAGTATAACAGACATTTTTCGAAAGAAAACATATAGATGACCAACAGACACCAAAAAACATGCCCAGTATCACTAACTATAACCACAATGAGATTATCACCTCCCACCAGTCAGGATGGCTGTATCAAAAAGACAACAAATAGCAGGTGTTGGCAAGGATGTGGAGAAAAGGAAACCTTTGTGTACTGTTGGTGGAATGTAAATTGGTGCAGCCACTATGGAAAAAAGTATGGAGGTTCATCTAAGAATTAACAATAGGACTGCCATGTGATGTAGCAGTTCCACTTCTGGGTTCTTCTAAGGAAGACCAAAACTCTAACTTGAAAAAATATATAGGCACCCCCTATGTTCACTGCAACATTATTTATGATAGCCAAGATATGGACGCAACCTAAGCATCCATCAATAGATGAACAGATAAAGAAGTTGTGATATATCTATATTTCCTCTCTATTTTCCCAATGGGATATTACACAGCCATAAAAAGAATGAAGGCTTGCCATCTCTGACAACATTGATTGACCTAGAGGGTATTATGCTGGGTGAAATAAATCAGAGAAAGACAAATACTGTATGATTTCACTTACATGTGGAACCTAAAAAGTGAAACAAATGAACAAATGTAATAAGACAGAAACTGACTCATAGATACAGAGAACAAATAGGTGGTTGCCAGAGAGGAGGAAATGGGTAAAATAGGTGAGGGAGATTAAGAGGTACAAACTATCAATTATAAATGAAGGATAGAGATGAAATGTACAGCATGGGGAATATATCAATAATACTGTAATAATTTTGTATGGTAAGTAGACTTAAGGTGATCAATTTGTAGTGTATAGGGGTCTCAACCTCCTATGTGGTGCACTTGGAATCAAAGTAATGTTGTAGGTCAATTACATTTCAATTAAAAATAAGATGTATAAGCATAGTCATACTTGTGTAAGGATAATATAATGAGTATACATTTTATTTAGTATACTAAAAGACACGCCATAGCTAATATATACACCATTGGTGTAAGTGTGAAAACTTCTGTAAGACACAATTAATGATATCACAGAGCTGTATATACAAATAGTTATTGAATGATCCAGGTAGATGACAGTCAGTAAGTACTATGAGTTAAGTGAAGGATGGAGAAGCCTGGTTGGTTGGTGGGAGTGGAACTAAGCCTTGAAGACTTGAGTTTGGATTGACAAGGAGGAGATAAGCAGAGTAGTTGGGCCCTGAGGAGGAATGAAAGTGACTACAGGGACTCTGGGTAAGGCAGTATGAGAGGGGTGGGGGTGGATAGGAAGTTGATAGGGAATAGAGACCATGTTATGGAGAAGGCGAATTCGAGGCTCTAAAGGGCAGTCTGCATTTAGGGAGTGACAAGAGCCCACTGAACGTTTCTAAACAGCAGTGTAACACAGTGTACTGTGTTAGAAAAGTGAGTATGTCCTATAGCATAAATATGGGCTCAGGGTAAAATGGACTTCAATATTAGTGTTGGTGATAAAAAAAGAAAGAATAAAAAAATAAAATGAGATTTGTGATTGCTGATTAAATTTTGGAGTCAAGGGAAAGGAAAGAGCAACTGATGACTCCATGTCTTCAAGCCCCATTTCCTGGGAGAAAAATGGTGCCATTAACAAATAGGGAAGATAGAAGTCAGTGTTTTGGGAAGCGAAGTGATAAACTTGATTCTAGATTAAATTTGATATGATGAGGGAGATTCAGATAAAAGCATATGTTTGAAATAGTGGACTAAATAAAGCTCTTGAAAGAAATTAGAACTGTGGATGGCACTGTTCTTAAATCTCTCTTTAGACCCAGAACTGCGGCCTTAATGCCACATCTGCCCGCCTGAGAACACAAGATAAACTTGTACCAGACTCAGTTTATCTGGGAAGGAATTGTTTACTGTGTGTGTGCTGTCTCTTCAGTCATGTCCAACTCTTCGTGACCCCACAGACTGTAGCCCGCCAGGCTCCTCTGTCCATGGGATTTCCCAAGCAAAAATACTGGAGTGGGTTGCCATTTTCTCCTCCAGGGGATCTTCCCAACCAGGATCGAACCTGAGTCTCCTGCATCTCCTGCACTGGCAGGGAGATTCTTACCACTGAGCCACCTGGGAAGCCCCGAATTGTTTACTAGCAGCATTGGAGAAGGAAATGGCAACCCACTCCAGTGTTCTTGCCTGGAGAATCCCAGGGATGGTGGAGCCTGGTGGGCTGCTGTCTATGGGGTTGCACAGAGTCGGACACGACTGAAGCAACTTAGCAGCAACAGCATTGGAGAAGGAAATGGCAACCCACTCCAGTGTTCTTGCCTGGAGAATCCCAGGGATGGTGGAGCCTGGTGGGCTGCCGTCTATGGGGTTGCACAGAGTTGGGCACGACTGAAGCGACTTAGCAGCAGCAGCAGTGATGTAATGGGGGCATCCCAGCTGGCTCAGTGGTAAGGAATCCACCTGCCAAGCAAGAGACTCAGAAGACCATGTCCCCTCAGCACATGGAATAATTCCAAGTTCATAGTAGGTATTAAAAAATATTTGAATGTTCACCAAGAATTCAGAAAAGTCAGAGAGACTATTTGAGAGGGAAACTAGAGATTCTATCTTGAAAAAGGAGGACTTAATGCTACATCAGAAGTGAATAGGGTTTTGACAGGCTAAATGGGGTGTTTTTTTTTTTTTTTCTGTTGGATACATTCACTATGTATAGTGACAATAAATATACTGAATATGAATGCACACAAAGATAAAACTCCACTTGCCCTTTTTCAGAAGGAAGTGTGTGTGTGTTAGTCACTCAGTAGTGTCTGACTGTCTGTGACTCCATGGACTGTAGCCAACCAGGCTTCTTTGTCCATGGAATTCTCCAGGCAAGGAAACTGGAGTGGGTTGCCATTTCCTCCTCCAGTTTCAGAAGGAAAGCCATGTTAATATGTGAATTTTGTTTTGGATCTTTCATCTGCCAAGAAACCTGGGCTATTATTACACATTAAACATTTTTATCAGTCAACCTGTTCTGATTCCAGTGACAATAGTAAGAGCATATATTGTTGTTGTTCAGTCACTCAGTGTCCGACTCTGCAACCCCATGGCTGCAGCACACCAGGCTTTCCTGTCCTTCACCATCTGCCGGAGCTTGCTCAAACTCACGGCCATTGAGTTAGTGATGCTATCTAACCATCTCATCCTCTGTCATCCCTTCTCCTCCTGCCTTCAATCTTTCCCAGCATCAGGGCCTTTTCTAATGAGTCGGCTCTTCCCATCAGGTGGTCAAAGTATTGGAGCTTCAGCTTCAGCATCAGTCCTCCCAATGAATATTCATGATTGATTTCTTTTGGGATTGACTGGTTTGATCTCCTTGCAGTCCAGAGGCATAAAAGTTAAACATTTTTGGGGGGTGTCTCTGTATTGCAATCATTTTCATGACCTGGAGTCTCTCTTGCATGCTGGTGGATTTTTTAGGGAAGGGAGTAGCACTTGCAGAGATGTGAAGGCAGAACATGTGGAGGTGGGCTATGTCCTTGTAATGGTGGATAATCCGTTTCGGAGAAGCATGGGGGAGGTGAATGGAGAGGTGGGAGCGGAGCCCGACTTGCTGCCGCTGGGAGGATTATCATCTGTGGCCATTACTTGCTCTTGTCTCTTTATCATCTTGTCGGGGTGAGGCTCCAGAGTCCACACGTCCAGGGCGGAAGAGTTCACAGGGATGAAGGGTGCAGCCTCCGCTGTCCTCTCTCAGCCCGCCCTTGACTCTTAGTCATTGACTCTAATCCTCGACTTAAAACAACTTAGCTGTGATGTTATTTTAACCCTGCTTAAAACCCAGGCAGTCCAAAGGCTGTCACACAATCTTAATTATTCTTTAGTTCACTCACCAGGAGGCCCTGAACATAAAGCACACTTGCACTCAGAAGAAGCAGAGATCTCCCCTCTCAGAAAATGGATTATTTCACTGCTTGAAGGTGTGTAGATGAAATCTGGAGTAAAGATAAAAGCTTTTATTTATTAAGCATATGTGCCGAATACTCTTCTCAGAACCTGATAATGACGGTATCATTTAATCCTTATCATTATCCTTAGAAGCATGTTATTATTATCTCCGTTTTATAATGGAAAAAATGGACAAAGCTTAGTAGCATTTAAGTTCACATAAGACTTCTCTGTGACTCAGGCAGTAAAGAATCCGCTTGTAATGAAGGTGACCAGAGTTCTATCCCTGGGTTGGGAAGATCTCCTGGAGGAGGGCATGGCAACCCACTCCAGTATTCTTGCCTGGGAAATCCCATGGACAGAGGAGCTTGACAGGCTACAGTTCATGGGGTCGAAGAGTCAGATATGAATTAGTGACTAACACTTTCAAGTTCAAATGGTAAATTCCATGGGGTCTCAAAGAGTCAGACACGAATTAGTGACTAACACTTTCAAGTTCACATGGTAAATGCCAGAGCCAGGATCTGAATCTGGGTAGTCTGACTGCAAAACCTAAGCTTTTCGCCAGTGTGTTATACTGATTTAAAGAAGCACATGAACAAAGTGTGAAGGATAAGCTATTAATATATTCAGTTGTTGTTGTTTACTCACTAAGTCATGTCCAACTCTTTGTGATCCCATGGACTGTACCCACCAGGTTCCTCTGACTATGGAATTCTGCAGGCAAGAATACTGGAGTGGGTTGCCATTTCCTACTCCAGGGGATCTTCCCGATCCAGGGATCAAACCCATATCTCCTGTGCAGGCAGGCAAATTCTTTACCACTGAGCCATCTGGGAAGCAGTAAATGATGACAAAAATATTAAGAGTTAGTGTTAAATTAATAGCCCTTTATGTTTCAGATTTCATGATCTGAGTGGCCATGGTCCATTGAGGCCTTCATTTTGTCATGTCAGCGTTTAAATAAAAAATTATCTTTGAATGCCTTTAGATGGGGTATGCGCTGTTCTTTCCATGACTATCCCATATCAGCCCACAGATTTATGGCATTGGCAAACATGCTCTGTTATTTCAAATGCATTTTATTATCTTAGTTCAGAATGTAGGTCACTTTGTGAGTGAAGAAGAAGGAAGAAGGGATGAGAGTGATGTCATCCATGTCAGTTCAGTTCAGTCGCTCAGTCGTGTCTGACTCTTTGCAACCCCATGAATCGCAGCACGCCAGGCCTCCCTGTCCATCACCAACTCCCGGAGTTCACTCAGACTCACGTCCATTGAGTCAGTGATGCCATCAGCCATCTCATCCTCTGTTGTCCCCTTCTCCTCTTGCCCCCAATCCCTCCCAGCATCAGAGTCTTTTCCAATGAGTCAACTCTTCACATGAGGTGGCCAAAGTATTGGAGTTTCAGCTTTAGCATCATTCCTTCCAAAGAAATCCCAGGGCTGATCTCCTTCAGAATGGACTGGTTGGATCTCCTTGCAGTCCAAGGGACTCTCAAGAGTCTTCTCCAACACCACAGTTCAAAAGCATCAATTCTTCGGCGCTCAGCTTTCTTCACAGTCCAACTCCCACATCCATACATGACCACTGGAAAAACCATAGTCTTGACTAGACAGACCTTTGTTGGCAAAGTAATGTCTCTGCTTTTCAATATGTCATCCATGTAGGCCCCCTTTAATCAGGAGAGGAAAACCTTCCCCAGAAACTGCTGTAACCCACTCCCCTGAGGTCACCTTGGCTAGAACCAGGCTGCATGGCCATGCCTCACTGCTGGGAAGTCTAAAGGTGGGGAACAGAGTTTTCAAGATGAGCTTAGACCAAGTGGTGCTAGTGGTAAAGAACCCACTGCCAGTGCAGGTGACATAAGAGACATGGGTTCAATCCCTGGGTCAGGAAGATCCCCTGGAGGAAGAAATGGCAACCCATTCCAGTATTCTTGCCTAGAGAATCCTATGGACAGAGGAGCCTGGCAGCTTACAGTCTGTGGAGTCTCAAAGGAGTTGGACACGACTCAAGTGACTTAGCACATTAGAGCAGTCAAAATCCTTTGGCTGGAGCCGTATTTATTAGCCTGCTGAACAGAATCAGAGTCCTATTAGCAAAGAAGAGAGGTGGGTGTTAGAAAAGGGACTAAGAGTAGCTGTCATCATCTCTTCTTTACAGTTCTGAGTGACTGCGTACTACCCTCATAGTGTCGTGATTCATCCAAATGAGCTGACTGCTTTAACAAATATCCTCAACTTTTCAGCGGCTTAATTAATTACTTGCTGACACTTCAGTCCATCGTGGTGAGGTCTTCACATTTGCTCAGGGATCCGGTCTCCTTCTGTCTTGTTCAACTTCCATCTTCTGATTCCAGCCGCCAAGATTGCTCTAGAAGGAAGAAGAGCACAGAGAAAGCACACAACACTTACTGTCTTGGCCACCATGTCAGGCACATTCTCCTGTGAGAACTCGGAAATGTTCTCCCACGTCTCCAGGGAGAGAGGTGGGTTTGCTGAGCCTCTAGTCAGCTTCTGCTACACTGCAATCAACTCAAATCTAGTTGTCACGGAAGACAGCTGACAAAATGAATAAAGGCATTCTTTACAAATGTGAAAGTTTTTGTTTCACAAGAAGTTATAAATAAATGAGATTTACTATCTTTTGGTATTTCTTCAAAATCTTTTCACCAAACATTCCTCTTTATAGATAGTTATAATATGGAGAATTAAAGTCTCAGGTGGCTCAGCTGGTAAAGCATCTGCCTGCAATGCAGGAGACTCGGTTTCAATCCCTGGGTTGGGAAGATCCCCTGGAGAAGGGAATGGCAAACCACTCCAGTATTCTTGCCTGGAGAATTCTATGGACAGAGGAACCTGGAGGGCTATAGTCCATGGGGTCGCAAAGAGTCGGACATGACTGAGCGACTAACACACAAAGTCCTAAGCACATCATTTCCAAAAAGCCTTCCTGACTTCTCAAGACAGGAGGCAGCCTGCTGTTTTTAATTGTGTGTGTGCTGCTCCTTGGCCATGATAACCAGTTAGCGTGTGTCTCACTTGGCTGTAAATTCCCGGAGGAACAGACCAGGTTCAGTTCATCTTTCAGTCACCAGGGCTTAATGCCAAGAAGATAGTCAATGAACATGTAATTGAATGAATGATTAAATGGATAAATGCGTGAATGACGTATTGACAATAGTAAAACTTCAAAGCAGACTAAAGGGAGAAAAGGCTAGTTTTGAATTCATGAAAGTGTTGATTTATAGAATATTTATAAAGATATGTTTTTCCTTTATATATTTTTTCTTTGTATATATATATTTGTATACAACTAGATGCTATTGCTACATGTTAATTGTTTGCCAGCAGTTCATTCAAGTGATGGTTTATGCTCACACAAATGCTTTTGAGGCAAAGATCTTAAAATTTTGGACTTCCCCAGTGTCCAGTGCTTAAGACTCCGAGCTCCCAATGCAGGGTGCATGGGTTCAATCCCTGGTCAGGGAAGACCTCGCATGCCACATGCACGACCAAAAAAAAGATCTTAACATTTTTTCATAAATAGATTAAACATATTTCCATTTGAGTGACCTTAAATTTCACATCCGTGGAGAGCAAGTTGGTGATGTTTTTATTTCACCAGTAATATTTGTAATACTTACTATTTAAATTGTCTGTTCATTAACTCAACCAATATTCAGTCAGTTCTTACTCAAATAGAAGGCATCGATAAACATACTAGACTGTAATTAATTAACTGTATGATTTATAATTGGGATGAACACCAGAAAGGCAAAGAGTAACAGGGAGCACATAATTTATATTAGATATTTAAGAATGTTTCTCAGGGGGTACTGTCTGTGTTGAGATGAAAAGAAAAAGTGAGACAAAGCTAGAGGAGAATTGGGAAAGTGCACTTGAGAATACGTGAAGGTTCTTGGGGGTTGATAGCTGGGAGGACCTGAAAAAGACCAGGGTTATCAGGTTGGAGGGGGACAGGCCCAGAGTTAGACATGCCCAGGCCTCATGCACCTCATTGGATCCTTGCTTTAATACATTAGCTCATGTGACTCAATAAAAGAGAAAAAAGAACTTAGCTGTTATTTGGGGTTTTTGATTGCTGAAAGCAAGCTCAGTTGCTCATTCGTGTCCAGCTCTTTGTGACCTCATGGACTGTAGTCCGCCAGGCTCCTCTGTCTATGGAATTCTCCAGGTAAGAATACTTGAGTGGGTTGCCATTCCCTTCTCCAAGGGATCTTCCCACCCCAGGGATCAAACCTGCATCTCCTGTGGCTCCTGCATTGGCAGGCACCACCAGGATCTTAGCTCTGCAACCAGGGAGCAAACTTGCACCACTTGCATTGGAAGTGCAAAGTCTTAACAACTGGACCAGCAGGGAAGTTTCAGAACTTAGCTGTTTAGATGGCAGCATATAATAAACTCTTTAGCTTGACCTTTTAGCCAAAGACTAAAATATGAATACCAAGGATATACTTTCAGTGAAGTACAATTTTTATTTGTAAACTAAAAAGAATACCACCCTGTAACAAGAGTGAAAGGGAAAAACCCTGAAAATATTGGTTACATTTTAGAAGTTAGATTGAGAAAATGTGGTAGGAGATGGAGTTAGATAAGTGGAGGGAAAAATAGAATTTGACTTCAGATTCACTTTTTAAATCAGAAATTTCATATGAATTTAAGATACCAAAATAACAATAGCTAACATTTAGCTTGTACTATGTGTCAAGCCCTGATTGAAGCACTTTTCATTATATTGCACAGATTTTATTCATTCAATCTTTGAAACAGCCCTATAAATTAGGAGCGAGTCCCCCTTTGCAGTTTTACAGTTAGAGCAATGGATGCTTAGAAAGATAATGATGGGACTACAGGCACTATGGCTCAGTGGTCAAGAACCCACCTGCAGTGTAGGAGACGTGAGTTCGATCCCTGGGTTGGGAAGATGAGCTGGAGGAGGAAATGGTAACTCACTCCAGTATCCTTGCCTGGAAAATCTCACGGACAGAGAAGGCTGATGGTTTGTAGTCCAGGGAGTCGCAAAGAATCGGACACGACTTAGGGACGAAACCACTATCGAGGCATCCTGGCTCCAGAGTCTCTGTTCTAATCTGTCACACACACATACTACATGTAAAAGTTATAGGGGGAAAAAAATGTAACATTGTTGTAGGGAAGACCATTCTAATCCTGATTATAAAGTCAAAAACAAGGGAAACGATTGATAGATTTGACTACGTGAACATGTATTTTTTTAAACTTTTACGTTTCCCTCAAATATCCCAAATGAAAACTATAAATAAGATAGTGTATGTAAATAGACAAAGTGTTAATACTCCATGTATAAAGCATTCTTACAATCAATAAAAAGGAATAAATCCCCCCAAAGAAAATAGTATAGGGCAGGGGTTAACAAAACTGGTCCTGGACTGAATGCAGTCCACCATCTGTTTTTGAAAATGAAGTTTCGTTGGAGTGTAGCCATGCTCATTCATGTGCATATTATCCATGGCTGCTTTTAAGCTATGGTGGCAGAGTTGAATAATTGTGCTGTCAAAGGCTGCACTCTTTACTATCTGGTCCTTTACAGAAAAGGTTCCTTGACCTCTGATGTGGAGGAATATCCCGTTCTGGTGGTCTTGAAAGACAAGAGAGAGTCTCTTCCGTTTGGAATGGCTTTAGGTGGTCTGATTAGGCTCTTGAGGTCTCTCCCTCACCTCCATCCTGTTTGATACTGAACTCATCTTGGGTTGAATGCCTGTAGGCATCTGTCCTCTTTTATAGACTTATTCCTGCTGAGTCAGTCCTCCTGTTGACCTGTCTTTCTTAACCTTACCTTCGTCTGCAGCCCTATCTCTTCCATGGGAAACACACCTTTGCATCTTCAGTGCTTTCAAGACACATTCTCTGGGTTTTATCAATACCTGACGCGCCAATCATCTACTTTTCTCTCCTCTTGCATCCAGGTTGTTGACTTTTTCTGGGGAAATTCACACAACTAGAGCAACTGGTGATATAACTACAATTCGTGATCTCTTTCCTCTGCTAGGAACTCTTCTGAATTCCTACATGACCCCAAGTTGGCTCCTCTCCCAGTACATCTCACAGCTGCCCTACCTAAACTTTCTTCTCTCACTTTACCATTCCTGTTCTCTTCTTAGCTATCTGAAAATGAACTTGCTTCTACATCACAAAGGAAAAAAAAAGAAGACTTCATGCAGTAAATACCGGATCCCAACCTCTTCTGATTCCTAAGATGAGGAATTCATTTGTGATACCTTCTTCCTGCTTTCCTTTCTTTTTCCAAATTTTAATTTATTATTTATTTTTGGCTGCGCTGGGTCTTTGTTGCTATGCATGGGCTTTTTTTTTTTTTTTCTGGTTGTGGTGATTGATGGCTACTCTCTGTGGTGCATGGGCCTCTCACTGCAGCGGCTTTTCTTGTTGCAGAATGTGGGCTCTAGTGCTCAGGCTCAGTAGCTGTGGTGCACAGGCTCAGCTTCCCCTGACAAGTGGAATCCTCACAGACCAGGGATCGAATCTGGGTGCCCTGCATTGGCATGAAGACTCCCAATCACTGGACCATGAGGGAGGTCCATTCCTGCTCTATTTTCAACATTTGCTTCTAAACTGATTTCCTTGCCTGTAGCTTAAACCTATTTCACCTCTGGTCTTCCTATAAAAAAATGAAAGAAGGAAAGAATAAAGAGAGAGAAAGGAAGGTGAGATAAAGCCAAAGAGGAGGATGGAAGGAGAGAAAAATAAAGAAGAGATGATGGTGATTCCCTGGACTCTACATGCCTCACCACTGTGGCCACACATCTCTCTTTCCCTTCACAGCCAAGTTTTTGAGCACGTGCTCCTGGCTTGTCACCACTTCCTCATAGTGTCATATGGTTTACCTCCCATGAAGCTCATGAGGGTGCTCTGGCCAAGTCTCCATGCAAAGTGCCCCCCTTGCATCCCTGTCTTATTGGACGCATCTGAGTTTATGATACATTTGACCTCATTCTTACAACTGCCTTCACTTTCTTGGTACTCCTCTCCTCGGGTTTTCTTCTTTGCTTTCCCTCAAGAGCTTTGCATGCTGCTATTCATCCCCACCTTAAGTAGAATTCTATCCTGGGGCCAGCCTTTCACCTCTCCTCAGCAGCCTCATTACCTCTATACCACTGACTCACAAATTTCTATCCCCGCTCTGGACCGTTTTTCTCAGTCGCCTTAGAGTGCCTACTAGGAGTGCCTACAAGGAGTTCCACATGCCTGGATGTCCTAAGATCATCGCAAACTGAATCCTGCAAAATTCAGCTCCCTTTTACCCCCGTTATGCCATTCCACATGGTACCACCCTATCCCTCATCACACTTTGTGAACCTCTGTGCCATTATGCTCCTTGACTGGTCTCTGCCTAATTTCATTTTGAGCCTCTCAAGAGCAGGGACAACCTGTTTTAGCTCTGTAACTCTGCGTTCAGTACACTGAGTTTGTTCAATAAACGTGTGAGACAATGGAAGTAAGGAAGACTAGGGAACACAAGAAAGGATGGAACCTATTTAGGATTCAGGTGTTCCCGACAGAAATCACGACTAATCAGTCAGTAGGTTGTCCTCTGAAATGAACTGAGGATAGGAAATTGGCTGGATGATGAAGTGCAGAAAACATTCTCCTTTTCTAGGGTCTGTTGCTAAAACAATAAAAACTCATGAGGCCTGTTGAAACTCATAAAGTAGCTATGACAGATGACTTTTTATTTAGTACCGACGCCTTTTCGGCTTGTAGAGTGTAGGTTGCAGAGCCTACGGCAGCATTCTCCTCAAAATGTGAAGTTTAGCAGTAACCACTGAAGATTTTACGTTTAGCACTTAGCACAGTTTCAGCTAGTACCTGAATTCTTGGTTCTTGGCAGCTCTGAGAACACAGCGTGAGATGTTCTAAGTTAAAATGTTCTAGTATCAAGTGTTCTGAGAATGTTTAAGTCAGATTACTAAGCCTTGAGCAATTTGTAACACCAACTATAAAAACAGGCAAGGGAGAAAACCCCAGTCATGTTGTGTTATAATGTAGAGGAATTATGATCTTCAGAGCCTAGATTTGAATGAATAGAATGGCAGTCAGAAGTCATAAAAAAAAAGATGTGTATGTCACCCTCAGACCAGAAATTGATCAGTTATGTATTGTAAATTCAAATTGTCTTAGTGCCAAGACTAATGATTTTTTTTAAGTTAATTCAAGACTTTTGGAAATTTGAAATTAATGAACATTAGAATATCCTGATAGTCACTTTGTAATAGTAATAGTTCCCATACAACGAACACATGTCCTATAAAGTCAATGATCTACAACTAACTCCATATTTCTCTAATTCTTCCCTCAAAAACTTATTGTAAATGTAAGCCTTTAAGGTTTAAGTCTTCCAGAGGGTAAGAAACTATCATTGAGATATTATGAAATCCAATATTATATTACAGTAATTCCCACAATGCAATTTGCCTTATCACTTCAAACCCTTTCCTTGTTTAAGTCAAATGTAACATTTTAGAAAGTTTGAAAAATAGAGGAAAAGGGGAATTATAATCTCACCAACTTCACACAGCATTTTACAGAAATTTTTTAATAATTATAATTGCATATATCATTTTGTATCTTGCTTTTAAAATTAGTATTTCTCTCATGAAAAATTTTCTATGATGTTACTAAATAGTTATGATTGTAATTTTTATAAAATAAAATCACTACCTGGGTCGGGAAGATCCCCTGGAGGAGGAAATGGCAACCCACCAGTATTCTTGCCTGGAGAATCCCATGGACAGAGGAGCCTGGTGGGCTACAGTCTATGGGGTCACAAAGAGTCGGACACGACTGAGTGACTAACACTTTCACTTTCACCTGATATCATCTAATGATACACCATAATTTACTTAACCATTTGCCTATTGGGTAATTTAAATGAGATCCATTTTTTTACTTGGTACTGTGGATTTTTCCCCATCATACTTGGTGCTTTTTTCTTACGGTAGATTTCCAAGAGTAAAATTGCTCAGTTGAAAGTTATACTTTCATAATGACTTCCAAGAGGAGTCTTCCAATAATAGTTCCCCTTGAAGTGTAAGAGTACCAGTTTCATTGCTAATTTAGCAGGTGTTTTAAAGAGTACTTCATCTTCATTGTTGTTTTGCCTTATTTTAGTTTATAAACTTTGTTTTCTAGGGACTTCCCTGGTGGTCCCTTGGTAAGACTCTGCACTTCCAATGCAGGGGGCACAGGTTTGATCCCTGGTTGGGGAACTAGAATCCTATATGCTGTGCAGGGCAGCCAAACACACACACACACACAACTATAAACTTTGTTTTCTAGAGCAATTTTAGGTTTACAGAAAAATGGAGCAGAAAGTATAGAGGGCTCCTGGATGCCCACTCTAGTTCTGCCTCCCCCATAAGTTCCCCTGTTCTTAATATCTTGCATTAGTATAGTATATTTGTTTGATGAATGAAAGTTATTCATGAATGAACACCGATACTTTATTACGAACTAAAGTTCGTAGTTTACATTAGGATTCACTGTTAGTACTGTACACCTCTATGGGCTTTAACAAAGATTTGATGTCATGTGTCTACCATTACAGTATCATACGGAAGAGTTTCATTGCCCTAAAAGTTTCCTGTCCTCCACCTAGTCACTCTTCCTCCTCACAAGCCCCTGGCAACCACTGATCTTTACACTGTCTCTGTAGTTTTGTCTTTTCCTGAACGTTAATATAGTTGGAATCATATAAATATGTAGCCATTTTAAGCTGTCTTCTTTCACTTAACAATATACGTTTGTATTTCCTCTGTGTCTTGTTGTAGCTTAATGACTTGTTTCTTTTTATCAGTGAATGATATTCCACTGTAAGGATATACCACAGTTTATCTGTTCACCCTTTGAAGTCTTGATTGTTTCCAGTTTTGGGAATTATGAATAAAGCTGTCAGAAACATGTATATGCAGATTTTTTTGTATGGACATAAGTTTTCAACTCATGGGGTAAAATATATTTTTATATTTACCTGTTATTGATTTAGACATGTGTTCTCTTCTGTCTCAGAATATATTAATGATACATGTTTAAACACCTTTTTCTCCCTCTAGAGACTCTTTTTTCTCCAGATTGCTTTTCATTTGTTTGTTTCGGTCTCTATCTTTTGGGTCTGAGATATTCCTCATCTTTCTGGTGATCCTAGTTGTCTGGTCTTACTTAAGAGCAATGCCCCATAAAGCTGATAAGAAGCTCTGATCTCATGGTGAGGCCTGCCACCTGTGGGCCATTTCACTAAGGAGTACTTAGTGTTGGTATGTTAAGATTTTCCTCTTGGGCTGGTTCGATTTTTCTTCAGAGAAAAATCTTCTGACCTTCTCTCTTGATGGTGAAAAACGGGTTACCATTTGTTTAGAAGCTGAGCTGGAAAAGCTGTTTGGCAGTGGGTGGACTCAGTTATTAGTATATAAAATGCTTATCTGATCCCCCTGTTTGCAGACTGGTACGGCTTTCCCCTCACCCCACCCCCCACCCTCACCCCTGCCCCACTTCCCCCGGGACAACTGTGGCTGTCCAGCTTTCTACAGACACAGGAGATAAAGTTACCTGCTTGGACTTGGGGAAGGGCTCTGCGACTTATCTGATTCTTAAAAGAAGTGAAGTGAAAGTCATTCAGTCGTGTCCGACTCTTTGTGACCCCATGGACTCTCCATGGAATTCTCCAGGCCAGAATACTGCAGTGGGTAGCCTTTCCCTTCTCCAGGGGATCTTCCCAACCCAGGGATTGAACCCAGGTCTCCCGCATTGCAGGCAGATTCTTTACCAGCTGAGCCACAAGGGAAGAATTTCAGTTAATCCTCCTGTTTCTAGCCTCACCTTTATCCTCATACCTGGAACCCAACCTTGCAGTACCTTTGGGGGAGGTATGTGGTTTACTGTGTAAACTGGTTGTTTCTAAAACTTAACATGGGATTCAGCTTTCTCAATTCTGTGTGGTCATTTGCTGATCCATTTGCTTTCCAGTTTAAATCTTTTGTTGTGTTTGTTTTGCTTCTGTTCTCTTTGGTCCTGATGATTTCATGTCTTTAAAAAGCCTTTGCTGTGCTTTTAGCTTTGATAGAAATGGAAGTATACTCTGTCATTTATGTGAAATTCTCATATATCCTTTTTATTTATTGTTTTTGAATTACTATTTATTTTTGGATGTGCTGGGTCTTCGTTGCTCCACACGGGCTTTCTCTAGTTGCCGTGCGCAGGGGCTACTCTTCTTGCAGTGCGTGGGCTTCTCACTGATGTGGCTTCTCTTGTGGAGCACAGATTCTTGGCGAGAGGGCTCAATAGTTGTGGCACATGAGCTTAGTTGCCCTGCAGCATGTGGAATCTTCCTGGACCAGGGATTGAACCTGTGTCCCCTACATTGGCAGGCGAATTTTTATCCACTGCACCATCAGGGAAGTCCTTATATCTTTTTTTAAGAGGAAAGGAAATCCAGTACCCTTCTTTATAGGCAATAGATGTTAATTGGTTTAAAACTTCATAAAAATTTTTTTAAAGTTTAATTATCTATAAATTAATTTATAATCATATTATATATTATAAATAACCTATAAATTGATTATCTATAAATGGGCCACTTATAAAATTTTGGTACACATCCATTCTGACTTTTCTGGGTGATACATAAACATGTGATTCATTTTTATGTTTAGTTTGTGTTGAAACTATAAATTATGTCTGTAGAGATAGAAAGCAGCCATCTGTCTAGGATGCTGTGCTCAGTGAATGAGTTAGATGGTGGGGGCTCAGGAAGCCCAAGGTCAAGTTGGCTCCTGAGAAACAACGTGTACTGTCTGCAGCTTTCACTTCGTTGCCCTGTATCCTGTAACCAGGGCATGACACCTGAAACCTTGTCACCACCACTTTGTGCTCATTGTTTACTTGCTAAGTCATGTCCAACCCTTTGTGACCCCATGGACTGTAGCCCACCAGGCTCCTCTGTCCATGGGGATTCTCCAGGCAAGAATGCTGGAGTGGGTTGCCATTCCCTTCTCCAGGGGATCTTCCCAACCCAGGGCTTGAACCCGAGTCTTGCATCTCCTGCATTGGCAGGCGGATTCTTTACTGCTGAGCCACTGGGGAAGACCCACCAACACTCTAAAGGGTAATTTTTAAAGATTGTCCAAGTTGTAAAATTAGCTCCCTCATTGACAGCTACTTCTTTCTCTCTCTCTGTCTCCCCTTTCAGACCCTGAGTGGCCAGGAACACTCAGTATGAGGGGCAGGGAGCACACCAGTTCCTTCCCCTTAGTGGGGAGCCTATCAGCCTTTCACCTTCTAGTTGATTCAGGGCCTATTATTTTTAATAACTTTATTGAGATATAATTCACATGTCATAAAATTCACTCATTCAAAATGTACAGTCCGGTGGATTTTAGCACATCCAGAGCTGTGCAGCCATCACCACGATCCATTTTAGAAATTTTTATCAACCCCCAAAAGGAAACCCATGCCCATTAGCAGTTACCCCCATTTCCTCCCAAATCCCCCAGTCCTAGTCACTAATCTACTAATCTACTTCCTATCACTATAGATTTGCCTATTTTAGGCATTCCATATTTTCATTTTATGTTTTCAAGATTCACTCATGCTGTAGCATTCATTTTGTTAGTAGTGTCCTTTGAAGCATAAGAGTTTTTAATTTGATGATGTCTAGTTTGTCTGTTTCCTGTTTTGTCATTGTGCTTTTGGTGTCCTGGCTAAGAAACTGTTGCCTAATCCAAGTCTCAGAGATTTACACCTTGTTTTCCTGTAAGAGTTCTGTAGTTTCAGCTCCCACATTTTAGGTCTATGATCCATTTGGAGTTAATTTTTATGTATAGTATAAAGTCAAGCGTTATTCTTTGTATGTTGATATGTAGCTGTTTTAGCACCATTTGTTGAAAGGATTCTTCTCTCCTGATTGAATTATCTAGGCATCCTTATCAAAAATCAGCTGACCATGGAGGGCTTCCCTGGTGGTTCCATGGCTAAGACTCTGCTCTCCCAATGCAGGGGATCTGGGTTCCATCTCTGGTCAGGGAACTAGATCCCAGGTACTGAAACTAAGACCTGGTACAGCCAAATAAATATTTTTAAAAATCAACTGACCATAAAGATAAGATTTTTTCCTGAATCCGCAGTTGTATTCCATTGACTTGTATGTGTATTTTTATGCCAACAGCATAGTCTTGATGACTATAGCTTTTGGCTTACTGCAGTTTTGAAATTGGAAGTGTAAGTCTTCCAACTTTGCTCTTTTGGAAAATTGTTTTGGCAAATTTTGATCCCTTGAATTTCTATGTGAATTTTAGAATCAGCATGTTAATTTCTGCCCCCCCCCTCAAAAAAAAAAAAAACAGTTGGAATTTTGATAGAGATTACACGGAATTTGTAGGTCTCAAGGTCTTGTTTTGTGTGTTTGCTTTGGGCACCGAAATGGCATCTTGGGAATCTGCCTTTCTTATTCTCCCAGTCAATGAAGTTATCATTGCCCTGAGTCCTGAGAGAAAAGGAGAAAGGTTCATGTGAACATTCATGTAGATGTTAGCATTCATATAAATGTTAGCAATTAAGTGTGTTTTTCTCTCTCTCAGTTTCCTCTCATATAAAGTGGATTTAGTAAGTGTATTTTTGTCTAAAGATGTTGTGAAGATTAAATGAGAGAATCCATGTGGTGTGCCCAACAAGCACTGGGTAAATAATCGAATATAAGTAATCCACAATAGAATCAACTATACTCCAGGCATTTTTGCATCTAGATTGATTCTCCCATCCTTCATCCATGTACTGCTGTCTCAGGTGTGATCTGTACTCCAGAAAAACCTGCATCTATCTGATTCTCCAAAGTCCATGCTCTTCCAACTTTATTGGCAGATGTTTGATAGGTTAAAACATAGAAAATAAGAGGAATATTTACAATATGTAGCAAAAAAGAATATTTTTCACTAAGAAAACTTTAATGGAAAAGAAGAATCATTTCTAGGCTCCAGGGAAATGGAGAGTAAAGAAACAACTGTTGGAACATATCTTTTTAATCCTTAAGAAATTCCATTTCCTGGTCTTGGTAACTGGGATGCTCATGACTTAGAGCCAGGCAGGAGATAAGGAATCTCCTTAACAGATAAGGAGACCCTGGGGGTCTGCTGAGATGAAGTGTCAGGTAGAGATGGTGTGTGTTTACTTTATTGCGATCTCCATGTCCACATGCTCTCCAGCCTCCCGGAAGTCTGCTCCCTTTAATACCCAACTTGGTCTGTTCCTCAGTTCAGCCCCCTCCTCAAGTGTCTCGAGAATTCTTAGGTGATACAAGTTCTCTTCTTGGCTTCTGCACCTCTGATTAACTTAAAGACATCCTTGTTAATATCTCATAGCTAAAGAATCTTGCTAGTAGTATAAATGGAAACTGAACTCCTCTTTGAGCCACTGTCCTTTTCCTGACATTGGAAATGTGATTTATTACATTCACTTTTTTGAGTTAACAAGCATAAAATACAGTATAATGCAATGATGAGAGAATGGATTTCCTTAACAGTTTACAGCTTTTACAAATGACAGACTAGTTTTTAATACAATTTCCATAGACTTTGAGGAGGGTGTTTATGGGCAGTAAGCAAATGAGTTTGTGTGTGTGTGTGTGTGTGTGTGTAAAACTAATCTCATGTTCATTTCTTCATTCTCCGCCTCATCCTATGAACTGTTGATGCCTTATCCATCCTCTTGTTTCTCTCAAATGTACCATCTACCATAAAACCTATCTAGACCCTCCCAGCTTCTCAAACTGTGTGTGGTGAAGCACCAGTTTCTTTCTTTTCCATTCGAATAGACTAATAATTTTGTAAAATATGACAAGTATAACTAATGAGAAAAATGAAATTTAAAAAGACATACAAAATATAACCTCCATTTAAAAAGATGTGTGATGGTCTTCTTTGAACTTCTATATAAACAGAGTTTTATAAATCTCACACAGCACCTACTAGGTGTCACTTTGTATGACAGTTATTTGCATATTTATATTATCCCTCAACGAGGTTGTAAGCTCCTTGAGTCAGGACTTTGTGTATTGTTAATCTTGGTATACCATCACTTCCTCATATAATGCTTTGAACATGCTTATTAAATTAAACTTCTGACTCAATATAGAAGGAACTTAGACTTCCACTTAAATAGGTGGCCATCTTTGTGTACTTGATCATCAAAAAATTTCAACAGAAGCTTCCTGTCCTGGCTTTGTATATGGTGACTGGGGTTTATGATTCATGTAGAAGGCACTGGTAAAAGTCCCCTTACAGAGAAGGAGATAATGTTGATGACTCTACACTATTGATAAAAAAACAGACCAGCTAGACCTTCCTCATAATGTTGTCCTCAGGGTTCATGCAGTAGGAGCACTTATTTAAATATTTTTCTAACTGAATCATCTCATTAAGAGAGTGAAAAAAAACTTAGTGAAGGTCTAGAAGGGATCCCAAATGGATTAATCCTATATTAAATTCCTTGCCATAGTAAGTTGTCATCTAGCTAGATTCCAGTGGGCAAAACAACTAACACGGGTATATAATAGATGACTGTGTTTGCTCCTGAAGTAGTTGTTCAGTCGCTAAGTTGTGTCCAACTCTTTGAGACCCCATGGACTGCAGCATGTCAGGCTTCCCTGTCCTTCACTATCTCTTGGAGTTTGCTCAAACTCGTGTCTGTTGAATCGGTGATGCCATCCAACCGTCTCTTCCTCTGTTGCTCCCTTCCCCTCCTGCCCTCAGTCTTTCCCAGCTTCAGGGTCTTTTCCAATGAGTCGCTCAGGTAGAGTGGATTCTTTACAGCTTAGTATTGTCTCCAGTGGTCAGGTTACCTGGAACCCTCCATATTGGGAAAAGGAGACTCGGTTTGCTCTAGGAACCTCGGAAGATAGCATTTAATCAAACAGGACAGTACATTAAAGCAGTGCTTCTCAAACTGTGTGTGGTGAAGCACCAGTTTCTTAATTCAAGTAGACTAATAATTTTGTAAAATGTGACAAGCATAAATAATGAGAAAAATGAAAGTTAAAAAGACATACAAAATATAACCTCCATTTAAAAAAATTAGATCCAACAGACTAAAAGTACTTAGTCAAATTGCTGTACCACACTTTGAGTAACACTGGATTAGAGGGTGGGCTGTCATGACTGCCCACACAGGGGCTTGGATCACCTGTCCATGGAGTCCATTAGGAGATCTGTTTGACTATAATGAAAGCTCAGGGGTAAGAAAAGATGCTGATGTTTTGAGTCTCTTCTTCTTCTGTAGAATGAAAAGATTTGAAAAGGAAGGGGGAGTTTGTAATACAATTGAAATGGTATCTTTGGAAATAGCTTTCATATTTAAGATTGATTTTAGTGGTAAAATGAAACACAGCGAGACTCTGAAGACCTAAGTCATGAGAGTTTAAGCAAAAGACAAACAATAAATACCTACTCAAACCTGATGCTGCAGAAGTGAAGACGGAACAGTAGCAGAATTATTTACTAAGTACCATTATGTACTAAATATAGTACTAAGCTCTTTACCTAGGCTATCTCGTTTCATCTTTACAAGAATCCTGTGCAGTAGCACTATTAACCTCATTTTTCAGATGAGGAAACAGGCTCTAAAAAAGATTGAGTAACTTGCCCCAAGGTCACGTCAGATGAATGGCGTGATTGTCAGATGGTTGGAGTGTGTAACCCAGAACCTAGATTCTTAGGTTCTTAAATGAATGTCTTTATAGAGAGGTTTTGGCAAATCTCACTTAGCATTTTCAGCCATGAACTTGAGGATTATCAGTGTCCTTGGATACCAGATAGCGCATTAGCCACTCTTTTTAGCCCTTCAACTGTCTTTTGTCTAAATTTTTAGAAATTTGGCCTTGTATAGGAGAGATGAACCGGAGTAGGAACTGGCAACCCACTCCAGTATTCTTTCCTGGAAAATTCCACGGACAGAGGAGCCTGGCGGGCTACAATCCATGGGGTCGCAAGGAGTCCGACACAACTGAGTGACTGAGCACACACACAGGAGAGATGAAGTGGTTTAGCGAGAGACAGTACTGAGCGTTATAGTCATGGTAGAAGCAAAATAACTCTGTGAAGTAGATTGAACCTAGGGTGGGTGATAACACTAGGCCAGAGACTCTCAATTCCAGTTTTTAGGTGGCATTCTATAAATCTAATCCTTTTAAAAAATATTTATGAATTTAATTTATTTATTTATGGCCGTGCTGGGTCTTTGCTGCTGTAAAGGCCTTCTCCAGCTGTGGCGAGTGGAGGTTGCTGCTCTCTAGTTGCGGTGCGCGGGCTTCTCATTGCAGTGGCTTCTCTTGTTGCAGAGCCCAGGCTGTAGGGCATGTGGGCTTCAGTATTTGCAGCTCCCAGGCTCCAGAGCACAAGCTCAGTAGTTGTGGTGCAAGGGCTTAGTTGCTCCGTGGCACGGGGGATCTTTCTGGACCAGGGATTGAACCTGTGTCTCCTGCATTGGCAGGAGGATTCTTTACCACTGAGCCACCAGGGAAGCCCTGTAAATCTAATTGTAGTCATGTAGTTCTATAGTCTCTCCATTGCATAGGATAAAGAATTTCATCTAGGCTATGTTAAGTATAATGTAAGCTGTGTTGAAGAGATCAAACCAATCAATCCTAAAGGAAATCAGTCCTGAATATTCATTGGAAGGACTGATGCTGAAGCTGAAGCTCCAGTACTTTGGCCATCTGATTTGAAGAACTGATTCATTGGAAAAGACCCTGATGCTGGGAAAGATTGAAGGCAGGAGGAGAAGGGGACCACAGAGGATGAGATGGTTGGATGGCATCACTGACTCGATGGACATGAGTTTGAGCAAACTCTGGGAGACAGAGAGGGACAGGGAAGTCTGGGGTGCTGCAGTCCATGGCGTTGCAGAGTCAGACATGCCTGAGCAACTGAACTGAACTGAACTGAACTGATGTTAAGTCCGGCTAGTGCTGTGGCTTTCCAAATGAGTTTACCCTCTAAAAGATTAATTTTGTGAAATGTTTTTGGAGTTTGAGTTTTTTATTTGTTTGCTTAAGAAATAGAATAGAGTGTGTAATTAGTCATGGATGGTATTTTTTTCCCAACAGCAGAACTTAGAATAAGAACTTGCACATGTTGTTCTAAAGAGCTTCACACTCCACTGCACTATTGGTACTCAGTAAAAGTAACTCCTAGGAGGAAGTTTTCTTTAATTAAAATGGAATACAGGGACTTGCCTGGTGGTCCAGTGGCTAAGACTCTGTACTCCCAATACAGAGGGCCTGGGTACAATCCTGGTCAGGGAACTAGATCCCACATGCCGCAACTAAGGTCCAGCGCAGCCAGATAATAAAATGAATATTTTTAAAAAATGGAGTACAGTGTTCATTGCTATTTGAAATACATATTCCCTAATACATGACTTGAAAATTTGTAATTGTTTATTATCAGACATTCAGATTCAACCCTGTCACCTGTGCTGCTTTGAAGTTATCTATTTTTTTTACATGTTACTAAAAATAAATTGTAATTTAAAAAACAGACCCAATACATTTGTTTCGTGTGGCAGCCAAATATCTTTGGATTTACTCCTACCTTTAACAAGAGAAACACTACCCTTGAATATATTTCTAAACCAAGCATGAGAGTTAAAATTACCATCTTTTCCTTTGAGTAGAGGTGCTAATCTGATGAAGAGGAGAAAGAGTCCTCCTGCTAAGATTATAGCAGGCTTGCTGTGGTAAGAGGAAAAGAATATCAAAATAAATTTAAACCTACCTGAATATAATAAATTAAAAATTTATTTTAAGTTATTTAAAGTCAGTGTAATATTATTGCCTTTGTTGTTGTTGTTTTGTTTTTTGTTTATTTGTTGTGCATAAGACATTTTGGATGGTGTGAGCTGAAAACTCAGATGGTAAGGAATCTGCCTGCAATTCAGGAGACCTGGGTTTGATGCATGGGTGGAGAAGATCCCCTGCAGAAGGGACTGGCTACCCACTCCATTATTCTTGCATGGAGAATCCCATGGACAGGGGAGCCTGGCGGGGTGCAGTCCATGGGGTCGCAAAGAGTCGGATGTGACTGACCAACTAAAACGCACACACAGATGAAAACAGACTATGAGGATTCCCCCCCCCCCCCCCCCCCAGATAAACAAGAAGTCTATCCAGAGAAACATTTTATTCTACTTGGGGAAAATAGGTGTGTGTCTGTCTGTGGAGCAAAGTTTTACGGTCCCTCATTTCTGCAGTGAACGTGTCTGTACCCCTGCAGGGCTGCAACCAGGTTGCTGATTTTGGACCAAGTACCACTCCTCTGAGCTGACCAGTTTGCACTGCGTATTAATGAATGGTGGTGAGCTCAGCTTTGAAGAATGCTAACAGGGTTATTTCTTGTTTATCAATAGTAACTAAAAATGAAAAGGCTACATTTCATATTAATTAAATATTGTTGTTTTCATAGTTTGTCTCTGAGCATACATCTAGGAGATTTTTGAGAGCTGAGCTAAAAATACTCCTTTTATATAACCTATACTTTTCAAACTCCAAAGAAATGTGGAAAGTTATATTTAAGGAAAACAGCTCTCTTCTATTTTTCTGGCATTCTCTGGGTGACATTCTACCTGTCTTTAAAGAAAAGTTTTTTTGATGTGGACCGTTTTTAAAGTCTTTATTGAATCTGTTACAATATTGCTTCTGTTGTTTATATTCTGGGTCTTTAGCCATGAGACATGTGGAATCTTAGTTCCCTGACCAGGAATTGAAACCACGTCCCTTCCATTGGAAAGTAGATTCTTAACCACTGGACCACCATGGAAGTCCCTCATGTAGTTCTTTTTTAATAGTGAAAGATAGCAAGGGGATACAGAAATGTTTTATTTAACTTTGTAATATATACTTTGGGAGGTTGATAAAATACATTGCCAATAAGGAAATGATAAATGTCTGTTGCAAGGCACTGTTATACTCGGAAATAAAATTTGATAACAATGCTTTACAGCTTATAAAGTCATTTCCTTTAAATTATTCCTCATAGCAACCCATGTGAGGTAGATACTACTATTCCCATTTTGAAATTAGGAAAGTTACTTTAACAGCAGTGATAGTCATGGTAACTATCCCCTTTCATTAAAACACATCTACATACCCGTACACTGTGTGTGTCCTAAAACTGGTGCAATGAGGAGGTTGAGGGGCCATGTGGTAGCAGAGAAGAGCAAGTCTGAGACAGACCAGAAAGACAGACGCACTTTTGAAACACAAGGCACGCTCTCCCACATCTCCTGTTATGCTTTCTTCTTTCCAGGGACCCTGGATGTTGGAACCTTTCTTCCCAGTCTTCTTCCTTGCATTTCCAAGGCCATAGCTGGCAAGAAATATGGGGACAGCCCCCAGTTTAAGCAGCTTGTTCTGATTTTAGATATGACTCCTCTTGTCACTGAGCATATCGGTCACCCTGTTATTCTGTACAGACTTAGTTTATGGTGACTTCTTCTTGACTGAGGGATTGAAAGAAGTGGCATAAATTTTGTAAGGTCATCACTTTTCTTTCTCTTTCTTGCTCACTCTCTGAGGCCTGAGGATGGGAAGATGAAGATTGCGAATTACAGATGGAGCTGCCCAATGCATGGAGGGGACTCTGACTTACTGTAAGGAAATGCTAACAGTCACCTCTTTCTTTCAGGTTCCCTGGAGTATACGATGGTGAAGATTCACCAGAGGGGAGCTTCAGTAAAATATGCTTTTTAGTCCTATCCTCAATATACATACCTGTTTGTATGGAATGTAAACTACCATTTTGCTGACACTGGCTTAAGTAATAATTTTGTGCCAGTTGATTCCAGTTTACTTTGCATTCAATCTTGCCCTTGATTTTGTGTAGGATGGGGAACAGTCTGTTTATCTGAATGAGAAAAATACAGTTTCTGTGATAACCTGTTGTTTTTTTTTTTAACTTCTTTATCTAGGTAATTAAACTAGAAAGTTAAAGTTGATCAGTCATGTCCAACTCTTTGAGACCCCATGGACTATACAGACCGTGGAATTCTCCAAGCCAGAATACTGGAGTGGGTAGCCTTTCCCTTCTCCAGGGGATTTTCCCAACCCAGGGATTAAACCCAGGTCTCACACATTGCAGGTGGATTCTTTACCAGCTGAGCCACAAGCAAAGCCCAAGAATACTGGAGCTGGTAGCCTATCCCTTCTCCAGCAGATCTTCCTGACCCAGGAATCAAACCAGGGTCTCCTGCACTGCAGGCGGATTCATTAGATGGTGTACATATTTTTCATTACATGGTATATATGTATTTGACCATGGGTGATAGTTGCTGGTGGTATGCCATTACCATAGCAACAGGTTCCATTCTGGGTTGCTAGTAATTGCTTCCAGAATTATGACAGCAAAAAGGTTTCCCTGCTGAAGATGCAGAGTGTTTGGGGCAAATGCAACAAAGGGCTCCATCCGAACTACTTATTCATAACCAATAGCTCACTGGCTATGAGGACTGAGAAAGGTTATAACAGCTTCTAGTGACCTCCAGCCCTGTCTTTGTGGTTGGACAAATGCTGTGTTGCTACTTGGCTTTTGGGAAATAGAGAAGGTAAAGTGGACTTTAGGCTTCCCTGGTGGTTCAGTGGTGAAGAATCCACCTTCCAAGCAGGAGACGCGTGTTCGATCCCTGGGTTGGAAAGATCCCCTGGAGAAGGAAATGGCAACCCACTCCAGTATTCTTGCCTGGGAAATCCCATGGATAGAGAAGCCAGGCTGGCTATAGTCCATGGGGTCACAAAGAATCAGACATGACTTAGCGGCTAAACAACAACAACAAAAGTGAGCTTTGGCCTTGGAGTGCTGCTGCTGCTGCTGCTAAGTCGCCTCAGTCGTGTCCGACCCTGTGTGACCCCATAGACGGCAGCCCACCAGGCTCCTCCATCCCTGGGATTCTCCAGGCAAGAACCCTGGAGTGGGTTGCCATTTCCTTCTCCAATGCATGAAAGTGAAAAGTGAAAGGGAAGTCGCTCAGTTGTGTCCGACTCTTAGCGACCCCATGGACTGTAGCCTACCAGGCTCCTCCGTCCATGGGATTTTCCAGGCAAGAGTACTGGAGTGGGTTGCCATTGCCTTCTCCGTGGCCTTGGAGTATTTCTGTTAAAAAATATAATAGCATGAACACCCGGTTTCCTATCCTCCTTCTACATTCAGCTGCCAAATAGATCCTTTTAATTACCTTCCAGGTATAGCCAAAAAAGAGAGTAAGGAGGCTTCCATAAAATCTAGTGGTCATACCATATTCCAAGGATAAAGTAAGCTTTCAACCTTTATTTTTCAGATCAGTCAGTCAGTTAAGTTCAGTCACTCAGTCGTGTCCAACTCTTTGTGACCCCATGGACTGCAGCATACGAGGCTTCCCTGTCCTTCACCAACTTCTGGAGCTTGCTCAGAGTCATATCCATTGAGTCGGTGATGCTGTCCAACCATCTCATCCTCTGTCGTTCCCTTCTCTTCCTGCCTAGAATCTTTCCCAGCAGCATCAGGGTCTTTTCCAATGAGTCAGTTCTTTGTAACAGGTAGCCAAAATATTGGAGTTTCAGCTTCAGCGTCTGTCCTTCAATGAATACTCAGGACTGATTTCCTTTAGGATTGACTGGTTTGCTCTCCTTGCTGTCCAAGGGACTCTCAAGATCTTCTCCAACACCACAGTTCAAAAGCATCCGTTCTTCGGCACTCAACTTTCTTTATAGTCCAACTCTCACATCCATGCATGACCACTGGAAAAACCATAGCTTTGTCTAGACAGACCTTTGCTGGCAAAGTAATGTCTCTGCTTTTTAACATGCTGTCTAGATTGGTCATAGCTTTTCTTCCAAGGAGCAAGTGTCTTTTAATTTCATGGCTGCAGTCACCATCTGCAGTGATTTTGGAGCCCCCCAAAATAAAGTCTGTCACTGTTTCCATTGTTTCCCCATCTATGCTATGAAGTGATGAGACCAGATGTCATGATCATAGTTTTCTGAATGTTGAGTTTTAAGCCAACTTTTTCACTCTCCTCTTTCACTTTCATTAAGAGGCTCTTTAGTTCTTCTTCACTTTCTGCCATAAGGGTGGTGTCATCTGTATATCTGAGGTTATTGATATTTCTCCTGGCAATCTTGATTCCAGCTTGTGCTTCATCGAGTCCAGCATTTCTCATGATGTACTCTGCATAGAAGTTAAATAAGCAGGGTGACAATATACAGCCTTGACATATTCCTTTCCCAATTTGGAACCAGTCTGTTGTTCCATGTCCATTTCTAACTGTTACTTCTTGACCTGCATACAGATTTTTCAGGAGGCAGGTCAGGTGGTCTGGTATTCCTATCTCTTGAAGAATTTTCCAGTTTGTTGTGATCCACACAGTCAACGGCTTTGGTATAGTCAATAAAGCAAAAGTAGACATTTTTCTGGAACTCTCTCATTTTTTCAGTGATCCAGCAGATGTTGGCAATTTGATTTCTGGTTCCTCTGCCTTTTCTAAATCCAGCTTGAACATCTGGAAGTTCACGGTTCATGTACTGTTGAAGCCTGTCTTGGAGAATTTTGAGCATTACTTTGCTAGTGTGTGAGATGAGTGCAGTTGTGCGGTAGTTTGAGCATTCTTTGGCATTGCCTTTCTTTGGGATTGGAATGAAAACTGACCTTTTCCAGTCCTGTGGTCACTGCTGAGTTTTCCACATATGCTGGTATATTGAGTGCAGCACTTTCACAGCATCATCTTTTAGGATTTGAAATAGCTCATCTGGAATTCCATCACCTCCACTAGCTTTGCCTCCTGAGGTTCACTTGACTTCAAATTCCAGGATGTCTGGCTCTAGGTGGACAATCTGCGTCATGAAGATCTTTTTTGTATAGTTCTTCTGTGTGTTCTTGCTGCCTCTTCTTAATCTTTTCTGCTTCTGTTGTGTCCATACTGTTTCTGTCCTTTATTGTGCCCATCCTTGCATGAAATGTTCCCTTGGTATCTCTAATTTTCTTGAAGAGATCTCTAGTCTTTCCCATTCTGTTGTTTCCCTCTGTTTCTTTGCATTGATCGCTGAGGAAGGCTTTCTTATCTCTCCTCACCAGTCTTTGGAACTCTGCATTCAAATGGGTGTATTTCAGATAAGTTGCTCTTATTTTGTATGAAATGGATGATTCATCTTTTGGTATTAAAACCACTAAGTTTGTTTTATCTTGATATCACAATACTCTAATGTGAATGTTATTACTTTAAAAAAAATTACATCTTATATAAATACTTATCTAATCCCTAACTACTGGGCAGGTGGCTCCATTTCTCTTTCTAAATCATTGTTTAGATATTATTTCCCCCTCAAACTCCCCAAACTCAGCTCTTTTAAAACAGGACATCTCAAATTTATGGTGAACCTTTATTGTAGGCTCAAAGTGTGCAAGGCTTAGCAGACCTGTATAAGTGGTATTAGTTTCTGTCATCTAGGTAAAGAGACTTCTCTTTTTTTGATTGATACAATTCATTTATTTAAAAAAATTTTTTTTCCATTTTTAAGAAAGCTTTTTATTTTGTACTGAGGTATAGCCAATTCACAATATTATGCTGGTTTCAGGTGAACAGCGAAGGGACTCAAGACATACGTGTACATGTATCAGTTCTCCCCCAGACTCTCCTCCCATCTGGGTTGCGACGTAACATTGAGCAGAGTTCCCTATGCTATAATAGGTCCTTGTTTGTTATCTATTTTAAATACAGCAATGTGTACATGTCCAACACAAACTCCCTAACTTCATAGCGAGCAATACTTGTCCTGCTGCTTGCCTAATGTTTTTCCAGGCAAGCAAGTCATTCTCTGAAGGAGTTTTCTTTATCATTCCACTGATACCATTCACTAAAAATGATTCCTAGGCCAACATTCTGTCATATTCTTCAGCCAGGTGATTGCACGTTGTAATCTGGCTGTTTCATCTCCTCTCCCACCTGCCCAGGCTGTGCCCGAGCTGCACTGAGAACTTGCCCCTTTGTTCCTGAAACCCAGGCGTTCTCACATCTCAGTGACTTTGTACGTACTGTCCCCTCGGCTGGCCTGGAATGCTCCCCCTGCCCCTGATCTCACGGACGCATTTGCCTGAGGAAAGCCTGACTTCATTCAGCTCCGTGTTACCTCTGTGGTGAAGCGTTCTCTGACTCACTGTCAGCCCATGTAAGGGACACCTGGGGCATTTCCCTGCTGAACACGTGTTGATTTCACCATTACGGAGTAAGTGCTTTTTCTCTTTCATGTTCCTGAGGACGTGGGGTACTACCTGGTATGCAGTGTGTGTTGGGTGAATGCGTGCAGGGTCAGAGAAAGCTTGTATTTTTATTCTTTTTTATTGTTTTATACTACTAATGGAGAGAAGCAGAGAGGAACCATGTTTCCCGAAGATACTATGAACATGATGGCTTTGTGTTAAACAACATGCTGAACTTATGAATCAGCTAATCTTGGAGTGAACTGTGAAGTGGGAGAAATAACTAGTGCCCTGGGCTTTCCTTGTAGGGCTAAATTCATGCATTTCCCTGGGGCCTCAAACCTTAAAGAAAGAGAATGAATGAAGTAGAGACTACTTTGGGGCATGAGAGGGTGGACTGTGGAATTTCTGGGAGCCCTGAAACCACCACCACACCCCATGTGTGCAGGTGTCTCTATGCGATGACCCTGAAAGCCTGAAAGATTTTTGAGAGATAACAGAAGCCACCATTGTGAAGTAAGAATTGCTGGTCTATATAGTTTACTCTGAATATTCTATGGTGTGAGCTGTAAGTGTGTTGATGGGTTTTCCATTTCTTCCTCTCTGGGAAGCTGGTGATAGCCAGGCACCAAGCCTTGCTGTGATCTGGGTTGAACTCTCTCTGTGTCTCCCATCAGCAACTTGTGTGTGGGGATGAGGTTTGCCCCCTTGCTTGAGAACCTTAATTCCAAGTAACAGAAGAGTAGAAAGGTCCTTGTGTTTTACTGATGTACTTGTTCCAGGGCAGGCTCAAATACCACGTCATGTGCTTGGTTTCTATACAAGGCTGTTCTTTCTGTGAATATTCTTTGCTTTTGCTGGTTATTCACATCATCCATTTATAGTGCTGCCGTTTTGTGCCTCTTTTCTTTTCAGCAGTCTCTTGATGAGACGCCTGTTTATTTTCTCTGTGAGCTGAATGTGCTTTGCGTGGCATGGCAGTAGATGGGGTGTTTTAAACTATCTCTGAGGGAAATGTCACTTCCTATTTGTAATTCCAGTTGAAAGTAGAACTTGAATATGTCCTGTCTGGCTTCCTTGCATGCATGCATGCTCTGTTGCTCAGTTGTGTCCAGTTCTTTGTGACCCCATGGACTGTAGCCCACCAGGCTCCTCTGTCCATAGGATTTCCCAGGCAAGAATACTGGAGTGGGTTTCTATTTCCTTCTCCAGGGGATCTTCCTGACCCAAGGGTTGAACCTGGGTCTCCTGCATTACAGGCAGATTCTTTACCACTGAGCCACCAAGGAAGACCACAAGCATGGCTCTTGATCAGCAAATCAATGAACAAAAGATATTCTGTTACTTTCTTCTTGGAGAATTAGGTGGCGCACAATGAATGCCATGATAGGCTGGGTCCTGAAATTTGGTCACAGGGTAAGTCTGCGGGAAAGTTAAATTTGTTAACTTGAGACAGCAAGGAGAGAGCACAGCAGGGGTACTTTGGGGCATTCAACAAGCAAAATACAGATCTTTTTGTCAGATCTGGACTTGTTTGAATGCTTTTTGGAGGGACAAGGGAAGAGATGACCAACACTGAACTGGGTGGTCTCGTGTCATGAAGCAGGGCAGTTTAGTAACTGGTATCTCAGCATCTTTGTTCAGGGTGGTCGAGGGACAGAGAGAGGCTGGGGAAATCATTGGGAAGAAAGCAGGATTCAGAGGAATGGTCTTGCTGCCTGCTCTGCCCTGCGGGGAAATGCTTTCTGTTGACCTGGTCTGAGTCTGTTGGAGACATCTCAGAGGTGCTTTACAGGCTTTCACGTGAGGGATAAACACTGGGGCTGAGATTAAGGAGCAAATGGACTTGGCTAGATGAGGCAGGCAAGATACAACCAAACCACCAAACAGGACTGACCACTCAGCCATTGTACTGACTTTCCTTAAAATAAAATTTTAATAGTTGTCTGGCTGAATAACTATGACTTATAACAGAAGGCAAGGAATTCGACTTCTTACCCAACTTCATTCACATGATTCCTGTCCTGAAAGTTGCTCAGTTGTGTCCAATTCTTTGTGATCCATGGACTGTAGCCCACCAGGCTCCTCTGTCCATGAAATTCTCCAGGCAAGAATACTGGAGTGGGTTGCCAACTCCTTCTCCAGGGGATCTTCCCAACTCAGGGAATCGAACCCACATCTCTTATGTCTCCTGCATTGGCAGGCAGGTTCTTTACCACTAGCGCCACCTGGGAAGCATGATTAAACATCCTTTATTCATTGCCTGCCTTGTGGTCATGCTAGGTATTTATATTTTCTCTTGTAGGCTGAAACATTAATGAATAATTAATCCTTTCTCTTTCAGCTGAAAGACTATGTATAGACATGCCTGTGTTTGTTGATATTGTCTTGCATTTACAAACTCATTATAGTAAGTGTGAGGCACTAGGAAAAAACAAGACATAATCCCTGCACAAGAGGATGAATTTGTTGTTGTTTGGTTGCTCAGTTGTGTCTGACTCTTTGTTGCCCCGTGGACTGTAGCCCGTCAGGCTCCTCTGTCCATGGAATTCTGTAGACAAGAATATTAGAGTAGGTTGCTATTTCCTCCTCCAGGGGATCTTCCCAACCCAGGGAGTGAACCCGGGTGTCCCACATTGCAGGCAGATTCTTTACCACTGAGCCACCAGGGAAGCTCCTGAATATTGCTGTTCAAGAGAATATTCTGTGATGATGGCCCAATATGGTATTCATAGTCCCTTGTGTCTCTTGAACACTTGATATGCTCATGAGACTGAGGAACTGGGAGTTTTAATTTATGTTTAATTAATTTAAATATTAATAGTGGCACATGAGGCTAGTGGTGACCACTTTGGACAGCATGGCTCTGTAAATTCACAAATGAGAGAAAGAATCACAGGTGCTCACAACTCAGAGTATGATATGTACTCCAATATAGGTCCCTATGATATGTTCTAGGAGCATAGGACTTAAGACCCTGATGCTGGGAAAGATTAAAGGCAGGAAGAGAAGGGGGCGACAGAGGATGAGTTTGAGTAAACTCCAGGGGATAGTGAAGGACAGGGAAGCCTGGTGTGCTGCAGTTCATGGGGTTGCAAAGAGCCGGACACGACTTAGCGATGGAACAACAAACAAGGAGCACAGGAGACAGCCTCCAATGGGGAGGTGACAGGGAACAAACCCAGAGGAGAGGAGATTCCATGGGAGTGAGACTTTGAAACGAAATAATAATAATAGGAGTAATTATTTTAATTATTTTGGCAGAGGCAAAGGACAGGAAATTGGGAGGGTTCATTCCAGGTAAAATGCAGAGTGCAAAAGCACTGAAGCATTAAAAACATGTTTGTATGTAGGTTCCGGTGGCTTGGTAAGGTCTAAGTGTAGATCACTGCAATACTATACTCTGTGACATAGCTCTTGTGGTAAAGGCCTACCTGAACAGATTAAAAACAAATTTAACATTTTAAATACTTACGGTATTTAAAATAAAATTAAAAAGTATTTAAAATAAAACAATACCTACCATACTTATAAGTCTGGTAGGCATTGTTGGAGAAACGGCCCCATTTATCATGTAAAACAGACGCATGAGTTGCCCTTAGGATCCCCATTTCACGGAGAGAAAACTGAGGCCTACAAAGGTAAAGGAATTTGCCTGCAGACACAAAGTGGACAGAGTCAGAATTTGAATCCAGACCTGTTACTTCAGAGATCAATATCTTCATCAGTGACCCTCTGTCTCTCATTTCAAATTCTTCTCAGTTTGGAATTATGATGGATTTCCCTTGGTCTGTCTTTTGTGACATGTTCCCACCACTCGAAGTCCACTCCTTTTGTTTTAAAAATTTTCCAGTTTCATATTGAAAACGTTTTTCTGGCATAGAGACTGATATTATGAGATCGTCTATTCCATTAACTAAGCGTTTCGTGAACTCAGGTTTTGAGAATACGTGAATTGACAACTCCTTGCTTTTTCTGTATATTTATGGCACTAGGAGCCTTTTATATCCTAAATTGGAGTAGTTAGGGAATTAGCTAAACTGGAGGAGCCAGTGCATTCATTCCCAAATTTGAATGGGCTCCCATGACTATCATTCCCAGAGAATTCTTGCTTCCCTGTGAGGGGAATGGCTTGTTATTTGAGCCTCTCCACATCTTACCCTAAAGGTCATGACCCTGGGCTCCAGCTTCTTTCTTCCTTTTCACCCTTTTTTGAGAGCAGGTCTTAGTGACTAGATAGAAGCTCTGCTATCCTTAACCGAGAGGAACCTAACTGAGGTTAACTGGCAATCACGGTCAAGGCCTGAAAATATTCCTTCCTGACTGAGACAGTACCTGTGTTTTTCAATTCAGACGTGAAAGAACTCCCTTGCTGTTATTTGCTGAATTTCCCCAAAAGTCCATCTCAAAGTCATACATCTAACATTTGCTCCTGCCAGGCCTGAGCGTGTGAAGACAGGTAATCAGCAGCACCTGTTTGAAGCATTGCGCACACCACTGCTGATTCAGGGCGGAGGGCAAGGACGGAATAGGCAGTCTAGAGGGTCTGAGCTAATGTTATCCATGGCTGGAGAAGCTTTCCAGAGGAGGACTAACATCAGGCCCTATGAGAAGGGTAGGACTTAGCTGAGCAGAGAAGGAATGGGGAATGATGAGAGAATGGTCTGGCTCAAGTAGAAAATGCAACTTTGGCTGATTGAAATCATTATAGAAATCATCTGGGGAGGGACTTCCCTGGTGGTCCAGTGATGAAGACTCAGCGCTTCCAATGCAGGGGACACGGGTTCTATCCCTGACTGGGGAACTGAGGTCCCACATGCTGTGTGATGCAGCCAATAAATAAATAAAATAAAAAATAATAAAATTACCTAGGGAGCTTTAAAAATAGCTCCCCTAAAGATTCTGGTTGGTCTGGGTTGTAACCTAGGCAGCTGACTTTTTTAAGCTTCACAGGGGATTTTCGTGGACAGCCTGAGAACCACTACCATCATCTCCTTTACTCAAAGTTCAGTCCTCGGACCAGCAGAGCCGTCCCCACCTGGAAGCTTGTTAGAAATCCTGAACTTCAAGTCTCATCTCGGACTTAGTGAATCAGAATTTTCATGTTCACAAGATCCCTGGTGGCCTGTATGCACAGTACAGTTTGAGACTCCCTGCTGTAGAGGGAAAAAGAGAGATATGGCTGAAGAGGGCAGATCACCTAACCAGATTTTCTTGTGCTAGGCTAGGAATGAATTACAGGTAGGCAGTGATACTACTTTGCCCTCAAGCTGCTGGGGACGCTTGTATTTCTTGTTGCAAGACATCTCTGGTTATCTGTGCTCTATAAATATTCTTGCGTTCTCTCTGGGTGCCTTGAGGCGGAAAAAGGCGGGGCAGCACCAGCTAAAGAACTGAACTGCACTCTATCAGTAGTGGCAATCCCCTGGAGGTGTTTTATCCAAAGGGGTTCTGTGTAGTGTTTTGTAGTCGAGAAAGATTTTCCTGGCAGAAGCACATGGAATGCACTAGGCCGGGGTGTTCTAGGGTTGGGGAGACATGGTCTACGTGTTGCAATAATTCCCACGAAAGTTGAGAAAGGCTAAGAGTTAAGAGCTTGATCATGCTTTAGGAATCTGTATAACATGTAAATACCTGTCCCCAAATGTCCAGGGCAGAGCTTGGAAGAAATAGTAACAGACACATTTTTGGAGTCCCCTTATAACTTTTTGTTTTATTTTAGTTTATCCTTGTAGGGCATCCTCTCAGAGAGTCAGGAAAGTTTCTGATGATTAAAATCTACTTGACATAAATAAGGTCATAAACAGGCAACCCTAACTCTGCAGGATCCTCTAGTTCTTGGTGGGTGGGATCTTCTGACTTGAGGGTTATTAGCGATTTCAAAGGAGAAAGGATAACAATGATGGTCATCATTTGGTGAATGGGCAGCGAGGGAGAATTTCAGGAAATGGAGAGGTTAAAAGTCCAAGTATGAAAGGCTGGCTCTTGTGGAGACTCAGAATGATGTATTCTGAGTTGGGACAACAATATTCTAGTTGGGACAACACTTTTAGGGGAGCCTGTATATTTTCGGAGATTATTTTGTTTGGAAAAAAATATTGAATTTATCAGTCCACTAACTTGCTCACTCTTCAACACGAAGCTTAAGTTGTCTTCTTCCATGAATTCTTCCTGAGTCACCCCAGCTCATAGTCTATTCTCTCTCTATTTCCAAAAATCTTTTTTAATGAGTCATCAAGTTTTTTTTTTTTTTTTAGTCCTGATATTTTAAAAGTATTATGGTATATACTGATTTTGTAGTAATTCACTCAAGGTTTTAAAGAATTTTTTTATTGGAATATAGGTGATTTACAATATTGTGTTACTTTCTGCTGAACAGCAAAGTGAATCAGTTATATGTGTACAATATATCCACTCTTTTAGATTGTTTGCCTATATAGGTTATTATAGAGTACTGAGCAGAGTTCCCTGTTCTACCTGTAGGTTCCTATTAGTTAGCTATTTTGTATATAGAAGTATGTCTATGTCAATCTTAGTCTCCCAGTTTATCCCCCCCATTCACCCATGATAACCATAAGATTGTTTTTTTATATTTACAGCTCTTTTTCTGCTTTGTACATAAGTTCATCTGTACCATTTTTAAGATTCCACATATAAGTGATAGCATCTGTATTTGTCTTTCTCTGTCTGACTTACTTCACTCAGTATGACAATCTCTAGGCCCATCCATGTTGCTGCAGGGTTTTTAAAACATTTTTCTTATTTATGAAGGTGTCCTATATTCCTGGAGAAGGAAATGACAACCCACTCCAGTGTTCTTGCTTGGAGAATTCATGGACAGAGGAGCCTGGTGGGCTACAGTCCATGGGGTCACAAAGAGTCAGACATGACTGAGTGACTGACACACATATCCTATATTCCTCATAAATTATAAGCATCTTGAGGACGTGGACCTTGTCTAATTCCTCTTATCCTCTTGGGAATTTATGATTGTTTGAAATAACTGTTCTCAGGGTGCTCATAATTGAGTATTAATGATAAAAAGTAGTTTGCCATATCCTTTTTTGTTTTCCAAATTTGTTGTGTTTTCCAAGTTTGTTGATGTTTCTTTTGAAGAAAAGAATGAAGGGGAAGAGGGAAGGCTGAAGAATCTTCAAAGACAGTAAAAATACTTTATGTATTTTAAATTGCATTCTGCAGTTAAAAATTAACTCAAAGTTGTACTATCAGGTAACATCTTTTTTTGTGCTTTCAGCGCTTCATTTCAAAAGAGGAGGTTTTAAACAAGTGTGGATTCGTAGTGTCATAGTAAACAGTCCTGTTTTCCTCATCTTTTTAAATGGTACCCATTCTCCTTAGTTGCTTTTCTCATCTTGCCATTTGGGTTTCTTTTTCTTTTTTCTTTCTGTTTAGAAGTGATGCCATTTGTTGGAGGAAGGTAACTCCTGACCATGTTTGTAGGCAAGAGTGTCACTAGTCATGTGGATGTGAGCCACTAACACATTTGACTGTGTTTATGGGAAAAGTATTGAACTTAACACTTTAATGGTCTTAGTTTAAGTCATGACATGCTATGGTCATGCCTTTTCTTGGAATTAGGAAACCTAGTATTTGCCAAACGTAGGACATTGAAAATGTGTCAGTGCCACCTAACTGTTGTGGCAAACAGGAAATTATTTTAATCGTAGTCTCGTGATGTTTGACATTATGGTAAAAGAAGCTTGTATTATGTAGAGAAATCCAGGTAGAGGCTGAGTGAAAACAGTAAAAATACTTTACCAGGTTTAAATTTTTAAAAATATAATAATCATAAAAACCTAAGCAGGAGAAGATCTTTTCAAAGAATTCCTTAATGTATCAATCAGTAGTTTATATCCTTAAAGAATTTTTTATGGTATAATAATGAGGATTTATAACAGAACAAAAATAACCTATTTCCTAACATTAGCCTCTCTGCCTGCAGAGGTGGTAAGACTTGTTAATGCAGATGAGGCTGCCTTCTGTTGTGTGATGCTAATAGGAAATGGATCATTGCAGTTTATGGGGCACTTAGCCGTTTTGGTTCATGATAAATGACTGACTTCAACTGGCATTCCTTCACGGATTTCCCGCTATTCATCACCTGAAAGAATGGAACCCAAACATGAAGTTGATTTTGAAGTTGTCAAGTTTCATGGTGGCGTCAATCCATCATAAGCCAAAGTGTTTGTTGAGTTAGGAAGAAATCGTATGAATGAAAACACCCATAAATGTTTTATGCTCCTATTTGCTTTTGTTCAAAAGCCAGTTTTGTCACTGTTCTATCCTCCTCTAACTTCTGTTCCCTCTTCGCCTTCCCCTCCCCTTCTCCAAACACGCTTAGGTTTTGAAAAGTCCCTAGATTTTATCTCTGCAGATGGTTTGATGTCGTTACATTGTTTTGTTCTATAAAATCAGCCCAAAATAAGCAGGAAGAATGGAAATATCTTTTAACGCATATGTCCCCCTACAGGCCAGGCATTATACACAATTAGTCTGGAAAACTTTTTCACTGCTATATTTTTGCTATTATTATGCTATTTCCTTGCTTTTCTTATCATCTTTCCTTGAAATATTATCTTGAAGTACCTGCCATTCCCTACCCTCCAGAACACACACCATTTTTGAGTAGGGAGAAAAAAGGCTGCCTATTTGAATAAAGTCACACTATGTAGTCCTACAGTTAGACTCTCAGACTCTCCCTCTCAGAGGATTATTCAGCTTAATTTCAGGGAGGCCTTTCTGGCACCATAAGGGTTACCCAGGATCCAGCCACACCTAACATATGCCCAAAGGAAGTTTGACTCTTTCCTGGGTCCTCTAGTGTTTGGAATGTAGAGCCTGTGTTTAATTCCGTACTTGTGATGCCGTCCATGTGGCTGGTGTTTGGAGGGTGTTTGCTATCTGGCAGAAGGCTATTCACAAAGGAAAATGTCAGCGTTCTTGCAGAGTGTCGTAGAATCATTTAGTGTAATTGAGATAATTTGCCATTTATTTCATTGGTTCTTAAAGGAATTTGGACCTCCCTTATCTGTGTGTATTGTTGGAGTGAGGGTGACAAGTCATTTTGTTTGCTTTGTACAACTTAACAGGAGGAAGCACATCCTTGGCCGCTGGTATCCTAGGAGTGAAGTTTGTGTGCAGAAACTCCCTCCCAGAGGCGGCTCTTTTGTCACAGATTGTCTTGGTTGCTAGCAGATTGCCCCCCTCCCTGGGAGCTCAGTTCCTCCTTTTAGCAAATAGTATCCATGTATACACCCCTTCGTGGATCACAGCCTTGTCGTGGCAAAGGGGCTTGCATAACTCAGTGACGCTATGAGCCATGCCGTGCAGGGCCACCCAAGATGGACAGCCCCCCAAGAATTGATGCCTTCAAAGTGTGGTGCTGGAGAAGACTCTTGAGAGTTCCTTGGACTGCAAGGAGATCATGCCAGTCAATTCTATAGGAAATCAACCCTGAATATGCATTGGAAGGACTGATGCTGAAGCTGAAACTCCAATACTTTGGCCATCTGTTGTGAAGAGCTGAATTAGAAAAGTCCCTGATGCTGGGAAAGTTTGAAGGCAAGAGGAGAAGTGGGTAGTAGAGGATGAGATGGATGGATAGCATCACTGACTCAATGGACATGAATTTGAGCGTGTCCATTTGAGCTGGGAAATAGTAAAGGACAGGGAAGCCTGGCATGCTGCAGGCCATAGGGTTGCAAAAAGTTGAACATGACTGAGCAACTGAACAGCAGTCTGTAGTCCTACCTTAAACAGCAATAACTTGTTAGCAACTGAACAACATCCATGTACACCTTGTTCCTGGAGAACTTTGTTGTTGAGAGCTTTAGGCCAATGAATTAAAAGCATTTGAGGTGCCCGAATGCTTTTCATGCTCTCGAACCCCAAATATTGGTGAATTTTTTTAAAAAAGCCTAGAAGTGGTGGAACTGAAATATTAATTAGGTCTCCTGTGATCATTTTAGGGGCCTCCCAGGTGGTGCAGTGGTAAAAAATCTGCCTGCAATGCAGGAGATATGGATTTGCTAGGAAGTTTGCCTGGAGAAGGAAATAGCAACCCACTCCAGTATTCTTGCCTGGAGAATCCCAAGGACAGAGAAGCCTGGTGGGCTACAGTCCATGGGGTCACAAAGTCGGACAGGACTGAGTGACTGAACACACAACAGCAACAGGGTCATTTTTCCTATTGAAAGATTAGAAATAGCCATAGGACATAATTTGATTATATGTCTTAGATAAATCCTGTCAACCTTTTATTGCTGGTTGTGATTAGAAAAATCACTAATTTGGAATACTTACTCAGCTTGGCTCAAACCAATTACCACCTTTTTAAACTGGCTAACTCTATCATGCTATACTGATTTATTATGACTGTTGAAACATACCCATCATTTACTTTTTGCCCTGCTTCTGTATGGTGTGGCCATTGGTGGCGTAGAGACTAGGGTGGGAGGGGTTTGCTAAAAGGTAGAGAACAGAGGAAGTGAGATAGAAGAGGAGGAAACTTCAAGAAGAGTAGCAAAGAGCATGGATGCCTTGGTAGACCAGATGCTTTTGATAGTACCTACCATTTCTTAACTCTGCCATATTAAAGTAAACATTGATGGCCTTTTGCTTTCTTCTTTCTCTCTTCTTTCTCTTCTCTTTTTCCTCCTGTCCTCTTTAAGTAGATATAAATATGTGGAAACTAAAGAAAAGCAGAGTAAGATATAAGATGTGCAAGTTTTGTCTCCCCCCTCCTCCTCCCAGGGGTGGAGTAGGATTTGTTGGAAGATTTTAAGAAACATACCTCACTGCCCAAAGTATGTCTCAGGCTTGAATTGCAGCAATATACTTGTTGGAAGGAAGTGGGTTCCATATTCAGAGGGTTTTAATGATCACTTTCTATCCATGTCTCCAAGTATTTTGAATGCAATAAGTTCTTAAAGGCTAGGTCTTCGCATGGGCACTTTTAAGATAAAACTCAAAGTGTATATACACCGCATTCTTACCCCCGTGTGCAGTTACTGTTGTTTATTAGACTTGCATAGAAACTGCCAGATAATCTCAGATTTACATTAAAAATAGAAAAAGAAGTTCCCAAATGGAAAGTTACTGGTAGATTTGTTTTTTTTTTTTTAATTCTGAAATGTATCTGGGGAAAAAATTCTTAGAAGGGCTAAACTCCTAACCATAAATATAATATTTTTCAGAGATTTTCTAATTGGTTTTGAAAGTATCCTTAAAGGATAGGTTAGCTGTTAATGATGATCTTTCTTCACTTACTGATTCAAAGGTGTGATGTTAGTTTTCCCCTGTAGGCTGTTACTCTGCTTTTTTGCACTTCAAAAAGATCTAAGGTCACTGATTATGACTTTGCCACTTCCTGCCCTATTGATCTTACAAAGAGGTTTTGTGGGGTTAGACCTTACTGTAAAGAAATCAGCCCAAGTAAAAATTCTTGATATTTGCATGTCTATTAAATTCAACACGTTGACTTTTTATATGAGCCTGTTTTATTATATAATTTATAATGTGATACTTACTGGGTCGCAAAGAGTTGGATGACGGAGCACGCATACACACACACACACACACACACACACACACACTCTCTTCCTGGGACTTCAAGAGTTCCATTTATAAGAGCTGAAATGCTTTTTTGCCCCCCTTTTCTCCCTCTCTGAATCCAGGGTGAATCATGCATTGAGTAAGATGAATGGATGAATGTGTAGTTTGAGTAAGAAAGCCGATCAATCCAAAGCTGAGACTGTGTTGAGGAACAACCAGTCAGAAGGTGTTTATGTCTCTATGAAATTCTGTTGACCTAACTCTGCCCAGCCCTGCAAAAGGCATTATTAACACCTTTTAGTCAGTTGCCCCTCATAGAATCTGCTCTTTTGATGCAGCAGCAGTGACAGATCCTTCCCAAGGCTGATTCTGCCTGTATATCATTGGTGAGGGACACTTCTGTTCAGGCTTGAGCTAGTGAATCAATACACCTGCTTCCAAATCCATACAGTATTTCAAATCTTTATTAACTCAGCCCATACTATAGTTTTCCTGATTGTGATCATTCTCTGCTACAAGGAGATGGCAGTCCTGTGTCTTTTTGGTGGAAGAATACTTGAGCTGAGTTGGTAGGAACACCAAGCAAACAACAAAAAAAGTGATATTTCAGTTTGGGGTTTTAGAGTTACTACTTCACACCATCCTGTGTTTTTACAACACTTCAGAATGTGAGAGTAAATTTAAGGACACAGTCCCCACTGCTCTGGTATTTACTTTTCTAAAAATATTTTTCATTTAGATGAAAAAAAGTATGTCTGATCTTTCCCCAGAACTCCAGGTTCATACATACCACTATCTGCTTTTTACCTCCGGTTGGATATCTAATAGGTTTCTCAAATATAATAGGTATAAAATGCAATTCTTGACTCCCCTACATAACCACTCCATCTACTTCATACCTGCATTTCTCCTTTTCTTCCCCCTTTCAGTTAATGACAATAGCTGGTTGCTTAAGTAAAAAACCTGAGAGTTATTTTTTAATGTTTTTCTTTTCCTGAGCATACGTACTAAGTCACTTCAGTTGTGTCCGACTCTTTGCGACCTCAAGGACTGTAGCCCACCAGGCTCCTCTGTCCATGGGATTCTCCAGACAAGAATACTGGAGTGGGTTGCCAATTTCTACTCCAGGGGATCTTCCTGACCAAGGGATTGAACTCACGTCTCTTCTATCTCCTGCATTGATAGTTGGGTTCTTTACCATTTTACCACTGGGAAGCCCTTCCCTGAGCATATCCCCATTCAATCTGCCAATAGGTTTTGTCTCCAGAATAGGTTTCCAGTCTGTCCATTTTCCTACCATAGTTCCAGCCACCATCTTTTCTCACTTGAATGACTGCAATGATCTTCTCCCTCCTAGACTGTGTTCTCCATTCAGAGCCAGAATTATCCTTTTAACAGAGATATCCTCTCTGTCCCCAAACCCTATAGCAACCTCCCATTACTCCTGGAACAAAATCCAAATTCCTTGCCCTCCAAGGAGCTTCGAGGTCTGGTATCTGGCTACCCAGGCCACCTTATCTCCTATCATTTCCCTCTCACTTACTGACCTTCTTACTCAAGCATTCTCCATTCATTCCCTCCTCAGGGCTTATACCTGAGCTCTTTCTTGTCTGGAATGCTGTTTCTCTGTAGCTCCACGTGCTGACTTACTCTTGTTGTTCAAGACTTACCTATAAACTGCTCAGGCCTTCCCAGGTGACACTAGCGGTAAAGAACCTGCCTGCCAGTGCAGGAGACGGGGGTTCAGTCCCTGGGTCCGGAAGATCCCCTGGAGAAGGACATGGCTACCCACTCCAGCATTCTTCCCAGGAGAATCCCACGGACAGAGGAGCCTGGTGGGCTACAGTCCATGGGGTTGTGAAGAGTCAGACATGACTAAGCAACTCACACATAAACTCCTTCCCTGTCAACTCCTCAAAGAGACCTTCCCTAAGTATTTCACCTAAATCCTTCCTTCCCTGTTTCTCTTCATCCCATCACATATTTCATTTTACTCTTGGATGAAAGGTCACTGTCTAAAATCCTTATTTACTTATTTACCTACCGATTGTAATTTGCCATCTGCCTTTGAAATAAGCTCAGTGTGGGCAGGAACCTTGCCTGGCCTTGTTTGCTGATGTATCCCTCGTACTAGCAGCGCTGTTTCATATGTCCAGTAGGTGCTCAATTAATACTTGTGGTTGAACTAGTGAATAAGAATATTTAGGTCCATGAAGAATATAAACTATTGAATCCATAAACATAGATTATATTTTAGTGATAATACTGCTGCCAAATATTCATGATAATTAAGTGGCCCCAAGACAAGGGAATAGATCCTTTTCTTCTGGTTATTCTATTCATTTGTGGCAAAGCTAATGAGCTTGGCGATTGCAGTCATTTGGCATCTTCTCTTGCCGTATCTGTGCATATAAACTAGTCATCGTTTATCAGTTGCGCATATTTTGTATTTGCAACTTGCTGTGAGTTTTATATGCTTGAACAACAGTACAAGGTGTACTCCTTGTAGGTAAGACTCTGAAATTGTGATAAGTGCTCATTATGATGAGAACAGCTTGCACAGAACAGGTCGTAGCAATGCGTATGTCTCTCTTTAGAAGGAAAACATCAAATTCCAGACTGAGTGTGATAAGCAGCAATTAATTTAACCATCAAGATTCTGAATGTATTATGATTTTTCAGGAATTAATGAACATGGAAATAATGCGCACTTAATGTATTTATTTTGTGACTGTAAATCTTTGCAAATCAAGTATAACAAGTTGGATGTATGCCTATGATTAAGGCAGAAAAGAGGAGAAAGCCAAAGAATCTTTTTCTTTCCCTGCCTGCAGTTTGCTGGTATATGTCAAAAGGCTGGAGGCCACAGACTCACCAAAGTTAAAAGATGATAAAGGTGTTTTGCTTTTGTTTTAGTGATTGCTAAGACCACATAAGAATTCTTCTTAGCCTCTTCTTTCCAATATTGCATTTTGTTATTTTCTGTCATCTGATGAATGTTTTCCTTTCCACTTTCTTAGGGAAAGTAGCAGCCTTCAAGGTAGAGTTTTTCTCACTGACTTTCTTCATGAATTTCCCCGTCCTCAACTATCTGTGTTCTACTGCACGGTAGTAATTTTTTCCTTAGGAGTTTTGGTCATCTTGCCTTCTCCCTCTTCCACTGACAACTGCCCAGTACTAAGTTGTGCTATATTCTCTAACAATAGAAGCTTTAGTTATATGCAGCAACACATTTCCTGTAACTAGTTTTCTGACAGGAATCACCACCCCTTCACCTCTAGCCAGGGATCTGGAGTTGGTGTATTTGTGGCTGACCTGCAGGTCTTACAGAATTGAGATTCATGCTTTTATTTGAACTTAACATTTCTCTTAATTGGGACTTGACTTTTGGCCTAGATGAAATCCTGTTTTTCAATTAGAGTGGTAGTCTTAACATTCAGTTATTGACCATGACTATGGCGTTAGAGTTTCAAGTTAATTCTTTCTCATCACATCATGGAAAGATTGATTATGGCATCTCAAGCATTTCCAGACACCACCAGTTCAGGGACAGCCATCACCTGTTGTTAAGGGAGTCTTCCTTTTGCCGCTTCGGTCCTGCTGTTTCCCTCTCTTCCTTCCCTCTCTGTTCCGGGGAGGCTGCATGTGAGGACTTTCCAAGAACTCCTGTGCCCCTTGCCTTCCAACAGCAGCAGAGTCGCCATAGGAGAGCCAGGGCGCGAGAGCGAGGTCAGGCTAATTATTCTCCAGGCTCCCTGCTTGCAGGGCTGCCTTGCGCTGCCTGTGGCCCTCGACCTAAGGTCATGGTTCTTCACTCTCAGACTTTCTTCTTTCAGGTTCCTGCAATCAATCCTTCCTCTCTTCTCTTCTCTCTGGGGTTGGTAACAATGCTGCTGCTACAACCCTGAATTTCAACAGTATTCCCAACCCTGTGCCCAGAAATTTGCAAATAGTCCCTTTCAAATAAGTCTCTGCAAACCATCCTAACTTAAATGTGCCATCTGTTTCCTATTGGGATCCTCTCTGATGCAAGTGTTATCTTTTTTTGGATACTATCAGCTTTTTTTTTTTTTTAATTTGGGGGAGAATTTACCTAGGAGGCTGTCTGGTCCTGGGCGTGGTGTTCTGGGAGGTTTTGGATGACTGTATCAATCTCTTTACTAGTGATCAGCCTAGTCGCATTTTCTATTTCTTCATGATTCAGTTTTGAAAGGTTGTATGACTCTAAGAATTTGTCCATTTTTCTAGGTTGTCCAATGTGTTATCATATAGGTGTTCATGGTATCCTCTTGTATTTCCTTTTTCAAAAATACTTATTTTTACTTATTCATTTATTTGGCCACACCAGGTCTTAGATGCAGCATATGGTATCTATTTCGCTGACCAGGGATTGAACCTGGGTCCTCTTGCATTGAGAGGCAGAGACTTAGTCTCTGGGCCACCAGGGAAGGCCCAACTATTCTTGATTAAGTACCTACTACTCAGATTTCACCTGAGCAGCCTATGGAGCAGGCACAAAAGAAAAGAAAAAGTCACTGCTTTCTGGGGGAAATCTATCATATGAGATAGATAAGCCTCTCCTTTACCTCATTCAGTATTCAGTCAATGTTTATTGACTGGCTTCTGTAAACCAGACATGGTGTATGGATCTGAGGTGAATTCAAAGGTGAGCACTGTTTAATCCCTGCCATTTTATATCTTGAACTGTGTGCTTAGGGAACATTCTAGCGTTCGGATAATTATAATACACAGTCTTGGACTGAGCAGTCCCTCCATTTCCCAGCCTCACACATTTGCCAGGATTAAACAATAGGTTCATTATATCATCACCAACCACCACCACCACCACCACCATGGTCAGACCATCGGGGCTGATTGTGAGCACATGGAGGGCACGAGCTTTGATTTATTCATTGTTAGAGTGTTAGTACCACACGGTGCCTGGCTGGAGCCTGCAGGAGACTTTCATCCTGTGACTTACTTTGGTTGAGTTATTCCCCTAGTTCTATAAGCCTCTTTAATGCCCAGTTCCTGACCCTCTGTCACTGCTCTTTGTGGCCCTGAACTGAGAGGGTAGATGTCACCCTGCTTTCTGTGTCCCTCCAGCCTACATGCTGTGAAAGCATTAATCGCTCAGTCATATCCAACTTTTTGCGACCCCATGGACTGTAGCCTGCCAGACTCCTCTGTTCTTGGGATTTTTCCAGGCAAGAATTCTGGAGTGGGTAGCCATTTCTTTCTGCAGGGTATCTTTCTGACCCAGGGATTGAACCTGGGTCTCCTGCCTTGCAGGCAGATTCTTTACCGTCTGAGTCACACCAGCTCCAGGTGCTATAGACCTTCCGAATCGTCTGTGGTCCCTGTCTTGGGAGCTTGATAAGAAAGCAGGAAATCGCCAGCCTCTCTGGCTGTGCTTGATGTCTGGCCCTGGCCTGCTCTGCTCTTAGTTCCCACCTCCTGGTTCCATCCAGTGGCCTCTGTGATTCTCAAGCGTGACCGTTTCCTGAGCCTGCAACAGGACCTCTTTTGTGCCTTCATCTTGCTGGATGGAGATCTTTCAGAGTGTCAAGGAAACCCTTCTGGGCAGATGGAAGATTTCAGGTTGAACACAAGTCTTCTTTTCTTTGTGTCAGCATTGGGTAAAATCAATAGGTATATTTCAGAAGAAGGGGCCTCTGGTTAAATATGGGCCATTGTATTTAAAAAGTGTTTTCACTCTACGACGTCCCTTAGGACTGGTGGCTACCTTTTGGGGGAAACCTGATTTGCTTAGTGGAGTTGTAGCCACCGGAATCCCAGGCCGTAGTAACTTTTCTGCTCTCAATGCCTGCTAACCCTGAAGATCCTAACACAGGATTGGACAGGTCAAGGAGGACACAACACTGCCTTCCTATGTTGAGGGAGAGGGATGTGTGCGGGTGGCCCTGTCCAGTTAGTGAGGCCTCCTGGTTGTCTTTAATTTCATTATGTGATAATGTTTGGCCGCCCATCCCTTCGTGCTCCCAACGGGAGATATCATCAATCGACACTTCAGCCAAAACTCTCCCTGACATTTTCGGGGTGTGCAGTGGGGGTGTTGTACCTTATGATGATCCTGTTTGAGTGTTCCAAGTGCCAGGGGAGCAGCCAAAGAAAATTAAGTGCACTTTACTGAAGGACTAGAACTTGTTACGAAAAAGTGATAGTAAACTGCACAGGATTTTGTGGAAACCTTCCCCTCTCTCGCTTTCTTTCCTTACTCTATCTCCTGTTCCAAGTGTATCTTCACTTTCTTTTTTTCCTTTAACTTATCTTGCCCTTCTCTGTGGGTAAGCAAAACACAATCTATAGTGGAATGGTTTCAGCTAAACCTGAGTCTGGGAGCATCTGGAGACATTTTTGGTGGTCAACTGGAAGAATGCCGCTGCCGTTGGTGCGTGAAGGATAAGGATGCTGCTGAATGTCCTATAATACAAAGGACAGCCCCTCTGAACCCCTCAACATAGACTTCTCTGGCTCCAAATGTCAGTATTTCTAAGGTTGAGAAACCCTAGACTAGATTCTAATCTGTCCAACAGAACTTACTGTGATGATGGAAATATTCTATATAGTTGTTATTACTATATGTGACTATTGAACATTTGACACGTGGTTAATGAAACTATGCAACTGAATTTTTCATTTCAATAGCCACACTGTAGCTAGAGACTACCACATCAGACAGTGCAAATCTGGGGTCCCCTGTCCAAACTTTAGCTTATGAAAGTGATGGGCAGAAAAGGTTGGTACCTTAGTGGAAATGTAGAGGAATCTCTAAGCAGAGGGGGTGGGGTAGGATGTCTTCACAGAAGCCATGAGACTGAACACAGTGCTGGTTTCCTGTGGACAAGACAGAAGGTGCTAGGAAGGGCACTCTACTGGGACCCAGCACTGGGGGACCGTGGATAGGGCTGCCTGGGAGGAGCCGCAGCCTTCAGCAGAGGACTCAGGCAGCCACAGGTGATCTGGCTGGAGGGAAATACTCTGACTTCACTTTCCCCCTTGCTTATACTCTCCTTCTCTCCAGATCTCCCCTGGGCTAATCCTAACCAGAAGTCAGAGCACAGGTGACCTCTGTGGCTGTATGCCTCCAGCGCAGAGCAGGGTGATGAGAAGAGAATGGATTATGGGATAAACGGAGTACCCAACACACCTTGTCTGCTCTTTTTCTGTCAACCTTTTCCCCTTCTCGCTGGCCTTCCATGTAATTTTTCCTCCCATTTTTACTCAGCCTTCTCGTAGTAACTCCAGTCTGTCCTTTCCACAAGTGCGTGTGTAGTATCAGTGTTATAACTCTTTGGGACGGCTCCTCAGGGTCTGTGCTCTGCCTGCATGGCCATGGGATCTCAGACTCACTCCCATACCAAAGCCTTGCTTCTGTCCATCTTCAAATCAGTTTTTCTATGCAAAAAACTATGCAGTTGTACCCAGTTATATGAGTGACTACACAACAAACTCCATAAAGCACTTTCCAAGAGTGTCAGACATTATTTACCTGGCAGCAGGTGGCGTTAGAAGTCCTAGGGGCACTAAAAGATGGCTTTCAAATCACTGAGAATTTGAACTTCTTGACAAAAAAGAAAGGTGATTTAATCATGAAGGGCAGGGTTAAGAAAGGCAAGACCAGGTTGGAAATGGACAGGAGAGAAGCAAGTGATGCTTCAAAGATGGGATGTAGATGCCTGGGGATCTCGATAGACATGGGAGCAGTGGAGAAGTAAAAGGTAGCATCATTTTAATAGTCCAAATCTGAGTCATGGAGATAACTGTGGTGTCATTGACCGAGAGAAGACAGCAGGATGAGTGGCAGATTTGCTTGGGATGTTGAACTTGAAGTGGTGGCAAGACAATCTATGGAGATGTAACAAGAGCATTTAAAGATGTATGTCTGGAGCTCAAGAGAGTGGCTGAGGCTAGAAAACAAAGTGTTTAGGATCTAGAAATGAGTGAGATCTCCAAAGGAGAGAGGGTGAGAGGTTTCTCAAACTTAGGGTCATACTAAGAATCACCCCTGGATATGAAGAAGTTGATGACTACCCCTTCCAGAGATGTAGGTTTGGGTCAGTACAATTGTTCTAAAATATTCATTTTTAATAAGCACCCTAAGTGATTTTGTGACACTCTGAGAAGCAATATATTTTAGCAGAGGGATGTTTCAGAGACTAAATTGGGAGAATGACTGGTGCTCTAAAGGGTTTGAGGGGAAGCGGGAGGAGTGAAGAATAAGGATGAGATGAGCAGAGAGGAGGATTGTATATTGTGCCTGGTGTGAAAAGAGAGGTGGGGCATGAAAAGAATTTCAAGGTGTAGCTATTAACACTGTTGAATACTATGGAGCAGAGGCTCCCAATGTTTTGGTCTTAGGGACTCTGTGTGCACGCATGCTCAGTCACTCAGTCATGTCTGACTCTTTGTGACCCCGCAAACTGTAGCCTGCCAGCTTCCTCTGTCCATGGAATTCTCCAGGCAAGAATACTGGAGTGGGTTGCCTTTTCCTCCTCCAGGGAATCTTCCTGACCCAGGGATTGAAATCGTGTCCCCTGTGTCTCCTGCATTACAGGTGGATTCTTTACGGCAGAACCACTGGGGAAGCCTAGGAAGTCTTCACACTCTTAAAAATCATTGAGGATCCCAAAGAATTTTTAAATGACATATCCGGTGGTGTGCTGGTAAAGCAGTCTTTCAAAACAAAAGCCTTAGTTTGTGGCATTTGCTGATTTCTGTGGTGGAAACTCTCACTGTGGACTATTTTAAGCAATGAATTGCTCTTCTGCATGGTAGTAGGAGCCAGCACCAACACATCATTGTATATCTACTGATATTCACCATATTGATATTCAAAACCAGGATTTAAAGCGATTTCACTTACATAAAGCAATAATCATTCATTACATGTTAATATGAATAACATTTTAATGAAAAGTGACTCATCTAAAACAGGGCAAAATCTAATGACAAGAACATCATTGTTTTACATTTTTTCAAGTCCTTTTCATATCTGGCTTAATAGCAGCAACTGGATTCTCATATCTGCTTCCTCACTCAATCTGTTGCAATATCTGTGTCATGTAGCCGCTGGAAATCTCCACTGTACACTCATGAGTCAATGACTGTAAATGATAAATTCCACTGTAGTGTTATTATGAAAACAGTTTTGACCTTACAGATGCCCTGAAGGATCTCAGATGCCCTCAGGAGTCTCTGTTAAAAAAAAAAAAAGATATATATATATACACACACACACACATATATATATATATCTACACACACAAAATAAAAATTTTAAATGTCAATAAAAGTTAAATTTTTTTCTTTCTGCACCCCAAGTACTGTCTTGCACAGCACACATCTTGTTAGAGACACATTGTTGTAGAGGGTTAAGGTGGACATAAGTCCTTTGGGTTTGAGGACTCTCAAAGAGGGGCAAATGTTGAGAGAGCAAAATCCATAAAGTTGTGAATATGGAAGTAACATTTACAAGGTGCATAGAGGGAGTGGTGGAAGGGGAGGGAAACAAGACAAACTGGCCTAACGTTTGGTGAGGGACAGACAGAAAGACAGTAATTAATTTTCTTGGTCAGCACAGACTAGGTGGAAGGACACTTGAAACACTTGAAAGAAGAATGTAATAATCAAGACACTTTACAGAAGCCAATTAGTAATGCAAATATTGTCTTTGACTTCTCTCACAACAGCAACATCAACAAAACAGAGACCTTGGCTGATATTTTGGACATATTCTGAGAACTGTGTTTTTATAACGCAGTTATAAGAAGTCAGACAATGTGAATAGTTAATAGTTTAGAGCTTTGTCTATTCTAAGTAGGTCAGAACAAGTCATTCTGATGGTTCTGAATTGCTGTGAACCAGGAGGACTGGCCTGTCCTTTTCCAGATGGGTATTCCTTTTGGCAAATGAGCATATTTCCACAAACAAGCCATTGGAGATAAATCTTTGACAAAAGGATTTATGCCCCAAGTGGCACCTGCACACCTGCCAGCTAAACATTTCTTTCCCTTCTCCAGGCACATATGTTGCTTAACAAGAGAACTTTATCCTAAAGACGTTATGCTCAGCTAGATATCACCTAATCCCCAGAGAGGGCTCAGCCGATAACATGTCAGGATGTCAAGTATGCGGAAGCATACATGTTTTTGCTGACCACTTTCAATGGGAGAGAAGATTTCAATAGCCAAAGGAAGACATCTCTGTTAGTAGAATTTTAGTGACTGAAAAAAAAAAAAAAAAAGAGCCAGGCAGGTAATTGCTGAGGCAAACGGTGGAGACAAACGTCTACTCCACCAACTCTGGGAAGTCTGTTTTGGGGGCTTTATTATATATTGTAAATTATGATGACAACAACAGAAACATATTTTATTCAGCACCAAATACATGGCAATAAAATAATAAGGGTTATGAGCTGACTCATGTTACCTTACCTCCTCTGCAAGAAGACCCAACTTCCCTTGTGACTCAGTGATAAAGAATCTGCCTGCAATGCAGGAGACGTGGATTTGATCCCTGGGTCACAAAAGATCCCTGGAGGAGGAAATGGCAACCCACTCCAGTATTCTTGCCTGGGAAATCCCATGGACACAGGAACCTGGTGGGCTGTACAGTCCATGGGGTCTCAAGAGTAGGATATGACTTAGCAACTAAACCACCACCATATCAACATTTCACAGAGGACGGGGCTCTGAGAAGATGCTTACACAAGGCTGACCAGCTAATAAGAGGTAAGGGAGAGTAGATCCACAGACACTCACTCTTCTGCCTTTTATCCCAGTGATGTAGGATAGCACCAGCGATGGTCCAGCACGACAGAGTATTCAAGAAACTTGCTTCTAGTTTGGTCTAATGCAATTTTATAACAAATTAATTGTGCCAACAAAAAGGGAGACAGTATCTGGGTTGTAAAATAATTTCTTCCTTTTTCTGCCCGTTAAAACTCACAAAGTACTTCCCTCAAACTTGGATCCAAATCGCATTCCTTAGACTCCTCTGAAATACTTGGCTCAGGGTTTTGTCTTTTCCCCAAGTTAGCTTGCTCTGTTATTGTCCCCCATCTTTATGGTGAGTAAAACAATAGTACTGGCCTCTTTTCTTTCTCTCTTTCCTCACTGTGCATGTATGGGCATTTTCTCATAAATAGAAATTTTAATTTTTTAAGTAAAATAACAGTTTACCAATGTCTTGCTCATCCTGATGTCAGAAAGTGGGCAGTTCTTTTCCCTGACTGGCGAAGGCAGAAACATCAAAGGAATTTCTGCAGGAGGAATTACTTGGTACACAGGGGCTGTTTGTTTTGCCTGTTTGCCTGCTCTTCCTGTGTCTGCTATCAGTGATTTTTCACCAAGGTGGCTTAATTATTGCAGTTCAAACTCCAAGTTGCTACAGTAAAGGTGCTTATGCTCTCTACTAATTTCTTTTCTTACTTTTTTTTTTACTGGTAGTTTTATTATCGTTTTTTAATTGGGGTGTAGTTGCTTTACAATGTTGTGTTAGTTTCTGCTGTACAATGAAGTGAATCAGCAATAGTACCAGTACACATGTGCTCAGTCCTGTCGGACTCTTGTGACCCCATGGACTGTAGCCCACCAGGCGCCTTTGTCCTTGGGATTTCCCAGGCAAAAATACTGAAGTGGGTTGCCATTTCCTTCTCCAGGGGTATCTTCCCAACCCAGGGATTGAACCCGTGTCTCCTGCATTGGCAGGCGGATTCTTTACTACTACACCACCTAGGAAGCCCCAAATGGTGATAATAATAGCTAAATCACAAGATGTTTATGAGGAGTCAAAGTAAGAACTTATAAAGCGGACTTGGTGTGCAGTGAGCCCTCAGTATTACTTTTGTGTCTATACTAACTCTCCCCCTTTCCGTGACTTGTGAGCTAGGAGCAGAACTGAGATGGATTTCTCTTGGGATGTTTGCCAAGCAATGGGAAAGAGAGCATATAAAGCATAGAATGTTCAGCTAGAGAACGGTCTCCAAACAAAATCTAAGTACAAAGAGTGAAGCTAAGATGAACATGTTTGGAGGTGGTGGAAATCATTGGTAATTCATTTTTTCTGGGTCTGGTGGGAGTGTCACCCAAATAAATGATGTTTATGCATGGATGTTAATATCACTTAAACCAGAAGATTTAAACCTAGAATTCCCCAGAGTCTATGACTGGAGTTTCCATGATCTTGAATATATTTGTTAACTGGATAGAAAGGCATGTTTCTTTCTATCCAGATGCATCTCTTCAAAATTCACTTAGAGGCTGGGTGGAGAATGTAGCTATTAATTTTTACTGCAAAGTAAGTTCCTAGCTATAGCCTGCTTATGTAGTAGATCAGGGAAACATGGATTTGTGACAAGCAAAAAGCAAATCTGCCACCTTTAGCATTTGTGTTCTTCAGCAAAACTAGGACATGAACAATTGCTTTTTGTTCCAGTCATTGCCTAAGTTGATGGAAGAGAGAGGTCTGGCTCAAATTACAGAAAATCAGAAAAGGTGCAATATTATGTTTAGAATACTCGAGATTATAGCTGAAATTTGTCTCCCAGATCTTTTTGTCTCTGCCAAATGGTGATGGCTGATTTTGAATGTGGTTGAAGAGACGTAGCCAACATTAATGGACCAAACACCAGGCTCAGACATGATTACTCCTGCTCTGGCCACATACTTGTATGTTCTTGAGACTTTCTGAGTTTGCTTCTTCCCGTGTTAACTGGCAGTAACAAACACTTCTTGCTACTGGGCTCTTGTGAAAGATAGCAGGCAATGTCTCTAGAAATTCAGTTGCTGAAAAAAGAGAATAGAAATACAAAGTTCTACTTATATCACTATGACTTAAAGAAAAAAATTTATCTTTGGAATTCCCTGGTGGTCTAGTGGTCAAGTCCCCATGCTTCCAATGCAATGATAGTAGGTTCGGTCCCTGGCTGGGGAACTAAGATCCCATAGCTACATGGCAGGGCCAAAAAAATTAAAAATTGTTTTAAAATTTATCTTGTTACTACCATTTCTTGGCAACTAGACAGTTTATTGAGATAGGCTTCATCTTTCCTAATAATATTTTAAAAAATTCCCCTATCCCAAGTTATATAACATTTTAAAATAATAATTGCAAATTCATCACATAGTAATTTTGTAGTTGGAAAACAAATATAAGTTTCACAGTTGTATTTCATGGGACTAAGATATGTGATCTCTTAGTCATATTCTTTCCACTCTGAAGCAAAAAGCCATTGAACTGACCTGGAGTCACTTTTGGCTTGATGCTAATATCTGAGTAACTTTGGTTAAGTCCCCAACCCTGTTGATCTCCTTCGTCATATAGAAAATAGGAATAAATCATGTCCTCCAAGTTAGTGTAAAGGTTAAGTGAGATGGGCACCTGCGAAAATAGCCATTTCAGAACTTGGTACATATTAAGTATTCAACAATGTCTAGAGAATCTTTAGATTTATCTGTTTGATGAGATTGGTTTGATCAGGTCACAGCAAAAGAAGGAAGTTAAGACTAAATACAAGTATGGAATTTTCTTGGCAGTCCAGTGCTTGGGACTCCAAACCTTTGCTGCCGAGGGCCTGTGTTCAATCCTTGGTTAGGGAACTAAAATCCCATGAACTGCCTGGCGTGGCAAAAAACAACAAAAAAAAGGACTAAAAACCAGTAACAGTCCTTAAATTCAGGTGAAAAACTTGGTGATACTTAGAGTGTGTTATACAGTTTTTCACTTTTTTCCTTCCAAGTATAGACAGCAGAATGACCTTAAAAGTCATATCTTATCCTTTCTGCATTCTTTTAATTACGTGCCTCTTGAAAGCATCTGGTCAAATTCTTCCAAAGAACTTGGTGTGATCTTAACAAGGCCGCATGTATGGGTCAAAACTCAGTCCTAATCGGTCTTACTTTCTAATACCTAAAGTTTAAAAAAATCAGAATAATGTAGTTCTAATGAGGATGACAGGGAGGCCTGGAGTGCTGCAATTCACAGGGTCACAAAGAGTGGGACACGACTGAGCGACTGAACTGAACTGAATGAGGATGAAACTCAGACACTCAGACAAAAAGGGCATAGTCTGTCTTCTGCCTTCATAAAGAGGTAGTAAATGATAAGTAAACATGACAGAGATTTATTCCAAAAATAGTTCGTGAGATGTGTCACATTCAGATTATAGGAAAAACAGTTTTCACCTCACAGGAATAACCAGGGTTCTTCATTCCATATGTAAAACACACTCACCAGATGCCCACAGATAGCACACCAATAGCTGAACCGTCATGGCTGTTATCTGATAGCCCATGCATATCTCCTTATGGGAATTATTTGTTTGCCCCCAAACATGTATTTGCCAGTTATTACTATAAATGCATGTTTTAATTAAATGTTAAATAACCAATAACATATAGATTAAAAAAAAAACAAAGATAGTTATTGTTTCTGTGAAAAGTAGGTTAACAGTTTGGACAGACTTGGTAAAGGTGAATTTCCAAAAACAAGTCCTGTTGAAATAGTACTGTAAAAGATATTGATGGAGGGGCCCTAAAAATCTAGAAGTATTCTGGACTCATTATATCATATTTTACTCTAAACATATGCAAACTGGAAATGATAGGTACAGAATTAAGGATGTGAAGGGCATGGCAACCCACTCCAGTGTTCTTGCCTGGAGAATCCCATGGACAGAGGAGCCTGGTGGGCTACAGTCCGTGGGGTCTCAAAGAGTCTGACGTGACTGACTACACTTTGACTTATTTAAAGCAATCTACAGTTAACTCTTAGCCAAAATAAAAACCCCCACCCTTCATTTAAAGATTAACAAAAGAACTGGTATTTGTATGATTCAAGTTAAATGTATAAATGTATTTGTGTGTATGTGTGTGTATAGCACCATTTTATCAGTCAGGGTTCAATCAGGGAAATAGAGCTACTCCAGAATGTGATGGAGTAAGGGGTTTATTTTAGCAATTAGAAATTGAAGAAATGTGGAAGGAGCTGGGAAAGAGTCTGAACGGGGGAGCAGAGGCTCACGGAGTCCCTGAGCAGTCGTCTGAAATACTGATGTCGGTGGACGAACGGAAGCGTGTGCCCGGGAGGTCTGCTTCTGAGGTGGGAGCTTGCCTCAGGGAGAGGTCTGTGGGGAGCTGTAGCCTCAGTGTCGCCGCCTCGGAGGAGCAGCAGCCAGCGTTGGTAGGTCTGGAGCTGCCGTCAGGCAGGAGTGAGGACGAAAAGCTGGATGTGGAAGAGAGAAGAGAGAACAAATGAGGACCCGCTTTGGCACCCGTCTGCCATGGTTTCTGACTGCAGCGACTTTCCACCGGTAATGGCTGTTCCCTCACTCCCACCCCCGAATCTCACACCAGTGTCCTCCACATCTGCCAACGCTAATCCAGAACCATCCGGAGAAGAGGATTTGGGGAAACGTATTTCCTGAAGAGTGAAAGCGTTAGTTTTTCAGTCGTGTCCGACTCTTTGTGACCCCCATGGACTGTAGCCCGCCAGGCTCACATGTCCATGGCAAGAATACTGAAGTGGGTTGCCATTGCCTTCTCCAGGGGATCTTCCTGACCCAGAATTTGAACCTGGGTCTCCTGCACTGCAGGAGGATTCTTTACCATCTGAGCCACCAGGGAAGCCCAACATATTTCCTAGGTTAACCAAATTGGCAAAGTCCAATCCTGCACACCCTATTTAACTGCTTCTTTCTGTTAACCTGACAGTCAGGGATTCCAGTCATTGCAATGAAAAGAGATTCTATTGTTATTAACTCTACTGCCTACATTTAAGTCTTCTAAGTAAGGAGTGTGTGTGTGTGTGTGTGTGTGTGCGCTTAGTCCTGTCCAACTCTTTTTTGACCTCATGGACTGTAGCCTGCCAGGCTCCTCTGTTTATGGAACTTCCCAAGCAAGAATACTGGAGTGGGTTGCCATTTCCTACTCTAGAGGATCTTCCCAACTCACAGATGGAACCCATATCTCTTGCATCTCCTGCATTGACAGGTGAATTATTTACCACTGCACCAATAATGTGAGGGAATTATGCCTCAAGTCCTTATAATCTTATACTGTAGGACTTCCCTGGTGCCTCAGATGGTAAAGCATCTGCCTACAATGTGGGAGACCTGGGTTCAATCCCTGGGTCAGGAAGATCCCCTGGAGAAGGCAGTGGCAACCCACTCCAGTACTCTTGCCTGGAAAATCCCATGGACAGAGGAGCCTGGTAGGCTACAGTCCATGGGGCGGCGAAGAGTGGGACACGACATAGCGACTGAGTAGGCACACACACAGTGACTTTCTTCAGTTACATCTAAACTAGCTGAAAGAAGAAAAGCTTTTTAAATTTATTTTATTTTTCATTATTTTTATGATGCTATCATGACAGTGGTATTAAAACCCCCAAAAGATAGCATAAAATGGATAACTACAGGTAATTCAAAAGCATTCTAAAAATGATATAATGTTACCAAGTGGGGCTTATTCTAGGAATTCTAGAATTGTTCAAAAATTTTCTGCCTCAAAGAAATAGAATATTATTTTCTCCACAGATGTTGAAAAAGTACTTTGTAAATTCAACAGATGCCCTTGGTTGAAAACTCCTAAAATAATAACAAGAGATGGATACATCCAATGCATTATACACTATTCCTTTGCATGAGATATCATGTGTCCAACCCCAAACCAGCCTCATGCTTAATGGGGAAATATTAGAAGCATTCAAAATAAAGATGGCCACTATTATCAATTTGATTTATCATCATTGTGGGTTTCCATATAACTTAGAAGTTATAAGAGATAAGTAATGTTTTATGAACATGTAAGCAACTAACCAGATGACATACCAGAAGAAAAGATACTATTCAGATTAGTGAGAAAAGGAGAAAAACAAAAACACATGGTATTAAATTTTTAAATGTATATAACCCACATTATTGGAAAATAATTCCTGATTTTTCCAGAGAATCATGAATGTATAGAGTTTTTTAGTTGTAAAAGACCTTTGTAATTTATTTTATGAGATTCTTAAATTTTAAGAAATAACAATTTTATAGTCCTCTTTCAAAGGTTATTATAGATTATTTAGTTTATTGATTATTTTCAACATCTTAGTTTTGGGCCAAGAGACAGACTAGAAACATGTACTCCTAAACTAAATGGCTCCATATTATTGTGTATTTTAAGTTCTCCTCATCTTCTTTTGAAATTATTTTTTGTGTCTTCACTGTCAGTATCGGATTTAGGGTTACCTCTTGTTTTGTTTTACTATCATTATCCTTGTCCCTGGCATCTTATTCATTATTAATCTATCAAATGCTAGGAATCATATAAGCAAATTTCCTCCACCTGTCTAAAATGAGAGGACATGTATTTGAGTGAGTGCCTGAGTGGCTCCCCTTGAGTGAAGTGCAAATGCTTTTAGCTTGTGAACTTTGTACTATCTGTTGTGTCTGTTTGTATACTTGCTTGCTGACTTGTAGACACTGGATTGTGTTTCCAGTAGTTGATAATTTTGGGTCAGTGACCCCTAGAGAGAGAAGTTGTTACTGTATTTGAATTGTTGGAAAATTTGGATGTGTACATACTTCATGCTTCTTACAAACGCTATTTAATGAAATGACTCTACACTCAGCACACAGCTGTTCAGTTCATGTTTACTGAACCTAATGAAAACAGCACTGTGTTATCCTAGCCATTCTGGGCAAGAGTAAAAAAGCTGCATTAGAGAACTTGGTTTGTGAGAGGTTGAGTGCAGATCGATTCCTATTTCTACAATGTTCTAGGGAAAAGTTATTCCTATAATCATCCAGTCCCATCATTTCATGGCAAATAGAAGGGGGGAAAAGTGGAAGCAGTGACAGATTTTATTTTCTTGGGCTCTAAAATCACTGCAGAAGGTGACTGCAGCCATGAAATGAAAAGATACTTTATCCATAGAGGGGCTTCCCTGGTGGCTCAGAGGGTAAACCATCTGCCTGCAATGTGGGAGACCTGAGTTCGATCTCTGGGTCGGGAAGATCCCCTGGAGAAGGAAATGGCAACCCACTCACGTACTCTTGCCTGGAAAATCCCATGGACAGAGAAACCTGGTAGGCTACAGTCCATGGGGTTGCAAAGAGTCAGACACGACTGAGCGACTTCACTTTCACTTTATCCATAGAAGAAATGCTATGACAAATCTAGACAACTAGAGAAGATTCTTGAAAGTCCCTTGGACTTCAAGGAGATCAAACCAACCAATCCGAAAGGAAATCAACCCTGAATATTCATTGGAAAAACTGATACTGAAGCTGAAGCTCTAATACTTTGGCCACCTGATGCAAAGAGCCGACTCACTGGAAAACGACCCTGATGCTGGGAAAGATTGAAGGCAAAAGGGCAAGGTGGTGGCCGAGAATGAGATGGTTGGATGACATCACCAACTCTGGGAGACTGTGAAGGACAGGGGAGCCTGGAGTGCTACAGTCCATGAGGTCGCAGAGAGTCAGACGTGACTTAGCGATGGAACAACAATAGCAACTATTCATATGCTAAAATAACAAGTAACTAGAAATTTTAGGTAACTGGAGATTTTTGTATACAATCAAGCAGAAGACATTTTTTTGTTGTTTCAACACTTACTTTTGAAAATATGTCCAAGGGGAATTAGTCCACTTTCTTGCTCTAGAAGGAGACTATACCAGACATAAGCTAGTTGGTGCATATGAGGACTCCTCGGGGCTTCCAGGGTTGTAGTTCTCAACAGCACTTGTCACCACCTCGTGCTATGTTTGTAGATTCTGATGACTCAGTACACAGACTGACTTTTCATCACTCTCAGGACACTCACTGGAATTTGAGAATGATTTTAAATAAAAATATTGGTAAAGGTGTGTTTTGCTGATCTTTAGACATAATTTTATGTCTAAAGTTTAGACATAATTTTATAGTTTTTGAGTTTCCTGATGTCACCTAATTAGTAGAGAAATTCTATCTAAATCTTACAGATTGCTGCCCAGTTAGGTTAGCAAAGTTGCTACTGAGCTTATAAAGATGGTGTTTTGTGAGGGTGAACCTTCTAGTTCTGAGGCTTTTTGATAAAATATTATCATAAATTTATTCAGATTGGCAGCAGTCTCTGCTGTTCTCCATCTTTGGTGGACAAATAGCTCAATACCTGCTGGATTTCTCTCTGTACCATTCTTCTATGCTTGAATCCAACTTAAAAACTGAATGGAGTGAAATAATGGCCACACAGGTCAACCTTATATTTCTATATATATATTTATATATTATAAATATTTATTGTGCTTGCTTGCTGTGAAGATATAGCCATATAAATTTTGATCCTCAATAAATTACAATAAATTGAGTGAGACTGTTGATAAGTAAAACTACTTACTAAATCTCCTCAAACAGAGAATTCATTATATAATGGCACATTCATATAGAAGAATTCTATGGTAATCTTCAAAGATTATGTCATAGATTATTTTTTAGCACAACATCATAAATTGATTCAAAAAAAGCTCAGTGTGTACAATATAATACCTATTATTTGTGAGAGAAATTCCACAGACATATACAAAAGTTAAACAAACAAAAAACAAACCCAAAGACTATGTAGGAAAAATGTTAAGAGGAACTGTTTCTGTTGGAATTGTTTGACAATGAGCTAAGAAATAGTGGCTTAAATGAAATAGACCTCATCTCTCTCTTACGGTTAGGAACTCCCAGGGGAAACAATGTGGACCTGCGATGGTCCCAGGCTCTTTCCATCTTTTGCTCTACTGTGTATGCCTTCTGTTCCTAAAGACACCTCATGGTCCAAGATAGCTGAATGCTGGAGCTCCAGTCATCCAGTCCACAATCCTTCCCCACTCTCAGTAATAATCTTATATTCTTTTTATCAAAATGAATGCTGGGTAATCATGCTTTGTTGTTTGTTGTTCAGTTGCTAAGTCGTGTCCGACTTTTTGCGACCTCATGGACTGCAGCATACCAGGCTCCTCTGTCCTCCATTGTCTCCTAGAGTTTGCTCATATTCATGTCCATTGAGTCAGTGATGCTATCTAACCATCTTCATCCTCTGCCACCTGCTTCTTTTTTGCTTTCAATCTTTTCTGGCATCAGGGTCTCTTCCAATGAGTCAATTCTTTGCATCAGGTGGCCAAAATATTGGAGCTTCAGCTTCAGCATCAGTCTTTCCAATGAATATTCTGGGTTGATTTTCTTTAGGACAGACTGGTTTGATCTTCTTGCAGTCCAGGGACTCTCAAGAACTTTCACTAGCAACACAATTCAGAAGTATCAATTCTGTAGGGTAGAGAGTAAACCAAATTGCTTTTCATTAAAATATCATTCATTTTATTTACATTTGTAACATGTTAGTGAATTGTGGATACAAATCATCTATTAATCTGATATGCTGCTGCTGCTGCGAGGTTGCTTCAGTCGTGTCCGACTCTGTGTGACTCCATAGACGGCAGCCAACCAGGCTCCCCCATCCCTGGGATTCTCCAGGCAAGAATACTGGAGTGGGTTGCCATTTCCTTCTCCATTGCATGAAAATGAAAAGTGAAAGTGAAGTCACTCAGTCCTGTCCGACTCGTAGCCACCCCATGGACTGCAGCCTACTAGGCTCCTCCATCCATGGGATTTTCCAGGCAAGAGTCCTGGAGTGGGTTACCATTGCCTTCTCTGATTAATCTGATATACTGCTACTGCTAAGTCACTTCAGTCGTGTCTGACTCTGTGCAACCCCATAGACTGCAGCCCACCGGGCTCCCCCGTCCCTGGGATTCTCCAGGCAAGAACACTGGAGTGGGTTGCCATTTCCTTCTCCAATGCATGAAAGTGAAAAGTGAAAGTGAAGTCGCTCAGTCATGTCCGACTCTTAGCGACCCCATGGACTGCAGCCAACCAGGCTCCTCTGTCCATGGGATTTTCCAGGCAGGAGTACTGGAGTGGGATGCCATTGCCTTCTCCGTAATCTGATATAGATGCCCGTAAAACAATGATGTGAGACTAACCCTGCTGATACCTTCTAAAAAGTATCCGTGTTTTCTTTGACTTGGACCTCTAATGTTTGAAACTGATCATTTAGCAAGTTCTCCCCATTTAAAAACTTCCCAGCTCTTTCTCCAAATGTCTTCTCATTTCCCATTTGGCTCTTTTTTCACGTAGCTGTTTCATCCTTAAAGACTGGTCTAACCACAAAATCCATCAAGCCTTTCAGTTTATGAAATAAACCTTGAAATTTGAATCTCTGGGGCAACTGTTGAAATTAGAATTTATTTTAGTGGGTGTAATTGGATTTCCTTGGACAGGATGAAGAAGTAAAGGAATACCTTATTAAAGACAAATTAGAAAATGTTAGTTTCTTGAAGTTTCAATCTATTCTTAAATTTTCTCCTGGGGAGTCCAGGTGTTAGTGGCATAAACCTTTAGGCAAAAAGCCTTTAGGCGATCATATGACAGTCTATAAAAGTATCAAATTAACATATCATATACCTTAAATTTATGCAGTTATGTCAATACATTCAGTTAAAGATTAACTGAGAAAACCTGAATCCACATTGAACCCGTAAAAATACAAAAACCAAAATTAATGAATAAATTAATCTGCAGCGTGATGTTAAATAAGAAAAACAAAAGGCCTTCAGGCATGGTATTCTGCAAGTTCACATACACAGAAACAGGGAGACTTCCTTTACCACCTCTGATGGCATGACATGTACTCAAGTGCTCAAATTAGAAACTTCCCAGCTATCTAAGGTTTCTCCTCGCCTTCTCATGTTCTGTGTCCAATGAGGCACTGAATCCCATCAACTCAGCATCCTACCCAAGTCTTAAGTAAATGACGTCTCATCTCCACTCTCCTTGTCAGCCCTTCACTGTCCTTCGCCAGGCCATTCTAATCTTGTCCTTCCCAGACTCTCCATTTTTTTATTGTTCCTCTTCCTGTTCCCATTCCAAGGTCTTCCATCTGGTTCTATGATGAATTGTCTTTTCGAAAAAATGAATTTGATCATGTCACTCTTTTGCCAACAATCTTTAAGGATGCCCCATATCTGTAAAAATTTTTTTCTTTAAAAGCCTAATTGCCTTTTTAACCTAGCTCCACTCTAGCCTAACCTCTCAGCATTTTGCCTTCATACACTCTACGACTCAGATACACATTCAAAGTGACACCTACTTCTTTCACCCACAGTTTCTTGACGTGAAAACCCCCTTCTCTGTCATGTAAACTGCTGCTCATCCGAGAAGTCCTAACCCAGTGCTGCCCCCTCCCTCCAGGCTTCTTGGACACTGGACATGTTCTCTTAGCCTGTCTGTGATCGTCACGTCGGTCCCTCTGAGCCGTGAACTTCTCGATGGTACAGTTTTATTCATAGAGTATCCTTGGCATCTGTCACAATGCTTGGCAACTATGAGAACAAAATAAATATTTGTAGAATTGAGTGGAAATAAAAGCAAGCACAGAATGTGCTTCATGTATCCCAGGGAGACCCCAACCTGACAACAGGGCCGAGAGCACCAGGAAACCGGGTGGTGATGCTGAGCTGATGAGCAGAATGAGGCACATCCTGGCCTTCGGTGGTTCAGACAGAGTCCTGAGAAACTGTCTGCTGCCGGCTCCATGTCACCGTGGCCTGCCCTGCTCGTCTCTGCTTTTTTCTGCCTAATTTCCTCATTCCTTTCTCTCAGTAGCTGCAAAGTGTTCATCTAGCTCCATCTATTGGGTCTGCTCCTTCCTCGGCACTAAAGGCCACTGTATCGTGTGGGTGTGTGTTTGTATGTGTGTGTGTGTGTATAAACTCCCAGAAATAGAGCTGGGTGTGCCTACTGAGAAAGTTGTGTGGATGAGGGGAGAAAAAGCACAACAGAGAGCATCAAATCATCCATTGTTTTGTATTGAATGTTTGCCAAGTATCAGGATTTACATTTAATCCTCACAGTAACACCCTGAAAGGTGTAGACATCATTATTATTCCTACTTCACAGATGAGCTAACTGAGGCTAAGAGAGACTGAATCGTATATACCCTTGGAAGTGTGGGAGCTCAGATCCAGTCAATGCACGTCTTCACCTAAAAGCAGTTCTAACATAATTAGTCTATAACTGATCCTTGTCTTAACAAAGATATGTCTGAAAGGCAAAACAATAAAATGTTTGACTTCCCCTTAGTTCTGTGAACACTGGTGGGTTTTGTTTTGTTTTGGGCTTTAAAAAAAAAAAAGACTTTACTTTTTTAGAGTGATTTAGGTTTTAGGTTTAGAGCGGTTTTAAGCGAAATTAAGAGGAAGACACAGATCTCCCATATACCCTGGTAGGTTCTTCTTGTCAAGGATTTGGCTCCAAGGTTCATTATAGGGAAGAGGATATTCCTATTGCACTTGGACTTTTTAAAATTGAAGTATAGTTCTTAGTAACTTAAGGGCTTCCAGAGTGGCTCATTGGTAGAGAATCCACCTGCCAAGTGAAAGACTTGGGCTCGATCCCTGGATCGGGAAGATCCCTTGGAGAAGGAAATGGCAACCCACTCCAGTATTCTTGCCTGCTACAGTATTCCTCCCATGGACAGAGAAGCCTGGAAGGCTATAATCCATGGGGTCACAAAGAGTTGGACATGACTTTGCAATTAAGAAACAGTTAATTTATAATATTATGCTAGTTTCAAGTGAACAGCATAGTGATTCAGTGTTTATATATATTGTACTCCATTAGAAGTTATTACAAAATAATGGCTATAATTCCCTGTGCTGTGCAGCATATCCTTGTTGCTTATTTATTTTATGCATAGTAGTTTGTATCTCTTAATCCTATACCCCTAATTGGCCCTGCGTCTTCCCTCTACTCTTTAGTAACCACTAGTTTGTTTTCTGTGTCTTGAACTTAGACTTCAGCTCAAAGACTTCATTGCTTTTTCACCCCTAGAATATGGAAAGATTTACCTGTCCCATTCCTGGGTCCTGCACACCTGGCCTTGAGCAGAACTAATGACCTGGTATTCAACTTCCATTCGAACCAGTTAGTGTCTGTGGATCTTGAGAAGATGCTGTATGATATAATTAGCAAATGAAAATGATGGGGACTGATTCTTGGCTACCTTCCCTGCCTCCCACCCCCCCCCCACTCCAACACACATAATCTTGTTGCAAAGACAAGTTGTTCACCAAAGAACTGTTAACCAGCACAGTGGAGCTGGCTGTTGGTGATATGGGCCCTTGAGAGATATGTAGGTCCTCGGCTGGTGAGGAGGCATTTCAGAGTCCCTCTGGGCTGCTTGCCTGCCTTCCCCATCTGTCCCTGTCTCGGGGTGACTTTCTCTACCTCTGTTGGCTTCCAGCTTCTCTACATTCAGACTCTGGGCCATATTCTCTATTCAGATTTCTTAGCGTCTTTATCTGTAAGGTTTTTCCTCAGTCTTTATCCTTGGATAGAAGTCATTTTTCTTAGATCTTCCAAAGGATAACTGGTCCTGAATGTAACCTAAAATTTAAGAAAAACTGAAATCAAGCCACTCTTTGCAGAACACGTGGGTCCTGGCTTTGAATCAGCTGTCAGTTGCTTTCCTTCACTGGAGGAGGCAGCTCAGCTGGAGAAGAAACCCCACAGTGGATTGGACAGTGTCCTTCTAACAGTGCCAGGAGACCACCAGTGAGCCAGGCCCTGGCCTATGGACTGGCCTCACTGTTTGGGAATTGGAAGGATAAACAAATATTTTCATAGGGTGCACTCAGAACTGAGTAGTCAAGGTCATCGTGGTGCAAACAGAACATATGGTGTCGGTGTGTCCTGGTGTCTGGGCTTAAGTGGCCTTTCTTGGCAGCATCGATAAAGAACACAGAGCATGCTGTAACCTCTGCTGTTGATAGCGGGTGTCCTCTTACAGCTCACTGAGATTTCTAGACGTGTTTCCATTTTGTTCAGGTTGCTTTCTAAGTGGGGCCAGGCCTGCATTGTCCATGGTGGGGTCTCCTTTGCCCAGAATGCTTCGCTCCTCTCCTTGGAACTGACCCGTGGCACTCCCCACAACAATGGTTCATTCATTCTCCCAAGGAAGTATTACAGCAGGTGCTCACAAGGGGCCTCAAAAGGCTTTGGTTTTCTTTCACAGATGGGAGCAAGAGCACATAGACACACCTGCATCTCTTCTTCAAACAACTTTACTAGGATGAGTCTGAAGAGAAATTCTTAGAGGCATGTTTGTAGCCCTTTTTTCTTTGCTGCACCTGAGTTTTTGGGTAACAGCACAGGTAGTTTGGGGGGAGTTCTTTCCAGATAACCATGATGCAGGTAAGAAGTACCGAGTGACTGTTAGGACAACAAGTATCAGAGTTTTCTTGGGTTTTTTATATGTATTTTTAAAATTAATTAATTTATTTGGCTGTGCCAGATCTTAGCTGTGGCATGTGGGATCTAGTTCCCTGACCAGGGATCGAACCTGTGCCCCCTGCATTGGGAGCAGAGTCTCAGCCACTGGACCACCAGGGAAGTCCCTGAGTTTTCTTAGTTTTTGATGGGAATGGCATCTACATACAGAATAGTGTATAACACTTTCTAATCTATGCATGTAGTTAATTGTATAACTTGGAGAATTTTCTTTTTTTCTGAGTAGACATTAGGCTAACTGCAAAATTTTATCTGGCTTCAAACTCAGTGCCTTGTCATTAGCCAACTTCACTTACTAGTTTTAGTCAAGTCTAAGCTGCACAATGGTTGAATTGGTGACTATTATATTTGTTTAACTGCTGTAAAGTAAGTTTGCAACAATAGATGCTCACACTTAAATAGGCCTGCGGAGCATTGAGCCCTATCCATCATGCAGAGACTTCCCTCCTGCTGTCCTTTCTGATGGACAATTCTGCTGATGGGGATATTCAAAGAGAAGGGATCAGGAAGAACAGATGATGGATAAAGACAATCTTCTGTCTTGAGAGGAAATCAGAGAAATCCTTTTAAGGAATTTCTTTGTCGTTGTGTCAGAAGATTAATTATGCTCGTGTGAGAACAGCTTTCTCATTGGGTGAAAAGAGACATTATCCTTCTGACTTGTGACAGATTTTCAAAGCAAGAGAGTTAAAGATTTCAGCTACTCCAAAATCTTCTTATTCTGTTGTCTTCTAAGCATATTCCAGAACCGTTGGATTACATCCATGATATTGTGATGCTCAACAAGTAATTAATGAATCAGGAATTTTTGTTTCAAGCCACTCTTCCTCCCATTCCTTATGCAGATCTCTTTGGAGGCCTTAATACCCCTTTGTGCATCAGATTTTAAAATAACAACAATAGTATGAAGGATAACTTATTACAAGCTAAGAATGGCACCTTTTTATAGTAATGCAGAGAAGGAAACCCTGTGGTATAATGTAAAACTTGTACAACAGATTAATAAATACAGTTTTTAATAGGGCAAATAATACTATAATCTGAAAAGGTATCCTTAAAAAATCAACTCTATTGTGTAATTTAATCTGCATGTAAATAATGATACTGTGTAAGATATCTCGTTTCCTTGAAACCTCTCTGAGCATGACAAATCAGTATTCAGAAAAACCTTTGAAAGTTAGAGACAAAATACACTGCATGAAGTAAAACAATACAAAAGTTGTTTCAGATTACTTTATTTTCCAGATAACTGAAGCCTTGAAAGTAAAAAAAAAGTTTCAGTGAAAGAACTTCCTAAAATATATCACTTAATACTATCTTTTAAAATATTCTTAAATGATGGGCATTCACTTACTCAGGGTTCTAATTATAAAGTCCCACTGTTCTGCTACCCTGAAATGTAGTGATTTTCTCAGCGACCGTTGAAGTATTTCGTAGAGTTGTTTGCCTCCGCACTAAATGGCCTGAGCTGCCATATTTTTATTTTTACTGTCTGTTTTTCATAGATATGGAGTCTCTTCCCTTCAGATAAGTTACCACTTCTCCTTGGACTCTGTGTGTCGCATGCCTGGTAAACTGCTATTTTGCTTTATACCTGAGGGTAACCTCTACCTATAATACAAGCCAGTTACATTCCTTTCATCACACTGCTGTAAAGTTTTATTTTTCTCTTATTTCTGGGTACTTGACTGGTTCTAGGCTGGGTGGTGGAGGATTCCCAGAAGTCTGATGTCTAGAAGGAGGCCTTACTGTGTAGACACACACACACAGACACATACACACACATACACACAGGCATACACATGCACGTATAAATGTTTACTTACTAATTGTATCAAATGGTAGCTGCCCCAAGGTTTTCAATAAAAATCGGCTACTAGATTGCATGGGGAAAAATATCTTTAAACTGAACATTACATATTAGCTGATGTTAGTAATTGTAAGTTTTGTTGTTTGTGGTGGTGGTGTTTAGCCGCTAAGTCATGTCTGACTCTTTTGCAAGCCCATGGACTGTAGCCCACCAGGCTCCTCTGTCCAATTTCCTGGGCAATAATACTGGAGTGGGTTGCCATTTCCTTCTCCAAGGGATCTTCCCTACCCAGGGATCGAACCTGAGCCTCCTTCATTGGCAGGCAGATTCTTTACCACTGAGTCACCAGGGAAGTAACTAGTAATTGTATTATAACAGGACCAGATTCAGATCTTTGTGAGAATTCATAGCCAAGACTGAGTAAGTGACTTTAATTTACACTTGATAGTGATACTTAGATAAATAGGTATAAGTTCACAATTTGAGATTCACCACTTTCAGGCAGGATCTAACATTTGATTTGTTACCAGTGTATTTTCAGTTTGAGTTTTGAAGGTAAAGTGATGATTTTCTTTAGCACATATGTTTAAGAAACAATTCCAAGGAATAAAAATCTCGGGGAGGGGGGTAGATACAATACCTTTCCTCTTTCCTTTATAAAAAGAGAACGTTTTATGTTTTGTCTTCCTGAAAGAAAAATCATTCTGTTATGCCCCTCTTGCCCTCTCTTCTAGAAAGATGAGTTATCCTTTGAGAGGGACTGGAGATAATTCATCTCAATGACATAGAACATTTGAAGAAAAAAAACAGTTTACTAATTAATAAAAAATATAGCCAGCTATGTTTCCTCTCTGTCTTTCTGACTCTGCCATTAAAAGAGAACAATCAATTCATCACCACCAGCTACATGAATTCAGTGGAAAAGAACTTCAGGTTTTCTTCTTCTTAAACCCTTGCTGAGTTTTCCTGGCAGTACATAAAAGTGGGTCATTTGTACCTAAAATACTTTATTGATGCTCCATTAATCTTTGTGATTATGTTCTTTCTTTTCTTGCAAAAAGTGGGGTGAGAGGATGCTCTGGGGGATGGAGAGGAGGTAAACTTTTTTTAAATGGATACATAAATAGTTAATAGTGGAAGGTCATTTAATATTTTGTAGCCTGGCCTTTTTTGATAATAAGTGTGTGTGTGTGTGTGTGCTTAGTTGTGTCTGACTCTTTATGATCTCATGGACTGTAGCCCTCCAGGCTCCTCTGGCCATGGAATTTTCCAGGCAAGAATACTGGAGTAGGTTGCCAGTTCCTTCTCCAGGGGACCTTTCCAACCCAGGGATGGAACCTGCGTCTCCTGCTTTGGCAGGTGAATTCTTTAACACTGCGTCACCTGGGAATACATGATCAAAATACTAATGATTGTTTTGTGGTGTATTTTATATCATGTATTAGTAGCATATAATACCTTCAGCATTAGGAGGAATGGTTCAACAATTTGTGAAAAAGTGTGTGTCTTTGCATATATACCAACAAGATCTTTAGTTTAGAAACATGGTGTGCCTGACCAAAATACTGTGAAAAGATAGCTGAATCAAGGACGAGAGATGTTTTTCTCTGGATATTTTGTTTTAAATGTAAAAGCTCTATCACTGTGCTTCTTGTACACAGTGATTAAAAGGGAAAATAGACTAAGACTTGAGAGTTTCTCAGCTGTTAGATGTTTAAATGAGTGTTGTGAGATTTTGAATAAAGTCTCTATCATGTGCTTTGCATTTCCTAAAATAATTTCCTTAAGAAGTAATTTTCCGTGTAAACAGAGAATGCTAGATGAGCAAGCCTGCTCTGACTTCCCCTCTTGGTCTCCTCTGTTGACTGGCAGGTTTCAAAGGTTAAACTCACTATAGATGAAATATAAGCATGAGTGACTTGTCTCCTTTCCTCCTCTGGAAGCTGCAATAGCCAAGTTTGTTCATTTATTAAGAAAAAAAGGGGGGGGGGACTTCCCTGGTGGTCCACTGGTTAAGACTTTGCCTCCCCATGCAGGGTGCACGTTTGAACCCTAGTCAGGGAGCTAGGATCCCACATGCCTTGCGGCCAAAAAGCAAAAGCATGAAACAGAAGCAATATTGTAACAAATTCAATGAAGACTTTAAAAATGTTTCATAGCACCCCCCCAAAAAAAAAATTCTTTAAAAAAAAAGAAAAGAAGAATGTCATTCCCTGAGAGGTTTGGAATGGGAAGCAGCCACTGTCTCCTTCCTTCTTACTTAAATAAACAAGCTAAATGGAAAAATAAACTTCACTTCTTCACATCTGGCACAAAGCTTCCTCTTTTGTTCAAAGTGTTCAAAGTTCACATGCTCCCCGGTCATGTGAATCAGGTGTCTTTCTTCTGTAAAGTGACTTGTGTCGCTCTGATAAGGAAAGACCCTGGGTGCTCTTACTGTCCAAGAGCATCATTATATAGAAACAAACAAAATAAAGCCCTCAGTGCTGGGAATGACATCAGATGATGTTCAACCCAGCCTCCCACACACCTGTTGGTAGTAAAGTGACAGACCTTGCGACGGTGATATGGCCAGAAATCTTGAGTAAGCGAGCAAATTCTGCTGGGTATCCCTTACGATGAGTCTGATTATACTTATTTGTGTGCATGAGCTTAACTTAATGCGACTCGTTTTTCAATCTGTTTCCCTTTATGGCATACATCTACATGTCACAGGCAGCAGTGGAAGATTTCTGAGGCGCACCGGCGTTTACCAACCATCAGGAGACTTCAGGGCTTCAAGATTTTATTTTTATTTATTTTGGGTTACACTGGGTCTTCATTGCCATGTGTGGGCTTTCTCTAGCTGAGGCAAGCGAGGGCTTCTCATTGCAGTGGCTTCTCTTGTTGCAGAGCACAGGCTCTAGAGCATCGGCCCAGTAGCTGTGGCACGTGGGGTTTGTTGCGCTGAAGCGTGTGGAATCTTCCTGGACCAGGGATCAAACCCATGTCCCCCACATTGGCAGGCAGACTCTCAACCACTGAACCACAAGGGAAGTCCAAGATTTATCTTTGCAGACCTCCCCCATCCCCCCAAAATGCCTTTCTACTCGCACCTCTGCCCTCCTATGCTCCTGGACCACTTTCTGAGAACTCTCCTTCTTTCTGGCATTCTTTTTCTAATTAAAGACTTTAATAATTGTTATTAATAATATTTGGAATAGGAAATGGCAACCCACTCCAGCATTCTTGCCTGGAAAATTCCATGGACAGAGGAACCTACCTGGTGGGCTACAATCCATGGGGTTACAATGAGCCAGGCACAACTGAACGTGTGTGCACATGACATTAGTATTTGCAGTCTTTCTAACTTTTCCATGAGACAAGAGTAACATTTGCAGCTTCCTGTACCTCAGAATGCTACAGACTTGATGCGTCTTGTTTCATAGTTGAACATCCCACAGTGTTTTTTAGAAATATAGCCTTCATCTAATGCAGAATCCAGTCATCATTACTTAAAGTTTGGTTCGAAGCCATGTTGGAAGGAAAAGTAGAATACAGAACCTAGGGGAGTTGGGTTTTCTCCTTCGTATCCTAAGCGTAATGTTTCATCCCAAAGATTTTGGTGACATTTTACGCCTTCCCTGGTTGCTCAGTTGGTAAAGAGTCTGCCTGCAATGTGGAAGACCAGGCTTAGATCCCTGAGTCAGGAAGATCCCCTGGAGGAGGAAATGGCAACCCACTCCAGTATTCTTGCCTGGGAAATCCCATGAATAGAGGAGCCTGGTGGGCTACAAGTCCATGGGGCACAAAGAGTCAGACAGGACTGAGTGACTTCACTCACACTTATGAGAACAATATTTCCCAGGATGTTCTGGGATTATTTTGTTTTCAGGGTTCCAGTTGATTACTTTTTTTTAGGTTTTATATTTAAAAACCTAGTGGATAAACAATGTTTAAATTTTTTTTATTTTTAACGCTTTTATTCCTTGCTGAGGCCAGCCTGAGAGGAAACAGTAAAGGTCAAATGCCACAGGCATCCAAGAAATTGCGGGGACGTGGGGCAGACTTGATGCTCACCCCTGGGATGAGTTTTATGTTGTCCTGACAAAATGGCCTTTTCTAACTCTCTTCTGTCCTCAGGCTCCTCCTCTGAGCATAACCACAGAATGGTAAGGGGTTTAGTAGGCACGATCACTGGTTTGTTTCCATTTTCCAAAGGAGGAGACTGAATCACAGCGCAGTCTGATATCCAGTCCTCAGATCAGGCAGCAAGGTTTTAAATTTTTGTTTTAATGTATTTGGCTAATTGGTACAAGTAAGCATACCATTTAACAATTGTACATATTTTTGATCTCTCTTTTTTAATCCAAATAAGTGGCTTTCAAACTCTAATATTATAGAATAACTTGTTGTTGTTCAGTCACTAAGTCATGTCCACCTCTTTGCAACCCCATGGGTTGTAGCACACTAGGCTTCCCTGTCCTTCGCTATCTCCTGGAGTTTTTTCAAACTCATATCCATTGAATCGGTGATGCCATGCAACCATCTCATCCTCTGCCACCCCCTTCTCTTTTTTACCTGAATCTTTCCCAGCGTCAGGGTCTTTTCCAATGAGTCGGCTCTTCCTATCAGGTGGCCAAAGTATTGGAGTTTTAGCTTCAGCATCAGTCCTTCCAAAGAGTATTCAGGATTGATTTCCTGGGCTTAGGGTTGCCTATTTGCTAAATCTGGCAACATTCTCGGGGGTATTCAAGATTCATATTCCTCATTCCATCCCCAGACCCATGACTCGTAAATCTCTGAGGGAGAAGATAAGGAACGCACACAGTAAACGTGTTCTTCGGGTGCTTCTGTTGTAGTCCTTGAACTAGACTTTGTGAAAAACCCTGATCTAAAGAGTTCTGAGCTTAAAGGGCCTCTTGGTAGCCACGGTGGTATCATCAGGAAAAACCAGTACTCACTCCAACCAGGTTTTCTATTTTGTGACATTCAGGTTAAATCTAGCCCTTGCTGCAGCAGTTGCTGAAGCAAATGGGAACATCCACTTTATTCTTCCTCACTGTGATTCCTGATTTCTCATTCAGCACTTTCTCCCACCACCACCATCACCATCTGACCTGCCTCTCTGCCCATGTCAGCAGGACTGATTCATTCTACCTCACTTGGCTGTTGGTTGCCTTCATCCATAGCTGCCATCACTTTTCTCCACACTGTGTCTTCCTAGGATTCTTCTTGGTTTCTTTACATTATATCAGGAATAAAGAGCACTGTGCCTTCCAACTAGGCCATTGGTTTATATTCCTCAGGTCCATTAGGGAGTTCCATTTACATTACCTCTCAACACAGATTTTCTCAGGGTAGGTAATAGAATGAAAAGTGTTAAGGGAGAGAGAAGATCACGTTCCTGGACGGAAATTTGTCATTCTGGGTTGTTTTAAATTTAGCTTATTAGAAAATTTGATGTTTAAAAAAATACTAAGTAGAGTCAAATGTAAATGGCGTAGAATCCATTACACCAAATGTAAATAGTGTAGTGTGAAGGATGCCCATTTTCTTTTAGTCTGACTTCTGAAGTAAAGTAGGAATAGCTTTTTAAGTTGTTTTAAAATCTAAAGCAATTCCTTATGGATGTCATTCTAACCTCACAATTCTCTAAATAGGGATTTTCACAATTTGTGTAAGTAAACTCACGTTTAACCAGTTAAAATCTGTTAGTTCTCTCTTGAATTTTAATTAACAATTTTGTTAACATTTTGGGCCATTTCACATATTCTCTTCTGTTGCTGTAGAGAGCATAGTATAACTTAGCTTGCAGAGCACAGCGTATAGGGTTTAAAGAATGTAGGTTTGAATCTCAGCACTGCGGATTTTCTCAAACAAATTGCTCAATGTTTTGGAATCTGTACTCTTTTTTAAATTTTTTCTTTAAAAGAAGTTTTAAATTTCATTTTAATTTTGGCTGCACTGGCCAAAAATATTCTTCCCTGTTGCAAGTTGGCTTTCTCTAGTTGCGGTGAGCAGGGGCTGCTCTCCCGTTGTGGTGCCCGGGCTTCTCACTGTGGTGGCTTCTCTTGTGGTAGAGCGTGGACTTTGAGGCACTCAGGCTTCAGGAGTTGTGCCCTGTGGGCTCTAGAGTGTGGGCTCAGTATTGTGAAGCACGGGCTTAGTTGCTCCACAGCATGTGGAATCTTCCTGGACCAGGGATTGAATCTGTGTCCCTGGCATTGGCAGGTAGATTCTTAACCACTGGATCATCAGGGAGGTTCTGGAGTCTGTATTCTCATGCAATGAATACAACATGTGTCTTAAAATGCTACTATGATGATTTAATGAAATAAAGTGTGTCCAAGTTCCCTGTACAGTTCTGAGGTGAAGTTTAGAAATTTTGGGTTAATTTAGTTGTTGGTTACATCTAATGACAAGTAGGAAACCTCTGTCAGCTTGAGACTGAGGCAAGATTTTATAGGTCTATTTCATGAGTTTTCTTTGGCCAACCTAAAATAATCGTGTTCTTATAAAGATCTGGAACCTAGGACATTATAATGGGTCTTACTTTTGTTTTCATTGCCTTTTTATCAATCAGAGATACTTTATTGATAGGGCAGCATATCCCTCTGGAATTACCCTGAGTGGGCTGGCTTTGTTTGATTGTGATTTTTAAATTTCCTTTGCTTGCTTCTAAGATTTCTCCCAAACTCCTTAACCCATCACAGGGGCTGACATAAAGGAATGGAATGTGGCCTCCATCAGCACAGCACCTCATGTAGCAGCACAATAGAAAAAAATACAGTAGCTCTGGAGTCAGAGATCATGCATTTGAGTACTTGGCTCTTTACAAGTGTGGCAATCATACAAGGATTAACTGAGATAATATACGTGCATGAAAGAACTCTGAAGCATTATTCTTCCTGTGGTTACAGATTTATATAGGAAGTATATTAACATTTATTGTATGCCTGATAAATACCAAGTGCTTCGCATTTATTATCTTCTCTGTTTTAACCCTGTAAAGTAGAAGATACTTTTCATGTTTTGCAGATAACTAGCCTCAGGCCAGCAGAGAAGGCAATGGCAACCCACTCCAGTACTCTTGCCTGGAAAATCCCATGGAAGGAGGAGCCTGGTAGGCTGCAGTCCATGGGGTTGCTAGGAGTCAGACACGACTTCACTTTCATGCATTGGAGAAGGAAATGGCAACCCACTCCAGTGTTCTTGCCTAGAGAATCCCAGGGATGGGGAGCCTGGTGGACTGCCGTCTATGGGGTCGCACAGAGTCGGATACGACTGAAGCGACTTAGCAGTAGCAGCAGCAGCAGCAGCCTCAGGCCACATGGATGTAGAGTAGAAGAGCATGATTTGAGTCAGATTTCTCACTCATTGCACTGCCTGTCTTTATTTCTTTAGAAGCAGCATGGGTCAGGCCACTCTTGGTCCTGCCTCTTGACTGTCAAGGAGAGAAGAAAGGAGTGGATGAGAAAATGAAGGAGCCGCTCTAGCAAATAAGGAGCTGTCTGAGAAAATACACGGTCACTGACGTGACCGGGCTTCTTTCTGCCACTGTCTATGTGACAAACTGAGAAGGCCAGAGAGGCCACAGCAATGATGAGGGTCTCTTCAGTTGGGAGCTTGTAGTTAGGGGTCACCATCCACAAACAACTTGGAATGTGGCTCTGCCACAAGTCCCTCTCTATATATACATCTTTTCTCTCTGAAACGAGAGTGATTGGCTGATTATTTACTTGTATACATATTATAAGAATTTTAAACCTTGTTATAATTTTATTATATGATGATATAGTGTTTAAACCTAGAAGAATGGGGAAGTCAAAAAGCTTTTTGGAATTCAGACGCATTGACTTTTCCAGTGTTTTTTCACTTGAACACAAATATAGTCAAAAGTTTTCACCTGACCTAAAAGCCTCAGGTCAGTGGTCCCCAGCCTCCAGAATGTAATGCCTGATGATCTGAGGTGGAGCTGATGTAATAATAATAGAAATAAAGTGCACAATGAATGTATATGCTTGAATCATCCCCAAACCATCCCCCCGTCCTGTCCATGGAAAAATTGTCTCCCACAGACTGATCCCTGGTGCCAAAAAGGTTGGGGACCGCTGCCTCAGGTAACATCAGCCCATTAGCCGTAAAGTATTTCCTTCTGTGTTTGTGTAGCCTTGCTCATGACCCTATTAGGGCCTGAAGAAACGATGGCTGCACCTTTTTAAGGGAAAGTGTGAGCTGGACTGTTTTTGTTCTTGGTGAGGGGTGTTATTAGAATTAAACCAATGATGAGAAATTAATTTTTAAGAATAAAATTTAGGGGGAAAGGTTATAATTACATCTCAATTTTGGCCTTAGGATTTTTTGATCATTATTTAAATGATCAGAACCACATTTGCCCATCTGCTCATCTGCTAGTGAGAAAGGAAGTCTCTAAATACATTTGTACAGTTTCAGACTTACTGATGGTCTGAACACCTGAAGATGTTGAGAGGAAGGCCATTTTATCTACTCTTACAATATGAAACCATGTCTTTTTACAGGACTTTAAAGAAGTAATTGTTTCTATTTTACATCTGTATTATTAGTCTTAACAAAATAGATTCTATAGTGAGCAAAATGAAAAACAATATTGGAGGTTATTAAATTTATTTAACATAATTTCTTAGTTGTCCCTCTACCCAATAAGAAACAAATAGCAACAAATCTCAGCCTTCCCCACATGGAAATAAATCTCCCTTCCACATTTTCAAATTTAAGTATCTAAATTGTATCTGAGTTTAAATTTTGCGACAAAAGTGAAACAAGCGTGTAAAATGATAGAAAATGTTCAGAAAGTTACACCAGGGCCTAACTTTTCTCTTCTTTTTGGCCATTCATATACCCCAAAAGTGTTGCTTATTTTCTTTGTAAATGAGGTAACAGTGTGGAAGAAGTCACGTTACAGTTGGAGAGATTTGAGCTTTTCTGGTTGGTACTTAGAGTAGCACCTTTAAGTAGAGTGGTAAAACCGAAATGATGTGTACCACAAATTTTAATGTCATTATAGGCCTTTAAAATGTCAGGAAGACTCAAAGGGAAAAGGCCCGTGTGTCTGGTTCATGAATTTTGGTCATGGACCATTTTTTTGAACCCTGTTCTTTTAGGCCTCGGTGCCTGAAACACAATTTAGGTGGAATTATTTTTTTTAATAATTGCACTTAAGTACCTGATGATCTAATGAAGACAATTTCTTAATGTGTCAAAATGAGTTATTTGTAGCTCACTTGAATCGTTTGTTGCCTTAAACTAATCTGCTTTAGGGCTCTTAAACCCAGGCATTTACACTGCAGGCTCTAGCAATGGCATTCGTTTGGAATGCTGCCTTTTGTTTACTTGCCTTCCCAGACCCTTACGGCTCCCTTTGGTCATCTGGTGTCTTCCCTAATGTGATTGGTACTCCTAGGCTCTGCAGGTAGCCCTGAGCCTTTATATGTGGGATTTACAATGGGACTCACCACCCTGGCTGCTAATGAAGGGAGGTACAGGGATTTTATTTTTTTGTTTTTTTCAATCTGTCTTCTGAAAGAGTGAAGGAAAATTGTGTTCTGGGTTTGCTAATTCTCCTTGTTTTCCATTTACTTGAATTTTTACAATTGATCTACTAACTGTGGTGCAAAATTACAAGTATTTTTGTTTAGGAGTAAGAATGTTTCATCTGGCAGCCCTTCATGTTAATCACTAGAATTGTTTATTCTCCAACCTGCAAAGAACAAAGTGGAGCCTCTGTTTAAACTCAACCAACTGGCATTTAACCTTCATCTGTTTTTGTCTTTCAGGAATTTTGACCAATTCTTTCTTTCTTTTTTTTTTTTTTTTAAGTATATGACAGGGAGCCTTGCATTTTAGTACCAGCCTTGCCATTTACTGCTTCTTCAATCTGAGTCACTTACACCCTTTCATTTCTCATCTGAAAAATTAAAAGAAATGAAAGTGTTACCAAAGCACACATGAGATCCAAAATGATGTCTCATATTCTTCTTGCCTTCTTCTCTTTTTTACTACTGAAGTACCCGTTCATTTGGTTTTTGGGTCAACCTACATTGAAAAACAAACTTGCCTGTGATGAAAATGTTTTTACCAGTAATCAAAGCAATAATTAAATATAAAGCATCAGTGTCTTTGAGCTTTCCAGGCGGTGACCCCACCATCATGTGTCCTCATGCACAGTATGTTCTTACTATTTGTGAGATTGGATTGACTTTAACCTGTAAAACTCAGTGTAGAAACTAACCAACTATCTAATACTATCAGTGGTAAAGAACCTGCCTACCAATACAGGAGCTGTAAGAGATGCAGGTTCAATCCCTGGGTCTGGAAGATCCCCTGGAGGAGGGCATGGCAATGCAGTCCAGTATTCTTGCCTGGAGAATCCCAGGGGCAGAAGAGCCTGGCGGGCTACAGTCCAAAGGGTTGCAGAGAGTCAGACATGACTGAAGTGACTTAGCATGCCCGCATGCATCAGGGTCTTAATTTTAAAAGTAATGTGCTTTGTAGATTATAACCCAGTTTTATGGGGAGAGGATTTCATTCACCCATTTTCCAATACTGAAACATGGAGCCCATTTAAAAAAATTTATTATTATTATTATTATTTTGGCTGTGCTGGGTCTTTGTTGCTGCGCATGAACTTTGTCTAGTTGCTGCAACCAGGGGCTGCTTCTCACTGCTGTGTGTGGGTTTCTCATGGCTGTGGCTTCTCTTGTTGCAGAGCATAGGCTCTAGAACACAGGTTCCAGTAGTTGTGGCATGTGAACTCTGTTGTGGCATTTGGGATTCTCCTGGACCTTGGATCAAACCCCTGTCCCCTGCATTGGCAGGTGGATTCTTAACCACTGGACCACCATAGAAGCCCTGGAGGTCATGTGTGAATTGCTGTTTATAAGGCAGTGGTTCTCAGGTGTGGTTTCAAGGTCTTCCGGGGGTTATGGGATCTCTGGATATTAGAATGAGAAGGGATACCAGCTATCATCAGGTCCAATCACTTGAGTTTCACTCAAGGATTCAGGAGACAGAGAAATGCTTGGTGACTCACCTGTCGTCACAGAACCTAAAGAGTGGCCCTCAGGGCCCACCCAAACTCCAAAGACAACCTGGCACATACTAGGGTGGCGGTGTCCTAATCACCTCTTGATGAAAAACAGAATAAAAAAAGTTTGAGAGGAGACTGTTTATTCCAAGTCTGGAATCTTAAAAATCACTGCTTGATAGTATTAGATAGTTGGTTAGTTTCGACACTGAGTTTTACAGGTTAAAGTCAATCCAGTCTCACAAATACTTAACAAGAACATACTGTGCATGAGGACACACGATGGTGGGGTCACATACCTACAGCCGGACATCCTGGAGTGTGAAGTCAAGTGGGCCTTAGGAAACATTACTAAAAACAAAGCTAGTGGAGGTGATGGGATTCCAGCTGAGGTATTTCAAATCCTAAGGGTGATGCTGTTAAAGTGCTGCACTCAATATGCCAGCAAATTTGGAAAACGCAGCAGTGGCCCCAGGACCGGAAATAGTCAGTTTCATTCCAGTCTCAAAGAAGGGCAATGCCCAAGAATGTTCAAACTGCTGTACAATTGTGTTTATTTCACATGTTAGCAAGGTTATGCTCAAAAGCCTTTAAGCTAGGCTACAGCAGTTTGTGTACCAAGAACTTCCAGATGTACAAGCTGGGTTTAGAAAAGGCAGAATTACCAAAGATCAATTTGCCAACATTCATTGGATCATGGAGAAAGCAAGGGAATACCAGAAAAACATCTGCTTCATTACTATGCAAAAACCTTTGACTGTGTGGATCACAAACTGTGGAAAATTCTTAAAGAGATGGGAACACCAGACCACCTTCCCTGTCTCCTGAGAAACCCTGTATACAGGTCAAGAAGCAGCAGTTAGAACCAGACATGGAACAACGGACTGGTTCAAAATTGGAAAAGGAGTACAGCAAGGCTGTATATTATCACACTGTGTATTTAACTTCTACATGTGAAATGCTGGGCTGGATGAAGCACAACCTGGAATCAAGATGGCTGGGAGACATATCAACAACCTCAGATATGCAGAGGATAATACTCTAATGGCAGAAAGCCAAGAGGAACTAAAGAGTCTCTAATTGAGGGTGAAAGAGGAGAGTGAAAAAAATTGGCTTGAAACTCAACATTCAAAAAACTAGGATCATGGCATCTGGTCCCATCATTTCATGGCAAATAGAAAGGGAAAAAGTGTAAGTAGTGGCAGATTTTATTTTCTTGGATTCTAAAATCACTGTGGATGGTAACTGCAACCATGAAATTAAAAGATGCTTGCTCCTTGGAAGGAAAGCTATGACAAACCTAGACAACATATTAAAAAGCAGAGACATCACTTTGCCTACAAAGGTTCATCTAGTCAAAGCTATGGTTTTTCTATTAGTCATGTACAGATGTGAGAGTTGGACCATAAAGAAGACTGAGCGCTGAAGAATTGGTGCTTTAGAATTGTGATGCTGGTGAAGATACTTAGGAGTCTCTTGGTCAGCAAGGGGACCAAACCAGTCAATCCTAAAGGAAATCAACTCTGAATATTCATTGGAAGGACTGATGCTGAAGCTGAAGTGCTAATCATTTGGCCACCTGATTGAAAGAGCCAACTCATTGGAAAAGACCCTGATGCTGAGAAACACTGAATGCAAACGGAAAATGGGGCAGCAGAGGATGAGATGGCTAGACAGTATCACCAACTTGGAGAAGACTCTTGAGAGTCCCTTGGACAGCAAGGACATCAAACCAGTCGATCCTAAAGGAAATCAATCCTGAATATTCATTGGAAGGACTGATGCTGAAGCTCTGATACTTTGGCCACCTCATGTGAAGAGCTGACTCATTAGAAAAGACCCTGATGCTGGGAAAGATTGAAGGCAGGAGGAGAAGGGGATGACAGAAGACGAGATGGTTGGATGACATAACTGACTCAATGGACATGAGTTTGAGCAGGCTCCGGGAAATGGTGAAGGACAGGGAAGCCTGATGTGCTGCAGTCCATGGGGTTGCAAAGAGTGAGACAGGACTTAGGGACTGAACAACAGCAACTGTGAAACAGTTCCTGTCCTTACAGACAGCCTAACCAGAAGATAAAACAAGTATACATATATTGCCGTGCAAGTTGCTGGGAATAAAAATGGTTTTTTAAAAAGATTTTCAGAGTTTCAACAGACTTTTTGAAGATTTCAGAGTCTGAGGGGGAGATGGATTTAAATAATAGGTCAAGTGTTCAGGTCAATTCAGGCAACTCACATTGGGAGAAAAGAAAGGAATTGAAAAATAATGAAATATTAGCAAGTTTTCCTACTATTGAGTTAGTAATTTATACAGTAGAATACCCTCCCACCACTCAGACTGATATCACTATAAATTCATTATCCCTAACCCTAAGTACAACTTAGTGATATCTTTGACTGTCCTTGACTGAGTCGGTCTCCTTCTTAAGTAATTATTTCAAAATACTCCTTTCTCTTTAAGTCTGTACCCACTGCCCTTTTCTCCACAGGCTGCTCTTCTCGCTCTTGGGAGTCCCTGAAAAGTCTCAGTAATTGCCTTGACTTGAGCTGACCTCTAAGAACAATTGATGCCAAGAGCTTTATCTCCATCCTGCTTCCCCCTAAACTTCAGAAGCATCTTATCAAATTACTGCTCGATATCCCCATTTGGATATTTCATAGCCGTCTCAAAATCAGTGTATCTAACACTTGAAAGCATCATCTTCCATTCAAAACCTCATCTTCTTCCAAAGTGCCCTTAATCAGAGAAGACACCACCATCCTCCCCAATTTGCATTTTAAAAAAACTGCTTTGGGCCAGAACATTCCCAAATGCTGAAGGAGCGTCTAGTTAAGAGGTTGCAATAATCCAAACCACTGTACTGCCTCTCATACTATTTCATACATTTCATGCCGTTGCATGAGAGATAACCTAGCCAAGCAAAAACATGACACTAAAGTAAGATGAGTCTATGTCTGATTCCTGACGTGACCACTTTTCAACTAGCCATGTGAGCTTGAGCAAATTATTAAACTTTCTAAGACTGGGTTGTGTGTGTGTATGTGTACTCAGTCGCACAGTCGTGTCTGACCCTTTGTGACCCCATGGACTGTAGCCCATCAGGCTCCTCTGTCCATGGGATTTCCCAGGCAAGAAGACTGGAGTGCGTAGCCATTTCTTTCTTCAGGGGATCTTCCCGACCCAGGGATCGAATCCACATCTCTGTCTCTTGCATGGGCAGGCAGATTCTGTACCACTGAAGCACCAGGGAAGCCCCCTTGACTTCTGTATATGCTGTGCTGTTTCATGCTTTTGAGGGATGCTTGCTTATTTTTTCAACACTCTCCTTTCCTATGTCAGTTCGGATTACATTGACAGGAAAACTCTAAATAGCAAGTTAGTAGTTTATTTCTTTCCTGCGTAAAAAGAGTTCAGAAGTAATTGTCTAAGGCTGATAAAGCAGCACTGCTGTTAGCAAGGACACCGGCTGCTGCCTTGTGGTTCTGCCACGTATGGGCTGCTTCCATCCTTTTCCTCTCTCTCGTTCTGTACACTGGCCATCTCCTCCTTCTGTACCATCCATCAGCTCATCCTTTTCAGGATGAGGGGAGAATCTCATCCTACAAGCATCTCCTTCTAGTTACTCTTTTCTTCCCCAGTGGTTCAGTGGTAAAGTATCTGCCTGCAATGCAGGAGACCCGGGTTTGATCTCTGGGTCAGGAAGGTCCCCTGGAGAAGGGAATGGCAACCAACTCCAGTATTCCTGGGCTTCCCTGGTGGCTCAGATGGTAAAAAAAAAAATCTGCCTGCAATGCAAGAAACCTGGGTTCGATTCCTAGGTTGGGAAGATCCCCTGGAGGGAGGCATGTCAACCCACTCTAGTGTTCTTGCCTGGAGAATCCCCATGAACAGAGGAGCCTGGCAGGCTGCAGTTCCCTATGGATGGAATATTAGATTGTGCTCAGGAGTGGAGGTATCAATGTTTTACTTTATCATGCACACCGTTGTTGTCGTTCCGTCTCTAAGTCATGTCCAATTCTGCAATCCCATGAACTGCAGCACACCAGGCTTCCCTGTCCTTCACTATCTTTCACTATCTTTAGTTTACCTCTTTTAGTTCCTTTATGTATATACTAGACTTTAACTCTTTTCATTAGCTGGAAAAGTTTTTCTTTTTGTTTTAGCTGTTAAATATTAATACATGGAAGTTGTATATGTTTATTAGTCAAATCTGTCAGTCTTCTCCTTTGTGATTTCCAGGCTTAGAAAGCTAAATTCTCACTATGACACCATGATAGATCTTGGTACATGATAAATATCAGTGTAAAAAATATTGTTTCCTCAGTTTTTATATGGTCTGATATGCGTGGGCATATAAATCTATTTAGGTATAGATATTTATTTATTTATTTATTTTTTTGCTATTACAAAAGTTTATTTAACAAAAAAGTAAGAAAATGTACACAACCCAATTTTTCTGGTAGTAAAATGTGGAGAGGGGACACATGGAAGCGTTGATTTCTCTGGTGAACACAGCCATTGTTCATACTCGTTCCAAGGCTTCTAACACGATGATACTATTTCCTCGTATTACCACCATTCCAATATTGTTCTGTTGCCCACTAGTTGCCATCTCCACACATTCATCTATCACAAGATTCATAAAGGGATCAAATCCCCGCAATATTCCTTGGACATGTCTGCCACCATTTAATTTCAATGATAACTTCTTGTCCATAAATTTCTTCAACTCAGGAGGGTGTGCTTTGCTCATGTCTACTCTGCAAGCTCAAAGAAGCCTCCAAACGGAATTTGAGTAGGTATAGATATTTAAATTTAATCTTTTGTCTCTGGCATTTATTTTTAGTGTCTAAGTTGTTTGTTAGATGTCACTTTTTGTATTGTTGATCCTTACTTCAGTATAATTAAATGAATAATTGCTCCTTCCCTTTATTGTTTCAGTTCACTTTAGTTCAGTCACTCAATCATGTCTGACTCTTTGTGATCCCATGGACTGCAGCACGCCGGGCCTCCCTGGCCACAACCAACTCCCAGAGTTCACTCAAACTCATGTCCATTGAGTCAGTGATGCCATCCAGCCATCCCACCCTCTGTCATCCCCTTCTTCTCCTGCCTTCATTCTTTCCCAGCATCAGGGTCTTTTCAAATGAGTCAGCTCTTCACATCAGGTGGCCAAAGTATTGGAGTTTCAGCTTCAGCATCAGTCCTTCCAGTGAACATCCAGGACTGACTTCCTTTAGGATAGACTGGTTGGAACTCCTTGCAGTCCAAGGGACTCTCAAGAGTCTTCTCCAGCACCATAGTTCAAAAGCATCAGTTCTTTGGCGCTCAACTTTCTTTATAGTCCAACTCTCACATCCATACATGACTACTGGAAAAACCATAGCTTTGACTAGATGGACCTTTGTTGGCAAAGTAATGTCTCTGCTTTTTAATATGCTATCGAGGTTGGTCATAGCTTTTCTTCCAAAGAGTAAGCGTCTTTTAATTTCATGGCTGCAGTCACTACCTGCAGTGATTTTGGAGCCCCCAAAATAAAATCTGTCACTGTTTCCACTGTTTCCCCATCTATTTGCCATGAAGTGATGACACCAGATGCCATGATCTTAGTTTTCTGAATGTCGAGTTTTAAGCCAACTTTTTCACTCTCCTCTTTCACTTTCAAGAGGCTTTTCAGTTCCTCTTCACTTTCTGCCATAAGGGTGGTGTCATCTGCATATCTGAGGTTATTGATATTTCTCCTGGCAATCTTGATTCCAGCTTGTGCTTCATCCAGCCTGGCATTTCACATGATGTACTCTGCATATAAGTTAAATAAGCAGGGTGACAATATACAGCCTTGACGTACTCCTTTCCTGATTTGGAGCCAGTCTGTTGTTCCATGTCCAGTTCTAATTGTTGCTTTTTGACCTGCCTACGGATTTCTCAGGAGGGAGGTCAGGTGGTCTAGTATTCCCATCTCTTGAAGAATTTTCCACAGTTTGTTGTGATTCACACAGTCAGTGGCTTTGGCATAGTCAATAAATCAGAAGTAGACGTTTTCCTGGAACTTTCTTGGTTTTTCAATGATCCAATGGGTGTTGTCAATTTGATCTCTGGTTCCTCTGTCTTTTCTAAATCCAGCTTTAACATCTGGAAGTTCACAGTTCACATACTGTTAAAGCCTGGCTTGGAGAATTTTGAGCATTACTTTACTAGCATGTGAAATAAGTGCAATTGTGTGGTAGTTTGCACATTCTTTGGCATTGCCTTTCTTTGGGATTGGAATGAAAACTGACCTTTTCCAGTCCTGTGGCCACTGCTGCGTTTTCCAAATTTGCTGGCATTTTGAGTGAAGCACTTTCAGGGCATCATCTTTTAGGATTTGAAATAGCTCAACTGGGATTCCATCACCTCCACTAGCTTGTTTGTAGTGAAGTGTTCCTAAGGCCCACTTCACTTCGCACTTCAGCATGTCTGGCTCTAGGTGAGTGATCACACCATCGCGATTATCTGGGTTGTGAACATCTTTTTTGTATAGTTCTTCTGTGTATTCTTGTTACCTCTTCTTAATATCTTCTGCTTCTGTTAGGTCCATACCATTTCTCTCCATATTTATTGTGCCCATCTTTGCATGAAATGTTCCCTTGGTATCTCTAATTTTCTTGACGAGATCTCCAGTCTTTCCCATTCTGTTGTTTTCCTCTATTTCTTTGCACTGATCACTGAGGAAGGCTTTCTTATCTCTCCTTGCTATTCTTTGGAACTCTGCATTCAGATGCTTATATCTTTCCTTTTCTCCTTTCGATCCTCTTCTTTTCTCAGCTATTTGTAAGGCCTCCTCAGACAAGCATTTTGCCTGCATTTCTTTTTCTTGGGGATGGTCTTGATCCCTGCCTCCTGTACAATGTCACGAACCTCTGTCCATAGTTCTTTACTCTCTCAGATCTAATCCCTTGAATCTATTTGTCACTTCCACTGTATAATCATAAGGGATTTGATTTAGGTCATACCTGAATGGTCTAGTGGTTTTCCCTACTTTCTTTAATTTAAGTCTGAATTTTGCAATAAGGAGTTCATGATCTGAGCCACAGTCAGCTCCCAGTCTTGTTTTTGCTGATCCTATAGAGCTTTTCCATCTTTGGCTGCAGAGAATATAATCAATCTGATTTTGGTATTGACCATCTGGTGATGTCCATGTGTAAATATATAAAACAATTTATTGTTTTAGAATGCCTCAATTATCGTACAATAATGCTTACACATAAAAAAAATTTTTGGACTGTCACCAATGAGCTTCTCATTCTTGTGCCAGTCCTATATTTTAAATTATTAAATTATTCAGACAGGATTTTTGAGTGCCAGAGGGCACCACAACAGGTGCTGTGATTTCAGTAACAGGCAAAACCCAAAAAATATTGTCCGTACTTTCAATGTAGTTTAAAATTTAGGAAGAAAGACAAGCATTAAAACAATTGATCATAACAACATAACATAAAACAACAGATTACATAGCTCAAAAGTGAATTAAATGTTGAGAAGGAGATGAAAAAGGTTCTTTGAGAGCTTTCAGCAAAGGGCTGAGGGAATTAGGGAAGCAGTGCTTCAGAGAGGATCTGGAAGGATGAGGGGATTTCACTAGGCAGAAGTGAAAGGATAAGTGGTTTCACAGCAGAGGGAACAGAAGTGTCTAAGATTGGTCAGCTTTCCAGAGCCCAGCATTCAGGAAGAGAACATTGCAAAATAAGACTGGAGAGGTAGGCAGGGATATTTACATTATTGATTTTTATCCTCAACAGTATAAGACTTCGACGGTCTTTAGCAAAGAGCTGGTGATTGTATTTCACTTGATGCGGAATAGTGATTGGAGAGTGCTAGAGAGGAGGCAAGGAGAGCAACTAGGGACGTTGGTCCTGTCTATTGGCAGGAGGCCTCAGCTCCTACCCATGAGGGCCTCTCTACGGAGTGGCTTGGGTGTCTGTACAACACAGTGGTTGCCCTCTCTTAGAGCAAGCAATTCAAGAGGTCAGGGAAGAATCTGCAATATCTTTTTTTTTTTTGTAAACTCCATGTGAAACATGGTAGAGGGAATCAACAATTCCAGAATTCAACTGATTACTTGATTTGGAGTATTTCCCAGTTTTGGGTTTTTTTTTTTTTTTAATTTTTATTGGTGTATAATTGATTTACAATGTTGTATTAGTTTCAGGTGTACAGCGAAGTGAATCAGTTACATATATATGTATATCCACTTTTTTTTTTTAGTATTCTTTTCCCATATAAGCCATTACAGAGTATTTAATAGAATTCCCTGTGCTATACTGTAGAGTCTTATTAGTTTTCTATTTTATATATAAGAAACTGCAATATCTTTTATGACCTTGGAAATCACACATTGTCACCTATTCTGTATTTTACTGGTCATGTAAGTCAGCCCTGATTCGACGTGGGAGTGGATTACACAGGAGGTGGGAACCATGGGGCCCATTGGAGGATGGCTGCCACATCCTAGATCCTGCAGAACTACCACATTTCATTGCTGGGCGGAGTATTATGGGAGTGCAGAGGGAACTAAGGAGCAGCATAGGGAAGGAGGAAAACCAGAGAGCTGTGAGATGAAACCCAGCAGAAGGAAAGGAAATTTCAAGAAATATACTCAGGACATGTTAGACGAGAACCCAAAAAAATGTTCACTGGATTTAATGACAATGAACAAAAGCTCTTTCTTCATTTAACATTTATTTGGCTCACCTCCCCTTGTAACATTTTTCAAAAAGATGTTTTCCCCATCTTTTCTCTGATAATCTTCCTTATTATGAATGTTTTCACAATGTTCCCCCCAAATTTTACTGTTCTTTTGATTGGAATTGTGTTATTATTTTGTTTGAGAAACAAGTATTTTTACAATTAGCTTTCTCTGTAAGAAACGCAGCATATTTCTCTGTGTGTAAATTTTCACTTATGTCATCCAACTCACCTTTGGCAATTGAAAAAATGATGTTCTCACAGATCTGTCATTAAGACGAGTCCTGTGCGTTCTTCATGTTGTCCGGTTGTGAATGGGATCTTTTCCCTTCCCCCAGTGTAACCATAGTGTCTTCAGTCTGGAAATGGATTACTTTTACCTCTCATTTTACGGATAAGGAAAGACGCCCAGAAAAGACAGGCGACTTGGCTACGGCCGAAGGGTTGGGAACCACAGATCTTAAACATCCAACTTGTATTATCCTGCGTTACTAGGAAATCAAGTTGCTTACTTAGCTGGTCATACCTTGTTAAAATTACTACTCCCTGAACTATCAGTTTCTTTGTATCAGATTTCAAAGTAGCAGCAATCATTTCATACCACACCTCCAATTTTTAGCATCATTGTTTTGAAATACAGTGTCATTCCTGGAGGAACTTCAGTTCATCTCCATTCAATTCTCCCAAGACCTGATTCCTACCAGACAGGAACTATTTCTTCTTTGAGGTCTAAATAAACCTAACAACCTATTGCACTGAATAAATATTTAATGAAGATTGAACATTTCCTCTGTGGTGGATCAATTACTCTTGCTGACTCTCTGAGGAAAGCTTTTTTTTTTTAATGTCATGTAGTAGGTTAAGAAATTTGTTTTTCTGAGTATTGTTATTAGTGACAAAGTTTGTTTCAGTGATATAAAAAGTCATGTCCCTTTGGTTTTTTCAGTTATCTGTTCTTCTTGATTTATATGTGCAGTTTGAATTTTTATGTTATCTCATATACAAATCTGAGATTCATTGACCTGGTAGCGTGCAATAAAGTCATTTGCTGTAAGAGTTGGTTTATTTTTTGCTTTTAGAATTTGTAGTATTTGGAGCTCTAAAAGTGAAAACCATTTGCTAATGAGGTATAAGGATAGTTAGATATTTTTATTGATAAATAGCTCCAAAAACATGAATAACTTTTCTTTGAATCAACAAAAATTTGTATTTCTTGTATTTTTAACTATCAGGGCCATATAATTAATTTTATTCTTTTAAACTTCTCTTAACTGATATTAGGTTTAAGTGAAATACATTTATATTTGCCTGTGGAGTCTCTAAATTTATAAAGTTAATGAATAACATGAAAGTTTTCATATTATAAAATCAGAATTACTATAGTGGATTCATTTAGGGCAAGTTGTTAATGTGGCATTCAGATGGAATTTATCAGAATCAATTAGAAGAACAAAGCCCTGTCACTGAAATGAAAATAGAAAGCAATGAGTAAGTAGGGAAAAGAGTGTATATGTTTTTCATCTTCTCTGTATATTAGCAAGCATATGAACATAATTTTGAAATAGGAAGTTCATGCCCAGTGACAAAATGTTCTCCATGTTTAAGGAGTAACTTCACTGTTTCCCATCTGATAACTTCTGCTACCTTTATTTCAACTTAAATAACTGTTGACATTGTTTGGCATTTATTTTACTAGAGGAAAATTGTGTGTGTGGATGTCAGTTATAGTACAAATTTGATAACAAGTGTAGAATAAATCAGTTGAGTCATAGTGGTCTGCTATCTGTTCTTAAGGTCTTTCTGACCCAGGAGTCTGTGACCTGTGAAATCTCCACATTTTTGGATTTGCTAAGACATTTTACAATCAAGGGCTTAAATTTACATGAACATCACTACAGGAAGTTGGCTGATGTAGCCCAAGATGTAATGGATATCAAAGTATAAATTGGGAAAAGTTTAAGAAGTTCTGACAATCAACATGGGTGAGAAGAAAAAGGCTTAAGCTGAAGTTTCTTTCTTCTACAACTTATTACAGCAAAGAGAACCTGAAATTTAACCTGGTGTTTTCAATGCTCTGATTATTACAACAGCATTCCGTTTTGTGAAAGCATTGCCAAGAAAACCCTGAGTTACAAACTGTTCTCGCATCTGATTGGAAAGGGCATATGAGTTGTTTATAAGGTACTGAAGATCCAAAGCTGCACAGATGAAGGTTGAGGCTTAGGGGGGAGGGTTCGAGTCAGGGAAGGGAAGCTTCCTAGACATTACAGCTCTGTCCAGAGGCCAAATGGGAGATAAATCACTGCTGGCCACCTCTCTTATTATTGAAATGGTTCAGCCCTGGGGTTTAACTGAAGGCCTTACAGGGTTTTGAAGTGCAAATGGGATGGCGAAGGGTAAACCCTTTTAGGGTTTCATTTTGATGGATTTTTTTCCTGTGTGGATTTCTGGCACTGACTGTGATCTGGAAGAGGCCCTGAAAAAAGGAAAAGTTTTGTTTTGTTTTTGATCCATCAGGCAATAAGAACTTTCCACGGGGGTGTACTTTTCTTGCGTGCAGTATTGATCCTATTATGTCTTAAAGTAGGCCTTTTAATTGGGTCTTCTTTTTTTACTTTCTGCCGTGGAACTGTCATTTCAAGGTCACGTCTCTCTTTTGATATTAATGCCAAAATTTGAGAGTGTTGAATGAGGTGGCGTTTTTTGGATCAGGGTTCTAGGGGGACAACTTAGGGTCAGTGTGTGTTAAACAAAGCTGTCTAGTTAAAGATCATCCATATTAGAACAAGTCCTTTCATATTGATAAGCAGTCTATAATTACTTAATCTTTTTCCCATTGATCTACCTAATTGTATGCGTTCATTTAATTATTTTATATACATATGTTTTTCCAGTATTAAAATAAGGATCAGAAAATTCTGACATTGTGAAATATTTGTGTTGTTTGTACAGGTACACTGAAGTGTTTGAGGAAATAAGGGAGACATAAGATAATGTTAAAGAAAAAGATATGTTGATTTATCAAGTTAAAAAGTTTTCTTTTACCCTACAAATATTCTACATGCAAGAGATAAAATAAAATATCTTTTAAATTTTATTTTTTCTAGTAAAGTAGGGATGAGTCATTAGTTTCTCCAAAGAGAAAGAAGTGTGACTTAAAAGTTTTTTGTGCAAATTTTTTTTAAAAAATTAAAATATTTGTATTAAAGAAATGCCATTATAAATGGTGACATTTCTTCTTAGAAATAAGGCTGACAGACTTTTCTCAAGCATTTGGCTCTTTATTTTAGATTTAACAAAGGTATTTGTATCATTTACCCTGCTTGAAAATGATAATGCATTTAGGTGCAGCAGAGTTCTGTGTTGCTTGATATCTATTATAAAAAGGGCTTGTTAATCTTCATAATTGACATTGATCACAATGTTCTTAATTGCTCTCCAAGTCAGTTTTTGTTTTTCTGTTCTAAAATTTCCCTTCATTGTATTTATTTAATGTTAGAAATTTAAAATTAAATTTAAATGTTAGAATTTAAATTTGCCTTTTGCTGCATGAAGATTTTAAATAAGATGCTTTTAAAAATGAAAAGCAACCTGCCCTCTGCCCCAAACCTAGATGGTATCAAGCAGAGTCCCCTGCATCTACAGCATCCATTCGTTGCTGGGAGATGTTAATATGACCTTTTCTTTGTTGAAAAAGAGAGCTGTAGTCTTTCCCAGAATCCTCTTGTTAATAGTCTCTTTAACCCAAGTTGGAGGTTGTCTGATGAATGAATGGTGAGCTTTCTTTTATGAGCTACACATATTGTTGACATTGTGTCACACTGCTTTTTAATTTCTAATGTGTTTTTAATTTGCAAAGTATGTGTATCCTTTCACAGCAGTAGCACTGAGCAGTAGCATTTTGGAATCTAGACATTGCTTTAGGCAGATGAGTTGGGTCAGGCTTAAGGATGCTGTATCATAAGGCTTAGATTTACTGAAACACACTTGTGAATGAATTTCACTTTGAATATTGTTGAATGAAAGAAGATACTGAGAAAGGCTTTTCCCCCACAAGAACTTCTCTTGCCTCTTGGCAAGTGAATTGCCCCAATATAAAAGCGTTGAGGGGGGAAAAGTGAGCCGCAGAGTGAAAAGGCAATCCACAAATAATCACTCTTTTCTGCCTTTGATTGTGTCAGATTTTTTTGTGTGTGTGGCAGTTGTTTTCTTTCTCGCTTAGAAGAGGTTTATGGTCCAGTGTCTGTCAAGTCAGACCCTGTCTTAAGGTTGCAGTTGTATTTCTCTCTGGAGTTCCTAGAGGTGATGTTATCTTTTGTTCACTCAGCAGTGTGGTCATTCCTGGGAGCATCTGTCACTTTAGGCATTACAAGATGGATGGGTCTCCAGTGAACTGCTGGTTGAGGCAAATGGTGAAAATAAGAAAAGACAAGGGGTTTCAGGGTCTGCAGAGAGGACAGACAACAAGGAAATACTGCTAGAAATCAAGAGTAAGCTGAGCAATAGAGGAAGCGAGAGCAAAGATGGATCGTGTGTCCTTTTATAAACATCTTGGAGAGCAGAGTCTCGGGGTGGCTGCTGTGATCTGAAGGCGACATCTTCGATATGGTAAACAGTTCTGTGCTTTGGATTTTCAAAATGTGTTTGGATATATTTTTTTTTAAGTGTGGGGAAAATGTTGGGAAATTACAATAATATAGAATGTTTTATGTAAGGACTTTGCTGTTTGGATGTGGTAATAATTTACAAATTCTTTTACTGGTAAAATTTTCTTTGTATGTAGTTTTTGTTATGCTTTCCTTCCTCTTTTTGTTTTCTTTCTTATAAGCATTTGAGCATCTGCAGATAATAAAATGTTTGAAAAGTTTCAGCTACATAACTAACATCCTAACTGTTCAATGAAGCTTCTTTGACATTTTTGCAGGGGAATTCTGAAAATCCTGTGCTCATGCCTTAGGGAGATTGAAGCAGATAGTAAGTTATTTTAAGTAAATTTCCACTTTAATCAGCTCTTTGAGGAGAAAAATATACTTGTTATCAATCTGTGAGAGCAAGATGGAGATTTTGTATTATAGTTAGAAATTTGTTTTGTTGGTGAAAGTCAAGATTTGTGAATGCCGGCTGATCAAGAGTACCTTCTGTGGTAGAGAAGGGACAGGAAGGAGGTTAGCAAGCAGTAAGAAAAGGGAAGGAGGGAAAAGTATGTGGTTGAAAAAAAATGATTTTGTCAAACTTTTTGGCATTCGTCTATGAAAAAAACCGTAGGTTGAAAGGCAAAGAAATTAAGATGATTAGAAGCTTTAAGCTATACAAATGGTGGAGTATCTTCCTTCTCTATGGGTGTAAATAATAGATGAAAGAGTAAGAGTGACAACAAAGGATCAGGTCGTTTAAGAGAATGTGTGCAGCCTGAATAGGGGTCTGTGGCCCGGGGCCAAAGGTCTTAGCTTTGAGTGTAATTAGAAGAAAATACAAAAATGTCATTACTAGCAGGTGAAGTGTGCAGCACGTGGCCAAAAATTAGCAATTTTAGACTCTGAAGCCACTGGAATTGGATTACTGACCTTTTTTTTTTTTTTTTTCTTAAATCATTAAGGTCCTTGTGAAGTCATATAGTTTCATTGGCAGTAATGCAGTTTGACCTTGCTGACCATATCGGGTAATCTTAGGTTCGGATGGAGGGAGCAAGACTCTTGACTCACAAAAAGATGTCTACTTGTGGGTGGGTGGATGGGTGGGTGTGAAATGCATGAGATTGAAAATCCAGGTCTTGCATTTTTAATTGTGCTTTTGCCTGAAGACATTCTTCTGACTGTAAGGGAGGTAAGATATTTTTATTTCAAAATCTAAAATGGTTCTTTTCTCTCTTTCAAGTTGTCCTAAAAGGAAAATAAAGTGAAAGCTTTTTTTAAAGAAAATATACATTGATATTACTTTACATATTTTAGTACCGTAAATATGCATTGAAACTAGTATATTCTTTAAAAAATCCTCTTTTATTTTCTCTTTAGACATAATAACAAAATAGAAACACTTCTAAGTTATGTATAAAAATCAGTGAAAAATAGTTCTTATTTCATTTTCTGCTTCGGACTATATTTTCTTGTATATTGACTATAATCCACTTAGCAGAAGAATATGTTCACTGTAATTTTCAACCAGTTATATGCAATTATAATTATTTAGTTTAATTTCTTCTAGGAATACACTAATCAAAGGGATAGGAAACAGTAGTTGCTTTTATTCTTGCAGGCTTTGTTTGTTGGAAATTATTAAACCGTTCATTTCAAAAAGTTGAAAAATAATTTTAATCAATATTGGTTATGTCTTAAATTTTTGATATTTCTTTAAGAAGATAAATTTTGGTCTAGCACCAGAAATTATAAAACTCAAACTCCTTTGAGTGAGGAAATTATCTTTCACCAATTTCTCTCCTAAAAATAAAAATAATCTGTGGGCTTTAAGCATTATGGTAACACCTGTCCAAAATGCAGACTTAACAGATTTATTCCAATTACATTTAGTAGGGGGAGATCTTAAAAAGGAATTACTTCCAGGTATGTAAAGAGTGATCATCTGGGAAAAGAGGAATATTGTATTTGCCCTTGGTAATCTATATGGAATTGTGTAAGACTGATAAATTTTTTAGTTGCAATATTTGTAGAATTGTAAATATTTAAGTTACTGTATTGTGGAATATAATGCGTTTGGAAATTAGCTCATGTCTTTATGTATATATTATTTTTTGTTTTTGCAGGTACAAAAAAGCTTTAATCAAGTAAAATCTAGGCAACAGGCTCCCTGAAGTGTTGACAGCCCAACTAAATCATGAACATGGTTCAAAAATGTTAATAAATAAACCAAGGTATTGTACAATTATAATATGCCCCCCCATCCAAATCTTGCATGGTCAAATTCTGGGGTGGGAACATTTTAGAATCTAAATAAAGCTCCTGTCTTTGGCTCTTAAACTGATGAAGCAGATATTTCTATGAGCTCCACTCCTGTTTTCTCTCCTCTTTGCTTTCCCTTCCCCTCCCCCATCCTCGCCACCAAAAAAAAAAACCCAAAACAAAACACTTTCTCAGCTTTAAGGTTTTTCTTTTTTCTTACAACAGCCTTTGTGTTATATTTCCTGCATACCTAAATTAAGACAATAAGAATTCAGCTCTTGGTTCTTTGTTGACTGTGGTTTTATCTTTCAACTTGTCTAACAAGAGAGACATCAGATTATTGGCCTCCGCAGAGAAGACCAAACAGCCTCTAGTAACTGCGTGTATTTACATTTTTTAATCATATACCCTGAGATGTATGTTTTAAAAGTTTTATAAAAGTTTTCTGTTTCTATTTTTGGAAGCCTTTGAATGCAAGGAGGGGGAGAAAGGTGATCCTGTCCTTTTCCCCTTCTATGTCAAAGAAAATAAAAAATCCTCTTAGAATTAAGAGTTTAGGGACACTGCTTAGGTAACTCTTGACTGTCAGGGCATAACCAACACGGGCTCCCTCCTTTTGGAAGTTACAATGTACTTAAATAGCCTGGTATTTCCAAGGGCCAAAGATCTTTTCCTCTTTTATGACCCGTCGTATCCTTTTGAGGCCAAAAAGAACAAGAGGGGTCATTGCCACTTCAGCTTGGTTCCTGTTGTTCCTGCGTGGTGACCACGCAGATCCTGAAACCTAGTACTGGCTTAACATTTGGGCCTGGAACATCTGGAAAGTGGCCCAAGAGGGAGACACTGTTGGGTTTTGTTACACCAGGTGCTAGGAGGAAGCCTCAGTCGCCTTTTTGATATGGGAGCAAATTCTGTGGGCCCTGGAGTTAGGCTTCAACAATTGAAAAGGTCAAAGGACAGCTGAGTGGGGTCAGTGAGACACCATGGGGTGTATTTTGTTACTGAGTAAAAGGAGCAGCCTCCTAAAACCTTCAAGGATTCTCTTGAAAATCTTGTGTTGTGAAAAGGTTTTATGAGTCTCATGGCAAAAACTCCTGATTTATCTAAGGAATGCTTGCTTTTGCCTAATGGAAGGATAATCCTTACCAAATGTTGGCAACGACTATAAGAGTCAATATAGGTCTGAAAGAACAGTTAGGGTTTGAAGTGTACTTTGCTTTCCAAAATGTTTATCATTTTAATGTTTGTCTCTCAGTGAAGAATTTTACACTGTTGAAATATCACCTTTTTGTTTCCTTGGAGCAGAAAGTGGCAGGAGTTGGGGGTGGGGAGAGGTGGGTAAGCAACTAGTTTACATTAATTTTAAAATCATTCTAACAAGCTTTTGACTGACCCCAAAGCAGAATAGTATAAACCTTTAAAAACACCAAAACTTAACTCTGGAAAGTTCTTTGAGTTTATTTTAACATAAAAGGAATAAACGGTTCATGAAGTGTCATTTACTTTTGGATTACAGAATTTTTGTTTTTTAATTTAGTTGTATTGCATAGAAATGGGTATCAGCCGATGAATAACCTTAAGCGTGGGGTTTCTCCCTGACTGTGCTTCTGGTACATCTTGTAGTAGTAAGGAGAAAACCAATGTCAGAGTCAAGAGGGGAGAAGAAGAAAAGAGAATAGAAATACAGAATTTTCTCTTTAGAGGGAAATGGAGAAAGAGGCGGCGGGGGTGGGGTGGTGGGGTGGAAATCTGCATGTGGGAAGAACTTTCTTTGCCATGACCTCAAGATACCACTTACATAATTGTGGAGACTTTCCAAAGATGTTGCCACCTGGCAGACATGTCGTAAAAGTCAGGAATTTGGCAATATTTTGATGTCCCAGTTTATATACTCTATACATGTACATAGACATAGAGTGTGTGTATTGCCATCTGTGTTGTAAAGGGGAAAAGATAAAGTGATGAGTAGTACAGAATAGGCTTTGTTAAGCATTTTCTTGCTCATTGATAACTTTACAATAAGTTTGAATTACTTGTGTGTGTGATTTTTTAATGCTTTAAAATAAGTTTTTGTTTTAAAGCCACATGCACATAAACGTAAGGCTTAGTGAGGCAGTGTGCGCTGTGTCTATTTTCCCAAGGCTAAAGTGCTTTCAACAACTAATTTAGAAACCTAAGTGTAGTGGCTGATAATTGCCTAGAGAAAACCCACAGCTGTTTAAGTAGCGCTGAAACTGCAGCAAAACTGACAAATAGAATTAACAATGTTAATACGATAAGAAGATGGAAAGATAGGGCAAATGACAGTGGAAAGATGAAGGAAGCAAGAATAACGCATCCATACAAGAACTGAATGTTCACAGTGGCTTTGCATATCCAGTGCTTTTTCCTTTATGCTAAGCCCTTCTTTTATTAGTCTCTAAATCACCAGCAGAATGAGTGTTTGCAAGTTAAACAATTCAGATACGTGTGTGTTCAGTCCCTCATTCATCTGATTTTGAAGGAAGATGTTGCAGTAGCAGCTAAGAAAATCAATCAGATTTTGCTTTACTAAGGCACAGTTTTATTCGTGGTGCTTTTAAAAAGTGCATTTTAAATGTATTTCTCTCTATCATTACATGAATGGGAATTTCTTTACCCCTCTTTGTACCCTTATGATTCTTATCAGTCAACTACATACATTACAAAGGAGACCAAAACCCTGTTTTTGGATTTAGTGACCCAGTATTACCAAAACAAAACAAAAAACCTGCAGAAGTCTTTAAGGTGTTCTTACTAATTATATTTATCGGGCTAATGTTCTTTGCCTGCTTTCCAAACAGAATGGGGGCAGGTAAATAAAGAAAAATTAGGTGAATGTTATATGGAAATTATTGAACCATCTGTGTTCTTCCCACTCTACTGGTTGAAGCATCCTATGACATTTGGAAAATTATTGTAATATCTTTTGAAATTCTACTCTGCATTTGGGAAATTGATTTTTGCCTCTGGTGCTTTATGCAGATTTTAATGACTGTTGTGATAAATCCCCAGAAGTTTATCCTCAGAAACCACAGAGACTCAGAACTCTCTGAATGTGGCAGCCTTGATGGATGTGCTAAGCCACACTTTGGAAGCATTTCTGGTTATTTAATGTTTTCTGTTCTGGATTATTGACTCTTCTGCCTGTTGAAAAATTGGTCTCTGGCGACATGGTAGAGGTCACACGCTGCCTATTATTGTTTTGTTTCTTTGATCTGACACAGCAATTGCCTCTGGTAATTATACTAGTTCCAGAGGGTCTTGACGAGATGTGTTTATTTTACAGAAGAATTTCTGGTATTCCGAGGAAGAAAGTAAAAATTTCCAGTAGTAACATGTAACTCCCTGTCAGAAAGGAAAAGATAGAATTATCCCTTATCTTTTAATTATGACAGCTCTTATATAATCATTATGAAATTAGCTCACATATAACAATAAGCATTTCTATGGCAATTCAGGACATATTACATATTCCTAAGTATATTGGTTAAAAACAGTTAATCTTAGAATAAAGTAACTAGGGCTAGGTTTTTATTTCAGTACTTAAAATACTTTTGGCTTCAGAAACTGTCCAAAGAGATTCACCCAGGTTTAAATGTACAGAACTATTAAAGGAGGCTCAAAATTTTGTCTTTTAATTTGTTTGCATTTTCTAAAGATTTTCAGCAAGGAGAATGACTAAAAATGTATTTCATAAATTTTGTGCCTTTTTTGGAATGTGCTTGACAAGACATAATATCTCTTCAAACTTGTTTACTGTATAATTGAGTAAGACACAAAAAAGCTCAATATATTCTTTTTTGTTTAAATTCAACTCCAGTTGTAAATACAATGTTTTGCCCCAAGTGGTTGCAGTTTAATGGGAAAGTCAGACAGATATTAGAGCAACAAATATCAATTTAAAAGAATACATAAAATGAGAAAAGAGCATAAAAGAACTGTAACTATATGCTTGTTTTTAATTTTGAATTATAGACTCTTTGAGAACTTGCAAGAACCATGTTTTGTTTCTTGGTTCAATAATCACATAGTATCTCTCTTATCAGGGAGTATGTTTAACAGAGCAAGGGTGTGTTAACAGGCATTAAACAGTAATGCCTTAAATAAGAATTTTTTTATACGAAGCCAAAGAATCTGATAGCTGTAAGAGGCAGTAATGATATGTATATATGATTGTAAAGTTTAATAAGTGAATTGTGAACGTGAAGTCGCTCAGTCGTGTCCGACTCTTTGTGACCCCATGGACTGTAGCTTACCAGGCTCCTCCGTCCATTGGATTTTCCAGGCAAGAATACTGGGGTGGGTTGCCATTTCCTTCTCCAGGAGATCTTCCCGACCCAGGGTTTGAACCCAGATCTCCTGGATTGTAGGCAGATGCTTTACCGTCTGAGCCACGAGGGAAGTCCCAATAAGTGAATTGTATATATCACCAAATACCGGTTTTGGGAAGTTTTACATTGGTGGTCATTTGTTGCTAGAACACTGCCTCCAAAACATACAAGGAGATACATCTCAACTTTTCTTAGTATCCTCAATGTAGCACCAAGCTTACAAAAAAAGAAAACACTACATAGTACTTCTAAAATTTTCTGCACATTTATTTTGTGCCAGGCACTATTCTAAAAACATAAAATCTAATGTATTCTCACAGAAATCTATGATACTGATTGTATTGCCCCATTTTACAGATGAGAGATTAAGTAACTTGCCCAGTATCATACAGGGTAGTGGGTGCAGGATTTGAATTAAGGCCATGTGACTCTAGACCCTGTGTGCTTAACTACTTGAATAGTAGGATTTTTATAAATGCTGTCTGGCTGGGTGGATGACTGTTAAACTTTGGAAAGTAGGTGACAACATCTATAGAGAAAAAGATAAGTAACAACTCATAAGTTATTTGAAGCTGTCTATTTAGTACTATGCCTGGCACACAGTCAATGAATTGTGCCTAAAAAAAATTCGAATCAAAAACAAGTACACACAAACAGAATGTATCATTTTCACTCACATTTTTTTCCTACTTCAAATAGCTTGGTTTAGCAGGGGGAAAAAAAACAGGCTTTTGAGTCAAAATTTGAATTCTAGTTCCATCACTTACAAACTAGATAACCTTGGCTCCTCTCAGAAACCGGATTACTGCTCTGTCTACTTGTCCCTCTTTCTGAATCTGCTTGTTTCCATGTGGTTTCATTTAACTTAGTCCTTCACCCCATAAATGGAAGTTAGCTCTAGAGTTTGACTACATTCCTTACCCGCTTTGGCAGGAATAAGCCCTAGCTGGTTTGTGTATGCTTCATGCTGCTTCCCATGGGGAGGCCCACAGTGTCTCATTGCCTCACTTTTGATACTAAAAGAAGTGATACTAAACTTGATCATTGGTTCAGAAGGCTGTACTAGTCTTTTTATGTAAGGGACTCAGGCATCGGCGGATACTGATCTGTCCACCAGAGTCCTAGAACCAAACCCCTAAAGACACCGAGGGCAGTTCTGTTATTCTTTATGAAGTACTTTACTCTATGTTCATATCTTTCATCTAACATTTACAGTGAGGTTTGGGTTTGTTCATTGAGAGGAGAGGTGGTGTTTTTATTTTGTTTCAATTTTTTAAATTGGTGCTTGTCTTTGTGACTGTCCGGTATCCGACATTAAAACTCGAATTTCAGCCTTGTTTTGCAGCCCCCGAATATGTAGATGCACTATTGTTAAAAAAAATCCACCCACCAGTGCAGCAGCCATAAGAGACTCAGGTCGATCCTTGGGTTGGGAAGATTCCCTGCAGGAGGAAATGGCACACAACCGCAGTATTGTTGCCGGAAGGATTCCATGGGCAGAGGAGCCTGGTGGGCTGTGGTCTATAAGGTTGCAAAGAGTTGGACATGAATGAGCATCTGAGCAGATGGGTAGACAAGGAAAAATCAGCAAACAAAGCTCTTTTTCCTTGATTTTTATTTATTTATTTTGGCTTGGATTCACAATTTAGTAGGCATTTACATGATATGCATTTTTCCCAATTGGGTCATTATTGTAGGTGTTTTAACTACAGAATGGCATACGTGATTAGATAACCTAAGACGTCTGCTGCCGTAGACAAACTGATTAGATTCCGCTCCTGTCTTGGCCTTTTCCTCATAGTATGACCTTGGGCAAGTTCCTGAACTTCTCTAGACCTTGGTTCTCCTAAAAATGGAGGCAGTAATTGTATTTTCCTGGCGGTTACTGAGTTCCCCTATGTTACTGTTGCCATCGTGGTTTGACAAAGAATGTTTCCTTTCAGATTTCTGGACAATGACAGTGGTGACAATTACTGCTGCTGCCGCCACCACCACGACCGCCCTGTGCCCATTCCCTGTGGCGCTGATAATGACGGGCATGAATGCTTAGTTACACTCGTGTCCTACTCTTTGCCTCCCCCTGGACTGTAACCCACCAGTCTCCTCTGTCCATGGGATTTCCCAGGCAAGAACACGGGCGTGGTTGCCATTTCCTTCTTCAGAGGATCTTCCCGACCCAGGGATTGAACCTGTGTCTCCTGACTGGCAGGCAGATTCTTTACCACTTTCGGACATGGGAAGCCCCTGTCTTTCTGTAGAGAAGGGGTAAAGGAAGAGTAGAAAGACACAAAACTACACTGTCCTGGTGGTTTGTGCTTGATCCCACTTGCATTTTCAGCAATTAATTATGGTGCTGAAAGAGCTCATATAGGGTACCATACCTTTTTTAGAGATTACCCCAAGAGTGCCTGTTTGCATCTCAGAGGTCTGTGGTGCTATGCCAAGACAGTTAATATAGTTTTCCCTGTGTAATTTCACAACAATAAAAGGAAACCGGGGAAAGCAATATAGTGCGGTCTCACAGACAATGATGGCCAGAGACATAAAATATGTGCCTTTGTACGGGAGTCACAGTCTGTTCTTGTTGTATTTCATTTAACAACTGATTCTAAAAAGTATTTCTCCATTTTCTGACCTGAAGTTAGATTTATTCACACTGACTTTCAGTGGGATGTCAGGCTTCCCTGATGTCTCAGACAGTAAAGAATCTGCCTGCAATGTGGGAGACCCATGTTGGATCCCTGGGTTGGGACAATCCCCTGGAGAAGGGAATGGCTACCCACTCCAGCATTCTTGCCTGGAGAATTCCATGGACAGAGGAGCCTGGTGGGCTACAGTCCATGGGGTTGCAAAGAGTCGGACATAACTGAAGTGACTACAACTTCACTTTCAGTGGGATGTTATGCCTGGGGGCTCTTTGAGATTCAGAGGAAGGGATTCAGTAATCTAGGTGGATAAGGCCAGTGATTTCAGTGACCCTAAATATTATGTACAGCATATGATATTAAGAATGCTCATTTGCTCAGTCGTGTCTGAGTCTTTACAACTCCATGAACTCTAGCCCACCAGGCTCCTCTGTCCATGGAATTTTCCAGACAAGAATACTGGAGTGGGTTGCCATTTTCTTCTCCAAGATATTAAGAACACATTGCACTGAAAATTCTTCTTTTGACCTCTGCCCTTCTTTGGGTAGCACCGAACTGTCAATGAAGAACTTGACACTCAGCATCGAAGAAGTTTGGAGTCAGTTTTGTCATTCTTCACCTTATAATTATCATTTTTAAAACTGTCTGGTTAGGTTTTCATCTGAAATAGTCAGCCCCTTCTTTTTGCTCTCCCAAGGCTGTTCCATGGGAACTTACTGTTGTCTTCATCTGAGCATTTCACAGGGTTATGCTCCTATATTCTGTGTATCTTCTATGATGGTGAAACTGGATCACCCCTGTTTATATTGATTTAATAGTTTAACCAGCACAATATTTATTTGCCATATCTATCATATTACTCCTTAAACTATGTATAAATTGAAGGCATTAGGATTATGTAATCTTTCATGTATAGTTGAGTACTTCTTTATTCAACTAAAAAGGTCCCTTGGAGAATGTAGGTTTTCAGTGGTGAAAGGAAGATAACTTGTTGAGCAGGTAACAGATTAAGAAGAGGCAAGATTTTCAGGCATTTGGTGCTCTGGAGAAAGACTAAAGGTCCACCTTTGAAGTTATTCTATTGTTTTCTGCAGTAAGAAATCCCATGAGTAACCATGCTAGTTCCTCATATTTTTCTCCCTTCAGTGAGGAAGAAAGGTCAAATGGCCATTGGATATTGACTTAGAAGCATATACTAGTGACATGGTGTATTTCTCTTCCAACCTCCACTCTGTTTTGATTGTGTGTGGTTCTGTTGAAAAATAAATTGCTGTAGAAAAATTGAATGTTTATACTTGTTCTGGTAGGATTTTACAAGTTTGAACAAAACCTTGGTTTTTGATTGCCTGTTTCATATATTTTAATACTTCCTGTTTGAATCCTATCTTCAAATTGTTTCAGAAGATAAAAAACATTTCATGTTTTAATTCTAAAATCTGTAAACTTATTTCTTTAAGAATATCATAATACTACTCCTGAAACCTTAAAAAAAACTTTGGTATTTCAGGAAAATTTCACTTGAGAGGCTTTGTTGATTTTCTTCAACTTACAACTTTTGATTGAGTATTATATGTATACTTTGGCACATGTACTTATCATAAGAAAAGCTTAGTAATTTATTTTTTCCAGTTTTATTGAGATACAGTTGATATGTAACATTGCATTAGTTTTAGGTATACAGTATAATTATTTGATATATATGTGTGTGCTTAATTGCTCAGTCATGTCCAACTCTTTGCTACCCCATGGACTCTAGCCCCACCAAGCTCCTCTGTCCATGGGATTTCCCAGGCAAGAATACTGGAGTGCATTGCACTTTCCTCCTCTAGTGAGCTTTCCAACCCAGGGATTAAACACACATATCTTGCATCTCCTGCGTTGGCAGATGGATTCTTTACCACAAGCATCACCTGGGAAGCCCTACTTCAGAATACTGAGAGTTAAATAAAATAATTTTTAGGAAGTGCCTGGTATATCCTCTAGCCCAACAATTCTCAGACTTTTCATCTCATTACCTCTTTACACTCTTAAATGAGTTTTGTTTATGTGTATTATATTTATTAGAAATTAAAACTAAGAAAATTTCAAAATACTTAATAATCTTAAAAGTTAACAGTAAACCCATTATACATGGAAAATAAATGTATTTCCCCAAAAAAAAGTTAGTAGAAAGAGTAGTCTGTCAGCTTCTGCCTTCAATCTGTTGTGGTGTCACTCATGAAATAGCCTCTAGAAAGTTCCACTGTAAATGCTTGAGAGAATGAGAATGCAAAAGGCAAATAATATCCTAATAATGGTTTGAAAAGACTTTTGACCTCATGGAACCCAGAAAGGGTCTTGGGGTCCTTGACCAATTATTAGCATAGCTAATAATTAGCACCCAATAAATTAGTTATTATTAAGATATATGGAAATTTTTGTAACTATCAATGAGAACTAAAGGTGATTGCATCAAAACTTCTTATTCTGTGCTTTCCTGAGGTCCCAAATAAGACTGTGATTCAAACTAAGCAAAAGGAACAACATTGTTTTTCAAATAAATACTAATAATACATGAATGAGTTCTCTGAATTTTAAAAGACTCAAATCTTGCTTTTAGGAATTCACCAATTAAATATATTATCACAAAGCTTTCATTTTTTTTTTTTCTTTTTCAGAGAAGAATCCTCCTAGGGTAATAAAATCTTAGCAGGGAGAGAAGTAATTTGATATTTCCTCTGAAACCACTGATAGTGTTCCTTTGGGTTATGGCAGCCCACCACTCACCAGTTTAAGGAGGTGTGGCCCCCTTGTCACTGTGCTGGGCTTCATGATTGACAGGTCAATCTTGATTTACTAGTTGGAGAAACTTCGCTTAAACCACTTATTGTGGTTTGATCCTTAGACACAAGATCCCTTAAAGGGACTTTTTGAAAGCCCCTTTGGACTCTGAAGACAAGAAGCAAAAGTGTAGAATAGATAAGTTGATAAGTTATCTCAAGAAATGTATAGTTCATATAGTTTCTATTGTAACAGGATATGTGGGTATAGTTTATATCAGCTCTGTGTGTACTTTGCATACATATAACCCTCTACTAATGTCAACTTTCTCCTTTTTCTTTTTCTTTGGGGGGGTGGTATAGACCATGGGGAATTCATATGCTGGGCAACTGAAATCTGCTCGATTTGAAGAAGCTCTCCACAACTCCATTGAAGCCTCTCTGAGATGTAGTAATGTGGTACCACGACCAATTTTTTCCCAGCTGTACCTGGATCCTGACCAGCATCCTTTCTCCTCTGCAGGTAAGTTTCTCAATCCCACACACATTTCTACATGCCTTTTAAAAGAAGTGGGAATTCTAGATCTGGGGATCTCTGAAATATGTGGGTTAAATGTTAGCCAATGCCTGTCTCCCTGTCCTCAGATATCTTTTCAGAACTATGGATTTTTCTTTTGGTTATCTCCCCATATGCATCTTTTTATTAAATTAGCTATGATTTATTTGCTTTCCCAGATGTAAAACCCAAGGTGGAGGATCTGGATAAAGACTTGGTACACCGATACACCCAAAATGGCAGCCTGGATTTTTCTAACAACCTCACAGTAAATGAAATGGAAGATGACGAAGATGATGAAGATATGTCAGATTCAAATAGCCCACCAATTCCCTATTCACAGAAACCTGCCCCTGAAGGCTCTTGCACTACAGACGGTGGGTTTCCTTTTTTATTTTTCAGTTCCTTTAGTATTGTCTGGCTAGTTTCTAATAATTGATTGGGTGCTTAAGGCTGGAAACTAGTAATTATAGAAAGGAATGAGGAGTAATCATGCTTTCACTCACATTATTGCCTGTGACTTCATAGCAAGTGTCTATTAAGAAAGCCAAGCATTATCACCCCATCTTATAGATCTAGAGACTGAGAGACACAGCCATTGAATGACTTCTCTGACATGGTGTGTGGCAAAGACAAGCCTAGGCCTAGCTCAGGACTTTTTCAGTGCCTCACGAACTTCCTGCAAGAATGCTGCTCGAAAGTGATCTCTCTACTTCTTTCTGTTCCACTCTTAAAACAACAACAGAGATATCATGTGTTTTAATATTTACCTTTTCCATGTATTTTGAACATTCATCCAGTATATTGTTATCAATAGAAGATTAAAATGAACATGTTTTTATCATCCCATTTTATTTATCTTGTCAGCCTCCTCTTCTACAAAGGCTTTTAACCACACTTTTAAAAAAGAAAATCCTACTTAAACATTTTCAGTATTTCATGTTTTTGGTCACATAACAAATTATACTGTCTTCTCTCCATTAATGGTATATGGTCCTGCTTCCTGGCTATCCCAGCCTGATTTCTAATTAGTTCATAATCTGATCGTGGTAAAGAATCCACCTGCCAATGCAGGAGACGCAAGAGACGTGGGTTTGACCCCTGGGTGGGGAAGATCCCCTGGAGAAGGAAATGGCAACCGACTCCAATATTCTTGACTGGAAAATTCCCTGGACAGAGCACCTGGTGGGCTACAGTCCATGGGGCTGTAGAGTTCGGACATGGCTGAGCACAAGCTCTTGATAATTTATAGTTGGTCCACAGCTCTTTCAGTGTGGTTCATTTAAGGCAGTTCTAAGAGTCCTCTCACTCAAAGGCAGAACAGCCCTGACATTTTCCTAATGAAACTGACAGTGGAATAGGGCAATATAGTACCTGGGTTTGTGTCAGCAGACCAGCTTCCCTTCATGGGAAATCTTCTATTTACCTAAGACTCACAAGAAGGTAAAGCTATTTTTAGAGGCAATTTAGATAAGCAGATACTTAACACCTGATGGGCTTCTGGGGTTTGCCATTCAGATGTAAATTTTGGTTGCTAATTTCTTATGTAAATTATTGGTAGGTTTCTACCCCACTGGGAAGCAGTTGATTGTCTAAAGGGGTAAAGGGCCACCAAATTTTAAGCCTCCAAATACGGCTTTGATTACTTGAGTTTGTGTTTACAGCTGTTTCAGTAAACTTTCCCCTCCCCCACTTAGATTACTCTGTAACCTTCAAGTTGGAGATAATTGGAGAATGCAAATCCTGATTCTGTGAAGTGAAAACCTTGGCTGTTTTCTTAAGAAAAATGCAGATGAGGTTTACAAAGAAGTGCTCTGTACTAGGACTCCTTTAAAATTAAAATCATTTGCTGCAAGGGTCTTGGTTTTAAGGCAGCCTGTCAGTATTACTTTCAGAAAATGAAACTAGGGGCAAGTGTGTCCAAGAAATTGTTATATTTGTGCCCCATTCTGTATCTTTCTTTCCTTGTGCACAGTAATCAGGCTTACACCATCCTTAGGGTACTTTCCCCCAGATCATCTAGTGGCTTCTAAAAGAAAAATCCTATCTTTTTTTCAGGATTAGTCCAGATGAAATTTAAAATTACCCTAGAGGGGAGTATTAAGGTTTCTCCATTTTAATTGACATTTTAATTGAGATTATGGTTGGATGGCATCACTGACTCAATGGACATGAATTTGAGCAAACTCTGGGATATGGCAAAGGACAGGGAAGCCTGGCATGCTGCAATTCATGGGATCACAAAGAGTTGAACACGACTGAGTGACTGAACAGCAATATTTATTATATTAATATTCTGACATATTTCAAATAGTGAAGAAACAGAGCTATCTGCTATACCAGGTATTTGGATCCTATAAGTCTTGAAATAGAATCACATTTCGTAGATTCTTTAGCTACTTCTTTACAGAGCTTATTTTCAATCTTTTTTTTAAAAAAAGCTATATTAAATATTGCTCTTTGCATAATATATATTTTTCTTAATTGGGGGTACCTGATGATATATTTTGTATATAATTAGCTGATCTGAGTCCCAAGAATGAAGAGTTGTAGGAAACAGTCCAGACTCTTGTGAGCGTCTTCTCAAAATAACTACGAAGTAAACTCAGGAACTTTTCTTTGATTTTGCAACCTTTTCTGGCTTTGGATTGATTTCTTTCTTCCTGACTCTTTCCCTAGACTCACCCTTGCCTTCTTTTCCTCCCCTATTTCCTCTTAATTAAATTGCCTATAGTCTTGTATGGAGAAGGCGATGGCACCCCACTCCAGTACTCTTGCCTGGAAAATCCCATGGATGGAGGAGCCTGGTAGGCTGCAGTCTATGGGGTCCCTAGGAGTCGGACACGACTGAGCAACTTCCCTTTCACTTTTCACTTTCATGCATTGGAGAAGGAAATGGCAACCCACTCCAGTGTTCTTGCCTGGAGAATCCCAGGGACGGGGGAGCCTGGTGGGCTGCCGTCTCTGGGATCACAGAGTCGGACACGACTGAAGTGACTTAGCAGCATGGTCTTGTGTTGGTGATTAACTGAAAGGCAGAAAGACGAAGTAGGACATTTAAAAATTGAACTTAAAAAAAAATAAGTGTAGTTCATTTACAATGTTGTGTTACTTTCTGCTGTACAGCAAAGTGATTCAGTTATACATATATACACATTCTTTTTTGTATTCTTTTCCATTATGATGTATCACAGGATATTGAATATAGTTCCCTGGGCTCTACAGTAGGATGCTGTTTATCCATTCTCTACATGCTAGTTTGCACCTGCTAACCCCAACTCCCAACGTTACTCCTCCACTCCTTGGCAACCACAGATCTGTTCCTTATTAGACTTTATTTTTTTTAAGGACAGCTTTAGATTTACAGAAAAATTGAGAAAACAGTACTGAGTTTCTATATATCCCCAGAGTTTGCCCTATTGTGAACATGTTACATTATCAGTAATTTTAGTGCTGACTAAAGTCCATAGTTTATTTGGGTTCTTTAGTTTCTACCTGATGTCCTCTTTCTATTCCAGAACCCATCTGAAAGTGGTAGCTCAGTTATGTCTGACTCTTTGCAACCCCCTGGACCATAGCCTGCAAGGCTCCTCTGTCCATGGGATTCTCCAGGCAAAAAGACTGGAGTGGGAAGCCATTTCTTTCTCCAGGGGATCTTCCCAAACCAAGGATCAAACCCTGGTCTCCTATATTACAGGCAGGCTCTTAACCATTTGAGCCGCCAGGGAATATCCAGAACCGGTCTTCAGTTCAGTTTAGTTCAGTTGCTCAGTTGTGTCCCACTCTTTTCGACCCCATGGACTGCAGCACGCCAGGCCTCCCTGTCCATCACCAGCTCCTGGAGTTTACTCACACTCATATCCATTGAGTCAGTGATGCCATCCAACCATCTCATCCTCTGTCGTCCCCTTCTCCTCCCTCCCGCTGTCAATCTTTCCCAGCATCAAAGTGAAGTTGCTCAGTCGTGTCCGACTCTTTGCGACCCCATGGACTGTAGCCTATCAGGCTCCTCTGTCCATGGGATTTTCCAGGCAAGAGTGCGGGAGTGGATTGCCATCTCCTTCTCCAGGGGATCTTCCTGACCCAGGAATCGAACCCAGGTCTCCCGCATTGCAGGCAGATACTTTACCGTCTGAGCCACCAGGGAAGCCAGCATCAGGGTCTTTTCAAATAAGTCGGTTCTTCACATCGGGTGGCCAAAGTATTGGAGTTTCAGCTTCAGCATCAGTCCTTCCAATGAATATTCAGGACTGATTTCCTGTAGGATGGACTGGTTGGCTCTCCTTGCAGTCCATGGGACTCTCAAGAGTCTTCTCCAACACCACAGTTCAAAACCATCAATTCTTTGGTGCTCAGCTTTCTTTATGGCCAACTCTCACATCCATACATGACTACTGGATAAACCATAGCTTTGACTAGATAGACCTTTGTTGGCAAAGTAACGTCTCTGCTTTTTAATATGCTGTCTAGGTTGATCAATAGAACCGGTCTGGAATACTATTAATACATTAGATATAGCTGTTGTGTCTCCTTAGGCTCCTCTTGGCTGTGACGGTTCCTCAGACTTCCTTTGTTTTTGATGATCCTGATAGTTTCAGAGATTATAGATCAGGTGTATTCTAGACCTTCTATCGGAGAAGGCGGTGGCACCCCACTCCAGTACTCTTGCCTGGAAAATCCCATGGATGGAGGAGCCTGGTAGGCTGCAGTCCATGAGGTCGCTAAGAGTCGGACACGACTGAGCGACTTCACTTTCACTTTCCTGCATTGGAGAAGGAAATGGCAACCCACTCCAGTGTTCTTGCCTGGAGAATCCCAGGGACGGGGGAGCCTGGTGGGCTGCCGTCTATGGGGTGGCACAGAGTCGGACACGACTGAAGTGACTTAGCAGCAGCAGCAGACCTTCTATTGGAATTTGATGTTTTTCTACTGATGAGACTGGGGTTATATACGGGTTTGGTGGAAAATGATCACAGAGATAAAGTGTCATTTTCATCTTACTGTATCAAGGGCACATACTGTCAGATGATTTATGGGTAGTGATGTTGACCTCGATCACCTGGCTGAGATAGTGTTATCTCCATTCCCTATGAGTATCTCATCCCTGCTGCACCCTCCCCACTTACTGTCCAAGAAAGTCCCTACACTCAGCCTACACTTTTTAAGGAATGGGAAGTTACGCTCCACATCCTTGAGGCAGAGTAGCTACATAAATTATTTGGAATTCTACTGCATGGAGGTTTGTCTCTTTTCCCTCATTTATTAATTTACACAGTCATTTGTTTATATTCATTCATGAATATTTATTTTATTTGGGGGTTATAATCCAATACTATTTTATTTTCTTGTTTAACTTTTTCCAGTTTTAGCCCTTGGTAGCAATTTCAGTTGGTTCTTGTGCCCCTTTTATAGGCTGCCATCATTATGAGTTTTGTTTTTTTTTTAACACAAAAGAGGGAATTTTCTCTTTTCATTGTAACAGGCAGTTGTTTATTTTTAATTTTTATTCATTATTTTAAATTTTCGGCTGTGCTGAGTCCTTGTTGCTTCATGTGGACTTTATTGTGGTGAGCAGGGGCCACTCTCGTTGTGGTGCGTGGGCTTCTCATTGCTGTGACTTCTCTTGTGGATCACGGACTCTAGGGGGCGAGGGCTCAGCAGTTGTGGCTCACAGGCTTAGTTGCCCCTTGACATGTGGGATCTTCCCTGACCAGGGATCGAACTGGTGTCCCCTGCAATGCAAAGTAGATTCTTAACCACTGGACCACCAAGGAAACCCACAGGCACTTTTTGAAAAAAAAAAAAAAAAGAAAAAAATTTAAAAGGAAGAGGTTTGCTTCCTCCTATGAGAAAAATTTTTCTCCTAGAATCCAGTCATTGTTTAATAATTATAACTTTTCACCTCTAGGTGTCCTCATATCATAAATGGGAAAACCTTTATAGGCTAAAGTGCTGAAAGCTATTAGTGCTTCTTACTTTGAGTGGACTGTGTAGCTTTCCTTATACCGCAGACATCACGTTGAAATCATCTTTCTTCCAGAGCAAATCCTGCTTTCTTCAGATATTTTGCACACGAACTGTGTCTTCTCTACTCTATTCCTGTTTAGCCCCAAACTAAAATTGTACTTCCCCTCCTTAATCTCCCTTTGGCTGCAATGTATTGCTTTGAGAAAGCTCATTAGAAAGGGACACCTATGTGACTTGCAAAACTGAATTTTGAGGATTCACCAGGGCTTCCCTCGTGGCTCAAACAGTAAAGAATCTGCCTGCAATGCGGGAGACCCCTGGATTGATCCCTGAGTGGGGAAGATTCCCTGGAAAGGGGAATGGCTATCCACTCCAGTATTCTTGCCTAGAGAATTCCCGTGGACAGAAGAGGCTAGTGGGCTACAGTCCGTGGTGTCCCAGAGAATTGGACACGACTGAGCCACACATTCACTTTCAGTAGGTGTGAGACAGGTGGATGCTGACAGAGCCCATGGCTGGCAGGGACTGCTCTGACAAGTGCCCCTAAGGATTCAGCCTAGAAAGCTAGGTGATGACTCAGCAAAGATAGGCAACGGAGAAGCCATAGGAGAGTGTCCTACGTCAGACCGGGGAAGGTCTCGTGGTCAGAGTAACCTTTATTCTGTGGTCAGAGTGACGTTAACTCTCTAACCTGGAGTCAAGAGACCTGGGTCCCAACTTCTTGGGTTGCTGGGAATTTGACTTTGGACTGTTTTCTTAACCTTTATGGGTTCCAGTTTTCTCATCTACAAACTAAAGAGATAGGGATAGATTAGTGTTTCCCAATCTTTGACTCACAAATCTCTTTTATAGTAGTACATAATTTTTGGACCCCTTAGGAATTTAAAAACTAATTCTGTCACTGTATGGCATGTGATAATCAATTTTAAGTAGAATATACTTATTTTAGATCAATATACTAATTACTCTTTGATATTATTCATGCATGAGAAAAAACTGTCTACATTTTATCCTTTAGTTGCTGTTTAGGGCTTTCCTGATGGCTCAGCAGGTAAAGAATCCGCCTGCAGCGCACAAGACACAGGAGATGTGCGTTCGATTCCTGGGTTGGAAAGATCCCCCTGGAAGAGGAAATGGCATTGTGCTCCAGTATCCTTGCCTGGAAAATTCTATGGACAGAGGAGCCTGGTGGGCTATAGTCCATGGGTTTATAAATAGTTGGATATGACTGAGCATGTAGCAGTTACTGTTTAATTTACTTTAAACTGGTTGTGTAAGGAAAAGCATATTTTGTTGACAAATTCAAAAATAAAATGTTAAACCTTTTTCTGACAGGTAGGGGGAGACTCAGGGACTGAACCCAGGTCTCCTGCATTGTGGGCAGATTCTTTACCATCTGAGCCACCAGGGAAGCCCAAGAATACTGGAGTGGGCTGTCTATCCCTTCTCCAGCAGATCTTCCTGACCCAGGAATCGAACCAGGGTCTCCTGCATTGCAGGCGGATTCTTTACCAGTTAAGCTACCAGGATGTACTAATTTATTTTTATAATTTTTGCTCAATGTGAGGAAAGAGTTTCAGACTGCTCTTTGCAGAATTTGTCTGCAAATAATATGCTGCTGAAAGAAGTAGGCTTTTCTTTCTTACACAAAAAGCCAAATTGGATTGTTGTCGTTGTCTAGTTACCAAGTCTTGTCTGACTCTTTGCAACCCCAGGGACTGTAGCCTGCTGGGCTCCTCTGTCCATGGGATTTCCCAGGCAAGAATACTGAAGTGGGTTGCCATTTCCTTCTCCAGGGGATCTTCTCGACCAAGGGGTTGAACCCTCATCTCCTGCATTAGCAGAGGGATTCTTTACCACTGAGCTACTGGGGAAGCCCCGAATTGGATTATAATCACTAAAATTTACCTTAACATTGCTTTTTTTTTTTTTTTGGTGCCCTAGAAGCATATTGGTGCATTTTATATAATTTGATAAGTGAGGATGAGGTTGACTCTAACTTTCATATCTAGCAAAGAGTACCTTAGGCACATTTGTAAAATGACTGTGTCCATCAAACACAATCTATGTTCCCTAAGCTTCCCATTATTAACCACTAGCCTATTATGGGTATGTATTAAGCAACATATCAATACATGTGACTGATAATAAAAATCAATCTTAAACTGTGTGATAATCAAAACCACACATTGATATGGGCTTCAATCAAGTGAGTGCTGAGTTCGCTCATCTGATTTCCACTATCCCTACATGTATAACATAGGATGTCCTTAGAACATTTTGCTTTAAAGGTAGAATATTAGAATAATTATTAGGTTTTAGAAATTGGTAATGTTATATATTTTAGTTTCATGTATCAGTATTTTAGTTTCAGTATCATGGAGAACCTTTATGAATCCCCAGGACTTTGATAACTCCCCTTTGGAAAATCCTATATCAGATGACCTTGAGAGTCCAGATAGCTCTGATGTTCTATAAGTCTTGTTGTTCAGTCACTAAGTCATGTCCGACTCTGACTGCAGCACTCCAGGCTTCCCTGTCCTCTACTATCTCCTGGAATTTGCTCAAATTCATGTTCATTGAGTTGGTGATTCTTTATATTCATCTCGTCTTCTGACACCCCCTTCTCCTTTTGCCTTCAATCTTTCCCAGCATCAGGGTCTTTTCCAATGAGTTGGCTCTTTGCATCAGGTGGACAAAGTATTGGAGCTTTAGCTTCAGCATCAGTTTTTCCAATGAATATTCAGGATTGATTTCCTTTAGGATTGACTGGTTTGATCTCCTTGCTATCCAAGTGACTCTCAAAAGTCTTCTCCAGCACCACAATTTGAAAGTATTGATTCTTTGCCACTCAGCCTTCTTTATAGTCCAATTCTCACATCCGTACGTGACTATTGGAAAACCATAGCTTTGAGTATATGGACCTTTGTCAGCAAAGTGATGTCTCTGCTTTTTAATAATTTGCAGATTGGCACAGATTGGTACTGACTTGTGTATTTTTTCTAATATGGAGTGACTGTAAGTTCAGAAAGTTTGTAGTACTACTTCTTAGTGACAGAGAAATCTCCTCAAGCAATCTGTTTCCATCAATCAGTAATCGTAAACCTCTCATCACTGAATTACCTACATCCTTTGGGAAGGTGTTTATGTTTTGCCCTTTGGAGAAAGTTGTAATAATGGTGCTACCTACTAGGGATAGATTTGCTGTCTATACATGAATTAATAATTCCTTTGATTAAGAAATTTACTGCTCCTTTTAGGAGTTTTTTTTGGCTGCACAGCATGTGGGATCCTAGTTCCCTCACCAGGGACTGAACCAATACCTTCAGCAACAGAAGCACAGTGTTCTAATTTAACCTGACCTCCAGGAAGTTTCTATTTTTAGCCTTCTTGGGTTAGGATTTTAGAATTTGGTCAAGACATTTGTGTTAACCCCTCATTGTTTTGGTTCTGGAGTATAACTATTCTTAGTGCTTTTTTTCCCCCCAAGTTGACTAATACATTTTATGCCTGTTTTTATATAGCAAACTTTCCATGTCTTACATCACTGGACATTATGAGACTCATTATGTAAGCTTGGACAAACACTCTCACCTCTCTGAGCCTCAATTTCTCCATGTATAAAAGGGATATAGTCATACCTAGCTAGAATTGTTGAGAGGATTAAATAAGAAAGTCTCTGAAGTGCTTAACACTCCACCTGGCTTAAGTTAAGTGCTCCATAAATTTTAACTGCCTTTCATATCATATCATCAACTCCCAGCTTTCAAACCTGAGAGTTTTGTCCCTTAATGGAGGTGGAGACAGCAGATTCTTTAAAGGGCTCTATGCATCTATAAGGAGAAGGCAATGACACCCCACTCCAGTACTCTTGCCTGGAAAATCCCATGAACGGAGGAGCCTCGTAGGCTGCAGTCCATGGGGTTGCTAAGAGTCGGACACGACTTCACTTTCACTTTCACTTTTCACTTTCATGCATTGGAGAAGGAAATGGCAACCCACTCCAGTGTTCTTGCCTTGAGAATCCCAGGGACGGGGGAGCCTGGTGGGCTGCCGTCTGTGGGGTCGCACAGAGTCGGACACGACTGAAGCGAGTTAGCAGCAGTAGCAGCAGCATGCATCTATAGGAAAAAAAAAAGTTTGTAAACTGAATAAATAATATGACCCCATATATAAATGATTATTCAAATAAATACAAATGCTATTGTGAATAATAAAATACAAATTCATTCAAATTGTTAAAGAAGTCACAATAATATTAGATATTATTTTTCTCAAATTGTGAACACTGGAAGTTACATTTGAGTTTTTAGTTTTAAAAGAGGATCTACAAGCTTGAAATAGTTGAACCCCATTGTCTTTATCATTCTAGCTTCTGGTTTCCTGGCTTTTTTCTAATTTTATCATGTCTGCTTTTGAGGTTTAATGATCCAAACCATACAGTAGATTCCTATGCACCATAGCTTCATACCATATTTGGTTGTTGTTTTCATTTATTTCTCATATACTCACTGATGGCATTCAGTTTTTGTTGGCATTTGGCTAACATCATAATATAATATACATTGATTCCAGGAGAGCCTGCATGGTTCTGGCCCACTGTGTTTTGGGCGATGATGGCGCTCTCCCCAGGGTTGTGAGTGGGAATTAGCCATCCATCCTCCATTGTCCAGTTTTCTGTCAGGTGCCCAACTATGGCCAGAAAGGTGGGATGTTCCAGTGGCCCAGCTTGGACCAGGCGCCAGCTCCAGCTCAGTCTGGAATATCACAGCTGTCCAGGGGAATCCCATAACTAGAGCGTTGGGAGGATTATTTCCCAGAAGACGTGGAGATTAGTGCTTTGTAGCAGAGCATAGCTGTCCTCTGTTATATTGTTTTGTAATTGCCAGTTCCTTATACATCCTTGCAGTTGACTACAAGTGAGTTCTTAGAGGAGGACACATTCTGTTCAGCTCTATCCCCAAGCCAAAGACAGCACTTGTTGAAATCCTTTTATTTTAACTTTATTTCTTTTTTTTTGTCTGTGCTGGGTCTTTGTTGCTGTGTGCAGGCTTTCTCTAGGTATAGCAAGAGAGGGCTGCTCTTCCTTATATTGGGCAGGCTTCTTATTGCAATGGTGTCTCTCGTTGTGGAGAGCAGACTCTAGATGCGTAGGCTTCAGTACTTGTAGCTCATGGGCTCAGTAGTTGTGGTGCGTGGGCTTAGTTGTTCTGTGGCATGTGGACTCTTGCCAGACCAGGGATTGAAACCACATCCACTGCATTGGCAGGCAGATTCCTAACCACTGGACCACCAGGGAAATAAGCAAATCATTTTTAGTAAATTATGAACTAATGAATTAAGGTAATAATTTATGGTTACAAAGCAGTTATGTAGGGTTTTTTCGTTTCTTATGATGTCTCATCTAGTGAAAATAACCTAAACAGTTCTGAGTTCTGGTTCTGATCCATTCATTTATGATTCACTAAACTCTGAGCTTCAGTCTCTTCCTCTGTGAAATAGAAGACATTTGTTCCATGATCAATCTGACTTAGAGAAGTGAATTTGCATTGAAACTAAGAATACTGTATTATGTGCACATAAAATTACATATGTTTGTCAGTTTCCTGTATATTTATCATTTCCTTATTTGTGGATCAGAAAATATAAAGTCATCAGTGTTGGCTAAAACAGTTGGAAATATCTCCTTTTAGTAAGTTTTTGGGCTTCCCTGATGGCTCAGTGGGTAAAGAATCTGCCTGCAATGCAGGAGACATGAGTTCGATCCCTGGATCGGAAAGATTCCCTGGAGGAGGGAATGGCAACCCACTCCAGTAATCTTTCCTGGGAAATCGCATGAACAGAGGAACCTGGCGGGCTACAGACCATGGGGTTGAAAAGATTTGGACACTGAAGCAACTGAGCATGAGCATCTTTTTATCTCTGCTCAGAAGAACACATGTGGTAGATGTGTGTTTGAGACTTCCCTGGTGGCTCAGACGGTAAAGCATCTTCCTACAATGCAGGAGACTGGGGTTCAATCGCTGGGTTCAATCCTGGAGAAGGAAATGGCAACCCACTCCAGTAGCCTTGCCTGGAAAATTCCATGGATGGAGGAGCCTGGTAGGCTAGTCCATAGGGTCACAAAGAGTCGAACACGACTGAGTGACTTCATTTTCTTTCACTTTGCATATGAACTTTAAATTTAGTCCTTCATAGTGATTCCGACAGGCAAATCTACTCTCTAGATGGGTGATGTGGAGTTATAAACTCTCTAAACATTCCACTGTGTCCTTTTTTCTTTTTTTTTATTGGTTTCTAGGTTTTTGTCAAGCAGGAAAAGATTTGCGTTTGGTATCTCTGTGTATGGAACAGATTGACATCCCAGCAGGATTTCTCCTGGTGGGGGCCAAGTCTCCCAACCTTCCTGAACACATCCTAGTGTGTGCTGTAGACAAGCGATTCCTACCAGATGATCATGGGAAAAATGCACTTTTAGGTGAGTATTTCATACCTGTGAAGTTCCTTCTGAGATAAAGGAATTAAAATACGAGTTTATTTTAAATTATCACAATTTTTAAAAATCACAGAATTAGATGCGGATTATATAGTTTAGTTTAAGTAAGAAACATTTTTTCATTTAGTTGTTGTGAGTCGCTCAGTCATGTCCAACTCTTTGCAACTTTATGGACTACAGTGTGCCAACCTTCCCTGTCCTTGACCATCTCCTGGAGTTTGCTTAAACTCATGTCCATTAAATCAGTGATGCCATCCAACCATCTCATCCTCTGTCATCCAACCATCTCATCCTCTTCTCCTCCTACCTTCTATCTTTCCCAGCATCAGGGTCTTTTCTAATGAGTTGGCTCTTCGCATCAGATGGCCAAAGTATTGGAGCTTCAGCTTGAGCATCAGTCCTTCTAATGAATATTCAGGGCAGATTTCCACTCAGATCGACTGGTTTGATCTCCTTGCAGTCCAAGGGACTCTCAAGAGTGTCCTCCAGCACCACAGTTCAAAAGCATCAATTCTTTGGTGATCAGCCTTCTTTATGGTCCAAATTTCACATCTGTACATGACTACTGGAAAAACCACAGCTTTGACTGTATGGACCTTTGTTGGCAAAGTAATGTCTCTACTTTTTAATATGCTGTCATTTAGTAACGTCTCACAAGTTAACTTTCACTTTTTTATTAACTCTCAAAATATTCATCTTAACGAAGAGATTTTAAAAACCAGGCATTAAAGAATGCCATGCAATTTATCAGAAATAATTATTTTGTGAAATAAAATAGGATTCACTCTCTATAGAGTCATTGATCTGGACCTGATATAAAATCAACTCTCAATTATTCAACTGTGGATTATCTACTTTGTAAGTTATTGATACCTATTCTGTACCATCCATTATTTCTAATTATACTTTATTGATGTGGTTCTCATTTTATATTTAGCATTAGTTCAACCAAGATGTGTAGTAATATATCTATGATGTAAGATGTGTAACTTTTATCTCAGAATTTTTTTACTTTCTAGTGTTACTTTAAATCTGGCCCTTTTTTCACAACATAGCTTCTCTACATCATGGAAAATAACAAAAGTGGATTTACTTTTTAATTATTATTTTTAAAGTTGAAGTATAGTTCATTTTCAATATTATATTAGTTTCAAATGAACTGCATGAAGGATCACTGATTCAAGTGATTCAGTATTTTTACAGATCGTACTCCATTAAAAATTATTACAGGATAATGGGTATAATTCCCTGTGCTGAAATACATATCCGTGTTGCTTACCTATTTTATATTAACGGTTTGAATCTGTTAATCCCTTACACCTATCGTGCCCCCTCCTTCCCTTTATCCACTGATAAGCGCTACTTTTCTGTACCTGTGAGTCTTTTTGTTTTGCTGTATCATTCATTTGTATTATTTTTGGATTCACAGATAAGTGACATCATACAGTTTTGTTTTCTTTCTATCTGACCTATTTCACTAAGCATAATACCCTCTAAGGTCATCGACGTTGTTATAGATGGCAGAATTTCATTCTTTTTTATGACCGAGTAATATTCGATTGTGTGTGCATGTGTCTGTGTGTATACATGTGTGAATGTATACATATATATTAAGGCCACTACATACAAACCTTCAGGTTTCAGGCTTTCAAAGATGTGAATGTATATTTGCATGTGCAGTCATGTAAGGTGTGAGTGAAATTGCAGCTCGCCCTCCGTCTCCTATTGCTGACAGTCCTTCAGCTCTACCATCTCCCACGTCTTCTCCCTCCTCTAGTAAGTAACTCTTGTTGCCTGTTCCCTGGGTGCCAGCCCCTGGATGCCAGCAATACATACAGTATTATATATAATACAGTGCAATAGTACAGTATCAGTACAGTGCTATTGCACTTTTTCAGGATGTTGAACTGTAGGATTAAAAATGTTTTATTTATTTTTTGTGTTTGTCTTTCATGTATTATTTGTGTGAAAAGTATTATAAAACCTATTACAGTATAGTACCATATAGCCAACTGTGTTAGTTGGATACCTAGGCTAACTCTGTTGGGCTTTTGAATAAGTTGGACTTATGAATACACTCTTGGAATGGAACTCATTTGTATGTTATATATATATATCACATATATATATATCCACAGGCTATATATATGATGTATTATATATACATATATATATACATACCACATATTCTTTATCCATCTGTCTGTTGATGGATACTTACGTTGCTTCCATATCTCGGCTATTGTAAACAACGTTGCTATGAACTCCGAGGTGCGTGTATCTTTCAATTTAGGGTTTTCATTCTTTGGCTTTATACCCAGCACTGAAGTTACTGGATTATATAGCAGTTCTAGTTTAAGTTTTTTAAGGAACCTCTATTACTCTTTTCCATAATGACCGCTCCAGTTTACTTTTCCACCAAAAGGGTACAAGGGCTTCCTTCTCTTCACATGCTTTCCAGCGTTTGTTATTTGTAGACTTTCTGATGATAGCCATTCTAACAGGTGTGAAATGATATCATTGTTGTCTTGATTTGCATTTCTCCAATAACCATCGGTGTTGAGCATCTCTTCATGCACCTATTAGCCATCTGTATGTGTTCTTTGCAAAAACATTTATTCATGTTTTCTGCCCACTGTTTGATTGAGTGGTTTGTTTTTTGATACTGAGTTGCATGAGCTGTTTGTGTATTTTGGATACTAACCCATTTGTGGTGATATCATTTGCAAATATTTTCTCCCATTCCATAGGTTGTCTTTTCATTTTGTGTATGGTTTCCTTTGCTGTGTGAAGTCTAGGAGTACATAGATCAATATCTTGAGTCAGAAAGTGATCCTGCACATGCTTTGTAAAGTTTCCTTAAACTACAGTTCAAATCCTACTCTTGATTCATAGAAAAAGAAGTGATAATTTTCATTTTCATGGGCTTTAATTTTTTTTAATATCCATTTTTTTTCTTTTAGTGAAATTGAGCAGATGGTTTAATATAGACACCTAATGGTAAAGTTTGTTCAGTTCAGTCGCTCAGTCGTGTCCGACTTCTTTTTGACCCCATGAACCGCAGCATGCCAGGCCTTCCTGCCATCACCAACTCCTGGAGTTCACCCAAACTCATGTCCATTGTGTTGGTGATGCCATCCAACCATCTCATCCTCTGTCGTCCCCTCTCCTCCTGCCCTCAATCCCTCCCAGCATCAGGGTCTTTTCAAATGAGTCAGCTCTTCGCATCAGGTGGCCAAAGTATCGGAGTTTCAGCTTCAACATCAGTCCTTCCAATTAACACCCAGGACTGATCTTTAGGATGGACTGGTTGGATCTCCTGTAAAGTTTGTACATTGGACTAAATTAGCAAAGAAGATCCAAGTATTCTTTTGTTCATTTATTCATTCAACAGTGTTTTTTCCAAAAAATCACATTAGGCTATGATATGTGAGCACAAGAATGACAAGACATGGTCTTTTCCATCACAGAGCTAAGAACCTAGTTGGTTCTGGAAGAACAACTTTTTGTTGTTGGAAACCTTTTGAGCACTTTAAAACGCATCAAAGTTTTATCAAATGGGACAGTGCATATGTGGTTCTGATTACAAGCATAGAAAAATATCTTATAATGCCTTTTTGTTCAATGCCTTTTCTTCATGACTAGAGGGATTCTCTCAGAATGTCATGGAAAGGACACAGAAAAGACCATCAGAATAATAGATTTTATAATCCTTTTTAATCAGGAATATGAAACCAAAGGCTTTGGAATTAGAACTGGGTTTAAATCCCAGATTTGCTACTTAGCACTTTAAGAACTTGAGCAAGCTACTTGTTTTCTTGAAGTCTCAGATTCCCCATTTATTGATATATAAAGAAACCGATAATGCCTACCCTGCAGGGTTATAATGATCAAAGGGGTGATGTTTATAAGGTACCCAATAGCACAGTGCCTGGCACATACTTGCTCTTTAAATGGTAATTATTCTGCCATTCTATCATATTTATTAAATACCCTTATAGACATGCGACTTTGCTTAATAATTTTTTATTAACCACTACTCCAGTGAAAGTATAGTGCCACAAATGGTAAAAGTTTTCTCTTAGACAGGCACAATGAGATTTTTATATGTTCATTATTCTATTGTGGAAAAGTTAATATTCATCTAACACTTCTTACTTAAGATGAATGATTTTAGTATGCATTACAATATAGTGGGGGGAATTCCCTGGAAGTCCAGTGGTTAGGTCTCTACACACTCACTGACGAGGGCCCACGTTCAATCCCTGGTCAGGGAATTAGTACCCACAAGCCATGTGGCACAGCAAAAAAAAAAAAAAAAAAAAAATTATAAAAATAAATAACATTTTTAAAAGATTTAGTGGGGAATTTTTTTAAAACTTAAACTATTCTAGAATCCTTGTGGACTCCAATATCAATTTGTCTAAATTTTTATATAGATTATGCAGATTCCAAAGACTATGGGGAAATTGATTTTAAAATAAATTGATCCACTTGGCGGTGCATATGCCCCACATCTGCCATGGAATTGAAAGATCTGATTGCTAGGAAAACTAGAAAGGTAATTTGGCTGTAAGAGACATTATTTTTTTGTGATAGTGACAGCATGAACTTTGAACAGATAAAATCTGTCTTGAATCAAAGTTAATACAGAAACCATACAGAGTTTTAAAAATGGACTATAGCATTCTTACTCTTTTATATTGCCAATTCTCATCATTAGTAGGAAGTTTCTCTTCTTGGAAGATTATCCAGATCCATTGCTTTTCTTCCTCCTTACACTCTTTTGCTTTTCACCTCAGGAAACAGGTAGAGGAAAAGAGGTAAACTCTAACCCCAATAATTTTTTAATTCTAATTCTTGCATTAATCTTTTTGAACTACTTGGCTTGGACCTTTGAGATAAGCCTATTTTTGACACTGTTTTTATTTCAGCTGAAGTTTCTTTTATTTATTGTGTTTTGAGTGTGTTGCATCTGCCTCATAGGTCAGCCAATTTTCCATCAAGGCATAATGATCACATCAGAAAGTAAGGTCCACGGAGGCCATGTTTTTGTCTTCCTTGTTCAGTGCTAAAACCTGGTACCCAAAATAGTGCCAGCACATAGCAGAGTACAGATATTTGTTGGATGGATGGATGGACAGATAGATGCATGGATTAGTGGATGGATACATGGATACGTGGATGGATGAATGGTTAGATGGATGGTTGACTTTAGGAATTTGGTGAATAAGGCAACCATTGACATCTTTATTCTTTTGGCCTACAACTGCAAGGTATTAGACAAATAGCTAAATGCTCTTGAATGCAATCCATCTCTGAATAAGTTTTAAATAATTTATGAAATTATGTTAATATTTATATCTCTATAAGTGATGGTAATAAACTAATTATGTAGAATTACTAATATTATGTAACTGACGGGAGGTTGTGACTATCTTTCATTCACCACTGGTTTTCCAGTGTTTAGCACAATGTCTGGCGTATAGGTAGCTGCTCAAATAATCATTGATTAAATAATAAGTTGGACTGCCCATTTCTAAGTGTTCTGAATTGATTGTCAGCATTTTGAGATTGGGGCATTATAAGATAGTCTGTCTTGAATCCCGTGGTCCTTCTCTTCTCTTCTTATATCAGTCAGTTAAGTCGCTTGGTCATGTCTGACTCTTTGTGACCCCATGGATTGCAGCACGTCACGCCTCCTTGTCCATCACCAACTCCCAGAGTTTACTCAAACTTCTGTCCATTAAGTCAGTGATGCCATCCAACTATTTCATCCTCTGTCATCCCCTTCTCCCACCTTCAACCTTTTCCAGCATCAGGGTCTTTTCAAATGAGTCAGTTCTTGCAATCATGTGGCCAAAGTATTGGAGTTTCAGCTTCAACATCAGTTCCTTCCAATGAACACCCAGGATTGATCTCCTTTAGGATGGACTGGTTGGATCTCCTTGAATAGAGAGGAAATAGGAATCTCAGGAAACTTGTGCCAAAAAGTACAACTGGATCTCATAGAAACTGGGACGTGAACAATGCCCTGAGTTTATACAAATCTGTTCGTATTCTCCTATCTGGAGACCAGCTCCTCTTCACCATTCCAGTTTGCTCTCTCCCACACCCTAGCTGGCATAGCCCTGACTTGGGTTCAGATTTTACAAAACTTTCCATATCCAGGGTCTGGTATCATCTGATTGATTCTTTTTGTATTTATTTCAAAATTCCAGGAGAGAGACTGACTGTCCAAGATGGGGTCAGATAATGGTCCACAGTCTAATTAGCTGTGGCCGTGGAGTCAAGTCCACATGGTGGGTAGGATGGAGAACCAGGGCCAGTAGGTTAAGAAGGAAATATGGGGCTTCCCTGGTGGCTCCATGGTAAAGAATCCACCTGCTAGTGCCGGAGACATGGGTTCCATCCCTGAGCCGGGAAGATCCCACATGCTGTGGAGCGACTAAGCCTATGTGCTACCCTTTTGGGCCTGTGCTCTAGAGCCCAGGAGCCGCGACTACTGAAGCCTGTGCGCCCAGAGCCCGTGCTCCACGACAAGAGAAACCACTGCAATGAGGAGCCTGCACACCACAACTAGAGCATAGTCCCTGCTTGCCGCAACTGGAGAAAAGCCTGTGCAGCAACGAAGACCCAGCGCAGCCAAAAACAAATAAAATTTTTAAAAAAGAAGGGAATTTGTAAGGAGGAAATAATAGGTATCTCTAGGTCCAATATTTTTCATGTTTTTGTGTTACCTATATAAATTCTATCATATGATATTATCCATTCCATTCCCTTAATCATTATCCCTTTAGAGCATTTTAAAATTATTTCATCTTTCACTGTTATAATTGCTAAATTTTTTGCACCTATTTTTTTCCTTTGAATTATTTCCTTGAAATTGGGAAGTTAACAGGCCAAAGAGTGAGTATTTCTATCCTTTTTGTGTATAAAATTTAAGTATTATAACAACATGTAAGGCCACCAGTAACTTTTTCTTCATTGCAGGGTTTTCTGGAAACTGTATCGGCTGTGGAGAAAGAGGATTTCGATATTTCACGGAATTTTCCAACCACATAAACTTGAAGCTCACCACCCAGCCAAAGAAGCAGAAGCACTTAAAGTACTACCTAGTCAGAAGCTCCCAGGGTGTACTGTCGAAGGGACCTCTTATCTGCTGGAAAGGTAGCGTTAGCTTCCGGGGGTGGGAAGGGAATGTGAGTGTTAGGATATTGACAAGTGACCTGTGACCCATACGGGGTTCAGAATTCAGGTGTGGAATAGATAAATACCCCAAGTTCAGAAGACTATGCCAGAATGTAAAGCCCCTGGCAGGTTATTGGACTTGCTTCGTTGTTGGGTTTTTTTTTTTTTTTTTTTTTTGGCCACTTCATGTAGCCTGTAGGATCTTAGTTCCCTAATCAGGGAAGGAACCCACTCTCTCTGGAGTGGAGGCAGATCTTTAACCACTGAACAGCCAAGGAAGTACCTTGACTTGCTGCTTTTCATTTTTAATAGAAACTATTTAAATTTCTCATTGTATTTCTTAGGGGTGTGGAATACATCTCTGGGTGGGGAGGGGAGAATGGACTCTTCCTAGCTCTTCTGGCATTTAGCATGCATGCTTGCTCGGTCGCTCCAGTTGTCCGACTCTGCAACCCCATAGACTGCAGCACAGTAGGCTTTCCTGTCCTCCACTATCTCCCAGAGTTTGCTCAAATTCATGTCTATTGAGTCAGTGATGCTATCTAACCATCTCATCTTCTGGCGCCCCCTTTTCCTTTTGCCTTCAATCTTTCCCAGCTTCAGGGTCTTTTCCAGTGAGTCAGCTCTTTGCACCTTGTGGCCAAAGTATTGGAGCTTCAGCTTCAGCATCAGTCCTTGCAGTGAATATTCAGGGCTGATTTCTTTTAGAATCGATGGGCTTGATCTCCTTACTGTCCAAGGGACTCTCAAGAGTCTTCTCCAACATTACTGTTCAACAGCTTCAGTTCTTTGGCGCTCAGCTTTCTTTATAGTCCAACTCTCACATCCATACACGACTTCTGGAAAAACCATAACTTTGACTATACGGACCTTTGTCAGCAAAGTGACAACACTTTGTGTTGGTACAGAGTAATGACTATTTTATGGTTGCATAAAGTATCTTTAAGTTCTTATTTAGTGCTCAGTGACAATTCATCTTTCTGGTAAAGAATTACCTTTTTGAAATAGTTTGTGACACAATGATCCTGGGTAACTTCTGGAACCTCACACTTATAGCCATTGCTATTTTGGAATTGTATTTATGTATGTAATGTCAAATACATATTTCCATACAATATACCTAACATGAAGATATCCTTTTTCGCCAAAATACAGTAGCTCTTCAAGGAAGGTCATAGCATAGAAGATTGCAGAAAACTTCATCTACCTTTTGCATGTCTCCAATAAACTTGGAAGCTCTCTAAAGGACCCACTATAATTAACTTTGTCATTTACAACTATTTATATTTCTTTTTCACTTGCTACCTTTAAATACTAATACGGTACAACATATAGTATAAATTGGTTGGAAGTTACAGCCACACAGGTTGTCACAATATTGGCTATCTACCTGAATCAATGCAAAGTATTATTAAAATACTACACCAAAGCCCAATTAATATTGGCTCATTTAAAATGAAGCTTAGTTGCACAATCAGTAATACTTTGAATAATATCTGTCAATTTCTTTTAATAAGAACTGAGAATAGTAAGAATTTGAGAATTTCTAATTTTTCTCCTCTGCTTATAAATTTTTCTTTGCTTCTGTTTCTGAACATCAATTAAGGTTGAAGGGAGCCTAGGAGGCTCCAAATCTAGGTTACTATTCTGCACTGAAATCAGTCCTAGACAGGAGATTAACTAGTGCTTGAAAGCTTACTGAGTTTTTATAAATTATAGACAATTTAACCTCAGTCTTACCCGTAAAACTAGCATGACTATATTGGTTATGAGTAATTTTTCTCCTGGGAACTAGTCTGTGCATAACAAAAGTCAAACTGTTCTAAGGAACAAATCATCTCTTTGTTTTCCAAATATGGCCCTAGGAAGACAAATTATGTTCACCAGCTTGGACATTCTGTTGGAGTCAGGACTGGGGAAGGGGGATCCCTTAAAGAAAGTGGCTGCCCCTTGAGGAGCAGGAGTTTATTTTAGAGATTTTTTGGATTGTGGCTCCGTCACTTGTTTTAACAGAATATTGTTCTCTATGATTCTAATCCTTCCTAGAATGTAGAAGCCGACAATCCTCTACCACTTGCCACTCCATTAAACCAAACTCTTCAGTGTCATCAACTGTGACCCCAGAAAACGGCACAACAAATGGATACAAATCAGGATTCATTCAGACAGGTACAGGTTATTTTCTTTCGCAATTTCAAGCAGCAGATGTATATTTATCGAGGCATTTTAAACTTACCGTTGGCTGATTTGAACAGAGGTGTTTTTTTTGTTTGTTTGTTTAAATAGAGGTATTACTTGAGTTACTATTCAGATTAGAACTCAGCATTGAGATGGGTCGGTCTGTGGGTGACCAGGACCCCAAATCCCAAACAGCACTGCCAATGCCAAGCAAGGCAAGGAGACAGGAACTGACAGTTGGTAGAGAATTTAGCTCAAGCTTAGGACCTGTGTCTAGAGGAGTTTGACAGGAGGTAGTGAGTAGAAATGGCAACCCACTCCAGTGTTCTTGCCTGGAGAATCCCAGGGATGGGGGAGCCTGGTGGGCTGCTGTCTATGGGGTCACACAGAGTCGGATACGACTGAAGTGACTTAGCAGCAGCAGCAGTGAGTAGAAATACAGCCATGAGAGAAGTTTACGTCATAGCTATGAGGTGACATTTACTGAGGACATTCTCATGAAGACTGGAGTGCTAGGGTAGGGCTCTAACTAGGCTTGCTCAACATTATATTGAATATTACCAACCAACCTGGAAACAAACTAAAATCCCAAAGCAGGACTGAAGATCACAATGGAAGGATCTAGGATCTAGTTTCAGGTAGTATAAGATTGCAGCTTGGTTACAAATAACCAGATAAAATCTTAGTACGTGAAGCCACGTTACAGTATCAGAGCAGGGTCAACAGAATGGCTGATCTGATAACTGAGCAGATAAGCCACTAGTCTAAAACTTCTGAGAATTCCTCTAGTGAGGAGGCCTGCACTCCGGTCAGGATAATACTCCAGCGGGACTTAATGTGTCCAGGTGGCCGAAGGGCTGAGGGCTGTGACTGAAGAGATCCCTGCAGATAGTGTTTGAGAAAAATTTTCAGAACCAGCCTAGGTTGTATTTTAGGCAAGAAGAAAAGTATTTCAAAAGTATGAGTGAATTTTTTTTTCAGTTCACTTGTATTTTGGAAAGTATTGTTTTACCCACAAACCTCATAGCATATGTGTTCTGCCCGAGTTCACTCAACCACAACAAATTGGAAAAAAGACTGTCTTTCTTCATTGCACTACTTGGCATTTCTCTTCCAAATGTGTATGGAATTTTGATGAGCTGGTAAATGGTTTCTACTTATTTTCAAGATGGAAGTGATTATTAGACTATATTAGTAACAACTGCAGTGATAATGAAGATGACTTTATTTGGGGACATTTCTGGCTATGTGTCTGGACTCAGCAAAAACCATTTCATCCTGGATTTTAAGTCTAGCCTTTAAACTGTCCAAGAGATTTATATAAAGGCTATCATTTAAGAGAGAAGAGAATACTCTAAATTCTCATTTAGAATAAATGAGAGAACATCATGTCACTAGGTATTCAAGTAAGAAAAAAGTTGGCATTTGGCTCTTGGCACTGAAATATTAGCTTTCGTTACAATGATGTCTCCTCCTATAATTTTAATAATTTGATTCTGCAGTATTTTTTCTGCCATTAGAACTTGGGTCTAATGAAATGCGATTTTAAAACTACAGCATTAGTAGTGAATACTTACTTCATTCCAACAGAAACTTACCGTGTGTTTTTATTCCCAGACCCTTGTCAGATGCTGTAAGTCAGGGTTCCAGTACTTGATTGTTGGCTCCAGTGATTTAAAAATCAAATAAGGAATAAAAGCAATAAAACATGTTACCTTTCATAAGGGAGAGGTGAATATATATAAATAACTAGTCATACCTGAAAATAATGAAAAGATACTGAAATGTTAATAATAAATAGTGAAATGTTAATTAACATTTTAATTACACAGAAATATATTTTGAAAATGAAAATTGCTCCAAATAGAGGAATTCAAGATTCAGGCTTTATTTAGCAAAGGCTCCTTCAGTTGTCACAACTGACTTACAGTGAACACAAGTGACCAAGTGCTATGTCAATATTCTTGTGTATCCCTTGTTGAGAATAGTAATTTGACCATGAAATTAGCTATTAATTTTAGGTGCAATCCAGAGAATTTAATAGAAGATGGTGCCTTTAAGAGTAAAACTTTGTGTCTAAAACTTTCTTCTTGACAAATAATACTTATGGAGTCTTCAACGATTATTTTTTTCGATGTATTTTGAAAGTAATAGACTGTAAGAATTTTATACCAGCCTATATTATCATTTCAAACATTAAGCGTATGTAGCATCTCCTTAGCTGATAGAGATTTACCCTCTGTAGGAGATTGCCTTCTTAATCTGCAATCAACGACTGCCTGTAATCAGCATTTCTTAGCCAGAAATGTAAGCACACATTTTAGCAAAGTATTTGCTAAAGCACACAAATAAGGAAAGTATTTGAAGATGGGATTAATTTACTATTTACACAGCTTTGTCTTTCATTCCAACTGCCGAGCTCTGGACATTCTGTTCTGGCTGGCTTGCTGCTTTATCTTTTGCATATTTTCTTTCAACATATTTGTGTCATTGATAATTCAAATTTTAGCCAACAATCCTGGTAAAATATTTTATGGTTTTGACTGAAGGTGGCTACATAGTTACTACCTATATTGTACACACTGCGCACACACACACACACACACATATGTGTGTTGTGTTTAATAAGGACAGGAATTCAAGAATAAGATCCTGGAAGCTGTGTGGTGCAGCCAGAAATAAAGTGGGGGGGTGGGGGTGGAGAATAGATGGAAAAAATCTTTGCCTAACACAAAATTTTCCGTACTTTTTTTTCCTAAAAGTTTTATTGTTTTATCTCTTGCATTAGTCATTTTGAGTTAATTTTTGTGTGTCATGTGAGTTGAGCATCTAAGTTCACCTGTTCATATGTGGATATCCAATTGCTCCAGCATCACCAGCTGAACAGATTGTCTTTTTGTCAGTGAATTTCACTTATCAATAATCAATTGATTATAAATAAAAAGGATTTATTTCTGGGCAAATTGATAAAATGGACCTCCTCAAAATTCAAAGCTTTTACACTTCAAAAGACAATACTAAGGAAATGAAAAGACAAGTGATAGGCTAGAAAAAGATACTTGCAAAACACATATTTAACAAAGGATTTGTATCCAGAATTTATGAAGAACTCTTACAAATCAGTAACAAGATGACCATCCAATCAAAACATGGGGAAAAGATTTGGAACAGACATTTCTTCAGAGAATATATACAAATAGCTAATAATCACATGAAAAGATGCTCAACATCATTAGTCATTAGGGAAAAACAAATCAAAACTGTAATGAGATATTAATATTACCCCCATCTACTGAGGAGAAATAGACATGTTCTTGCAAAAACTTGCACACAAATGTTCATATAGCAGCATTGTTCATTCAGTCGAAAACTGGAAACAAGCTAAATGTCAATCAACTCATGAACAAATAGACAACATTGTGTATCCATAAAATAGAATATCGTTCAGCAATAATAAAGAACAAACTACTGACACCTGCTATCGTATATCATGAATGAACTTCAGAAACACTGTGCTAAGTGAAAGAAACTAGTCAAAAGAGACCATGTATTATATGGTTTCATTTATATGAAATGTTCAGAAAAGGCAAATTACTAGAGATAGGAAATAGATTAGTGGTTGCCTGGGGCAAGGAGGGAATGAAAATTAACTGAAAGTGGACATGAGGTTTCCTGTTGGGGGTGGAAATGTTCTAAGACTGGTTTATGATGATGGTGGCACCACTTGGTCAAGTTACTAGAAATCACTGAACTGTCCACTTGAATTGAGTAAGCTTTATGATAGTTAGGATATACCTCAGTAAAGCTGGGGAGGGGAGATTAAAAAGCTGCTCAAGACAAAGGTGAAATCATCTGGAGTGGCAACATTTCTCCCTTGGTTGAATCCAGTCTAATTTACTGAGTGTCTTCTAAAGAATGAGCACTGTTTCTGACCAAACAGTAAACTGCATAGGGCTTGGAGTCTGAGTCCTGGTGTTCAAATACTGTCCCCGATGTTTATTGGTTGAGGCTTGGCAGACGCCACTCAGTTGTTGTGTCTGGATTTTCTCATTTGTAAAACTGAAAATAACAATACCTATTTTGCAACTAAGGATTAACTCAGCCTTGCTATTATACTTCTACTTGTGTGCCAAAACAAATGATGTGATACTCACCTAGAGCCAGACATCCTGGAATGCAAAGTCAAGTGGGCCTTAGGAAGCATCACTACAAACAAAGCTAGTGGAGGTGATGGAATTCCAGGTGAGCTATTTCAAATCCTAAAAGATGATGCTGTGAAAGTCCTGCACTCAATGTCAGCAAATCTGGAAAACTCAGCAGTGGCCACAGGACTGGAAAAGGGCAGTTTTCATTCCAATCCCAAAGAAAGGCAATGCCAAAGAATGCTCAAACTACCGCACAATTGCACTCATCTCACACACTAGCAAAGTAATGCTCAGAATTCTCCAAGCCAGGCTTCCACAGTATGTGAACCATGAACTTCCAGATGTTCAAGCTGGATTTAGAAAAGGCAGAGGAACCAGAGATCAAATTGCCAACATCTGCTGGATCCTTGAAAAAGCAAGAGAATCCCAGAAAAACATCTACTTTTGCTTTATTGACTACACTAAAGCCTTTGACTGTGTGGATCACAACAAACTGTGGATAATTCTTAAAGAGATGAGAATACCAGACCACCTGACCTGCCTCTTGAGAAATCTGTATGCAGGTCAAGAAGCAACAGTTAGAAGTAGACATGGAACAACAGACTGGTTCCAAATAGGAAAAGGAGTACGTACATTGTATACATATATTGTCACCCTGCTTATTTAACTTCTATGCAGAGTACATCATGAGAAACGCTGGACTGGAAGAAACACAAGCTGGAATCAAGATTGCTGGGAGAAATATCAATAACCTCAGATATGCAGATGACACCACTCTTATGGCAGAAAGTGAAGAGGAACTCAAAAGCCTCTTGATGAAAGTGAAAGTGGAGAGTGAAAAAGTTGGCTTAAAGCTCAACATTCAGAAAACGAAGATCATGGCATCCGGTCCCATCACTTCATGGGAAATAGATGTGGAAACAGTGGAAACAGTGTCAGACTTTATTTTTCTGGGCTCCAAAATCACTGCAGATGGTGACTGCAGCCATGAAATCAAAAGACGCTTACTCCTTGGAAGGAAAGTTATGACCAACCTAGATAGCATATTCAAAAGCAGAGACATTACTTTGCCAACAAAGTTTCGTCTAGTCAAGGCTATGGTTTTTCCTGTGGTCATGTATGGATGTGAGAGTTGGACTGTGAAGAAAGCTGAGCGCCGAAGAATTGATGCTTTTGAACTGTGGTGTTGGAGAAGACTCTTGAGAGTCCCTTGGACTGCAAGGAGATCCAACCAGTCCATTCTGAAGGAGATCAGCCCCGGGATTTCTTTGGAGGGAATGATGCTAAAGCTGAAACTCCAGTACTTTGGCCACCTCATGCGAAGAGTTGACTCATTGGAAAAGACTCTAATGCTGGGAGGGATTAGGGGCAAGAGGAGAAGGGGACGACAGAGGATGAGATGGCTGGATGGCATCACTGACTCGATGGACATGAGTCTGGGTGAACTCCGGGAGTTGGTGATGGACAGGGAGGCCTGGCATGCTGTGATTCATGGGGTCACAAAGGGTCGGACACGACTGAGGGACTGATCTGCTCTGATCTGAAATCACTGCAGATAGTGACTACAGCCATGAAATTAAAAGACGCTTACTCCTTGTAAGAAAAGCTATGAGCAACCTAGACAGCATATTAAAAAGCAGAGGCATTATTTTGCCAACAAAGGTCCATCTAGTCAAAGCTATGGTTTTTCCAGTAGTCATGTTTGGATGTGAGAGTTGGACTATAAAGAAATCTGAGCGCCGAAGAATTGATGCTTTTGAACTATGATGTAGGAGAAGACTCTCGAGAGTCCCTTGGACTGCAAGGAGTTCCAACCAGTCAATCCTACAGGAAATCAGTCCTGAATTGGAAGGACTGATGCTGAAGCTGAAACTCCAATACTTTGGCCACCTGTTGGGAAGAACGGACTCATTGGAAAAGGCCCTGATACTGGGAAAGATTGAAGGTGGGAGGAGAAGGGGATGACAGAGGATGAGATGGTTGGATGGCATCATTGATGTGATGGACATGAGTTTGAGTAGACTCTGGGAGTTGGTGATGGACAGGGAAGCCTAGTGTGCAGCCATCCATGGGGTCACAGAGTTGGAACTACCGAGCGACTAAACTGAACTGTGTGCCATTCTCCCAATTATGATTTATTAACCAGCTAAATTCTTTTTAAAATAATTTTTATTTATGTATTTTTGGCTTACGCTGGGTCTTTGTTACTGCAAGAGGGCTTTCTCTAGTTGTGGTGAGTGGGGGCTACTCTCTAGTTGTGGTGTGTGGGCTTCTCATTGCAATGGCTTCTCTTGTTGTGGAGCACGGGAGTTGTGGTGCATAGGCTTAGTTGCTCTGTGGCATGTGGAGTCTTCCTAGACCAGAGATGGAACCCATGTCCTCTGCATTGGAAGGTGGATCTTAACCACTGGACCACCAGAGAAGTCCTCATCTATATTTTTTTATATGCTAGAAACTGAAACTCCAGTACTTTGGCCACCTCATGCGAAGAGTTGACTCATTGGAAAAGACTCTGATGCTGGGAGGGATTGGGGACAGGAGGAAAAGGGGACGACAGAGGATGAGATGGCTGGATGGCATCACCGACTCGATGGATGTGGATTTGAGTGAACTCCGGGAGTTGGTGATGGACAGGGAGGCTTGGCGTGCTGCGATTCATGGGATCGCAAAGAGTCAGACACGACTGAGCGACTGAACTGAACTGAACTGAACACCCTAGTACCTGGCAGATGCCTGGAAATAAATATTTTTGAATTCCACTTTTATTTAAATTAGCATTTGTGGGATTGTTAATTTGCTCGTGTGTACTCTTTTTCCAACTGAAGATGGTATGCTCATCTACCATTAGAAGGAAAAATTAGCTTGTCAGCTGGGATAGAGATGGGCCACCTAAGCTCTGGCCCTGGGACTGATAGTGTCATTTTTAAGAAGATGCTATTAGGCAGGATCTGATATGAATCTATGACTGTCTTAGGCCCTGGATACATTTGCCTAAAGTATTTAAAGTTCCATTTTATGGCTGTGTTGGTATTAATATAAAGATGAATATGCATGCGTGCCATGTGTGTGTCAAGTCACTTCAGTTGTATCCAACTCTTTGCGACCCTGTGGACTGTAGCCCGCCAGGCTCCTCTGTCCATGGAATTCTTCAGGCAAGAATTCTGGAGTGGGTTGCCATGTCGTCCTCCAGGGGAATCTTCCGGACCCAGGGATCGAATTGCGTCTCTTTTGTCTCCTGCATTGGCAGGTGGGTTCTTTACCACTAGCGCCACCTGGGAAGCCCCAAAGATGAATATATTAACATTAAATGTTAAGACACTTTCTTTGACCAAAAGTTCATCTTTTTCTTCTAATTTTAAAAGAAATTCAAATATGTTCATGAAAGCCTAAAAGTGTTAATGGACCTGAGGCACTGTGCCTTCTCTGCCTAGTGGAGAAGTTAGCCCTGTTATTGGAGACGAATGTACAGTCCATGTAACGGGGTTTTCCTCTAAATGAGCAACTGATGGCTCAAAGTAATGTAAACCCCTTACTGTCTTATGCTTGTGTATTAAACTGATAAGGACAGATACTACACTTAATCTTAGCCCAAAGGCTGAGAAGTGATTATGCTTCGGTATTAAAGCAGTCAGACCAATAAGAAATGAAAGGACTGGCCTATTGTATATCACCCTCATGAAGCTTCCCTAATAAAGACAGCGTGGAGTTGGTGCAGGGATGGACAGAGAGCAGCAAAACAGGTTAGAAAGTCCCCAAACAGATTCCTAGGACATTTGGGTGTTTCCTACTTAACAGAGTGACTTGCAGATCAGCAGAACCTTCCCCTTCAACAAATGATGCTCAGAAGTTGGGTATCCCATGTGGAAAAAAAAAATGAAACTGGACCCCTATTGTCCTCTATCCACAAAAATCAATTCCGGGTCGCTGAAGAATCTAAATGCAGCAAGCAGAAGTGTCAAGCTTTAAGGAGATATTGTAGATATCTTAAATGTAGAGACCAAAAGTGCTGTATCATTTAAGTGTACCTCTCCTCTTTCGATTTGTCCGTTAGCCACTAAACTTCCTTAAGGTCAGAGTAAGCAAAGTTCCCTAGCAGGTTTTTCTAAGCTTAGTTCCTCGTGAATATTCAAATTATCCCTTTACCAAAACACAGTTTCCCTTTTCCACGTGTGGTGGAATCCTTGGGCTGGCAGATCTGCCCACTCCTAACTAGATACTGGGAACACATAGGCTTTTCCATGGGCAGGGATTCCATGGGCAGGGATTGTATCTTTGCCTTCTTCCCCTGTTCTATCCCCAGATCCTGGCATCATATCTGGCCTGCTGAAGCAGCTCAGTAAATATCCGAAGAGGGAATGCTTCTCAATAAACATCCAAAGAGTGAATGGGAGGGAGAGTGAAGAAAGTCAACGACCAAACTCCTCTGAGACAGGGCTGTAGTGATTTTGAGACTCCTGCTCACAAAAGAGAAAATGCAACTCTTTAGCAAGTACAAGGAGGAATGGTGCACTTTGTAGAAATAAAGAAACTGCAAGTCATGACAATGAAAAGTCATTCATCAGTTATATTAACCACAATATCCCATCTTAAGTGATAATATACAGTGCTGGCAAGCATATAATAAGACTGACAATCTCAGGCTGATGGAGGTAGACAGAAATATGACTTCTTTTTTTAATGTATAATTTTTTTTGTGGCTGTGCTCCATCTTTGTTGCTGAGAGGGCTTTTCTCTTATTTCGGAGAATGGGGATAACTGTCTAGCTGTGGTGCACAGGCTTCTCTTATTTCAGAGCACGGGCTCTGGGACTCACAGGCTTTCAGCAGTTGCAGCTGCCAGGCTCTAGAGCACAGGCTCAATAGCTGTGTCGCATGGGCTTAGCTCTGAGGCAAGTGTGATCTTCCCAACCCAGGGATCAAACCCGTGTCTCCTCCATTGGTGGGCGGATTTTTTACTACTGAGCCACCAGAGAAGCCTCAATATGACCTTTTAAGAAAGCAATTTGGCAATATATAACAAGACCATTAAAAATATTTATATCCTCTACTCTAGTAATCTCACTTCAGAGGCCTTAGCCAAGAAAATAACCTAAAAGGATACTCAAGATATTCACTGCAGTTATCCTTTAGATGAACAGAAAAGAAGCACCCTTTTAATATAGAAACAAAGAAATCATAGCATATTCACAGGACATAGATGTCAAAAAATTAGGACACTGTCCAACCACATAGGAAATAATCCTATTAAGGTTAAAAAAAAAAAAAACAAAACATATTAGGGCTTCCATGGTGGCTGTGTTAAAAAATCCGCCTGCCAATGTAGGAGACATGGTTTTGATCTCTGGTCTAGGAAGATCCCACATGCCACGGAGCAACTAATCCCAGGCACTACAACTCTTGAGACTGTGCTCTAGAGCCTGGAGCCGCAACTTCTGAGCCCACGTGCCGCAGCTATTGAAGCCCGTGTGCCCTAGAGCCTGTGCTCTGCAGCAAGAGAAGCCACTGCAGTGAGAAGCCCACCCACAGCAACTAGAGACTAGCCCCTGCTCACCGCAACTAGAGAAAAGCCCATGCAGCACATCCATCCAGCACAGCCAAACACAAATACATAAATTAAATTACTGTTTTAAAAATATTAAACTCTATAGGTATTTTTGTTATATCATGGAAAAATTACTGGAGTATATCCAATTAATTGACAAACAACGTTATGATAGTTTCAGATGCACAGCAAAAGGACTCAGCCACACATGTACATTTATCCCTTCTCTCCTAAACCCTGCTCCCATCCAGGCTGGCACATAACATTGAATAGAGTTCCATGTGCTATACAATAGGTCCTGTCGGTTATCCATTTTAAATATAAGAGTGTGTGTATGACCTTCACAAACTCCCTAACTGTCCCTTCCCTTTGGTAACCATAAGTTCATTTTCTAAGTTTGTGAGTCTCTTTCTGTTTTGTAGGTAAGTTCATTTGTATCATTTCCTTTTAGATTCCACATATAAGGGATGTCATATGGTATTTTAAGAAGTGATATTTTAACATGTTTGTTTCTATTTCTGAGTTTTCCTTTATGTTACATTTTTCATAATTCAGTTCAGTTCAGTTCAGTTGCTCAGTCGTGTCTGACTCTTTGTTCGACCCCATGAACTGCAGCATGCCAGGCCTCCCTGTCCATCACCAACTCCCAGAGTTCACTCAAACCCATGTCCATTGAGTCAGTGATGCCATCCAGCCATCTCATCCTCTGTTGTCCCCTTCACCTCCTGCCCCCAATCCCTCCCAGCATCAGAGTCTTTTCCAATGAGTCAACTCTTCGCATCAGGTGGCCAAAGTACTGGAGTTTCAGCTTCAGCATCATTCCTTCCAAAGAAATCCCAGGGCTGATCTCCTTCGGAAGGGACTGGTTGGATCTCCTTGCAGTCCAAGGGACTCTCAAGAGTCTTCTCCAACACCACAGTTCAAAAGCATCAATTCTTCAGCGCTCAGCCTTCTTCACAGTCCAATTCTCACATCCATACATGACCACAGGAAAAACCATAGCCTTGACTAGATGAACCTTTGTTGGCAAAGTAATGTCTCTGCTTTTGAATATGCTATCTAGGTTGGTCATAACTTTCCTTCCAAGGAGTAAGCGTCTTTTAATTTCATGGCTGCAGTCACCATCTGCAGTGATTTTGGAGCCCAGAAAAATAAAGTCTGACACTGTTTCCACTGTTTCCCCATCTATTTCCCATGAAGTGATGGGACCGGATTCCATGATCTTCGTTTTCTGAATGTTGAGCTTTAAGCCAACTTTTTCACTCTCCACTTTCACTTTCATCAAGAGGCTTTTGAGTTCCTCTTCACTTTCTGCCATAAGAGTGGTGTCATCTGCATATCTGAGGTTATTGATATTTCTCCCAGCAATCTTGATTCCAGCTTGTGTTTCTTCCAGTCCAGCGTTTCTCATGAGGTACTCTGCATCTAAGTTAAATAAACAGGGTGACAATATACAGCCTTGACGAACTCCTTTTCCTATTTGGAACCAGTCTGTTGTTCCATGTCCAGTTCTAACTGTTGCTTCCTGACCTGCATACAAATTTCTCAAGAGGCAGATCAGGTGGTCTGGTATTCCCATCTCTTGAAGAATTTTCCACAGTTTATTGTGATCCACAGAGTCAAAGGCTTTGACATAGTCAATAAAGCAGAAATAGATGTTTTTCTGGAACTCTCTTGCTTTTTCTATGATCCAGCCGATGTTGCCAATTTGATCTCTGGTTCCTCTGCCTTTTCTAAAACCAGCTTGAACATCAGGAAGTTCACGGTTCACATATTGCTGTAGCCTGGCTTGGAGAATTTTGAGCATTACTTTACTAGCGTGTGAGATGAGTGCAATTGTGCAGTAGTTTGAGCATTCTTTGGCATTGCCTTTCTTTGGGATTGGAATGAAAACTGACCTTTTCCAGTTACCTCAAATTTCAAGAACAGAGTAAAAGGCCAGAGGAATGGGAAGATAAGAGGGGAGGACTAAGGTTGAAAAATCCATGAAGAAAAGAAACAAAATTGTGTAATTTGTAGTGATGTGGATGAACCTAGGGTCTATCATGCCCAGTGAAGTAAGTCAGAAAGAGAAAAACAAACATCATATACTAACGCATATATATGGAATCTAGGAAAATGGTACTAATGAACCTATTTGCAGGGCAGGAATAGAGACACAGATGTAGAGAGCCCTTGTGGACACAGGGAAGGAGAGGCTGGGATGAACTGAGAGAATAGCATTGACATATATACACTACTGTGTGTGACATAGACAGCCAGTGGGAACTGCCGTATAGCACAGGGGGCACCGCTTGGCGCCTATGACGACCTAGAGGGGTGGGGTGGGGAGGGCCGAGGGAGGCTCAAGAAGGAGGGGATATGTGTATATTACAGCTAATTCACTTGGTCATACTGCAGAATCTACACATTGTAAAACGATTATACTCCAATTAAAAAAAGCATCCCCCCCCCCAAAAAAAAACCATAAAGATCAATTCTATATCCACTTTTGGCCAAAATGCATAAAAAGGGACTAAGTTTATCATACCACCTGAAACAACCAGGAAGAAGGAGACAAAACTACATGAAAAACAGTTGTTAGGACACTGTCCTTCAGGCAACAAACAACGTTGATTCTGAGCAATAGGAAGCAAATGTGAGTCTTAGCATTGCCCCCGCTTACCTGCCAGTTTCCAGTCCGTGATCTAGAGAGGGGGAACTGTGGTGGAGCCCAATAGGCCCCCTAAATTGAGTGGAAGGAACCAAAGCAGGTCAAGTTCATTGGGCCAAGTACCAGAAGGCAGAGAGCCGCACAGAGAGATCCCCAGCACTGTGTAAAAACTTCCCTGAAATGTTCAATGTAGGGTCAGCTGATGCATGCATATCTGGAAACTACTCAAGGCTATATAGTCAAAGCTATGGTTTCTCCAGTAGTCATGTATGAATATAAGAGTTGGACCATAAAGCGAAGAATTGATGCTTTTGAACTGTGGTGCTGGAGAAGACTCTTGAGAGTCCCTTGGACTGCAAGGAGGTCCAACCAGTCAATCCTAAAGGAAATCAGTCCTGAATATTCATTGGAAGGACTGATGCTGAAGCTGAAGCTCCAATACTTTGGCTACCTGATGCAAAGAGCCAACTCATTGGAAAAGACCCTGATGCTTGGAAAAATTGAAGGCAGGAGAAGGGGATGACAGAGGACGAGATGGTTGCATGGCATCACCGACTCAATGGACATGAGTTTGAACAAACTCCGGGAAATGGTGAAGGACAGGGAAGCCTTACAATACTGCAGTGGGCTGCCATTTTCTCCTCCAGAGGATCTTCCCAACCTAGGGATGGAACCAGAACCTTCTGCATTGGCAGGTGAAATTCTTTACCTCTGAGCCACCTGGGAAGCCCATTGAAAGAGGCAGAGAAGCACGATTAATATTGAGGAGACTATTTAATCAATCAAAACCAACCCGGAACTGACAGAGGTGTCAGAATTAGCAGAAAAGGACGTCAAAACACTTATTAAACATATCTCTTATGTTCAAGAAGCCAAGTAGACATTGAAGATATTAAAAAGTGCCAAAGTGGAATGCTTCGCAAATTTGTGTGTCATCCTTGAGAGGGGCCATTCTAATCTTCTCAGTATCATTCCAGCTTTAGTATATGTGCTGCTGACATGAGCAAAGGATTGTGTTTTAATTAAATGCTAGTCCCATTAAGTCAGAAGTAAAATATGACTGACATAAATAAATGATGCAGCTCAGCATGCATTAGTGGAAATATTGTGTCTTATTAAAAGAATATTACTCTAATTGCCAGTGTGAATGTGAAAATAGGTTCAGAGTACTATACTCAGGAAAGAAGCAAATTATGTAGTCTATGTTTAAATATTTATTTGGCTGCACCAAGTCTTAGTTGCAGTGACATGTGGGATCTAGTTCCCTGATCAAGGATTGAACCTGGGCCCCCTGCATTGGGACTTCAGAATCTTAGTGACTGGACCACCAGGGAAGTCTGTACGGTCTAAGTTTAATACAGGTACCAAGGGCAAAAAGAGGGCTTGTAAAGATTTTAAGTCTCGAGCATCTGGAAGCCCCTTAATAAGATCGAGCAAGACAAGTTATTTGTTGAATATTTGCTGTGTTCTCAGTTCAGTTCAGTTCAGTCGCTCAGTCATGTCCGACTCTTTGCGACCCCATGAATTGAAGCATGCCAGGGCTCCCTGTCCATCACCAATGCCCGGAGTTCACCCAAACTCATGTCCATCGAGTCAGTGATGCCATCCAGCCATCTCATCCTCTGTCATCCCCTTCTCCTCCTGCCCCCAATCCCTCCCAGCATCAGAGTCTTTTCCAATGAGTCAACTCTTCGCACGAGGTGGCCAAAGTATTGGAGTTTCAGCTTTAGCATCATTCCTTCCAATGAACACCCAGGACTGATCTCCTTTAGAATGGACTGGTTGGATCTCCTTGCAGTCCAAGGGACTCTCAAGAGTCTTCTCCAACACCACAGTTCAAAAGCATCAATTCTTCAGCGCTCAGCTTTCTTCATAGTCCAACTCTCACATCCATACATGACCACTGGAAACTTGCTAAACATGTTAATTGCTACAGTGAGGCAGGTTTTAGAATCATTTTGCCGATCACAAAACAGAATCTCAGAAAAGGTTAATATTTGGCAAAAAAAAAAAAGGAGTAATTGACAAAATCAGAATCCAAAGTCTTTCTACTTGCTACTTAAATGACTCCCTTTAAAAAAACAATTTTTCCCCAGTGATCTTGGGCTAACAGATTGAGCTATTGCATAAAGAGGACAAGGAAGTTGTTGCAGCTTTTTCCTCACTCTATTTCTTTAGCCATGATGTGGCAGACCTTGTGCCAGAAGCTGGGAATGCCATCAAGGAGCTCATGACCTGAAAGGAGAAACAGAAAATTACAAAATCCTACCACATAGAGAGCAGAGCTGTGACTTGATCAAGGAATTTTCCAAGTTTTCAAATGCTCCCATGTTTACAAGTTCACTGGTAAAGATAATTGAGTCTTGGTGACAATTGGGCCAGGTAATCAGCTGTTTACTCAATGTCTAAACACCAGTTTCTGCACAACAGCCTACAGTTCATCTTCACCTCTGAGCAAGATCACAAAGGCTATTGCATTTTGGACATTGGGGTTGCTCCCAGTTGATCAAAAGCACTGTTAAACACTGAATATCCCAATACCTGATAAGTTCAAGAATACAAGCATGGGCAAGATGGTAAAGAGTAGGGAATAACATAAAAGGATTCATGTTCACTCTGACCTTATCTAGTGCCTAACTGCTTTCTGACTATATGCCCACAACATGTGGCTTTTGTGACTGGCCTCTTTCACTTGCAATCATGTTTTCAAGATGCATCCACATTATAGTGTATATCAGTATTTCATTTCTTTTTGCTGCTGAATAACATCCCATTTTATGGATATTCCACATTTCATTTATCAGTTTATGAGTTGATGGACATTTAGGTTTTTCTACTTTGGGGCTGTTGTAAATAATGCTACTATGAACATTTGTATACAGATTTTTGCATAGGCATATGTTTTTACTTGGCTATCATTTTATACCTAGGAGTGGAATTGCTGAGTCATAGCTCTGTGTATACCCATCTGAGCAACTATTTTCTTTTTTTAAATGTATATATTTTTATTTATTTGTCTGCATCGGGTCTTAGTTTTGGCATACAGGATCTTTAGTTGCAGCGTGTGAACTCTTAGTTGCAGCGTGTGGGATCTAACTCTCTGACCAGGCCCCCTGCCCTTGGGAGCATGGAGGCTTAGCCACTGGATCACCAGGGAAGTCCCTGAGGAACTATTTTCCAAAGTGGCTGCACCATATTATATTCCTCCCAGCAACGTGTGAAGAAGGTTCCAGTTTCTCCATGTCCTTGTCAATACTTAATATTGTTTTGCTGTGTTGTGTTTTACTTTGTTTTAGCCATCCTAGTGTATGTTGGTAATATGGTTTTGACTTGTGTTTTTCCAATGACTAATCATTTGAGTATGTTTTCATGTGCTAATTGGCTACCTGTGGATCTTCTTTTGGAGAAAGGTCTATTCCTAACAACTTGCCCATTTTTCACTTGGGTTATTTGTCTCTCTATTATTGAATTGTAAGGGTTCTTTATACATTCTAGATACAAGTCCTTTACCATATATGAGTTGCAAATATTTCCCCTGAGTTGTCTCTTGGTTCTCTTGGTGGTGTCTCTCAATGGTCTCTCCATGGTGTCTCTTGAAGCGCAACATTATTGTATCCTGATGGCGTCCAATTCATCTGTTTTTTCTTTTGTTGCTTGCACTTTTGGTGTCACATTTAAAAATGACTGCCTCAGCCAAGACCATGAAGATTTACCCCTGTATTTTCTTCTAAGAGTGTTATAGTTTTAGCTCTTATCTTACATTTAGATCTATAATCCATTTCTGGTTAATTTCTGTATATGGTGTAAGGAAGAGCTTTTATTAGTCAGTTTCTTTATTCTTGTGCATATTTCTGTACATTCATTTTGTACCTGATGATCTGTGCTTATCTGAATTCACTGACTTGAAAAAATTACCACCACTAAAAATTATTAACCAGATTTCAGCTGTATGCTTACCTGGACTGTTAGAAATATGCTAAAATTCCAAGTGTAAACTAGGAAACAATGAGTCTTGCACCAAACAATATATTTGTGGCCTGAAACATAATGACCAACCTGTATAGTGGCATGGCATAGTTACCTGGGACTCCTGTCCTGTACGGTTCTCTGTTAATACCTGAAAAACTTGAGCTGTCTTCAGTTTTCTGAGACTTTATAATGTTGTGTGTGCAGTTGCTGGCTTCTATTTTTCCTGTAGGCATTAAAATCACTCCATGGTGTACGTTAGACCTGCAGAGAGGAATATGAACTCTCCTGAGCCAGTAGGGGACCATTTCAGTCTTTTGAGTTCTTATGAGTTCTTATGCACTGGTTAGATGTATTGGGAATCACATTGTGGTATGAGCATTAATGTTTTAGATAATTTCTAATGTAGCATCATCAGAATCCTGCTCTTCAGAACACGTTGTTTTTTAAACTCTCAGAGTTTTCGTAGTTCCTTTGACCCATTCCTGTGTTACCTGATACACTGTTCTGCTGGTGTAGTCAGGGACTTCACACTCCCACTTAGTTGCTCAGTTGTGTCTGGCTCTTTGTGACCCTGTGGACTATAGTTCACCAGGCTCCTCTGTCCATGGGATTTTCCAGGCAAGAATACTGGAGTGGGTTGACATTTCCTCCTCCAGGAGATCTTCCCTACCCAGGGATCAAACCCACGTCTCCTGTGTCTACTGCATTGCAGGTCCCTCGTGGCTCAGATGGTAAAGAATCTGCCTGCCAAGCAAAAGACTTGGGTTTGATCTCTGGATCAGGAAGATCTCTTGGAGAAGGGAATGGCAACCCATTCTAGTATTCTTGCCTGGAGAATTCCATAGACAGAGGAGCCTGGCTGGCTACAGTGCATGGGGTCACAAAGAGTCGGACACGACTGAGCGAATACATGACTCAGCGAGTAACACTTTCACTTTTTTTTTCTTTACCGGCTGAGCTACTGGGGAAGCCCATAGAGTCAGGAACTTGGGGTCTGTTATATTCATTTCAGAAAACTCTAGTTGGCTGGAGTCTCTATCTCTCACATAGCCTGCCTCTGAAATGGCATTTGATTTTTCTGTGCTGAATTATTTTGTGAATCCAATTAGGGATTTTTTTTGGATGTCCCTGGTATTACATAGGTAGAAATTCTAGTTTATTTTTAAATATTAACACAAGTTTTCTTCAAAGGCAAGTTGTGTTTCCAACATTACAATGACTTAGCTTGCATAATACTTTTTTTTTCTTATTTTTTTTAAATTTTATTTTATTTTTAAACTTTACATAATTGTATTAGTTTTGCCAAATATCAAAATGAATCTGCTACAGGTATACATGTGTTCCCCATCCTGAACCCTTTTTAAATGATAAACTTTTCTGGATAGAGATAAATATATCTCATAAAAATATGACTTTGAAGGAAACTGTAGAGACAGTTTTAGTATGGCACATGATCATATATTCGATGCCGTGTCATGTGACTTTGACCAAGTTAAATGGCTACCACCATCTAAAGTAATAGTAACAGCCTCATTGAGTTCATATAGGAATTAGGTGAACTGATAGATTTAAAGTGCTTAGACTATCACCCAGCACATTGTACCTGTTAGTGTTTGTTAAATACATAAAAAGAAAATAAAACTGATGTACAGCGAAATGGACTTTCTTAAAATAGATCAAGGGGGAAACTGTAATTCTACAGTCTACTATCTCTAGGCTCACTCTTGTTGAATTGACTTCCTTCCTGCATATATAACTAGTTTCTAATTTGAACAACCTCTTTCATTTTAAAGATTCACCGGTTCTCAGTCCAGCTAATTCTGCAATCAATTTAAGTGGCGCTCAGGACCTGACCCGGAATAAGAATGTTGTGAAGCCACTGGCTTTGTCTTTGCAGGTTGTAGGGAAGACTTTTGCTGCAGGTGATGTTTTCCTCACTTATATTTCTTTGGTGAATACATAGTCTACAAAAGACTTGTGAGAAGTTTAATTAGCAATTTGGTAGAAGAAAACAAAAGCTCCTTCTTTGCCAGCTGAAGGCAAAAGTGGGGCTGTCTACAGTAACACATCATTATACAAAGCTTTGCATTTTCTCTGTTAGATCCGAAAGAGTCGATGGACATTTGGCACACAGGGGAGACAAAACAGATTGATTCTGTTCAATATACATTTCTTGGGTACCTGCTCTGATGAGGAACTAGGGATACTAAGATAAATAATGCTCAATCCCTGACCTCTAATGTGCTTGTAACCTTGTAGAGGAGATTGACCTGTGAGATGTTTTCAGTATACTGCAGTAAATACAGGGCTTCCTGGGTGGTGCTTGTGGTAAAGAACCCACTTGTAATGTAGAAGACATAATGAGACATGGATTTGATCCCTAGTTGGGAAGACCCCCTGAAGAAGAGCCTGGAAACCCACTCCAGTATTCTTGCCTGGAGAATCCCATGGCCAGAGGAGCCTGGTTGGCTACAGTCCATGGGGTCACAGTAAATACATAATATCCTAAGGGGAGCACCTCCTAGAGGAGGGGCATTTAGCACAGCCTTTTAGGGAGAAATTAAGAATGAGTTCTTAGAGGAATGCAGTCTTGAGCTATAAGGAGATGTTCACTGTATAGCGGAGTAGGGGAAAGACATTTCATATTTAGGGGAAAGCAGGAGCAGAGCTTGAAAGGAAAAGGAGAGAAGCAGTATGACATTACATGTGCAGGAACCTCTGGCAGGTGGGACTTGTTAGAAATATACAATATAAAACTCAGGGAATAGCAGGAAGTAAGCACGATCCAGACAAGGGAAGTTTCCCTTGTGGCCCAGACAGTAGAGTCTGCCTGCACTGTGGGAGACCCGGGTTCAATCCCTGGGTTGGGAAGATCCCCTGGAAAAGGAAATGGCAACTCACTCCAGTATTCTTGCCTGGAAAATCCCATGGATGGAGCAGCCTGGCAGGCTACAGTTCACAGGGTCACAAAGAGTTGGATGTGACTGAGCAACTTCACTTTCAGACAAGGGAAAGGTCATAGGAGCTCAGACTCAGAAGCATGAATTTTACTCTATAACTTATGGCACAGGGGAGTGACATAGTCTTCTTTTAATTTGACTAGATCGTTTGGGCAGCAAAAAGAGATGACAATACAAGTTGCAGGTCTTTCAGTAGTCTGGGTGAGAAATGATGAGGTCTTTGACCAGGGTGAAAATCAGGTAGGGGAGGAGGAGATAGATTGGAGAACTACTCAGGATGTGAAATGAGCAGACTCGACTGATTAATGGGAGCATGAAGTGGAAGAAGGGGTCTCGGTTGATGTCCATCTTTCTGGGCTAATGGTTGGTTCTGTTACTTGACGTTGGGAATACAGCAGGGGTAGCAGTCTCCCCAGGAGATGATGAGTTCAATTAGGACATATTGAGTTTGGAATAACGATGAGGCATCCAAATGGAGCCACTCAACAGTCATTTAATTTGTCATAGAGAGAAAGCAGGATTAATGGTATAAAGCTGACCCACCAGCATGCCACAGTAAATGATATCAATCAAAGAGAAATGTAGAGTAAGGCAAGCTGTGAACTAAAGGTAGAACCCTAGAAAATGGCAGTGTTTAACAAAAAGAAATGGTCAGAGAAGTAGAAGAAAAATGAGAAAGAGAACCTATTATTGTTGGCAACTTTCCAACAGTTAGGCATCATAATTTATCCAGACCACTTTTGTTCTTACTTTGGTCCAACAATTCTTACAGAATCTGTCTTCTGGTTAGATTATAGACTGGAACAAACTGAATCCAAGTTTTGACAGCTAAAGGAAAAAGTAATGAAATTATGGATCTTGGTGGTAATCATCATGGTTGCTAAAACTATAGCATGAAAGGCTATGCTATGCTATGCTAAGTCACTTCAGTCGTGTCCGACTCTGTGCGACCCCATAGACGGCAGCCCACCAGGCTTCCCCGTCCCTGGGATTCTCCAGGCAAGAACACTGGAGTGGGGTGCCATTTCCTTCTCCAATGCATGAAAGTGAAAAGAGAAAGTGAAGTCGCTCAGTCGTGTCCGACTCTTAGCGACCCCATGGACTGCAGCCTACCAGGCTCCTCCATCCATGGGATTTTCCAGGCAAGAGTACTGGAGTGGGGTGCCATTGCCTTCTCTGTATGAAAGGCTAATATACAACTTATAACTTGAGGATTAGGCTAACAACTCGTAAGCCCACTGATGAATCTGAGCATCACAAGAAGCGAACAAACTTGCTATTATGTGCCTCTCTTAATGGAACTATACAAGACTTAGGAGGTATTCTTGTCAGAAAAAAAAGAAAAATGAAATGAATCTGAGCAGGCATCTATATCTGATGATTAGTTTAGGAATTAGAGGAGATATCAAATTACACCATGGATATCCAGTCAGCAAAATACAGAAAATGAGAAATTCTGCTATGTTTTCAGCAAACTAATTGCAAGAAAGAAAAAAAAGGGGGGGGGGAGTGGGAGGAATTGGGAGATTGCAACTGACATACATGCACTATTGATACTATGTATAAAATAGATAACTAATGAGAACCTACTGTATAGCACAGGGAGCTCTTCTCAATGTTTTGTGTTGTGAACAACCTAAATGGGAAGGCAATCCAAAACAGAGAGGATATATGTATACATATGGCCGATTCACTTTGCTGAACAGTAGAAACTAGCACAACATTGTAAAGCAATTATACTCTAATAGAAATTAATGTAAAAAAGTCTTGAAGGAAAAGCAAAAAAATGAAAAGAAAAAGGAAAATCTTATAGATTAAAAGAGGTTTAAGGGACAGAGCAACTAAATTCTGGAGAAGGCAATGGCACCCCACTCCAGTACTCTTGCCTGGAAAATCCCACGGGCGGAGGAGCCTGGTAGGCTGCAGTCCATGGGGTTGTTACCAGTCAGACATGACTGAGCAACTTCACTTTCACTTTTCACTCTCACGCTTTGGAGAAGGAAATGGAAACCCACTCCAGTGTTCTTGCCTGAAGAATCCCAGGGACAGGGAAGCCTGGTGGGCTGCTGTCTATGGGGTCGCACAGAGTTGGACATGACTGAAGCGACTTAGCAGCAGCAGCAACTAAATTCAATGTGTGGATATTTTTAGAACCCCAGTTTGAATAAGAAATGTAAAAAGCCATTTCTGAGATGACTGGGGGAAATTCAAATACTGATGGGATATTTAATATTAAGAAATTATTGATTATTGTTAATTTTAAGTATAAAGCGATATCACAGTTATGTTTTTTTAAGAGTCCTTTTAGAAACACATACACAAGTATTTATGGATGAAGTGATATGATAAATGAATTTGCTTCAGAATAATCCAGAGCCCATATGTGCATATGTGGGGTGGGGGAGAAGAGATGGGGGTATAAATAAAACAGGATTGGGCATACCTTGATAAATGTTGAAGCTGGGTGGTGGGTACCTAGTTCATATACTATTCTCTCTATATATGTTTGAAAATTTCCATGATAAAGGTCTTTTTTTAAGTTTTATTTCCACCCACCATCTCCAAAGACGTCGCTGAAAATGATTCTAAAAGATCTCTTGGGGGAACTTCTCTGGCGGTTCAATGGTTAAGACTCTGCACTTCTACTGCAGGGGCATGGGTTCCATCCCTGGTTAAGGAACTAAGACCCCACATGCCCCACAGCCAAAAAACTAAATAAATAAAAAAGATCATTTAGGGTCCTAGAAAATTATTTGGGGTGATAGTTCATGTTACTGAAGGTTCTACTCTGATGGTTGTAGCTGGCTTTGCGCAGCTGAGCCGTCCTGTCAGTGGGATGTCTTTGAATCCTGGAGTGCGTGGTTTGTTGTACGGTTGCAGCGTCACAGAAAGCAGTGTCCTGCCCAGACTCTGTTCTGAGTGGCTCCTCTTTTGTACCACAGATGCTGCTAATGGAAACAGTAGCCATGGAGGAAAGAGCAGTGCGTCTAGCTCCACGCCCGCCCGCCCAGGAAATTATTCGTTGTCACCAAGACCTAGCTTTGCCTCGGGAGACCAAGGTACCATACCCATCTTAGAGTTTTGAAATAATGCAACTCAGTTATGGAAGAAGTGCTCCAAAGAGTTTGGAATGATGAACTGTCTGGCAGGGCATTCCCAGTTTTTCCTTAGCTTGTCGTGCAATATTTTGAAAGTTTATGATTGGTATGAACAATTACAATTGTGTGTCTACTGCCCATTCTACAAGGATGGGCCTACCAAGGAAATAACACTGAAGCAAATATATAAGATGTATCTTTAAAAGTCATGGGCTTTGATGACCAAATTACAGGGTTCAAAGTTCATCTCTGCTATGTGACCCTGGGTAAATGTGAGCCTTTCGTTCACTCTCTATGAAATAGGTGTAATGGTGTAGTTGTCCTGCAACTTCATGGAGTTGTTGATAGAATCAGATGAAATAATTTGGGTAAAACTGTCCATCATGAAACAGCCTGCAGTTGTTAGATGGTATTGTAAGTATGTGACTTTTTCTAATTTTATCCTTACCTCTAGAAAAATGACTTCGACTTTCTGAGTATAATCATAGTAAAGGTCCTGTGTTACTTTGACTTCTTTCCTTACTTCCATCACTAAGGACAAGCCTCATCTTTCTTTTTGCATTCAGCTACCATGTTCATTTCTGGGCCACCAAAGAAGCGACACCGAGGATGGTATCCTGGGTCACCCATCCCCCAACCTGGTTTAGTTGTTCCTATTCCTACAGTTCGCCCTCTTTCAAGAACAGGTAAGATTTCAACAGAAGATGGGTTTTAAGTTTCCTTAAATTAGCAGAGGTATCTCCTAATCTTGTCTTTTCCATGAACCCTTGAAGATACATTTCCTTTACCAACAACTGCATTTTAGCAGCTGATGTTTTGTCCCCATCGTATCTGCCATCCGAACAAGCACATGAGCCATCATGAGAGATTTTGAGTCACCATCTGGCTTTGTTGTATCCCACAGTATTCATAAGCCATTCTTTACAGAGGGCATGATGCTACCAGCCCACCGTCCCAGAGCATGACTGGACTTGCGCTGCGAGTAGTGGTGTTAGATGTCTTCTCTTGTGATCTGGTTCCTTACATGACCTGTACTTACTATTTCTGAATTGAATGATTCAGTCTGTGACTAGAATCCTGAAATCCAACTGATTCTCCCTTACTGTGGCCCAACTGTGGCCATTTGATGCCTACAGTTAAAATGTTCAAATGCCCATCTACCTTGCTATATAAAACGCAGACAAATGTAAACATACCAATTCTAGGACATAAGGTTATTTAAAAATTTGTTTAAAAAGTAATTCTAAAGACTATGTAGAAATGATACCTACAAAAAGAATTGTGCCAACATGGTACTGTGATTGCCTCTAGGTATACTGACTAATGATGACTTTATCCCTATTCTCATTTTTCTATACTTTTCACATTTTCTGTAATGACTAGATATGCCTTGATAATCTAGTGCAGGAAGAGATAAAATACAAAACAGAATCCAAAATACTGTATATGGGAAAACAACTAAAAGGAAAAACTGCCAAAATGTTAAATAGCAGCTATCTCCAGATGATTTGATAATGGTTGATATGTTTGTTTGTTCCTCTCACTTCTTATTTTATACAGTAAGCATGAATATCTTTAATAAAACAGCCGTTAGACCTGTAAAACTTGCATGTTAAAGGTAGTCACACTGTGTTGATTTCAACTGTATTTCATTTAGCCTTCCTATCTAATCCTTCTTGTCAAACAACTTTTTTTTTTTCCAGAGTCCCTTTTATCTACCCCAGTTCCACAGACCCCATTAACTGGAATTTTACAACCTCGACCCATTCCTGCAGGGGAAACTGTAATTGTTCCTGAAAATCTGCTGAGTAACTCAGGAGTTAGACCAGTTATCCTAATAGGTAAGAAAAGGAATTCCAAGTTGCCTGTGTCCCCTGGAATCTAGACGGACTCCTCTATTTCCATGTGTCTTTATTCATGTATTTGTGAATGTATTCATGGATGCCTCTATTAATTCTTTCAGCTTTTATTGGTCAGTTCCTTCAAGCTATACTAAACAAGGGACTAGAAGTTAGGAAGAAGGCAGTCTTTCTGCCCACAAAGAGCACTGTTTAGTGGGGGGAGTCTAGAGTTCACAGCCAAGAACTCCAAGAGCTCAGAGGAGAGGGAGCTTAACTCTGCTTGGAGGGGTCTGAGAAGCCTTCTCCGAAATCACCTTTCAGCTGGGGAAGGGTGGGTGAAAGCGGACAAAGCTGGAGAGGGCTCATTTCAGTCAAAGGGAGCCAGGCTGCAGAGAAAAGGAACAAGCTGAGTTGGCGAAGAGGCCCATCTCAGGAGGACCAAGAGGCCCCAGAGCTGCAGATCTCAACCATGGGAAGTTGTAGGAGGGAGAGCCTTTCTAAGCTCTCGATAAGTGGAGGTGCCTTTCATACCCACATCAAGAGTCCCTTTGTTGCCGGGGGCAGAGGGTGGGGAGGTGCGGTGGCTAGCCGAGGCCAGCAGAAGACTGCTGACTTTACCCCCGGGACTAAACAGATAGGGTGTTTAAGCCCAGTGGGTCTTTATGGTATGTCTATGTGAGGTGTTATCTGTTTCTTGCAGTTGGCTTGAGCCTACTGACATGGATGGTTTTGTTTTGAGCCCTGTTCTTTATCAGGCTGCCCCCTGAACCTACAGGCACTGGGGGAAATCCAGTTGTTTAAATTCCATATAATCAGGAAGTGCTTACTGAGCATTCGAGTTACATGCATGGTGCAGCTAAACCTTGGAAGGATAAGTAAAACTTATTCTTTGGTGTCTGCCTTTTAGAAAGACTCATGGAGGGACTGTTCTCTCCACCAGACCATCAACACAGTGTGTATTTTCAACACATTTTGTACTATCTACTTCTAAGATGATTTGAGACTTTTATTGACATTCAGGAAGAGAACATAACAACAATAGCTAAGATAGCAAAAAGAGTAAGACCCTCCAAGTATTAATACTTGTGACTGGCAGAATATTGCTGTTGATCTATGAGTTTAGCTTAAACTTTTTAAAAGAAAACCTGAAGAAGTGAAGTAAGCATGTTATGGTAGTCTGTCTATTCTCTGACTTCTTATCTGTTCAGGAATTTTATCTGAAAATATTTTATTCCTGCAGGTTTACAAAGGATACAGAGATGTTTTTGCAAACTTTCATCAATCCTCTCTGGCAGAGATATTAATTAGCATGTCCCTATATAATATAATTTGAGTATTTTGTTTCCTGTTCATCTAATTTAATAAAAGGGTAGAGTTTAGAGCATTGGAGTGAATTCTCTAGGATTGATACATTTGAGTCATTTGTTTGGTAGCCATTCAGAGGTCAGGGAACTTTGGTAGGCATCGTTGATCCTAGTTGAGCAAATATACCTGGTTGGACCTCAGGAGGAAATGTTGAACTGTATTGACCTGCTTCTGTTGGGGCAGGCTATGGCACTTTACCCTATTTCTATGGAAATGTTGGTGACATTGTTGTCAGTCCTCTGCTGGTGAACTGCTACAAGATTCCACAGTTGGAAAACAAGGATTTGGAACAATTAGGGTTGACTGGCAGCCAACTCCTGAGCGTGGAAAACATGATTCTTCTGACAATACAGTATCTCGTACGGCTGGGTAAGCTATTTTCAATAATCATTTGATGGTGACGATTTTTATTCTGTTTTGTAACATACTTTTTTCCTTTCTTACCCACTATCTCACCTTTATCCACTTCTTCCTTCTCCTTTTTCGCTTCTAACATTCTTTTTCTTCAACCCCACTCGCTATGACTTTTCCTCGTCCTTTCCTCCATTTCTTTCCTATTCGTTTCCTTCTCTTTCCTACTTTTTTCTCCTCATTTCTCAGACCTAGCCTCCCTTGCTCCTCGCTTTACTTCTTCAGGTTCTAGAAGAGATAAATTGCTCCACCTAGCGTCCAGTCCCATGTTGGTCTAAGGTCTGCAAAGCAGTTGACGTTGGCAGACTGTCTGAGAGCTGTGCCATGGGTACCTCCCTTGGGGACTCAGGCCAAGCCACCTTTCTGAAAGTGCAGCTCTCATCTGGAATGCAAATGTAGTCATTGCCTTAGACAGTTATTTTCTGATTTTCCACTTGGCCTTTTTATCTTGTTTATCCACTGTCCCTACACGCTTTTTTTTTCTTCTCTAGCTTCATCCCTTTGATGTGGTCCCAGCCCGCTTCCCTTCCTTGAGGTAGTATCTTGGAACTCCCTGGAAGGTCTTCTGGGCTTTAGGGTAAAGGGATACGTAGGTCATGAACCCTTCACTTCCTTCCTCTATTTGATATCTCCTCCTGAGCCCCATGGCGGGTGTATCATGTGCCCCGACAATACTGCAGTGGTTCCACAGCATTTACATTGCAATGTCCTTTATTTTGCAAACTGCAGTGGGCCATCTAATATGCAGCCTCATTATACACTCTTTCCATGACTTCAAACCACTGATTTACTTAGGAAAAATGTTTGAGGTGTAAAATTACACATTAAAAATTTTATCTGTGTTCTTGTGAATTTTTTTTAATGTTTTAAAGTACTTTGGTGTTAAATGATAAAAAGACATGGGGCTAAACAGTGTTACACACTCACACACACGCACACACAAACTTCACCTTCCGCCTTTGGAGCATCAGCTTGCAGCCTTGGCTGTACCTCTTAGTACCCCGAGAGCCCAGAGGCATGCCTTGACATAGAATCTGCCTTGACATGGGCTTTTGAAATTTGGTGAGGCTTCAGATATCTCATGAGCCACTTTCATGATAAATCTGGGACTTGCTAATCATTTTTATTAGCAGGTGGTAAAATTATAAAAAATCTCCTGGGTCTGACATTTGACATCATAATTTCAATTAATACATACTGACTTTCAACCATGTTTCAGGATGAAAAAAGAGCTTCAAGATGCATTCAGGATCAGTAAGACAAGACCACATGAAGTAATGCTATTATAGCAAACCAAACATATCAGTATAGCATTTTTTTCAATCTCAGCAACAATTTAAGCAGTCAAAGTCCAAGTTAATTAAATGAACTACATGGTCTAAACAAAACATCTTCCCTTAAATTACTAAAAGCTCTTTTTTTAAAAAATAGAACACTCTTTATTAGACAAAACTCTTCTCTGCCCTTCAGGATCAATTCAATCCAGAGTTTTACTTGCAGCCAATTAATTATGTTTCTCAATGTCCAAAATAAATAGCTGTTTCTTTTTCTTCATGTAAATTTTAAACATTGAGACGTCACTTCTCAATGAACTCTTCTGGAGTCCTCTTTTTTTTTTTTTTGCCTTCAAAAATTTCAAAGAAGGCAGAAAGAAAATGTTCACATATTGTATAGATTATAAACAGACGTCCAAAAAAATAAATCCAGACTCCTAAGAGGACAGGGCTAATATTCAGATGGCTCAGTTACCTGAATGTAACAGAGAAGAAGAAAAGCAAGATTTTTCAGAAAGAATGGATCCTTCCACTACAGTCACTTTTAAAAAAATAAGTCTCAATTATTTCACAATCTGAAAGTCTTTTGAAGTAGATGATGAAATCAGCGAATCCAGAGTCTTGGAGGACCTTGAGTCGGTTGGTCCCTTGTTCTTTCCTATTATGGCAGCTCTAGCTGAAAAGCCTTCAGCCCTGTTGTCTGGGCTGAGTAACTGGAGATCAGTACTTGAAGTGGGAAAAATGACCATAATCAAATGGAGAAAAGGCTCCTGCAATTTAGCTGTAAAGGCTAAAGATGAAGAAATGATGGGAGGTGATTGGAAACAAGGCAATTTAAAAAAAAAAAGTCTATTACTTCATTTAAACTTTAATACTTTTTCCTCCATTTCTCATTCCTAACAGTAATTCGATCAAAACTCTATAGAAGTGAATTTTAAGGCAACCAAGAATGCCATGAACATGTTTGAGACTTTATTTTCCCAGAATGCCTTTGTGTTTGGGATTAATGATGCTGCCTAATAGAACATGTTAACTCCATCGTGGTTTGGTGTGGGTCCTACAACATACCTGTTCACCAGCTTCTTCAGATGGCCTATGAGAAGCTGGCGGCAGGCAGAGCCACATGCTTTTTGAGCTGTGGTTTGTTCTGATGGGAGAAATCTTTAAACAGATGACCACCTTCCCTTCTCCTCATACAGTCAATACAAATCTATGCACTTTGAGCTCACTACTAAGTGTGTACTTAATGGCCGTGAACCGTGGTGCTAATTTGGTAAAGTTAAATGAAGACCAGAAACTTTGGTGGCTCCCAGGTGATAAGAAGGGTCTCCCCTAGTAAAGGATTGGGGAAGGCATGGACACATAAAGCCAGTGTAAACATTGCCAATTCTTTGCCCTCTTTCTATATACAGAAGAGAAAAATTTGTGAGGACTTCATTCTTTTACTTCCCTCTGGCTCCAGCCAATCCTGGAAAAAACTTTTGTTTTTTTTTTCAAATTAAAATTGGTTTTTTGTTAACTTTTTATTTTGTATTGGGGTATAGCCAATTAACAAAGTTGTGATAGTTTCACAGCACAATCAAATGATGGACAGCAAAGGGACTCGGCCATACATTTACATGCATCCAAACTCCCCTCCCATCCAGGCTGTCACATAACATTGAGCAGAGTTCCCTGTGCTAGACAATAGGTGTAGTTGTGATTATCCAAAATTGTTTATTTTTAAAACATATTTAAAAAGAAGAAACCTATAACATTTTTTTTAATTTTGATTGTCCTAAACATTACTAAACTTTCACTTTCTTCCTTTCCCAGAGATGACGGGCAGGGTCAGGGAGGCCACTTAAATCCCTGTTAAAGGAAGGAGAGATTTCTGATTCATTCAGGTGCCTTGTTCCCATACAGAAGTCAGGTCCCTCATCCCTGTATTTTTCTGCAAGGGGCTTTTGACTCTGGATTCCAAGGCAATTGCTTGATCTCAGATCACAGACACCGAGGGGTTCTAGATTCAAAGCTCAGTTCTGCACAGCCAAAGAAGGGGTTTTGGGTAGCAGCAGTGAACGTAGTCCTGCCAGTTTAAACTTAAGTGTAAGAATTCATTTATGTCACTTGGATGCCAGACATTGACTTGCTTATTTTGTCCTAAAGCCTGGTTGAGTTCCTAAAGAGAAACAAAATCCCCCTAATTCCAGGGTGGACGGATCAACCGTGAAAGCTTAGCCATAACCACAGTCAAAGAGGAGGGCCAAAGGCCATCTTTACCCCAGAACTCTGGGAAATAACTCACTGATGAGAGCATTCTCTATCTGGGGAAAGCGTGAAACTGCCTAAATATAAATTGGGAGTGAAAAATAACTTTCCTTGTGGACAGTATTCTCAAAATTTGGTACAGAGGCTATACATGCAAATGTTTTTCTTAAGTATTTATGAATAAAATGAGAACTGTGTGAGGCCTGAAGCTGATTATACACACTAGTGGGTTAGCTTCTTGCTTCATTAGTCATTAACTATTTCCATAATGCCAAGTTTCATATGTCAACAAAAACACTACCTTCAGCGTGCTGCAATCTATGGGGTTGCAAAGAGTCGAACACAGCATAGTGACTGAACAACAACAACAATATTATATAATAATATTTCTGATATTATTTTTAAAATGACCACCCTCAGTGACCATCTCCCAAGGCATACAGTGGAATTGATACTCTCTGAGCACATCTTTTTTTAAAGATAACAGGAGCAGAAGTCTGCATTGTAAAAATGTATACTGAGGCAGACAGAGAAAAGAGAAGGTAGTTTCACAATCAAAAATGATAAGTAGATGCAGTATACTTAAGGCCACTACAGGAAAAAAAGCTTACTTGCTGGCCGGAATAGACAGCATACTGGTGTATTTGTGTGTGTGTGTACGTGTCTCTCTTTTCTAGCTGTGATCTAAAAAAAAAAAATTCTAGCTATAATTCTCTTCAATTTAGGTCCTGATCAGATACCTCTCAGGGAAGAATTTGAACAAATTATGCTGAAAGCTATGCAGGAATTTACTCTGCGAGAGAGAGCCCTGCAGATGGGCGCGCAGTGCACGCCAGTGTCACCAGGACAACTGCCCTGGCTGGCTAGATTAATTGCCAGCGTGTCTCAAGACTTGGTTCATGTGATTGTGACCCAGAACTCTTTGGCAGAGGGCATTTCAGAGACTTTGAGGACTCTCAGTGAAATGAGGCATTATCAAAAACTCCCGGATTATGTGGTAACCATTTGTGCTTCGAAAATCAGAGGAAATGAGTTTTGCGTGGTCGTATTAGGTGAGTAATTTTTAAAAGATTTTAAAAGATTCATTCAATCATCTGTCCATTTGAAAACTACTTGCTGAGTGTCTCAGGAATCCATGCAATGAATCTCTGATCAAGGGCCTCAGCTTGGGTTCTTCCTCCTAATTTTAACTTTTCCTTTGCTCCTCAGATCAGATTTTTTTGTAGCCTGTAGTTTGGCTAGCATCCCTGTCAGCTGGTGGTGGGAGCATTATTTCAAAGCACATCCTGGTAACAGATACCCTTGTCCCATGTCGCTTCTGTCCTTAAAAGGTTTTGGAAATGTTACCACTCGAGCATGTGATAAAGCCACTGCCACAGGTGGCCTAAGCCAGTTCATCATTATCTGCCAGGAACTTAACTCATATATTCACCTCTTCGCCAGAGAGGGTATTTAATGCTGTAACATTGACCATAAAGAAAAGCTTCAGAAAGTTGGTACATTACAAAATGCGTTTTTGTTTCTGGTGCTGATTTTCTATCAGATGCCATCCTGAGTTGCCATTTGGACTAAATTTTGCTTTTCTCCTCTCTGTGAATGGCTCTCACATCTTCCTAACAAAGGGGCCAAGCCTCTTTGCTTTGACGAAACCCACCTGCCTATCTCTCTGTGATGTATGTATCTTTCAACAAGCTTCATCAGAAAGTATAACACCTTCATTTTTTCTAATTTTCACTTGTTAAAAAAAAACAACATAAGTTTACATTTTTTAAGGCTGATATTCATAATAGCCATGCAGACAATTTTTTAAAGTTTTTTCACATCCCTCCCTTAGTCTTTAAACACATCCATGGCATGTTTTCCCAGTTACAAACACGTGTGCCTGTGTGCCAGGCTCCTCTGTCCACAGGATTCTCCAGGCAAGAATACTGGAGTGGGTTGCCATGCACATAAGGGATGTTGTTTTTTTCCCTTAATCACCTAACTTTGTATTTGAAACTTCATTTCAAATGAAGTTTTGGAATCATCCTTTCAAATGCTGGGTAGTCACCAGCATTACCTTTGGATGTACCAGACTTTCCTTATCCAAGTCCCTCTAGGCACAGACTCTGGTTGCATTTTCAGTTCTGGATGTTTTATTATAAATCATGTCCCGGTGAACATTTGTCCACTGGCACGTCATGTCTCCCTCTGTTCTGCAGGTCAGCACCAGTCCAGGGCTCTGGCAGAGAGCATGCTCACCACAAGTGAGTTTTTGAAAGAAATTAGTTATGAACTCATCACGGGAAAGGTCAGTTTCCTGGCATCGCATTTCAAAACCACATCGTTAGGTGAGTGGCTGTCGGATTCAGCAACGCTGCTGGGTCCCCAGCTGCATGATTTTCTGGATCTAAATCTTAGCCTGTCCATGACCTGAGAGTGGAGCTTAAGCTCGACGACTTATGTTCCCTCTTTTGGAATGGTTTCTGCTAAGCATTTTGCTCCTGACACAGCAGAGGGGTCTGGGTGCTAGGATGGGAGGCCTCAGCTCAGCCACTGCTTTGTCGTGTGACCTTGGGCAACACTGGGCCTTCCCAGACCTAGTTTTCTAATATGTCAAATGGAGACGCAGTGATCCCATCCTGCCTGCTCTGGGTGTGACAGAGGCCGAGAGAGAATTATCAATAGTATGTGAGAGCCTGCAACCTGTAAGCATGATACAAAGAAGGGTAGCTGTGGCTACGGGGATTCTGTTACGGGGGTGACTGAGTGTGAATTCTGATGTGAGAAGTGGGATGGCCGGCAGATCTCGAAAGAAACCCAGCCTAGCTGCCCAGCGTCTGATACAAACACGTCCTTCCTGGTGACTTCCTTATCTCCGCTTCGTTTTGTAACAGGTGACGACCTAGACAAGCTGCTAGACAAAATGCAACAGAGACGAGGAGATAGTGTGGTGACCCCTTTCAACGGAGACCTTAATGAATACGTGTCGCCTCAGGAGGCTGCTGCTATGAGCCCCACGCAGAACCTGGGTAATGTCACCTCAGGCCAAAAGGAGGGAACCCCATCCTCGGGACGGACGTAGAAGCTGACTCGTTCTGAGGGTTCTGAGGTCTTGTCTTTCAGTCATGGACTGTGACAGGCCTTTCCTCATTATCTCCTTGAGAGGTCTGGCTCAAGTTAAAAACGCCTTACCCTGTGCGTGCATGCATGCTCAGTCATGTCCGATTCTTTGTGACCCCATGGACTGTAGCCCACCAGGCTCCTCTGTCCGGGATTTCCCAGGCAAGAATAGTGGAGTGGGTTGCCATTTCCTTCTCCCTTACCCTGTGGCCTGGGTCTGATGCCTTTGTTCTTAGTAAATGTCACCTAGAATTAGGTCAAAGATTTTTTTAAACACTACTTCTCTCTCTTTTTTTCTCCCTCACAAGGTTCTGGGGTCCTTGGTGTACCTACTTTAGTTCCACAGCTGGGTCCACCAGCTCTAGGTGTTCACACAGGGCTTTAGAGAACTGCCTGAAAGAATCTGGACAAAGTCTGGCCTGGGCCCCTGGCTCTCCACTCCCTGCACTTACCTTCCAATATGTAAAACACACATAATCTCAGAGCTTCCCTGATGGTGCTAGTGGTAAAGAACTTGCCTGCCAATGCAAGAGACATAAGAGGTGCAGGTTTGATCCCTGGGTTGGGAAGATTCCCTGGAGGAGGACGTGGCAACCCACTCCAGTTATTCTTCCCTGGAGAATCCATGGACAAAGGAGCCTGGCAGGCTACGGTCCACAGGGTCAACAAAGAGTCGGACACGAGAAGCGACTTAGCAAGCACACAGTCTCAGGGTTAGTGAGGCCTTCCTGGAAGCTGAGCAGAAACACCGACACCTCATGTGCCCTACAGCGGACTTGCAGGACGCCAAGGGGGATGGTGGGACCAGGGCGAGGAGTTGCATCTCTAGCTTGGATTCCGTTAGGTTCAGATTCCTACCCCAAGTTCCTATTTGATAGGGACAGTGTCAAAAAGGACAGAACAAAGAACAGAAGAATGGATATGAAACAGATCCATATGAGCAGCTGCTGACAGCTTTTTGGCTTCTATTAATACTTGGTGGGAATGCTTCCTTCAGGCATTAGGATGACCGCAATAGGAAAAGGAGCGTGGCTTGGCATCACCCCAGGCATAAAAATGAATTTGAAGGCAATAAAGATTTTTAACTCCTGGACGTTATATGGCAGTAAAGTAATCATCCACATGATCTAAAATGTATTATGTGAACCAAGTTAGAATTTTAAAATTCTCAGAATACTTACAGATTCCCACATTCACACCCTTGAGTCCCTGTTTAAGAAACATTGCCTAAAATACATAATAAATAAATAAGAGATTTTAATGATGAAAAAGAAAAGAAACACTGCTTAAACATATTTTTAGCTTTCATCCAACTTCAAAATTTGCTAAGTTCAATTCTACAAAGTTATGCCTCCTCTTTTAGTCCCCAGCTGTCTAACCTGTGAAATGAAAGATATAACAGTCTAACTATCCAAAGATGGATTTTTTATTTTGATTGATTACCTTGGTAGGTCAAAAACTATGTGGGCTGTTCTTAAAAGTTGCAGTTTGGGGCTTTTCTAGTGGGTCATCTCGGCCACTAGGGAGACCCACTCACTGTCAGGGTTCCGTGGTGGCTGGTGGTCACGTGACCACTGTCTTTGCCTGGGCTGTGTTGCAGCTTGGTTTTAGAAAACATTCATTAGCACAGGTTAATTGGGCCCTTTTGTGTGCTGCTCAGACTTCCACATGTGTTCCTGATAAAAAGCAGTCCTTTCAAGAAGCATTAAATGTTTCCTGCTCAGGTGTTTAGCCGACTAACCCTCTCTCTCATGTGTGTGTGTGAACGCATGCATGTATAAGAGATTGATCGCTTGGTTGTAACTTGTAATAAAAAGCTACTGGCATGTTTAAAGTATCTGGGCAATGTTTTTCTGATATGTCACCTGTTGAGCAGCCAGCTGGATGTGTCATGAATCAGGTCTCTTCAGATAGTACGGGCGTCAGCACCAGAGTTGACCAGACCTGCCAGGTCACACGCACTGGCAAAGTGGAGTTAAGTGGAAAGAAAGGTGAAGTTAGTGTCATGGGGAGGAGAATTTCAAACCATGTTGCAACGGACTTGCTGGAGAGACAATGTTTACTGCAGTGCCATCCAGAAAAGCTCAAAGGAACTCAGCAAGATTATGGTTATGGCATTGCCTCTGTTCACGGTCTGGGCTTGGGCACCTGACCTGTGCTGACAGTCGTAAAGAAACCAGGAAGCTTGTCCCCTTTCCAGAGATGAGTCCTGGCTCCAGCTGCAAGGATGTGGTCTGTTGGCCTTGTTTCTGGGCAAGGGAGGCGTGCTGAGCTCATACTTTGTGAGACGATCGATTTTACAGTAATATATTTGTGAAATTGCCACATTCACTCTTGAGCACCTTTTCAGCTGAGTTGTTAGGGAAAGTGGACGATCTGTTAAAAGTTAATAGAGAGAGAGGGTAGGAAATGAAGGTTCTTGGTGACAGAGCATCACTTTACACTGGGTGTATTACTTGTCCCCGTATAGATTCATAGAGGCCATCACAGAAGTGAATTAATCGTGTTCTTATGACTTTTTCACATTTTAGATTTAGGGAATGAGACCTTCCAGATTTATCAGCCGCAGCTCACAGTTGCCAGAAAACTCTTGTCCCAGGTGTGTGCTATCGCGGACAGCGGCAGCCAGAGCCTGGACCTTGGCCACTTCAGCAAGGTGGATTTCATCATCATTGTCCCAAGGTCAGAAGTCCTGGTGCAACAAACTCTTCAACGGATTCGACAATCAGGTAAGATGGAGCTTTCAAGGAGGGCCCTACCTAGATCCAGTCTTGGATTCACTCTGCTTTTTCCTTTGGCTCAATCCAAGCATGTTTAGGGCACTTCCATCCTTTTGTTTACAGTACTAAATATCACAGGAGTACTTTAAATATTACTTCAAATTCATGTGTAAGTATGTCCTCAAAGTACTCTGACCTTGTTCCTCCTAGGTCAAGGGTAAACTGATGTGCATGTTTGCCCGATTCTGTTAAATCTGTGATATCATCAGTGGCCTGGAAGCTGGCCACTCATTTATGAAGAGAAATTCCCTCAGGGCAGAGATAACCCTGCTTGGGATGGTGGGATCTGAGCTACCTGAACTCTTTCTATGGCTCAGCGAGTCACATTCTCACAGGAGGATTTCTATTATACATTTAGCACACTACCAGCATGTTTTCAACCTAGAAACCAGAATGCCACTCCCCGTGTCAGCAATGAGAAACCTCATTTTAAAAATTCAAAGTTAGAATTTCTCCTGATGACCTTAAGAGAAGGTCATCTCCTAAGAGAATAAGCTGAGAATGAAAAAAAAAAAATGTAAAACGGTAAGGAGCAAATATTTTAGTAGTCTGTGGCAAATAACATCCCTCTCAAACATCACATTTTGTTAGAATTACAAGAAGCAATAAGGAATTTAGAAAATTGAGACTGCTGGAAAATGCCTGCTTTTGTTAACTTTAGGTTTGAAAAGGAAATTATAAATGTCAAGTTGCTTCTGAGTACCTTAGCTGAGGGCAAACACACACAAACACACTCACAGAGATTTTTAAGTGGAGGATAAATCTTTTTGCCACAGTAAAAAAATTTATTTTCTATATATTTGAAAACAGATGGGAAGCAGGAAAATTCAGAAGAGCTTGAAATACTCTGCACCTGTCGTTTACTGCACCTTAAACTTTACTGTACATGCAGAGGACCTGGGGACCTTGTTATTAATAAAACACACATTCCTGGGACTTCCCTGGTGGTCCAGTGATTAGCAGTTTGGCTTCCAATGCAAGGGGTGTGGGTTCGATCCCTGGTCCGACAGGTGCTAAGATCCTATATGCCTTGTGGCCAAAACCCCAAAACATAAAACAGAAGCAATATTGTAACAAGTTCAATGAAGACTTTAAAAAAGGTTCCTCATTAAAAAAAAATTCATTAAAAAAAAAAGCACATTCCCTTCAGCAGAACTGGGTTGGCTTCCAGCAAGCTCCCAGGGGAGACCAGACGGCTCATCAGAGGAGCACCCTTTGATGAGTACAGCCCTCTGTGAAATCTTTCATTGCTACTTCCATGGGCCAGATGAGCCAGCTAACCATAGCCTTTTCCTCCTTTAACATCTCTTAGTGGCTGTGCCTGAGACATGAAAGATCTGTCCATGCCTTCTGGAGACCCAAGCACCCGATTAACAGTGCAATCTTCGCTTTAGCCTCTAAAATTTTGATTGACAGGTTACACCACAGTCAGTTGGAAATACTGACTTGTAAGTGAATTGGCCAGAGATAGTCAGACGCTCTCTCAGCTCTTCCAGAAGGAGGAGTGAGTTCTAGGCATCCTCCACTACTGACCATTCTGCATTTTTCTCTCTGCCCACTTCCACCGAGGGAAGCAGCAGGGCTTTCATCACACCAGGCATGAACCAGATTTTGGTTACTTCTTGTGGATTTTCCACGTCCTTTCCGTGGAGGGAGCACCTTCTCTTATAGGTGTTTTCCTTGTACCAAGGGCCATTTGTGGCCTTGCCGAGTTTGTTATCCAATAGCTCAGTCATACGCCGGCCAGGGTATCCGAGCACCTGTTTCAGGAGGTGAAGTCATCTCTGGTCAGCGGTCGGACTCCCCCACCCTGAGCCTTTTCCTCAAATAACCTCTTGATGACCTGCGCTTTCACCTTTCTTAATCAGTGAGTGAAAGTCGCTCAGTCATGTCTGACTCTTTGCCAACCCATGTAATATACAGCCCATGGAATTCTCCAGGCCAGATTACTGGAGTGGGTAGCCTTTCCCTTCTCCAGGGGATCTTCCCAACCCAGGGATCAAACCCAGGTCTCCCGCATTGCAGGAGGATTCTTTACCAGCTGAGCCACAAGGGAAGCCTTAGAATACTGGAGTGGGGAGCCTATCCCTTCTCTAGTGGATCTTCCTGACCCAGGAATTGAACCGGGGTCTCCTGCCTTGCAGGCGGATTCTTAACCAACTGAGCTTATCAGTGCAAGACCCTAAATAAAACCCTGCACATTTGACAGCTAGAAAAATTTCATTGGCTCTTCCTTTCCCCTTCTCAATGCCCTTGGATTCTTCCAAAGTGAGTATTTTGAGATTATCATTCCTCTGAAAGGTACTGGAATTTGACTAGTTACAGTATCTTAGAATTAAAGAAAATCAGTGCTATAGACAGATTCAGAAAATTCAAGGCAAAGCACATTTTAAAAAATATTCACATCTGGCCTTGGCATGTATACTGAAAATATTTGCTAGAGAAACAATCACTTCTAGATATTTTTAAATAACTGTACTCATTTTTATTATAGAAAAAAAGTTATTTTTTTAACTTTGAAAAATAAAAGTAGGAAGTTGTAAGCACTTATTATCCTGCCACTCAAGGATAATCACTTTCAATGACTTAATACCTAATATTCTAGGTTCTCTTCTCTGCCTTTGTCAGGTATTATAGTTGGCCCATTTTTCCATCTCATTAAGCTTTTGTAAGCATCATTCTTTTTTAAAATATTTATGTATTTTGGCTGTGTTAGGTCTTAGTTGCAGCACTGGGGATCTTTCCTGGCAGAGCATAGACTCTTACCTGAGGATAGCATGAGGGCTCCTGGGATCCTAGTTTCTTGATCAGGGATCGAACTTGCACCCTCCACATTGCAAGGTGGATTCTTAACCACTAGGCCACCAGGGAAGTCCCCTGTAAGCATCATTTTTAATGAATGTATATGCCATTCTATATCATAACAATACCACAATTTATTCACTTTTTTATTTGAATACCTTCATATTCTTGGAACACGTAACAGTTGATAGAATGTGAAGGACCTGGAGCATGTTAGGGTGTAAAGAGATTTTCCAGAGCAGAGATTCTCCACTAAAACAATTCTTGAAAGTCGTTGCTATGAAAACAGAAAGGATTCTCAAGAAGTCATTTGACTCAGTTTCCTCGTATTTTGGCCTGTGAATCAAGGAGAGCTTCATTTGTGTAAGGTCCAGGGGGCAGTGCTTTGGGGACAAGGACTGTTTTCTCATCTCTGTGTGTCTGGTGCCTCCTGTCTGCCTCTCCTGGGCCTGGCACCAGTAGGGGCTCAGCTACTGTTTGAAGGGCGGGGTGGTGCTGGAGGGAGGAAGGGGAGAGATGGGCAGAGGGAGTGCCAGTGTCTAAGTGCTTCGCTCTCTGGTTCCATTTGCCTTTCCCTAAAAGAAGCATTTCTGAGGCCCACCTGCCAGGAAAAGCATCAGGCAGGGAGAAGCAGCCAGGACTTGCAGAAAGGCCACTTCCTTGGCAGCCCTTGTGTGGCTGAAAGAAAAAGGTGGAAATAGAAACCGTCACGCTGCTGCCGACTCAGCAGCGAGGTGACCCACTGATACCTCAAGTCACTTTCTAATTAAGGAAGGGAGGCAGGGTGGGAAAGAAAACATTAAGAAAAGAATTGGAAGGTGAAAAAAAGATGAAGTGGGTTAATTGTTTTTGTGTGTGTTCTGCTAAGTTGCTTTAGTCGTGTCCGACTCTTTGCGACCCTATGGGCTGTAGCCCACCAGGCTCCTCTGTCCATGGGAATCCTCTAGGCAAGAATGCTGGAGTGGTCTGCCATGTCCTCCTCAGGGGGATTATGTTGGCCCTAAAAGGACTTATAAGTGCTGCAGCTATCCATGGAGAAGCAGCCTAGGGGATTTCTAGATTATAGGAGGTACTTCTGTTTTAGTGTCATTTTTAAAATAGGCTGATATTGTAGTATGATTCTTCTAATTCAAAAAGTTCCAAATTCTATAAATTAGAATTAGGTTATCAAACTGTAAGCCAGTTTCAACTCAACATGGATAGGATGAAAACAGGAAGGGTTGGTGACTGTCCATATTTTCCTCCTCCCTGCTTTTTGTAAAAATAGTCCTTGGGATATTTATGTATTTTTGCTGCACTGGGTCTTTGCTGCTTTGAACTTGGGCTTTCTCTAGTTGAAAAGAGTTGGGGGCTACTCTCTTGTTGCAGAGCACGGGATTCAATAGTTGCAGCACAAGGGCTTAGTAATTGTGGCACATGGGCTTCATTGCTCCTCGGCATGTGGAATCTTCTCGGACTAGGGATTGAACCTGTGTCCCCTGCCTTAGCGGGTGGAGTCTTATCCACTGTGCCACCAGGGAAGTGTTCCTCCCTGCTTTTAGAATGGTGTTAGTGGGAGCCCCCAGCGACCGAGAGCAGGTCTGGCAGCATCCAGTCAGGGAAATTTCATCATGTGCAGGGGAAGGACATAAATTTGACAGCTCAGTACATGCCTGATCAGAAAATAACCAGAGAGACAGTGTCATCTGCTGATATGTAGATAGGTCATTCCAACCAAAAGAACTTAAGAAAGCTTTAAGGCAGTGGTAGAGATTAGGAGGGAGACAGAGAGAGAGAGAGAAGGCATTTTCACTTTCTGAAAGGTACTTTCTTGATATCATCGACCTTAGATCTCCTTGTCATCACCTGAAATGTAAGCACCACCCCCCCACCCCAAAAAAAAAGGCAGTGACAAAGGCAGCAGAGAATGAGATCCAGATTAAAAATACAAGGAAACCACTCTGGCCTGAGATGAAGTGGAGGAATACCAAGACTCCTTCATATAAGTATAACTGAACAAGTACCCAGAGTCAGCATCTGTGCAGTCAGTAGCCACCCAGTGCCCACCTCTAGTATATAGCCGGTGCTGGCACCTGGCTCACAGTCTCTGCCTCACCAGCTCCTAGTTTCTCTTCTTATGCTCTCTTCCGAAACACCATCACCTTTACTCCTGCTTGGTCACCTGCTCCTAGTCACATTGCAGACCCTACGGATCCTGGAACTGTAAATCCCAAGGTCTCCAACAACAGACCACAGCCTCCTTTGCAACACACAGTGTGGGGGCAGAAATCAGCCTGTCTGATTGATGTCTCATAAATTCTTTCTGGTTTCTTAGTTGGCTCTTTCTCCCACCCTCTGCAGTGACTAGCTGACTCAGTTTCATTCACACTTCTGACCTCCTCCTTCTCTTAGCAAATGACCATGCTGCTTGCTTCTCCCCTCCCTCACCACTTTAGATTATAAACTTCCTGCTAAATCTGGAAACCTAACTGCATACACACCGGTCTCTCCCCTCCCTTCCCAATCAGTGAAGAGCTGCCTTTCTCTGTTGAAATCTGATGCTCCCACCTGGCTCTGGATGCTGCCTTCTCACTATTGATTCTTTTCTCTCATTGCTACCTTCCATTTCCTTCCCGCCTGGAGCTCATCTCATCAGTTTTAAGCTGCCCCACTATCAGAGACAAAACAAGCCTCTGTTGATCCTATCTAAACCTCCAGTTCTGGCTATCCAGCTGGCGCTAGTAGTAAAGAACCCGCCTGCCAATGCAGGAGACATAAGAGATGTGGGTTCAATCCCTGGGTCAGGAAGATTCCCTGGAGGAGGGCATGACAGCCCATTCCAGTGTTCCTGCATGGAGAATCCCAGGAACAGAAGAGCCTGGTGAGCTACAGTCCATCAGATCAGATCAGATCAGTCACTCAGTCGTGTCTGACTCTTTGCGACCCCATGAATCGCAGCACGCCAGGCCTCCCTGTCCATCACCAACTCCTGGAGTTCACTGAGACTCACGTCCATCGAGTCAGTGATGCCATCCAGCCATCTCATCCTCTGTCGTCCCCTTCTCCTCCTGCCCCCAATCCCTCCCAGCATCAGAGTCTTTTCCAATGAGTCAACTCTTCACATGAGGTGGCCAAAGTACTGGAGTTTCAGCTTTAGCATCATTCCTTCCAAAGAAATCCAAGGGCTGATCTCCTTCAGAATGGACTGGTTGGATCTCCTTGCAGTCCAAGGGACTCTCAAGAGTCTTCTCCAACACCACAGTTTAAAAGCATCAATTCTTCGGTGCTCAGCCTTCTTCACAGTCCAACTCTCACATCCATACATGACCACAGGAAAAACCATAGCCTTGACTAGACGAACCTTTGTTGGCAAAGTAATGTCTCTGCTTTTGAATATGCTATCTAGGTTGGTCATAACTTTCCTTCCAAGGAGTAAGCGTCTTTTAATTTCATGGCTGCAGTCACCATCTGCAGTGATTTTGGAGCCCAGAAAAATAAAGTCTGACACTATTTCCCCATCTATTTCGCATGAAGTGGTGTAGGATCACGTAGAGTCCATGCAATCAAACTTTGCATCTCCTGTTATGGGATAGATTGGACTTATGAACAAAGGGAAGTACATGACATCACCCATGAAGTATAATTGCCAAACGTGTTTAACGAATCTAATCATCTAAGAACGCTCTCAGGTAAATCCAGAGTGTGCAACATTCTACAAAACACCTAACCTGCATTTTTTAAAAGACCAAAAAGAAAAAAAAAAAAACAGGGGGCTGTTTTAATTATACAGAATAAATAGACTGGACAACCAAGTACAATGCTTAATTCTTGATTGGATCTTGGACCTAAAAATAAAAAACACAGCTCTGGGACAATTAATGAAACTCATATACACTACCATATCCAAAATAGATAACTAATGAGAACCTACTGTTAGCACAGGGAACTCTATTCAATACTCTATGATGACCTATATGGAAATAGAATCTAAAGAAGAGTGGATATATGTATATGTGTAACTGATTCACTCTGGTGTACGCCTAAATTAGCACAACATTGTAAATCAGTTCAGTTCAGTTCAGTCGCTCAGTCGTGTCCAACTCTTTGCAACCCCGTGGACTGCAGCACACCAGGCCTCCTTGTCCATCACCAACTCCCAGAGTTTACCCAAACTCATCTCCATTGAGTCGGTGATGCCATCCAACCATCTCATCCTCTGTCGTCCCCTTCTCCTCCTGCCTTCAATCTTTCCCAGCATCAGGGTCTTTTCAAATGAGTCAGCTCTTTGCATCAGGTGGCCAAAGTATTGGAGATTCAGCTTCAACATCAGTCCTTCCAATGAACATCCAGGACTGATTTCCTTTAGGATGGACTGGTTGGGTCTCCTTGCAGTCTAAGGGACTCTCAAGAGTCTTCTCTAGCACCACAGTTCAAAAGCATCAATTCTTTGGCACTCAGGTTTCTTTATAGTCCAACTCTCACATCCATACATGACTACTGGAAAAACCATAGCCTTGACTAGACGGACCTTTGTTGGCAAAGTAATGTCTCTGCTTTTTAATATGCTGTCTAGGTTGGTGATAACTTTCCTTCCGATGAGTAAGCATCTTTTAATTTCGTGGCTGCAATCACCATCTGCAGTGATTTTGGAGCTCCCAAAAATAAAGTCTGCCACTGTTTCCCCATCTATTTGCCATGAAGTGATGGGACTGGATACCATGACTATACTGCAATTAAAATTCATTATAAAAAATAGAAATCTAAGCTGTGTACTAGGGAGTATTATATCAATGTTAGTGCAGTTCTTTGGACATGATAATGATATTTTAGATATGTAAGAGAATGCCATTGCTCTTAAGAAGTACACATTGAGGTATATAGGGTTGAATATTACATGTGACTTAACTTCCAACTTTTTCAGCAAGAATAACAACAATGGATAAAAATGAAGAGAAAAAGCAAATATAGCAAAATATTAACAATTAGTGGAACTCATTGACGGGTATATAGGTATTTCTTGCACTAGTCTTTCAACTTTTCTATAGTAGTCAAAGTAGAAAGTAATAGGAAAATAGTTACAGTATTTTGATGATATATCCATCAAATAGATTTTGTATGGCTATTAATGTCTTTTAAGAATTTCTAAAACAGGGGTATATATTTATTTTCCCCCTTTTAAGAAATTTTAAATATTGAACAGATAAAATTTATAAATTTTGTAAGAGATATTAAAAATCACAATATAGGGAACACACCACATTCCCATCAAAATATGTTACTCTTGTTCCTTGCTCCATGCTTACATTCATCTTCTTTGAAAGGTAACCATTATGCTGAGTTTTGTGTTTATTATTTCCTTGTTTCATTTATAGTTTTGCCACGGTACAAAACTCCTAAATAGTATATTGTTTAATTTTGTATCCTTTAAATCCTTTCTCTAAGTGCATTTGTCTGTAATTTCCTTTTTATACTTGACATATGTTCCTGAGATTAATCCTGTTGTCGTGTGTAGCTGTAATTTACTAATTTTGCTGCTTTTTAGTATTCCATTATATGAATATAACACACATTTTAAGAAATTCATTTCTGCTACTGATGGACATTTAAGTTGTTTCTATTTTATTTCAAGCAGTGCTGGTACACAGGTACACAGTTTCTTGGAGTAGAATTGTTGGGGCATATATTGTGTACAACTATCAACCTTACTAAAATAATGCTACATTTTTTTCCCAAGGTGATTGGTTATATTTTACATTCCCGCCAGCAGTGTGTCTCAGTTGCAAATATTTTATATGGTTGTGCTTCTTTTTAAGTTTTTTTTTTAATTTTAAAATACTGCAAAAAAATTCACAGAAACATTGTAAATGCCAAAACTGACATTTAAAAAGAATTCCATTTATTATAGCATCAAAATGAATAAAACACTTAGGAGTATATTTGATGAAAGAAGTGTGAAACTTATCCTCTTAAAACCAGAAAATATTGTTGAAATAAAATTTAAAGGACCTAAATAAGTGGGAAGACATTGTATGTTCATGAATTGGAAGACATTAATTTTTTTATTGTTTATTTGTTTTTGGTTGCACGGGGTCTTTGTTGCCATGCGGGCTTTCTCTAGTTTCGGTGAGCAAGGGCTAATCTTCATGTGGAACGTGAACCGCTCGTTGCAGCGGCTTCTCTGGTTTCACGGCACAGGCTCTGGGCCGCTGGCTCAGTAGTTGTGGCACATGTGGCACATGGGCGCGTGCTCTGCAGCACGTGGAGTCTTTCCAGACCCCCAGGTATTGAACCCATATCCCCTACATTGGCAGATGGTTCCTATCGACTCTGCCACCAGGAAAGTCCCATTAATATTTTTAAGAATGACATTATTCCCCAAATTGATCTACAGATTCAATGCATTCCCTATCAAAATGCCAGCTGACTTTTTTGCATAAATTAACCAGCTGATGGGGAGGGAGGAGGGAGGGGGGTTCGGGATGGGGAACACATGTATACCTGTGGCGGATTCATTTTGATATTTGGCAAAACTAATACAGTTATGTAAAGTTTAAAAATAAAATAAAATTAAAAAAATAAAATAAAATAAAATAAATTTCATGTGGAAGTTCAAGGGACCCAGAATACCCAAAACAATATTTAAAAAGAAGAACAAAGTTGGAAGACTGACTGCCCCATGTTAAAACTTAATCCAAAGCTATAGTGTTTAGACATTGTGGTACTGGCATAAAGATAGACATATTAGTCAATGGGTAGAGCAGAGAGAGTCCAGAAAGAAATCTTCCTATTTATGGTCAACTGAATTTTTACCAGGTGGCCAAGACCATTCAATGGAGAAAGTAATCTTTTTGACAAATAGTGCTGGGCAACTGGATATCCACATGCAAAAGAATGAAGTTGGTGGACCTTTACCTCACAAACAAAAAGCAATAAAATGGATCAAAGACCTAAATGTAAGACCTAAAACAATAAGAAAACATGGGTGTAAACCTTCATCACTTTGGATCAAACAATGATTTCTCAGATAAGATTCCAAGAGCACCATCACCACTGCCGCTACCAACAACAACAAACAGATAGACTGGACACGGTTAGATTCCTGGGTTGCGAAGATCCCTTGGAGAAGGGAATGGCTACCCACTCCAGTATTCTGGCCTGGAGAATTCCATGGACTGTATAGTCCATGGACTTGCAAAGAGTTGGACATGACTGAGCAACTTTCACTTTCACCATCAAAATTAAAAACATTTGGGGACCTCTCTGGTGGTCCAGTGGCTAAGACTCTGCATTCCCAGTGCAGGGGCTTGGGTTCGATCCCTGGTCAGGGAACTAGATCCTTCATGCCACAATTAAGTTCTCATGTTGCAACTAAAGATCCCACAGGGTGCAACAACTACAACAGAAGAAAAGATCCCGTATGCAGCAACCAAGATTGAAAATCCCAAGTACTGCAACCAAGACCTGGTGCAGCCTAAATAAGTACATAATTTTAAAAAATTTAACAGTATTTGTCCTTCAAAGGATACCATCAAGAAAATAAAGAGAACCCACAAAATGGGAGAAATTATTTGCAAATCATATTGTGATAGGGACTTATACTATTTAAAGACCTGTTATAACTCAATAATGAAAAAACAAATAGCCTAATTAAGATATAGGTAAAGGATCTGAATGGGCAAATATCCAAAGAAGATATCCATATGACCAATGAGCACATGGAAAAATGCTCAACACCGTTAGGCAATTGGAGAAATGAAAATCAAAACCACAATGAATAAATACTACTTCACACCCACTAAGAGTGCTATAAACAAAAACAGAGAGGATAGCAAGTAATATGAAGAGAAACTGGAACTGTATTTATTGTTACTGGTGTGTAATTGCTCAGCACACAGAGGTAGAAAATATATGTATGTATATTAACCTAGGCATATATATAGCCCCCAGGCTCCTCTGTCTGTGGGATTTTCTAGGCAAAAATACTGGAGTAGGGTGCCATTTCCTTCTCCAGGGCATCTTCCCCACCCAGAGATTGAACCCTCGCCTCTTGGGTCTTCTGCATTGACAGGCAGGTTCTTTACCACTAGCGCCACCTGGGAAGCCCTATATATAGACTCAGATACCTCTTTATTTCTATATCTATATACTGATCTTGCCAATTCCATATGAACACTGCAAGATGCTTTTTATATTTTTATTGGAGTATAATTGCTTTACAATGTTGTGTTAGTTTCAGCCGTACAAAGACGTGAATCAGCTATATATATATATATATATATATATCCTCTCCCTCTTGGACCTCCCTCCATATGCAATGGAATATTGCACAGTCAAAAAGAGGCACAAAATTGGGTCATTTGTAGAGATGTGGATGGACCTGGGGTCTGTCATACAGAGTGAAGCAAGGTTCCTTTTAGTCCTTCTTGTGTCTTTATTTGTGACTTCTTTCTCCGACAGGGGAACCTAGTTCTTGTTATCTACAATACACATATTCACTTCTTTGATTTTTTTTTTCTAGAAGTTATGCAATTGCCAACCCACACTGATTTATTTTACTTAGAGTTGCTCTTGTCATGCTCACCTTTTCAGGATGGTGATGTTCAGTTTCATTTGTTACCATTTGGATTCCGTGTTGCCTGCCTCTCCTCCTTTCTGACTCCACTGTCCCATCCCCATTCCATTCTTGATTAACTTTTTTCTGTGGTTTTAAGAGCCAAAGTTATACAAGGTGGTACATTCAGAGAAGCGTCCCTTCCCTCCTCATACTTACCCATTTTCATTCTCACTTCTTTACACCGCTTTCCCATCCACTCTCCTACTGGTAACCAATCTCTTTAGTTTCTGGTTTATCCTTCTTGAATTTGCTTTGCAGAAATGCTAACATACGTAAGTCTGTCTTTCATCTACTTCTTCCTTACAATTATATTGTTTTTTAAAAAATTTTATTAACTTGATATGCTTCCATTTTATATGCTTCTTATTTGTATTTCCTTTTTTATTAATGAGATTGAACATCTTTTCAGATGTGTATTGGCCATTTGGGTTTCTTCTAGGAAATGCCTGCTCAAGTTTTTTTGCCCTTCTTGGATTTATAGGAGCACTTTCTCTATTCTGAATACTAATCCTTTTTAGAAATACTAGTTATAGATTTGGAAGGCTTGTATTTTTGTTTATAACATCTTTGATGAATGAACTTAAATGAATCTTAAAGTTTATCTATCCTTTGGCCTTTTGTGTTTAAGAAATCCTTTATGGGGTCCACACTTATTCTCCTTCATTGTCTCGTAAAAGTTTTAAAGTTTTGTCTTTCACATTTAATCCACCTGAATTTCTTTTTTTTTAAATATCAAGTAAGGTAAGAGCCAATATTCTTTTTTCTTCAGTGCTGATTATTAAAGAGTTCATTCTTTACCACTGATGTACATTGCAAGCTTTATCATAAATCAGGTTTTTACATGCATGGGGGTTTGTTTTCAGGGTTTGTCCCATGCCAAAACATGGGGCAAATACATAATAATTTTGTATACAAAATAATACAGCTGATAATTCTTGGTCTCTGGGTAGATAGATCTCTCCCACCTTTTCTACTTCAGAGCTGCCTTGACTATTCTTGGTTTTTTGCTCTGCCATATACATTTTAAAATAATTTTAACTATATTTTATGATATAGTTCTATTTAAGTTTTCTTTAATGTCATTAATAGTTTCATTTTCTCCACAAAGGTCTTACATATCTTTTATAAGCTTTATTCCTAAATAGTATTTTTTTGACATCATTGAAAATGGTTTTTTAAAAATACATTTCCTGTTTGCTTTTGGTATATAGAAATCCAACTAATTTTTATAAATTGATTTTGAATCCATCAACTTAACTGAATTCTTATTAATTAATTTATCTGTGGATGATTTTGTATTTGCTACCAAAATGTATTATTAGTAAAGAATGATAGTTTTGTTTCTTTCTCTTTTGTTTTTGAGTAATTGATCCATTTATTTCTAAATTTAGTAGATGCACAAGAAACTTTTATTGAGTTGAGATAAAATGCCTGTAATAGTGCCATTAACACCTCCTGAAAGAGACCCTCTGAAGGAAGAGACCATACCCATTTTTGTTTTACATTTACTAAGGAGAAGCTGTGAAGGGAGAAAGGAATTAGACTGGAATATTAAATTATATTCTGTTTACATTTTAATATACATGGTGTAAGACCACCAGCTTCTATGAAAGGATAAATACTGTATCATTAGACTGGTTGTGGATGGTTTTATTTCTCACTTTGCAGTTATAGGTGAAAAAGGTCAGGATATACAATTGCAAAATATGAGCTAGGTAGAAGAATATCATTAAAAAAAAAAAAACAGGAAGAGATGCACAAAAATGTTTGCAGTTCTTATTTCGAGTTAAAGAATCATGGATGATTTTTTTCTTCTTTTTTAATATATCTCTATACTTTCCAGTTTTCCCAAGATGAGTATCTATGAAATGAGTATCATTTCATAACCAGGAAAGAAACAAAACTTAACACTAAAAGCAAGTCTAAAACAAAATTTAAAGGTAAGGATGATCTACTAAAAATGTCCAGTTAGAGCTAAAACAATCAAGAACGTCTGATGTGCCTCCTTCCACCCAGACACACCACTGCAGAGCCAGCTGGCTGCACAGACTAACACACCATGTTATGTCTAAGAGAACAACCTCGGAGATGCGTGGAACTTTACCTTTCCATTAAGGGCATGTACGGACCTGATGTGAAAAAGTCATACACAGTTGGTCTTAATTTCATTTGTCTTGAAATGTGATCAACTCAATTATCCACAAGATGTATTTTTCCTTTTCGTGAATCATTTATCACGTTTTCATATTTAGAGATTTTTAACTTGCACTGCTTGTTTCCTAAGGATAAACTTAGGAAATACAGGCTAATTTTCGGCTGGCTCTACTCTCCCCATTTTTACAAAAAGGAAACAGAAGCCCCCAGAGATTAAGTAGGTCCTTTCTCTGTGCCTCTGCTCAGCTCCTCCCTTCAAAGGGCTTTGTCTCTCATCATATACTTATCAAAAATATCCATCTTCTCCGTCATAAGATCCATGAGATTAAGATCTTTGTCCTGCCCTCCTGTGTATCCCCAAGCCTAGCACAGTACCTGACATAGTACCTGATACATAATAGATGTTGAATAAACCTCTACTGAATGTTAAATACACTTTATGAGCAGTTCACTTTCCAAAAAATCAGGCTACCTGCCAAATTAAATCTGATTGATGGCTTTTGGAAATAGTCACAACAGCTTTTGACTACATTTGGGTGGAAATTGAAAACAATCTCTGAGTAAAGAAAAAAGTTAGAAAAAAGTTTTAAAATCTTTGACTAATGAAAAAAGTTTGAAAGCAAAATTACCTTTCTGTTCACCTTTTCCAGTATAGTGAATGTTTCATATTGTAAAACATTTTTCTTACTTTCCTTTATACCATTTAGAGCTGTTAGTATTATGGCATCTAGATGCTAAGTGCATGTCGTTGTTAATTGAGCTGGTTTTATATGAAAAAGATTGATTAGTGAAACTAAGTCAACATAATTTGTAAAAGTCTCTTCCATTTCCCTTGTTTATCTTTCTTAATTTAAAACTTTTTTCCACACAGTTGGGACTGATGGATATGGCTGATTATTGGATGTTAAATGAATATGCTTGGAAGATCATATCTAACCCCCAAATGTGACATATCTAACCCCAGATCAGTCTTCTGGTTCCTCCTCAGAGGGTCATAGGCTTGAGTCACAAGGTCCTCCTCTCAGAGGGCTGAGTGGGGGTGGGCGACGGAGTGCTGTGCCCTCTTGTTTGAGGGCAGTATTTTTCCCAGCTCTATTGAGCCATAATGAACATATTGTGTAAGTTTAAGGTATACAATGTGATGTTTTAATGCATGTATATATTGTGAAACGTTCACCATGGTAAGGTTAGTAAATACATCCTTCACCTCACATAATTACCACTTTGTCTATTCATTTTAAAGGCGGATTTGGTGTTTTAATTACAACAGCTTCTTGCGCCTAGACCTATTTTAGATGTTTGTATATAGAAGTAATTTTACTATAGACAGAGATAATGATACAGTATTAAAGTTGTACAGTTTCTAACATTTTGAAAAGATAGTTTTCTTGAGTAATTCAGTGCATTCTTTTGATTTGGCACATAATCCCACTTTCATTGAGGTCGTCCCATACTTTGTATACTGTGCAACATTGGCATTGTATAAAACGAGTAAAATACCACCTTAAGAAAGCTCATGATCTGCCTGTGGTATCTTTGGACATTACATTTTATTTTCCTTTTTTTCTTATATGTGTTATGTTGCTAAATTTGGGGTAAGGAAAACTTGCACTGTTATATTAATTTGGCCAAAAGCTGTAGCCCAAAGCTTCATTTTATTCCCCGCAGTGGCCTATAGTAGCTTTTAGCTGAGCACTTCACATAGAAATAGAATTTGATTGGACAGAGGTCTCATTATTCAAGCTTCTACTTAATGTATCAGATTGGTCCCTGGTATCATTTGTACATGGTATGGGAGGTCAAGTGTGGTATTCTAAAGAAAAGGAAAGCTGATATTTCCTCCTCAAATGGTGGTGGACAATATGGAAAAGGAAAGCTATCCACTCTGTAAATCTCTCTATATATGGTTAGTACTCAGTAAATCAGTTGACACTAAAGTTTATCTCATAGATATGCACGTAAAAAAAGATAATTTCTGTTTTCTTCTTGGCAGGTGTCCTTGTAGACTTGGGTCTGGAGGAAAATGGGACAGCCTGCCAGAGAGCAGAGAAATATGTTGTTCGTCTAGACAATGAGATACAAACCAAGTTTGAAGTTTTTATGAGAAGGGTGAAGCAGAACCCATACACGCTGTTTGTGCTAGTCCATGACAACTCCCATGTGGAACTAACGAGGTGATTGCTTCAGAGTGAGCAAATACAATATTCTTCTCCAACAGTAATGGTTATGTAATAAATGATTTAAAAGGTGGTAATTTGAAAGCCCAGAGACCCCACCGTTTGGCATCTTCTCATGGCTAACTCGTTCCTGCCCTTTCCTTGCTCTCCCAGTGTTTCTTACTGCTTTAATGTTGATGTTAACTATACTGTGGATGAATTTTCAAAAATTCAAAATTTCAAGTTCCTGTTAAAATTCCCTCTTAAGAGCATCTTGGGACTTGGCTGCTCCAGGGAAAGGGTGACAGCAAGGAGGAGCTGGTGAGCGGCCTCACAGAAGGTCCACATGCTTTCCTGTCGCCTCCTTTCTTCCTCCTTGGTTCTTCTCCTTCCCTCCCTTTCCGGGCCCTCTTTCCCTTCCTCTCCTGCTATTTCTCCTCCTCCTTACCTTTCTCTCTTCCCTCTTCCCTTTAACAGCAGTAGGGATGCCACTTCAGTGATCTGAGAGCATTTTCAGAATCTTCCACAATTTACCAGTTTAAACAAGAGAACATTCTCTTTATCGGCTTTTTAATGAAAGAGTAGTATGGTGGTGTGATGGAGTCAGATCAAATCACAGTACTTATCTGGTAGGGGGTATCTTTGTTGCTATGGATTGAAAAAAGCAAAAAGCTTTTTTTTTTAAGAGAAAATAGTTATCACATATTACATATCATGGTTTGTCTGAACCAGGTAGGGAGAGGGAAATTTTAGCATCCTCAAGCACTCACAGACTTTCTTTCCTCGGGACACACTGAGGTTAGGAATCTGGATTTTGTTTTTTGATCTATGATAGAGATGTTAGAATTATAAAAGCACGTGTTCAGAAGCTAGAATGTGCTTGGTACTCCACAATCTGATCTAGAGCCCTAGGCAGGTGTAAGTAAGATCTTGCATAACTTGTTAGATTTGCAAAGAAGGACAGAGGGGTGAGAAGAGGGTAGGAAAGGTAAAGAAAAGAAATTTTGCCCACATCCTGTTCAGTTACTGCTTGTGTTCTACTAGCAGAAATAGCTCACTGACCTTATATACCTCATCTTTGAAACCTCTGAGGGTTTCACACTGAATCTCTCTGTTTAATTCTCATGGGCATTGAGATTACTTCTTTGACTATATATATATATATATATATAGTTTTGAGGTTGCATGGAAACCTGGTATATCCACATTGAACGGAACAAAGATATAAAAGTGTTGGTCGTGGGGCGGGGGCAGGAGGAGCCCTCTCCATGGTCTAGCAGCCTCAAGGGAAGAAGGAAAGTGTATTAACACAGCAAGGATTCCTTGTCATTTGGGGAATCTCTCTAGGGGCACAGATCATTGCTCAGTTATAAGCATCATTTTTTGATGGAGAGCTCTCTTACACTGGTGGGGCTTTCAAACTAAAATGATCCACCTCAAGCTACAGATTTGGATATCTTTGGCTTGGATAATGGAGTTTAGACTTCAAGGTGTATCAGGGACAAACTGAAAAAGGAAAAAAAAAAATTCCCTGAAAGCTGTCTGAAAGGGGTAAGAAAGAGGGTTATTTCTGCTCTTCCACATCAAACGCTGGTTGTTTCTACTGCTGCTCTCAGTTAATAAGAACTGAAAAAAATAAGAGCTAAGACATGACCTCTATTTTGCTCTCTGATTGTGCATCTAGTCACTTAAATGAGGAGGTGTTAATGTGACTTTCAATGTCTCTACAGTGTCATGTCGGGCTCTTTGTCACATGGTGAGCCCGGCCATGGATTGGCTGACAGGGTCATTAACGGCAGAGAGGTTCTGGAAGCTTTCAACCTCCTGGTGCTCCAGGTCACCTCCTGTCCATACACTCTGCAGACCCAACAGTCTCGAATCAGCACCAGCAACGAGGTGCACTGGATGCAGCTGGACAGCACAGTGAGTCTCTTCCCTGCCTTCTGCCAGGCATGTTCCCAGTCCCCTCGGGAGCAGAACAGCATCAGAAAACATGGTCAAAAGCCTTACGGGTGCTTTAGCTTCTTAAAGTTCCATATACTTACAATTAGTATTCACTAAATGCTAAAGAATGGGCTTCCCAGGTGACTCTGGTAAAGAATCCGCCTGCCAATGCAGGAGACTTTGGTTTTAATCCCTGGGTTGGAAAAAGCCCCTGGAGAAGGAAATGGCAACCCACTCCAGTATTGTTGCCTGGAGAATCCCGTGGACAGAGCAGCCTGGTGGGCTACAGTAAAGAGTCAGACACGACTTAGTGACTAAACAATAAGAACAACGAAAGCTAGTGAATAGTGTTCTCTATAAATTTGTTTCGGTGGGCTCTACTTTAGGTTATCATGCAGATACAAAACTATCCACCTGTGTAGTTTGTCCCCCTAAAATGTAATGTGGTCTGACATAATCATCAATATCCTGGATTAGTTCTGTGCTTTTGAATGATTCATTCTGAGACTTCCCTAGTGGTTCAGTTGTTCAGGCTGTCTTCCAGTACAGGGCATGTGGGTTCCATCCCTGGTCAGATAGCTAATGCCTTGTGGCCAAAAAACGGAAACATAAAACAGAAGCAATACTGTAACAAATTCAATAAAGACTTTAAAAACTCCACATCAAAAAAAAAGAGAGAGAGACACACACACAGAGAAAACTGATTGGTGGTTGCCAGTTGGTGGGGGCTGGAGGGCAGACAAAATGGGTGAAGGTGGTCAAAAGGCACCAAAATCCAGTTATAAAATGAATGAGTTCTGGGGACATAATGTACAGGAAGGTGACAATAGTTCATAACACTCTACCGTCCATTTGAAAATTGCTCAGAGAGTAGATCTTAAAGTTCTCACCACAAGAAAAAAAGAATTACAACCGTGTGTGGTGATGGGTGGATGTTAACTAAACTTGGTGTGGTGATAATTTCACCACATATGCAGATAGCAGATTATTATGTTGTACACCTGAAACTAATGTAATGTTCATGTCAATTATACTTCAATAGTTTTAAAAAAGAAAAAAATCAAGTTATACACCCTGGGTGTTAGTCACTCAGTCGTGTCTGACTCTTTTGCAACCCCAGAGACTGTATGTAGCCCACTAGGCTCCTCTGTCCATGGGATTCTCCAGACAAGAATACTGGAGTGGGTTGCCATTTCCTTCTCCAACATATACACCTTAACTAAATACAATTTTTATTTGTAAAAACAAAATGACAAACATAAAAAAAAGAAAAGAAAAACAAAGTAGAATAAGACAATCGCAAAAAACCAAAGTGCTCTGTGGGTTGAAGGAGGGAAAGTGCCATCTATTTGAGAGCATCGGGAATGGTGACATGAAGGACAGTGCATGGGGTGGGCTCTGGAGGAGAGGAAGGACAGAGCAGACACTGCAGACAGCAGTCAGCAGGGCAGGGCCGTAGAGGAGGAAGCACCAGGCGTTTTTCAGAGAATACTTCGTGGGATTAAATGAAACCTGAAAACATACATATGGAATCTTTGAGACCAGGCTGGGAAAGCTTACACTCGTTACACGTCGGTGAACAGTTCTTTAGCAAGGGCACAGGATTATTAGAAATAGCAGAACCTACTCTTTTTCTTTTTTGGCTGTGCACGCAGTTTGCAGGATCTTAGTTCCCCGATCAAGGATTGAACCCAGGCCATTGCAGTAAAAGTGCTGATTCCTAACCACTGGACCACCAGGGAACCCCCAGAATATGCATAATTCTTGTATTTTTAGGTTCACAATTACTCACAATTCACAATTATTCAATGTTAATGTTCAGCTCTGTGAATTTTGACGCACTGAACATACCCGTGGAACCAGCACCCAGATGAAAAACCAGAACATGAGCTTCCCTCCAGAGGCCAGGCACTCTGTCGCCAGAGGGAGGCACTCTTCTGGCTTGGTTTGCCTCATTTTGAATGTTATATAAATGGAATTGTGCAATAGGCATGGGCTTTCCAGGTGGCGCTAGTGGTAAAGAACCTGCCTGCCAGTGCAGGAGATGGAAGAGATTCGGGATTGCTCCCTAGGTTGGGAAGATCCCCTGGAAGAGGAAATGGCAGCCCACTCCAGTATTCTACCTGGAGCATCCCATGGACAGAGAAGCCTAGCGGGCTGCAGTCCACAGGGTCACGAAGAGTTGGACACGACTGAAGTGAGGCAGACATGCAGTAGGCACTCTGTTATATATAGCTTCTTTTGCTCAACATTGTGAGATTCTTTTATATTTTACATGAGTCGTGAAACACTCATTCTTTCGGTTGTATACAGGTTACGCTGGGTGACTCACCACAGTTGATTTATTCATCCTATTCACTGATTTCAGTTGCTGCTTTGAGCATTCTAGCTCATGCCTTTTAGTAGACATCTGTATACACTTTTGTTGGGTATGTATCTGGGAGTGAAATTGCTGAGTGCAGAGTTCAGCTTTAGTGGATACTAAGAGGCTGCATTTTAAGGCAATTTATTAACTATAAGAGGTCAAGTCAAAGAGATTAGAAAGGTGGGGGTGAGTCATCTGGCTTCTCTGATAATTCAGGTTCGAATGAACGAGTACCTCAATCAGAATAGAGGTGCTGGCAATAAAGAGGATGGAAGAAATGGTAACTTTTCTAGGATTTGTTTTTTGAGGAAGAGGGAAAAAGCAGAGATATTTTTAAGATGATGCCTTTAGTGGGAAAAGAGAAGACAGAAGAGCAGCAGACCTGCGTGTGGAGGGCAGACAAGACAGATGTGAACTGAGTGGAGGCCAGGCAAGTGCACCGTAGCAAACACAGAGCTGGGGTAGGAACGGGGACTTTATGCTGAGGCTTTGGAATATTTTTTCAGGAATGCTGACCACTGACCGAAGCAGCTGGTGTAGATAAAATCATGGAAGAAAATAATGAAGAGAATGGCAGAGAGGGCAGCGAGGCCAAGGACTGAGGGTTTGGCCTCAGGAGTCCTTGGTCACCTTCCAGGGAACAGCGTCCACAGAGCAGAGGGTTGAGCTGGAGCAAAAGCAGAGATGGCAGCACAAAGACAGGGAGTGCTAAGCTCAGGGTCACTGAGGGGCTGGGCTCTGGGAGCGGAGATTTTTTTTTTTTAAGCAAAGGAACATTTTCCCCAAAGATACAAGAATTCAGTAAATCATGTCACTTATGATTTGTGGTGCTGGGGGAGCCCAGTAGCTCTAGTTCTTCAAATCCTGCTAGCTCCAGGTGGTTCTAAGTCATCTGTGTAACAAGCTGCCCCTATCATTTTGCTAAGAAAAAAGAAAGAGAAGGGAAAAAAAAAAAATGAAAGCATTTTATTCAGATCTTCTCACTTTTTAATTGGATTGGGGGGATTGCTGTTGAGTTATATGAGCTCTTTATGGATATTGGCTATTAACCCCTCATCAGGTAAATGGTTTGCAAGTGTTTTCTGCTATTCAGTAGGTTGCCTCTTCATTTTGTTTCCTTTGCTGTGCAGAAGCTTTTTAGTTTGATATAGTCCCACTTGCTTATTCACAATTTTTTCTAATTTTCAGGCAATAACCTGTTACAGGTCCCTCCCCGCCCCGCCCCTGAAAATCAGACACCTTGTGCCCTGCCCTCACTGGGCTTTGCTCTGTGTTTTGAACCAGGAGGACGTGAGCTGTGAGGAGAAGCTGTACTTCGGCCTGAACGAGTACAGTAAATCTCTGCAGTGGGGAATCACAAGCCCCCTTCTGAGATGTGACGATACATTTGAAAAAATGGTGAACACGCTCTTGGAGAGGTAAATAAGGACCTTCAGCCTTGTCTTTAGCTGTTGTTGTTTGTCTGAACATGCCAAACGTCTTTCTGTCAGAGTCACAGGGAGTTTTGGTGGAGCCCAGGCTATGCAAATGACACTCAAGAGCAGAATAAATATAGCCTGTCTTGACATGACCTTTCACTCAGCTGGGTTTTCTATCATCATCCAGGACCAGCAAAGGAATCCAGTGACCCCGAGTGGGAAGGATAACCACCTTCCGTGCTCTGAATCATCTCCCAGGCAGGTCCACAGCTGCACCCAGAGATGATGCAGGCAGAGAGGGATTGGCTTATTAGAAGCCATTCCTCTGGGGTCTGGCCTCCCCCTCCCCACCATGCACCCCACACTTTTCTCCTCTTGTCTACCACAGGCAATCACCCTCAGTAAAGAAATGAAACTTTACTATGAGAGACTTGAAGTGTAAACTGGAGAACACTAAAGAATAATCAGATTGTTTGAGCTCAGTTCCAAGTGGCCCTCTTCCAGTCCCCGACTTTGGAGTAAAGTCTTACGACTCTGTCTCCTTTTTCTTCCTCAATTTCAAGTCAAACGCTGGAAGAGCAAAGGGATTTTCTGTTTTGTTTGTTCATTTTTTTTTCCCCTCTCTGATCTTTAACTACAGACTCAAAAAAAAGAGGCATAAGAATTTAACCTAATAGGGAATTCCACAGCAGTCCAGTGGTTAGGACCGTGATTCAATCTGTGGTTGGGGAACTGAGATCCCTCAAGCTGGGCATGGCCAAAAAAAATAAAAGAATTTAACCTAGTAGAGGTTCCTCCCTGTCCTCCACTACAGTATTCTGTCTGATCACCCAGTGATGGGGCAGTCAGGCACTCTGCGATGAGATGCATTCTTATTTTTAGTAGCTCTAGTTCTTAACACTGTCTCTCATCGATCACAACCCATCTATTTAAAAGCTGCCCTATAAGATTGCTAAGAAAAAGAAATAAAGATGATCAGGGAGAAACGTCCTACCCAGCAAGTTATTGGGCGGTGTCAGGAAAAGGAACAGGCTTGCAGTGGGATTTTGTACTTTCGCAGCTGTTGGGTTTGAGAAGACGTAACAGACACTGTGATGTTAATCCCCTCATGGCACCTGTGATCTGAGATTTCTAAAACCACCTCATGAGTCTCCCTTCTAAGTGTTCCCCAGCCTCCTGTTCTATCCACCAGCTTGGAACCTATCTTTTCTTTCAGTAACATCTTGGAGTTTTATAACTCATATTTTAATGGACAGTCCCATCAGCTCCTATACAACTTTTGTAATCCTTACAAAAACTATGATTACAATTGAATACAAAAAAAAAAATTGGGAAAACTATTCACTTCTAAATTCATAGCTCTTTCAGTGTAAAATTTAAATGCCTGCATGTCAGATAGTAAAGAATCTGCCTGCAATGCGGGAGACCTGAGTTCATTCCCTGGGTTGGGAAAATCCCCTGGAAAAGGGATTGGCAACCCACTCCAGTATTCCTGCTTGGAGAATTCCATGGACAGAGGAGTCTGGTGGGCCACAGTCCATGGGGTCACAAAGAGTCAGACACGACTGAGCAACTAACACTTTCACTTTTCATATCAAAGTTACCCTTCGATCTAACTTTGGTTTTTGTACATGCCGCAGCGAAAAAAAACAGTAAGCCTTAAACTTGGATCATCTGTGCTCACTTCCTCCAGCCCAGGTCCCCCAGGCTCATAATAGCTATGATTTACTGAACACTTGAATGGACTGGTTCAGGAGGACCGATGGAACTAAAGGAGTTCTTTACTTTTCCCCAGTCTACTAAATCTGTACCACTTGAGAAGACATTGTCAAAGAACTGAATAAAATCCGCACTCTTGTCTCACTGACTGGATGATCTTAGGCAAGTAGCTGAATTTCTCCCAGTCTTTAAATCAGCATCCTTCCATGAGAAAGTGAATCAGAACCCAGGGAATCAATCCATGGTCTTTTCCAGCTCTAAGTACTTCAAAACCACAGTTAGTCATTTGCTGACCTGAACTGGTATTTGACCCTGGGCTTCCCTGTGCAAGGCTGGTGATGACTGTTTCACTTTAAATAGAATTATAAAGTGGAGCAAAGGTGAAATTGCCCTCTGGTCTACCCAGCTGCTAGGAGGCTGCCTGTGCCACCAGCCGGCATCCAGGAAGAACGTTCATAAACCCGCCATCCTTCTGCAGGCTCCACGGGAGGCCCAGCCAAGCTCCGATCCAGGCCTTGCTTTCCCCAGGCCTGCTTTCTTGACCAGCACCTCTTCAGGTCTGCAAGTGGGTCCTCTTTACCCATGTGTATTCCGTCTGTCTTCTGGCTGGGTCTTATGAGGAATAGCACATAAATGAGAGGTTTATTTTCTGCTTGCTCTGTAATTTAAAAAAAAAAAAACAAAAAAAAAACAGCCGAGTTGGTCCAGTGGAAGGTGGTGAGCGGGGAATGTTGGGGTGAGTCAAGGACACCCCTGCTGTTTATTTCCCGGGACTCCTGCTGTTTATTTCCTGGGGTGAACCCAGGTGGATGGGAGACCACACCACTAGGGGATGCTATTTCTCCAGCCGGCTCCAAGCTTCCTCCATTTTTATGAGAAGATACTGTTATTGCCCTGACTCAATGGACATGAGTTTGAGCAAATTCTAGGAGATGGTGAAGGACAGGAAAGCCTGATGTGCTACAGTCCCTGGGGTCGGAAAGACTCGGACACGACTTAGCGACTGAACAACAACAATTGTTATTGCTACAAGGGAGCTGACCTCAAATTAGCCATAATAATTACTCTTTTTACTCCTTATGCTTAACAGACATTACATTAATGTATCGGTTTCCTCAACTATAATTTTAAGTATCAGAGAAATAAGCTACCAAGCATTCTAACCCCAGGACAGCAGCAAGAGCTTAGAATCTAGGGATGATCCTTTACGACTCTGTGGATAGTCTGAGCGGACCAGTGCTTCTCAAGATACAGTGTGGTACAAATCACCTGGGGACCTTGTCCAGGCTGTTTCTGATTCAGTGCACATTGGGTAGGAGGGTTTGGCACATCTGACAAGCTCCCCGGTGGTGATGCTGCTGATTTAGAGACCACTCTGGGAGAAGCTAGGATCCCTAGACTGTCCCTAAGCCTCTTGAACTCAAGGTACCTATCCCAGAAGGTGTTGTGAGCTCAGCTTTTCCTTCTAGTGATGTGGGCTCCAAGGTCATTCTGTTTTAAAAACTTTAATTTTGTGTTGGGGTATAGCCCATTAACAATGTTCTGATAGTTGCAGGTGAACAAGGAAGGGACTGAGCCATACATATGCATGTATCCATTCTCCCCCAAACTCCCCTCCCATCCAGGCTGCCACAGAACATTGAGCTGAGTTCCCTGTGCTCTACAGGAGGTCTCCAAGTTCATTCTTTTTTAACAAATTTATTGATTTTTAATTGAAGGATAGTTGCTTTACAATATTGCTTTGGTTTCTGCCATACATCACCATGAATCAGCCATATGTCTCCTCCCTCTTGAATCTCCCTCCTACCTGCCATCCCATCCTACCCCTCTGGGTTGTTACCAAACCTCAGTTTGAGTTCCCTGAGTCATAGAGCAAATTTCCTCCGGCTATTTTACAAACGGTAGTGTATATGCTTCCATGCTACTCTCTCCATTCGTCCCGCCTTCTCTTTCCTCCCCCTGACCCGTGTCCATAGTCTGTTCTCTATGTCTGCATCTCCACTGCTGCCCTGTGAATAGGTTCATCGGTACCATCTTTCTAGGTTCCATATATATGTGTTAATATCCGATATTTGTTTTTCTCTTTCTGACTTCACTCTGTATAATAGGCTCTAGGTTCATCCACCTTGTAAGAACTGACTCAAATCCAGGTCATTCTTGAGCTCAAGCCCACCACCCACCACTATCCGCTTCCCACCCTGCTGGGTCTCCATTCCTACCGCGCAGCCCTTGCGATCCCAGGCCCCACGGCCCCCACGCTAGTGCCCCTGTGTTCTGTTGAAGGTACCCAAGGCTGCATAGCATGGTGGTTCGCTGCTACCTCCTCATCCAGCAGTACTCGGAGGCCCTGATGGCTCTGACCACCGTGGCATCCCTGCGTGACCACAGCACACCAGAGACCCTCAACATCATGGATGACCTCCTCAGCTGCCCGGGGAAGAACCGCAGCGGGCGCGGACACATGCTCATTCTCCGGGTGCCCTCCGTGCAGCTGGCGATGCTGGCCAAGGAGCGGCTGCAGGAGGTGCGCGACAAGCTGGGGCTCCAGTACCGCTTCGAGGTGGTCCTGGGGAACCCCGCCTCTGAACTCAGCGTGGCAGCCCACTTTGTGGCGCGACTAAAGGTTAGCAATGGACAGACCTTCGCTCCGTTTTCTAGGACCCCCCACCCCTACCCCATGCAGGCGGCTCAGAGGCCTGCCGTTTGCTAGAGTTTCGCACAAGTGTCACGCGATCTTCGTGACAACGTTAAGGCTAAGCTAAGGGATGTGTCCGCCTGCCTAGTTGATTGACATTCGGTCTGGGTCCCCCATGCTAGTGCATGCATGCAGTTGGTCTTCCATGCTCTCCGACTGCAGGTGCAAAAAAAAAAGTGATGACCCAATTTCACCCCCTGTTTATTGACCTTGTTCAAGATTCATCTAGCCCACGGCCAGCTGTTTTCTCAGAAAAAAAAAAAGGTAAGTTGTTCTCTCGGACCTCCGTGGGGGCACGCCTTTCAATATCATCCATTCACTGAATCTTTTCTGTCCACCCAGAGTCGGTAAAGTATCCTGTTTCTCTTCAGGGCTCACAGAGGACGACTGCCCACCCTCTTGCATGTGGATTCCCCAACAGTTTGCTGTCTCTTTGTACTTGCTTTGGCCCCAAGCGCGGGCTGGACTGAGACTCTTCCAAGCCTGTGCATGGCTAAGTCCCCCACCCCTCTGCACGGGGAAGGCATTGCTTTTTCTGAACCCCTCCTGTCAGGTGTGGTGGGCGGGGGAGACTTCTTTGATCAACTAACCTAAGTCCCTATCTCATGCCCCGCTCAGATTTTTCTGAGGACTCTTCTAATCCAATGTGTCCCAGCCCTTTGACAGCACTTTATGAAATTCTGCACACCGATAGGTACGGTACTGAGCAAGGTGCTCTCTGTCTGGGTTAGATCAACATGGTTTCTGAACCTTGCAGAAACTAAATACTGAGCTAACCTGGATAAAGAAAAGCCTACTTTGACACAAATTGTATAAAAAGAAAGCATGCAGTCTTAGAGGATTTACATTTCCATCTGGGCTGCAGTTTACCAACTGCAAAATGAGCGTTAGACTGCATGGTCTCTAAGGGCTATAATTTGAGCATTATTATTTCATATTCATAGAGCATTTTGCAAATGTAAACCTTTGTATTGCATTCTACTACCTAACTCAAATAATCCAAAATGCAGACAAAATGTCTTGTATTAGCTTGATACACAGTTGGAACAAATAAATCTGTCTAAACATAGAAGCTCCTGTATTTAGTGAAAGTTGTAACATTTACATTTCACATATGGATATATAGATATAATGTTCACAGTTTTGAATTAAAGTCATAGACCACAATATAGCAGTATTCCTGGGATAAGTAAGAAATGAGAATCCTGAAACTCTTCTTACAATACAACTTGTTAGTTATGAGACACTTTGAATGATGCTAATGATGAGGAATCTGGACAGGCAGGTAATCAGCACCGCTCTGTGAGGTCTCACACACCTACTGCAGGGAGATGTTCTAAAAGGCTATGAGGCTGCAAGGTCTTCTCTGGGTCTCCGTTGGCACTGACCCGGTGTAGCTGCTTAGAGTGTCTTAGGTCATTTGTTCAGACACTTACTGCTACTGCTACTGCTGCTGCTGCTGCTAAGTTGCTTCAGTCGTGTCTGACTCTGTGCGACCCCATAGACGGCAGCCCACCAGGCTCCCCCGTCCCTAGGATTCTCCAGACAAGAACACTGGAGTGGGTTGCCATTTCCTTCTCCACAGACACTTACTAATTCAGTGTAATCAGCAGTCTTTGATAATTTGCCCCCGTGGGCCATAGTTTGAAAACCAGTCAATAATTGAGGTTCCTACCTGGCTGCAAGCACATCAGAACCACCTGCAGGGCTTCCTGGGGCTGCTGGGGGTGTGCTGTGAAGAGATCTCAAGTGATTACTTCTCAAGCAGTTACACCTCAAGTCGCATGAGCAGTGGCCAAGCACCAGCTACACAGAAGAGACTTCCAGGGACTTCCTTGGTGGTCCAGTGGTTAAGACTCTGCCCTGTAATGCAGGAGTGCAGGTTTGATCCTCTTGGAACTAAGATCCCACGTGTGTGGGGGATGCCTTAAAAAAAAGAGAGTTTCCATATGTTCAAAATCCCTCAATCACATCAATCCATCTTTTTTATATTCCACCTTTTTTATTTTAAAAAATATTTATTTTTATTTATTTGTACCGGGTCTTTGTTTCTGCACACAGGATCTTTAGTTGGCAGCATGTGGAATCTAGTTCCCTGACCAGGGATCAAACCCAGGCCCCCTGCATTACAAGGTAGAATCTTAACCACTGGACCACCATGGAAGTCCCTATTTTCCACTGGTGTGGAAGTGAAAATTTAAAACGTTCGCATCCTTAGTAAGACTGCCACTTGCCAGGTGGTCTCTGTTTCACCTGCTGATCTCTAAATTATTAATACCAACTTCCTTCACCACTGACGAAACAGCACCAGGATGCCTTTTGTCTCTGCTGCTGCTGCTAAGTCGCTTCAGTCGTGTCGGACTCTGTGCGACCCCATAGACGGCAGCCCACCAGGCTCCTCCATCCATGGGATTTTCCATGCCTTTTGTCTCTAGCCTTGGGTAATATCCAGTGCCTCTTTTTCCATTAGGGGGCCTTATTTTTGTGCTTAGCCTTTAGGTATTGTGGTTAACTTCTAAGTGATAATAAGTACTTTGGAAGGATATAAGTTTATATCTAAATAAGTTAGTCTGTCCAGAAGGCCTGTGAAGCTTTCGTTAGATTTCCTTGACCTTGAACCCCATATGAGCCCCTAAGTCAATGCTCTCTCAGTCTTTCGTGTTGTTTTAACTGCTTCTGTAGGAAAAGCTCCCTGAGGGCATGATAGACCTGTAGAAGAACGGCAGCCATCCATCATCAGAAGTAGCAGTGTGACAGGAAAACATTACATAGTGGGTTTGCCTTGCTCTGATTGCTCAAGAGTAAAAGTGGAATCTGTTTAATCATTTTTTGAAAATAATTCTCCTTATTAAACACGACATCTATTCTTCCATCATTATAACCCAACCTCATTCTTGCTAGAACCATGAAATATATTTGGGGAGACCCCAGAGTCAGGGATCTCATAAGTCCAACAAGAAGGTTTATGAGTAAAATGATTCTTATTTGCAGAATTATTTGCTTTGACTTAGGTAATGTTCTAGTTCCCTTTGACATGAAAATATATGGAAAACTGAATTGGGGGTGGGGAGAAACTTTCTGCTAATGTCTTAATGTTTTTGACAGATTGGTTTTCTAAGACACAGAAAGTCTCTCAAACTTATAAATAGTCATGTAGATCCACTGAGTTCTCCTTGGCATAAAAATATATGACAAAAGATTGAGGTTTGGGGGCTCTTCCAGTTTTAAAAATTCTATGCATTTTACTTGAAGTAATTGTGGGTATATTTATTTCCAAGACTGGCTTTTATAGACATCAACAAACCAGTAATCAAACTCTGTTATATTATATCATATCATATCTTACCTGATATATTTCTTTTTATCCCATGTTGGTTTTAGCAAAGGAAATACCAGTCTATTTAAAAATAACATTATATGCATCTCCTAATACCTCACTTTTCAGTCCTTGTTCCCAAAAACATCATCAGAAATGTCAGTTCATTTCTTATAATTCCTGCTAGAAAGCTGATATAAATCACAATTAGATGCTACACACTTCATAAAAAGTAGTAGAAATCACCTTATCCACTTAAGAGATGGTTTATTTTCTTTCTGCTCTAGAATAGAAAAAAAAATCTGTAAGATCTTTTCACTTTCAAGCATCCTTCAAGTTGAGATTTTCTTCCTCTTGATAAATTCCTGTATGTGAGATTGTTCCATTTATTAAAGATATACATATGTGTGTATATGTATATTTCAGTTAATGTATAGAGGTGATTATATATAAGTTTTGCTGTGATTATTTTATCAGTCATTTATTAACCAAAATGGTCTTTTTCAATCAATCAATCCCAAGAGTCTTTCCATTATACAAAGAAAGTGTTGTACTTAAGACCACTGAGTCAGGTAGTTTAAGTAGGGTTTCTGTAAGGTTTGGACCATTGGTGGGATATTTCACATTGTTTATTTCTTTGATGTGCATGGCTAATACATAATATATTCATTAAGATCTCCTGTTTACCCTATTGAGATAACGTGAAAGCCCACATTCTTCTAGAGTACTTGGTGTATTCTTTTCAGTAGCAATTAAAATACATGTACACACACAAACACACTTATTGGAAGTCATTTGGAAACACAGATGTGTGTAAAATCTGACTGTAGAAACAAAAAAGGTGGAAATTCAATGAGGGGTTTTAATTTTATTGTTGGGTCCCCTTCTACAGACCTGGAGAGGAAATGAAGCAGAAGAGTGGGTCCCTCGGACGTACCAGGATCTAGAAGGTCTGCCTTGTATTGTGATATTAACTGGCAAAGATCCTCTTGGAGAAACCTTTCCCAGGTACGATGCCAATCACTAATTCTCATTTTCCATTGGTTGCTTGGCTGAGCTGACGGTTAAAACTTAGCTGATGCTCACCCACTTCCTTCACTTGGCAAGTGAGAAGGCCATTGTTTTACTCGGGGATGTAAGAAATTTAGCCTTCTTGGATTCTTTCAACTTTCCAGAGATTGCCTAGCAATTTGGGGAATGAGAGAGAAGCCCCGGAGGAGAAGTGTTTATGCATGAAAGCTGGGCAGCCAGAGGGGCAGGGAGGAGAAGCATTTCCCCCAAGAGGAGCTTTTTGGATGAAGTGTCTCTGTTAGGCTGCTGTTCCCTCAAGGATCTGGGGCCTGTGAGTTGGAAGGCAATAGCAAGAATAGTCATTGTTGTTTAGTTGCTCAGTTGTGTCCAGCTCTTTGGGGCCCTGATGGACTGTAGCCCGCCAGGCTCCTCTGTCCATGGGATTTTCCAGGAGTGGGTTGCCATTTCCTTCTCCAGGGGATTTTTCCAACCCAGGGATTAAACCCGAGTCTCCTGCATTGGCAGGCGGATTCTTTGCCACTGAGCCACCTGGGAAGCCCAAGAATAGTCACAGCATTCACTGAGTGCTTGCTGTGAGTTAAGTGAAGTGAACGTAGCTCAGTCATATCTGACTCTTTGCGACGCCATGGACTGTAGCCCCCAGGTTCCTCTGTGCATGGGATTTTCCAGGCAAGAATACTGAAGTGGGTAGCCATTCTCTTCTCCAGGGAATCTTTCCAACCCAGGGATCAAACCCAGGTCTCCTGCATTGCAGGCAGGTTCTTTACTGTCTGAACCACCAGGGCAGCCCACTGGGTATTGCTCTAAACACACTGCTTGTGCCATGTCATTCATTCCTTGCAGTAACTGTCAGCTGGGCACTGTTACTCTATTCCATATGTGGAGAAAGTGAAGTGACTGTCCCGCGGCCCTAACAGCTAGGAGGCGGCAGCACTGAGGTTTACATCGAGGATCACCTCACATTTTGACCGCTGTCAGCCACACGTAAACGCTGCGCGCCTCACCAAAGACACCATTACTTTGTGCAGGTCTCTAAAGTACTGTGACCTCCGGTTAATTGATTCAAGCTACTTAACCCGCACGGCCTTGGAGCAGGAGATGGGGCTGGCCTGCTGCTACGTGTCCAAAGAGGTGATCCGGGGGCCCACTGCCGCCCTGGACCTCAGCGGCAAGGAGCAAGAGCGAGCCACGGCCAGCGAGAATGACACCGAGGAGCTGCTGATCGACCTGGAGAGACCCCAGAGTAACAGCAGCGCCATCACGGGAACTTCAGGTCAGTACTTTCTCTCTCCAGGGGTTGGGGCAGGAGAGAGGAAGGGGTAGAAGTAGGGAAGGCAGAGGCACCTGCTGCCTCCCATCCAGCTTTCAGAGCAGTGGTGGCTGACCTGGGCATCCCTTCCAGACCTCAGTCCTGGGGAGACGTAGTTGACAGACGTTGAGTCATGAGCAGCCACAAGACATTTGCCTGGAAAGCACTTAATGAAGAGCTTGCTAATAGGCTAAATGCATGCATGCACGCTGTATGCTAAGTCACTTCAGTCATGTCCAATTCTTTGTGACCCTATGGACTGTAGCCTGCCAGGTTCCTCTGTTCAAGGGATTCTCCAGGCAAGAATACTGGAGTGGGTGGCCATTTCCTGCTCCAGGAGATCTTCCTGACCAATAGGCTAAATACAATAAGTAAATTTCATGAATCCTCACTAACACCACGTCTCCTAGTCTCTGCACCCTAATCATCTCATTATATTACACATCTGATATTTGCACAAAGGCCTTCTTTTCCTTCCAGACCCTGAAGTGGTTTGTGCTAATTGGCCTAGTACCTGGCACTGAGTGTGTGTTTGTTTGAACGGATGAATGAGTGACTTTTCCCCCAAGTACCTAAATGGCAAGTGTTTACATACGGAAGGCTACTCTGGGGCCACTGGTCGATTGGGATGATCCAGCCTACAGCCTACCAACTGCCCTCTTCTTATGTTACTGTGTGGCTGATGGCAGTGCCTGGCATGGATTTTCTTCTGCTAAATAGTATTAAGCAAATACAGCATTATTTCCAGGGCTTCCCAGGTGGCGCTAGTAGTAAAGAACCCGCCTGCCAATGCAGGAGACATGAGACGTCAGTTCAATCCCTGGGTAGACAAGCTCCTCTAGAGGAGGGCATGTCAACCCACTCCAGTATTCTTGCCTAGAGAATCTCCTGGACAGAGGAGGCTGGTGGGCTATGGTCCATGGGGTCGCAAAGAGTTGGACACGACTGAAGCAACTTACTCCCCACACACAGCATTATTTCCATTTTTTTTTTCTGAGTGTGAAAGTTATAATAGAGTTTAATATAGAAAACTTGGAGAATGTAATGAAGTATAGAGAAGAGATGAAAAATGAAAATCCCACAACAGAGGGAACCACCATTCACATTCCTTCTGCCCCGTGTTTCCCTTCTTTTACCTCATGACACTGACTCACACACACGCGCGCACACACACACACACACACACACACCCCTTCTGAATGGAAAAGGCAGGTATCTGTGCCTGGAAGAGCGTGAGGACTGTCTTACGGAGGTCTGCTTCAGTCATGGGTCAGGGCTGTACCCCCCACCCTCTAACAACAGCCTCCCCAGTTCTGCCTGGTAGACCAGTTCAGAATAAAGGAGGGAGTTTGGGAAGATGGTAAAGGGTAACAGAGGAAGGGGAAGAACACACCTAGAAGCTTTTCCACACCAGCCAGCATCGGTGAGGGAGAGGAGGAAGGTGGAGCAGGGTGGGGGTGATTAGAGTCCACTTCCTTCCTGGGCTCCTTGATCAGCCCCCTCCCTCCCCTAGGCGTGGAGAGCTGCCCCACAGACTCTGGATTCTGGCCTTGCTCTCATGAACTCTGCTGTCTGGAGTTCCCCCTCCCCAATCTTGGAGGACCCAGATGCTGCCCCCTACACACACCACCCTACCCACCACCCCACCAACCTCCAGCTGACTTTCAGGGTCCTCAGAGGATTCTCATTGCCCAAGGCATTCAGGCCAGAAGACTCAAGGGGCCTTGAAGGCAGAAGAAAACCGTCATGCAGAAATCAGCTGAGCAGCGGTGATGGGGTCAGGAGCCTCTGGTTACTGGCCCTTCACCTAGGAGCTCCCAAGGTTGGGATTTGCCTGGGAGGCACCAGTCTGAGCAGAAAGAGTCTTGTAATTTGATTCTGGTTTGTCTTCAAACCACTTGGTCGCTCAGTCGTGTCTGACTCTGTGACCCCATGGACTGTAGCCCTCCAGGCTCCTCTGTCCATGGGATTCTCCAGGCAAGAATACTGGAGTGGGTTGCCACGCCCTTATCTTCTCAACCCAGGGATGGAACCCAGGTCTCCTGCACTGCAGGTGGATTCTTTACCGTCTGAGCCACCAGGGAAGGGTGGGGGTGGGGGACATTTGCGGTGAGTTGGCTGCAGGTGAGCAGATCTCCGGCCCTGGGGTGTAGGGAGGGAGGAGGTTACGCCCCGCCTTTCCACGCTGGTCCGGTCCGGGCATCTGTGGAAGGGGCTGCACCCTGGGGAGCTTGTCCACAGCCAGGAGGGTGGGGCCTGGGACCCCAGAAGGAGGCGAGTGCCAATGGACAGGATTTGGGTGTGGAGCGTGTGTTGGTCAGGGTTCTGGAGTGATTCGGACGGATTATCCAAACGACCTAACCAGCGGAGAGTTTAATAACCCGCGATGTACGAAGACGCGGGCAGGAGGGAAAAAAGCAGCAGGAGGCGGCGGGGTGGTCGGTCCCAGGGCGCCGGGACTACGAGCGGCCTGAAGACGCGGGGAGGGTCGGACGTGGGTCCAGGTTTCTCCTGGCCGCCCGGAGGAAACCGGGAATAAGTGGCCATTTCCGAGCCCACACAGCAGCCAGGGCGGGGGAGAGGGGACGCGAGCGGGGCGGCAGGGCGCCAGGGGCAGAGGGGCGGCCCGAAGCCCGAGCGCCGCCTGGACCCCAGGGCTTCCCCCGGGGCAGGAGCGGCGGTGACAGCGCGGCGTGTGGGTCCTCTTTCAGGCTCCATCATGGAGAATGGGGTCAGCTCGTCCAGCACCGCCGACAAGTCCCAGAAGCCGCCCCCGACACCCAGCTTCCGGAGTCCGGTCCCCAACGCGGGGCTGGACGAGGGGCTCTCGGCCGGCCCGGCGGGACCCGGGGAGTCCCTAAAGCAGGAGTGCGACTCGCTGGGGCCCCCGCTGGCCAGCAGCACCACCGCCAAGCCGTCGCCGTCGTCATCGGGGCCCGGGGCGCTGCCGTGGCCCGGGCCGCCGGGCCGGGCCGGCCGGCCCCCCCAGGCCGCGCTGCCCCCAGTGGTCATCCTGTCCAAGGCGGCCTACAGCCTTCTGGGCGCGCGGCGGGGCGGCAAGCTGCCGGCGGCCGCGGCCCTGCTGCCGCACCCCGACGTGGCCTGGGCCAGCCCGCTGCGCCCGCCGCCGCCCGCGCACGCCGGCCCCGAGGAGCAGTCGCTCTACTACCGCCGCTGGACGGCCGCGCGGCCGCACCACGCCGACCACGGCAACCCGCCAGACCCCGCCTCTGGCGCGCGGGCCTGCCACCCGCGCCGGCTCCTGCTGAGCGGGCCCCCCCAGGTAGAGGCAGGGGTTCGGGAGAGGGTTCGGGGTGGGGGACTGGGGTGGGGGAGTGGAGGTAGGGCGCGGGAGCAGGGGTCTGGGATTGGGGGATCCGGGGGTAGGGCGCGGGGGCGGGGGTCTGAAATTGGAGGATCGGGGATAGGGCGCAGGGGCAAGGGGCTCTGGGGTTGCGGGGTCGGAGTAGGGCGCGGGTGCAGGGGTTCTGGGCTTCGGGGGTCGGAGGTAGGGCGTGGGGGCACGGGGTCTGGGGTTGGGGGTGTCTCGGGTCGGGGGGCGTCGAGGCCCCACTCAGAGATGGAAGGAGTCGTTGGAGAGCCCAGGTGTGACGTCCCTTTTCTCTTTTCCTCCCCCTCCCCGCCTACAATTCGACACCCGCCCCAGGTGGGGAAGACGGGCTCCTACCTGCAGTTCCTGAGGCTCCTCTTCCGCATGCTCATCCGGCTGTTGGAAGTGGACGTGTACGACGAAGCCGAGATCAACACCGGTGAGCGCCGGGCGTGGCGGTGCGGGCTATTACCACCACATCCCGGGGCTGTCCGCGGCCTCCAGAGGATTAGTGCAGGGTTATTGAGAAGTTAGAGGGCAGGAGCCAGCAAAGAGTTGTAAGAAGCCGTGACCGTTTAGGTCGGGGTGTGACTTCCCCTCCTTTGAACCCCGATCCCCACTGTGTCCCCCGAATCACTGGGCACAGAGGCATCTTATAAAGCCCGTCAGGTGGGTTCACTGCTCAGATGGTGACAGGTTTAAAATTAGTGGACTGCGGTGTTCTACGGCTTAAGGGTCCAGGGCACGTTTTATACTCCATCAGGGTAACCTTATGTTTTGCCTGCTGGCTGCAAGTGAAGGTGTGTGGATTACTACCCAAAGGAAAAACTTCCTTGAGCAGGACAGAACCCTGGCACCATCAACAGCCCCTTGGGACTGGCAGAAGGATGGAGGGCCTGGTGCTTGACAGGCCATCCCCAGCCTGCACCTCCTGCCCCCTTTCTTGGCCCTGCCACCCTGCTGTCGCTTGTGAGGAAGGCGGTTCCCCTCAGCCTGTCCAGCAGGGCGGGAGCATGGGCATGAGCAGGGGTCAGCTAGCATTAGCCCTGCGGCCAGGGGAGGGTGGCTTTGCATCTCAGAGGGACTGCGGTGCTGGAGGAAATGGGGGGGGGGGGGCAGGAGTAGTCATGGGTAGACGTTCTTCCCAAGCCCCTGAAAGATGAAGGTAGAGAAGAAAAAGGCCTTGCGTCGTCCATCACATTAGCCCTTGGAGACCTCCAACTCGCTTGCTTTTCCTAAACAGTTGGACCTGTCCTGTGACCGGCCCAAGGGATAGATTAGTTAAGAGCCAGACTAGGTAAAATCAGCCATGTTTAATCATCTTCCTATGGCTTTTGATTCAACTTCCATCCTCCATAGTTTACGTGCATGATTCCAGACAAACGCACACAGTCCTGTCTTCCGGTCCACATCTCCTTGTCTGCGTGCCTGGCTGAGCTGTAGCAGACCCCAGGCCACCACAGAGGGGACTGAAAGACCCCGGGGGCTGCCCAAAGCAGGCGGGGCTACAGTGCAAAGGCAGAGCCGAGCTGACCAGGAGTGAGGGACCGTCATCCCATTGACCCCCACCTCCTAGGCTCCTCGGAAGAACAACACCTTTAATTTTCATCTCAGATTCCCACTACAGGGCCTACAGCTGTGAGAGTCAAACCTGGCCTTTGTGATGAGCAGCACTGTTTGGCTTTATTCCTTCACCCTAATTTTAGTGCCGGTGAATGCAATGGTACACTGGAGAGGCATGGGGATGTGCTTTTATTAAATGAGAATAAGCTCTAACTTTTAAATACAATGCACATTTTTAAATGAAACCTAAACTTTAAAAAGGTCCAGGATGTAAAAATAAACAGTGTTGTGCTTAAAAGGTAATACCTGAGCTTCTAGCTTGTAGGCTTTTGGCAGGGGGAAGTTTTTGTTGCTCCTTTTGAGGGCTTTCCCAGTGCTCAGATGGTGAAGAATCTGCCATAATGAGGTTTAAAAAATCTGGACATAATGAGACATGGGTTCAATCCCTGGGTTGGGAAGATCCCCTGGCAAAGGGAATAGCAACTCATTCTAGTATTCTTGCCTGGAGAATTCCATGGACAGAGGAGCTTGGCAGGCTACAGTTCATGGGGTTGCAAAGAGTTGAACACAACTGAGCGACTGACACACACACGCATGCTCCCTTTACACTGTCTTAAGCTGATCTTATAGTTTTTATTATTAATAACAAATATCACCTATTGGACACACACCATGTGCCTGCCACATGGTGTTAGCACTTTCAGTATGCCATCTGGACTTCTTAAAACAATCAGGGAACCCTAACAAATGAAGGTGCCTGCAGGTGTGAAGTCACAAGATCAGCGGGGGCAGTGGCCTGGACTCAAACCCAAGGCCCCAGGCTCTCAACCTGGTTTGCATGTTGGAAGCACTGAAGGAGCTTTAAATACGACAAGTGCCTAAATAGGGAAGGTGGTTCTAGGCTGTGTGGCCTGAGCACAGGGGTTTTACAAGCTCCAGTGGATTCTTATAAACAACAGACACTGTGAATCTTGCTTAATGAGCCCCTGAAATCCTTTCAGCTGTCGGCATCTTAAAACCCCATGACTAAAACTCTTGTGATAGGATTCAGATCATCCAAAGTTAATTAAGATTTTAGGGACACTTGGGGGTCGGGCGTGGGAGACTAGTGGATCTCTTAGACTTGGGAGTTTCTGGGCTGGGTGTGTAGAGGCTAATGGGGACCAGTGAGGGCCAGCATCCCTCCCAGTAGGTCTGAAGGACACTCTGCACCCCTCTCCCCTGGACTCGGGAGCTCATTTCTCAGAAAGGCCTTTGTCCACCTACCTGGGCTGTATGTTTCCCTGACACTTGGGTGAGAGGGAGGGAGGGCAGCCAGTCGGTCTGATTGGGCTGCCCTGTGCACTTTCCTTCTTGGCCTAGATCACAGTGAAAGCAGTGAGGTGAGCCAGTCAGAGGGCGAACCCTGGCCTGACATCGAGAGCTTCAGTAAAATGCCCTTTGACGTCAGTGTGCACGACCCCAAGTACAGTTCGATGAGCCTGGTATATACTGAGAAGCTGGCAGGGGTCAAACAAGGTCAGTGTACGTGGAGCCTGAAGGTCAAGGGTTCACCTAAATGAGGGCGGGAAACCTGGGGCCGTTTACTCCTTGAGAGCAGCTTAAGTCATACTCCTTTGCATGTCTTGTTTTATTCACATGAATGTCACCTTTTGGGCTTCCTGGGTGGCTCAGTGGTAAAGAATCCACCTGCCAATGTAGAAGGCGTGGGTTCAATCCCAGGGTCAGCAAGATCCCCCTGGAGGAGGGCATGGCAACCCACTCTAGTATTCCTGCCTGGAGAATCCCATGGACAGAGGAGCCTGGTGGGCTACAGTCCATGGATTTGCCAAAGTTGGACGTGACTTAGCAACTAAACAACAGCAAGGTCACCTTGTAATTTTCAGAGCTGCCTCTCAGGGCATAAACTGCAGAATCCTAGGAAAAGCCCTTCTGGGGGTGGGGGACTTTTTGCCCAGGCATAGGGGCTTCACACACAGCATAGGAAGGTGTTTTGTCTCTTTTTACACAGAAGCGATAAAGGAACCCAAAGCTGAGGAGCCCCGGAAACGAGAAACTATGTCCATGATGCTGACCAAGTACGCGGCCTACAACACCTTCCACCACTGCGAGCAGTGCCAGCAGTACATGGACTTCACCTCTGCCTCCCAGGTGCAGCCCGTGCTCCTGCCTGTTACCCAGCCTGGGTTCTGTGTGCAGGAGAGGGAAGGCCCCAGTGTCAAGCCCTAGATGGCTTGTTTGGTTTTTAAAAAATATTTATTTAGTTGTGTCGGGTCTTAGTTGCCACATGCAGAATCTTTTCATTGCTGCGAACAGACTCTGAAGTCGCGGTGCATGGGCTCCAGAGAGCGCAGGCTTTGGCAGTTGCAACCCGTGGGCTTTATAGCTGCCCCGAGGGATGTGGGATCTTAGTTCCCCAATCAGGAATCAAACCCACATCCCCTGCATGGCAAGGCAGATTCTTAACCACTGGGTCGCCAGGAAACTTCCAAGGATAGCTTGTTGATGAAATGGAGCCACTCATTTGTGAGCAGAATGCATGAAGCAGTTGATAAAATGACTTTGGGTTTATTGGGATTATAGGCAGGGGAGAAAGAAACTGATTTGTGTCTTAAGTCACTTCATCAAATGGTTACATGTGTTGTTTTAGAAAGTAACTGGTATGTCTGTGATTCTGAAAAAGCTGGATATTACAGTATGTTTGACAAAAGGGTCTCTTCCCCTCCTTCGGGTTGTTGATGAAGATGGTGTTACTATCTGCAAGTCCGTAGGGTGTGCCCTGTGAGCTGTGATCTGCACAGACCCAGTCTCCCTCTCACTCCAGCGTGGGGTGGTTTTGACCACTAGGCACACAGAGGAGTCAGCGTGTGCTCTTTTATCTGGAGAGCACTGAGAGGTAGAACGCGGAAGGTGAGCAAGTACCCCACGCTGCTGCGCTCCTCGTGGCCAGAGCATCTTTAAGCACAGAGGATGGGAAAGCAGCCAGTGATGGTTGTATCCAGCGCTTATGTGGGGGCTGAGCTCCACACTGCTTCCCCACTTTATCTTCTTGACCTTTAGTGCTTGGCCCTGAGCGTCTGGAACAACTCTTCCTTTCTATAGCATGTGCCAGGTGGGCGCCCGGCTTCCTCCCCAGACTTGCTTCTGCGCTTGAGGATCTGGTCTTCTCCATTTTCCCCAGGGAACCCAGAAGGATGTGCTGGTCTTTCTGCTCTTCTGCTAGAAGTTACCTTTCATGCCCCAAATGGTTTCCTGTGTCATTGAAAACTTTCAGTGGACTGTTTGAAATCAGCTCACAATGCTTTATGGAATATAGATGATACAAGCCCCTGATATGAATCATTAGAAAATTCATTTTTTAGACAATATATTAAAAGCCTTCTATTTAGTTTCTGTGTGATTACAGTACTGCCTGATACTTGTGAAGCAGAATGAAGATCTTAAGGGGAGTATTACAATATTATTTTTCTATGAAATGTAATATTTAGGTTGAACCTCTTGGGGAGGCTACCTGGATTGTTCTCGTGCCTGCTGACTAGTGATGCTGTCTTTTCATTAGGCCAAATATTGTCGGCATTGTAAAGACTTTTATATAATTATTCACTGAGGTGGGTTATGAGAGAGTGTATCAACTTTCCAGCAACTTAAAAAAGATGTTAGATTTGTATGTGGCTTGGATGAGTCAAATGTCTCTTCTGGAAGCCAGAGTTCTAGGATAAGTGACCATTCAGACATCTTGAGCTTCCAGTGTAGCCAGGAAAGATGGGCCCACAGGGTATTTTAATGATGTCAGTCTTAATAGTTTATTTAGGAAAAATATCATTTGACCTGACCCACTCAGAAGAGGCTCCCTTGGTCAGGAAGATGGAGATGGGCATGGCGACCCACTCCAGTATTCTTGCCTGGAGAATCCCATGGGCTGAGGAGCCTGGTGGGCTACAGTCCAAAGGGTCACAGAGCTGGAGACGACTGAAGCAACTGAGCGCACACGTGTGCACAGAGAAGCGTTTCCCCCCGTAGCTGGGCACCTTTGGGAGTGTTTGCATAGCAAGACCTCCCAGAGGCACACTGGGCCTCTGCAGGGCTGAGCGCTAGTGGTTCTAAGAAGGTGAGAGATCGTAGTTTTCAGCAGCAGTCACTGCACCACCCTAGAGAGGCTGTTTGGGGTGAGAAGCTTGGATCTCGTGTCAGCCACTAAAGATGCAGTGTTTGCCTTTTCTGACACTGCACGCACAGCCAGGTCTGGCGGGAGGTAGAAGTCCAGGATAGCTGGCCTCTATCAATAACCATCTTGAGAGGAGCAGCCTGGAAGCTTGCCAACTGTGAGCTTACACGCCCTCCCTTTGCTCTTTGCAAACGCAGATGTCCGACTCCACTCTCCACGCCTTCACGTTCTCGTCCTCCATGCTGGGAGAAGAGGTGCAGCTCTACTTCATCATTCCCAAATCCAAAGAGAGTCACTTTGTCTTCAGCAAGCAGGGCAAGCACCTGGAGAGCATGCGGCTGCCACTGGTCTCAGACAAGGTGGGTGATAGCGTCTGGATGCACGGCCGGCCGGCCTCAGGTACTAGAGCCAGTTTTATAAGCGTCTAGTATCTAAGGGTTCTAATTTCTCTTTTTGGCCTCTGGTCCTTTTTTTTTTTTTTTTTTTTTTCTTTCAGCAGAATTTGAACGTGGTCAAGAGCCCTATTTTCACCCCCTCCAGCGGTCGCCACGAGCACGGACTTCTAAACCTCTTTCACGCCATGGAGGGCATCAGCCACTTGCACCTGCTGGTGGTCAAAGAGTACGAGATGCCGCTGTACCGCAAATACTGGCCCAACCACATCATGCTGGTGCTTCCTGGCATGTTCAATAACGCAGGCGTGGGTAAGGGGGCGCGCGGATGCTGGGCAAGGGCTGGGAAGAGAAATACCAAGCCAAGCTCCGTTCCTCAGGATTCCAGAGGGTCCCATGACCCTGGAAAGTGTCTTGTTCTGTGGACCAAAGGACTTTTGACTCTCTTAAAAAAAAAAATTATTTTTGGCTGGGCTGGCTCTTCGTTGCTGCACAGACTTTTCTCTAGCTGTGGTGAGCCGTGGCTACTCTTTTGTTGCGGAGCATGGGCTCTCGGGCATGTAGACTTGAGTGGTTGCGGCACGTGGGCTCAGTAGTTGAGTCCCAGCCTCTAGAGCACAGGCTCAGTAGTTGCGGCACATGGGCTTAGTTGCTCCTCAGCATGTGGGATCTTCCCCCATCAGGAATCAAACCCGTGTCTCTTGTGTCAGCAGGTAGACTCTTCACCACTGAGCCACTAAGGAAGCCCTTGACTCCTCTTTAAATGAGTTTTCATTTCTCTTTATCTTCAGTCTTGCAGAATTTTTTAACTTCTGAGGACCAGCATCCAAAGAAGTCACTGATACACTGAGCACCCTGGGAGGGCTTGGGACTCTGGCCAGCACAGGCTGCAGGTGTTGCTCCCTACCAGCTGGCAGCAGGGACCTCACAGAGAGGAGGACAGTCAGAGGAGGAGGGGGGTTAGCAGTTCGGACCCAGGTCTGGAGGGATCGCTGGGGGTCATCGCTGATCTTAAAGGCACACAGCAAGTTCTCGGGGGTTCTGTACAGCTGGGGGCTGAAAGCACCATCACTGCCGATAGCAGGCATCTTGAAAGTGCCTGGAAGTCTTGCCTGCTTTCCCCTCGGGATTTAAGGTCAGTGGGCTGATTTCTCAAGGGGACACCTGGCTGTTGTGTGTACTGACAGAGCGGGAGGAGGAACTAGAGAGAGAGGTCCAGAGCTGCTTCGTTTACCCCTGAAGGCAGGAGACCTCCAACCGGATCCAGCGTCCTAGGGCTCTGCTCTCTGCCCACTCCCTGCATCTCACTCACTTCCCATCGGCTTCAGTGGGAATTTCGAGGCAGAGCTTCAGGAGGGCTGAGGATGAAGAGCTTTAGAGCCCACTGCTGGAGTGAAGGCAGAAAAGACCCGAGTAGTGCCCTGGATCCACGTGGGCCTTCTCTCCAGGTCTCTCTCCCCATTCCTTCTTAAGACTCTTCCTTTCTTGTTCTCCATTTCATTCCTTTTCGTTTCCTTAAGTTTTCGCCTTAATATTGATTAAAATATTTTCCAAACAGGTTTATATTTTTAATGTAATTTTATTTCCCATCACTTAACATCAAATGAGGTAAGAATTTCACATATTTCTGGTCCCTTCCCCAAAACACATATCCCCAAACTTAACTAAAATCTTTCTCTATATTTACATGACCCTCACACCTTTCCGTGCCTAACTGACCTTCAGGAGAAAGTATTTCCTCATCCCAGATTTGAGTGAATTTGTTTAGTGCCAGTTTTGCCATTTTTGTAATCATCTGGGGAGAGAAACCAACATATATGCAAATGAAGCAGCATTTTTTTTAATTGATACACAGCACAAAATTTAGCCGTTGTTCAGTGTACGGCTCAGCATTCATCAGTACATTCACATTGTTGTGCAGCTGGTCTCCAGAACTCTTGTCCATCTGGCAAAACCGACTCAGTAACATCAAAGGGGAACTCCCCGTTTTTATTACCACTCACTCACTAATGGACCCTGGGTCTGCCCCTCACCTTCCGACTGTTGTGAATGATGCTGCTGTGGACACGAACACAAATCTCAAAACCCTGCTTTCCGTTCTTATACCCCAAAGTAGAATTGCTTAATCACATAGTAATTCCACTTTTTTTTTTTAGGAATTGACATACTGTTTTTCATAATGGCTTGTACATTCTTACCAACAATGTAAAATGGTTCCAGTTTTAACACATCTTCACTAACACTTGTGTTTTTTGGGAATTTTTGCTGTTGTTGTTAGTAGCCAACCTAATGGGTGTGTGATGGTATCTTGTGATTTACACTTTCCTAATGATTAGTGATGTTGATCGTATTTTTATTTGCTTACTGGCCATTTGTGTATCTTTGGAGAATCTATTTTTAGTAATGTTTTTGTTGTTGACTTGTAGGGGTTCTTTGTATATTCTAGATTTTCACCCCTTATCAGATAAGGTTTGTAAGTATTTTCTCCTATTCCATAGGAGGATGTGTTCTTGCAGTTTAATTCTTTCGTGGTCCAGTTTACTTTTTCTCTTGTTGCCATGCTTTTAGTGTCACAGCCAACAAATCCACAAACTGTTGCCAAAACCAGTATCATTAAGCTTTTCCCCATGTTTTCTTCTAAGAGTTTTATAAAAGCTCTTTGGTCCATTTTGATTTCTTTATACAGCATTAAGGTGAGGGTCCAGCTTCATTGTTTTACATTTGAATGGTCTTAGCACCTCTGTCAAAAATCATCCGACCATATATGCAGGGTGTTTCTGGGCTCCGTATTCTTATTCCATTGGCCTACGTCTGTCTCTGTGCCACCGCTACACTGGTTTGATTACTCTAGTTTTATAATCAGGCAAGTGTGAGACCTCCAGCCTTGCTGTTCTTTTTTGAAGATTGTTTTGGTGATTCAGAGCCCTTTGAAGTTCCATGTGAATTTAAAAATGAATTTTTCTGTTCTAACAAAAGAAAAACTCTGATACTTTGATAGGGATTGTATTAAATTTGTGGATTGCTTTGTGGGATGTGTAAACAGTATTGCACCTTCCAGTCCATGAACATGTCTTTCCACTTATTTGGAAACACTTTCAGCAGTGTTTTGTGCTTTTTAGTGTACTGGTCTTTAGCCTCCTTGGTTAAACATGTATTCCAAGTATTCTTTTTGATGAAAATGAAGCACTTCTTAATTTCCCTTTTAGATTGTTCATTGTTATTATATAGAAACACAGCTAATTTGTTTTGTGTCTGCAGCTCTGCTGAATTTATTCTAACACGTGCATGTGTATAATATTTAAGGTTTTCCTCACATAAGTTCATGTCTACAGATAATTTTACTTCTTGCCAACTCGGGTGACGTGTGTGTGTGTGTGTGTGTGTGTGTGTGTGTGTAGTTTCTCTGGCTAGGATTTTCAGTACTATGTTAAATAGAAGTGGTAAAGTTGGGTATCCTTGTCTTATTCTTGATCTTAAAGGAAAAGCTTTCAGGTTTTCACCATTGAGTATGTTAGCTGTGGGTTTTTTCATATATGGCCCATATAATGCAAAGTATTACACACGTATTACACACATGCTTTTAAAAAGTATCAGTAGATTTTCCTAAACCCTAGCATTACCTTCCATCTACTCAAACTACTTTCCTGGTTGCTCCGTGGACTTAATTGGGGTTTTTTGAGCTTCTTTATTCTATGTTTTGTTTCATTTTAGGGTCTGTGTTAGTCGCTCAGTCATGTCTGACTCTTTCTGACCCCCATGGACTGTAGCCCACCAGGCTACTCTGTCCATGGGATTCTCCAAGAATACTGGAGTGGGGGAAAAAAAATACTTGAGTGGGTTGCCATTCCCTTCTCCAGGGGATCTTCCTGAACCCAGGTCTCCTGCATTGCAGGGAGATACTTTACCATCTGAGCCACTAGAGAAGCCTCGTTTTAGGGTGGCCCACTCATAAAACCTGGCTAATTCCTGATGGTCCTCATCTTAATTGCTAACACTGAGTACTCACTTACCATGTGCAGCACTGTCCTGAGCACCATACGACAGTCCTATGAAGTAGACATCACCATCGCCTTCTTACAGGTGGGGAAGCCTAAGCACAGGAATCCTAGCAGCACTCCTCAAAGTGCAGCTCACCAATCACCTGTGAAAAGGTCTCTGGCCCCTCATCAGACACCACTAGTGTGAGCCTCTGGTGGTGGGCTCCAGGAATCTGCATTTTAAACAATTTCCTGGATGATTCTTGCCTGCACTGATGCGTGGGAATCGCTGCCCTGGATGTCTGGTCAACCCCCATGTGCACAGTCACCAGGCGAACACACACGCGTATGGAGAGAATGTGACGTGTCTGTGGGGCCTCCACCAAGCCCAAGAGGGGAACGTCCGAGCCGTTTTTGTGTTGCCTTCCAGGTGCTGCCAGGTTCCTCATTAAGGAGTTGTCTTATCACAACCTGGAGCTGGAGAGAAACCGCCTGGAAGAGCTGGGAGTTAAACGCCAGTGTGTCTGGCCTTTCATCGTCGTGATGGATGACTCATGTGTCCTGTGGAACATTCACAGTGTTCAGGAGCAGAGCAGGTAGGGGCGGTTCTGTGCAGTTCTAGGAATGTGACGTGTGCCACCGAGCAGGTCCTCTCCTCGGCCATCATGGCACAGTAAAGTCAACAAGGGCACAGCTTCCAGAGCAGAGCCGCCATCCAAGACCACTTCCTCTCACCAGCACGTTCTGTGGTGACTTAGGGATATTTTGATCTAGACACTTGGTATGCCTGTGTCTATGTTAAATTCCTGGACTGTTTGTGTTATCGCAGCTTTGGTCTGCTCTACGAGTCTGCTGAAAAACACCGTGGTTTATGTAGAAAGACCACTGGCTTCTGAATCGGAATGGTTTTTAGCCCCAGCTCTGCTTCCTGTCTGGATGAAAAGGGAAAGTTATTCCATCTGTGTCTCAATTCTATCCCCTATAAAATTATGGCTGGGCCAAAACACATGGTTCTCCTCCTGGTGCAGTGGTGAGGGGATCCATGAGGACCATGAAATGCTAAACCTGGAGATGTCCTATGCAGTAAATGAGCCCAGATGTTCACAGCCCCAGTGAAACACTGTGCCACATGGTCTCAAGGCCCTTCCAGCTCAGACATGTGATCCTATGCCCTCATTTCCCTGGTGGATTTGAAGCCAGGGACATTGAGAAATATTCCTTTATTATACCATAATTACCAGGACCGGGAAGAGTACCTGTGTGCTTCTAACCTCTGGCTGCCTCTCTTTGGTAACTCCCTGTTGATTAGTCACCTTGAAAACGGGCCGGATTCCTTTCTCTGCCTTTACGGGGTCAGCCTCACCCCAGGGGGCTGCCTTAGTGGCTCAGTGGTGAAGAGCCTGCCTGCTAGTGCAGGAGGGGCAGGTTTGATCCCTGGGTCGTGAAGATCCCTTGGAGGAGGAAATGGCAACCCACTCCAGTATTCTCGCTTAGAAAACGACAGGACAGAGGAGCCTGGCACGCTCCAGTCCATGGGCTGGCAGAGTCGGACACGCACAAGGACGCTCACCCCTGGAAGGCAGCGTCTCTAGATCAGCAGTGGCAGCATGAAAAGCAGGCTTGACATCCTTGTCCACTCCAGACCAAGAGAAAGTCAGCCAGCTAGCTGTGTCCTTTACAGATACTAATACCGTACAGTAGTGTCAGCTCTTCCCAAGTGACCATGTCTTCAGTGATACTGAGTGATCTCTTATGTAAACGAACTCTGCATTTCATAGCCAGCCCATGGAAACAGGAGTTTCCAGTAAGAATGTGTCCTTGAAGAGTGTCTTGCAGCACATGGAGGCGACACCGAAAATCGTGCACTACGCCATCCTGGGCATCCAGAAGTGGAGCAGCAGGCTGACTTCTCGGAGCCTCAAGGTCCCGTTCTCTAGGTGCCACGTGCACGACTTCATCCTCCTCAACATAGACCTGACTCAGAACGTGCAGTACGACTTCAACAGGTAAGCTGGGCTCCTGGATGCGCATCATCCTGCCGGTTTCTGCCCAGCTCCAGCCTCTGTAATGTGTTTATTCCTGTCTCTGAGAAACTAAGACTGTTTATACGGACAGAGAATGGGGCATCACAAGCCCCAAGTGCCCCTTCATCACTGTTCAAACTGACCCAGACTCAGTCATGAGTGCTGCAATGTGAAATGCTTAGGAAACATATTTCGGCCATCTTATTATTCTACAAGAACTCAAACAGGGACCAAATTGTTTCAACAGTGGAAATCAGTGTGTGGACCCATAAACCTATTCACGATTAACCTTTCACTCAAAACTCAGATGGTAGTCACTTCCTGAGATGTTAGCAAGACCCTGAGATCTGGATCCTGTAGGGAAAAGCCAGCTAGCCCTGGCCTTGCCTCCCGAATGAACTACACACGTCCCAGAAAATCCGAAATGGCCAAGGAAGAATGTCAGAGACCGTCAAGTCCCTCTTAAGTCAACCCCTGAGCTGCAGCTCTTAGAATATTCTGTAGCGATTTCACTTCTGTTTTAAATTTGGCAGACGCTTCATCCTGTTTGCAGCCAGGATGTTAACACTGGGAGCAGCTCTGCACTCCTGTCCCACGAGAGTACAGAGTATGTGGTCCTGTTTCAGCTCAGGGGTGCCCAAGTAGGGTGCTGTGCCATGTCTGGGACCAGTCACCTCACTGCCTCCTTCCTTAGTGACTATTGTGTCCCCATCAGGGCATTACAACACAAGCCAGTGTGCACAGAGCCAGCTCCATGTGGGGAAAGCCTGGCTTTGTTTGAGGTGGCCACCTCACATCTACCACAGATGTTGTCTCTGTAGTGGCACAGCTGAAAGGTGACAGGCAGTCAACGGAACCTACCGTTGTGGTTCTAATTTAGGTATTTCTGTGAAGATGTTGACTTTAACCTGAGAACGAACAGTAGTGGACTGCTCATCTGCCGCTTTAACAACTTCAGTCTCATGAAGAAACATGTGCAAGTTGGCGGGCAGAAGGACTTTATCATTAAACCAAAGATCATGGTAAGTTGGCAAGCTTGAGTCTCCTGCTGAAAATAAGATGATCTCTCAATATCTGTTTTCTGGTACCGACATTAAGTATGTGCCACTTGACTGGAAAGTGAGGTAACACAAGGGAGGCCACTCTTAATGTCAAATCTGGAGCCTTGTTTCCCTCACTGAGGACTCATCTAGAGCCAAACCCAAGTTTTGAAATTTCAACAGAATTACCTTTCTTTAGATTTAAGGCTTAACTCCATCAAAGCTTTACTTTCAAATGTGTTCTATAAACTGGCAAAGTTAACATTTTTTACATTCTTTATGTAACAGGTGAGAGAAATGTAAATCAAATTGCTTGCTTGCATGGTCCTCTGCCAGTTTTATTTTTAAAGTAAGGCAGATCAAAACCTGTTAAGGGTTAATTCTATGGGCCTACCCTTTTCCATTTATAAGATTTGCTGGTAGCTAATCATTTATAGGGCTTCCCAGGAGGTACAGCAGTAAAGAATCTGTCTGCAATGCAGGAGACATGGGTTTTATCCCTGGGTTGGGAAGATCCCTTGGAGCAGGAAATGGCAACCCACTCCAGTATTCTTGCCTGGGAAATCCCATGGACAGAGAAGCCTGGCAGGCTACAGTCCATGGAGTTGGAAAAGATGGACTCGACTGGGCATGCACAATCGTCTATATAGCATGTGGACTGTTCAGGGGAGCTTAAAGACCTCCGTGCTTTTTTTTCTGGTGCTGACAGGATGGGATTTAACCCATCCACATCCAGTAGTGCTGTAAAAAGGCTTCTGTCGGTCCTTACAATGTACATGCTAAATGCGCAAACTTTCAAAGCAGCCTCCTCTAACATTTGCTCGGGCTTTTGCTGTGTATAAATTATGTTAAATCCCACGGGAAGAGTTTCAGAACCCAAGGATGACAAGACGGTGCTGCTGCCTTTCCTGCGGGCTGTCAGGATGCAGGCGTGCTCTCCTGGCGGGGGTCACACAACGCCTGCGCAAACATTTCCCATCCCTCCCTTGGCTCTGATTCCAGGTGTCAGAGAGCATGGCGCCTATCCTGCCCCTACAGTATGTCTGTGCTCCCGACAGTGAGCACACCCTTCTGGCAGCCCCCGCACAGTTCCTCCTGGAGAAGTTCCTGCAGCACGCCTCCTACAAACTCTTCCCCAAAGCTATCCGAAACTTTCGGAGCCCCGTGCTGGCCATCGACTGCTACCTTAACATTGGACCAGAGGTAAAGGGGGAGGGGCCGGGGCTCTCAGGTAGAGGGGCTTGTTCTGCATCTGGCAGTTTCTCTCATAACTACCTTTATTATGAGAAATAGGTAGGTTAAAACTTGGCACGCAAAGGGAGTACAAAGCTCAGATAAGCAGCCCCCTTAAGTTCCAATAAAACGTCTCCGTTACCTGACCCTGAGATGGACAGCTAGAAAGGAAGGCACGGATCATTCAACTGACGACGCGGAGGTTTCACTGGCTTTTGAAATGCTAGTGTGTTCTGTGCTTGATGGTTGCAGGTGGCCGTATGCTACGTCAGCTCCAGACCCCACTCCAGCAACGTCACCTGTGAAGGGGTGTGCTTCGGTGGACTCCTCCTGTACCTCTGTGACTCTTTTGTAGGTGCTGATCTTCTTAAGAAATTTAAGTTTCTCAAAGGTAAATCAAATTCAGTATCTTGCTTGTGAGTGCTGCTAGTTCCCACTGGACAAAATGCAGAGGTGAAAATTATAAAAGAGCACTTTAACAATCATTTTGCCAATAAGCTGAATACCTTCCTTTGAAACTGGGGCACTGACTTTTTTCAAACAAGGGAGTTAGGCTAAATGTGGATAAATATAGCCAGGTTTAAAGATGTTGTCACCGCTATTAATTTTACATAGGAATGATGCAATGCAAATGCTTCTCATATAAATCTAATTTCAATAAAAATTAGTGAGTTTTGATTCTGGAATAGAAGCCAAAGTTGCTTCAACAGGTATGTAGCATACAGAGGTTTGCTTAAGAACAAACTGCAGATTAAGCATCACAAATAACCTTGATAAGGTGACTCCTGAGGTTGGTGAAAAAAGGTTCAGTATGCTGTGTACAGCGTGCCATTTTTATGAGAACAGGAGAAACTGTATTTACTTATATGTGTGTGTATAAAACACATCTGGAGCTGTGTGTGTGTGGAGGGAGGGAACAGGAGGAAGCATCCTGGGGGCATTTGGCAATATCTGGAGACATTTCATGTTGTCACAGGGTGGGGTGCTGCGGGCAGAGTGGGAAGCAGCCAAGGACACTGCTGGACATACCACAAGAGCAGAATAGCACAATAGTCATGTGGCCCCCAGTGCCAAGGTTGAGAACCCCTGATCTAGCGGGACTCACAGAACCTTACAACGTGGGTTTTAATGCTGGTTACCACAGCAGAAGGGCTTCCCTAGTGGCTCAGTGGTCAGGAATCCACCTGCAATGCAGGAGACCTGGCTCAATCCCTAGATCAGGAAGATCCCCTGGAGAAGTGAATGGCAGTCCACACCAATATTCTTGCCTGGAGAATTCCATGGACAGAGGAGCCTGGTGGGCCAAAGTCCATGGGGTTGCAGAGTTGGACATGACTGAGCAACTGACACACACACACACAACAGAAGGGGTGGGGTGTGGTTGGGAGGGCTTTCACTTTACACTCTTTCAAGCTTTGCCATTTGTAACAGTTTCTTTATTCAAAGTAAATAATCAAATGAACAGTCCTGACAGGTTACTTTTATATGTTGGTTCTCAAAAATGTTCCCTTAGGGCATATAATCAGAGGGAGGAAAGAAAGGCTCTTTAAGTCCTTTCAAACCCTGAGCCTGACACATCCCTGCTTTCTCCTGAAGGTGCTACCCTGTGTGTCATCTGCCAAGACAGAAGCTCCCTGCGCCAAACGATTGTCCGCTTGGAGCTGGAGGACGAGTGGCAGTTCCGCCTCCGGGATGAGTTCCAGACCGCCAACAGCAGCGATGACAAGCCGCTCTACTTTCTCACCGGACGTCACGTATGACCTTTTGAAGAGACCAAAACTAGCAAAGGGATGCCTAGATGTGGTGGGGCAGAAATAATTATTGGGGATTTAATTATTTCCTTTAAAGTACAATCACTGTGGAGCAAAGTGCAACATGTATTTGTCGGTTCTCCAAAGAAACCCCCACCCCCAAATCTGACCCAGATCTCTGGGGGGCATCACTTTCTTTCACTTCCAGTTTCAGGACCTTAAATTCAGGTCAACTCCACCCTAGGTAGTTATGCAATTAACTCAAGATGTGGTCTGCCCACGGGAGCCTGAGGAGGAAATAGTGTGGAGAAACCGCATGGATGCTGCGTTGTTTTTTCTACTATGCTCTGTCGGGGGAAAACTGACTCTTGGCGTTAGCGAGCCTGAATGTGTTACGTGACTCACGCCATTGGTGTGGAATTAATTGAAGATTAACATTTGAGGCCTGAGCCCTCAGTTTCTCTTCAGATCTGTACTTTGGTACAGTATTACTCAGGGGTCTGAAATGATAGAATGTAGAAATATTTGTATTTAAAAAAAAAGTAGCCTTGTCTTTCTCTGTGCAGTGTTAGTTTATGATTTATAATCTTGTATGTATTGAAACTTTTGGCAAAATTTCCACAGGAGTTGAAAGTTTACTATTTAAACTGAACAAACACGTTAGTAAATGCAGAGCAGGCGCTGTGTGTATTTATGCAGCTTCTCCTGGCTTAAGTTCTTTTGCTTTATCCATTCTTTAAAAATGTTTCCAGTCTCTTAAGCACATCATGCCTGTGAGAATATGAACAGTGATTAATCTTGTACAAGGAAAACCTGATTCAAAAGTTGAGCCAATTAAGAAGGTTTTAGCAGTCGCCCCACACCCACTCCACTGGGTTGGAATTAAGCATTTGGCACCAGCAAAGCTAAATGTCAGGCAGGCCAAGCTTCTGTGTGGAGTGGAACTAGTTTGTTTCCTTTCAAAGACTAAAGCAGTTTCCTTTCAAAAATACACTGAATTAGCTGCCTTATACTGACAATACCACAGAAACTGCTGAAATGGGAAACAGAGCCATAGAGAGAGAGGCTGTTTTACTTAATTCTACCAGTGAGTGAGTGAGTGTGTGTGTGTGTGTGTGCGCGCGTAGTAAAAAAGAATTCCATTTAAGTCTTTTTGACTCAAAAATCAGCAGGGGATCTTTGTTCAGTATCAACAGCAGGAGGCATAAGTTTATACAGACTTTTACCACATATTTTAATCAAAAACGGATTTCTAGAAAATGTTCTAGAACATAATAAGTTTATTGGAAGTTGATTCTTCCAAATTACTTCAATTCTCATTGATGGCTTGACATTTTTCTTATTAGCCCATATATCACTTTATCTCCACTTTACACAGCCGTTTTTACTTGAATAGATGTCTTGTTTATGGCCGGAAACCACTGCAAGGGGCCTGCTAAGCCTACGTTCACTCGGAACAGACAGTGTTACCTGACCAGCTTTACTAGTTTGTGATACAGAGTTTACAGAGAGTGAAAAGACAGAATGTACTACTCTGAAAATGATTTCAGATCTCTTGGTTTTAATAGCTATTTTTGTTTTATATATATCTTAAAATGAACAATTCCTTTTAAAAATTCCATTTTTAATTGATCTTTAAAGAGGACCTGCCTTATATATGCTTTAAAAATACTTGTTAATTTTACTTCAGCAGAACTTTTGGCAAAGAGGTACGTTCTGAAGCAGGCTGCTTTAGATATGAATGTATTTCACTGGTTTTGTTGACAGGGCCTACTGCAGATGATATCAAGAAACCCACTGCTTGTGCAATATTCCAATATTTACTACATAGGGCAAATAAAATACTTGAAATAATCCTAAAACAGCTGTTCCTGGGGCAGATGGCGTCTCAGGGTTTCTTCTGGCTTTATGGCTTCAGTCTAAGGAAAAAAATTTTAAGTACTTATTTGAGCTGTGGAGACTCCATATTTGTTAGGACTACACTCAGAAAAAATCAAATGATTATGATCTCTTAAATTCTGTTTAACTCTGTGGAAGAGAAATGCCAGAATAAAGCCAAAAGACCATCACCCTGATGATGGAGAATTTAAACTGACCTGCCTATTCTTTTCAGTGTCTGTCTTACCAAGGCTTGGATCTTTTAAAATCACCTTATCAGTATAATTCTTTAGAGAATGTTAGGTCGTTCTCCTTTAAGGATAAAATTGCACAAGCACAGCCCACCATGATTTGGTTAATACAACCCCTGGTGTGTTCCACTTCGAGCCTCGCCAGCCCTTAGAATATCATGGTGTGAATGTGTTCACTTGGCCTGCAGAATAACTGACCTATAGACCTGTTAAACCCTGCCATATGTGAGGGTTCCCACAGGTTAATACTGAATGTAAACTTACAATGAGAACTGCTGTATTCAATTTTTTGGGTTGTAATTTATGCAATTGCTTCTTGTGATTTTTAGAAAAGGAGGCACCTGTGTTACTTTATTACTGTAAAGTTTCTTAACCAAAATTTGGTGAATTTCACTAGTCAGTCTACCTCACATTTTGTTTATGATTCTAAATTGTCTTGTGTTGACAGTACATTCTTGTCCTTTCATTTAATTTGGTGAATGTATTAAATTCTCCCCCACCCCCTAAGAAGAAAGTGTGTTTTCTTTACATTTTCTGCTATGTTCAAAAATGGAATGAGCTGGTTCTGCCAATGTCCGAGAAAGGCCACAAGTCCACGTCATAAGTTGGATAACTCTAAGATTCTATTATTCTGGCTTAACGGTGCAAGAAAGTGCTGAGTAAGTATTTGTGGACTGAAAATCTATAGCTTATCCAAAGAAGATACACACGTATAAAGTATCTACACACCATGCCCACTTGCAGAGTGCTACATAATTATGAATAACAGAGCTAGAAATGATTAAAGAAATGTTAGAAATATCCATGGTACATCCCCGAGCTTTTGTTTTATGGATGGCAACTGTATTCATTTCCATGTCCCATGAAGCAGACTTTGGGATGGTAGAATTGTGTAGTATAACCTAAGGTTACTCTCCATTTTATTTCTAAATTCTAATTTCACCAGCTTTAGCGAATTAACTTCTTATTCCGGGGGGGGAAATGCCTTTCAGTTCTATTACGTTGACAGTGCTAAAACAGCCTTTGATATAGAATGTAAAAACACTCTTTAGGGTCCGAGGTCCCTGGCTGTTGCCTCAGGAGGGCCAGTAGCTATCTTAAGTCTGCTGACAGACCCAGGAGCAAGTAGGACGCTGCCCGTGTCCCACCACACACCCCACTGAGCTGCCCTGGAAAGACTACCAGCTGTGAAACTGCCTGCTGTAGCTCTGTATTCAACTACGGAGAGCCGAACAATATCCAGAGAACACACATGCCTCAGGCTTGTCTTCAGTCATGGCAAGAAGCTCATAAGCTCCCTCTGGGTCTAAGAGAATATCGATAAAACAGTGAAACCCTGGCTTCCCTGAAAAAAACAAAAAATCATCACTAAAGATGCAGGAAGGACCTCTGGGACCAAGGAAACACTGTAAATTCCTGTGTCTTAGCTGCCAAGTATTAAGCTGAGGAAAGAATCTATAGTTGACCCTTCAACAATACAGGTTTGAACTTCACAGGTATACTTATACACAATTTTTTTCAAAAAAAGAAAACAATGTACTACAGTACTACACAGTCCCTGGTGGGTTGAATCTACAAAGTGCTAATATAAAGAGCCGACTGTAAAGTTATACCTGATTCACGACTACATGTGGGGTTAGCACCCCAACCCCCACGTTGTTCAGGTGTCCACTGTACTTCAGTGATTATGATAGCAAATGGAATAGGAATAGTTAGAAAAAGCAACAATTAAGTTTTCTTACCAATTCTTTGCTGTTCTAAGACAGAATCTTCCCTTGATCTGCTAGAAAGCCCAAGAATCATGAGAACAGGTAGAAGGCATATGTGTCTGCAGTCGCTACCCCAGAAATCGATTTAGCCACCTTCACCGCCAGCGAACTAACTACAGCCAGGAAGGAATGTGGCTGTGTTCCTACCAAGATGCCCTAGCTGGGCAGCCATGCAAACTAAGTGACAATTAAAATATCAGTGTATGTCTGCTATATTTACTGTTCTTATGATAGTTATGATTTTAGTAGATATATCAAGTTCACTCTTGCACATTATAAACTGATAAAATACTGATTTTTATAATGCTGACAAAATGAAATAAAACCATTGTATGTCCACGTAAGCAAGAGCATAACGTGTAAGATCACAGCGTGTCTGTCTATACTGGTGGGTCCTATAATGTCAATATATTAAACATTCAGCCCAACTATTCAAGGGTAGCTGAGAAAACATTTACAGGCACCTTTATATAATTAGCAATTACAGAATCAACCTGTTGACGTTTGTGACCATTAGCGTTTACTCACGGTATCACTGGGACCTCCACAACTCCAGGGAGACCATGACTCTGTTTCTGTCGTCACTCTTCAGTCTTCAGCGGTGCTGTGACAGTGTCGACGGTTCTTGAGTCTTGGTTTCTACCACTTTCTTCCGGTTCTTCCCTTGCGTGTGCATTCTCACAAGTTCTTCAATAGTCTCTTCTACCCTCTAATTTTATAAACCCCAGGGTGGAGATCTCCTCTAAATCTTCAAATAACTAAATATATTGGTTTAGTTCAAACTTTTCCTAAACTCTGTCTACATGTTCAGTTATATACACCAATAGATATCTCCACTTGGAGATTCAGCAACCACCTTCAAACTGTGAGCAGAACCAAGCTCATCCTTTGCCACCTAATTCTCCAGTATGCTCTTCTCGGCCCAAAATCCACCTTCTCTGCTACCTAAACCAAAATTACCCAGATTCTCCTGTCATGATCTTTCTCTAGTCAGTTATCAACTCTATCAATTCTTCAGTTTTAACTTCTCAGAGTTCATTTGTCTAATTTTCATCCACACATCATAGCTTTAGTTCAATCTGTGTATCTTTCACAAAGACTGCAGCTGCTCCTATAAGCTCGTCTAAATCTAGATTCCTCACCTGTAAACTCTACCTATGTGGCTGTCATAATTAACTAATGCATCACTAGGGCTTCCCTGGTAGCTCAGCTGGTACAGGATCTGCCTGCAGTGCAGCAGGCCCCGTTTCGATCCCTGGGTCAGAAAGATCGCCTGGAGAAGGGACAGGCTACTCACTCCAGTATTCTTGGGCTTCCCTGGTGGCTCAGATGGTAAAGAATCTGCCTGCAATGTGGGAGACTTGGGTTCGATCCCTGGGCTGGATGGTCCCCTGGAGGAGGGCATGGCAACCCACTCCAGTATTCTTGCCTGGAGAATCCCCATGGACAGAGGAGCCTGATGGGCTACAGTCCACAGGGTCCCAAAGAGTCAGACACAACTGAGTGATTAAGCACAACACAAACACAAGATATCACACATGACAAACACTCAAATGTTAAAATATTATTAATAATTCTCTTCTTGGAGAAATAGCTAGATTGTAAAATTTATTTGAGGGGCTGTGTCTTTAATATAAACACAAAAAGAAACAATCTTCCTAGTAATGGTAACCTTGAAACCAACCAATAAATACAGCCTGTCTACTTCCAAGTCCCTTTGAAACCCACCGAGTATGGCTCCCCAAAGAATCCTAATGCTTATATGGGATCTGGGCCTATGTTATGAGTTTAACAGTTACTAGAACATCTATGCTACACCTGAAGTTTTCATCCTATTTTAAAAAAACCATGGGTTCCCTGTCAGGCAAACATTGAGACCAGCAATGACTTGAAGAGTCTCAAGACCAAAGAGGAAAGCAGTGTCAAGAGTTGGGCCATCATGATGAATGAGAAGAAATGGTCACACTGCCTTACCATTCCACCCTACTGACAAGTACAGAGCCTTACACCACTCAATTAATTTTAAAAGCACCCATCTATGGGTGATAATGTGTGTGTGTGTATATATCACAATGATATATATGATATATACCATATATCACAATATGTTGATCTTAATTTAAAAGTCTTAATTTTTAGCTGGTTTTAATGTCAGCTCATAACATTCACCTATATTAAATCATAGTGGTGTTTTCATTCTTGGGCCATGGCTCTTTATTTCTTTGAAAGACCAGAAAATTCCCATGTTAGGATCTTGTCTTTTGGAGATGTTACTGACATACAGATTCTGCAGCAAACTAGTGAAAACTACCTTTTCAAAAACCACTGTTTTAATCTTATTTCAAGGTAGCAAACCTAACAGACTTCCTGAAAAAGCACAATAACAACATATCATTATCACATTTATCACTTAGAAAAAGCTATCAAGTATTTTATTATTTTATTCTACATTATATACAAGTCATAAAAGGCCACAGCAGTTTTTCAACATATAAACCCTTTAAAAGTAGAGGGCACTATGAAGGATAGACAAGTATCAAAATGAAGTCCAATAATGAGGGCATATACCCAGTGTAGTATTTCTGAGGAGTAACAAAGCAGATACCAATTCATACGTATTTAGCTTGCAACTATCGCACAGGTTTCTATGAACCTCTGTGGGACTGCGAATGGCCCAAGTGTGCCAAGTTGATGTTTATCTTAAAAAGTGAAACCAGAATGAACAAATAAATAAACTACAGGGCACCATTCTAACTCCAGTCATTCGTAGTTCTCCAAGAAGGAAAGCTTCAATTCTTTTCCACCTTCTGCTTCTTGATGACAGCAAGAAGCAGAAAAAGAGAAATAGAAGAACAAACTCAGTATTTCAAATTCTCTCTTGCTAAAGGAGCTTTGCTTTTTTTGTGATGATTCCCTTAAAATAGGTATCAGACCCTTTAAGAATTAGTTTTGATTCCTAAACACATAACTCACACCCTTCTTGAATAATGATGTAAAAACATTGGTTTCCACTCTGTGAAAATACAATCTTTAAAACTATAACTGGTATCAGCAGATCAATATAAAAAAAATACAGTACCAAGCTACACTGGTATATTGCCACAGTTAAGAACTTCAAGTTATACTTATCACTGAGACCATAGTCCTTGCATTAGTTTTCAGTCCACTATGAACAATTATCTGCTGCATGTAAACATGTCTAAATAACTATAGATAAAATACATCAATCATAAATTTCTGTAAAAGATAATAAAATATCTTCTTTAAAAAACAGAACAACAATAAGCAATTACTTCATTTTTTTTCCAATTTTATGAAAATGGAACAACCTTCTGGTTGTTGCCAGTCCTGAGTTCATTGTAATAAAAATGGCCCTAGTTCCTGGTTTAAGTCAACAACCAATCCATTCTCATCAGTAGATGTCTTCCGATGCCGTAGGCATGAGTTTATTTTAGGTGCTATTTTGTCCATTAATAAAATTATACACCAGAAACTGACCAGTGCCACAGTACTGGGTTGCAAACAGTTTTCCATCAGGAGTAGGGTCTGAGAAAGCAATTTCCTCTTTACTCAAGTATGAGCCATATATAAAGTTACTCCTGTTTGAAAAAAAAAAGGGGGGTGGGGGTGGAAGGTAAAAAAAAAAAAAAAAAAAAATTAAATTATTTTTAACCATTAAAAGTGGAAAAAACCTGTCAAATAATGTTGTATATTCTAGAAACTTAAAAATAATTGTTTTGTAAAAGCAACAATGGTTATAAAAACATTTACCCCAACATCTTTTCAGGATAAAAACACTCCAACAACTCTAAATAGAAGGAACTGATAAACAGCATCAAAAAAAATTAAAGTTAACAGTTAAAAAAAAAAAAAGACTGAAAACATCCTCAGAGATCAGGAACAGGGTAAAGCCATACTGCTCATACCTCTTCTATTATCAGGACAATCAGACAAGCAAAAGAAATGAAAAGCAACCAGGTTGGAAAGGAAGAAGTAAAATTATCTTTTCACAGATGACATGATCTTTTATATACAAAAATTCTAAGGAATTCACAAAATAACAGAGCTAATAAAACATGAGTTCAGCAAGTTTGCAAATTATAAAATCAATATTAAAAAATGAATTTTATTTCTATGACCAATTCAAAATGAAATTTAGAAAACAACACTGAAACACACAGTAAATACTCAGTAATCTAAGTAAATACTTAGGATTAAATTTAACAAAGACATGCAAGACCTAAAAAATGGGAACCATAGAGCACTGTTGGAAGAAATTAAAGGAGACCTTAGTAAACAGAAAGACATCCCATGATTATGAATCAGATGACTTAATATTGCTAAAACGGCATTACTCCTCAAATTGATCTATAGTTAGTGGTTTTTCTGCAAAAATTAACAAGCTGTTCCTAAAATTCATATGCAAATGCAAGAGACAAAAAAACAAACGTAATTTTCAAAATCTCTATCCCTTTGATTAAAAATCAAGCGAGTATTACTCAGCCATTAAAAAGAATACATTTGAATCAGTTCTAATGAGGTGGATGAAACTGCAGCCTATTATACAGAGTGAAGTAAGCCAGAAAGAAAAACACCAATACAGTATACTAACGCATATATATGGAATTTAGAAAGATGGTAACAATAACCCTGTATACGAGACAGCAAAAGAGACACTGATGTATAGAACAGTCTCTTGGACTCTGTGGGAGAGGGAGAGGGTGGGATGATTTGGGAGAATGGCATTGAAATATGTATAATATCATATATGAAACGAGTTGCCAGTCCAGGTTCGATGCACGATACTGGATGCTTGGGGCTGGTGCACTGGGACGACCCAGAAGGATGGTATGGGGAGGCAGGAGGCAGGAGGGTTCAGAATAGGGAACACATATATACCTGTGGCGGATTCATTTCAATATATGGCAAAACCAATACAATATTGTGAAGTTAAAAAATAAAATTAAAAAAAAAAATCAAGCAATATATATATAACTTTGTATTTTCCAAGTCTCCTGTAAATGTGTTATCATACTTTCATACTTTAAAAAAAAGAAAAAAGGAATAAAATCAAGAAAAACTATTGAGAGACTAAGATTATTTACAAATATTATTCTTAAAAATTTTCCTAAAAGCTAAACTCCCAAGAAATTTCCCATACTTCTAACATACTGACAATCTTATGCAAATTTTAAATTAATATAAATAAAGGTTATACATTTACGATGAACTAAATGTCAATCTTTATATAAAACTCTGCTTAAATGCTAAACTACTGATAAAGACTTCAAGGATTACATCCAAGTTACCTTAGGCATTCAATCATGCGAGAAGCGATCTTCTTCCGACGCATCATGCTGAACACCCATATGCGGCTGATCCCACAAATTGCAGGCTCTGGTAATGTTGAGCAGCACCAGGCTTTTTGCCTTTCAAATCTGACCTTTTCTTCTTCTGACCTGATAACTGGAAGTTTTTCTTCTATAACTCTGTAGCCCTATATGCAGCAAAATTAAGGGGAAATTCATAGGTGATTTTTTTTAACTGAAGTATAGTTGATTTACAATGCTGTGCTACTCTCTGCTATACAGCAAAGTGAGCCCGTTTACACATACAGACATTCTTGAAGGGGGGGGGCAGGGTGTTTAAAGTGAGACTATTATTAAGTAACTGTCTCATACTGACCTTTCATGAGGTCATCACTACGTCCATCTGGCTTCTTAACAAACCATGGGAACCACTTAGCCTTTTGCTCTCATTTTAGGAAATAAACAGACCTGGATCTACATTCTGTTCTAACTCACTTATTAGTTATGTGACCACAAGATGAAGTTACTTAATTTAGCTTTGGGTTCCTTGTCTATAAACCGGAACTCTCCACCATCTCTTTCAGAGACTTGCAAGAGATTAAATAAGGAAATACAAAGCACCTGGCCATCACGGCTGGCACATAATAGGAAGTGAATGTTAATTTTCTCCACCTCCCATGTTCTAGGACCAGCGAAAGTACACGGGGTGAACTCAGCAGTCACAACTGTTTCTGTGATAGCTGTCATCGTTACAGGGTTCACAGCTGTGCAGAACTGGGACTCAGGATGGCAGAGGAATCAGAAGTTTAGGAAGGTCCTTTCCCTACACTCCTATCTCTTAAAAATAAAAAAAGTACTTTGAAAAACATACATGTCTTCTGCCAGTCTAGTGGTCAAAAAGGGATACCACCACCAGCCTTTCAACAGAATGAGGTACAAAAGTTAAAACAATTAGACAACACAACTGAAAGTTAACCAAGAATAAACAAGCAAGTACTGCATGGCTATGTTCTAATATAAACACTGCGACAAGTCATTTTTGGAACTAGGTAGAATAGAAATTAAAAAAACCACAAGGTCCCTGGTAGTCTAGAGGTTAGGACTCAGTGCTTTCACTCCCATGGCCCAGACTTAATCCCTGGCCAGGGAACTGAGATGCCAGAAGCCACTCAGCAGGGCCAAAAACCCCCGCAACACGTGAGTTTATCAAAGAACACTCATTATAAGCAACCAACCAACCAAACAAAAAAACACTGTAAGAAACAGTCAAAAAACAAGATAGATGTCTGCAATTTTTTTGGAATGCTTAGTCATTTGCCAAACAGACTTAAGAATACTCTATATAAAATTTCCAAATATCCTTATCACTCTGTGCAAATCTGACTTCAAATATCTTTTTCCCCTCCTCTAATTAACTTCGTTTCAATGATCAATTCTGTCTGAAGTTATGTCCCACATAAAAAGCGATACTTCCTTCAAGTGGGTACCTTACTATTAACCTTCCTCAGGAGTCATAAATCATGCTAGCTGGATTGAATTTAAGGGGGCTGAGTTGCTAAGGACAATCCTTAAACACACAACACAGTTATTCCATACACACAGGAAGCACTTTGACATATTGGTAAATCAAGCACAACATTGCTGATATCTTTTAAAAGTGGGACAATCAAGACTCAGAGACCTAAAGCAAAAAATAAATCTGGGGCAATGGAAAAAATAAAGCCACTAGATGTGCAGTATGCAAAATTAACTCAATTACAGGATGTCAAGCTTCTATGACTTAGTCCTTTTATATCAAATTTATATCTCCAAACTACCTTGTCAGCTATTTATTTAAATCAAATTTGTGATTACCAATAGCAAAATTCATAAACTTATACAATTTCAGGTTGAATTTTTTTTTCAGGTTGAATTTTTATGTAGCTTAACATATAGACATTAATCACACTATTTGTTTCAACTCTACACCTTATTAGAAAATTTTATGATGAAGCATATATACTTGCAGGCAACTATTAATATACTAAAGGACATCAACTAAACAAAAAGTCAAGTCCAATGCACACTGAATTCATGAGCAAGAACTCAGCTGAAAATAAGACAGAATTCACAGGAGGTCTACCTCAAGGTGAGCATGATTAGGAAGTCCAAAATCTTCTGTTTTCTTAAACTGGTCAAACTTGGGACCATCCTATAATATTAACATACCAATTCTACTATAATTCTATTATTTGTTTACATTTGGCTCTTAAATACAAGCCAAGTCCTCATTAGAGCTCAACCAAAGAAGTGATGACCTAATGCAGGGGTGGGAAATTTTTCATGAAGGGCCAGGAAGTAAGTATTTCAGGTTGTGCTGCATAACTGGCCTCTTGCAACTACTTAATTCAATCTCTGTAGTGTGAAAGCAGCCACTGACAATATTTAAGCAAATCGACATAGCTATGTTACAATAAAATGTTGTAAAAGACAGGCTAGATTTTGCCTTCCAGACTATAATCGGGCAACCCTTGATTTATTTCAGTGCTGAAGCAGACTGAGACAGACATTTCATTAGTAGCCAACAAGGAAACTTCCGAAACAAAATTTAATAGTACTTTTGATTTGTAGAATTTTTAATCTTATATTTACTGACTTAAACAAATTCCCATGCAAGACAACTTCACTGTAGTAAAAAAAAATTATGCACAGGAATTCTCGCATTCATACTCTTCCTTACACAGAATGTTGAAAAATTTACCAGGATGATGTTATTGCTATAACTCTTTAAACACCAAACTACATATGATCATTCTTTAAAAGTCACTTACCCACTGGATATGTTCTGCAATTAGACAACCAACTACCTTTTTGTCATTAGAAATAAACAGAAGTGTTTTTGTTCTGGAATAGCACATGAGTGGAGCCTGCTGGAAACCTAAATCATTATCAACCATCTCTCTAATCTCGTCAACCTGCCAAATAAAGAAAAATTATTATTTTTTAAACAAAAGCATTTTATATATGTAACAATATGCTATTTCAGTTCAATAAATTGAGCATATTATTCCAAGCAGAGCATCCTCTGAAGAGTGCTTCTGAATGACTATCCTGATCACTAAATGTTTTTCAAGCTCTGTGGACCAATCTGCAAAAGGAAGAAAGAATGGAGAGTAATGTCAAGCCCAGTAGTCTGGGAACAAGAGTGAGAGCTTCTCTGATAGGTAATAAGGACACTAAGGCTTCCCAGTGTAAGCATCACGGAATGGAACACTGGAGAGAACGTCACTGGAACCTTAGCCAGGCAGGCCACATTGTTCTTCGCAAGCCTTAATTTGTACTCTCATCAGTGGAGTGGAAGTGAGCACAGAGAAAAGGCATAAATGTTTACTCCTTATCAAAAGTTTATAGGGCCAGATATTATGCAAAGCACTTTATGAATATTATCTAATTTAAATCCAACACCTCTTACGGGCTGATAGTTTCTCACTTTGCATATGGAAGAAATAAAATGCAGAGGTTAAATAACTTTCCCATGTCAGATATGGGACACTGGGAACAAAAGAGCTGGGATTTCTGGGATTTGAACCAATAATGCTCAAAGTGCTTCTACCACTTTACCTCCTAGAATTCTTGTCAAGGTCAAATAGAATAAGCTCAAACTTTTGTAGGTATTCAAAGTCAAGATTTTTATAGGCACTCAAACATCTGTTCCTTTGCCAGTTAAAAAAAAAAAATCTGCAAATATTCAGTCCAATAAACATTCATCTGTGACACTAAGTTTAAAATGCAAATGCCACCTAAGGGGGTTAAATATTCACACTTCCGAATTGCAGAATACCATGTAACACATTCCTTATTCAGTGATGAAAACCCAAGTCCTCTTAATCCTAGAAAAATATCCCACAATGCAACACTTGACTCAGTTCCTAAAGGCAAATGACTCACAATTCTTTGGATTTTAATTTTTAACCTATTATGGGTTACTAACCAGTAACATACTGAACTGTAGGTTACTAAGAACAAGGATATTAGAAATTTACTCTCAGAATAAAATGACATCTATTAGTTTCAGTTTTATAAATTATGATTCAGATTTGTATTTTGATTCTTGAAATCACTTATGTGGCATTTACTATGTCCTCTATATCATCACTCAAATTACTGATAATATGCAACAGTAATCAATCCACTAAAAATTCATTTCACATATGCTAGACAGTAGTCATGTGAGGATATGAGAATTGGGCCATAAAGAGGGCTGAGTGCCAAAGAATTGATGCTTTCGAACTATGGTGGTGGTGAAGACTCTTGAAGACTCCCTTGGACAACAAGGAGATCAAACCAGTCAATCCTAAAGGAAATAAGCCCTGAATATTCATTGGAAGGACTGATGCTGAAGCTCCAATACTTTGGCCACCTGATGCGAAGACTTGACTCATTGGAAAAGACCCTGATGCTGGGAAGGATTGAGAGCAGGAGAAGGTAGGGACAGAGGATGAAATGGTTGAATGGCATCACTCACTCAATGGAGATGAGTTTGAGCAAACTCCAGGAGATAGTGAAGTACCAGGAAATCTAGTGTGCTGCAGTCCATGGGGTCGCAAAGAGTCAGACAGGACTTAGAAAACCAACAACAACAAATGACACACTACAAAGTTAAAGCATTCGTTTTTCAGTTGGGTTGTGACTAAATGCTGATTTCTTGTTCTCAGAATGAGGTGTTTAAATGTGCTCTGCCAGCAATACATTATACTCTTAAAATCAGCTGCAAAATTATTCATTCTGTGTGAAATCTCACTGGAAATTTACCTTTTTCAGGGCATACTTTGGATCTTCAGGAAGAACCATTATTATCCTGCCATCAGGATATTCAGCTAGAATTCTTTCTTTTTTCCAACCCTAGATACATATAAAAAAAAGAGAATAAAATTTATTTATCACATTTCGTACATCATATTCATGTACAATAAGAAAAATACATCAATGTATTTAAAAATTACAAACATGGAAAAGTATATATGCTCATTAATGTTTAAAAAGACATGATAAATCAGCTAATTTGTTAAGCACACACAGGTACAATGTAAGCTAATTTCTTTCTACTATTCATTCAGTGATCTAAGACCACAAAAGCATTTCTAAGATATCATTTTCCATTTTAAATTAATTTTGAAAATCACACAGCAAAAGCAAGCCCCTTAAAATCAGTGACTCCCAGAACCTAAAGGATAACTCTCCCAGTTTCTTGATAAGAGAATTAAAGTCTTAAATTTCTCTGGAACATGGTTACCTCCACAAACAAACACTCGTGGTTTTATGTCTGGCATGCCAAAGACCTCCAGGAGGTTTTAAATGAACTGATTTGCATGCAGGAGCCCAATATGTAAGGAATAGTTTTTATTCTTATTGATCACAACTATCAAAAGTCACAAGAAGGATACTATAAAAATATAACTACCTTCTAAGAATCTAATAGGGAAGGAGAGGCTACGTTGTGTGTATCTGAAGTTAAACATACTCAAAAAAAGAGAGGTAATAAACTCTTCTTCAGATCCACACTCGTGGTGATTAATGAGCAGAACCTGCATGAAAAAAAAAACAAAACAAAAGCCACTTAAATCTAGTAAGATGGGACTGAACCAGAGGTTAAAACTAGGAGCTTTGAGGTTAAAAATAAGTACAGAAGGAATGAGCTTAACTGGTTGTTCCATTTGTCTTACCCAACCAACTTTAAATAAAAAGGTTTTTCAAGAAGCAATGTATTTATCTTAAAGAAAACCAGCATCTTTCTGAGATTTGTTTCAGAGTATTAAAGCTCAATGAAACCAAGAAAAAGGCAACAATATTTTTAAAAAACACTATGGCAGGTCTGAAAGGAGACTGATTTTCTTAAATGATCCAGAATGGTCTTTTGGGAAAGGGTGGTTTCTTAGATGGGGACAAAAAGTCTAGTAACAAACTTTGTATAAACAACTGTTTGGATTAAAGTATTTAAAACCAGAATCTGTTTAAAAAATAGAGCACCCAAAAGTAAAGCAAATTCAGATGATTATTTTTAGGATGGTCATGTGTTCCCAAAATTTGAAAAGAAAAAAGGAGCAGAAACAATAGTCACAGAAGTCATTTTTTTCAAATCAGAAATGAAATCTGAATCATATCCAGACCTGAATATAGGTAAATGTATTGAAAAGGCATAAGAGATATCATCCTCTTTAAAAAACAAATTTACATTAACGTTATTTTGGGGAAAAGCTTTTAAAATAAATCTATTTTACATAAAATGAAAATGGAGACTTTTCATTTTAAAAACTAAGCTACAATTTCAATGAAGAGCTAGAATTTAACTAACTCCAACTTAACAAAGTCATAGTTTCCTGAGCTGAATTATCTAAAAATAATTTGATAAGTTACTTTCCTGTTGTCTTTAAAAATAACAATACTAAAAAAAAATAAAATAAAATAACAATACTGGCCAACATTATACTGTACCATCGGCACTATATAAATTATTTTGCTTTATTGACTTTTTTGTACAAAATTTTCTCTTGAAACAAGTTGAGACTTGCATGTTCATACAGAAAATGTTTCACAATTGGATTTGATACAATTTCAAAAAATGTTTTAAACATGGTTGTTTTTTCATGTATGTGTATAAGCAGAAGAACTGCAAAGGGCAGAGATATTGCTGCTTCTTCAGACAGCATATTTAAGAGAAAACTTTAAGAGTTCTGGATTAAAAGTTGGGGGTTTAAATCCCATTTCTTGGTAGTTACTAGCAATATAATCTTGGGCAAATCACTGCAACGCATTCCCCTTCCTGACCTAGGCTACGGACAAAACAGCTGCCATCAGCCGCATCACTTAGTAGTTTAGAGAACTGCTTTACGATGATTCCTCACACAGAGGAGCTATTCAGGAACTCTTAGGAACTTCCACTCTACCTTCCTAGTGGTGTCAAACTACAATCAATGTACTACTTTAAGAAAACACAATTAATAAAGCCCCCAAAGTTACATGCAAAAATAAGTTCAAACCTTGGACAAGGCAAAGATGAAAGAACCAACGTGGCTAAAAACTGTCAAGTAAGATACTAAAGACATTTATATGCCTCAATTGCAGTTAACTCTTTCCTGGAGTCAATAACCACATGATCCTCCTATCTTTAGAGAATTTAGATGAGACGAAGTCTGTCTGCTGCTTGAAACTGAGGCAGAGGCTGTTTGCTGAAGGGTAAATGTGATTGAGAGGAATAACCAAATAGCCACAGCTTTCTCCAAAGATATAAATTTCAATGCAGTGCCTTTACACCTTTCACCTTTAGCTCTAAGATGTTACACACAGCCCTCTGCTAGCAAGTAGTATTTTCCAAATCCCATTCTTAATTCACCTATCTGGCTGCTAAAAAGCAGAAAGCTTTACACTGCTAATAGCAATCAATGATCTTTTTTTTTTCTTTGCCCTCTGCTGTTCTAGTTATTCTAGACTTTAGAGTCTCAAGAATGGAAGGGGTTTTCCTCTTTTTCTATTTGAACAAGATTACAACTGAAAATAAAATACACTGGGTGGTAGATATATTAATGTATATACAACTGTCAAAATTCATCAATCAAACATTTAAGATTTGTGTGTTAAAATTATATCCCAACTACAAAAGTTCCTACTAATCACTTCCATTAAAGGTTGAATGGAAATATTCATTAAAAAATACTCTGAGAAATAAAATCAGTAACTAGCTTTTCAAAAAGACTAGCAACAAATATGGCAAGGGAAAAAAACCTAGAGGGAGACTCTTTAGATTAAAAGAGATTTAAGAGACATACCAACCAGTGCAATATATGGACCTTAATTCAAACAGTATAGAAAATTATGAGATATTTGGGAAGATTCTGAACCCTGAGGGAATAGCTGCTATTAAGGAATTAAAATTTAAAGGTGTGATTATACTCTTAAAATCTTGTTTATTGCTATGCTGAAGCTGAGTGAAAAATACATGGGAATTTGCTATTTGGTGATAGTGGGGGGAATGGGGACTGACTCTATTTTGGAAAATTCAATCACCCAATTGTCAAAACTGTGCCAAAGGTCCAAGGCTTAAGCAAATACCATTTATTCAGAAGTGAAAAATGAATGTAAAATGAATCCAGTTGGCAGAGTGATTAGACCTGAGGGTGAGACAAGCATTGACTGCAATGGGGGCACAAAGGGGCTTTTGAGATACTAGTGGTGTTTCTTGTCATGTGGGTGTTCACTTTGCAAAAATACACCATTAAGCTGTGCACTTGTTCATTATTTGTGTACTTCTCTTTACAAGTTGTATTTCAATTAAAATTTTATTTAATTACTAAAGGAATTTGAAAAACAGACATTTTAGTTCAACAGCAAGACTAACAGTTGTTATTTGTTTAAATATACTCCAAATACCATTTAAAATTTTTTTTAAATCTTTAGAAACAAAAGTAAATTAAAATTAGCTCATTCAAAATTCAGTCACATGCTCTTTTTGACAGTACCCATGGCACACAGCATAAAAAACTGCAGAAAAACTGCATAAGAGAAACAAATTAGACTCTTGAAATACGTAAAAATATTTCTGTTGAAATGATTTTTAAAAGCAAACATGTACTTATGAATATTTTAAAAGTCAGTAAGACTGTACACCAAGTTATAAACTAAGGTTATTTATGTGATTTAATTTTTTTCCTTTAGGCTTATCTGTATTTCCTGTTTTTTTCTACATTAATAAAATGGTATAATAAAAGTATTAATATACCTTAACTACCCCCAAGCAGAAGGTTTTAACCTTATGTTTGGTTACTTTGTAAAAATAATTCTGTATTAACAACAATACTGTTAAAGATGTGTTTCCATGTTCTCTCCAGGCATACCACTTTTCCAAATCTCTGTGTGTTCACCAACCCAAAACCTCTCTGAACCCTGTCCTGGCTTTTTGAAGGTTTCACCAGAGGTGGGACTGATTAAATCATTGGCCACTGGTAACAGAATTCATTCTCCAGTGCCTATTCCCTCCTAGGATCACTGTGTGAGAACTGAAAGTTCCAACCCTCAGTAGCTGGCTCCCATCCTTAGGCTAGTTCCAAAGGTCATCTTATTAACATAACAAAACACACTGTATCCCATCTCTTAGGAAATTTCAAAGCTTTTGGGAGCTGTGAGTCAGGAACTAAATAAATATTGTTTTTATAAGTCACAGTATCACAAGCACTGAAGATTATCTGAGACAACTTTAGTTTGAAAGTGAGTGAGGTCAATTTATTTCTGAACTAAATTTAATTGTACACACAATGTAACTGCTAAAATTAAAATAATTAAAACCTAGTATCTTATATATGTTAATTTGTGGTAAAGAATCCGCCTGCAATGTGGGAGACGTGGGTTCGATCCCCGGGATGGGAAGATCCCCTGGAGAAGGGAAAGGCTACCCACTACAGTATTCTGGCCTGGAGAATTCCAAGTGACTCTAGTCAATGGGGTCGAAAACACAACTGAGCGACTTTCACTTATGTTCTGCTAACAAGACGTGAATGATATAACTGGTCTATTAAAGCATAATTAAGCACAATGCTTTCTGAAGCTAACCTTCAAATCTGTTAGCTATATTTATTATCACTAGAGTATTTCAAGATTCATGGTTTCCCATTTTGAATGACTTAACCACTAAAAGCAAGCCAACCTGTTTAAGTTAATCTTTCATAGTTTGAAAGAAGGTATTCAGAAAAACAAAAGTCCCATGACAGTGGTTTTTCACTCATTGAGTAAGTCAGGAATAAAAGAATATACACAAGAATTTAAGTTTTACTTTAGAAAAATCGGATTCAATTCTAAAGATGCTTTAAAGACTTCATTCCGTAGGTATGCTATGACGGCAGGATCACCTCCAGTGTACTTCTCTCATTCCCTGAAATATCTGAACTGAACAGAGGCTAGAATCCCTACTCTTCCACTAAAGCTATTTGTTTTGATAAATCATGAAATAATAAGAAGAAAAACTGCTTATGTTGTAGACAGTGTTTGATTAAAATAAAACTTATTCTAATTTATTTTATTTTAAGCTGTACAGAATTAATTCTATATTAAGCAGTACAGAACTTTATTCCCAATTCCTGAACATTGCCCATTTAAAATTAAAAATATAAACAAAAGCCACAGTACAAAATGACTTCTTAGTTCTAAGTGCTTCTCTCCAGGAAACAGACACAACAGATAAACTGGCATTTAAAAAATTTAGATGTTTCATCAAACACTTACGAGTACTTAATGCAAAAGCACAACACTAGGTGCCCAATACAAGATTCACGTAAGTGACAACCCAGAATCCAGAGCTGTGGTCACAGCAGAACATCTTTAATATGGGTGTGCTTTTTTATCCTCTCCATACACTAGAAAAGAATGCTACAAAGTTCTGGAGGAGTTTCTACCTTACAATCTATGTATATCTATGTTTGAAAACAACAAAAGGTAAGAACGTTAACTTTGATGTTAGCGAAGGATGGCCAACTGCTAAACTCAATTCCTTCTCTTGAGCTTATTTCAAAAGTAAATAAAATAACCTGTAGCTCTGTCCCATCAAGAAGGGGGAGAGGGGGGTCTGGGGCAGGAATCAGTCTTCCTCAAGTTGCTCTGCTGCTTTACGGACTTGCAAGAGCCAGGATTTGTTAAGAAGTGACGCCTCCACCTTGTTCCATAAGCTAATTTCCTTTGGTGTTGTGCAAGAGCAGAGTACATTATTTCCTGGTTGATTTCCTTACAGTTGGTCTCAGAAATTAAGAACTTCCCTTAAAATGAAGAACTAAGTCTTTTAAACCAAATTTCTTTATAATTTTTGGAAACTGGCTGCAAGAATCAAATAATGTAACTTGAGCAGAATACAATTCTACCAGATTGATGGATGTAAAATAAATAAGTATTTCTGCCCCAGAAGTATTCCATAATTTAGTTACCTGATAGGCCTATTTTTCTTTTCAAGTTGTAAGGATATTAACAGAGTCAAATTGGAAAAGGACAAATTTCAAATGATAAATAAATATCTAGCTATAGATACTCTATATCCACATACCTTATATTTTATTTAGTTACGTGGGAGGAGGGTGTGTGTGGGGAAAAGCAGATGGAATAAGGAATATAAAGGATCACCACAGCAGGGAACCAAAAAAGGAAAACCCCACCTATCTTGGGAAGAAGTAATTGAATAAATAAAACCACGAATATGAATTCTTCAACCAAAGATAAGGATACAAATTTAACTAAAGCCAATAAAGATCTTTTAAATCTAGTGCCTATATGAAATGAATTGGTGATCTCAGTTCAGATATCCTGGAGGTCTTATTAATGTGAGTGTACAGTACTGAAGGTAACATGTATAAAATAAATCCCATTTCAGATACGGGTAAACAGCAATTACATTAAATTACTATTTTCACAAGATATCTGAAATGGTTCAAAATTATTTAAAATTTTGCTATTTCCAAAAACAAATATTAAATAATACCCATTATGCCTCAACTGCACATACATTAAAATATATATACTAAAACATATTTACTTTGTGGGATTTTTTTTTTTTAAGTATAGTACAAATTCTGAGGTTTTAGCCATCAAGAATTGTTCAACTTTAATAAGAAAAACTCTTATGTTAGCAAAGAGAAGGTAAAGGAAATCCCCACACAATCTATTCGGTATAATATACACCACTATCAATCCCCCCAAAAAAGTTGTGTCAAGCTGTTCTGAATACTAAACAGACTTATCAATATTAACAATTAAAATCAAAGGAAATTTAAAAAAATACTCAAGTTGAAGAGCATCACTTGTTAGAAGAGGTATAATAACACTTTAAAAATATAACAATTTAAAAATTAAGTTAAATTAAAAATTTAAAAATCCCACAACATACACCAGCTGGAATGAATTGGCTGGGTTTTATGTTTGGCTTTGTTTTAAAATAAGCCTGTATATATACTACAGGGGCTTTGTATATGGTGCTATTTTCTAAAGACAAATTTTTTTCAATGACTTGAATCTGACAATTCATCTCTAATGATCTGATTCTGCATTTTAGAAGTCATGAATTCCACTTACCACGTATTTTACAGCACTTATAAACTGATTGTGGAAGAGCAGATGCTGTGTTTCATCCTCTGGATTTGAAGCAGTGTAAAGCATGCCACAAACATTACAGGAAACTGCTCCAAATCTTTTTTGTCCTGCATCCTATTTATAAAAAACAAACAGAAGGGTTTTTTTTTCCCCCACGAAAGAATAATATGAGAATATCAGTCTCTAAAGTTATAATGTGAACACAGAGTGAGAAGTGTTTAAAACAACATTCCATGTTCATGACAAAAATGAAGATGCTAACTTTCGAAATCTGTATGTAATTTTATTAAGAATTGTTTTCCATTTTAGTAATCATTCACTCCACAGCATTTAATAACAACTGAAAAGAACTGAGAAAGTATCTTTAACACTACACTCAGTTCTAAAGCCTCAAATGGCAAATACTTATAAATGAGAACTAGTGTGCATTTTGTATCTGTGATAATTCTACCACTGAAGTTTAGAAGAAATGCTTCATAGACTTTTAATTCATACTTGTGCTGTAGCACAGTAACTTGTTACAAAAGGTTTTCTATACTTATCCTCATTTAAAAAGACAAATTACAGCAATATGACCTAACTTTAATATTAATTTTAAAAGCATAATTCCTTTTTTCTTGCTGCTCTGAAACTGGGAAATTTCAACTAATTACTGAAAAAAACAAACAAACAGAATCTAAGACAACTATATCCTAGTGCCTTACAGCTAGGGCCACAGAGCAAAAAGAAATCAAATGGTAAATGAAAGATTGCATATAAAACTAAAGGGAAGCTCATTCTAAAAGACTGAAACTATTGACAAAATATTACCTGAAAATTCAGGGAGTTAAAAAAAATTGCTTGAATTATGGTTAAGATACAAAACATTGTATTTACCATGTTAACCATTTTTAAGTGTACATTTCAGTAGTATTAAGTACACTCACACTGTTGTGCAACCAATCCACAGAATTACTTTTATTTTGCAAAACTGAAACTCTAGGGACTTCCCTGGTGGTCCAACTGGTTAAGACTCCACACCTCCACCTCTACGGTCACAGGTTTGATCCCTAGTCAGGGAACTAAGATCCCACATGACGTGAGGAGTGGTCAAAAAACAAAACAAAACAAAAAACCCTGACACTCTATACCCACTAAACAGTTCCCCAATCCTCCTTGCTCCCCAGCTCCTGGAAACCATCATTCTGCTTTCTATCTCTATGAATTTGATTCTTTTAGGCACCTTTCATAAGTAGAATCATGTAGTATTTGTCATTTTATGACTGACATTTTACTTAGATAATGTCCTCAAGGTTCAATCATATTATAGTATGTGTCAGAATTCCCTTCCTTTTTAAGGCTGAATAATATTCCACCATCTACATACACACCACATTTTGTTCAGCCATCCACCCACTGGTGGACTCTTTAGTCGCTTCCACTCTCTAATTGCTTTAGTTGTGAGTAACAAACACAGATGTGCAAACAACCTCTTCAAGCAGGCAGTTTTCTTAGTAATAACTAAGTATCTACCTCGGTTTCTTTTCCTCACTGGTAAATGGAAAATAAGTCCTACCTATCTCACACTTTTTTCTAAGGCTTAACTTAGTTAATATAAGTGGAGGAAATGGAACAATGTATTGAAAAATATTCGCTGCTATCATGATCATTAACATCATCATTATTATCAACTCTTGACCAGCACTATCCAACAAAAATGTGATCCACAAAGGTAATTTTTAATTTACTAGTAGCCACATTAAAGACTGCAGAAGCAAACCAATAAAATTGATAATATATTTTATCTAACAAGACATACACCAAATGTTATAATTTCAACATACATTAAATATTTGTAAAACTTAGTGAGATACTTTACATGCTTTCTTGTACTTATCTTTGAAACACAGCATACGTGTTTACACTTGGAGCATACCTCAATTCTGGTGAGTGACATTTCAAGTGCTCAACAGTCATATGTGGCTACCACACTGGATGGTGCAGCTTTAGACTCTACTTGTCTAGTTAATCCTGTTTCACTATCATATTGATTTGACTACAGAAACAGTATTAAATTTGATGAAACAACTTTTTCCCTCACTAATCTTTCTCAAAAAGATTTCTAGACAATTCTTACAAAATTATCCCCCCATATTAAAGCTGGAACCAATTATCCAGTACCAAAAAATCCGATTACTTGTGTCAACTGGAACTACATTAAATGTTCCTATTATTTTGGGTTTCTTCATTTTTTTTATATTGTGCTCACTCATTCAAATTAGATTTTTCATCAAACTATCTCCCTCTCTTTTCTACCTTGCACCAAATTGTACTTATTTTCTATTTCAAATTAACTACCAGTTTATCTTCCTGTACAATTACACCATATACTAAAATATACATATTTAAAATCATCTGTATTTATTAAGTTCCATGTTATTTTAAAATTTAAACCAACTACTAAAAGAAGGTAGTGATCAAATGACACATTTAAGAAAATAATGTGAAATAAAGTATCAATCTGTTGTAAATAAAACTAGAAGTAAGGAAATTTGAATTTTTATTGTTATAGGATGGAATCACTGAGAGAGTGGCTGTCATAATACCAAGAATTATTTCCATGATGAAGAATTAGTGACAAAAAGGCTCTGTAGGGGAAAAACATGAACTTATTCCTTGACAACATGCATAAATAAGATGGTGTAATACATTTTAGCTAAAAGGTCAAATTGTATACTTACTATGATCAACTGTTTTTCATCAGCTTTCTCTGCTTCTTTTAGTTTCAAGTCTTTTGGAATTGTTATCTCCAAATGGGAATTACACTTGGGCCAAGAATGATTTGGTGGTATCTCCCTTTGAAAAAACAACCAACCAACCAACCAACTATTAAATGTCATTTCAAATCACTGGTAGAAAAATACTTAGGATTTTCTATACAACACTGTGACAAATAAAATTCCAAGGGGTGTGGGGGCGGGGAAATAAGATTTTAAAAACCAAAAGGAAACCCAAAGAAACAATTCATTTGCAACATAAAAACAAAAAAATGTAGTACCTACTATAGTATGAATAAGTTTTAAGTTTCATAGTTTCAGCAATTTGAGTCACTACGGTTTGTCCTAAATACTGTTTTCAGTAATCAGTAAAGCAAAAATGTCATACTAATTTATTTTGAAAGTAAAGAGAGAACAAAAGGCTTTCAATATACTGAAACACTTTTACATGTTGCTAATATATATCATGAGGCTTTTTGGGCAAAAGGAGCATTCTCATATATTGTTGCTGGGAGTATAAGACTCAACCACTTTGCAAGGAAATTTGGCAAGGCAGGTTAATTCTACAGCTATGAATTTATCCTAGATAGAGCCACATAAGTGGACAAAGATGAGTGTTTATTGCAGGACTTTTTTTCTGATAGAAATAAACTAGAAACAACCAAGGTTTCAATAGAGAACTGTTAATAAATAATGGAACATATGCACAATGAAATCTAATACAGAATTTAAAAGAATGAGGAAAGAAGGTAGAAAATATCTTTTCTATCTTCCATAACACAATGAGAAAAAACTAAAAGCTGCAAAACACTATGTGTAGACACAGAAAAAAAAAGTACACTAAAAACAGAATTTCTATCACATCTGTGTGAAAAACTGATGATTACTAATGCAGCCTTTCAAGGGAAAAAAATTCCCCAAACTCAAAACTTCCAAGTATAAAATTCTGAAGTTCTCATATTTATACTTATATTAAACTAATACCTTACCTGTTATCACTCGTCTTAGATGTCTGATTACAGAGTACACTGTGCTGTTTGGGAATCGAACCTGTGATTTAATAAAAAGATGGGTTATTACTAAGCTTTGTACTAGCCCTCCGCCTAACAGTTAAAAATTATCAGGAAGAAAAACAACCTCAATGCACTAAATGCTTTATTTTTAATAAATACCATTTGATAAAATTAGAGTCACCTTTCTAGGAATTTCTCTTCAGAGAAGAGGCAAAAAAGCTCTACAGAGCTGCAGAGAGATCTAATGGTAGATTAACAGTGTGTCTCTAGTTTCAGCAATAATTACTAGCACTGAATAATCAAGGAAATTGTTTAAATGCTTTCATAATTGTTCATAATAATGCTTTCATAATTATTCAGTCTCTAAACAGAAATAAAGGAAAACATTAGCTTAAAAAAACCTGTAGTCTCTGGAGTTTTAATCACATTGGTGGTGGTTTAAGTGCTAAGTAGTGTCTGACTCTTTCATCTCCATGGATTGCTGCCCACCAGGCCCTTTTGTCACAGGACTTCCCAGGCAAGACTACTGGAGTGGGTTGCTATTTCCTTCTCCAGGGGATCTTCCTAACCCAGGGATCGAATCCATGTCTCCTGCACTGCAGGCAGATTAGATTCTTTACCATTGAGCCACCAGGGAAGTCCTTTAATCATATTACTAATCAAATAATGCAATAACAATTAATTTTCTAGCGAATAAATGCATTTCTGGTACTCATATTATACTTCCTCTTCCCCCACTAAGGGCATCCCTGGTGGGTCAGGGAAATTCCATGGACAAGGAGCCTGGTGGGTTACAGTCCATGGGGTCACAAGAGTCAAACACACCTTAGCAACTAAGCACTCCTAAGTGAAAAGGTTAAATGACATATGCAATGCAATCAATTATATGAACACAATATTTAGGAATTTCTTTTCTGTTATCTCCTGGTGCTTCATCTGATGTAGGTGAACAAATTGCTATTCAAGGATTCAAAGACTATACTGCCCAATTTTTTGGGCCATGCCATTCAACTTGTGGGATCTTAATTCCCCAACCAGGGACGGAACTCATGCCCCTGGAGAAAAAGCGCTGAGTCCTAACCACTAGACTGCCAGGGAATTACCCTCAAAATATTCATTAGGTTACAAAATAAACTTTCTTATGGTAAAAGTGAACAGACTATAAGAACTGATTTAATTCAAAGATACAATTACTAAGATGGAAAACTGAGTAATTAAGGTTTAAAGATAAGAACCTGGTAAACTAGTCATTTATACTTGAGAAATAAACTGCCATCATTAATTTAAGCAGTTCATTAAATAACACTTCTCCAGAAAGTTCACAAACAAAATAAAAGATTTAAAAGCAAAGTAGTTTTGGTAGGGAGTCAAAGAATCACCTTAAGTACTGTGCTGCTGCTGCTGCTGCTAAGTCGCCTCAGTCGTGTCCGACCCTGTGTGACCCCATAGACGGCAGCCCACGAGGCTCCCCTGTCCCTGGGATTCTCCAGGCAAGAACACTGGAGTGGGTTGCCATTTCCTTCTCCAGTGCAGGAAAGGGAAAAGTGAAAGTGAAGTCGCTCAGTCGTGCCCGACTCTTAGCGACCCCATGGACTGCAGCCTACCAGGCTCCTCCGTCCATGGAATTTTCCAGGCAAGAGTACTGGAGTGGGGTGCCATTGCCTTCTCCGTAAGTACTGTACACAACCCAATTAACAGACGCAATTCTCCCCCTTCAAAGAATAGTTATCACACATTTGAAAAACATAAGCAATGGTTAAAAGAAGGATTTAACAGGTTTGATAGTGGATATAGTCTTCTGTTATGCTGACAAACAAAATCTCTGAACACTGAGAAATCTAAACAATACTTTCAAAGTATTACCTGGAAATTTGTTCTCTCCTGTATCAATTTTTGCTTGACTGAGCAGAGTTGAGACAGTAGTGGCATTTTCCACTGGATTGTTTTCAAGCTTAGATTCCAAACACAGGCTGCAATTCTAAGCACATATAATCCAAAATGTTAATATTCACTTTTGTATCAACCTTTGGGTCTTACTACAATATTTTCAGTGAATTTTAGCACTACACTAAGAAAATTTAAGATCATATATGGAGTAATTCACACAAGATATGCCTTTAAGAAGTCTCTTTATGATCTCCCTACAAGCTACCCTTCCTCTCGGCATCAACTCTTATTATTCCCCTTCATGCTAGACTGAAAACTTTACCTCTCCCACAGATACACTCCATATCTGCCAGCTCTATGCTTTTTCTGGGTTTCATCTACCTAAGTCTCACTGTCCATTACAACAGCTCATTGTTGGGCACTTAAAATGTGATATGACTAACCTGTGATTTACTGCAGATGTAAATCACCTACCAGATTTTGAGGTAAGAGTACCAAAGAAAAAGTAAAACATCTCAATTTTTAAAACTCATGACACATTGAACCATTATTTTTACATGACAAGTAAAATATATTAACTTTACCAATTTTTTTAAATGTAGCTAGCAGAAATTTTTAAACAATTTATGTGGCTCACACTTTATCTCTACTGAACAATGCTAATCTACAACAGCTTACCCCTGTATAAACTCAAGTCATTAAATATTAACCTCTTCCATGAAATCTCTTCCAAGTTTTCCATTCCTTTTCCCCAAATTTCCCAATCACCTCATCCATCTTTCATGCCCTTATCACTTTCTATTTTGAATTAATTATTTATTAATCTCCTATATACTCTTAAGTACATTTGCAAATGTATATGCTGCTGCTGCTGCTGCTAAGTCGCTTCAGTCGTGTCCGATTGTGTGCAACCCTATAGATGGCAGCCCACCAGGCTCCCCCGTCCCTGGGATTCTCCAGGCAAGAACACTGGAGTGGGTTGCCATTTCCTTCTCCAATGCAGGAAAGAGAAAAGTGAAAGTGAAGTCGCTCAGTCGTGCCCGACTTAGCGACCCCATGGACTGCAGCCCACCAGGCTCCTCCATCCATGGGATTTTCCAGGCAAGAGTACTAGAGTGGGGTGCCACTGCCTTCTCCGCATATGTATATATGTAAGTATATTTTTGTGTATATATATACCTAAGTATATAGTTTCAAGTATATATTTTTTAATCTCCTAATACTCTTAGGAGCAAGACTTATTATATTTATCCTTGTATTTCTAAGAGCTCCTAAATCAGAACTCTGTCAAAGTAGATACTCAATAACTAATAAAGGAAAATAGTGCAAACTCACACAGTAGCTATCTCAGAGGAATGGAAATGTGGTGGTGAACAGATAACTTTTTTGTGTGTGTCTGTATCTATCTGTATTGTAACTCTTACAAAGAACTCCTAACATTATTCTTGAACATTACATTTTTGAAATATGAACATTTTTGTCATTAAAAAGCAGAAAAATTAAAAACAATAAAAATAATGACATGTTAGTAATCAATCTCCATTAGGAAGCTAGAATTACTAGTTTAAAAAAAATCATAAAATAATTGAGCTTTAAAATTAGTAAAATCCAAATACTTTAAATTCAGCCCGAAGAATTCAGAAGGCCTATCAGACAGATGCTTAGCCTTACTAACCATCATCATTTTTCAGTACTTTTGAGACTGACACCATGTAATAAAAAGAAGTAAAATTGCAGACAGCCACAGAAAAAGTTTTCAAATGGTGTAAGGTTTGCTTTTTTACACTCTTCTACTTTCCCAAGTATAAATCCAGCTAGATTCTGAAGCCAGTCAATCTCAGTTGAAAGCCTGGCTCCATCACTTACATGTTACACAGATCTCTAAGCTTCACTTAAATCTCTAAGCCTCACTCTCCTCACCTGTAATACGTGGATAGTAATAGAACTCATGCTGTAAAATGTGGTAACAATTATATGAAGCTCTCCTTTGCTTAATAAAGAAGTGTTCATTAAACAAAAGCTATTATGATGGCTTCACTAAACATCTTAGTACTTATGGGAAGAAGAGAAACCTCTAAGTGACTAGTACAATGTAAGTTCATTAAAGGCGGGACACAGACTATCTTCTATAGCCTTATTAGCATGGTGTCTCGAATGCAGCAGGCACTCAACAACGTCTTGAAACGATATGTTCAACACCACATCTCCTAACCACTCTTTATGATAGTAATCATATTGTTGGTATCCGTGAAAAAGTATCAGTGAAAAAGTTGGAAACAACGTAAAAGGGCATTCACAGAGGAAACCATAAATAAAGTGTGGTATATTTTTTTACAACTATTAAAATACCCATGTATCAATGAGAATAAACAGTGATCTATTTTGGGGGCTTCTGACACAAACCCTGACTCCTTACTCACTCAAATTTGCTTCTAGACCCAAATGCCTTGAAAGAGAACTTTAAATCACTTGTAAAACTTTCAAGTGACTTTTTTTTCTCAAATGATCTTCTTATATCCAGAGTATGTCACTGTAGAAAGAATTAAGGACTGAAAATCAGGACAGCTGAATTCAAATCTATTTGTGCCACCAAACACGTGGCCTAATCCACATTCTTCTACTGCTCTCAGCTTTCTCATTATAAAATTAAATAACCGAAACAAAATTGGTGGAGTTTTAAAAATCAGTATTTTAGAGTACTAAAGTTCCGCCTACTGATTTTATATATTGATATTTCAACTACATCTTAATTTGGAAAGAAATGGTTCAGCTGCTTTTATAAAGTTTCAAAACTACTTCTTAGGTAATCAAGTTCGTTGCAGATATTTAGATTCTGTTTTTCAATTTACTTTCCCATTTACAAAATTTTTGCCCACTACAATTTTATTCTTAGCCTGAGGACTGAATTATTTACATCCTTCAGGCATTTTATCTGCCAACTGTTCAAAATGGCTGCACAAGTCAAAGCAAAAGGCATCTCTGCTAGAAATATTCAAGTTTTATCAGGTGGTGAAAAGTTGACTTGTGCCAGATGAAGTTATTTTAACAACTTGATCAGAACTGAGCCCAATTTCAAGTTCCACATTTTAGTCACTCACTATGAAACAGTTTCTAATCGAAAAAGGAAACAAACCAGTGTGTTAAATGAAAATGAAAAGCTAGAATTTGACAGGTTTGTGCTTCACATAAAATTAAAATGAAGGGTGAAAATAAGGAAACAATGACAAGCATTCATGTAAATATGAGGCATCTAAAGGAGTCAGTAAGTTCTATCACTCACTACAAGACCGGGTTAATGAAACTCTCGCAAACTCCTTACCAAATGACTCTTCCATCTTTTACAACTTAATTCTTAAGCTAAAGTATGTTATAAACACTTAATTCTTATCAGAAAATACTCAGACACCTCCAGGTACATAATGAAAATAGATTACCTTATCCAGTGTTGATTCAAAAGCATCTTTCTTCTGCTTATCCAATGGTTGGTCAGGAGGTGGTTTTATCTGATTACCCAAATGACAACCTTCAGGAGCCTTTTTGGGGATCTTATTCATTTCAACTGCAATATCATTAGGTTTAACATCTTCAGAATTAACTTCTTTCGTTTCTTCCTGCTGGCAAGCTTTATTTTTATCACCATATGGTTTTGACCCTAAAAATGTACTTTGCGTCACTTGCTGATGCGTTTCTAACGCAGGTAGTGAAAAACTGGTTCGTAATAAGCCCGATTTAGGGGAAAATTGAGAGTCTAATTTATTTTGCTGCACAGAGTTAAATTTTGAGAGTTTAATTTTAGTCCAGTTGGAGTTCTTTTTAGTTGAGTTGTTTATTCCATTTAGTATACATTTCACAGGCTTTGTTTTTCTACTGGGGAAAAAACGATTACACTGAACGTCCTGATTCGTTTCCTTCTGATGAAGTATTTGTCTTTCAGTCTCTGTCTCTTCCAATTTTATTTCTGTAGGCTTCTCCTCCTTTACACTTTCCATTTGTGAAGATTCCTTTTTTACCTCTACAGTATCTGACTCAATTTCACCAGCAATTTCTTCACAGAGCTGGAGAATGCTCCCGCGTTTGCTTGTTCCTGCTTGCTCCAGCCCATTGTCTACAGTTTGTTCAGGCACTGATGGCTGTGGACTTTTTTGGGATTTTGCACTGTTATTCACTTGTGTGTGAACTGACTTCTTCATCTCGTTCTTTTTAGAGACCACTGAAGTAGTCACTTTGGATCTTTTTATCTCAGAAGAAGATTTTGTTTCTTCTTTTCTAGTATTCTCCAGACATTTTTCAGATCCTTTTATGCACTGAGAACTAGAAGTATAAGCCGTCTGATGCTCCACTTTGCGCTTTTTTCCTTTGGGGGAATTGATCGCTTCATTAGTTACAGAATTTTCTTCCTCTTTAGAATCAGACTTTATTTCCAATACTTTTCTTTTCACATGTTTCTGATTTGTTTTAGCTTTATTAGATTTACTCTGAGTATTGCTACAGTGCTCTTTTTTTGTTGGCAGCAAACTCTGTTTAACTGCCTGAGCCTGACCCTGAACTTCTCTACTACGCAGAGACCTTGTCGAAACCTCTGTTAGCTGTTGTAGTCTTTGTGATCTCCGGTTGAGCTGTTCACTTGATTTAGGGGTTTCGTGCACTGGTTTTTTCTGAGATATTTTCTTCTGTTTTGTAGATTCCTGTTGTGAATGTCCCTTTACAGTCACCATATTTTTATTAGTAGATTTACTAGCTCTTTTATCAGTGGATGCTGACCTTGTGCTCATGCATGCTCCTAATTCAGGCTGATTCACTTTACTTTCATTTGGAGATTTAACCAGTGATTTTATAGCTTCCTTTGGATCTGATTTTTTGGCTAGATTTTTTTGAGAACCTTGAACTTGTGTTTCTAAATTCTTATCTTCATTCTTTTTAATAACACTGGAGGAATTTTCTTTTGATTTCTCCTGAATGGACATCATTCCTGAGTAAGGTCCTCCTTTTCTGAGTATTTTTGAAATTTTTGTGTCCTAGTAAATAATAAATGCTGAATGTCTAGTATTATTTCTCAGCAGGTCTAAAAAATTCAACTGATAGTGGTACACATTTTCAACAAAAGTACTAGTCTGCTAAGATTTCTGTCATCCTTACGGCATGAAGGCTGAATAATATTTGCTTTACTTTGGACAAGGCAATAGATATTTGAGAAAAATTAAAATCTAAGCTGATATTTTCAGAACTTTTTATGACAAAAATTTTAATTCAAGTTTGATCTGTTTTGTTAATATTTCAATTAAATTTGTTTTCAGGCCTAGCCCTATGACTGGATAAGTTATTTATCACTGACCTGTCTGTTTTGACAAAGTTTTTGAAAATTTTTTTCTTCTGAAGTCTACAGTTATTGGACTTTGATTCATTAGAAACATGTCTTACAGCTAACACGTTTCTTTTCTTGTTTGCTGAGTCTGTTGATTTAAAGTTCTTATTTAACCACGTCCGTTTAATAAAATACTCTATTAATAAAGACTTCCTTTTGTGCTGGCATTTCTGGAAAAATAAAAAAACAAACATTAAATTTTGTACAATCCAAGAATTTGGCAATGCTAACACTACAAAGAAATAACTACAACTTACAAAAACTGTTACTCTTTCTTTCAAATACTTAGTGTGTATACTTAAAATACACTTTAAAACTGTATAAGCAATTGTTGTTGGACTGTTGTGGATCACAATAAACTGTGGAAAATTCTTCAAGAGATGGGAATACCAGACCACCTGACCTGCCTCTTGAGAAACCTATATGCAGGTTAGGAAGCAACAGAACTGGACATGGAACAACAGACTGGTTCCAAATAGGAAAAGGAGTATGTCAAGGCTGTATACTGTCACCCTGCTTATTTAACTTAAATGCAGAGTACCATAAGAAACGCTGGGCTGGAAGAAGCACAAGCTGGAATCAAGATTGCTAGGAGAAATATCAATAACCTCAGATATGCAGATGACACCACCCTTATGGCAGAAAGTGAAGAGGAACTAAAAAGCCTCTTGATGAAAGTGAAAGAGGAGAGTGAAAAAGTTGGCTTAAAGCTCAACATTCAGAAAATGAAGATCATGGCATCTGTCCCATCACTTCATGGCAAATAGATGGGGAAACAGTGGAAACAGTGTCAGACTTTATTTTTGGGGCTCCAAAATCACTGCAGATGGTGACTGCAGCCATGAAATTAAAAGATGCTTACTCCTTGGAAGGAAAGTTATGACCAACCTAGACAGCATATTCAAAAGCAGAGATATTACTTTGTCAACAAAGGTCCATCTAGTCAAGGCTATGGTTTTTCCTGTGGTCATGTATGGATGTGAGAGTTGGACTATGAAGAAAGCTGAGCGCCGAAGAATTGATGCTTTTGAACTGCGGTGTTGGAGAAGACTCTTGAGAGTCCCTTGGACTGCAAGGAGATCCAACCAGTCCATTCTGAAGGAGATCAGCCCTGGGATTTCTTTGGAAGGAATGATGCTAAAGCTGAAACTCCAATACTTTGGCCACCTCATGCGAAGTGTTGACTCACTGGAAAAGACTGATGCTGGGAGGGATTGGGGGCAGGAGGAGAAGGGGACGACAGAGGATGAGATGGCTGGATGGCATCACCGACTCGATAGACGGATGTGAGTTTGAGTGAACTCCGGGAGTTGGTGATGGACAGGGAGGCCTGGCGTGCTGCGATTCATGGGGTTGCAAAGAGTCGGACACGACTGAGCAACTGAACCGAACTGAACTGAAGCTGCTGTGGGTTAGGCTTTGCTGTGGGTGTGGGTGGGCTTGGTGCCTCATTAGGGGTTTGGCTCTATTTTACTGTTTGTGTTTCTTCTGGGGCCAAGCTGAAGGGGCAGCATACTTAAGGCTAACAGGAAAATGTATCCTAAGTATAGTCTTATAAATCGAAAACCTATCTTAAATAAACAGAGAATAGCTGAAAATCAATCTACTCCTTGAGGTTACTTACATTTCCTTTCCCACAAGAAACATTTGATCTTTCAGCCACCATAACTCATAGAATTTGACAAAATCATTCCTTATAATTTCCTTTTAACACATTATACAGCACCTAAAAGTAAAATATTGAGAAATGTTTATAAAGTACAAAGATGTAATTATTTACATCTCATCTATTAATCAATATATTAATCTATACTCCATAATTTTACCCTGTCCCTAACATTAGTTTTCAGAGCTCCATTTACACTTAAGTATAGTATTTCTAATCTGAAGTAAACTATGGCACGTGCATCCAATGAAGTAAGCTTTTCTATTTCAATTTTACATTTTAGAAAAACTTTGTAACAAAAAAAATCATCATACATACAGTGGTTAAGCTAATAAAGCAAAATCCTACTCTGAGGAAAAATAGTGCATGTAAATAATTACATTCATAGAAAAATAGCGACAGATAAAAAGACATTTAAATATGCAATGTTTACGTCTACTCTCATGTAATACTTAAAAAAAAAGCAATAGATTAAAATGAAGGAAGACAAAACCATAAACCCAAAGGATAAAGAACAAAAGTGTAGATGACAAAAATTAAAAGTACAGAAGCTACAAATAAGGTCAAATAACCTCCAAACTCAAAGAAACCTGATCCTAAACTGGAAATTGAGGAAAGCCAAGTGAGAAGCAACTCTACTTAAACCAGAGAATCTCTCAAGCAGCAGAAACGGGCAGTACCACAAGATGGGGAGAAAATGGGACTCACATAAAGGGAAAGATCCCCCACACAGTCATCTCAATTATTACCCAGGTGAATGGGGAAACAAAAATATGATGTTTCAGTACAACAGAACACTCAGCAATCAAAAGGAACAAAGTCCTTGGAGCCACATGAATGAACTTCACAATCATGATGTTGAATGAAAAGGGCTAGACACAAAGAGTACATAAAGTATTTTACTTTTATGAAATTCTAGAAAAGGAAAACTTATCTATAGTAACAGCAAATAGATGAGTCACTGCCTGGGGTAGGAGTAGAGGGAGAGAGAGACTTTTGGAGGTAACAGAAATAATCTCTATCGTGATTGTGATCGTAGTTCCAAGAACGTGCCAATCTGTCAAAATCCACCAAACTGTACACTTTAAAAGGCTGCCGTGTTTTATACATACATTATGCTTTAATAAATCTGCCCCCAAAATAGAACTCTAAGTAACTGATATGGATCTACAACCGAGAAACACAGTTAAACCAAATAAAGCAAGGTGCATAACAGGGTGGACTTCCCCTTGTCATAAAAAGAAAAAAGGAAGACAGTGGGAGGAAGGAAAGGTATAGAAACGTATGCTTGCCTGTGAACACAATAGGTTAGAAGGATGCCCAAGAAACTAGTAACAGTGAAGACTTCCGAGAAAGAGAACTATGGGACCAAGTGCAAGAAGTATGGGGAAAGAAAGCTTACATTTCACTATATACTCCATTTTATTATGTGAACATATAATCTTGTCCAAAAAAGTTACACTTCTTTGAATATATTTAAGTGTATTTGGCATACGGACCAATTATCTTTGAAGGCACTAAATTATAACAATATAAGCTACTTACCTTATTGAAATGAAAATTACATATAATTTTTTTCTTCAAGTTGATAGATGATGCTTCTAATGAATGATACTTCTAATAGCTTCCATGTGTTTGGCTGTTTATCTTAAAAAAAAAAAAGAATTCTATATAGCTAAAGTAAAACAATCTCTTAAAAAACATGAGAATACAAAAACAGTATCATCTATTAATTGTCTATTAACTATTAGAACAACTTGGACTAAGCTAGACTAACAATGGCTTAGTGACGATTTTTCACTTGATATACAAAAATCTTGCAGTTCAATATGGTTACATCTCATTTTCTTATACCATATAATAAATTTGATTTTTCTCTGAAAATAATCACGATCTTCTACCCCAAACCACACCTCCATGGAAGGAGTATATTATTTTCCTTCCCATCAGAGGCTCAGCTTGACCATATGTCTTACTTTGGCCTCATGGTGGACAGAGCATACTTCCCTGCCCCTACAGCTTTGCCATCTGATGACTTGGCCAATGGGATGTTAGCAGAAAAGAGAGAGAGAGATCTAAAATGCCTTTGTGCAATTGGTCTTGCTACCTCTGCCATTACCAGAAGAAGAGTTTCACAGGTAGATGCTGCCTCTTCAGCTCAGGCCCCAGAAGAAACACAAAGAGTAAACCGGAGCCAAACCCCTAATGAGGCACCAAGCCCACCCACACCCACAGCAAAGCATAATTCAAGTCACTTTAACATAAATCACCTAACCCACAGCAGCTTACAGATGTATAATCAACAACAATTGCTTACACAGTTTTAAACCACTGAGTTGTAGGGCAGTTTCTCATACAACAATAACTAATACATATTATAGTTAAATTTTCTGGGAAGCCCCAGATTTACCCAAGATTAGAGGACCAGAGCCTTGTATAACTCAATGAAACTAAGCCATGCCCGTGGGGCAACCCAAGACGGGCGGGTCATGGTGGAGAGATTTGATAGAATGTGGTCCACTGGAGAAGGGAATAGCAAACCACTTCAGTATTCTTGCCTTGAGAACCCCATGAACAGTATGAAAAGGCAAAATGATAGGATACTGAAAGAGGAACTCCCCAGGTCAGTAGGGGCCCAGTATGCTACTGGAGATCAGTGGAGAAATAACTCCAGAAAGAATGAAGGGACGGAGCCAAAGCAAAAACAATACCCAGCTGTGGATGTGACTCGTGATAGAAGCAAGGTCTGATGCTGTAAAGAGCAATATTGCATAGGAACCTGGAATGTCAGGTCCATGAATCAAGGCAAATTGGAAGTGGTCAAACAAGAGATGGCAAGAGTGAATGTCGACATTCTAGGAATCAGTGAACTGAAATAGACTGGAATGGGTGAATTTAACTCAGAGGACCATTATATCTACTACTGCGGGCAGGAATCCCTCAGAAGAAATGGACTAGCCATCATGGTCAACAAAAGAGTCCAAAATGCAGTACTTGGATGCAATCTCAAAAACGACAGAATGATCTCTGTTCGTTTCCAAGGCAAACCATTCAATATCACAGTAATCCAAGTCTATGCCCCAACCAGTAATGCTGAAGAAGCTGAAGTTGAATGGTTCTATGAAGACCTACAAGACCTTTTAGAACTAACACCCAAAAAAGATGTCCTTTTCATTATAGGGGACTGGAATGCAAAAGTAGGAAGTCAAGAAACACCTGGAGTAACAGGCAAATTTGGCCTTGGAATACGGAATGAAGCAGGGCAAAGACTAATAGAGTTTTGCCAAGAAAATGCACTGGTCATAACAAACACCCTCTTCCAACAACACAAGAGAAGACTCTATACATGGACATCACCAGATGGTCAACAGCGAAATCAGATTGATTATATTCTTTGCAGCCAAAGATGGAGAAGCTCTATACAGTCAGCAAAAACAAGACCAGGAGCTGACTGTGACTCAGACTATGAACTCCTTATTGCCAAATTCAGACTGAAATTGAAGAAAGTAGGGAAAACCACTAGACCATTGAGGTATGACCTAAATCAAATCCCTTATGATTATACAGTAGAAGTGAGAAATAGATTTAAGGGCCTAGATCTGATAGAGTGCCTGAGGAACTATGGAATGAGGTTTGTGACACTGTACAGCAGACAGGGATCAAGACCATCCCCATGGAAAAGAAATGCAAAAAAGCAAAATGGCTGTCTGGGGAGGCCTTACAAATAGCTGTGGAAAGAAGAGAAGCAAAAAGCAAAGGAGAAAAGGAAAGATATAAGCATCTGAATGCAGAGTTCCAAAGAATAGCAAGAAGAGATAAGAAAGCCTTCTTCAGCAATCAATGCAAAGAAATAGAAGAAAACAACAGAATGGGAAAGACTAGAGATCTCTTCGAGAAAATCAGAGATACCAAAGGAACATTTCATGCAAAGATGAGCTCGATCAAGGACAGAAATGGCATGGATCTAACAGAAGCAGAAGATATTAAGAAGAGATGGCAAGAATACACAGAAGAACTGTACAAAAAAGATCTTCATGACCCAGATAATCACGATGGTGTGATCACTCACCTAGAGCTGGAATGTGAAGTCAAGTGGGCCTTAGAAAGCATCACTACGAACAAAGCTAGTGGAGGTGATGGAATTCCAGTTAGCTATTCCAAATCCTGAAAGATGATGCTGTGAAAGTGCTGCACTCAATATGCAAGCAAATTTGGAAAACTCAGCAGTGGCCACAGGACTGGAAAAGGTCAGTTTTCATTCCAATCCCTAAGAAAGGCAATGCCAAAGAATGCTCAAACTACCACACAACTGCACTCATCTCACACGCTACTAAAGTAATGCTCAAAATTCTCCAAGCCAGGCTTCAGCAATATGTGAACCGTGAACTTCCTGATGTTCAAGCTGGTTTTAGAAAAGGCAGAGGAACCAGAGATCAAATTGCCAACATCTGCTGGATCATGGAAAAAGCAAGAGAGTTCCAGAAAAACATTTATTTCTGGTTTACTGACTATGCCAAAGCCTTTGACTGTGTGGATCACAACAAACTGTGGAAAATTCTGAAAGAGGTGGGAATACCAGACCACCTGATCTGCCTCTTGAGAAATCTGTATGCAGGTCAGGAAGCAACAGTTAGAACTGGACATGGAACAACAGACTGGTTCCAAATAGGAAAAGGAGTACGTCAAGGCTGTATATTGTCACCCTGTTTATTTAACTTATATGCAGAGTACATCATGAGAAACGCTGGGCTGGAAGAAGCACAAGCTGGCATCAAGATTGCTGGGAGAAATATCAATAACCTCAGATATGCAGATGACACCACCCTTATGGCCGAAAGTGAAGAGGAACTCAAAAGCCTCTTGATGAAAGTGAAAGTGGAGAGTGAAAAAGTTGGCTTAAAGCTCAACATTCAGAAAACGAAGATCATGGCATCCGGTCCCATCACTTCATGGCAAATAGATGGGGAAACAGTGGAAACAGTGTCAGACTATTTTTCTGGGCTCCAAAATCACTGCAGATGGTGACTGCAGCCATGAAATTAAAAGACGTTTACTTCTTGGAAGGAAAGTTATGACCAACCTAGATAGCATATTGAAAAGCAGAGACATTACTTTGCCAACAAAGGTCCGTCTAGTCAAGGCTCTGGTTTTTCCAGTGGTCATGTATGGATGTGAGAGTTGGACTGTGAGGAAGGCTGAGCGCCGAAGAACTGATGCTTTTGAACTGTGGTGTTGGAGAAGACTCTTGAGAGTCCCTTGGACTGCAAGGAGATCCAACCAGTCCATTCTGAAGGAGATCAGCCCTGGGATTTCTTTGGAAGGAATGATGCTAAAGCTGAAACTCCAGTACTTTGGCCACCTCATGCGAAGAGTTGACTCATTGGAAAAGACTCTGATGCTGGGAGGGATTGGGGGCAAGAGGAGAAGGGGACAACAGAGGATGAGATGGCTGGATGGCATCACTGACTTGATGGACGTGAGTCTGAGTGAACTCTGGGAGTTGGTGATGGACAGGGAAGCCTGGCGTGCTGTGATTCATGGGGTCGCAAAGAGTCGGACACGACTGAGCGACTGATCTGATCTGATCTGAATTTGAGATGGAGTATCATATTCACCTAATTATATAATTTAGTGGATTTTAGTATGTTCAGAGTTGTATAATAATTGTCACTAAGTCCAGAATCTTTTCACCACCCCAAGCCCACTGCAGTCATTCCCTATCCCAACCCCATTCCAGTCCCTGATAGTTACAAATCCACTTTCCGTGGATATGGATTTCACTATTCGGTTTTATATAAATGAAATCATCAATAAACGTGGCCTTTTGTGGATGGCTTCTTTCACTTAACATTAATGCTTTCAGGGCTAGAGTAGAGTTGTTTAGTTGCTAAGCCGTGTCCGACTCTTTTATGACCCCATGGACTGTAGCCCATCAGGCTCCTCTGTCCATGGGATTTCCCAGACAAGAACACTGGAGTGGGTTGCCATTTCTTTTTCCATTCAGTAGGTTTGCAGCATGTATCTGTAATATCTTGTTCTTTACGGGCAGATACTATTTCACTGTATAAATATATCACATTTTATTTACCTATCCATCAGTAGATAAATTGTTTGATGAGATGTTTCTACCTTTTGGCTATCATGAGCAATGCTATGAATAATCCTGAATGAGTTATCATGTGAACATATGTTTTCAAGTTTCTTGGGTATATACCTAAGAATATAACTACTGGGCGATGTGGAAACTCTATGTTTGAGACTGGTGGCTTGTCAAATTCATAACCTCTTCTGAAAATTCACCATGTCCACAGGTACCTGCTTTAAGAAACAAAGGTGGGGGCCTTAGGGAGTTCATAAATAGTTATATTCTGAACCTGCGGTCCCTATGCTCTCCAGCAGATTCCTGACCCCAAAGCAACCAATACAGTCACTATGATGCAAGGTTTCTGATCCTGCCACTACTAATATTTTGGAGCAAATAAAAATCTTTGACAGGGAGTATGGGGGTGTGGGCATGGAGGATGTTTTAACAGTTAGCATCCCTGTTAGCATCCTACATCCCTAGTAGCATACCTACTAGATACCAGTGGCACTTTGTCCTCAGTTCTTACAATCAAATATATTCATATTCTCAGACAATACTGAATATGTCCTGGAAGGCAAAAATCACCCCTGGATGAACATTTGGTTTACCTTGTAAGTAAGCCAAATGCCAGAGCTGCACCTTTTCTCAGCAACCTTCTGAGTCCTGAACTAACTTCTGATTTCTGTAAGGCCTAGTGTTGATGATTCCTGTTTTCTCCTTCCACAAGATCTGGCTCTACAAATACAGTCTTCTCTTCCTTATTTCTCTGTGTATCCTGCCAATCCATTCATTATCCCCTATTTAGGGTAATTCAAGTGTTTTTCATGTTCTAAAATGCCAATAAATACTTATAAATTAAAAAAAAAATGTTAAGGAACATAAAATTAAATGAATTACCACTAGCCAAAAACATATAAAATGTTACAACCGAAGCAACAATAAACCATTAACAGAGAATGCAACAGAAACATACAGGAATACGAGGTACTGTCTCTAATAAATTTTTCTGTTTCAAGTCTGAACATACTAAAATCCACTAAATTATATAATTAGGTGAATTTTACAGTCCATCTCAAATTACATCTCAGTTAAAAAAATTTTTTTTTTATTCCTGATCACACTGCTTGTGGGATCTTAGTTCCCTGACCAGGTACTATCCTTAATAAATTTTTCCAAACATTCAAAGACAAAAATCTCTTTATTACACTAGATTTATAATAGACATTCAGTAAAACAACGTTATTCTCAACATCATTAGTTAAAACTCTTAAGAAAGACATGGACAATTTAATTTTTTAAATTATCTTCCTCCACCAGTCTCTTACAAATTAGTATTCCCCAAGGTTTGGTTTCTTACCACAAAAGACACACATTAACTCATTTCATTTATACGTATACTTTCGATTACTACCTGTAGACCACTAACATACAAATGATAGCCCAACACAATTTCCATCCCTAGTGCTACTCAGATATCCAACAACATACTGGACATATACATCCTGATGTCTTAAAGGCACCTTAAATTCAGCTGTCAGTCAAGTCATTCCACTATCACCATGCTCCACAATTTATTATACTACTATCTACCCACATCAAGAAAATAAAGCCAAAAAAAAATGAATATGACAGCAACAATGACAAGAGTAACATTTCATTTCCTAATACCAAGTTCTTAGAACAGTTTCTAGAACCATAAGCAGTTATTATTAGTTATAATAATTAGCTGTAATAATTAATATACTGATGTAACATTTTTTATGAAAAGAAAGCATGAAAAAGAAAATGTTTGTCTTAATTATGCCTCATTTCACTTAACTACTTGTCAACTCTTGCCATATTACCATTATCCCTTTCAGCTTCCGTAATTACATTAATCTAAACTATTAAATTATTTACCTTAAAGCAGTAGTTCTCAAAGTGTGGGACAGGGATCCTGCAGATTCCAGAGACCCTTTCAAAGACTCACGAGATTAAAATCATATACCAGTAAAAGATCAATTAAACTGCAAACAGACCAATGAAATTAATGCAACACCGTATGAAAAGGATATAGGTATAGTTTCAGACTCCACACCACAGCTAACTGTTAAGAAATTACCACTTGCTGAGTTTTGCTGTAAAGTCAAAGAAGAGTATCACAATTAATTCAAAATGTTATTCAATCACTCCTCCCAACATATTCCTGTGCAGCTGGATGTATGCTTCAAACAGAACAACATAAAGACTGAATGCAGAAGCTGATAGGAGAATCCAGCTGTCTTTTATTAAGTCAAACAATAAGGAGATTTACAAAAATGTAAAACAGTTGCTATTCTTTCCCTAATCTTTTTTTTGGGGGGGGGGGGGATAGTAGTTTTGCATTTAAAAAGTTATTTATGGAAGGGAGTTTGGGAAAGATGATACATGCGTTTGTATGGTGAGTCCCTTAGCTGTTCACCTGAAACTACCACAACAGTTAGTTAATTGGCTACACCCCGAAACAAAATACAAAGTTTAAAGTTCGGAAAAAAAGAGACTATGCCTAAGGTTCTCCTATACAACATGGGAGAATAAAATAATAAATTTCTAAAAAGTTATTTATATTAACCTGTAATTATTTATTAGCTATTTATTATATATTATATATTAAATATATTTAAATTAATATATAGTAACTGCCAATAGATATAACAGACATAAAACAAAAGCTATTTGGAGTCCTATATAATTTTAAGAATGTAAAGGGATCCTGATCAAAAAGCTTGAGACCACTATATTAAAGTAACACTTAAGAGAATTCCTTGACAGTCCAGGAGTTAGAATTCTACCTTTTCAAAGCCAGGACCAGGGTTCAATCCCTGGTCAGGCAATGAAGATCCTGTGAGCTATGAGGTGTGGCTGATAAAATAAAAATTTAAAAAGTAACATCTTAAACCCCATTTTAATTTATATACTGAGCTTTATCTCTTGTGAATTTCACATACACAGCCATAAATCTTTAAAGTAAGCTGAAGAGAGCAGATGACATAAATCTTGACTTCTTCAGGTGTATTATAATGCAACTAAGCATAAAATGTAGCTCTCTCAAAAAAGAAGACAGGGTGGTAAGGTCAACAGAATGATGTTATTTGTCAAAAGTAACCACAGTAGTTGATATAAAGAACTTAGGCAGAAAGTGAGCCAAAGAACTTTTACTGTGCCAAGAAAAAAGGATGCATAGAAAAACATTAAAGTCTGGGCTTGGGGAGGGGGGTGTAAAAGAGTCCTTAAGCAAATTATGTACGGTTAAAATCTCACTGGAGTTAGTTTCTAACTACAGTCTCAACTTCTGATCACCTTCAGTTGAGGTTATTCAACTTACTCACAAAGTGTAATATAAATCAGGTAACAAATCTCATGATAAACATTTAACTATTAAAAAAAATCCGTTGTGCAATGCCAGTCTCCTTCATTATTAGAATAATTACAGTCAGCTTTGTGCTGTATGAATGACCAAGCTAAAAAGGGCCACTCAGCAAAAGGGGTTAATGACAATCATTAATTAGGGCCTTTTCCCAGTTCTTCTGGAAGCATAATGTATTGATTTAAAGGGCTAACACAAAATCTTGCTTGGAGCTGACAATTACTTTTTCACTACAAAATCATAATACTAATCAACGAATTTTCTTTATCCAAGAAATAGTAAGATGAGCAGATGTGCATACAGTAGGACAAGTTTTCTTCTAAGACGGGTACTTCCAAAGTCACACATCTGACCCAGGGGCATATACTGCATTCTGCCTAAAAAGGGGAAGTGTCTGTGTTACAGCTTTCTCACTTCCGCACATGCTCTAGGCCTGAATTTGCAGCTTCCAAATTAAGCACTTTTCATCCTACTCTCATATCTAATTCCACGGTGAGATTTTTTAGTGTAGTAGTCGCTCAGTCGTGTTCAACTCTTTGCAACGCCATGGACGTGGCCCGCCAGGCTCCTCTGTCCATGGGTTTTTTTCAAGTTTTTCAAATTAAAAACAGTTCCACTGCCGCTGGTGCTGGGCGTACCAAAGACCTGATCAGAAGTCGCTGAATATAACATAATTCACGGCATTCAAAATGTTTTAAACTGAACTCGTGCTTTACCCAGCTTTAAAAAAAATGTTGAGGTGGGAAGAAAACAAAGTACACCCACATCCTACTGTTCTACTAAGTAGCATTCTTTTGTTGGTTTCTGCAAAGACTATTTACTGAAACGGCATTTGATAATACTATCTAAATACTCTGTGCTGCAATTACTTCCTGCAGAAAGAATCCCTTTTCAGCCATCCAAAGGCTACCGGAAAACAAGGTTCACAGTACTTATCAAACCTCAAGGCTTACTCCTTCCTCCTCCCCCTCCCCCTCTCCTGGAAAATACTGTGCGTGTGTTACTCACTCAGTCGTGTCCGACTCGGCGACCCCATGGGCTGCAGCCCGCCAGGCTCCTCTGTCCATGGGATTCTCCAGGCAAGAATACTGGAGTGGGTGGCCATTCCCTTCTCCAGGGGATCTTCCCAATCCGGGTATCGAACCTGGGTCTCCTGCACTACAGGCAGATTCTTTGGCATCTGAGCCACCAGAGAAGCCCTACTGTATTAGGTGGGTTTTCAATAAAAAAAAATTGGGGATGGGGGAGGGGAAGCTTGAGGGTGTGGGAGAGGGAGTGTTCTCCAGTTTTTGGACTAGCTATCTCTCCCATTCTGCCCGAGGAAAACAAACCCCCATTGTAAAATAATCTTATGAACAGGGATCGAGGACTCAACTCCCTTCTGCTCGCATCTATCTCTACAAACTTCGCGATGGCCCTCAACAAACCCAATTTCTACTCCAGAGCAGCCTGGCCTGCGCCCAGATCCTCGGATCCAACCAGAATCCCTCTCTGACCTTGGACTCGGGCCACCGCTCCCCTCCCAGGCTAAGGATAGTGAAGCCGGGATCCCCACAGCCCAGCCCGCAGACTGCAGAGGCCTCGGGGTTCACGCCGGGTCAGCGGGTGGGCGGCGGGCAGCAGAGCGAGCCGCAGGACCGCAGCTCCGCCGGGGCTGGAGCAGCGGCTTCGGGGGAGAAGACTGGGACGAGGCCCGGCTACCTGCGGGCCGACACCGCCCCGGCCGCCGCAATGGCTGCACGCCGCCACGGGGCTCCAGAAGCCCCGGCGAGACCCTGGCCACGACCCCTCAATACCTTCGACCTCCCAGCGGGCCGCGGCAGGTGATGCGGCAGCCAGGCAGCCGAGCCGCGCAGGTTGGTTGCTTGCCTCCGGCGACCGCGTCCCGGAACCGCCCACTCCCTCCCGGGGGCGCCCGAAGCCGGGACCCTAGGAGGAGGAAAGGCGTGCGAAGCGACGCGACCCAGAGGGTGGGACGGGAAAGGGGAGAGGCGTCCGGCTCTCCGGAGGGGCTGGCCACCGGGAGACGAGGACGACAGAGGCGGCGGGGCGGGCGGGACGCTCGCCTACCTTCCTCGCTCCCGGCCGAGGGTCCGACGCGAGCCAGCAGACCGCCTCACATCCGGGTATCGGGAGACACTCAGCTGCTTCTGCCGCTGCCGCTGCCGCCGCCGCCTCCTCTCCCGCGGTACAGAAACGCCAAACTTCCGGCGACGACGGCGACGCCTAGCCCGTCAGATGGGAGTTACCTGGGACCGTCTTGGGCGCGCTTGCGCAACGCTCTTCTTCTGCCCGAACCCGCTCCGTTGACGTGCCCAGAGCCTGAAGATGGCCGCCACGCTCGCTGCGTGTCACGCCGTTTTTCACCCCGGCCGGGACGGCGGGGCGTCGGGGAGAGGCGAGCCCGCGTCCGGCCGCAGCGCAGGCGCGGTGGGAGGCCTAGCGTGCGCGCCTCCACGGGTGGGCGCCTTGTACCCTACTGGCGGCCGCTTCCCTTGTTTCTCCACTGTCGTCTCGGAATAAAGCCACCCACGCGCCCAGCGGTGGAGGTTTATCTTGAAGATCTGTTGCCAACGGTTCTTCTGTTGTTGCAGGTACTGCTCTCTGCGACTTCCAGTTCAGATACCTCTCATCTTCCACACGAGCCAATGTACAAAAAAGGGAGACGATTGATCCGTTCTCCCTCCTTCCCGGCATTGCACTCCAGCGTCTCCCCAAAATCCAGGGCTTCCCCGTCTCCTTGCACACTTTGCTCCTTGGGCATCAGAGCACAAGAGTCGACAAGAAATTGTAGGAAGTTCCACTAAGTTTAGTAATGGCGTGTGTTAAGACAAAGCTTTGGCTCTTAGAAGCCTCCAAAGATTGAATCTAGAATTCTAGGATTCTTGATTCTACACTGCTTTTGAACACGCCCTCTGTGCTTCTCTTTGCTTATTTGTAGGACTGTGAGGATGGGTAAATGAGTCCTCTTGCCTTTGAGAATCTGAAGAGGTGATCGTAAGTGGATTCTCCCCCATGGTTCTTACTGCCCTCCTTTTTTGAAGCCAAGTCCACCCCAATATACCCTCTTAAGTTGCTGAAGCCTGGTGTTTTTTTTTTTTTCATCATCTTCCATAAAACTTTATAGAGCTGCCTGTCAGTTTAGTCTGGAGAGGTGCTATGGTTTAAAAACCAAAATGAGAGGTCTTGGTGGGTGAAGCCATTGGCTACGACACCATATCTTCTGATAATTGGCAAAAACCTGTCTGCCGCCCCTCACCCCCACATCCCAAAACCTTGACACGTTCATTTGTCCCTTGATCAGCACAAGTTTAAACACACCCAATTTATACGGGGATTTTTTTTTTCAGTAGTAAATACTAAACAGTCATCATCAATTGATTGTTGGGAGGTTGTAGGACCCAGGATATGGATGGGCAGCTGTAAATTAGGCATGGCTTTTCCACTAAGCAGAGGGTCTGTGCCCTTAATGCCAGGGAGTAGACTGCCAACCTGATTAAAGCTGGTTATCTACTACTGATAAAATATCTGACTTTCTAATACATTTTCCTTCACCTTTAGATTGTCAAGACAATTGGTGGAATTTTTTTTGTGTGTAAACCACTTTATCTGTAATAACTCAAATTCTGACATACACACCTACACAAACCATATTTACAAGTTTCCATTCCCCCAAAATAGGCCTTTGTTTTTTAAAAAAGATATTTATTTGGCCATGCTGGGTCTTAGTTGCAGAATGTGGGATCTTTTTGCTGCTGCATGGGAGGTCTAGTTCCCTGACCCTTGCTTTGGGAGCATGGAGTCTTAAGGACTGGACCACCAGGAAAGTTCCAGAGCCTCTGCTTCTGAGTTCTCTATTCACTGTATCTGTATTGGCCACAATCAGGAACATGGGAATCCTTACAAAGGTTACACCTTATAAAACCATATGTATTTATTTTTGATACATAAGGAATTCATTGTTATAGTTTAGTTGCTAAGTCCTGTCCACCTCTTTTGCAACACCATGGACTGTAGCCTGCTGGTCTAATTTTACCCCTATCAAATTGTCCATAAAAAGATTGGTGACAATTAGTGTTGGTGAAGATTTGCATAAGTGAAATTGGTGGGGGTTAGCATGCTGCTCGTGTTCAGTTGCTAAGTCATGTCTGACTCTTTTGCAGCCAAAAGATTGTAGTCTGCCAGGCTCCTCTGTTCATGGGGTTTCCCAGGCAAGAATACTGGAGTGGGTTGCCATTCCGTTCTCCAGGGGATCTTCCTGACCCAGAGATGGAACCAGAGCCTCTGGCATTGGCGGATGAATTCTTTACCACTGAGCCACCAGGGAAGCCCTTATCATTAAGACATCTGCCTCTAAAAATTAATGGAACAGCTGGATTGCCCCGCTGGTTGCATTCTCATTTCCTTATTCTTTTCTTTCTCATGGCCAATCTAAATACTTGTAAATACAAAACCTCAGCTAACTCCAAGAAGACAGAGGAGTCTCATTTTCAGACGGACCCTCCAGCTAGCAGCAAATAAAGGCTTTTTCTTTGTCGCTCCATTCTTGCTGACTGAAATAATTCAGGACTCTTGACGGTTTTATACTATGAGAGTAAAAATTATTAAAAATTTTCAAGCTAGAAAATAAAAACAAAAATGATGGCCATTTGGTCCACATTGGATCACCAGGGGATTATTTGGAGCTGTTGGGAAGACGGGGATAGATGTTGAGAAGGTAGCACACATAAGTCCATTACAGTCTTGCTACTCAAATTGAGATCCATGGACTAGGGGCATCTTCATCAACTGAAGGTTTGTTGCTGCTGCTGCTAAGTCACTTCAGTCATGTCCGACTCTGCGTGACCCCATGGACGGCAGCCCACCAGGCTCCTCCATCCATGGGATTTTCCAGGCAAGAGTACTGGAATGGGGTGCCATTGCCTTAGAAGTGCAGAATTTCAGACCCCATGCTGACAGAATCAGAATTTCATTCTAACATTTCCTCCAGATGACATTGATGTTTGATGAGCAATGCCTCACAATATTCAGGAATTCTGATGACCAGGGATGAAGTCCAAGCTGGAGGTACAAATTAAAGCCCTAGTTTTGGAGATCACCTGGACTAAAGGAGAAAGTATCCATTAGAGAAGCGTAACACGATCTCTAGATCTCTGGGCACCTTTTGAGGTTTGTGACCATAATTTAAAGTAAAAATAATCAGTTAAATTCTGTGATTTTCTATAGGCACATAAAGTAATGTTGAGGTTCCTGCTGTTGGAACAGAATTAGCATAATCCTCTGGACTTCTCCCAGAACTAACTTTCATTAACGAGTAAATCTGGTGCTGCATAAAACACGGAGCCCTGCCCTGCCTGTTAAGGGGATATAATCTCAAATCTCCATTACTGAAAGTCTAAACCTGCCCTAAACACCCTCAGCAGTTGCAAGGCACACCTCCAACCGTTAGGGGCCGCAGTGGCGCTTCGCGCAGCCGGAAAGGAGAGTAGCCCAAGCGCGGCCGCGGCGTTTCCGCCGTGCGTCCGTGCGCTCGGCGCGGTCTCTACGTCGGAGCCCCCGAGAGTAAGTGTTTCCGGCCATTCATACGCCCAACCTCGGCTCTCGGTGGTCGGATTTCGTGTCCTATCGGGCCGAAAGGGTGACGGCGCCTCTAGGATGAAGCTCGTGAGGTGAGGAGGTGGCCGAGCGGAGTGGGAGCTGGGAAGGGCCCATCTGGGCCCGGAGCGGGAGGCCTGGCTGCTCCCGATGCAGGAGGCGCGAAAGCCGCGTGCGCGCGCGGCCTGCCAACGGCCTCCGGCGCCCGGCGCTGCAGCCCGGTCTGGCCCGCGCCCCCGCAGGCGCTCGGGCCTGGGCTTCAAACTGGCTTGTGCCGGGGTCCTGCCTGTCTTCCTAGAGGTGGAAATAAGGGCCGGACCGGGTGTTCCTACCTAGAGTCATAGAGGCCTTAGACGTGCAGTGCCAGGCTCCCAAGCTCTTAACTCTGGGTGAAAGTCGATAGACTTTGATTGGCGTCGAACTTGTGCTCTAGTCTGGGTTACTTTTCTGTTTCGTCTCAGCATGCAGAGCCGGAAAACGAGTACTTAGAAGCTGCAGAGGTTTATTAAGAAATAATGTAACCCAATTCCGAAATGTTTCAAGTCAGGGATGGACTTTTTGATTTCGTAAGTTGTTTTCTTAGTGTGTTTTTTCCCCTCTTGTTGTTACTCCCTAGACTTTACGTTATACAGTCTGCATTTATTTCCCTGTAGAATAAGCTTTTGATTTAGGAAGAATCTCCCAACATGGGACAGAATCTCTTTGCTTTTTGGACTAATTACACAGATACTCAATATTTCTTCTGGTTCTTATCTGTGTTTAAATTTGGCCTGTTAGTTTTGCATACTGAAGACGTGCTTATTGATTGAAGTAATTCATTCTGTACTCCCTGCAAATAGATTGGGTTTGGTGGTTTTGCTTGAGACTGAGAGGTGGAACATAGAAGCAGAGGTTTCTGATAAATAAGTTTATATCTTAGCAGGCAGCTATAAACTAACTTAGCTAGTTTCCTGTCTGTTCAGTCAAGGATTGTCAGTGTCGACTAGTTTTTGGCCACCTGTTACACTGTACGTTCATAATGGATTATTTTCTTTATTTTTTTTTCAAGGCAGGGTCCCTGCCTTGTTGGAGTTTTATGTTTTGTGGTGAAGGCAGACAAGTAGATAGTTTCTAGTACATTTGAAATAACATATAAAATGCTCATTGTTATATTCAGGGTGGCATTTTAGAGAGTGCATTTAAGGTCAACTTTTTGTACATTGTTTTCCTTCCAGTTTTATTGAGATATAACTGGTGTGTGGTCAATACCTGCCAACCTGAATCTATAGTTAAGTTTTATGTAATACTGTTTGAAATCAGTTTGTCTCATTTAAAGACATTCTGTGTTGTGACAGAGACAGAATATTCCTATAAATTTTAATGAATGTACTGAATCCTATTCCATGTCTTAGACTATAGAAACAAAATTTCTATACATTCATTCTGAAGAATGTATTTTGCACCAGGAAAAATGGTTGTTTGGCTAAGTGGTTTGCAGATTTGGTTGACTTCTTTCAGTATCTCAGTTGGTAACATAATTATTATTTTACTGTCACCCTGATCAAAAACCTGGGAGTCATCCATGACTTATTCCTCTTGATGATCCTAATAATCTGATAAATTGCCAGGTTTTGGCAGATTTAAGTACCTAATAAGCATCTTTCACTTTCTGTTTTTTTTGATTTTTTAATTTAATAGTGTGGGTTTGGATGCCATTTCAGTGGTATACTAAAGGATCCCATTTTACCTGAATATTTAAGTATGATCTGAGTATCTGAATTTCAGTAAGCAGAAGGAATTCAGATAGTGAAGGATTTATCAGAAAATAATTTTAATTTGTCTGCTTCCTGGCTTGGATGGTAGTGTTTCCTTCTCCTGCCCTCCCTAAACCCTCCCTTGCCACTCCTGTCACACCACTAAGCTGCTCAGACTTCCTTTTTTCCCCCACCCAGTTTTTTAAATCTCACTTCTTAAAAGGTAAATGTCTCATACAATGAAATTTAGCATGCATTTCCCAATTTTGAAAAGTGTATACACCTGTAAAATCCACACCCCTATCTGGATAACAAACTTCTGGTCTCTGTTCTGTTTCATTGGTTTGTTGTTTCTGTTTCTCAGTTGTGTAAACCTTAATCTCTATAATGCTGTCTAGAAGACACCTACTTTGTCATCTAATGTGATGCTCCACTCCATTGATGAAAACCCTTCTGTTGGTCTCGTAGGAGAACTCTTTAACAGAGCTTGGGCATCCCCTGAAAGGAAACTCTTCTCTACTCATTTTCTTGGACTTACTATTCCAGCAGTAATACCTATAGTTTCTGCGTACATTGTGCTGTTTTCTTACTGTATCTTTGCTTTTATCTCTCTTGCTGCATATATTACCAGCCTTTCAGACTTCTTACTAGAAGTCCACTAAGATCTGATTCCTTCCTACTCATGCTACAATATATTCATGATAAAAAAAAAAAAAACCTGTGCGTATCTCCATTGTGCTTTAAATTTATGTAGTTACTTTAAAAAATTATTTTGTGTGTCTCTTCTTCCTCCTAGAGTTTGAACTCCTTGGGGGCTTAGTCTTGCTCACTTTTAATACTCATTACCAAGCACAGGGAGTACCAGGTAATATAGAATGGCATGTATTATTTATCAAAGAAATATTCTTGGACTGGATAAAACGTGTTTGGATTCAGTTCAAGAGAGACTTTTTTCCTTGACGGCAAATATGGAAAGGGAAGGGATTTAGCACATGGGTTTTTCTTTATATGAGAGCAGGTTTGAAACTTGCTTTTATACAAGATCAAGTAGTTTCCCCTTTTTTGATGGCTATCTATACCGCTTAAAAAGTTGCATTTTTAAGGCTGACTTCCCTTTAATCATGGAAACATTTTAGCCAACTCTTAGTGCTTGTTAAAATCCAAGATTAGATACAAAGTTCCTGATCCCACCTCTCAAATGGACTCTAGCTGTGGGGACGTAGGGAATCCCCCCCAGTTGTTGGAATCCTGCAGTTGTGATTGATGCTGTGGTAGAGTATACAGAGAACATACTATACTATAGACCAGAAATCTTGAATATGAGTTGCATATTGGATCAGACTGTAGGATTGTTGTTCACTTTCCTAGATGTGGTTGTGAATCTGTGAACTCTTCAACTTCCTCTGCATTGTTTCATAGTAAGTTGGAGAACAGAATAGATGAAGTGAGGAATGGAAGTAAATGTTATTGAGGCACCTTTCCATACAACTAGGGAAATTGCAGTGCATACTATTAACGGGAATGGGTGCAGACAGCATCCAGAGCACGTTTTCTACATCTAGAAATTTCACTTTGACTTCGTAAACATGTTTTTGGAGTAGTAAAAGTAAAAATTTCCTGTTTATTCTTAATGTCTTTATAGATTTTTGATGAAATTGAGTCACGAAACTGTAACCATTGAATTAAAGAATGGAACACAAGTCCACGGAACAATCACAGGTATGGAGGTTGGACTGAGTTTATAACACTTTTTTTCCCCTTGTCTCTTTGACCTGCAGGCCAGAATTCTTTGTTTGGTTAATAACATTTATTTAGTACAAATCTCCTTCCTTTTGTCTGGAGTATTACATGCACCTTCTTACGTATGTCTCCCCTTAAGCTCTTGTGCTAATACCAGACAGGATTCAGGTTATCCCATGTGCAACCACTGTTTTCTTGATTTATGCCTTTTCCACTTTTGCCTGTATGTGCCCCCTCGAGTGTTACATCTTCCAAAACACATATTACTTTTATTAGAATTTTGTGTCCCCTGTTCAATGGTAAAGTCTTTGAAGATAGAGGATAGGGTTTCCGTATCTGATTATCTTGGGTAAAACACACATGGAAAATGGGGAGGGGGTGATGAGGAACCATAATTTTACCTAAGCATAACATTTTTGAGTATTTTCTTTGTCTTTTTTTGCGTTAGTGATGTAAAATGTTTGATATGTAGTTTTATATTTAAAGCCACTATGATTTTTCACTAATAGTAGTGTTACACACACACACACCCACCAAAGAGCAGATTTTTTAAAAGAGTTGATGAAAGAAAATGCTATCTTAGCAGATAGCCCCATTCTACTCTCTGAAATATTTACATAACTGGTAATTTTTGTGAGTTTGCTAGAACTTTGCAACACCAATTGCTGTGAAAGGAAATCCATGTAGTATAAGGTTTTGATACATACTGATCGTATCTAAGGAAGCATAATTTTGCTGTTAAAATTCTGTGATTTTAAACAATGATTTAGTCTGCTCTAGCCACTCCAGTGTTTTTGCCTGGAGAATCCCAGGGACGGGGGAGTTTGGTGGGCTGCCGCCTATGGGGTCGCACAGAGTCAGACACGACTGAAGCAACTTAGCAGCAGCAGCAGCAGCTCAGTTAATAAAGAATCCACCTGCAATGCGGGAGACCCTGGTTCGATTCCTGGGTTGGGAAGATCCCCCGGAGAAGGGAAAGGCTACCTACTCCAGTATTCTGGCCTGGAGAATTCTATGAACTGGATAGTCTATGGGGTTTCAGAGTCAGACAGGACTGAGCGACTTTCACTTTCACTTCTGAGCTTTGTGTTACATGTGGTAGAGGGGGCTGAGTGTTCTTCCTGCTTTTTACGAATTCAAAATACAATGATGGAAGACAGAAGTAGTACAGTGCAAGATTTGCCTCACAGATAGTAGGCACTTAATAAAAATTTAGTAAATTGGGGGAGCAAAATCTAGTGAAAATCCAATTCTCTCCCCTCACGGACAACCAGTGTTACATTTCTTATATCCTGGCTATATATTTTAGTCCTAACAGTAGGGATAACCATACCATCTACCATAGGGACATTGAGGATTAAACTAAAATGCCTTAGCGTACCATTCCTGGAACATAGAGCTCGTAAACCTAATATAGTACCAACTGTGGCCTGATAGATAAATTGGTTGCCTTCCTTTTTATGCTAATAATTGCCCTCTTTTTTCCCTCCAGGTGTAGATGTCAGTATGAACACACATCTTAAAGCAGTGAAAATGACCCTGAAGAACAGAGAACCTGTACAGCTGGAAACACTGAGTATTCGAGGAAATAACATTCGGTATTTTATTCTGCCAGACAGCTTACCTCTGGATACACTACTCGTGGATGTGGAACCAAAGGTGAAGTCTAAGAAAAGGGAAGCTGGTAAGTTTGAAGGATTATAAACATTTTTGTGTATGGTATATTTATACCCTAATCCACTATTCAAAATATGTTTATATCTGCAGACAACACAGATTGGTTGGTTGCTTTTAATTGCCTATGCTCGCCATGAGTACACCTAGAGTTTCTTACGGTTCCTGGTATTGCTGTTCAAAAGACCAGTGTTGTTTGTTCTTACCTGCTGGTCCTTTGTGCATGGCCTGGTCCCCCATTCCCTGCACACTTTGGAACATCTGGGGATGAACCCTTTATTCCTGCTATTCTGAAATTTCTTAATGACTTAGCTTTTTGTCCATTTCATTGTTCTGGGTACTTGGCGGACCCTTTCCGTATGGATCTTCTTGTATTTTAGAGCTAAGAAATTTACTTGTGTACCTTTATAAATTTCTTCTGTTTTGCTTATTCTGTTCTTTCTTCCTGGAATTCTTAATAATTGAGTTTTCTGACTGAGTCTTTTCTCTTATTATTCTCTCTGTCTTTTATTCTGAACTTGGTGGTGTTTTCTCTGGTTTCTCTTTTTATTTAACCTCTTGATATGCTCTTTATGTTGAAGGCTTTACTGTAGTATCTTGCACTTTGGCCATCCATTGTTTAAGAAGGAACCTGAAAAGAGAACTTCTGGAAAGGGAGGCTGGACTGCTTCGCTGATGGATTCAAAGTAAATTTGCTTCTCCACCAAGGCAACCCCACATTTTAGGATGTGGAAATCTTTTCTGGAACTGGTTTTCTCAGAAAAAGATTCTAGTCACATGGGAGACATGTCTGGCACCCAGCATCATAGGAGCAGGACAGGAGAAAGGGACTGATACTAAACTTAGCACAGTGATTTTGAGACTTTTCCTCTCACCCACACTAAGAAATATACTTTTTTGCATCATGACCTATTCATTCAAAATTTCACAAAGAACTGTTTAGTCTTAATACATGCAGATGCCCTTAAGTTTCCTGTCCTATTCTCTTTCAGTTAAAAAAAAATGTTCAGGCTATACCACATAGCTCAAAAAACACTGACTTGATCTCTCTCTTCGTCCCTCTGGCTCTGTGACTTTTGCTGCCATCCACTTTGCAACTGTTTTCAAATCCAAACCCTTTCTGCTTCAAGGTCTTGAGGTTAATTTTCTCTTTCCTTTCCTGCCTACCTGTCAGGGAAATAGGCTTCCGCGTTGCAGGATGGGAAGAGGGCTAGCCAGTCTGCTGCCCCACATGAGAGCTGGCAGCCTCTCCCCCATGTTTTCAGCCTACTGCCTCACCTTACCCCTGGCTTCCAAGGTCCTAGGTCATTTTGAGGCTACTCTTCCTTTACTAAACATTTGTTGTTCTCAGTCTGTTTTCTGACTTAGAAATTTGTTGAGATGTTTAAACTACTGCGTTTTTTCTGTGCCCTCGCTCCATGGATATTTGCTATTTTTCTTTCTTTTCTATCGTGAATAGTACCTCAGAGCGAATTGGAGATAAGTGTGGTTAATCTGCCTTGTTTCAAGAGAAGTGCTAGATTTACTCTATTGCTTTGAATGATAAGACTCCGAACGATGAGTAGAAATGTCAGGGTTTTAAAAACATTCATAGATACCTGAAAATAGGAAGCTCAGAGCTAGGATGACCAGGTAACAGGGATATTGTTACTGGATTAAAGTAACAATATGATTGGGTCAGATGACTTAAGATTCGGAAGAATCATGAGGTTGTTATTTGATGCAATGTATCTTAAACTTTCTTGACATGAATTAACTTACTTGGATTCTCTTCAGTAACAAAACTGACACATAGTGTTTCTGTTCTGTTCCATTAGTATGAAATCTCTTTCATCTTTTGTGAAGTTCAGATCATTTGTATTTCATTTTGTGGTGAATTTGAGGCATGATACAAAGAAAAAATGTTTTAAGCCTTGATGAATTTCTCCATAAATAAAGTCAAATGAAACAAATATTAAGGTATTAGGCCAGCAGTTCTTGGTTCTGTATGATAAAGTATGGGAAGAGGTGACTCTGAGATTACGTTTGAGAGAAGCCGAGTTAAAGCTTCTTTACTGCAGGTGCTGTTGGCGGTGGCCAGGTCACATCAGCACAGAAGAGCATTTACCTTGCTTTGTCTTTCTCTTCCCTCAGTTGCAGGAAGAGGCCGAGGCCGAGGAAGAGGACGTGGCCGAGGCCGAGGCAGAGGCAGGGGGGGTCCTAGGCGATAATGTCTCTCAAGACTACTATCTCAAAGTAGTAAGTATTACGGTATGTTTTTTGGTACAAGTTTCATTTTTGGCGGCCAAGGAAGAGGGCGTGGCCAAGGCAGAGAAAGAGGGAGTCCTAAGTGATAATGTCTTTCGCGATTACTGTTGCAGAGTGATAAGAATTACGGGATATTTTTTGTCCTGGTTTTGTTTATGGCAGGTGGGGCAGGAAGACGGATACCTGACAGAGGAAGATTAAGGCCAAGGCAGAGAAAGGTGAAGTCCTAAGCAATAATGTTGCTGGAGCTTACTGTTTCACAGGGAAGAATGTTCAAGTTTTTTGTACAGGCTTTGTTTGTTTGTAGCCGTTTTTAATAAACATAAATGTAACACATTTGTCCGTTGACTATATCATATTAAGCTTTTAAAGTTCATGTGTATATACTTGATATCAACACAATAAGAGCTAAGCATTACTACTAGGTAGTCCCACAGTAATTCCAATCTTAGATCAGGCTTTTAATTTTTTGAACTATAATATTTCTTTTATGAATGTATATAGAATATATACCTTTTTATTTCACATGCACTGGTGTGTTTTATTGTTTTACCTTGATTCCATTCCGTGGAACCTTTCTACAAGTAAAATAAGTCCTTTTGGATACTTCAGAAACTGAGGTCCTGTGGAATGAGGTCTAAAATTGATTCTCTTCTTCCTGAGTTTGGTCCATGGAGATGTAGTTTCTTAGTAAAGGGTGATGCTCATCTTCTAATTCAGGAGTCGTTGATTTTGTCGTCATTGTTAATGGGGGTTTTTGGGGGGGTTGCCAGACAATGTGTGGGATCCTAGTTCCCCGACTACGGATCAAACTCATGTACATTGCATTTGAAGCACAGAGTCTTAACAACTGGACCACCAAGGAAGTCTCTGTTTTACATTCTCTGCGTTGAAACTGTAAATAGTGTTCACTAGATTATCTGTTATGAGCAGTGTTGAAACTTGTAAATGTGTAATGTACCTATCATTGGCTCCTGTACCAAATACTTTTACAAGTAGTTCTTTAAGAATGAAAAAAAGGCGACTGACTTATTTGCCAGCAAAACTGGATTCTTTCCGATCATTAATAAGGATTTATTGAATTGTTTTAATAGATTAGATTTAGAGAAAAATGTTTCAGTCACCAAGTTGTATGTGACTCCTGTGCCATCGCCATGGACTAGAGCCCACCAGGCTTCTCTGTCCATGGGATCTCCCCCCAAGAATACTGGACTGGGTTGCCATTTCCTTCTCTAGGGAATCTTTCCGACACGGGGGTCAAACCCATGTCTTTTGCATTGGCAGGTGGGTTCTTTACCACTGAGCCATCAGGGAAACCCTAAAGAACGTAAGTCTCAGTACATGGTTTCTTAAAAAGCTAGTTTACTGCTATTTGTTTATAGACTAAGATGAAAACCTGACTGAGGATTGGAGTGAACTAGATTCTGTATTTTCATTTAATCATGTACTTGTGTTTGTTTGTTTAACGAGAAGGAGATATTCTGCAAAGATTGTTACCAAACAGGAGACTTAGGCCTTCTGGGAAGTTAGGTAAATTGAGATAGCAACAGCATTTGTGTGTGGCATGTATGTGTGTATCTTTTTCCATTCTCTGTTTTTGTACCTATTAGTTGAATGCAAACAGAAGGCAAAGGGACCCAGTGTTCATCAAGGTGGGGACAAACGGTAAAGCACAAGTTGTGAATAAACATATGACTCCTGACTGCATGGTACTAACAGGCTGAAAGGAAAACATATACACAATTGCACATTGTGAATACTCTGATAATACTTTGTATTATCTTGTCTGTTTTAAAACCTGTGGAAGCTCATTTTAAGTCAAATGCCACTAAGAAAAAAAATGTTTTAACTGTGCCTTTTTATTTTTTAATTTTTTTGGCTGAGCCACATGACATGCAGGGTCTTAGTTTCCCATCCAGGGAGTCAAAACTGTGCCCTCTGCAGTGAAAGTGTGGAGTCCTAACCACTGGGCCGCCTGAGAAGTCCCTTCAGTTCAGTTCAGTTCAGTCACTCAGTTGCGTCCAACTCTTTGCGACCCCATGAACTGCAGCACACCGGGCCTCTCTGTCCATCACCAACTCCCGGAGTTCACTCAAACTCATGTCCATCTAGTTGGTGGTGCCATCCAGCCATTTCATCCTCTGTCGTCCCCTTCTCCTCCTGCCCCCAATCCCTCCCAGCATCAGGGTCTTTTCCAATGAGTCAACTTTTTGTATGAGGTGGCCAAAGTATTGGAGTTTCAGAAGTCCCTTAACTGTGTCTCATTTTGTGAATTTTAATGTTTCAAAGTTTGTAGTGTGAAACCAGTCTGGGAACACCGTTTAAATATAAGGCTAAACCTAGCGGGTACAGGATTGAATTTGTCAACTTTAATAATAGCCAGTTATTCTATCAGCACAGTGACTTTAAGAATAGCCAGAAGAATTGCAATTTAGTAGCAAACTGTGGCCGAGCACAGGCAACTCCAGAGAACCAGGAAGCGGGCCTTGCTTTGATAGGGCCTGGGGGAGGGAGGCAGGGAGGCCTGGGGAGGGGCAGTAATAAGCAGCCTCTTTTGAAGAAGAGGCCTCTCATTAGTTGGGTAACTACAGTTTCTGATTGGCTGGGCTCCCCAGGGGACAATAGATGGTTTCTTCCTACTGGATAACCAATAGGCATCACCCTCATCTCCAGATGTTTGAAGTAATTGGGTTCGAAGTGAAGCTGGCCAGTTGGACTGTAGAACTTTCCTCCTTGTCCTGTCCCCTTTGGTTTTCAAGGGTAGGCTTTACCAGGCACGTGGTATTACAAAAAGGATTGCCTTCTGTTTTTATGTTTTGGGGTTGGGTTTTTTTCCTTTTGGCCACACTACTTGGTTTGTGAGTTCTTAATTCCCCAACCAGGGATCAAACCCAAGCCGTCAATAGTGAAAGCACAAAGCTCTAACCACTGGACCGCTGGGGAATTCCCAATTTTATATCTTTTAAAGCTTAAGATTTTGTGAAATTTGGGGGTTTGTTTAAAGAAATTAATGAGTTTATGTAGAAAACTGTAAGTGAGCTAATAGAGAAATTATATTTCACAGCGTGTTTTGTTTTACTACAACTAGATTGGTTAAACAAGGATGGTTTAGTATTTTGAAATGTAATAATGTGTTTAGTAATCAAAATTCACATGGTCTTACATAATATCAGGATGAGTTCAGTTCAGTCGCTCAGTCGTGTCCAACACTTTGCGACCCTGTGAACCGCAGCACACCAGGCCTCCCTGTCCATCACCAACTCCCGGAGTCCACCCAAACCCATGTCCATTGAGTCGGTGATGCCACCCAACCATCTCATCCTCTGTTGTCCCCTTCTCCTGCCCTCAATCTTTCCCAGCATCAAGGTCTTTTCCAGTGAGTCAGTTCTTCGCATCAGGTGGCCAATGTATCAGAATAACATTTAATAACAGTCCTGAAAACCTAAAATGGATTTTGCTTATCATGTTGAGGAAGAATTTTCTATCTACAACCAACAACAGACATTTCTAGAGACATGCCAATTAAAACAACAAAAGAATATGTCTAATATTGGTCTTTATTTAATGTGAAAATTCTTGGTGAATTCACAGAATAAGAGGTGTACTTTTGAGAAGGAAGAGAAATTTTGCATTTTTTAAATTTTCTGTGCAGGACCATGGTAGTGTTCATTTATCTGAATCAGTCTTTCCCCTAAGTAAAAGTTTTAAAGTTCTGTGTATTTCCTATATTTTGAGTAAGGTTAATATATAATATGAGATTTCGTTTACAAAGGGCTTCCCTGGTGGCTCAGACAGTATAGAATCTGTCTGCAGTGCAGGAGACCCAGGTTCGATCCCTGGAGAAGGAAATAGCAACCTACTATAGCATTCTTGACCGGGAAATTCCATGGACAGAGGAGCCTGACGGGCTACGTACAGTCCATGGGGTTGCAAAAGAGTCAGACACAACTTGGTGAACAACAGAGAAGCCAAAATAAAATACACAGAGGCAAGTGACGACAAATTCCAAGCCAGGGGCCTTGGTTTTATGTCTTGACCCATGGGCAGGTTAATCTTCCCTTGGCTGCTGCTTTTGCCCAGTAAGAGCCTCTGGATCACAGACTGATCTACAGCTTGTACAATCTGAATGAGTATTTCATTCTGCAGTTTTAAGATTTGAGCCAGATTTTTTTTTTTTTTTTTTTTTTTTTGGTGTTATAAACATTTATTTAAAAAATACTACGGAGGGGAGACGTGGATTCAAAAAAAACACAGAGTCATATACAGAAAAAAATGTACTGGACCAAAAAAAAAAAAAGACACCATAGGCATTCCAGAAGGGAGGACAGTGGAAAACTATTTACAGGTCATTTATAAAAGGGCGAGTCTATAAAAGAGTGTAATATCAAAGTATAAATGCAAAATATAGTGGCACATTTGTTTTTATTGGGTATTTTCCCTTAACTGCACACAGATAAAGCTTATGACAATTGCTTTTTGTTTTTCCTTGCTGGAAATATCAAATGTCACCTGAAGGCATTTGGCTGATGTGAATCTTAATGCATTTGTAGGTGAAATGAAACCAGTCATCTTTCTTGGGAAACTGTATTAGTGTTCCCTAAAGAAACAGAACCACTAAAAGATATTTACATATACAAAGAGATGTATTATAATGAATTGGCTCACACAATTAAAAAGACAGAAAACCAAAAATGATCAGCCTTCTGCAAGCCGGAGACCTAAGAAAGTTACCAACGGAGCCCGAAGCCTAAGAATCAATGGTGGAAGTCCAAGTCCTGAGAACTGAGGGAACTGATGGTTGGAAGTTCCAGTCTGAGGGCGGAAGATCAGTTCATATCAATCAGTCCAATTCACAGAGCAAACTCTTGTCTTTCTCTACTTGTGTTCAGACCCTCGACAGATTGGACTGTGCCCATCCAAACTGAACAGGGCAATCTGCCTTACTCAGTCCACCAACTCAGATATTAATCTCATCTGAAACATCTTCACAGACACACCCAGAAGGAATGTTAAGGCAAATACCCACACACGTGTAACCCAGTCAATTTGACACAAAATCAACCTCATGAGAACAGGGCTTTAAATCTGTCTTAATCATCTTCTCACTTTTGTGTCTACTCCTTACTGCTAGTCAGCTTCACCTCTAATCCAGTTTCTCCCATTCATTAAGCTGTAGTTTTCTCTTTTGGAGTTATCTTCTTTGTATATTTATACTTCTTTTGGGTAACATTGATATAGTCCATGTGTAAATGTTCTTGTTGGCACCCAACTTAGAAAAACCAAATACTCTGCTTAGAACGTACTGTGCCTCAGTGAGAAGCAAGTTTATTTAAACCAGGATCTTATAATGTGATATACTTCAGATTTATCTTTCAGTAAGAAATAATGTGCTTAAATTTCCTAATTATATTTTTATAATAGGCTGCCAACCTTTACTCAGTGTTCTCATAAAATGATAACTCTCAGGGAGTATCCCTGAAAATGAAAACCTAAAGATTATCTCTCATATAGGGGTAGGGTATCTCTTCCTCTCTCCATGTTCCTGCTTGAGTCCATAAAATACTGGCCATTGGGATTCCCTGGTGGCTCAGATAGTAAAGAATCCACTTGCAATGCAGGAGTTAGATCCCTGGGTCGGGAAGATCCGGTGGAGAAGGAAATGGCAATCCACTCCAGTATTCTTGACTGGGAAATCCCATAGACAGAGGAGCCTGGTGGGCTACAGTCCACTGAGTCATAAAACCTCAGACAGGACTGAGCAACAAACACTTTCATCAGATATTGAGGGTAGAAGAGGCTTGGCCATTTTGTTTACCTCCCCAAGGAAGACTGTTCTGTTGACATTCCTTAGAGGCATCTTTTAAGAGGTCCTCCACCCTATGACTTCCTCTTTTATTTGTGATCCAAGGATTGAGTAAGAGTGCTCTATATTCCCATAAGCTTGTTCTAAGTGTGCTTCGGGGGAAGAAAAGCATTAATTTTATCTTCCAACCCAAGTTATGTACTTTAATCTGTCTTAACCACTAATAGAGTAGGTAATCTGAACCTACCTGTCTTCTCAGTTTTATTCAAAACCCAAAGATGAGGTATGGTCATCTGTGAAATTTAAAAAGCTGAAATTTTGAAGACCTCGGGTTAAATGGGTTTGGTAGCATACATGGTTAGTCACCAACTCAATATTATGCTCTACTCTTCCAAGAGCCCAGTTTTCAGGGGAATAGAAATGTGTCAAGCTCTAAAAGCTTTATTTTCCCACTCAATTTGGACTTATCAGGATCCATTTGGCCTAGTTCTGATTCAGTTCAGTTCAGTCGCTCAGTCATGTCCGACTCTTCATGACCCCATGAATCACAGCACGCCAGGCCTCCATGAACATCACCAACTACCGGAGTTCACTCAGACTCACGTCCATCGAGTCAGTGATGCCATCCAGCCATCTCATCCTCTGTCGTCCCCTTCTCCTCCTGCCCTCAATCCCTCCCAGCATCAGAGTCTTTTCCAATGAGTCAACTCTTTGCATGAGGTGGCCAAAGTACTGGAGTTTTAGCTTCAGCATCATTCCCTCCAAAGAAATTCCAGGGCTGATCTCCTTCAGAATGGACTGGTTGGATCTCCTTGCAGTCCAAGGGACTCTCAAGAGTCTTCTCCAACACCACAGTTCAAAAGCATCAATTCTTCAGCGCTCAGCCTTCTTCACAGTCCAACTCTCACATCCATACATGACCACAGGAAAAACGATAGCCTTGACTAGACGGACCTTTGTTGGCAAAGTAATGTCTCTGCTTTTGAATATGCTATCTAGGTTGGTCATAACTTTTCTTCCAAGGAGTAAGCATCTTTTAATTTCATGGCTGCAGTCACCGTCTGCAGTGATTTTGGAGCCCCAAAAAATAAAGTCTGACACTGTTTCCACTGTTTCTGCATCTATTTCCCATGCAGTGATGGGACCGGATGCCATGATCTTCGTTTTCTGAATGTTGAGCTTTAAGCCAACTTTTTCACTCTCCTCTTTCACTTTCATCAAGAGGTTTTTGAGTTCCTCTTCACTTTCTGCCATAAGGGTGGTGTCATCTGCATATCTGAGGTTATTGATATTTCTCCCAGCAATCTTGATTCCAGCTTGGTTTCTTCCAGTCCAGCATTTCTCATGATGTACTCTGCATATAAGTTAAATAAGCAGGGTGATAATATACAGCCTTGACGTACTCCTTTTCCTATTTGGAACCAGTCTTGTTCCATGTCCAGTTCTAACTGTTGCTTCCTGACCTGCATACAGATTTCTCAAGAGGCAGATCAGGTGGTCTGGTATTCCCATCTCTTGAAGAATTTTCCACAGTTTATTGTGATCCACACAGTCAAAGGCTTTGGCATAGTCAATAAACCAGAAATAGATGCTTTTCTGGAACTCTCTTGCTTTTTCCATGATGCAGCGGATGTTGGCAATTTGATCTCTGGTTCCTCTGCCTTTTCAAAACCAGCTTGAATATCAAGAAGTTCACGGTTCACATATTGCTGAAGCCTGGCTTGGAGAATTTTTAGCATTACTTCAGTAGCGTGTGAGATGAGTGCAATTGTGCGGTAGTTTGAACATTCTTTGGCATTGCCTTTCATTGGGATTGGAATGAAAACTGACCTTTTGCAGTCCTGTGGCCACTGCTGAGTTTTCCAAATTTGCTGGCATATTGAGTGCAGCACTTTCACAGCATCATCTTTCAGGATTTGGAATAGCTCAACTGGAATTCCATCACCTCCACTAGCTTTGTTCGTAGTGATGCCTTCTAAGGCCCACTTGACTTCACATTCCAGGATGTCTGGCTCTAGGTGAGTGATCACACCAGCGTGATTATCTGGGTCGTGAAGATCTTTTTTCTACAGTTCTGTGTATTCTTGCCACCTCTTCTTAATATCTTCTGCTTCTGTTAGGTCCATACCACTTCTGTCCTTTATCGAGCCCATCTTTGCATGAAATGTTCCCTTGGTATCTCTAATTTTCTTGAAGAGATCTCTAGTCTTTCCCATTCTGTTGTTTTCCTCTGTTTCTTTGCATTGATCGCCGAGGAAGGCTTTCTTATCTCTTCTTGCTATTCTTTGGAACTCTGCATTCAGAGGACCAACCCCAAGTCCAGGATGTCTGGCTCTAGGTCAGTGATCACACCATCGTGATTATCTGGGTCGTGAAGATCTTTTTTCACAACCAACCCCAAGTCCAAGGAGCAGTGGCTGCGCTGGTGCAGGAGGGCCTAGAGGAGCCATCCCATGTCGAAGGTCAGGAGGGGCGGCGGTGAGGAGATACCCCTTGTCCAAGGTAAGGAGGAGCGGCTGCGCTTTGCTGGAGCAGCTGTGAAGAGATACCCCGTGCCCAAGGTAAGAGAAACCCAAGTAAGATGGTAGGTGTTGCAAGAGGGCATCAGAGGGCAGACACACTGAAACCATACTCAGAAAACTAATCAGTCTAATCACACTAGGACCACAGCCTTGTCTAACTCAATGAAACTAATCCATGCCCATGGGGCAACCCAAGACGGGCGGGTCATGGTGGAGAGATTTGACAGAATGTGGTCCACTGGAGAAGGGAATGGCAAACCACTTCAGTATTCTTGCCTTGAGAACCCCATGAACAGTATGAAAAGGCAAAATGATAGGATACTGAAAGAGGAACTCCCCAGGTCAGTAGGGGCCCAGTATGCTACTGGAGATCAGTGAAGAAATAACTCCAGGAAGAATGAAGGGATGGAGCCAAAGCAAAAACAATACCCAGCTGTGGATGTGACTGGTGATAGAAGCAAGGTCTGATGCTGTAAAGAGCAATATTGCATAGGAACCTGGAATGTCAGGTCCATGAATCAAGGCAAATTGGAAGTGGTCAAACAAGAGATGGCAAGAGTGAATGTCGATATTCTAAGAATCAGCGAACTGAAATGGACTGGAATGGGTGAATTTAACTCAGATGACCATTATATCTACTACTGCCGGCAGGAATCCCTTAGAAGAAATGGAGTAGCCATCATGGTCAACAGAAGAGTCCAAAATGCAGTACCTGGATGCAATCTCAAAAACGACAGAATGATCTCTTTGTTTCCAAGGCAAACCATTCAATATCACAGTAATCCAAGTCTATGCCCCAACCAGTAACGCTGAAGAAGCTGAAGTTGAATGGTTCTATGAAGACCTACAAGACCTTTTAGAACTAACACCCAAAAAAGATGTCCTTTTCGTTATAGGGGACTGGAATGCAAAAGTAGGAAGTCAAGAAACACCTGGAGTAACAGGCAAATTTGGCCTTGGAATACGGAATGAAGCAGGGCAAAGACTAATAGAGTTTTGCCAAGAAAATGCACTGGTCATAGCAAACACCCTCTTCCAACAACACAAGAGAAGACTCTACACATGGACATCACCAGATGGTCAACACTGAAATCAGATTGATTATATTCTTTGCAGCCAAAGATGGAGAAGCTCTATACAGTCAGCAAAAACAAGACCAGGAGCTGACTGTGACTCAGACTATGAACTCCTTATTGCCAAATTCAGACTGAAATTGAAGAAAGTAGGGAAAACCACTAGACCATTGAGGTATGACCTAAATCAAATCCCTTATGATTATACAGTGGAAATGAGAAATAGATTTAAGGGCCTAGATCTGATAGACAAAGTGCCTTAGGAACTATGGAATGAGATTTGTGACACTGTACAGGAGACAGGGATCAAGACCATCCCCATGGAAAAGAAATGCAAAAAAGCAAAATGGCTGTTTGGGGAGGCCTTACAAATAGCTGTGAAAAGAAGAGAAGCAAAAAGCAAAGGAGAAAAGGAAAGATATAAACATCTGAATGCAGAGTTCCAAAGAATAGTTCTGATTAATGACATGTAAATAGAAATCTCATACAGGGATTCTGGAGAAGCTATTCTTTTCAAATAAAAAACAGAATCATCTGTCTTGGGTCTTTTACTCTATATCCCTTCCACCTTCTTCCCTGGAACACAGATGGGATAACTGGAGCTAAGGCAGCTATTTTTTACAATGAGGAAAAGGCCAAGAGAATTAAAGACCTAGACCTTCACATTCTTAAGGTGTTTAACCAGTGCCAGCAACTGTCTTCCCCTGAATTTACTGTTCTGCAACAAAAAAATACTACTTTAGAACAAACTATAGTAAATTGCTTTTTGTATTATCTGTTGCCAAATGCCATCCCTGTGTGATACAGTTTCTAATGAAAGAGACCTCTTAGCCCCTGTGCTACAATATTATTCCTGCTTTGTTCAGTTGACTTGGTAAGGACAGGATGAATTGTAAAGGTAACAATTCTACACATTATTCGAGGTTTAAAATGGAATTTGGCCAGTCTATATGTGTGACAAAGAGTCTATGAATTTATAGCTGGGCAAGTTGGTTGTCACAGTGTATCCTCCATTGCTTTAAGGGATGAGGCCCCTGTAAAAATGGGAATGTTCTACTTGATTAATCGTTTGCAGTGTATTGCTGTACTGACTAGTCTCAGCAGGATTTTGAAGTGGTTTGGTAGATAGTAATTGATTATATTCATCTTAGAATAAGTATTTCCTAGTGGAATTATATTCCACTTTCATTCTGTTTGACCTTTCACACGTACGCAGAATAGACTGGTACACTGAGCTCCCATAGAGTCACTACCCACCTTCAACAATTGTCAGCTCTGGTCGAACTTGTTTCATCTGTACTGCCACCCATCTCCCCACCCTTACCCCCTGCCATGACCCACTGGATTATTTTGAAGCAGATGTGAGATATTTCATCTATAAATGTTTCAGTGTGTATTCCTGAAAAATAAGGGCAGTTTTTAAAAATATAACCACAGGATCAGTGTTAGGGTTGGACTCCATACTTTGACTGCCAAGGACACAGGTTCAATCTCTGGTCAGGTTTCTAAGGTCCCACAAGCTACATGGTGTGGCCAAAAAAAATATACAGTTTTATAGATGATATTTTTGCAGTTGATTTGTTTTTTTACCCCATTTTGGTTTTTTTCCATGCAACTTGTAAAGTTTCCTGACTTCTTCATTTTACTGATTGCACCCCATTTGGTCTCTTAACATGTTCCTTTGACCCCTGAACTTCCTATAAACTGGAAGTTTGAAGTTTACCTGCTTCAAGTTTAATTTTTTCTCAGTAATTTTTCATGGGTGGTATTCTTTTTCATTGCTGTTTTTCACAGCTTCTTAAACAGTATGACTCAGTGATTGAAAGGCGAAGGCTTAGGGAATTCCCTGGTGGCCCAATGATTGGGACTTGGTATTTCACTGCCTTGACCCTGCTAAGAAACTAAGATCCCACAAGCCATGTGTCGTGGCAAAAAAAAAAAAAAAAAAGTTACTATAAATTCCTTGTTTTTGCCCTCAGAAAGCACAGCTAATAAATATTAGCTGGTTGGTGGTTGTCAGAGTCTGTGGGGATGGAGAGAATGGGTTTCTGTTAATACGTATCATGGGGGAATTAGGCAGGTGATAGTAAGTTTGAATAGGGAACTGTGGTAGTGGACATACAGTTCTGTGCATTTGTTAAAACTCATGGACTTGTTCATCACAAAGAGTAAACTTTACATAAAGTTTTAAAAATCCATCAGGATGTGGTAAGAAGGATGGAATACAGATAATCACAAATGAATCTAAGTGTATTACAAGTGAGTCACATAACCACACTGAGTGAAGTTAAGTAAATTTCTCACAGGAGTGTAGGTTAGAAATTCTGAAACGACTTTATCTACCTTTAGTTGTATTGTTCAGTAAATAAGTAAATATATTGTAGACCATCAGAGCCAGGTTTCTAACTTAGAGGAAGAAATTACAAATAAGAAATGATAATTCATTCTGTTGCTGAATTGGAGTCAGAGGTGTCAGTATGGATGGACTCGTTTACTTATAGATGATAGATAAATATAGACATGTGCATGCATTATATTTACATATAATTTTTTCCTACCTCCATTGAAAAGGGCTACAAACACTGGGACCCCTGTAGCAATGAGCATATCTACATCCAGATCTTGATTTTTCTTTTTTATTTAAGATTTTTTTTTTTTTGGCATGGACCATTTTTAAAGTCTTTAATGAATTTGTTACAATATTGTTTCTGTTTTATGTTTTGAGTTTTTTTTTTTTTTTGGTGGTGGGGCAGTTTGAGGCACGTGGGGTCTTAGCTCACTGAGCAGGGATTGAGCCCACAACCCCCGCACTGGAAGGCAAAGTCTTAACCGCTGGGCTGCCAGTGAAGTCCCGGTATCTTGGTTTTTAAATGCCATTCTTTTATAAAAGAAATCAGGACTCCTTGCAGAACTGTATTGATTCCAGGACTGGAATAGAGAAAATAAAATATGAAACTAGACCATCTGGTGATGCCAACCCACTTAAAAAAAATAAAAAAGGCATATTAAAGAGACATAGAAGCCATCCAGAATGCCCAAACTGAAACAAATTGAACAATAAAATAAGGATAGTATTGATATTTAATTACAAGCCAAAGAAAAATACTTACGAATCTATACTGATGTCAACACCTGAACAAAGAAATGGGGCCAGTGGGGGAGAAAAGTGACAGCATTTTCTTTCATAAGGATTTCAGTTATAAACACAGAAGGAATGTGAGAAATAGAAAAAGACCATCAGAACGCAACAGTACCCTGCTACAGGCAAGATAAGATCCACCAATGAGTAGAAAGAAATTTAAACAAACAGGATATTTGCATAGTCTCAAAATAGGCCCTCTTCCCTTCCCCACCCCACTCCTGAATCAATTACAAAGGAAAAATTAGTAACTTCTCTGTGGTGAATCCTGACTGACACCACCTCAGCCAAGGGATCAAGGTTAATATCACCACAGAGATCAACATGTACTTTTTCCCCCACCCTAAACCCAACGCGTTTTAGATAGAGAAAGCTATATTAGTAATAAAATGTTATTTGGTTTTGGTTTATAATAGTAAACATCTTTTCATAGCAACATAGTACTTTATATATAGCACTGTCAGTTCATAAAGTATTTTCACATGTTATTAGTATTTCTTTAATCCTCATAATAACTCTGTAACATTGATATTTCTAGCTATATATATTTTTTTAACCATCTGCATTTTCTAGATGAAATCAAAGTCTGGACAGGACAAATGATTTCCTTCAGGTCAAATGGTGAATTAATAGCAGAGCCAAGAATCAACCTCATGTGCTCTGAATTCAAGCCCAAACTTCTTTCCCAAGAAATGATCTTAAAAATAGTAGGAACTATGATTAATGATTATAAAGAGCTCTAGGTAAATATAGAGAATATTAGGCATTTTTACTTCATATTGATATTTATATATCTTATCTATAATATCTATTCATATATTCTAGAATATATGTCATGAAAATATATATGATAGTTTATTGTTCGACATATTTTTCAGAGTCCCTTTAATTCTAGTAAGAAAACCTAGAGGTTTCAAAGGCCATACTGGATCACTCCTATATGGCATTAGAAGGGAAAAAACCACCATCAGAGTCCAGGAGTTAAGCACTATGCATGTTCCATTTTGAGGCTGGAAAGATAGGGAAAAAAAATCTGAAGCTGTCTGCGCATAGGTAGAGTAAAGCAGATAAGATATTTAAAACTTGCAGAAACCAATTAGTAAGTTGACAGTTAAAAGAGAGTAATGCTCTTTTGTGATCATTCTGCTCTGACAGCCTGTCTATTCATATGCAGCTGGTACTGAATGCTTGATAATATAATTAACAATAAACTGAAAGTACAGATGGTCTAGATATGATCATTGTACTGCTTGCAAAATTTGGGTGCCAGTGTCTAACTCCAGGGGAGGACAACCCTCTATAGAGGGCACAAATAAACAGTTGTCCTGTAATAAGTTAATACTGAGTCATGGTCTTAACTGACAGTGAAGTCTTTCTTACTTGGTCCAAATTACTGTCTTTATTTAAAAGAGATACTCAGTGAGGTAAATTAGTCTTGTCAAATTCTCACCATTTACATTTTTCAAAGTAATTCCCACATTTAAGTGGTTGAAGGATAGAACTGGAAGAAGCTTCTCTTAATTTTAGAATAGAGATAAACAGCACAGTTGAATAATTCACAGCTTGATAATGCATGTGACAAAGTGAAAACTTTTTGATCACAAGGCCTTGAATACATAAATATTCAAGAAATAAAATATATAAATGTTGTATATTATAAATATATAAATATTTAGAAATAAAATTTAAAAGAATAAAATATACAACAATTTTTACCTCTTTAGGTATCAATACTGATATCAACAATATATCATTAGGACAAGATTATATAACATATTTTAGGACAAGAAACACCAGTTTCTATTGTATATGTTGGCCTGTTTGTAGAAAAGGTTAGGACTGAAAGACTCTTTTAAGTGAGAACTGTAGTTAAAATAGCATATTTCCTAAGTATTCTTTATCACCTGACCTTGCAGTTTGGCCTCACTGACTCCAAATTAAGTTCCAAGAAGCCGGATGCTTACCTCATGACCAGCACTTTCTTAGGTTCAGAGCAACAGTGAGATTTTTTGTTGCCATTTTGGCACTGAAGTCTGCAGGGGAAATAGACACTGCTTTAATAGATGTTCTGATTTGGAATGAGGTTGCAAAAACCCCTCCTCTTCCCAGCTCCTGATCTGTATGTAAGATGTACCCTTCCATCAGGGCCGGACCTGCATCTCTTGGCTCTCTGATCAAAGACTAAAACTTTTCTTTGGAAGCAAACTGAACCACGCTTGGTCTTGATCTACTGGCTCAAAAGATACCAGGCAGAAGGTGCCTTTTTGGGGACCGGCTGGGGAGGATCTGTAACAAAATATATGTGTTAGCACTGGGTTCAAGATGTAACAAAATGTGTAGTGTAGGACAGTGTCAAAAATGAAAGAGAAAGCCCGTGTATCGTCTGTATCCCTATTTCTAAAACAATGCTCTGTGAGGCTTTGAATAAATGTTTAATGATGATAATAACCAACAGAAACTGAGGAGACGGCTAGAAAAGACTTTAGGGTATACTTCAAATTAACTTTTCAAATCAGAGATCTGGCTTACACGGTAGTATTTTCATTCTTATACAAACCTCTGTTATTCAGCTATTGTTGACTTGCTCTGTTCCAGGCAGTATGCTAAGTGCTTGGGATGTAGAAATAAACTACAGCCTTTCTTTCTCAGAGCATATGAGAGTGTGGAGATACTGGGGAGAATGTGACCCTCCACATCAGCACTTAAAAATGCTCAATTCATTATGATTAACACACAAAAACACACACACTATCACATGCATGTAGAGCTATATTTTATTTTTGTTTATATTGGACTGGCCAAAAAGTTTGTTTGCATTTTTTCATAATGTGACCCTATATATATGAATCAGATTGTTTTAAATAACCTATCAGAAATATCTTTATAAATTATTACACATAGGGCCACCTCATTGTTTTTGATGGCTCTACCATGTGGATGTGTCATAATATGCCCAGTCCCTTACGAAATAGGTTATCCTGAATGTCCAAAGCTGCAGCAAGTCTATATCTTTACATACCTATGCTGGCTTTTCTATAGGATAGATTCCTCAACATGGTCTCTCTTGTATTTTAATGTGTCTGGCCCCACTCCTTCTGCCTTTTTCTTCTCAGGGTACAAACGTGATGTGTGAGCTGCCATCTTGTGTCTGCGTGCTAAGTTGCTTCAGTCATGTCCAACTCTTTGCGACCCTATGGACTAAAGCCTGCCAGGCTCCTCTGTCCATACGATTCTCCAGGCAAGAATAGTGGAGTGGGTTGCCATGCCCTCCTCCAGGCGAACTTCCAGACCCAGGGACTGAACCTGTGTCTCTTATGTCTCCTGCATTGGCAGGCAGGTTCTTTACCACTAATGCCACCTGGGAAGCCCAACATTAAGGTCTGGTAGCTTGAGTGTATCACAGTCATTTGCCTACATATGAATTTTAGAGTTCATTTTATATCTTGTGTCTAGGAGATAACTAGCTATCCTGACTGCCAGGGATATGGCATCAGAAAGAGCCTGTGTTTTTGATGACACTGATGAACATCTATATCAGCCCTGCCCTCCTTACCCGGAGACTTCTTGTGATGCAAGATAATTAAATATTATTATTCCCAAATCAGTGTCAGATGGGTTTCCTGTAGCTGAAAGTACTTTTAATTGGAACAAATGGTGGGAGCCCAATATTCTGGAATCAGTGAAACAAAACAGTTTTAATATTTGTTACTAACACACTTATGAAATGATCATAAATTACATTCTCAGGATTACTTTTCTGTGGATTAAAAACTCACAAAGAAACAATTTAAAATGGTAGAATTTATTTCATATAATGATATATATGTATACACATATACTATTTAAAAAATAATCATGTGGACTATAATCATTATAAAACATAAGTCAGCCTTAATTTAATATTATCAGAGTAAAAGAGCATGTAAAGTCAGTCTAACATTGTTGCATTTGCTTTTCAAAGTTAAGATACATAAAAGATTTAGCACATTGTATTTTATGTTTAGTTTTCATGTTACTATCATTAGGTATAAATACCCTTAGGAATGTGCCAACTTATAACTTACATTCAAATAACCAAAGTCCTATTACAATTACTAAAGTACGATAAATCACCTAAAATAAGTAATCTAAAAAAATACTAGCCTAAATTAAAACCCTGAGGAATTAAAATCTTTTTACATACACCATAGTTTTGGTTAAGTGCAATTCCATGTTTGTACTACTTTATTTAAGGTCATACTTGGTAAGGCATAGTCAAAATAAAATCTACCTAAATTGCCATCTAAATCTATATTTTATTTCTTGCAACACAGTTGTTTGTTTCTCCAAAAAAGTAGTTTCTGCATGTCGTTCTGGACCTCTTCACCACCTGCTGGCTTATTTGCTTTATATACAGTAGTCAAGCGCTGTGCACTAAGCTGAGCTGCCTTTATGTACGGTAGTTCAGACAAAGTGCACCTGAAGAACTACATGCTTGAGAGTTCATGTCCGTGTTCAATCATGGCATGCACAAACTGCTTGAAGACTCGGTCCATGTAGGTGGACTGCCTTGGCCAGATTCCCTCCAGAAAACCAATATGGCCTCCGTAAGAAGTAAGGACCAAAGCAACATTTGGGTTTTGCTTAGCAGTTTCTATTGGAATAGCTTGATGAAAAATGGGGGATGGTCAGGCGGGAGGGTGGATAAGAGAGGGGAAGGAGAGAGAAAAATATATATTAACTGTTGTTAGGAAAAGTGTGCAACTTTATCACTTCTAATCATTTTAAACCAAAATACCATTAAACAAATATTCATAATGAGTATGGCTAATCAAATAAGTCTAATTTATATCAACCACCCATATTCTTCTAACAGTTCATGTTCACATTCATGTACTGGATCATCATTTTTGGAAGAATCAATCGATTGGTTATAACAGAAGTACAGGCCTAGTCTTCTTTTGAGAAATTAAATAATTCAAGAAATGGTGAATACTTCCATTATGCTATAAGATTCCCACTTAGGTGTTACACGAAGGGAAAAACAAATCTTATTACCTTTGTGAGAGTTATAAATTCACTATGTATGACTTTGGTTAACTTGACATGAAGTTAGATTCCTGAGGCCAATTGGTGGCTGTGTTAAGAATCCAAAATTATAGATACAATTTATAAAAACATATATAGATAGCAAAAAAACAATGGCATAAAATACTCACCAGTGGTAACAGTGTTTATCTTTGGGTGGTAAAACATTGGTAATTATATTTTTTCTTCTCTGAATTTTTATTTATAGTTAAGCTCTCCCTACTCCACACCCTTCAATGGAACGGAAGGTAATTTTACTATAGGACAACTGAGACCAGTTCAAGAAAGGGCTGCCGCAGGACCCCAATTGCCTGTTTAAAACTGACCTTTCACTACATTCTTTGAAGAATAAACCTAGAGACCCTAAATCAAGGCCTAGGAAGCCAAGTCCTTGTCCTAAATGGGTCCTGAACTCAGATCCTTATCCAGCCAGCTACACCTAAAACAGAATATCTATCTTGGGATCAGATGTGAGAACTTAAGGGGAGGGGCAGATGAAATGACTTGATACTATTTTTGCTTTTCCTTTATCATCTTACATTAAGGGCTTAGATTTAAAGTGCTTCATTTGTCTCTGATGGAATTATTAAGAGCCCCACTTTCACATTCTGGATACACTCAGGAATTTCTAACACACTGATAGTTCCAGTCATGTCAGGAGAACAAAAGGCTGGGCCGTGGGAGTCATGTGAAAGATGTTGGCTGCCTGTGCTCTCAGAATGCAGACAATTGTCCACTATTTTCAGTGTGGCTTGGGAAAGAATAAGAAATAATGAGTCTATAAAAAAATAAAAAAATAAAAAAGAAATAATGAGTCTAAACTTCAACCAAGGTCAAAACAAGTTAAATGCTGGGAAATTTTTTTTGGTGGAAGAAGGGCCTGTGAAATATAAAAACAGATGCAGAAATACTAGACTTCCTTAATCCAATGAAAATAGGCTAAACAATCTCCATGTTATTCAACTGATATTAAAGTTCACAGTTTAGGGAATTTCCCGGTAGTCCAGTGGTTAGGACTCCACGTGCTCACTGCCGAGCGCCCAGGTTCAATTGCTGTTTGGGGACCTAAATTCCCACAAGGCTGTACAATGTGGCCAAAAAAAAAGTTTACAGTTTAATTTTTGATTTGTGGTCAAAGGCCAAGAGTTCCAGCTGTCTAAAACTACTTTGATTTAATCATAAATCACACAATGATATCCCCTAGAGAGGTGGGCTTCCCTGGTAGCTCAGACGGTAAAGCGTCTGCCTACAATGCGGGAGACCCAGGTTCGATCCCTGGGTTGGGAAGATCCCCTGGAGAAGGAAATGACAACCTACTCCAGTACTCTTCCCTGGAGAATCCCATGGACTGAGGAGCCTGGTAGGCTACAGTCCATGGGGTTGCAAAGCGTCATACACGACTGAGTGACTTCACTTCACTTCACTTCTTCAGAGAGATGGTAAAGTGACATTTTTAAAAAACTTTGGGGATTTTATGAAATTTTGGTAATACATATGTGCTGCGTTGGTACTCAGAATAGTTTATTTTAATAAAGTACTTGGGGAAATTTTTTTTAAATATTTAGGGGAGAAATAAGAAAAAGTTTTATAAGAAGCTTTGTGAAGTTTCATTAGAAAAAAATTAGAGGTCAAATCTATTTATCCTTAAGACAGGTATGATTTCTGATAGGCATCTTACATTGCTTTAATGTATGAACACAGGTACGTATATCTTTGTTACAAAATTCTGTATATCTTGAATTAAGAGAATGAGGAAGTTAACTTGGGCATAATTTTCTTCTATACAGTATCCAGGGGTAAAACAAACACTTTGCCTTCGAATATGACTTTATTGTCTGAATGTGCTACATTCATTGAGTTATCCAAGGACATCTTATTAATAAAGTCTCAAGCTCTCCTCTAGGTTTAAAAGGGGAGTAATATTCCCCTTTACAAAGCTTTCTGTATAAGAACCTCAGGAAGAAAACGCCAACTATGTCAATGTACTCTTGAGGTAAAGATACTGTAACATAGCCTGTCCAAAGAACAGATATTTGATAAGAAGGAAAGGTTGTAAGAATGAATACAAGCAAAATACTGAGAGCCATAATTTGTTCTGAGGCTCTCACAGTAGACTAGAGAAGAATATATGAAAATGTTTAAAGTGATCTGAAGCATTTGGATACTAAACTATGAATATCAAGCTATTTTTTTTCTGTTTATCACAGTGGAAACCAGCATATGAGTGACATTTTGTTTCTTATTATTGTATTTTCCCACAAAGAACATTATTTTTAAACAGTTGATTCATGTCAAAATGTATACAAAGATGTTAATTTACCATGACTGGGTGAAAAAACATCATCGACAGAATTGAGACACAACACTGGAATCCCTACTGACTTCAGTCTACGATTTGGACTGGCATCGGTGTAATAATCATCAATTGTCCGGTAGCCAAACATGACGGAAGTGAATCGCTTATCAAATTCTCTTATGGATTTAGCCTGAAAAACAGAAACCAACTATATATGTTCTTGGCATCAAAAGAGGAAATAAAAGTATTACATAAAGTTTCTCTCCTACCTTCATGACATGATCCATGTCAATTTGTTTTACAAACATATGCCGGTGCCTGGAAACAAAATTTCAAAAATAAAAAAGTCATTCCCATCTCAAACACACCTAATAATAAGTAACTTAGCACAGGACATAAAGTTGTTACTCAATAAAATATTTATTGACCTTCCCTGGTGGCTCAGTGGTAAACAATCTGCCTGCCAGTGCAGGAGATGTGGGTTTGATCCCTGGGTTGGGAAGATCCCCTGGAGGAGGGCATGGCAACCCACTCCAATATTCTTGCTTGGGAAATCCCATGGACAGAGGAATCCAGGGGGTTGCAAAGAATTGGACACGGCTTAGCAACTAAATAACAATAAACAACAACAAAATATTAATAATTACTTAATCAGACATAGCAGGAATAATAGCAAGTAATTGTTCTGAAGACTCTTTTTTAAAGATTATTTATGTATTTAATTTTTTTAAAGATTATGTGAAAGTGCTACACTCAATATGCCAGCAAATTTGGAAAACTCAGCAGTGGCCACAGGACTGGAAAAGGTCAGTTTTCATTCCAATCCCAAAGAAAGGCAATGCCAAAGAATGCTCAAACTACCGCATAATTGCACTCATCTCACACGCTAGTAAAGTAATGCTCAAAATTCTCCAAGCCAGGCTTCAGCAATACGTGAACTGTGAACTTCCTGATGTTCAAGCTGGTTTTAGAAAAGGCAGAGGAACCAGAGATCAAATTGCCAACATCTGCTGGATCATGGAAAAAGCAAGAGAGTTCCAGAAAAACATCTATTTCTGCTTTATTGACTATGCCAAAGCCTTTGACTGTGTGGATCACAATAAACTGTGGAAAATTCTGAAAGAGATGAGAATACCAGACCACCTGACCTGCCTCTTGAGAAATCTGTATGCAGGTCAGGAAGCAACAGTTAGAACTGGACATGGAACAAGACTGGCTCCAAATAGGAAAAGGAGTACATCAAGGCTGTATATTGTCACCCTGCTTATTTAACTTATATGCAGAGTACATCATGAGAAACGCTGGGCTGGAAGAAGCACAAGCTTGAATCAAGATTGCCGGGAGAAATATCAATAACCTCAGATATGCAGATGACACCACCCTTATGGCACAAAGTGAAGAGGAACTCAAAAGCCTCTTGATGAAAGTGAAAGAGGAGAGTGAAAAAGTTGGCTTAAAGCTCAACATTCAGAAAACGAAGATCATGGCATCCGGTCCCATCACTTCATGGGAAATAGATGGGGAAACAGTGGAAACAGTGTCAGACTTTATTTTTCTGGGCTCCAAAATCACTGCAGATGGTCACTGCAGCCATGAAATTAAAAGACGCTTACTCCTTGGAAGGAAAGTTGTGACCAACCTAGATAGCATATTGAAAAGCAGAGACATTACTTTGCCAACAAAGGTCTGTCTAGTCAAGGCTATGGTTTTTCCTGTGGTCATGTATGGATGTATGGACTGTGAAGAAGGCTGAGCGCCGAAGAATTGATGCTTTTGAACTGTGGTGTTGGAGAAGACTCTTGAGAGTCCCTTGGACTGCAAGGAGATCCAACCAGTCCATTCTGAAGGAGATCAGCCCTGGGATTTCTTTGGAAGGAATGATGCTAAAGCTGAAACTCCAGTACTTCGGCCACGTCATGCGAAGAGTTGACTCATTGGAAAAGACTCTGATGCTGGGAGGGATTGGGGGCAGGAGGAGAAGGGGACGACAGAGGATGAGATGGCTGGATGGCATCACTGACTTGATGGACGTGAGTCTGGGTGAACTCCGAGAGTTGGTGATGGACAGGGAGGCCTGGCGTGCTGCAATTCACGGGGTCGCAAAGAGTTGGACACGACTGAGTGACTGAACTGAACTGAACTGACCCCTGTATTGCCCCTCCCTCTATCCCTCTCTCCACTGGTAACCATTAGTTTGTTCTCTATCTGTAAGTCTGCTTCTTTTTTGTTTTATTCACTAGTTTGTTGTATTTTTTAGATTCCACACATAAGTGATACCATACAGTATATGAAGCACCTGAAGACATTTTTTTAAAGGTACTTTTTTCTTAATTACAAAGAAGCGACCAGTTGTGCAATAAACAAAAATGTTGTTTCGTAACAAACTACCTAGCCAATTTGGCCAAAAAGGCCCCCACTGAAGCCAGACGCTTTCAACTGGGTAAATCAACTGAAGATTTACTGTACTCTTTAAATTGGTGTACTGAAAATTAGGATTTATATTTTTGTGTACCTATTTTTAAATGTTGGTCATTTTTCTTGTATAACTCACATTTTAATCCAAATCCTTCACTTCACTTTTCTTGCTACTGTCCTCCATTTCAGTGACCATGAATAAAAATACGATTCTGTAGTATTTCTAGCAATATTTTATAGACAACATCCGTGATGTAACAAAGAGGTTGTTCTATAAAATTTATTTTAATTTAAAAAAAGAATAGGTTAAGTTTTTTTAAATAAAGTAATTTTTAATTAAGGTATGTACGTTGTTCTTTCATTAAAAAAAAAAAAAATTGGGCTGTGCCACTAGACAGAATCCTAACCACTAGACTGCCTGGGAACTCCCCAAAAAGTTGACAATGTCTCATGTCAACTTTCAGGGTAACAATGGTTTTCAATTAAGTTATGTGCAAATTTACTTTTTATTTAAAGTTGTCGATTCACTTTAAAATGCACAGTAACAATCATCAAAAAATAAACAGAAACATCCCATGTTCTTTGTTATCATACTGTTTAACTGTTAGAAGATAACTAAACAATCTGAGAAGGGGACGACAGAGGATGAGATGGCTAGATGGCATCACTGACTCGATGGACATGAGTTTGAGTGAACTCTGGGAGTTCGTGATGGACAGGGAGGCCAGGAGTGCTGTGATTCATGGGGTCACAAAGAGTTGGACACGACTGAGCGACTGAACTGAACTGAACTGAAACAATTTCAGAAAAAAACTAATTCACAGATAATATTTTGGTAATGTTAAGAATTGTGGGGGCTGAGAATATCCATATTTTAGGGGCATGCTCCTAAGCCTCTAAAACATATTATGTTCATAACACAAGCTTTAAAAAACATATCATTTAGCTCTGAAAACACTTAACACATTAGTTACTACCCAGGGGAGAATTAGGTAGTAATAAGATTAGCAACAAGTAGAAAATCCAGGGAAATAGCCCATAGTTATTCAACACATTCAATACTGTTTTTATTCTTTTAGAATAATTTAGAACAGTAATGAAATGGTGATCTTCAAAATGGGGCACAGAGACTAGAGGTTGTACAAGGTACATCGTGGTACAGAAAGAAAACATCAGAGCTCTTATCTATATTTTTAGCTTATACATAAAATCTTTTTATTTTTGTACATATTGAAATTGAAGGATTAATTTGTTACAGTATATAACATAATAGTGCATATAACAAATATACATATACATTAGCAGCGTTGTCCTCTAAAACATTTTACTGTGGCACTTACTCCAAAAAATCTGGAGACATTAGATGTTTAAAATGACTTACTTATTCACGGAAGACTGGAGGCAAGTTGTCAAATAATAATTAAAAAGCAGCCAGTTCAGTGGTTTCTCCAGTGACTCCGTGCAAGCAAAGATATTCCAACCAACTGAAAAAGTTGCAGCCGCCTTCAAAGGCGTTTTTGGTCCAATTTTGCCCAAATAATTTAAAAGCAGCATTCTAAAATGAGGAAAAACAAAACACAGTGATTAATTCATTCTATATCACAAGACATCCTGTTTCTAATTGTGGACTTTTAACTACGGAGAAGAAACATATAAACCAGTGTGTCTAACCCTTTATCTTGGAAAACCATGAAAATACCTTCTTTCTTTCCTTCTGTTCACATATTTATCTTGAGAATGGATAAATACGGATAGGGAATTTGAGAATGGGACAAAGCATACAGTTGTTAGTTAAATGTGTATCTTTCTTGGAGGTAAAACATCAGGAAAATCCATCGTAAGAGTGGTTTTCTTTTTTGAAAATTATATTGGGGTCTAGTAAAAATTTGCAATTCCCTGGCCCCTGGCCCCCTAGCTGAGTATTTAACTTATTATGGGAGGGGTGTTTCAGGCAAACTTTTTCTTTAAAGGGCCACAAAGCAAATGGGTTCTGGTGGCCCTAAAATCTCAGTCACAACCATCAATACTTAACCCTGTGACTGTATTTTAAAACAGCCGTAGACATGTGTGAAGGAATGGACATGGCTGTGTTTCAATAAAATATATATGGACATTGCAATTTGAGTTTCATATACTTTTCACATGTTGTGAAATAATAATTCTTTTCCAACCATTGAAAAATATAATAACCATTCTTGGCTCTTGCACAAAAACAGTCAGTCAGATTGGCCTCCGGGTTGTGGTTTGCCAATGCTTGGCACAGGTGAAAAATCACAAGGAGCGGTTTTCAAATGTGTTTGCACACTGAAGTCACCTGAGGAATTTTAAAAACTGATTGATCTGGGTCTCACCTTGAGACTCGGAGTAATTGGTCTGGATGGCCATTCCAATTGTCTACGCATCCTTGCTCCCTGGGCTTCCTAGGTGGTACTAATGATAAAGAACTGGTCTGCCAATGCAGGAGACATAAGAGATGCAGGTTTGATCCCTGGTTCGGGAAGATCCCCTGGAGGAGGGCATGGCAACCCACTCCAGTATTCTTGCCTGAAAAATCCCATGGACAGAGGAGCCTGGTGGGCTCAAGTCCATGGAGTCACAAAGAGCTGGACATGATTGAAGCAACTTGGCACACAGGCACGCCTCGCTCCCTACAGCTCCTTGTCTAGAGTTAGACTTCCTCAATTGTGGCAGAGCAATCAACCCTAAAGTCACTTGTTTTCTTTTCCTGCTCCCTCCTGCTGTTTGTCCTTATCTCCTTTCACATATTTTCCTCTTTTCCTTTTGTTCTATCATTTTTCCTGATTCTACTCTAGTTTTACTTTGGTAAAAGGGACAAGCATGGAATTTAACACAGTACACCAGAAATCCAAGTTTGACATTTACAACTAAGAGAAAGGATAATAGTATAAATTCTGTTTCTCCTATTTTCCATCCTTTATTTCTCCAATTGCTCAGGTTCTGAAATGAGTAAAAATTCTCTCTCATTCTTTTTTTTCCAACCCAGATGGACTACAGAGTGAATGAGATAAGATATTAGATCAAAAAATGGAGATTTCGGGGTTTGCTGGTTTTTTGGGTATTTTTGCTGTTGTTGAACGAGGTTTGTTGGAAATACTACAGCAAAAAGACAGAAATGGCTCCACGCTGTGTTTTGAAATTCATCCCAGCTGTAGACTAAGTGATCTGCAGGCTGGACAGGTGCCAAAAACCAAGAGCTTCAGCATTTCCATTATGTCAGAATCTCCTTCAGTGATTTCCTGATCCAGGGCAGAGACCTCAGGCTGGAGATTTCCCTTTTGAGAACAACTCTTCATAACGACTGCATTCCTTTTTTTATTGTACATGGCTCCCTAAGCTAGTTAAGGGATAAGGCTTCTCTCCTGCAAAGGGGTCATTCCAGTGTCTAGTTGTGGTGGCCCAGTTCTTTGGCTGGCAGTCAAGAGGTTTCTGTGAGGCTGGTGTAATGGGCAAATTGAAAGAGCTAGAAACGAACCTCGTAGGAGCAGGAAGCACCAAGAATAGCTGTGACCGAGTAGATGGGGACACTTCTTGGTTATTACTCAGGAGTAAAATAACATCAAGATATCACCCCATAAAAAGGCCATGTCACTTTGATAAGAAAAAGACTCCCTTTTTTCACCAAGAAAAAAAAAAGGCAGATAGAAAAGAGAAAGAACTCACAGATTAAGAGATTTAAGAGACATAATCTTTCCATATGTGGACTTTATTTGGCTCATGCCTCAAACAAACTGTAAAAACCAGCCAACAGATTGACAGTGAAATGAAATACTGACATCGAATATTTGATGACATTTAGGAATTACTGTTAGTTTTGTTCAGGTGTAATAATACACTGTGGTGGGTTGTTGTTATTGTTTCTTAAGAGACTCTACCTGTCAGAGACCCATAAATCTCTATAAATGATGTCTGAAAATTATTTTAATGTAATCAGAGTTGAGAAGGAATGGAGGGTAGATTATCCTTGAATTGACAGTCATTGAAGCTGGGGAGATGAATATATATGAGGAATCATACTCTTTCTACTCATATATACTTGGAAATTTCTATACATTTTTAAAGCTAGTCTAGGAACCCAATGGGAGACTGGAATGTGACCAGGTCTCCAGCAGCGTGGATTCCTTGGTGAGACTTAGTTCTGGCTCAAACTGCTGCTTGGTCCCAGGCATAACAGGCGTGGGGATTACCCAGTCTGGGCATAAGGGTCTTAGATGCTTTTGTCTGCTGCATCTCCAAAAGGAAAAAAATGTGTCAAGCTATAAACCACATCCCAGAGTGGTAAACCCACTTGGGAACATGTCACAGTGCTAGGCAGCTAGAAAGGGGACTTCCCTTTCAACAATTTACAAGACATTAATATTCAACCAGCTGCAAAGGCTAATGGTCAAGTTCTGCCTTCAGGCACTGAGACTTCAACTCGACAAGAATAGGCATTTCCCAGGAGCCTCTGAATAAAGAATCAGGGCCTGTTTACGTAAAGTCTGGCTTTTTAAAAATTCAAGAATTTATATGATTAAGGGAAGAAAGTTCAGCTGCCACCCTGTCCTTTAAGGTTCTCATTATGGGGCAAAGGAAAAAGTGAAATACTTTTCTTTAAGCACAATTCACAGATTTTGTCTGGGTTTTCTGCACTGATTCAGACTTCTTCCTTTTTAGTAGGTCAAGTCCGACCTTCCATGCTAATGTAAGAAACGTATTCTTTCCTTCTTAGTTTTATGCTTATCAGAATCTAAAAAACTATGGTGAGAGCCAATCTTTCAGAGCCTATCATTTGTAAAGCTGTTCATTTTCAAGTTAGCATGCTCCCAAGACATTTTGAAAATTGACAGATAAATTGATTATAGAATTAAGAAAAAATATTTTCTGTTTCCATGTGTTTGCTGATTTTGGACAATGGTTTAGGTCCTCTAAGCACAGCAAAATGCCATATAATAAAAATTTTGATTTTTATTAAAGCTCACTATTACTACAACAACAACAACAACAAAAAACACAAAAAAAATTAGCACAAATGAGGCTAGGCTTCCCTGATGGCTCAGATGGTAAAGAATCTACCTGCAATGACGGTGACTCGGGTTCGCTCCCTGAGTCAGGAAGATCCCCCTAGAGAAAGGAATGGCAACCCACCTCAGTATTGTTGCCTGGAGAATACCATGGACAGAGGAGTCTGGTGAGCTACATACAGTCTGTGGGGTCGCAGAGAGTCAGACACAACTGAGCAACTAACATTTTCATCTAACCATATGTGATGAAATATGAGCAACCCAAACATTTGCTTTTAAATGCCCATGTAGCTTATGGTCATCAGAAAGAGGCAGGCACTAGGACCACTTCCCTCTAGGACATTTTAGAAAAGAAAAATCTTACCCTCCCATTGACACTCCTGCTGCCAGAAATGGAGCAGAAGGGTACAGACTGTGGATGTGGTGAATGACTGTCTCCAAGTCTTCAGTGTTCGAACAACAGTAAGTCCTTGGCGTCTGCAAGCAACGACAGGTAAAGCACAAAAATTAAAATTGGGAGGGGAATCATTTGTGTAACACAGAAATGTAAAAAAGAGCAAAAAGTCATAACTGGGAGAAAATGACCTTTGTTTGCACACACTATATGAGTCAGGATAATTTTCCATTTTCTGTCTTGCAGTTCAAATTTATGCCATTTAGAGTCAGTACTACCCGAGTTGGCACTAACAAAAGACTCTGATCACACAAGGAAGCCTGGAGGGAAATGGGACAAGACCAATATAAATACCTTAAATTAGACAGATACGCAATACTCTATTCAAATGTGTCTCTAACTAAAGAACAGAGTCAATTTAGGAAGAAAAAGTGGAGAATGATACTTTTTTATAGGAAACCAACAACAACTTAGGCCTGACAATGCCAAAGCAATTATTTTTTTAATATATAATTTTATTTATTTATTTTTATTTTTGGCTGTGCTGGGTCTTCGTTGCTGTGTAGGCTTTTTTCTAGTTGTGGCAAGCAGGCACTACTCCAGCTAGGCTCTAGGTGCGTGCAGGCTTCAGTAGCTACAGCATACGGCAGCAGTTAGCTGTTTCATGGCATGTGGGATCTTCCTGGACCACAGATCAAACCCTTGTCTCCTGCACTGGCAGGCATATTCTTTACCACTGGGCCACTAGGAAAGCCCCAAAGTAATTCTTATTAAAAAAAAAAACAACACAATCAAGCAAACAAAAAAGGTTTTCAATAATCCACAAAAAAATCTAAACTGTAACTCCTTCCTGCTCAGGTATAACCTGAGTGCTGTCTACCAGTGAAGGAGTGTGGTTTTTTTTCTGACACTGCCTTCACTCTAGATCAAGCAACATGCAGTCTGCTTTATTAATTAGATATTTTCTTTTTCAATAAGACTTCCATATAACCCCAGCTGCGCGACACTGAAAACAGACACTTAAAATGTTAAAATATGTAAAGCTGATTATGCCTCAATACATAATGCATTAAAACAAATGATTTTCATGTGAACTCCATCAATAAGGGCTCTGTTTCCAGCAGAAAAGCTTCACAGATGCTTTATTTGAGATCTGGGAGCAGAGGGCAATCCTGTCTGTACAATGTATGTGAGAGTGTGTGCATGAATAAAGTATGCATGAGATAAAATAACTAGAAACCTAACAACAAAGAGATAAATCTGGTAACATTGCCCTAATAAAAAAGCCGAAACCAGTTATCTGTACAACCCGGATGGTAATATTCCAATAAAATATGAACGGAAGGTTATGTGTCACCCACCATTCAATCACTAATGCGTAGTCTGAGAAAACTTCAATTTTCACTGATCCCTGCAACTAAACTCAAGGTTAAAACACTCCTATTGCCTAGTACCATCTTTTTGAGATCTGCAAATATAAAACTCTCCAAAAGACAAATGTTAACCTCACAGTATTTACAATGGCTAACATTTATTGAATAATTAAATTTGTGCCCACAAAACCCCAAGGCAGATCCTATTTAGGAAACTGAGTTATTAATAGAAAATTGAGTTTAGAGAGGTTAAATAATTCCTGTAAACTCATGAACAGCTAATACACGATGAAGCTGAGATACTTCCAAAAATACTTTGTGATTAAATGCATTTGAGGGGCACAAATTCAATGTAAAATCTAAACAGACCAGTGTCTACTACCATGCTTATTCATAGTAACTGCAGAATTTGTCACAAAAATTCAGGTGAAAAAAATATCCTTCTTTAGCATTTTTACTGTATTTGTGTTTATTCACACTGCATAGCTTTAAATTTTCTGTATTATTTAATATAAACAGTTACCAACACATATTCTTGTTATGCAGGCTTCAAGTGAAGTAAGTGTATACATGTGTATACACACTTGCACACACAGATACATGAACATACACACAGAGTTGGTGGTGGTGGTTTAATCTCATGCCTGACTCTTTGTGACCCCATGGTCTATAGCCCACCAAGCTCCTCTGTCCATGGAATTCTCCAGGCAAGAATACTGGAATGAGTTGCCATTTCCTTCTCCAAGAGGATCTTCCTGACCTAGGGATTGAATCCACATCTGCACTGCAGGCAGATTCTTTACCACTGAGCCACCAGGAAAGCACACACAGAGTTGCTGCTGCTGCTGCTGCTAAATCACTTCAGTCATGTCCAACTCTGTGTGACCCCATAGACAGCAGCCCACCAGGCTCCCCCGTCCCTGGGATTCTCCAGGCAAGAACACCGGAGTGGGTTGCCATTTCCTACTCCAATGCATGAAAGTGAAAAGTCAAAGTGAAGTCGCTCAGTCGTGTCCAACTCCTAGCGACCCCAGGGACTGCAGCCCACCAGGCCCCTCCGTCCATGGGATTTTCCAGGCAAGAGTAGTGGAGTGGGGTGCCATTGCCTTCTCTGCACACAGAGTTAGGGTATGATTAAAAATGGCCAGGGGAAATTATTAGGATCTTAGTGCCAATGCCTGTGGATAACAGCTGTTTCCTTATTTACAAGTGGGAAACCCAAAGCTCCATAAGGTTGGGTAATTTACCAAAAGTCACAAAGTAGCAAAGCTCAGGGTTTATGTTTGTAGTAAGTAAACTCCTTCTCATAAAGCACTAGGATTCCATGAGATACGTAATAAGCAAATCGATTATCTGGGACCCTCAGAGATAGGAGCTTCTTTTTCCCTTCATGTTTTTCTCCCAAATGGATTACACTGAGTTGGAAACCAATAAAGCTGGTGTGGAAATGTTAGGTAGTTAGAATAGGAAAAAGGAGTCCAGAATGGCGGTGGCTGAAAGACAAGGAAGGGAAAAGCCCGCGAAAATAGAACAGAGGAAGGTCTGAGGATCTGAGTGAGAACCTCAGGTAGAACAAATAGCACTCCTAGCTAGCCCAATTTACATAGGAGGGGCCCGGCGCAGGGTGGGGGGGGGGTGCAGGGAGCGGGGGTCGGCGGGGCGGGGAGGGGGTGGGAGGGGGGGGGTGTCGCGGGGGCGGGTAAGAAACATATAAGAAGAGGAGCCAAAGGGCCAGGGGTCTCTCTTCTGAGAGCACACCTTCTCTTTCTCTTTCCCGCGCGCACGCTCTCTCGCTCTTCACTTCGCATCTTTTTGGGTTGGCATGCCCTCACACCTTGAGGATGTATTTTCCTTTATTTTCTAAATAAAACTGAGCTGCAACACTGTCTGAGAGCTGTGACGCGCCGAGGGCTTTAACGTCCATCGCTTCACATTTTTGTTGTGACGAGACAGAACCGAGGAAATTACACACTCCCCTAACATCTATTTAACCTGGCTGAAACAACCTCGACGTGGCCCCCGGCAAAGAGGAGGCCAAGCAAAGCAGGAGCCCAACTCAGCGAAAGCTCCCACGGTGGAAGCGGAACGTGAAGAAAACCCAGCGCAGGGGAAGCGACAAGAAGCCCAGTGTGCTGGAAACCGGAACAGCGAAAAACTAACTCAGCAGAAAGCTCACGTGGCTATCTCAGATTCCAGAAGACCTCCAGTTAAGGCCCTCGCTGCTATGGCTGGAGGGACATATGCCTAACAAAATCTTAATTCCTTTAAAATCTCTCGTTTCTTGTTTCCTCAAACCCCGCCAAGACCAGGCGAGCGGCAGTGGGCACAAGCGAGGGACTCTGGAGAGGCTACTTCTCAGTATGTCCCAAAGGCTCCACTCTCTGCTGAGCCCCAGTAGCTGTTACCCCAGGTGGTGGGGGTTCTTCTGTCCTTAATCTTCTTTGTGCCAAGGATCAAGCCAATGAAAACTGTGAGCACAGGTCAGGTATTCAGCAGATTTTCCAGCAGGCTACGAAGGGGATTCCTTGGCACATTTTTTCTTCTGCTTTTTCCTCCCATCCTTCAGCTCCTCTCTCCTGGGACTTAAGCCTGGCCAAAACCCATGATGAGTGGCTTCAGGACCTAATGAAGCTCAGGCTCTGATGTCTCATTGCAAAAATTCAGTGAGAGACACAGCAATAGGTGAGAGGTGGATTTGTTAGGATTCAGAGAGAAGTACACTCTTCAGAGTGTGGACCATTGCAGAGGGCAAGTGCTTCCACCAAAGGAATTCGGTCTGGCTAGGTTTTGCAAGCTGGGTGAATTCATATGCTAATGAGTGGGAGGATCATCCCAACCACGGGGGAACCACTCACTTTTCTGTCTTTTGACAGTGCCTTGGAGCTGTTCTGTAATGCTCAAAATTCTCCAAGCCAGGCTTCAGCAATATGTGAACCATGAGCTTCCTGATGTTCAAGCTGGTTTTAGAAGAGGCAGAGAAACCAGAGATCAAATTGCCAACATCTGCTGGATCATGGAAAAAGCAAGAGAGTTCCAGAAAAACATCTATTTCTGGTTTATTGACTATGCCAAAGCCTTTGACTGTGTGGATCACAATAAACTGTGGAAAATTCTGAAAGAGATGAGAATACCAGACCACCTGACCTGCCTCTTGAGAAATCTGTATGCAGGTCAGGAAGCAACAGTTAGAACTGGACATGGAACAACAGACTGGTTCCAAATAGGAAAAGGAGTATGTCAAGGCTGTATATTGTCACCCTGCTTATTTAACTTATATGCAGAGTACATCATGAGAAATGCTGGACTGGAAGAAGCACAAGCTGGAATCAAGATTGCCGGGAGAAATATCAATAACCTCAGATATGCAGATGACATCATCCTTATGGCAGAAAGTGAAGAGGAACTAAAAAGCCTCTTGATGAAAGTTAAAGAGGAGAGTGAAAAAGTTGGCTTAAAGCTCAACATTCAGAAAATGAAGATCATGGCATCTGGTCCCATCACTTCATGGGAAATAGATGGGGAAACGGTGGAAACAGTGTCAGATTTTATTTTTTGGGCTCCAAAATCACTGCAGATGGTGATTGCAGCCATGAAATTAGAAGACGCTTACTCCTTGGAAGGGAAGTTATGACCAACCTAGATAGCATATTGAAAAGCAGAGACATTACTTTGCCAACAACGGTCCATCTAGTCAAGGCTCTGGTTTTTCCTGTGGTCATGTATGGATGTGAGAGTTGGACTGTGAAGAAGGCTGAGCGCCAAAGAATTGATGCTTTTGAACTGTGGTGTTGGAGAAGACTCTTGAGAGTCCCTTGGACTGCAAGGAGATCCAACCAGTCCATTCTGAAGGAGATCAGCCCTGGGATTTCTTTGGAGGGAATGATGCTGAAGCTGAAACTCCAGTACTTTGGCCACCCTCATGCAAAGAGTTGACTCATTGGAAAAGACTCTGATGCTGGGAGGGATTGGGAGCAGGAGGAGAAGGGGACGACAGAGGATGAGATGGCTAGATGGCATCACTGTCTGAATGAACTCTGGGAGTTGGTGATGGACAGGGAGGCCTGGTGTGCTGCGATTCATGGGGTTGCAAAGAGTCGGACACGACTGAGCGACTGATCTGATCTGATCTGATCTGGAGCTGTTCTGCCACCTCTGGGTGTGTCATTTAGCTTACAAATGGGGGATTAAGGTTTAGTTGAATTTGACTTGTCATCTTGGACCCAACTGATTTTAATCGGTTTATGTTATGCCCCTGTGCTGTGTCATTCTTTCAAAAGTTGTGCCTGGCCCCCTTCCCTCCTGTTTCATGCTCTTTTCCAGAGCCCCGTCCAGGCCCACAATGTTGCCTCTACAATCTTCTGGAGGAACAACCAAAAAATAGCTGGTCCTTGGGAGGGAAATACTGTATAATATCCAATCCCTCTAGATATTCAGGCCTTTATCTTCCATGTTTCCTACAACATGTGCAACATCAGCATCTGTTGGTGAACCTGCTAGGTGGGTGATGGGCACACAATGCCTGCTAGAAGTCCATCAGTTGGCATCCCTTCAAAGGCAATTGGGCTCCCAGGGATAATGTTTGCCACTTTGGGAGTTAGCCCTGCAGGCCGTTTGGGCCCAAACCCTTACCACCCTTCTCCTAAAGTTACAATCATACCTCCGGATTAAATGTCCACTCCACTTTTATGGAACATCTGGTCTTTTGCCTCTTACCAATTTGTTCTTAAGCCAATTATTAACTCCTACAACTAGGACCCTGCCCCCATGTAGGCAACATCACTCCACCCAGCCTAATTATTAAAATATTTTAATGCCCCTAACAGGGCCAGATAACCCACTCCTTTGTCATTACTTCTGTTACTACCTAAAGTGGGTCTATGACAACGAAATGTTTACCATTGGAGACACCTTAACCTGCTCTTATGGAGGACTAGGGGAGGAAATCAGTCACTTACAATCACTTAGAGCAGTAAGAGGATAAGGCTTATGACCACTTCACCAGGTTCTCAGTCTCAGGGCACAGGCTTGGATTGTTTCACGTCATGATATCTATTCCCATCTGTGGTGAAGAAACTGGTAATGAGTTAAAATTACAACCCCTTAATTTTACCCAGCATTGGTCACACTGGAGACCTTGGGGATACTCAACTCCAGTCTGGGGGGTCCCAGGAGGTCAACCTTCTTTGACCTGCTTAGGGATCTGGACCTCGAAAGGTTGTCACACCTCAACCTGCTTGGGGATCCACCAGTTCAGGGGTTGCAGGAGGTCTTCACGCCTCAACCTGCCCAGGAACCCAATTTTCTGGAGGCCGACCTGCCTCAACCTGCCCAGGGGCTCAATCTCCAGGAGGCTGTCACACCTCAGTCTGTCTGGGGATCTGCACCCTGACCAAGGGACGCCTGGCTCTCAGGCTGCAACAGTACTGGGTAGGATAAGCTTCAGAAAGACTCTCTCCTAAGGAAGTCCATCCATGGAAATAGAAGGAAGCCTATTACTTGTGGGACTATGCCCAGTCTCAGCAATAACTCAGGACCCCAACAAGAACACCACTGCCTTTCTGGAAAGGCTAAAAGAGGCCCTCCAAAAGTTTACCAATCTGGACTTGGACTCTTATGAGGGACAGGTGATTTTAAAGGACAAATTCCTGTCCCAATGTGCATCAGATATCAGAATAAAGTTACAACAGCTACAGCAGCAGGACTCTGCTGCCTCTTTAGATGAGATGGTCCAGACAGCCACCAATACCTTTTATAACAGAGAACAGGAGAAGGAGGCTAAGGCCCAGGAGAGGGAGAAAAGAAAAGAGACAAGGCATGCCCAGATGCTGGCTGCCTTCCAGAGAAGCCCTATGGCAAACCCCAAGTCCTTGAAGGACAAGGCATGAGGCAAATGCCTAAACTATAGACAGATGGGGCACTGGGCCAAAGAGTGTCCAAACCATGACAAGTCTCCTAAAACGGCTTGCTATAAATGCTATCAACTGGGACACTGGGAGGCACGCTGCCCTTGGGACCCAAGAGCCTCAAGGTCAAGCACCAAGCCTTCCCTCACGATGGTTCAACAGGACTGAAGCGGCCTGCTCCAGCCAGCCCATTGATCACAGATAACCATCATGGGGCTGGAGCCAAGGGTGCAACTGGATGTGGCAGGTAGGCCTGAGAATTTCTTGGTTGACACAGGGGCTACCTACTCTGTCCTAACCTCCTACTCTGGAGCCTTCTCCTCCCAAACCTGTACCATTTGGGGAGCTACAGAAAAAACAGTTACAAAAAGATTCACCTGAGCACTTTGTTGCTGGGATGAACAAATATTTTCCCATGAGTTTCTAGTGGTCCCTGACTGTCCTCCTCCCTTATTGGGAAGAAATCTCTCCCTGCCTTCGAAACCTTGCAGCTATTGCAGTCCTGATAGACGATGCTTTAAAACTCTCTTTTGAGGGCAAACTAACTATTTTTACCAGCCACCAAGTGAAACAACTCCTAAATGGGAGAGGCCAGTTGCAAGCCAGGCTTCAGCAGTACGTGAACCGTGAACTTCCAGATGTTCAAGCTCATTTTAGAAAAGGCAGAGGAAGCAGAGATCAAATTGCCAACATCCACTGGATCATCGAACAAGCAAGAGAGTTCCAGAAAAACATCTATTTCTGCTTTATTGACTATGCCAAAGCCTTTGGCTGGGTGGATCACAGTAAACTGTGGAAAATTCTTCAAGAGATGGGAATACCAGGCCACCTGACCTGCCTCTTGAGGAACCTATATGCAGGTCAGGAAGCAACAGTTAGAACTGGACATGGAACAACAGACTGGTTCCAAATAGGAAAAGGAGTACGTCAAGGCTGTATATTGTCACCCTGCTTATTTAACTTATATGCAGAGTACATCATGAGAAACGCTGGGCTGGAAGAAGCACAAGCTGGAATCAAGATTGCCGGGAGAAATATCAATAACCTCAGATATGCAGATGACATCATCCTTATGGTAGAAAGTGAAGAGGAACTAAAAAGCCTCTTGATGAAAGTGAAAGAGGAGAGTGAAAAAGCTGGCTTAAAGCTCAACATTCAGAAAATGAAGATCATGGCATCTGGTCCCATCACTTCATGGGAAATAGATGGGGGAACAGTGGAAACAGTGTCAGACTTTATTTTTTGGGCTCCAAAATCACTGCAGATGGTGATTGCAGCCATGAAATTAGAAGACGCTTACTCCTTGGAAGGGAAGTTATGACCAACCTAGATAGCATATTCAAAAGCAGAGACATTACTTTGCCAACAACGGTCCATCTAGTCAAGGCTCTGGTTTTTCCAGTGGTCATGTATGGATGTGAGAGTTGGACTGTGAAGAAGGCTGAGCGCCAAAGAATTGATGCTTTTGAACTGTGGTGTTGGAGAAGACTCTTGAGAGTCCCTTGGACTGCAAGGAGATCCAACCAGTCCATCCTAAAGGAGATCAGTCCTGGGTGTTCATTGGAAGGGCTGATGCTGAAGCTGAAACTCCAGTACTTTGGCCACCTCATGAGAAGAGCTGACTCATTGGAAAAGACTCTGATGCTAGGAGGGATTGGGGGCAGGAGGAGAAGGGGATGACAGAGGATGAGATGGCTGGATGGCATCACCGACTCAATGGACATGAGTTTGAGTGAACTCCGGGAGTTGGTGATGGACAGGGAGGCCTGGCGTGCTGTGATTCATGGGGTCGCAAGGAGTCGGACACAACTGAGCGGCTGAACTGAACTGATCAAAGAATCCTCAGATATCAAGTAGTGCTGATGGAAAATCCAGGCCTCACTGTATCCCCTTGTGAGGTTCTTAACCCAGCCACCCTCCTGCCTACCCCCATGGGCTCTCTTCCCTTTCACTCTTGCCTAGAAACCTTGGACCAATGGACAAAACCCCAAGAGGGATTGTAAGAAGATCCTCTGACCAATCCTGAGGAAATCTGGTACACTGATGGAAGCAGCTTTGTCTTGGATGGAAAAAGAAGAGCTGGATATGCAGTAGTCTCCAATTTTGAGACCATAGAAGCTAAACCTTTGCTACCAGGTACTTCAGCCCAATTAGCTAAGCTCATAGCCCTGGCTCTAGCTTTAGAGCTGGGAGAAAGAAAGAGTAGCCATTTACACTGACTCCAAGTATCCCTTTCTGGTGCTACATGCACATGCTGCTATTTGGAAAGAAAGAGGCCACTTGACCACCTGAGGGTCCCCAATCAAATATGGTGATCAAATCCTTAGACTTGGAGGTAGTCCATCTGCCCACTGAGGTTTCAGTCTCCCACTGTAAAGGACACCAAAAAGGGAGCATGTATGTGGCATGGGGGAACCAAGCAGCTGATCAGGCAGCTAAGAGAGCAGCATTACAGAACAATGACCTAATAGGGGTTGCCACCTTAGTTCCACAGACTAATTTGCCAGAAACTCCTTCATATACTGAAGGTGAGACTCGTAAAGCTATGAGTAAGAGCTTTCAATAAGATCATATGGGGTGGTTCCAAAAGGAGGGACTCTTTTTTCTGCCTTGGAACCTCCAATGGAAGTTGGTTAACTGCTTACATGCCACCACTCATTTAGGGGAAAAGACCCTCCAAAGATTACTAGAAAGGTCCTTCAGAGGAACAGGCCTCCAAATGACTATAGGGCAAGTGGTCTCCTCTTATCCCACTTGCCAATTTAACAACACCCAAGGAGCTCAAAGACCCCAGCTGGCCCAGCCCGTCCAACGACATGGGACTACCCAGGAGAGGACTGGCAGATGGACTTCACCTAGATGCCAGTTCCTCCAGAGTATAAATACCTATTAGTCATGATAGATACATCCACAGGATAAATTGAAGGCTTTCCCACCCAGGCTGAGAGGGCTGAGGAAGTGATAAAAAACCTGCTCCATGAAATCATTCCGAGATTTGGTCTGCTCAGGTCATCACAAAGTGACAATGGGACATCATTTACTTCTAAGGTCACCCAAAGTGTCTCTAAAGCCCTGGGCATTACTTATTATCTCCATTGTACCTGGAGCCCTCAGTCTTCAGGAAAAGTAGAAAGAGCCAACCAATTCTTAAGATAACCCAGGAGACTTCCCTGGGATGGAAGGGAGCTTCCATACCAGTAGCTCTCTTCCGCACCCATACTGCCCCTAAGGAATAGGTTGGTCTTGGTCCTTATGAGATGCTATATGGGAGACCTTTTGTTTATGTCAATGACCTCTTCCTAGATCCAGAGGCTCAGACTCCCCAGTCTTATACCATGACCATTGGTCAATTCCAACAGGATATACACTTGTGGGGTATGAACCAGGACCCAAAAGATTCTAACAAGTCACCACTATATGCTCCAGGGACTCAAGTCCTAATTAAAGTCTTGAAAGATGAGTCCCCAAAGGCTCAACTCCAGCCCACATAGAAGGGCCCCTACCCTGTAATACTTTCTACCCCTACAGCAGTCAAAGTACCAGGACATGACTCCTACTCACAAGTCAAGCTGTGGAAGAAAACAGAAGAGGGCACTCAATACACCTGTGAGCCCCCGGAGATCTCAGATACCTATTCAGGACTGCAAATGAGTGCCATTCTAATGAACACCCCCAAAATCTAGTTTCTGGGGATAAGATTTCTCAGGACAGCTCTAAAGAGCCAATGGCTTGGCAGGGGTTGTACTCCAAAACAGACAGGAGATAGATCTGATCCCTGAATAAGAAGGCACTTGAGACATCCTGGCAATGGGAATGTGGAGTTGACTAATGCCCCTACTAGTCCTTATTATGCCATACTGATGCTGCTTATGATTGCTCCATGTATTATCAATTGTCTAGATAGCACATTCGAAAGCAGAGACATTACTTTGCCAACTAAGGTCCGTCTAGTCAAGGCTATGGTTTTTCCTGTGGTCATGTATGGATGTGAGAGTTGGACTGTGAAGAAGGCTGAGCACCAAAGAATTGATGCTTTTGAACTGTGGTGTTGGAGAAGACTCTTGAGAGTCCCTTGGACTGCAAGGAGATCCAACCAGTCCATTCTGAAGGAGATCAGCCCTGGAATTTCTTTGGAAGGAATGATGCTAAAGCTGAAACTCCAGTACTTTGGCCACCTCATGCGAAGAGTTGACTCATTGGAAAATACTGATGCTGGGAGGGATTGGGGGCAGGAGGAGAAGGGGACGACAGAGGATGAGATGGCTGGATGGCATCACTGACTCGATGGACGTGAGTCTGAATGAACTCCGGGAGTTGGTGATGGATAGGGAGGCCTGGCGTGCTGTGATTCATGGGGTCGCAAAGAGTCAGACATGACTGAGCGACTGAACTAAACTGAATCCATTTTGTCTCGGCCCAGGTCAACAAGCTACAGCATGCAGTGCCAGTTCAACATGGATATATAAAACTACTGCTGACCATGGAAAATATCACTGACTGTTAGATGGACACCGCTATAAGGACTCTGAGGCCTGAGACTAGAAAAAGGGGGAGGCCCAACGCCCCTCGCCATCCCAGTTCAGCAGGAAGTAGCCAGAAAGACCTCGATGCCCCTATTCCCAAAGAATTGGGCCTCCCATCTCTTGAGGGGAGAATATTAGGTAGTTAGAATAGAAAAAAGCACTCCAGAATGGCGGTGGCTAAAAGACAAGGAAAGGAAAAGCCTGTGAAAAATAGAAGAAAGGAAAGTCCAAGGACGGGATCGAGGCCCTCAGGTAGAACAAACAGCACTCCTGGCTAGCCCAATTACATAGGGCAGGCCCAAGGGGAGGAAAAAACATATAAAAAGAGGAGCCAAAAGGCCGGGGTCTCTCTCCCACGCGTGCATGCTCTCTCTCTCTCTTCTCTTCGTGTCTTTTGGGTCCGCATGCCCTCACGCCTCAAGGATGTATTTTCCTTTATCTAAATAAAACTGTGCTGTAACACTATCTGAGAGCTGTGATGTGCCAAGGGCTTTAACGTCCATCACTTCAAATTTTTGTTGTGATGAGACAAAACCGAGGAAATTACACTCCCTTAACAGATCAAATCTCCCAGCATTCTGAAACTCAGCATACCCAGAGCCTTTCTGGCCTCATCTGCCTGGCTCCAGCCCTTCCCTAGGCTCCCGTGATGACTGTGTCCCATCCTCCTCTGGCCGCTGGCTTTCCATTTCCTGCCAGTTCCTGTCATTCTTCCTACCACCCCAAAAGGGAGAATTCAGTTCTGGAAGTTCTGTCATAGGCCTGCATCTGTTCATTCTCTGGTCCACATCCAGTTCTGGAGGTCCCGTTTACCTTCACAGCTTCACCAAATACCTCTCATCGTTCAGTCACTCAGTAGTGTCCAACTCTTTCTGACCCCATGGACTGCAGCACGCCAGGCTTCCCTGTCTTTCACTATCTCCTGGAGTTTGCTCAAATTCATGTGCATTGAGTCGGTGAAGCTATCTAACCATCTAATCCTCTTCCGCCCCCTTCTCCTGTTGCCTTTGGCTCCAACTAAACCTGAATCTCCAGGCTCTTCCTTCTTCCTGAGCTCCAGATGCAGATTCTTAAGTTCTAGAAGTAAAGTACTATCTGTACTTCAAACTCAAAATGCCCCAAAGCAAACCCTTTTATCTCTTCATGAAAATTACTAATGCTTCCCCTAACTTCCCATTTTCCTATGAATGACGTCTGCATTTTCTTAGTTAAAACTAGGTGACATTGCCTTCTTCCTTTCCCTTAATCCACAGTCAATACACTTCCAAGTCCTATAGCGTCTTCCTCTCCAGAATCTTTGCAGGACACACAGGCAAGCCCTTCTTTCTACTCAAGTAAAGACCTGGTATGTTAGATTCTCTCAGAAGGCCCCTGGGACAAAGGTGAGTGGTTCATTTGAAGGTATAGCAGCGAGTGGGAGCAGGGGAGTGGTGAGTAAGTCAGGAATGGTAGGAAGCAATCAGGAATGTTAGCCAGCAGTTTGTGGCTGTGCATGACTGGGACTCAGTCCCACTGGGGACTTTGGGAAACTGTTGAACAAAGCTCAAAGTTATCTCAACCGAGTGGCAAGGGAGCTGGGTTATTGATCCACCAGTTGGTTTCATGGAGAAGGAAACAGCAACCCACTCCAGTATTCTTGCCTGGGAAATCTCATGGGCAGAGGAGCCTGGCGGGCTCCAGTCCATGGGGTCGCAAAGAAGCGGACACGATTTAGCGACTAAGCGCACAGTTAACTTCACCACTGCTGGAGGCATCCTGGAGATTAACCCCCTGGCACCCGGTCTGCCCTCAGTACAGGCTCAGCAGCCTTCTGTGGCGCGAGGAGGCCCTCCCCATGACCCCTGTTGGAGATGCGAGTGCCTGCGGTGGGAAGCCATCAGGTAGGCTAGATGGGAATGGTACGTGTCAAGAGGAAAAAGTCGTGGGAGGGGTGTGGCACCAGCTTTCTCAGCTCCCAGGCCTTTGTACCTTTCGCTTGGACCATGAGGTGATACCCTCTGACATGGTTAACTCCCAGTCTTTCCTAATAACCATCCATAATCACACATCCCACTCACTGCGAGATTAATCTTCCTAGAGAACATTTCCAGCTCTAATCAGGACAGAGTTTCTGATTAAAACGCTCCATTAGCTTTCCATTGCCGACTGAATTAAATACGAAGTCCCCTGTTGAGGCCCTTCCTAATATGCCCATCACCTTTCCAGCCCTGTGCTTCACTGTTCCTCCATCTGTATGGATTCTGGCCCATGGACCCTGCCCCTCTCTCGTCTGCTAAGTTTCTCAATGCCCTTGCCACCTGTGTAAACTTCTGCCACATGGCCTGCAAGGTCAGCTCTGCCTGTTGAAATCATGCCTTGAACTAATTCAATAAACATCAGATAAAAGGTCAGACTTGGCCCCTGTTATCCCAAGGAACTCACAGCCTTTCCCAATTCTATCCCGACTTGTCCTGGCCAGCCTGCTCCCAGCCCTTGTGATATATGTGAGGCTCTCTCTCTTACTATGGCTCGTCTCCATCTCGGACAGTCATTAAACACTTGTCAGATTACATGGAAACACACAGGATGGAAAGTGAGATGACCTGGTAACTTCAGACATGCAAAACTATGTAGTTATATCACACAACCTCTCGCTACCTGACGGGGCTCCAACAGGAAACATCGTATGCTTTCTTCATAGGACTTCACTCCCACTAAAGAAAAAATTCATCTAGGACACACAGCGAAGACATTTATGGGGGGTAATACATCAAATTGGCAGAAATTTTCTTCAGATTTGAAGATATAAATTTATAGCATCTTTTTAATTAAGTTAACTGGAGGATGATTACTTTACAATGTTGTGTTGGTTTCTGCCATACATCAACATAAATATACACATTTTGAACCTCCCTTTTGAACCTCCCTCCCACCTCCTACCCCATACCAACCCTTTAGGTTGTCACAGAGCATCGAATTTGAGCCCCAAGCTTCATGCAGCAAATTTCCACAGGCTATCTATTTTACATATGATGATGTATATGTTTCAGTGCTACTCTCTCAATCTGCCTCACTCTCCTTTCTCTGCTGTGTCTGCAAGTCAGCTCTTTCTGTCTCTGTCTCTTTCACTGCCCTGCAAACAGGTTCATCAGTACCATCTTTCTAGATTACACATATATGTGTTAATAAATGATATTAACATCTTTTTAGATAAAGCATGTTAGTTAATTCTCTTCTTCCCAACCCAGGGATTGAACCCAGGTCTCCTGCATTACAGGCAGGCTCTTTACCATCTGAGCCACCAGGGAAGCCCCAGTTGCTGGGGGCTACTATTAATATTATTACTAGCAACTATCATATTGCAGTAATCCTTGCCTTATTTCATGCTTCCAGAACAGAGGTAAAGTAAGCCACATCTAATCACTAAAAGAAGGAAGAATGACCTGGCAGGATTCAATTGAGCGATGAACTCCTTTTATAGTAAAAAGAGGATGAGAAAGGTATTCTCCAAAAACGCAGAAAAATCTAAAGGAGAGATAATCTTCAAGCAGACATTGGACATAAGTATTTTTACAAGTTAGAATAATTTGATGATAATTACAAACCAAGATTATGCAACTACGATCAGAGAGAAACAATAGTAATTTCTTAAATGGCTATTAGAGTTAATTTTCTTTTTTTTTTTTAACACCAAAACATTTCATATTGGGATATAGCCGATTAACAATGTTGGGATAGTTTCAGGTGAACAGGAAAGGGACTCAGCCATACGTAAACAGGTACCCATTCTCCTTCAAACCCCCTCCCATCCATGCCAGCACATAACACTCAGCAGAGTTCCATATGCTATACAATAGGATTTTGTTAGTTACCCATTTTAAATAAAGCAGTGTGTACATGACTGTCAGAAGTTAGTTTTTAAAAAAAGCTTTGATGAGAATAATGTAGTAAAATTAATTATAAATTATTTATACATAATAGATCAGAAAAGAATAAAGCATATATTTTATATTTATCTATGAATGATATCTAATTTACCCATAACTTCCAAAAAGTAGACACAGTGATTTCTCCTTATCCCGAAAGAGAATTTTCTTGTCCTGATTTAGAAGTCATTTGTTTTATAAAATGCAAATTTCATTTAAAAAATGTGGGGAGTATAGAAAAAATTAAAATTCACCCTGTTAATCGGATAGCCTGACTCTCCCTTGCTATTCTGGGAGCAGATTAATTTGTTAATCTGAAGAAAAAGCCATAACCCGGGACCTTTCAATGCCTGCCACATATCCTACACTGAACCAGGCCAGCTCATAAACAGTTCAGTTTTCTGCCCAGAAAAAAATAAAACTGGAAAAGGTACACAAATATCTTTTTTTAAATCACTTACATTTCACATTTACTCTAATGTCTTGGTAAACATCAAGAGCTTAAGATATTTCATTTTACAGTCTTCTTCTTACTAGCATTTAAAGGTCTGTACTTAATTATTTGATATGATGATGCTTGAATAAACTCTGTGAAATCTTGTGTGGATGTAGGCTACCCCAAAAGGGATAATCCATTTATAATAGGACTAACTATGCTTCTGTCAACTACAAATTGGCACTTACCAAGAGCACTGCCAACGACTGAACAACAAAGGCATTTGCCAGCTGCCTCTACGGAGACTGAGCCCCATGCTGCTATAGCTGTTGACCTGCAACAACCCCTGAGGGACGTCAGGGGAGTGAGGCACTCTGGGCTGCAGGGAATCTGGTGGACTTTAGATAGTTGTATGTTTTTAGGAACAGATTTTTATGATCTCAATCCTTGCATCTCCTCATATCTAGAGAAGCACTAAATCCCTTCATGGTGACATCAGATCCTCATGACTAACAAAAAACCTTTTGTAAAATGAGTGCTTCATGGTATTGAACTCCCCCTTCACCAAAACCTTATATATTGACTTTCCCCCACTAGCCGCTTTGGAGCAGTCTCTCAGAGCTATCTGGGATGCAGCTTCCCGGGCTGCAGTCCTCATTTTGCCACAAATAAAACTTAACTCACAACTCTAAAGTTGCACATCTTTTTTTGTTGACACTTCTTAACTGCTCTCCACGTTTTTGTTGTTGTGTTGTTTTCTTTTCACTCAACCTACTCCCAGTCCAGTACTTAGTGAGCTGCCCAAATCATTCTTAGGAAAACTGACCCTATTTCTGGAAGCTGAGTTTGTTAAATAAGGAGTCAGAGAAAACAAATGTATGTGCATCTCTAAGCAAAACCAGCTCTACAGTGAATAATCATTTCACGTCCATGGATAGACATACAAAACCACCAGGTAGCCAAACATGCCTGAGAATTTAATTATTTAAAATAACCAACCACAAAACAAAGGGCCCCAGGAAATATCCTGGCCAACTCTGAGGCCAAGATAGCCTGTATGCCGTGTTCCTGCTAACATTCTGGATGGCTATCACACATGCTTACGCAGTCATGCTGCAAAGCGACTCTGATAAATGAGCACAGTTTGTTAGTGGCTTAGAGCAGGTCAGCCACACAGACAGGAGTTCTCAGATCAGGATCCTGAGAAACCTGGCACTTCCCACCACCTCACAGTGATTTTCAGCTGGACCTACAGAAAGAGGGCGTTAGGACAAAAACAGACCCGGGGACTCCACCCCAGGTCAAATGAATCAGAATCTTTGGAGGATGGTATTCAGAGATCAGAGATTTTTCGAAGTTTTTTCAGAGGATCCTACTGTGCAGCCAGGGCCGAGAAGGAACTGCTCAAAGGGACTAAAGAACCAGGGTGAGAGCTGAGCCAAGAAAGGAGGAGGCTGCAGTGACAAGAATGACAAAGCCTACCTAGAGTGACTGGGGAAGAGGAACGTCTAGTTCTACAGGGATTGCCTGCAGCGCACGGAGAAGTACTGCTAAACAGCTCACAGCAAAACCCCTGGCGGCTCAGACGGTCAAGAATTCACCTGCAATGCAAGAGACCCGGGTTCTATCAGAAAGAACCCTGGAAGGAAATGGCAACCCACTCCAGTATTTTTGCCTGGAGAATCCCATGGACAGAGGAGCCTGGCCAGCTACAGTCCGTGGGGGTCACAAAGAGTCGAACACAACTGACTAACACGGCACAAAGAAACCGTTCAATAAATGGTAGCTGGTTATCACATCATTGTTGCTCCTAAAATTATAACTGTTATTCCTTAAAGATATACCATTCCTAAAATTCTTTTTTAAACTTATTTTTAATTGGATGATAATTGCTTTACAACGTTGTATTGGTTTCTGCCGTACAACAACATGAATCAGCCATAAGTATACATATATCCCCTCCCTCTGGAACCTTCCTCCCACCCCACCCCCACATCCCACTCCTCTTAGCTGTTGCTCAGTAGCTAAGTCGTATCTGACTCCTTGCAGCCCCATGGACTGCAGCATGTCGGGTTCCTCTGTCCATAGGATTTCCCACCCCTCTAGGTTGCCACAGTCCTGCAGTCCATGGCATGCTACAGGCCATGGGGTCGCAAAGAGTAGGGCACTACTTAAAGACTGAACAACAGATTGTCACAGAGCGCCCTGTGTTATACAGCAACTTCCCTCTAGATAGTTCACTGAAAATTGTTTAAATATAGAGAAGTGTACAATCTTTTGCACACCCACCAAGAGTTGATATTAGTGAGTGATATCACCTCATAACATTGATAATACTGAGATATTACAAGATATTACTGAACTGCACCTATCAGTGCTAGAAGAAAATTCTAAAGGATTCAACACACTCATATCCACACCTGACTGATGACCTTCAGGGGTTGTTGTGATAGGTAGCAGAAGAGGCTATCTGGGAAAGCATTTAGGAAAGAGCAAACGTGGGTGGCACACAATGGCTGGGTATGGGAAAGGCGGTGCCTGAAGGTGAGAGTCTGAACTGTGCCCTGGCCTGCCATGCACTGTATGTTCCTCCTCCAGCAAGTCCTTTATCCCTTGTGAATTTCCTAAATCCCTCCCTACCCCATTAACTTCCAAGGTGGAAAAGCTCAGCAGGGAACAAGAGCATATTTCTCTAGATCTGAGTCCTTAATTAACCATCCAAAGCACTGGAGATTGAGGCAAGATCCCTCTCTTCGAAAACCTTCTTTATCTCAACCCCCAGCTTTTCAGCCTGACTTGACCAAAAGCCAGAGCTGAAATGTTAAGACACTGGACAGTCGGAGTTCCTGCCCTAAGACCATTAATCAGCTTTATGACCTCAGGCCTGTCAGCCCACTTCTCCAGAGGTGTCCTCATTTATTAAATGAGGGTTTTTTCGTGTTTTGTTTTGTTTTGTTTTTTTGGATTAGAGGATCCCTGAAGCAGAGCTACTTAAAGTGCCAGGCCAGGGTGAGATAAGGGGCTGATGTCAGAATGTAAACCAGTGTGCTGCTTCTCTCACCCAGACAGTGTTTCTATGAGAAAGAAAAAACAATCAGCTCACCTCCGCAGAGTGCTTGGAGCTGAAGTTGGCTTACATTCTCTCATCCTGTTAGCAATGGTGTCCGATAGTTTGAAAACTGGAAGTTGGCCCAGAGACCATGTTTGGAGTAGCATGGTTTTAAAGCATTTTCTGGGTTTCCCTGGTGTTTCAGACGGTAAAGAATCCGCCTGCAACCCGGGAGACCTGGGTTGGGAAGATCTCCTGGAGGAGGGCATGGCAACCCACTCCAGTATTCTTGCCTGGAAAATCCCCACGGACAGAGGAGCCTGGCAGGTTGAAGTCCATGAGGTCGCAAAGAGTCAGACATGGCTGAATGACTTTCACTCGAAGTATTTAAAAGTATTTTCTGGCTTCTGCTCCACTGTTGACCCTCCCCCGAACCCACTGAACCAGCTCTAACTTGAACTGGAAAGTACTTGAAGGAGGCTTTTCTTTTCTTTTTTTAATATTTATTTGTTTTTATTTGCTTATTTGGCCATGTCAGGTCTTAATTGCAGCACGTAGGATCTAGTTCCCTGACCAGGGATGGAACCCAGGCTCCCTGCAATAGGAAAACAGAGTCTTAACCAATGGACCACCAGGGAAGTCCTAAGCCTTTTCTTTTTAAGAACTTTATGAGGCGTGGTTCACTTAGCATACAATTCACCCATTTAAGATGTGGATTTTTAAAGTATATTTAGAATTGTACAACTATCATCAAAGTTTTAGAACATTTTCATCACTCCCCAAAGAAACCCTCCACCATTAGCAGTCACTCCCGCTTCCTCAGCCCAAGGCAGCCACTAATCTACTTTCCATCTCTACAGATTTGTCTATTTGGAATATTTTAGAATTATAAATGAAATCATATAGTATGTGATCTTTTATCTGGCTTTTATCTCTTTCACTAAGCATAATGTTCTCAAGTCTCTTTCATATTGTGGCATGTATCAGTACTTTATTCATTTTTTAATGCTGAATAGTAATCCATGACCTAGCTGTACCACATTTTATTTATCCATTTGTCTGTTGATGGACAACTGTTTCCTTCCATCTTTTGGTTATTATGAATGTATGGGTGTGTGCTTAGTCGTGTCTGACTCTTTGAGACCCCATGGACTGTAGCCCACCAGGAGCCTCTCTCCATGGGATACTCCACGCAAGAATACTGAGTGGGTTGCCATTTCCTCCTCCAAGAGATCTTCCTGACCCAGGGATCAAACCCTCATCTTCTTACATCTCCTGCATTGGCAGATGGATCCTTTACTACTAGTGCCACCTGGGAAGCCTGGTTACTGTGAATAATGCTGCTATAAATATGTGTGTACAAGTTATTGTATGAATAAATATTTTCATTTCTTGCATATATACGTAGGAGCAGCATTGCTGGATCATACAGCAACTCAATTTTTCAGTTTTTGAGAAACTCCCAGAATATGTTCCAAAGTGGCTAAGAGGGTTTTCTGGTTGGGTTTAGGGACATAGAAATCTGCATAACCCTATAAATAAAAGGAGAGGGAGTGTAACCTTTAACAAACTCAGGTTTCACTGAGTTCTTTGTAAATCATCATTCCTAAACTAAGCTGGGAACATGACAGTTCCCAAAGTAATCACTAATATGAGGAAGTTTGTGTATAACTTGGCTTCCTGGATTCCTTGAAAACCAACCTGCAGAAAATTGAGAAAAGGCACTGTCCACCTTGAGGATGCCTGCAGGGATATCTGAGGATTAGTCTACTAAGACTGGGACTCTCTGTCTTCCACACCTCAGAGGCCCAGAGAGGGAAAAGTGCAGGCTTCTCATTTCCCAGCAAGCAAGGCTTCTGGCTTTCTCTCAATCTTGCAAAGACTAATTAGAAATAAGGACAATATGGTGCTGGAAGATTTCTACTTTCTTATTCTGCTTTGCAGGGGCCATAACCACCCCTATAAATTCTAAGTATATCACCAACTTATTTCAGCAAATCTTTTCCTCTTGCTTTTCTTCCACCCTTAAGAGAATGGCTTACCCTAAATTCTATGTCACCTTCGCTAGCTCTCTTGGATTAATTTCAGTTCGAGTCAGTTCCTCTCCCTGTTTGATCTTTGCTGATTCATCTCTTGTTCTTTATTACGACTATCCTAAAGTCTTACTTACTCTGGGTCTAGGCTATATTCAGTCGTTTCTGGAACAGGGAAGGTATAAATACTCATAGAGTACCTCTAGTCTGAAACAGTCATTGTTCATAGCTCTAAGGCAGAAAGAAGAAAGGCTCTCAAGAGCTCTCAATATCAAAGCCAGCTCTAACAATCAATATTGGCAATTCATTTTTGTGATCCATTTGGGTACAAATATATATTAAATTATATTTCATTTTTTGTTATTGATCAGTCATTAAGTCATGTCCCACTCTTTTTGATCCCATGGACTGTAGCACGCCAGGCTTCCCTGTCCTTCACTATCTCTCAGAATTTGCTCAAACTCACGTCCATTGAGTCAGTGATGCCATCCAATCATCTCATCCTTTGTTGCCCCCTTCTCCTCTTGCCCTCAATTTGTCCCAACATCAGGGTATTTTCCAATAAGTCGGCTCTTCTCATCAAGTGGCCAAAGTATTGGAGCTTCAGTTTCAGCATCAGCCTTTCCAATTCAGGGTTGATTTCCTTTAGGATTGACTGGTTCGATCTCCTTGCTGTCCAAGGGACTCTCAAGAGTCTTCTTCAGCACCACAGTTCAAAAGCATCAATTCTTCAGTGCTCAGCCTTCTTTATGGTCCAACTCTCACATCCATACATGACTACTGGAAAAACCATAGCTTTGACTATATGAACTTTATCGGCAAAGTGATATCTCTGCTTTTTAATACACTATCTAGGCTTGTTATAGCTTTTCTTCCAAGGAGAAAGCATCTTTTAATTTCATGGCTGCAGTCACCATCTGCAGTGATTTTGGAACCCAAGAAAATAAAATCTGTCACTGCTTCCACTTTTTCCCTTTCTATTTGCCATGAAGTAATGGGACTGGATGCCATGATCTTAGTCATTACGTTTAAGTCATTTGATATCCTATTCTTTTTAAAGTTAGATCGAATTAGCGTTTAGGACACAGGTATTTGCTCTGGGTATCAGTTCATCAGAATTCAACCAAGGCACTGTAAAAGACGCCAGAGACCAAGCTTCTCTTATCCTCCTGCTTAGAACTCAATGAGTTCTTTAGAAGTAAAAAAAAAAAAAAAATTATCTAATTACTATCCCTTTGTAAAATCTCCCGAAGTATTCTTGTGGAGATTTTTTTTTTAATCTATGCAAATTTATGGGGCTTTGCCAGTGGTTCAGAGGTAAAGAATCTGTCTGCAATGCAGGAGACTCAGGTTTGATCCCTGGGTTGGGCAGATCCCCTGGAGGAAATGGCAACCCACTACAGTATTCTTGCCAGGAAAATCCCAGGGACAAAGGAACCTGGCAGGCAGAGTCGAACATGACTAAGCACGTAGGTGCAAATTTATGGCTCAAAGTTACTGGGTTGCTGCCTTCTTTCAAAGTAAATTTCCAATTAAATGTAAATGCTCAGGCAGAAGTTTTCCCAAGCTTCCTCCTATTCATCTTTTTTTCTCCTCCTTCCTGTTTGTCATGTTCTAAGAATCTATCTTTTGCTAGACCAACAGTTCCTAAGCACTCTCATCCACTCCTGACCTCCTGGTTCCACTGTATACCCATAATCCATGATGCCTTTCTCCAGTCTGTATGTCTCTTCTGACAGCCAGTCTAGTACATCTGAGTGTTTACGAGAAATTTCCACCTGGATGACATCAAAGCATCCCCAACATCTAAAACTGAACTTGTTATTTTGATAACACCCAAATCTTGTAAATTCTCCTATATTTCCTATTTCGGCAAATATTACCCTTCACCATATTAGCCTTTTACAATTCAGCAAAACTAGACATGCTGACTGAGAAGGCAATGGCACCCCACTCCAGTACTCTTGCCTGGAAAATACCATGGACGGAGGAGCCTGGTGGGCTGCAGTCCATGGGGTCGCTAAGAGTCGAACACAACTGAGCGATTTCACTTTCACTTTTATGCATTGGAGAAGGAAATGGCAACCCACTCCAGTATTCTTGCCTGGAGAATCCCAGGGACTGGGGAGCCTGGTAGGCTGCAGTCTATGGGGTCGCATAGAGTCAGACACGACTGAATCGACTTAGCAGCAGCAGCAGCAGCAGCAGCAGCAGCAGCAGACATGCTGACGTTGACTCCCTTCTCTCCACTTCCCACAATACAATGAATACTATTCTTTCTGCCCCAGAAAACCCCATCATTTCTGTTCTCTTCCCCGACCTCTACATTCACACTCTGGATTGTTGTTGTTTGGTTGCTCAGACCAGGTAGGCTAACCGTGTGCTTATGTTATTGATGTTTGTTGTTTGGTGTCCAACTCTTTGTGACCTCATGGACTATAGCCCACCAGGCTCCTCTGTCCATGAGATTTCTCAGGAAAGAGTACTGGAGTGGGTTGCCATTCCCTTCTCCAGGGGATCTTCCTAACCCAAGAATCGAACCTGCATCTCCTGCACTGGCAGGCAGATTCTTTACCACTGAGCCACCAGGGAAGCCCCTCACACTCTGAATAGATCTTTAGTAATTGCCAAACCTCCAAGCCTCCTTCCCCTCCATCACTTTTCTGCTGCAGTTTTCTTTCTAAAACATGACTAAGTTATTTTATATGTCAATTATACATCCATAAAAGAGACTTTAGAAAGAGTTAATGGTTCAACGCTAGGTTCCTTGGGGTTCTACACATGACTCTTCAAAATCTGGCCCTCCCTTTCTGAGAGAATTCCTAGCACTTCTTGAGCAATAAGAAGGAGCACAGCACAAACGTCAAGAACATAAGCACACAGTCAGCCTACCTGGTCTGAATCCTGGCTCTGAATTTCTTGGTGAGGGCACATTCTTAGCCTGCTTGTGCCTCATTTTCTTCATCTAGAAAATGGGGATCATGGTGGCTACGCTCACATAAATCACAGGGTTGTTTCTATTGCTGAACATCAATAGGAAAAGACATAACTGATATATTCGAAGGACCCAATAAACATTAGAGAAAATGATCACCATCGTTATCCCTCCACGAATAAGGACTTGCTGTCTACGCTCTTTAACATCTCGTTCTTTATGCTGAGAAAGCTTCTCTCTCCCCTCTGCTGGTTCAATACCATAACCTTTAAGATCCAGCTCAAACCCACCTCCAATGTTCTGTTCTCCCACCTCCCCCGGGAGTTAGTTACTCCTTCCCTCTAATCTCTGCAGCCGTAAGACACCTTTTTGTGGTCACAATTAGCACCGTACTGTGTATATTTTTATATATCTCTTGCAACTTATGTACCCTCTCTTGCAACTCAAGTTTCCTAAGAAAGGGTTAGGACTGTGTGTAATAATGTGTGCATTCTTCACTATGGCCTTGTACAGGTACCTGATTTAATAGGCATACAACACAGCTTTGCTGAACAAACAGATCATTTGTTCTCATTTTATGGGACCAAATGGCCTTTACTTTTCAGCATGTTATTTTCTTGAGAGGCTAAGACCATGCCTTTCCCAGCTTTGTGTCCTGGAAGCATCTGGAAGGACACACAGCAGACAGGAGCTGCTCAGAAATGACTGGCTTGGTCCAGAGCCAGTGACACATTCAAATCTTTCCTCTTAGAGTACCTGCAAACCCACCTATGAGATTCCTACAGGGCTGCACCAAATAAGGAAAGTGGACTCTTCACCTTCACAAGGAACTGGAGTAAGACCAAAAACACTTTATAACTTTAGTTTTTGTAATCAGGTTGATCTTGATCCCCTCCAGGATTTATCAAGCAAAGTGCAAGAGCTCTTTTCTCCCCCCAAATTCTCATAATGTACCAACATAGTGACATGATCGTAAATTTTTATTTCCAGCATGACTTAATTATTGATAGTCTTAATATCATTCTCTATCAATGATTCAAAAAAATAGTTCTTTCTATTCTGATAGAATTGCCTTTGACCTGTTGAAGTGGTGAGGGACTAACAGTTGAAAAGCTTCAAGAAAATTTCAGTGAGTGTAATATTTCTCATTCCGACTCAGATAGTGATGATTTTTCAAGAGATGCAACAAATTCTATCCTAGCAAAAGCTTAGGGGTTAGAAACGGGGGAAAAAAACTGATTTAAAATAATATCTCCTCTATGTAAACTTTGGCACGCAAATAAGCATATAACATGCAGTCAATCTGTTTCACAATAACAGTAAATTTCTTAAGTAAATCAAGTATTATTCTATTGGTTAATTTTTTTTTGGCACTAGTTAATTTTTAAAGAAAATGTGTTTTTCATTAAAAATGATGTTGATAAATATTTGTTGACGCTAACCTACAGTAAGTATAAAAAGTTGAGTTACAAAATAAAGCCTTATTTAAAAAAATAGAAATATGTAACATTTTAAAATTTAAATATAAGATCTGGATGAACACAGACTAAGAGGATTCCCCTGGTTGTGTAATTATGGGTTTTACAAGTTTCCTTTTTATCCCCTTACCCGTATTTTTCCACAATGAACTTGTATTATTGATATAATAAGTTATCTTAAATCAAAAAGAGTATCTTTTTGTTATAAAACTGGATTTCTTTAAAAATTAAGCTGCTGTCATTTTAAATTTACTTACCAGGAGATTCTCCCCCGCCACTCCTCTGTTGTTAAAAACCACATATCTAAAAACCAAGAAAATAATTTTTGTTATTTTTATGCATGATCTTGACAATATAATATTAAAATCCTCTTCTTGGGCCTGTATTAGAGCATTAAAAGGTTCTTAGAAATCTGTTCCAAAGAAACAAGGATGTTTGATAATGTCATTAAATGCACTAAAATACATTTCTAGTTCTCTAAAGTCAACATATGGATTCAAACCAGAAAACTATATATCAAAGTGGTATTAAATTTTCCTACCAAAAGCAGAATCTTTGCAACTTCTTCCTATGTTGATGTGTAGTCCTCCAACAAATAATAAATTCAGAATAAAACAATTCTGAATACAAGTCAAACTTAAATGTTTTTGCTTCAAATTAAAAAATGTCTTCTAACTATTCTATTTATAACATGAAAATGTTAGTCACTCAGTCATGTCTGACTCTTTGTGACCACATGGACTGTAGCCCGCCAGGCTCCTCTGTCCATGGGATTCTCCAGGCAAGAATACTGGAGTGGGTTGCCAATTCCTCCTCCAGGGGATCTTCCTGACCCAGGGATTGAACCCACATCTCCTGCATTGAAGGCAGATTCTTTACCATCTGATCCACCAGGGAATGAGCATCTATTCCTATCCTGAGAAATAGCTCTTGCACCCTCAAAGCTCAGCAAATAGACAGACTGGAATTTTACCTGCGGTGAAAACATCATGCAGGTAGAATTGCGAGGGACACGGCACCTGAGCTGGAAGGCTGGGTCCCCACTATGCTACTGCTTGCTGTTCGGCTGACCTGGGGGAGGAAAGAATAGCTCTGTGTCCTACAATCCTGTTTGCCTGTCCTGGGTCAGCGGTCATAAGTGAAGGGCTTTAGAGTAGCACAGGCTGACAGTAACTATACAAAGACCATTAGCTAATTAGTAGCAATGGTAGTTGCAACATCACGCTACCTTTACGCAGTCATTCTGCACTGACAAACTTTCCATCAACCATAACCCCACATATGTATTTTTGCCATCTTCACACAAAATCCTGACGTGTCTGCATGGGTTCTCTTTGGCTTAGTGAATCTATATTCATGTCAATTAAAATTCATTTTCTTTTTGTCTATCTACTTAACTAATCAATCAAGATTATTTAAGGTTCTAATTTAACCCTCCATCCCTTTTGTCTATTTAAAGCATTTACTATCTTTGTTTTCATGATGTATTTAACACAAAAGAAATAAATACAAAAAGCCTATAATTAAGAATATATAGAACAATTTTGTATGTGCTCTAATTGTTTCTTTCAAGGTACTGTTGATCAACGTATGGGTTCTAGCACCAATGAATTGAATATTCACTAATAAATACTCATGACTTGGATGGACTCAGGGGGTTTAGATTTTACTTCAGGATGTTTTTGCAAAGGAATTCTTTCTCGCATCTGAAAGGTTATATAGACAGCTTTATTAAGCCCTACTGAAAGAAGAGGCCCTACTAAAAGGCCCTACTAACAGAGTTTTGCCAAGAAAACCCACTGGTCATAGCAAATACCCTCCTCCAACAACACAAGAGAAGACTCTACACATGGACATCACCAGATGGTCAATATCAAAATCAGATTGATTATATTCTTTGTAGCCAAAGATGGAGAAGCTGTATACGGTCAGCAAAAGCAAGACTAGAAGCTGACTGTGGCTCAGATCATGAACTCCTTATTGCCAAATTCAGACTTAAATTGAAGAAAGTAGGGAAAACCACTAAACCATTCAGATATGACCTAAATCAAATCCCTTTATGACTATACAGAGGAAGTGACAAATAGATTCAGGGGATTCGATCTGATAGAGTGCCTGAAGAACTATGGACGTAGGTTCGTGACATTGTACAGGAAGCAGTGATTAAGACCATCCCCAAGAAAAAGAAATGCAAAAAGGCAAAACGGTTGTCTGAGGAGGCCTTACAAACAGCTATGAAAAGAAGAGAAGCAAAAGGCAGAGGAGAAAAGGAAAGATATACCCATTTGAATGCAGAGTTCCAAAGAATAGCAAGGAGAGATAAGAAAGCTTTCCTCAGTGATCAAAGAAATAGAGGAAAACAATAGAATAGGAAAGACTAGAGATCTCTTCAAGAAAATTAGAGATACCAAGGGAACATTTCATGCAAAGATGGGCACAATAAAGGACAGAAATGGTATGGACCTAACACAAGCAGAAGTTATTAAGAAGAGGTGGCAAGAATACACAGAAGAACTGTACAAAAAAGATCTTCACAACCCAGATAATCACGATGGTGTGATCACTCACCTAGAGCCAGACATCCTGGAATGTGAAGTAAAGTGGACCTTAGAAAGCATCACTACAAACAAAGCTAGTGGAGGTGATGGAATTCCAGTTGAGCTATTTCAAATCCTAAAAGACGATGCTGTGAAAGTGCTGCATTCAATATGCCAGCAAATTTGGAAAACTCAGCAGTGGCCAAAGGACTAGAAAAGGTCAGTTTTCATTCCAATTCCTAAGAAGGGCAATGCCAAAGAATGCTCAAACTATCACACAATTGCACTCATCTCACATGCTAGCAAAGTTATGCTTAAAATTCTTCAAGCCAGGCTTCAACAGTGTGTGAACTGTGAACTTCCAGATGTTCAAGCTGGATTTAGAAAAGGCAGAGGAACCAGAAATCAAATTGCCAACATCCGCTGGATCATCAAAAAAGCAAGACAGTTTCAGAAAAACATCTACTTCTGCTTTATTGACTCTGCCAAAGCCTTTGACTGTGTGGATCACAACAAACTGTGGAAAATTCTGAAAGAGATGGGAATACCAGACCACCTGACCTGCCTCTTGAGAAATCTGTATGCAGGTCAGGAAGCAACAGTTAGAACTGGACATGGAACAACAGAGTGGTTCCAAATAGGAAAAGCAGTACATCAAGGCTGTATATTGTCACCCTGCTTATTTAACTTATATGCAGAGTACATCATGAGAAATGCCAGACTGGATGAAGCAAAAGCTGGAATCAAGATTACTGGGAGAAATATCAATAACCTCCGATATGCAGATGACACCACCCTTAGAGCAGAAAGTGAAGAACTAAAGAGCCTCTTGATGAAAGTGAAAGAGGAGAGTGAAAAGGTTGGCTTAAAACTCAACATTCAGAAAACGAAGATCATGGCATCTGGTGTCATCACTTCATGGCAAATAGATGGGGAAACAATGGAAACAGTGACAGATTTTATTTTGGGGGACTCCAAAATCAATACAGATGGTGAATGTAGCCATGAAATTAAGAGATGCTTGCTCCTTCGAAGAAAAGTTATGACCAATCTAGACAGCATATTGAAAAGCAGAGACATTACTTTGTCAACAAAGGTCCGTCTAGTCAAAGCTATGGTTTTTCCAGTAGTCATGTATGGATGTGAGAGTTGGACTATAAAGAAAGCTGAGTGCCGAAGAATTGATGCTTTTGAACTGTGGTGTTGGAGAAGACTCTTGAGAGTCCCTTGGACTGCAAGGAGATCCAGCCAGTCCATTCTAAAGGAAATTAGTCCTAAATATTCATTGGAAGGGCTGATGCTGAAGCTGAAACTCCAATTCTTTGGCCATATGATGCAAAGAACTGACTCATTTGAAAAGACTCTGATGCTGGGAAAGATTGAATGTGGGAGGAGAAGGGCACACCAGAGGATGAGAAGGTTGGATGGCATCACTGACTCAATGGACATGAGTTTGAGTCAACTCCGGGAGTTGGTGATGGATGGGAAGCCTGGCGTGCTGTAGTCCATGGGGTCGCAAAGAGTCAGACATGACTGAGCAACTGAACTGAACTGAACTTAAAGAAGACACATGTTTTAAAATCTCAGAACTCTGATTTGAGAAAAGGCTAGAAATATGAAATTTTATTGACTAGTCAGAGAAAGATTTTAAATATACTACAAAAACATGCAGGAAAGTTAAAGTGCTGCATGGTCAGTTAATCTTCGCTAAGAAAGAATGGCAAGACAGCCACTTGTATTTATTGCATAAGCACCTAAGTAACACAGGAATTGGAGCTAAATTTAATTATGACCTTGAAGCTTTCCATCATTCAGAAAAGAACCACTTTCAGCATGCAAACACGACTTCAGGATTAAAAATGGCTTCCAAGGTAAGATATCATCATGTGACTGTCCCGAGAGAAGGGGACAGAGCTAGTGAGGGGAAAGAAAGTGATGATCTGCACACTCAGCAAAGAGCAGCCTACACACCTGGGATTTTCTTCCAAACTGCAGACAGAGATGTCTGCACTTTCTTTTAGCCAACTCTGAACAGTGGCTCACAGCTCCAATACCTCTTGCTAGACGAGAAAATGTACTGACCCCTCCACAGGCCTTTGTTCTTGACCCTGTTCAATCATCTGTATGTACTTCTATATATTAAGATATGCGTTCACCACAGTATCTACCTCTAGCCTTGGGAATGAGGCAGAGAGATACAGGAGGATAGACAGGGCAGCTTTGGAGGCAGGAAGCCTGAAGGCTTCCACATGGCTCCCTTCTCCCATCCAATTGGTGACAATCAGTTAGCTGCTCTCGTTTAACCCCTTTTCTGCCTTCACCATCATCAGGGGACACTTTAGCAAAATGAAAAGAACTGGTTGAAATACAGCTACTCTTCCTAAGACATTTGATAGGCCCCTGTTAACTTTATAACTGCTCTATCCAAATTATTTTCACAATTTCTCCCAAACTATTTATCTATTTATTTTTTAAGTTTTATTTATTTGACTTTACCAGATCTTAGCTGCAACATGCAGGATCCATTCAAACTCTTAGACGTGGCATCTGGGATCAAGTTCCCTGACCAGGGCTCAAACCCAAGCCCCCTGCATTGGGAGTATGGAGTCTTAGCCACTGGACCACCAGAGAAGTTCCCTCCCAAGTAATTTTAGAGGGTATGTATATGAGGGAAATTGTTCTGTAAAACTTATTCTTCTTATGCATTTTAACTATTTAAATTTTCTTCTTAAAACAGGTAAAATACAAATAAAGAGGAGACACTAAATAAATAAAATCTGGAATTGAGAATTTTCTATGACAACAGACCACATTAACTAGGAAAGCTCTTAATGAAGGTCAAGTAAGAGGCAGAGAGCTACCCACAAGGCAGGATTTCTCAACGTTGGGCACTATGGGCATTTTGGATCAAGTACTTCTTTGTAGAAGGGCTATTGAGAACCACTGTTACAAAGAAATGAGTCAGATAGCCTTGAATCTGCTCAAGCCCAGTGATCCACAAGAACAAAGGAATTTTTATCATACAACTTTATTTTTCAGTTCTAAGATTCCACGAGTCTTTGAGTATGAATGAACAGAATAATCAGCAAAGTCTGGAGTGAGAAGAATATTCAGGGATCAGTATTTTGATTTCAGATAATAACAACAGATAATATTTATCAGTGTTTACTATGTGCTAGATCATCTTCTAGGCATTTTACATGAGTATTAATATTGGAATGACTCATTCATTCAAAAATTTATTGAACAGATTAGTTACTGGGTTAAAGATTCAGTTCGTGCTTATAGGAGAAAAACAAAATAAAAATATAAGGTTCCTGGCCTCAAGAAGAAAACGTGAAAGTATTAGCTGCTCAGCCGTGTCCAACTCTTTGTGACCCCAAGGACTGTAGCCCTCCAGGCTCCTCCGTCCATGGGATTCTCCAGGCAAGAACACTGGAGTGGGTTGCCATTCCCTTCTCTAGGGGATCTTCCCGACCTAGAGATCAGGAAGACCAAGTCTCCTGCATCACAGGCAGATTCTTAACCATCTGAGCCACCATGTAGGAATGTAAAAAGTTTCTAAGGGATGAGAAAATAGATCATGTTAGGCTAATGATACTAGGCTAATGATAGGAACTAAAGAAAATTAAAAAAAAAAAAAAAAGTTAGGATCAAAATAGGCTTAGGGTGCAGATTGCCAGGCTAAGGAAAAATGACAAGGAAGTTCTGCTTCCAGAAATGTCATGGTAGATCCTGCAAGGCCAGCCCTTCCATAGAATAATAACTAAATGCTTGATAAATTATAAAGGCAATGGAGAACACCCAAAGCAGGCAGAAACTAAATGGGACTTGACACTTGGAAGAAAAAAAATGGCATTGGGTAAGTCTCCTTTCACAGCTTTTTGCCTGAGGGGAGGCACCAGCTGGTATTATCCAGTAATAGATAAAGGTCAAATAAAAATGTTCAGTCTCATGGGGTTGAAAATCAGAAAACAGAATTTGCTGCAACTAAGAGAAAATGAGGAGGGAAACCTCAGAAAAGAGAGAGATACAGAGGCAGAGGCCTAAATTCTGGATAAAAACACTAGGTGCAAAGCTCTGACTGAGTTTTCTGTGACATGGGCCCCAAGCAGTCCAGTTAAGGATGAAAACCTGAACAGAGACCTCAGCTGCTGTCTACTGCAGATGGGACAGAGTTTGAAGTTTGAATTTACTCAAATTATCTGCCTGAAAAACAAAAATTAGTCATTAGAAAATGTATAGAAACTCTTCAGAAATACATAACAGAATCCAGAGTCTCTACAATGGATCATTCAAATTGTTCAGAACAAAATCCACAATTACTATACTGTGAAGAAACAGAAAAATGTGGCCCAACTCAAGAGATAAGATAATCAATGTAACTGAAGCTGAGACAGTCCAAGGTGTTAGAACTAATAGGCGTGGGTTTCAAGCCGATTTTACAACTATCCTCAAGGACATAGATGAAAATTAGCTTGTAATGAATTTTCCAGAACAATAAAACCTATCAAAAATGGAAAGCCTAGGTTAAAAAAAATACAATACTGAAATAAAAAATATTCACTGGATTTGCAAATTGCAGTTCCAATCTCAAGATGAGAGAGGGAAAAAAAAATTGGAAAAAAATGAATAAAATTTCATTGATTTGGGGGACATTATCAAAAGATTAAACATGCCTGTAATTTTGGATCCAGAAGGACAGGAGAGAATAGGACAGAAAATATATTTAAAGAAATAATGGCCGAAATTTTGACAGTTTTGATTTTAAAAGACACAATTCATAGACTCAAAAAGAGAGAGAAAAGTGACAGGGGAAGGAGGGAATCAAAAATCATAAAACAGTAAAATATTAAACAGTAAAACAGTAAACTCGATATCTAGCATATCAATAAAGACATTAAATGTGATTGGACTTAAAAGCTTTAATTAAAAGGCAGATGTTGTCAGACTGGATAAAAACCTTCAAGACCCAACTACATGCTACCTACAAGCAATGCACTGAAAATAAACACAGATACTTTGAAAGTTAAAGTATAAAAAAAGATATATCACATAAATGATAAGCCTAAGTAGGACAGAGTGGATACAGTAATATCAGATAGATGTCACAACCAGAGACAAAGGAAGACATATCATAATGATTTAAGAATTCATTCACAGGAAGATTAACAATCATAAATGTACATGTGACTCATAACAGAGGTTCCAAATACATGACATAAAAATTGATAGAATTAAATGGAGAAATAGAAAATCCATAATCATAGTTGATTTTAACATCCTCACATCAGCAAGACAAAAAAATTAGTAAAGATATAAAGTATTGAATAACATTAACAACTATCTTAGCCTAATTCACATTTGTATAACCTAATCAACTATCTTAACCCGATTTACATTTGTATAACACTACATCCACAGCATAATACATTCTTATTAAAAAATGATAATACCTGAATATTTCCAACCTCACTAAGATCAGAAAGACATCAAGACAGATACATATAATTCATATACTTACTTCTAGAATATGAAGCATCAGAAATCAAACACATAATTAACGAGAATATATCACTGACCACATTAATGCCCAGCTCCTGATTATCACACGGTAATGGGGAACAGCGAAAGTTAATTCATAAATCATGAGCCTCATTCTCTCATTCTCTTGTTTCAACTCTTTCCCTATAAAATCTATTCTCTGAGTAGGAAACATGATTTATTTGCCTGTTGTGTCTTCAGTTTTCCTGATAAAATTGAGTCCTGTGATATTACAGGTCTATAAGTAAAAATCACGGGACTTGAGCTAATTGTTCCCAAGTTGGGAGCCTGAGATATCCAAGGATGTGAAAAGGTAGTAAAAGAGAGTCTTCAAAAATGACCAAGATTTCAAAGAGCCTAACAGAAGTCAGTTGGTGATAGAGCTGGGAAGCCTGGCGAGCTGCAGTCGATGGGGTCACAAACAGTCAGACACGACTGAGTGACTGACCTGAACTGAACAGAAGTCGTGTATTTTTCTGTAGCAAGGCTGCACAGTGGAAACTTAACCCTGTCACACTGCTTAATTTTGGTGAAATTACTAACACCATAGTTCTGTTTTTGGTTGGTAAAATGGGGTTAGTAATATATATCTTGGAATTGAGTTCATATTAAATAAAATAACTTGTGTATAGCACCTATTATGTGGCAGGCACTCAACAAAGCTGAATTTAATTATGGTAAACAAAAATAGCAATTCTAATTATTTCTTGCTGATCACAAGCTCTAAGTGCCCTCGTGAATTTAAAACAAAAAGAGACCAACAAGTTAACATTTAACTAAATGCAATTTATTAGGCTAAATATTTCAAAACCAGGGCCACAAGGGGAAAACGTCAGTTATCTTTGATGTGAGGAAGCTGAAAACCTTATTATACCATTAGTGTCAAGAGTTCTCTTTCAACATTCTCTGAAAACGTCTTATTGGAATCTTTTTTCCCCATTAGTGCTCCCATTTTCCCTAACATTTACTCAGTTGTTTTCTGACATTCTCATATTTTATCTTACTAATTTGAATTCTAGCTGGGTCTCTTTGGTATTTCTGTTAACTTAAGACCCAGATGAACTAACCTACAGAAAATCCTATTTAAGAACAAAAGCGTTCTACGTTAATAATAATAATAATATTTTAATAAAAAATAAAATAAATAATAATAATGAACTAACAGGAATTACTCTACGTCACAGCTCACTGCTGCCAACTTTATCTCCTCAAACCGAGTCAGAGACATGTATGTGTTCTAGAACGTAGATTCCAATGGCTGCTCTACCTTAGCCAAGTCTCACCTTCCTTCTCCCTGTTCTGCCCACTGCCTGGCCAGGCACACTGCTGTCTCTGGGCTTCTCAGCTGGTAATAGGGTCAAGCAGTAAGTACCTCATTTCCATCTGAACAGACTAAAAGAATGATGCTCCTTGGCCAGACTAAAAGAATGTGAGGCATGTGGGATCTTAATTCCCTGACCAGCAATGGAACCCACGCCCAATGCCCTTTGCATTGGAAGTGCAAAGTCTTAACCACTTTATCGCCAGGGAAGTCCGAGGGTCTTTTCTAAGCCAGACCATGGCCTGATTCACTTCTTTAACTTTCCTAGCTTAATGGTTTAACAAATGTTCACCATGGGCCAAGGTTCTTCATACATATTACATGCAATCCTTATAACCTTATCAAGTATAGGTGTCTTTACAGATGAGAAAATTGAGGCACAGATTAACTAAATAATTCGTCCATGGAAACATGGGTAGTATGTGACAAGGCTAAATTCTGAATGCAGGCAGATTTGACTTGGTGATCCACTTAAACAGCTCACTATGCTGTCCCATGCTATCTAAGCTAGTAACATTAAAGTCTCTTTTTCCAAAAAGATGGGTGCTCTGAACACAGAGTACCCTTTGAGTGCATGTCAGCTCTGATAAAAAGAGCCTTGTCCCTGAAAGTTTGTTAATTAAGGTATCATTTTATAGTGGAACATCTAACAGCAAGTTCCCTAGAGAACACAATCACTTGTTGGCATCCACCATATCCTTTCCCAGAAATGCCATTAAATAAGCTACATACCTCATTCAGTGCTTTCTAACATTTAGCATTATCTCATCTAGGCAGTCTCATGAATAATCAAGTTAACTGACTCATTCTCAAAACTTCAAAAATGAAATTATTTTAACAACAAATCATAAACATACTTTCAGATAAAAAACATTCTGATGTTAATTTAAAATGATGTTTTATCTAAGATACTGCTTTTAGATTGTTGTTCAGTCACTAAGCTGTTTCCAACTCTTACGACCCCATGGACTACAGCATGCCAGGTTTCCCTGTCCTTCACCATCTCCTTGAATTTGCTCAAAACTCAAAAGCTCAAAACCATGAGTTTGCGCAGACTCATGTTCATTGAGTTGGTGATGCCATCCAATCATCTCATCCTCTGTCACTCTCTTCTCCTGCCCGAAATCCTTCCCAGTATCAGGGTATTTTCCCGTGAGTTGGCTCTCTGCAGCAGGTGGCCAAAGTACCGGAGCTTCAGCTTCAGCATCAGTCCTTCCAATGAATAATCAGGGTTGATTCCCTTTAGGATTGACTGGTTGGATCTCCTTGCAGTCCAAGGGACTCTCAAGAGTCATCGCCAGCACCACAGTTCGAAAGCATCAATTCTTCGGCATTCAGCCTTCTTTATGGTCCAATTCTCACATTCGTACATGACTACTGGAAAAACCATAGCTTTGACTAGTAGTCAAAGCTCATCCTTTCGGTTTTGTGCCTGATTTTCAATAGTTCATTCTCCTCTTCCTTCCTCCATCAGGAAGAGTCTTCTGACAGCCCTCCACTGTGCTCTTAATGCTTCAGGAAAAGCTAACCATCTAGCCTCCGCTGGTGCTACTTCCTCTACATAAAAAAATGTGCAAGCCCAAGCTCCAAACTGGAAAGTGAAGGAGCATTTACAATTAGTCAAATTTTAACCTCTTGAAAATCATCTCTCGCTTTAACGGAAAGAAGAACAAAGGAGTAGCTCTTAGGCTAAAACAATCTACAGTAGCAAATAGAGAAAATTAAAAAGACAGAGAAAATACAAAAAGTGATAAAAGGAGACAACAGATATTAGGTTGATGTATCTGTATTAGCAACTATGTGCCGTAATCAAGAAATTTTGAGTTCTCTGTATGTGATGTGTATTTATTCTTCCTGAAACATTTGTAGCTCTAAGAGTTACAATAATGGTAAGTTTTAAACTAGGAAACATAAATATCTCTAATTTTCTTCTTTCCAATAAGTAAAAGAGTTATTGATGGTCAAAGGTTGACACTGGAATTGTTTGTATTTCTGCATTACTTTCATGTTGAAAAGACATTTGCTGAAGCATTTTGATCCACTTGACCTTTACTTCTTTGTCAACTTCATACATCTATTAAACATCTTAAAATTTAAAAAATAAATCATTGCCCACTTTAAATATCTCAGAAAGATAAATGATGGACACTGGCATCCTTGCTCCCAATAGTGGGCTCTGCTGTGAAGGACAGGAGATATCAGTCCTGTCAAAGCACAGAAGAAAATCAGTGCTTTCTGTATTTTTTTAATGTTCTTTAAAAATCATTTTTTTTTTTAATTTCTTCTTTTTGGCTGTGCTGGGTCTTCGTTGCTGCGGGGGCGGGCTTTTCTCAAGTTGCAGTGAGCTGGTGTGTTAAGTGTTCACTTGTGTCCAACTCTTTGCAACCCCCTGGACTATGGTCTGCCAGTCTCCTCTGTCCATGGAATTCTCTAGGCAAGAATGTTGGAGTGGGTAGCCATTATGTTCTCCAGGGGATCTTCCAGATCCAGGCTTTTGAACTCAGGTCGCCTGCATTTCAGGCAGATTCTTTACCACCATGGAAGCAGTGAGCTGGGGCTACTCTCTATTTGCACCGCGAGGGCTTCTCATTGCTGTGGTTTCTCTTGTTCTCACAGGCTCTAGGGCACACTGGCTTCAGTAGCTGCAGTGCAAGGGCTTAGTTGTTCCACAGCATGTGGGATCTTCCTGGCTCAGGGATCGAACCCAGGTCTCCTGCATTGGCAGGAGGATTCTTTACAACTAAGATACCAGGGAAGCCCCTGTGAGTATTTTTTAAGTGTGGCAAGAAGAAAATTTTTTGAAACATAAGCCTGCAATCTTGACTAATTCCTCAATTGATCCTTTTGTCCTCTTCTGCTGTTTCTCTCTTTTCTCTGTCAAAATTTAACTGTGTGACCCAGGAATTCCCTGGCAGTGCAGGGGTTAGGACTCCATTCTTCCATTGCAGGGGACTTAGGTTCAATCCCTGGTCAGGGAACTAGGCTCCTGTAAGCTGTTGGCCAAACAAACAAACAAATGTGTGACTCACTCTTGCTCTTGTCTCCTGAGGCCTTTTATGCCCAGCAGCTGGGCTTCCATCCTCCTGCCCTGCTACATCTTCTCAAATTGTGCTTTATCCGCCCTCATTCTCCTGGCCCTTTCAGTTGCATCCAACCATGCTGACCTATTTCTTTCCTCTATAAAATGTCTCGCTTGCTTCCCGGTAGTACAGAATCCTGGCCCTTGCAACGCTCTGATCAGTCAGTGCTGGAGACTGTCAGGGATCTCTCAATGTCCACCCTCCCCTTCTTCTGCAGTAACAGAGTCCCCTAGTTTCCTCTGGGTACATAGCTGCTCCAAATAAAAATTTTACTCTCAAACATCCTTTCCAGCTAAGAAAGAGCAGACCCATGTGAGGAAAGCAAAACTGACAAGCACATTTGTTGCAAAGCATCCTTAAAAAAATATGGTGCCTTCTCTAGTCTCCGTTTTTCCTTCTTCTTGGGGGTTGGAATGCAGATATGACAGCTGGAGCTGAAGCAGCCATAAGTTATGAAGTGACATGAGAAAAGAAACTTACTTTTTTCCAAAAAGTATTTATTTATTTAAAGTATTTATTTATTCAACTGAGCCAGGTCTTGGTTGCAGCATGTGGGATCTAGTTCCCTGGCCAGGGATTGAACCTGGGCCCCCTGCTTGGGAGTGAAGAGTCTTAGCCACTGGACCACCAGGAAAGTCCCAAAACTTGCTCTTTTGATGCTACAGAAACTCAGTCCACCTTCTTAGATTTTCACATGAGAGAGAAGTAAACCTGTATCTTATTTAAGTCACTGTTAGTTTGAGTTTTCTGTCACTTGAAGCCAATCCTGGTCCTCTCTAATGAATTTCTTCTTTATTACTGAATATTCTCTGTCAGTTCCACTAGACAGTGTTTATGCTCTTTGGGAACAGAGGTTCTGATACTGTACTTGATTGTGCCAAAATACTTAATAACTGACCTAGACACCAATGAACTTATTATTACACAATTCTAGACAGGTCACTCTTTTTAAATATTAGTTGGGGGTGGCATAAAATAGATGAATGGTCTCTATAGAAGATGATTAAGATGCTCTTAGAGTTACCATTTTTCTCTCTGACCTTACTTGAACTAGTATACAGTATAGTGTTTGTTTCAATCATGTCTGACTCTTTGAGACCCCATGGACTATAGCCCACTAGGCTCCTCTGTCCATGGGATTTTCCCGGCAAGAATACTGGAGTAGGTTGCCCTTTTCTCCTCCTGGGGCTCTTCCCAACCCAGGGATCGAATCCGAGTGTCCTATGTCTCCTGCATTGGCAGGCAGATTCTTTACCACTGAGCCACTGGGGAAGTGTTGGAACTTAATTCACAGAATGGGAAAAAGATTTAAGAAAATAGGATATCATCCTTGTATACAAAATAATACCTCTTAGGCTGTGTTATTGAATAGAATTTCTTTTTAAAGAAATCTTAGAGAAATGAATGAGATTTCCAGCTACTTTATCAATTATATGGGTATAACTTATTACAGGGAATAATTTTTTCTCCAGTACTCTGGTTTCTGTGAGGGCTTCTCTCTAAATACTCTCTTGGCCTCCTGGTCGTCTTGCCTTATTTGCTCTCTGGGAGCTGAAGGACTTTTCTAATTGATACAATTTGGAAGAATGACTGGAGTTGTCTGACTTGCAAGTTCTCTTCTCCTCCCAGAGGCAAGTTAATTCAACAAGTACAGGGTGCACTCTGCCAGTGAAGGCAGGCCAAGTATTTCCATTCAGTTTCATTTACCTTTGCCCTCCTCTGCTCACCATTACCTTAAATGACCCTCAGCTTACTTTCCTTTCATTATTAATTTTGAATTACTGGACTTTAACAGAAAAGTTCTGCCTCTTTGTTAGTTTTGGGGTACAGGAAAAGACATCTACTTAAGAGTAACAGTAAATTTTTAGGTTTCAGTTGTCCACATGAGAGGAGTTAGGTTGTCTCTAAATCATATCTCACCAGTGAAACGCCAATGATTCCCTGGTGACCTGACAGAATGCACAACCCTCCCTGCTGGGAGCCGGCATATTGCATATTGAGTGAGGATCTGTAATAGCTCAACTGGAATTCTATCACTTCCGGGAGCCAGCGTGAGGCACTCCGCCCATGACAAAGGTCATGAGGAAGGAGGCTCGGCATACGCAAAGGCGGGATCGAGCCTCAGGAGTCCCCCTGGAAATTCTCGAGCATCTACCCCCAAAACCAGAGTCTGCCTACTTTCTGCTTTGTGCTTTCACCTACACCTCTGACTTTACGGGGGGCTGTCCCCCACTACCTCTCTCTGAAAAGAGAGTTAGCTTACAGCTCCAGTTAATAATTTTTGGATGTGACAGTGTTTCAACCTACAAACTCCTTTGAAAATCCTCTAGCCTGCCTGAATGGGTTTTTCCGGCCACATGTGATTGTTCAGAGCCTCCCAACTGTGAGAGGCAGGAGATGTTCTAAACTGCCTAAACACAGATTCCTTTGAGTAGTTAAAAGATTGATTAGAAATTGTATTGGTAAAGGGTTTTTCACTTGTTGGGCCAATGTTTGCTGCTAAGTCTCCATACTCCTTACCTACTGTGTCCTTGGCAGTGTATTGATTGATATAATGGGTGTATAGAAATGTAAAGTGCAGCTTTGTCCAATGCTTTTTGGAAGGCTGGCGCCTGACTTTGGAATAATCACCTTTAGAGAAAGATAAGTTTCTTAAAATGTTAACAGGCCTCCGGGCCAGAAGATGATGTCTATCACCTGAACTTTTGCATATGATAAGTTTACAGGAAAAAAGCCTGGCTTGCTGCATGACTCTACCCCTTCCCCCATTATCCTCTATGCACAACTTTAGGTATAAAAACTACTTTGGAGAATAAAGTGCGGGCCTTGTTCACTGAAACTTGGTCTCCCCATGTCACTCTCTCTCCCAAATTCCAGCTGAGTGTCCATCTGGAGCGTGGATGTCCTCTGCGACCATTTATTTGCCTGGGCTTCTAAGACCCACTCGAGAAGGTGTCTAAGGTGGGGCACCTTCCGCTATTCGAGAGGGCGCCTGCGGCCTCCGTGGTCAGAGCTAACCTGGTGTCACGGGTTATATTGATTTTCCGCGTAAACCAAGCCACTCAGCTTCTTTTCTCCACTGAATTTTCCTACTGAGCTATCCTTATTTCAGCTGCTTTTCTCCACTGAATTTCCTCACTGAGCTATCCTTATTTCAGCTTCTTTTCTCCACTGAATTTTCCTACTGAGCTATCCTTATTCTATTACTCTTTATATCTTTGATAAATATTTATAAATAAATAAGTCGCCGACGCCGTCCCCGCTTCGAATACCCTGGATCAGCCGGGGCTGGACCCCGGCACCTCCCTATAAACTTGAACTTTACATAAGATAGTAACTGTGGCTTGAAGGCACATGCACCCTCCTGATATTGGGGGTGCTCATGCAACTCTATTGTATAAGAAACATTATCATAATGTATATGCATTCCTGTGAGGAAACTAGATGTTTCCCAAGAAGCAGGTTTGCTTGTACTTGCTCTTTAAACTATTAAAAAAAAACTGTTCTACTCTTGTCAGGGAATAGAAAGCTCACAAAGGAAGACAAACATATCTACAGATCTGCTTTGTTCAAGGCATGAAACCACCTACTACAACCTAATTCGTTTCAGCTCTGTAGTAAGTGAGAAGCTATCTTGGGGAAGCTAAAAATTAGTTGCCCAGGGTCCCTCAGCAAGTGGCAGTTCCAACATTTGAACCCAGACCTGGCTTTAAAGCCCATGCACTTCCCCCACATTACACACCTTTCCCCAAGCTCTGTTATCTGCTTCATCCCATGTAAGGGATCATCAGTGACTTAGATCTGTTTTGCAGCCTAAGGACTCAGTCTAGACTTGTACCAAAGTACAGGACCCTTTTTTTTTTTTTTTTTTTTTTATGTCAGTGGCACTGAAACCACCTGACTGTCTCCAATAGATTGCAAACATACTTAATAGGAGGTGGAGTCTAAATTCTTACCTGCTGACTTAAGGCTGACCACATGACTTGTTTTGACTACAATCTGGGAGAAACAATATTGTGAGCATGCTTAAACTGTAGTGTTGGTTGCTCAGTCATGTCTGACTCTTTGTGACCCCATGGACTATAGCCCGCCAGGCTCCTCTGTCCATAGAATTCTCCAGACAAGAATACTGCAGTGGGTTACCATTCCCTTCTGCAGGGGATCTTTCTGACTCAGGGATTGAACCTGGGTCTCCTGCACTGCAGGCAGATTCTTCACTGTCTGAGCCACCACCAGGGAATGGGCCTGAAGAAGACTTACAGCTGTCACTTTAGATTCTTTAAAAAAATTTTTTTAAATTTTATTTATTTATTTATTTTGGCTGTGCTGGGTCTTCATTACTGTGCATGGGCTTTCTCTAGTTGTGGTGAGTGGGGGCTACTCTTCACTGTGGTTTGCAGGCTTTTTATTCTTGTGGCTTCTCTTGTTGCAGAGCACAGGCTCTTGAGCAAGGGCTCAGTAGCTGTAGTGCACAGGCTTAGTTGCCCTACAGCATGTGGGATCTTCTTTAAACCCATGTTCCCTGCATTGGCATGCAGATTCTTAACCACTGGATCACCAGGGAGGTCTGACTTTTGGACTCTTGGAACCCTCTGCCACCCAGTGAACACTGGTGAGCCTGATGGAGGCTGAAAGATCACGTGGAGCTGACACGAACCATTGCTGCAGATGACTCCCAAGCCCAGAGTTGCCCTGGCTGCTGACCGCAAATGCATGAAGCATTCCATCCAAGGCAAGAAGAACCACCCAACTGAGCTCAGCCCAAACTGTTGACACACAGAATTGTGAGCAGAAATGCTGCTGTTTTTAGCTACTATGTTTGGGGATAATTCGTTATACAACAAAAGCTAGCCCTCTCAACGTAGGGTCAGAGATTCCTTGCAGTTAAAAACAAATTAGGTTAGGCCCAAAGGCTATTGAAAAGTGTACTGGTCATTGCTTATTCATACATTCTGCTACCTTCAATCCAGTGTGACTCATCATTAGAGTTCCTGAAACCCAAATAAGCTGTGTCTTCAAGCAGCCAACAGAGAACTGGTCTACCCTGTCCCTCTCTAGGCTCCTTGTGATAAGGGCAATTAGCCATAACTCTTTGTTTCCCCTCACAGTGTAAAGCCTTCTTTATTGTACATTCTCAATAAAATTTCTGAATCAGTAGAAGAGATTTTAGCCCTTAGGGAAACTAGAACCTTCCTAAACTGTTTGTCTGTAGTGCAGGAGACCCGGGTTTGATCCCTGGGTTGGGAAGATCCCCTGGAGAAGGAAATGGCAGCCCACTCCAGTACTCTTGAAAAATTCCATAGATGGAGGAGCCTGGTAGGCTACAGTCCATGGGGTGGCAAAGAGTCAGACACAACTGAGCAACTTCACTTTTTCACTTTCACAGCTTTGAAGCACAGTGTAATGATAGCCATGGTAATAAAATTTGGAAAGTTTCACAAGTGATGGAAAAAGCCACACCTGCGGGCAACTCTACAGCTGATGAGATTCAGTCTTTGAGTTTTTACTACATTGTGTTTTGTTTATTTATGTATATAGTTATACATACATGTATACATTCTTATATTCTTTTCCATTATGGTTTACCTTGCTGCTGCTGCTAAGTCACTTCAGTCATGTCCGACTCTGTGTGACCCCATAGACAGCAGCCCACCAGGCTCCCCTGTCCCTGGGATTCTCTAGGCAAGAACACTGGAGTGGGTTGCCATTTCCTTCTCCAATGCATGAAAGTGAAAAGTGAAAGTGAAGTCGCTCAATCTTAGGAGACTGGATATAGTTCCCTGTGCATACAGTAGGACCTTGTTGTTTATCCATTCTGAATGCAATAGTTTGTATCTATTAACCCCAATCTCCCAGTCCATCCCTCTTCCTCCCCATCTCCCTACAATTACATTGTTTTCATTTTTTAAAGATTATTTTTTGATGTGGCCCATTTTTTAAAAGTCTTTATTGAATTTGTTACAATATTACTTCTTTTTATGTTATGGGTTTTTGACCAAGAGGCATGTTGGATCTTAGCATCACAATTAGGGATCAAACCCCACTCCCTGCATTGAAAGGCAAAGTCTTAACCACTAGAGTGCCAGGGAAGTCCTCCTCCCCTTTTTTTTCTTCAAAGATTTTTTTGATGTAAACCGTTTCTTAAAAGTCACTGTTTTTAAAAGCACTTTCTAAATCTTGGGAGACAGTTCAGGCAAAGTATAGAATCAGCAATTTAAATATGTACAAAAGGCTTTACGATCTGTACTTTTTCAGCATGACTAAGTTTCAGCAAGATAACTGGAATCAATCAGAACTAACTAAATGGTGCTTAAACATGGGATAATAATAAAATTCCTGCTATTTCTGAGTACAAATTTAACTGGAACCATAATTCTGGAATACCATCTTAAAGCTTCCAAGAGACTGTCACCTCATGAACAAAATCAGCTTTATATATAAAAAAAATCAGAGTCAACTTATTAAAATTGAATCAGCTATTATGGTATTTTCTTCTTTTTTGTGTGTGCATTTTCTTCTTTATATGAAAATGTTTTTATCACTATAAAGTCAACATCAGTTTTTTACACAAACAAGTCTTATAAGTTTAAGAAGAGATAACAACTCTACTTTAACTGCAACTTAGAGCATTCCACAACCATAATTACCATTGGCGAAAAAAGACTAAGTCTCAAAAAAGCAGTACCTTTCACATGACTCTGCTTTAAAATTTTAGAGCTGAACCAGAAACTTAAAGTTGCTAAGTTGCTCGGAAAAATTAAATAGGATCTGGTGACTGAGTTAAATAATAATTCTTAAAAGTGCTGCACCATCGTACACTGGGCCCTGGCCTTGTGCACCTGCAAACTCAGGTGGACAGAAATGGCACAGATCACCTTTGGAAAAATAAGGATGACCTACAAGCTGATTCTGAATATTTTGTACCACTTGGGATCTGATCTGATGGGAGAAGATTAGTGGATCCAGGGTTCAAATATGAAGTCTGACATGAGGGCCCCTGTGTGGTCTCTCAGGGGTTTGTAATCACTGTTCTCCTAGCAATCCCTTCACTGTGACCTACTGCTTCTCAGGCGTAGATCCTATAATTCCTAGGTGATTCTAATTTCATTCATTTGTTTGGCCAAAATCTGTTACTCAGTGATGAAGTGCTATTTTCTGTGAAATGATTCATTTTCCTGAAAAAAGAGGGAAAGAAGGAAGCAGGGAAAAATAATAATTTAGAGGATTACTTAATCCATGAAAGAAATAACAAGTATTTCAGAAACAAACATGTAGACGCAGTGAAGCCTCATTTAAAATGAATTAAGTGAAAAATAAAAGAAATCATTCATGGGTACCTGTATCCTAGTTCTTCACTGAGGTGGATCATATGAAGGATATAGGATTCCTTGCTTGTTCCAGTGAGGCCAGGCAACAATAAGACAGTAGGTCGGGTGCTGGTGTCCATATAACGCTTACTGTTATCATTATCAAACCAGTCCAGGGAGATCTGTCCTCCATCTGCAGTTTTAATAAGTTCACTGAAAGAAATAATACAAAAGATATACTCCTTTAGTGTTTCAAGTCATGGTTGTTGTTGTTGTTTTTTTTTTTGGCCACAACACATGGCATGTGGGATCTTAGTTCCCTGACCAGGGATCGATCAAACCCACAACCCCTGCATTGGAAAAGCAGAATCTAAACACTGGACAACCAGGGAAGTCCCGCAAGTCATGACTTAGTGTTACTTCTTAATTCTGTATATATACCTGACGTTATTTAGTCATCTTAAAATAACTTTTTTCTGCACCCACTAACACACACGTCACTTTCTTCCATTGCATGGATGTCACGAAATTAGTACAATAAGTATTTTCAGCAAGATCAGTAAAAGGTAGTATATAAAAATGAACTTCAAACTACGTCACATACTTATTTTAATCATTTCCTCATTACTCTGAAATACCCAGCATTGAACCCCTATTTGATTGAGGTCATCCAAATAATTCAACAGGGAAATGATGAATAAGTAAACTGCTGATCTGGTCACTGCTCTTGCTGTCTTCACTCTATAATGCAGTCTCCTCATAGTGCATATTACAAAATTGGCTTCTTAAAGGTTTCAAAGTACTTCTCACACAGTATCTACAACCTTGAAGAATTTTCCCAAATAAATAGTGCAAGTTCCAGACAACAAAAGAAATTCCAGAAAGGAATAGATGACTCAGGAAAATTAATAATAAGCACCATTTAAATCTCCTGGTTACTGATATATTCTGGACCACATCTTTTAACACCTTAAGGACATTATCATTGAAATCCATTTGCTTATCAATATGATAAGCATTTTACTGGGGTCCATCACAGAAAGTCCAAATTAACTATCACCCATCTCACCCCCACCACCAGTTCAATGTACATCATCAAAGAATCTAGGTTCTCAGAGCCAGATGCAGGGCAAATTGGGAAAAGAGTAAGTCCCAAGCACCTCTGTCATCTTAGAAATAAACCGTTTACACCAGAGCACCTCCCCAACACAGTGATGAAAGGTGACACGTGAATATCTTCCTGCGGTTGCGCGTGTGTGGCACACGTACCTTCCACCTTCATCCCTCCTTGCTCTTCTATATACTTCCTAAGCCAGAAGTTCTACGAACCAAACACTGAAAGTATGCAAAACACTGTGACTTTGAAGAAATGACTGAAAAATGGAAATTTACATACTTCCTGTACTGCACCAGGGGCTTGGAAGTGATGAAAGGTCTCAGCAGCGTCTGTCCTCGACTCTCCCAGCACCAGACGGTCGGGTAGTAGGTTTCTGTCACCACGGGACAGTGGTCCTGAAGGAAGCGGCTAAAACTCTCACCCCCCGTCACTAACTGGGGCTTCTGTGGAGAGAGCCAGTATCAGTGAAGGGCCCAGAACAGAGCGAAGTTTCTGCCAACCGTAAACCAGTAACAAACGCAGACTAGTCCCCCAGCGCGCGAGACCCGTCTGATTAATATCCTTCTTGGAAGCCTGATGGAAGTTCTTCAAACACAACGAACCTAAGAGCGGTTTATTAAACCTCTCTAGGGAAAGGCGAGAGTTGACGCCCGGGAGTCACCCTGAAAAATGTTAAGAGAGCATCTCGGGGGCAGCTCCGCCGGGTTAGCTAAAGGTGACCGGGCAGCGCCACCCGCGCCGAGGTCAGCAGGGTCCCGCGCTCTCGGAGGGCATCCATCAGATGCCGGGAAAAGGGACCCCCCGGATGGCCCCGGCCACTCGCCCTTGGCTTGCCAGCGGCACCTCGGCTTCGCCTGCTGTTGTCACTCCCGGCAAAGCTGCCCGCGGCCCTGCGCCAAGGCGCCCGCGCCATCCCCCGGCTCACCTTGGCAATGCTGCTCAGGTAGAAGCAGGCGTAAGCGACGCTGAAGCCCAGGATCAGGGAGAAGCCCACGCCTGAACCGAAGAAACCCACCCGGACTTGATGCTCCAAGTAGTGCGAGAGCTCCCGGGAGAGCATCCGCAAGTCCATGGCTAGGCGCTGCATGGCGCGGGGACCGCGGGCGAGCGGGTCTTGGGGCGGGAGGCCGACTAGACGGCAACAGCGGGCGCGGCGCTTCCTCGGACTTTCCACCCGAGCGGCTCCAGCCCGGCTAAGCGCCGCTTCCGCCAGCGGGCGCGGTCGATCAGCCCCCGGAGGCGTAGCCCGGCCCCCCGGCCGCCGCTGGCTCCGCCCCGGTTTCCCCCGGGCCGCCCCCACCGCCTGCCACTCAGGAAGCTTCCAGAGGCGCGGTGCCAAGCTGGGCCACCGCCAGGGCGGAGGAGGCGTCTCCGGACCAAGTCGCCGTCAGCCCGAGCGAACCCCCGGAGTGGGGGGTGGGAGTGAGAGTGGGGGTGGGAGAGCGAAGATGGAAATGGGCCTGGAAGCGTGCTGTCAGGTTCTGGGGGAGTGGCACCTGCCCCGGTGACCTTGACCGATTCTGCCAGGGTCTTGGTTAATCCTGTATGTAATAAACTAGCAGGTTTAGGGTACCAGGGAAGGATACCCTGGACTTACAAGATTTGGGGAGTTCATGCATGTTGGGAGAATGCCCTACATAGTGAAAAGAAAATCCTACATCCCCCGAGGAAGCTGTGTTGCCTCCCGAAAACTATCAAAAGAGAAAAAATACTCTATAAACAGTCAACAGTGAGGGCAGTCGTACTGACTTTAAATCTCCCTGAATCCTTTAAGTAGCTGAGTATGCCTTAAATGAGAAGTGGTTCCTGAAAATAAATGAGATCAAGAGTAGGAACTGTGGAGAAGGAAATGGCAACCCACTCCAGTATTCTTGCCTGGAAAAATCCCACAGACAGAGGAGCCTGGTGGACTGCAGTCCATGGGACTGTAGAGTCAAAATCGACTTAGCAACTAAACAAATAAATAAGCTCCTTGAGGGCAAAAAAAAAAAAAAGAGTAGGAACTGGGATTCAACATTTTTAAAAGCTTATTTGTGGTTCTTTAACGTTTTCAACTTATAGACACATGGAAATTGAGAGTTACCTAAAGTACAGAGGAGAAACCATTTATGAAGTAGCCCCTGCTAGGCTTATTTATGGCAACATGACTAAAGCCAGGAGCTGCTCACATGCATCTGAAGGGATTAGAAGATTTAACAATCCGTTGTTATGAGCTCCTTGCACCAAAAGGTACCAAGAGTGCAAAGGGAAAAAGGCAAGGGCTGTGTAGACTATGACAGATTTCACAGAATTGTAAATTAATGGTATAAATAAGTGATAGGGAAATGGAGTGGGCAAGAGTGAGCAGTTTATGTTGTTTGGCTATGGTTTGGTCTTTGCAACTTGATGGTTGCCATTACTCAGAATAATTGTTATCTTCACTGAGCCTGTGTTTTTCAGTCTGTAGAACAGTAATTTTTGCCTTATAGAGTTATTCAGTTCAGTTCAGTCACTCAGTCATGTCCAGCTCTTTGCGACCCCATGAATCGCAGCACGCCAGGCCTCCCTGTCCATCACCAACTCCCAGAGTTCACCCAGACTCACGTCCATCGAGTCAGTGATGCCATCCAGCCATCTCATCCTCTGTCCTCCCCTTCTCCTTCTGCTTCCAATCCCTCCCAGCATTAAAGTCTTTTCCAATGAGTCAACTCTTCGCATGAGGTGGCCAAAGTACTGGAGTTTCAGCTTTAGCATCATTCCTTCCAAAGAAATCCCAGGGCTGATCTCCTTCAGAATGGACTGGTTGGATCTCCTTGCAGTCCAAGGGACTCTCAAGAGTCTTCTCCAACACCACAGTTCAAAAGCATCAATTCTTTGGTGCTCAGCCTTCTTCACAGTCCAACTCTCACATCCATACATGACAACAGGAAAAACCATAGCCTTGACTAGACGGACCTTAGTTGGCAAAGTAATGTCTCTGCTTTTCAATATGCAATCTAGGTTGGTCAAAACTTTTCTTCCAAGGAGCAAGCGTCTTTTAGTTTCATGGCTGCAATCACCATCTCCAGTGATTTTGGAGCTGAAAAAAATAAAGTCTGACACTGCTTCCACTGTTTCCCCATCTATTTCCCATGATGACTAAATGAAATAATGTATGTGTTGGCCTCCATCTGAATGTAAGTAATTCTCTTTCAGTCACTGACTCTTGTACTTGAACACATCCAGAAACTCAAAGGCATATGGTGGTTGCCATCCTTGACAATTTACTTGCCACATTCTTTGCAATGCCTGTTCCTGCTTTGTACCCTGCCCCACCAACAGATACATGTATATGTCATTTTGCTTAAGTTTGAAGTGAAAAATATAAAATTCTTCATTGGCATCCCAGTGTGCAGAAAAGGTGCTTACCTGCAAGTAAGCAATTCTGAACTCATCCACCAAGCTTAGATCATTTACTCTTTCAGAGCCTCCAGTCTTGTCTCTAAAATAAAATGGTTGAAATGGAAGAGGCCCAAATTTCTGTCACTAAGTTCAGGCTCGCTCTCCGATAACCGCATGATAGGACGATGAATCCAAAAGAGGAAGTCTTGAGGCAAGGAAGAGACTTTAACTGGAGTGCTGGCAGACCAAAAAGATGGCAGGCTAGCGCCACAAGAGAACCATTTTATTGGGGTCTGGATGCCAGGTTCTTTTACATATTAGAGATGAGGGGAGGTGAGGACTCAAAGTAAAAAGGCCATTAATCTTGCAAATATCTCCTAGAATGGCAAGCCTCAGGCAGGGGATGTGTTAATTTCTTCTTTCCTGCCATCCACAGGTGAACAGGGTTCTGAACAAAGGCACTCTAGTTTAACAGTCAGGCAGAGGGGCAGGATTCTCTGAGGCAAACTACTCTGTATCATTACAAAACAAAAGCAACAAAAAGCAAGTCAAAGAAAGTTCCAACGTGGAGTCAGAATTGGCTTCCTCCCTGCAACATTTCCTGTAAGAAGCACATTCAGACTCTTCCTTAAGAAAAGAGCCATTACTTCCAAGCAGAAATAGAGACACAGACATAGAGACCAAATGTATGTACACCAAGGGGGGAGGGGAGGCAGTGGGAAGAGTTGGGAGACTGGGATAGTCATATGAGCACAAAGACTCTTGAGAGTCCCTTGGACAGCAAGGAGATCAAACCAGTCAATCCTAAAAGAAATCAACCCTGAATATTCATCGGAAGGACTGATGCTGAAGCTGAAACTGAAACTCCAATACTTTGGCCATCTGATGCGAAGAGCCACTAACTGGAAAAGACCCTGATACTGGGAAAGATTGAAGGCAAAAAGAGAAGGGGGCAACAGAGGATGAAATGGTTGGATGAGATGGCAACTAACACACACAATGAGAACCTACTGTGTAGTATAGGGAACTCTGGTGACCTAATGGGAAGGAAACCCAAAAAAGATGGGCTATATGTATATGTATAGCTGATTCACTTTGCTGAGACTAACACAACATTGTAAAGCAACTTTACTCCAATTAAAAAAAAAAAGAACCATTACTTCCTTTTTTTCCTCTCTCTCTGTGGCTCCATCACCCAGTTTGTGGTATCTTAGTTCCCTGACCTGTCTGTATATTGTCACCCTGCTTATTTAACTTATATGCAGAGTACATCATGAGAAATGCTGGACTGGAAGACGCACAAACTGGAATCAAGACTGCCAGGAGAAATATCAATAACCTCAGATATGCAGATGACACCACCCTTATGGCAGAAAGTGAAGAGGAACTAAAAAGTCTCTTGATGAAAGTGAAAGTAGAGAGTGAAAAAGTTGGCTTAAAGCTCAACATTCGGAAAACGAAGATCATGGCATCCGGTCCCATCACTTCATGGGAAATAGATGGGGAAACAGTGGAAACAGTGTCAGACTTTATTTTTTTCAGCTCCAAAATCACTGGAGATGGTGATTGCAGCCATGAAATTAAAAGACGCTTACTCCTTGGAAGGGAAGTTATGACCAACCTAGATAGCATATTGAAAAGAAGAGACATTACTTTGCCAACAAAGGTCCGTCTAGTCAAGGCTATGGTTTTTCTTGTTGTCATGTATGGATGTGAGAGTTGGACTGTGAAGAAGGCTGAGCACCAAAGAATTGATGCTTTTGAACTGTGGTGTTGGAGAAGACTCTTGAGAGTCCCTTGGACTGCAAGGAGATCCGGCCAGTCCATTCTGAAGGAGATCAGTCCTGGGATTTCTTTGGAAGGAATGATGCTAAAGCTGAAACTCCAGTACTTTGGCTACCTCATGCGAAGAGTTGACTCATTGGAAAAGACTCTAATGCTGGGAGGGATTGGGAGCAGGAGGAGAAGGGGAGGACAGAGGATGAGATGGCTGGATGGCATCACTGACTCGATGGACGTGAGTCTGGGTGAACTCTGGGAGTTGGTGATGGACAGGGAGGCCTGGTGTGCTGCGATTCATGGGGTCGCAAAGAGTCGGACACGGCTGAGCGACTGAACTGAACTGAACTGGGTTCCCTGACCATGGATTGAACCCAGACCCTCAGTGATGAACATGTGGAGTCCTAACCACTGGACTGCCAGGAAATTCCCTATTACTTCCAATTTAGATCCGGAGAAGGAAATGGCAACCCACTGCAGTATTCTTGCCTGGAAAATCCCATGGACGGAGGAACCTGGTAGGCTACAGTCCATGGGGTTGCAAAGAATCAGACACAACCGAGAGACTTCACTTTCTTTCTTTCTTTTCCAATTTAGATAAAGAAATGAGAGCTCAGACCTCAACACAATGCCAGTGATCTCTTCCTCCTGGTGCCCATGCCTTTGTATAGTCCTTTCTCCTTGAGTGCAGATACAACCTGTGACTGATTTCTATCTGATAGAATAGGAAAAAAGTGATGCAATGTCACCACTCCTGTGATTACATTATATGATATGATTCTAGCTTAGCATTCCCTAAGAAAGGCAATGCCAAATAATGCTCAAACTACTGCACAATTGCACTCATCTCATATGCTAGCAAAGTAATGCTTAAAATTCTCCAAGCCAGGCTTCAACAATACGTGAACCGTGAACTTCCAGATGTTCAAGCTGGTTTTAGAAAAGGCAGAGGAACCAGAGATCAAGTTGCCAACATCCACTGGATCACCGAAAAAGCAAGAGAGTTCCAGAAAAACATCTATTTCTGCTTTATTGACTATGCCAAAGCCTTTGACTGTGTGGATCACAATAAACTGTGGAAAATTCTGAAAGAGATGAGAATACCAGACTACCTGACCTGCCTCTTGAGGAACCTATGCAGGTCAGGAAGCAACAGTTAGAACTGGACATGGAACAACAGAGTGGTTCCAAATAGGAAAAGGAGTACATTAAGGCTGTATATTGTCACCCTGCTTATTTAATTTATATACAGAGTACATCATGAGAAACACTGGGCTGGATGAAGCACAAGCTGGAATCAAGATTACTGGGAGAAGTATCAATAACCTCAGATATTCAGCTGACACCACCCTTATGGCCGAAAGTGAAGAAGAACTAAAGAGCCTCTTGATGAAAGTGAAAGAGGAGAGTGAAAAAGTTGGCTTAAAGCTCAAATTCAGAAAACAAAGATCATGGCATCCAGTCCCATCACTTCATGACAAATAGATGGAGAAACAGTGGAAACAGTGGCAAACTTCCCACTCCAGTGTTCTTGCCTAGAGAATCCCAGGGATGGGGAAGCCTGGTGGGCTGCCATCTATGGGGTTGCACAGAGTTGGACATGACTGAAGCGACTTAGCAGCAGCAGCAAAATCACTGTGGATGGTGACTGTAGCCAAGAAATTAAAAGACACTTACTCCTTGGAAGGAAAGTTATGACCAACCTAGACAGCATATTAAAAAGCAGAGACATTACTTTGCCAAAAAAGGTCTGTCTAGTCAAGGCTATGGTTTTTCCAGTAGTCATGTATGGATGTGAGAGTTGGACTGTAAAGAAAGCTGAGCGCCAAAGAATTGATGCTTTTGAACTGTGGTGTTGGAAAAGACTCTTGAGAATCCCTTGGACTGTAAGGAGATCCAACCAGTCCATCCTAAAGGAAATCAGCTCTGAATGTTCAATGGAAGGACTGATGCTAAAACTGAAACTCCAATACTTTGGCCACCTGATGCAAAGAGCTGACTCATTGGAAAAGACCCTGATGCTGGGAAAGATTGAAGGCAGGAGGAGAAGGAGATGACAGAGGATGAGATGGTTGGATGGCATCACCAACTCAATGGACATGAGTTTGAGAAAACTCTGGGAGTTGGTGATGGACAGGGAGGCCTGGTGTGCTGCAGTCCATGGGGTTGCAAAGAGTTGTACATGACTGAGCGATTGAACTGAACTGAGCTTAGCATACTGTGCTGTGCTTAGTCGCTCAGTCACATCTGACTCTTTGCAACCCCATGGACTGTAGCCTGTCAGGCTCCTCTGTCCATGGGGATTCTCCAGGCATGAATACTAGGGTGGGTTGCCTTGCCCTTCAGGGAATCTTCCCAACCCAGGGATTGAACCTAGGTTTCCCACATTGTAGGCGAATTATTTCCCATCTGAGCCACCAGGGAAACCCAAGAATACTTGAGTGGGTAGCCTATCTCTTTTCCAGGGGATCTTCCTGACCCAGGAATCCAACCAGGGTTTCCTGCATTGCAGGCGGATTCTTTACCAGCCGAGCTACCAGGGAAGCCTCTAGCTTAGCATACTAGAGCTAAAAGCTCTCCTGATGACCTTGAGGAAGCCAACGGCCATATAAACTGCCCATAGAGCCACATGACAGGGAACTAGTGTTGGTCTCTAGGGTTTATGGGTAGCCTCTAGCTGACAACCAGCTACACCTCCAGGGAAATGAATTCCACCAACACCCTGAATGAGCTTGAAAGCAGATTCTTCCCCAGTTAAGCCTCCATATGAAAACACAGCTGACCAACATCTTCACTGCAACCTTGTGAGAGCCCCCAGCAGAGGGTTCAGCCAAGTTGTGCTTGGATCCTTGGACCACGGAAACCGTTAGAAAATAAACATATTATTTTAAGCTGCTCATTTTGTAGTAGTTTGTTATGTGGCAATATTCTCACTATTAGAGAATATAAAATGGTCTTAAAAATCATTCAAAGATTAATAAATATCAGTGGCTCATTATTTATTGTAGAAATGTTTAAAATAAAGATTTCAGCTACTTCAATCAATAGTCAAAACTAAGCAACCCACTGAAAGATTTTTTTTTCTTTATACTTTTTAAAATTGTCACAATGAATATTTACTTTTTAAAAAGTTTTTAAAAAGTTATTTTTTGGCTGTACTGGGGCTTCGTTGCTTGGGTGGCTTTTCTCTAGCTATGGCAAGTGGGGCTACTCTCTAGTTGAAGTGGGGGGCTTCTTATTGCAGTGGTTTCTCTTGTTGCAGAGCACCAGCCTAGGGCATGCAGGCTTTAGTAGCTGGAGCTCCCGGGCTATAGAGCACAGGCTCAGTAGCTGTGGCCCACTGGCATAGTTGCCCTGGGACATGTAGTATCTTCACAAACCAGGGATTGAACTTGTGTCTCCCGCATTGGCAGGCAGATTCTTTACTATTGAGCCACCAGGGAAGCCCTGAACATTTCCTTTTTAAATACTAAAAAAGGCAATGGCACTCCAGTACTCTTGCCTGGAAAATCCCATATAGACGGAGGAGCCTGGTGGGCTGCAGTCCATGGGGTTGCTAAGAGTTGGACACAACTTGAGCGACTTCACTTTCACTTTTCACTTTCATGAATTGGAGAAGGAAATGGCAACCCACTCCAGTGTTCTTGCCTGGAGAATCCCAGGGACGGGGGAGCCTGGTGGGCTGCCGTCTATGGGGTCGCACAGAGTCGGACACGACTGAAGCGACTTAGCAGCAGCAGCAGCAGCATGTATGTACGTATACATTTATATATACATATATTTAAATTTGAAGCTAATTGTAAAGGAGTAAGTCACAGGAAAAGATAAATAGCTAAAAGTAAGATAGGCTAAAACATTCTGAGACATAAATGAAGACAAGTTTTAAATAGGAAAGCATCTTCACAAATTTTGTATAATGTGCCCTTGTACCTTTTATTAAGGAACAGTATTTAGAAACCAGATCTGGGTCCTTGTTTTATAGTAATAGATAGATAGGTAGGTAGATAGATAGATACAGTTGTTTCTGTATCTATCCTTCTGTATTTACATTAAGATAAAGGTGAATTCAGAATATAACTCTTCTATGTGGACTCCCTGATAGTTTTAGGAGAACTTAAACCTCTTAGCGATGTTTCTGGTTTGTTTTTTTTTCCCCTTTAATTTTTGGTTAAAGCAAAAATCCTACCTATAATCAGAAATGACATAAATCCTTAACCTCTTCAGTTGTATGGCATTTCAGCCACAGAAACAAGAGGACAAAATGGTTTACATTGACAGAGAATGCAAGAACTGCAAATCATAAGATACACATTTAATGAAACACAAAATTTTAGGTTACATTCAATTTAAGAAAATTATCGCTCTATATGGATTGTTATTAAAAATTGAAGATGGTTGCCAAATTATTATTAATAAACCTCTCTGGCCCTAAATCCATCAGTTTTAATTTTTGTTGCACTGATAGCAGCCCTAACTTTAGCACTGCTGCTGTTGATGCTAAGTCGCTTCGGTCGTGTCTGACTCTGTGCGACCCCATAGATGGCAGCCCACCAGGCTCCCCCATCCCTGGGATTCTCCAGGCAAGAATACTGGAGTGGGTTGCCATTTCCTTCTCCAATGCATGAAAGTAAAAAGTGAAAGTGAAGTCGCTCAGTCGTGTCCAACTCCTAGTGACCCCATGGGCTGCAGCCCACCAGGCTCCTCCGTCCAGTACTAACAATCCCCAAAACTAACAAAGTCCAACCTTAGCACTAACAATCTGACTTCCAAGTGATCGAGTTCTTTGGGAGATGCGCTGTACCCTAGGAACTGAAGCAAGAGACTTGAGGATGAGAAAAGGAGTTAAAATAAGGAAGAGCTCAAGTAACAGGCAAAAAGTTGTGTTGGAAAGAGGAACCTCCCTGTGGGACCCCCTGTGGAGGCCTAGGCAAAAAGCAAGTTGAACTTTTTGAAAGCTTGGGAAGTGGTCAAGGGGGCAGATGAGTCTCTGGTGCACAGCCCAGCCTGTACTGTTTATCACTGTGATGGTTAAAGCTCCCTCAAGGTTAATTTGTGTTTATTATATTCAGAATATGGCAGCCAAGTAGTATCCACAATAGGGAGATGAATTAGCCTGCTTCCTCCAAGGTAACTAGAGTCATTTGAGAATACCTTCCTATGGAGCAGATTAATTTGCAGGCTCTAACCCAACTGGAGGAACATAGAGTTGATGCTTCTTTTTCCTCCTTCCCCAGGGAAAGGCCAAAGACACACTCTGTGTAAGATAGAACGACTAACAGACAGATAGAAAGAGAAAGAAAGAGAAGATATCGTATGGACTCCAAGAGAAATGGTTGAAATCAAAATCGTCTTAATAGAACGTCAAGATAATAACCCTTCATGCAAAGATGCAGCTTTCTGATCACATGTGGTTGGAAAGAGAAATATTTTTGGCCACTTTGACATCTGTGAAAACACCCTGCCCTGTTAATTCCCAAATAGCTTGCTTACAAGTTAATGTGCACACGGTAGGCAAGTATGGAATGGTCATGAGACACACTGCAAGGATGTGCTAAAGTCAGTCCTTCAGCAAGGCAACTCATTTAAGTTAAATTTAAAAAACAGAAAACAGAATAGTATATTCTTACCTTCTTTGTTGAAATCTCCAAACTTACCTGTATACATATTCACATGTGTATGATTGATGGTCTTTGAGGGCTTAGGAGGGGGGACGATGATAGCCAAACACAAGTGAAGGTAATGATATTTTTCCTACTTCATCAAAGATCATAACCTATGGTAGCCAGAATTCTAAGATGTCCTCTTCTCAAGATTCCTCCCCCTGATGTTCAAGTTTACTTTGGAGATACTACATTTGGTTCTGCTGCTGCTGCTGCTAAGTCGCTTTAGTCATGTCCGACTCTGTGCGACCCCACGGACTGCAGCTTACCAGGCTCCTCCGTCCATGGGATTTTCCAGGCAAGAGTACTGGAGTGGGTTGCCATTGCCTTCTCCCCATTTGGTTATAGATCACTGCAATAAAACAAATATCACAATAAAGCAAGTCATAGAAATTTTTTTATTTCTTTGTGCATATGAAAATTATGTTTACACCATAGTGTCGTCTATTAAGAGTGCAATGATAGCATTATGTCTAAAGAAAATAACGTACATACTTTAACTGATACTTTATTGCTAAAAAAACAGTTAACTATCACCTGAAAAAGCAGGGTTGCCGCAAAACCTCAATGTGTAAGAACTCAGAATCTGCAAGTTTCAATAAAACAAAGTGCAATAAAATGACGTATGCCTATGCACAGATATGTATAACTCCCTTCACATGTAAATATGATGGCCCATAATTTCTGTGATTATGTTGCCTTCTATGGCAAAGGTGAAGTGATTTTGCAGATGTAATCAAGGTCTGTAATCAGTTGACTTTGAGTTAATTGAAGAGGAGATTATCCTGGTTGGACAGACATGAGTTTGAGCAAGCTCTGGGACATGGTGAAGGACAGGAAAGCCTGGCATGCTGCAGTCCATGGGGTCGCAAAGAGTCCTACAAGACTGAGCGACTGAAAAACAACAGTAAATCAGATGAGCCTTTTAAAAGAGGGTCAGAAGAATCTCTGCTGGCCTTTTTAAAAAAAAAAAAAATTTATTTATTTGGCCATTTCAGGTTGTAGTTGTGACATGCAAACTCTTAGTCAAGGCATGTGAGATCTAGTTCCCAGACCAGGGAAGGAACCCAGACCCCTATACTGGGAGCACAGAGTCTCAGCCACTGGACCACCAGGAAAGTCCCGCTGGTGGCCTTTAAGAATCAAGTCTTCATGAGTTCTAAAGAGGCAAGAAAAGGAATTCTCTGAATAACCTTGTGAACTTGGAAGAGGACTTTAAGCCTCAGATAAAAGTATAGCTTTGACCTTTGAGTAGAATGTTAGCAGTGAGTTTTTCATAAGTGACATTTATCATGGTGAGAAAATTCCCTTCTACTTCTAGTTTGTTGAAGGTTTTCATCATGAAAAGGTGCTGGATATTTTCAAATGCTTTTTCAGCATTAAATGAGATGATCATGTATTTTTTTTTCGCCTTCATTCTGGTAATGTGGTATAGTTTTCATAAGTTAAACGACTCTTGTCTTCTGGGATAAATTCCACTTCTTTATCATGTATACTCCTCTTAGCATGCTGCTGGGTTAGGTTTGTTACTATTTTTTGAAGGTTTTTTTCATTCATATTCACAAGGGATATTGGTCTTCACTTGCCCTTTGTGTGATGGTTTTAGTATCAGGGTAAAACTGGGGTCACAGAGTAAGTTAGGAATGCTTCTTCCTTTTTTATTTTTTGTAGGAGTTTGAGAAGTGTTTGGTGTTAATTCTTCGAATGTTTGGTAGAGTTCACCAGTGAAGCCTTCTGGCCCTAGGCTCTTTTGGGGAGAATGTTTTTGATTTCTGTTTCAATTTTTACTTGTTATAAGTCAGTTCACATTTTTCTGTTTCTTCTTCCTTTTTTTTGGCTGCTCTGGGCGGCTTGTGGGATCTCAATTACCCAACCAGGGAGTGAACCCTAGCCACGGCAGTGAAAGTGCCAAATTCTAACTATTAGAACACCAGGAACTCCCCCCAATTTTTTTCTTCTGGAGTCAGTTTTGGTAGTATGTATTTTCCTAGGAGTTTGTCCAGTTTGTTTAATTATCTAATTTGTTAGCATATAATTGATCATGAAACTGAAAGTCACTGAGTCGTGTCTGGTTCTTTGAGACCTCATGGACTATATAGTCCATGGAATTCTCCAGGCCAGAATACTGGAGTGGTTAGCTGTTCCCTTCTCCAGGGGATCTTCCCAAACAAAGGATCCAACCCAGGTTTCCCGAATTGCAGGTGGATTCTTCACCAGCTGAGCCACCAGGGAAGCCCATAGTTGGGCATAGTATATTTCAATAATACTTTTTGCCTCTGTTAGGTCCCCACTTTCAATTTGATTTTAGTTAATTTACATCTTCTTTGTTTTTCTTAATCTAGCTAAATGTTTGTTCTTTTTGTTGTTTTCAAAGAATTAACTTTCAGTTTTATTAGTTCTTTTGTTTTTCTATTCTTTATTTCATTTATCTCTGCTCTAACCTTTATTATCTTCTTTCTGCTAGCTTTGGTTATAACTTGCTCCTTTTTCTTAGTTAATTGGGGTATTGTTGTGGTTATGGTTTAGTCTCTAAGTCATGTCAGGCTCTCGCGACCCCATGGACTGTAGCCCGCCAGACTCCTCTGTCCATGGGATTTTCCAGGCAAGAATACTGGAGTGGGTTGCCATTTCCTTCTCCAGATCTTCCAGACCTAGGGATCGAACCAGGTCTCCTGTGCTGCAGGTGGTCTCCTGCATTGCAGGTGGATTCTCTCTTGACTGAGCCACCAGGGAAGCCATTGATTTGGGATCTTTCTTCTTTTTTGATGTGAGCATTTTTCAGCTATAAATTTCTCTCTGAGCACTGTTTGTGCTGCATTCCCATGAATTCTGACACATTTTCATTTTCATTCATCTTAAATTATTTTCTACTCTTTCTTTGGTTTTCTTCTTTGACTCAAAGGTTGTTTAAGAGTGTGATCCATTTCCACACATTTGCAAAATTTCCAAGTTTTCTTCTGCTATTAGTTTCATTCCATTCATTCCATGGTCATATAGGGTACTGTGTATGATGTTCAATCTTTTAAATTTATCAAGATTGTTTTGCGGCCTAATGTAGACCTATTTGGGAGAATCTTTTCGTGTTTAGCTGAGAAGAATATGCACTCTTGTTGTTGGGTGGTGTATTCTATAGATGTCTGTTAGGTCCATTTGGCTTATACTGTTGCTGTTGCTGCTGCTGCTGCTGCTAAGTCGCTTCAGTCGTGTCTGACTCTGTGCGGCCCCATGGACTGTAGCCCACTAGGCTCCCCCATCTCTGGGATTCTCCAGGCAAGAACACTGGAGTGGGTTGCCATTTCCTTCTCCAGGGGATCTTCCTGACCCAGGGACTGAACTCAAGTCTCCTGCACTGACAGGAAGATTCTTTACCACTGATCTACCTAGAGAGCCAAAAACAGTTTTACTGAGGTATAATTCATATACCATACAATTCACCAACTTAGAGTGTATAACTCAATAGTTTTTAGTATATTACATTATAAATTTGAAAAAATTATAGATTTATGTAGTAAATACATATGCTGTTTTGTTATCAATATATGTATTGTACATAAAACAAATACATAAAACAAACTTGTCACATTAACCATTTTTAAGTGTAAAATTCAGTGACATTAATTACATTTTCATGTAATCAAGCACATTTCATGTACTATGAAATCATCACCACTTCCATTTCCAAAATGTTTTCATTGCCCCGAGTAGAAACTCTGTAACCACTGAGCAGTAACTCCTCAATGCTTTTCCACCAACCTCTCTGGTGACTTCTAATCTACTTGCTATCTCTATTAACTTGAATATTATAGGTGCCTCATATAAATGGGATCACACAATATTTAGCCTTTTCAGTCTGGCATACTTTACTCATTATAATGCCTTCAAGGTTCATCCATGTTATGGCATCAGAACATCACTTGTTTTTACAGCTAAATAATAGTCCATTGTATGTATATACCACATCTCGTTTGTCCATTCACCTGTTGATGAACACCTGGAGTGTTTTCACCTTTTGGCTACTGTAAATTACATTGCCATACAAATATTTGTTTGAGTAAAGGCTTTCAATTTCTTTCTTTTTTTTTTTTTTTTAAGAGTCAATATTTAAGGGCTTTCAATTTCTTTGGGTATATACCTAGAGGTGGAATAGCTGGGTAGCTTCCCAGCTGGTGCTAGTGGTAAAGAACCTGCCTGCCAATGCAGGAGAGTTGGGAGACGTGGATTTCACCCCTGGGTCAGGAAGATCCCATCCCATGGAGAAGGTCATGGCAACCCACTCCAGTATTCTTGCCTAGAGAATCCCATGGACAGAGGAGCCTGACAGGCTACAGTCAATTGGGTTGCAAAGAGTTGGACACAACTGAAGTGACTTAGCATGCACATGTGGAATTGCTGGATCATATTATAATTCTTGTTTCATTATCTTTTTATTGTGTCAAAATGCACATAGCATAAAATTTATCATTTTAATCTTTTTTTTCCATTCTAACCATTTTTAACTGTATACTTTAGTGGCATTAACTTCATTTGGATTGTTATTCAACCATCACCATCACCTACCTCTAGAATTTTCATCTTCCTATTAGAATTTCCAGTGAAATAGTGTAAGTGTGGCAGATCATGGAGGTAGAGAAGTAACAGATAAGACAAAGTTTGTACAGTTTAGCACTTGGAATTGTAATTGGACTCACTGTCGATTGGCAACTTTTTCTGTGATGGAGTGCTTGAGAGGACTCAAAGGGTTCATGGGAACACAAAACACTGCTGGAATTTATGTTCCCAAGCCAACAGGAAGGTAAGGATTGCTCTCTCATCTTTCTGGGAAAACAAAACAAAACACATCTTGAGATTTCACAAGAGTCTTGTTACTTTACTCAGGTTCTCATGGTTGGTGAACCTAATTTGGGAGGACAAAGGAAAAGCAGTGGTATTTGTTGGCTGGGATTGGAGGGGACATGGGAATGATGCAAGTGTGCTTCAGCTCCCAAAGACTTTTTTTTTTTTAATTAATTTATTTTAAATTATTTTTGGCTGCACTGGGTCTTTGCTGTTGCTCATAGACTTAGTTGCTCCAAGGCATGTGGGATCTTCCAAGACCAGGGATCAAACCTGTGTCCCATGCATTGCAAGGTAGATTCCTAACCTCTGGACCACGTCGGAAGCCTCCAAAGACAGATTCTGACTGGCAACAGATGTGTGGCAGCTGATATTGTCCTTACCTGTGAGTGTAGGGACTCACAAGTAGAGTGCCTTCAACCCAGCCTGACACACAGGTCAAAGATTTTGGCTCCCTGGAACTTCCCTGGTGGTCCAGTGGTTGAGAATCCACCTGCCAGTGCAGGGGACATGAGTTCAATCCCTGATCTGGGAAGATCCCACATATTGTGGAAAAAATAAGCCCGTGCAGCACAAGTGTGGTACTGAGCCCACACACTGCCACTGCTGAAGCCCGCAAATCTAGAGCCCGTGCTCTGCGACAAGAGAATCCACAGCAATGAGAAGCCTGCTCACTGCAATTACCGAAAGCCTGCATTCAGCAATGAAGACAGCGCTGCAAAAGGTAAATAAATAAATAAGACATTTTTTAAAAGGATTATGGCCCCTAATATGTATGCGTTTCCGACAAGTTTGGCCACAGAAATGCTTGAACTGACTCCTCAGACACCAGCCTTTGGTGTTTCTCAAACCTAAGCATGTTGGGATATATTTTTTAAAAAAGAATCAAAAGCACTGTTATGTACAAAGATTATTAACCCTTTTATCTTACATGTGAAGTAACTGAATCAGAGAAGTTAGGTGATTCGCTGAAGCTCATAGAGCAGGTAGCCTCAGTGTAAGCTTGAATCAGTGCCTTGAGTTCAGTGCTCATTTCATTCTATCACATTGTTTCTTTTCAAAAGGCTGGCCCTATCTAAAATGTCAGATGATTTCCTCTAGATCTGTTTCAGAATTCAAACAATTTCAGCTTAAGCACGGGCATGATACGTTCAACAGAGTCATTAGTATTCATTTTCCAAAACATTTTTTTCTCTTGAGCATTTATCCCATTTTTCTTTGGCACTGGTATCCTTGCTTCTACTGCTTTGGGTAGGGCTGACACCACATCTAACTTGAGTGACATGACACCCAGATGGATCATGACCTCAGCGTTTGATTCAAGGATAAAGTCATTGTCCCCCAAGGAGATTTTTGCTGAGACTATTGGGAGGGGGTGGGGAACCTCTTTTCTGGCTGAACTTCTAGCAGCAAGAATGAATGGAGCCAGGAGCCTGAGGCCACTTTCAGAGGAAGCCAAGAAAAGGAGAAAATGAGAGCTGGAGAAAAACTGAAGAAAGAAAACGAGAGCTGGAGAAAAAACTGAATTCTGACGATGTAGTTTGAGCTCCTAAGTCAAAACACATATTAATCTAGAACTTTTGTGTGTGTGTGTGTGTGTGTGTTTTTCCAGTAATATGATCTAAGAGATTTCCTCTTTTGGTTAAACCAGTTCGAGTTGAATTTTCTGTCTTTTGAGATGAAAAGATCCCAACTAATATAACATTGTTTTGATTGTTTAAAAATAATTTTAGGAAGGAAGAGAATGAAAGTCACTAGACAGTAACATTTTAAAGTATCGAATCTAATTATGAGTCAAGAGCTTGAATTAGTTAGGGCTGCTTTCAGCTTCAAGTTACAAAAACAACTTAAACAAGAAAGATATTTATGTCTTCATAGAAAAAGAAGTCTGTAAGCAGAAAAGCAAGGAAGGGTTGGTTAACTCATCACACCACATCACTGAGGGCCCAGAATCCTTTCCACGGGCATAGATTGGGAATCTCACTTAAGTACTTCTAGATCTATACAGAGAGTCTCTAGCTCTGCTAGTCACAGATATGAGTCATCACAGTGAAAAGCCATGGCTTTGCATCCAGTGTGCAGATATATGCCATTTTGCAGGTTCTTGAATAAAGAGGAAGTTGTATCTTCTTGAGAAAGCCTTGGAACAGCCAAAAAATTATCTTATAATTCTCCCCACTATTTTCTCTCCCACTCCCCCTCCCAAAACCAGCAGCCATTTTCCCAATCAAGTGGGCACTAGGAAGGGGAAAGTTCTCTTTAACAAACTCCTATATACTGGCTATGAGTAAGCCCATCCGCGGGGGCACCCAAGAGGACACTGAGACCCACTGATCAGAACGGTAGCTTATGAAGGTCACATGGTTAATCAACTCTTGTCTAGAGCTCATTGTACAAATATGTTAGCGAACCATCTATATAGTTCATTCCCTAGTTCCTGAATACATAGTTGGAACAGACATGCTTGGCAACTAGAAGAATATGCATATTGGCCACCTGATCTATGGAGTGAAACGTAACGGTAAGGAAGTCCAAACAGAAGTCCTGTAACTGCCCTTCCTTGTCAAAACAATAAACTCAAAGCAAATCACATCCTTAAGGGAAATGTAGAGATTAGCGCCACCGTCAGACTTAAAAAAGGTGGAGACAGTGATTCCTGTCACCCCCTATTGAACTTTGCTCTTTAGCCTGCAAAGGAAGGTGCCTCTTGTGTATTTTTACAAAATTAACCAGGTAGTGACTGAATTGTAGCTACTGTTTTAGATGTGGTCTCTAGTGGAGCATACCATTGTTTAACTCCAGCTATTGCTGATCTACAAAGAGCTTTTTTCTTGGTACCATTTGACAAGCATTATTGCAAACACATTGCTCATATCCAACAAGAGCAGCTGCACCCCTTTCATGTCTTTCTTCTTACTGCTCTCTGTCATAATCTAGTTTATAGAGACCTTGATTGTCTCACCATCTTACAGAGAATATCGTGCTGGTCCACTCCAATAATGTCATTACATTAACTTGATTTGGAGGGCCAGAAGTGATAAGAACCCTAGATGCCTTAGTAAGACACGTGCTTACCAGTGGATAGCAGATAATCTCTAGTAAAATTAACATCTTATCACTGTAATGAAGTTGACAGGAGTCTAGTAGTCTGGGGCACATCAGAATATCCTGTCTAAAATATAAGGCAAATTGTACCTTTAGCTGCTAAAAAAGAGGGAGAAACACAGGAGCCTTTTTGTCTTTTAGACAAGATATATCACTTTTATATTGCTTTGTATAAGCCAGTCTTGAGTAGTTCCTAAAACAAGAGAAAACTCTGCAGGGCAAGCTTCTCTGTCATGTGGGCCATATGACCCAGCAAAGCCTGTGTTGTCACGTGTCTGTCACAGACTGTCATACAACATGGATCCTCTGTCAAATGTTAATGGTAGAATCCCAGTGTGAAACTCTGAGGGTTTAGTTCAAAATTAAGTCCTCTCCTGTTGATAAATATTTTTCCTTTTGAGAAATAGCTTCTGCTTTCTCCTGAGTTGTGGTTGAAATGAAATGCTTGACCATAGAACACAAACTGAGGTATATGCTTTGAACATGTGACCAACATATGGTGCTCCCATACTCAATAGGTTCAGGAACCAAGGCATCAACATGGCTTTACTCATTTTTATATTATTACATAAACATCCTGGAAAAACTGTTTTGATTCCCATTTCTACACCTGTGTGTTTTACTGGTTGAAATAACTTATTTTTCAAGTGAGGAATGTTTCCACCAGAGAATACCAAAGTATCTCCACTGAATTGGAGGTTGAGACAGACACTTGAACACTTGGAGTTTTTCAAGACTGAAGACAAAAGGAGAAGGGGATGACAGAGGATGAGATGGTTGGATGGCATCACCAACTCAACAGACATGAGTTTGAGCAAACTCCTGGAGATAGCAAAGGACAGTGAACCTGGTATGCTGCAGTTCATGGGGTCACAAGGAGTCGGACACAACTTAGCCACTGAACAACAACAACCAGTTGACAAGCACAGAAGAGGGTTACTGTGTTGACTGAGTCATGGGTTCCGATTACCAAGTGGAAATGGGATTCTTGCTACAGAAAAGGTTAGGAAAGAACTGCGTTTGGAATCAAGAGATCCTTTGAGGCATATTTCAAAACAGTACACATAAATTCTAGTAAAATTTAATGGTAGACTACATGCATTAGGGTTCTCCAGAGAAACAGAGCCAACAGGATGTATATACATGTAAACATACACACACAGCACAGTTCTCAGGGGTGTGGTGGGTCAAAGAATCTGCCTGTCAATGCAGGAGACACAGGTTTGATCCCTGGATTGGGAAAATCCCCTGGAGAAGGAAATGGCAACCCACTCCAGTATTCCTGCCTGGAAAAGCCCATGGACAGGGGAGCCTGGCGGGCTACAGTCCATGGGATTGCAAAGAGTCTGACATGACTGAGAGACTGAACACACACACACACACACACATTTGTCTTCATATAGATAACATATACAAAAATATAAAATATATTATTAATATATAACAATGTGTAATAAAAATACACATCTTTATAATAAAGAGACCAATTATGAGGAATTGGCTCATGGATTATGGAGGCTGAGGAGCTCAGAGATCTTCAGTCAGCAAGCTGAAGATTAAGGACAGTTAATGCATTCAGTCTGAGTCCAAAAGCTTGAGAACTAGGAAAGTTGATGACATGTGTCAGGTCCAGTTTAAAAGTCCACGGACTCTAAACCCAAGAGAAGTTGATGTTTTGAGTTAAGTCCAAGGACCAGGAAAAAAACAAAGCAATGTCGTGGCTGAAAGTGGTAAGGCAAAAGGAGTTCCCTCTTATTCAGACTTCTTGTTCTATTTAGGTCTTGAATTGTTTAAAAGAGACTCGCTCACATTAGGGAGGGAAGTCTGCTTAACTCAGTCTACTGATTCAAATGTTAGTCTTATCTGGACACTCCTCACAGAGACAGCCACAATAATGTTTGATCAAATGTCTTGGTGCCCTGTCAACAGTCAAAATGACACATGAAATTAATTATCACAGTAAAATTTTAGACCCACTAAGGACTGAGAGTAAAGTCCTTCAAAAATGAATACTTGAACCACCTGCCAGGTATGGGACTACAGTCAGTTGACGTGTTGGCAGAGGGAAAAGGAAATATGAACTGTGTAACGGAAAGAGGGGAGTTGTAAACACCAACTATGGTCTTGTGACCAGTAACAGAAATGAGGACAGTAACAGCTATGCTTATTTTCATCCTTGCTTGTTGCATTAATTTCCAAGAGATGCCATAAGAAAGTATCACACATTTGGTAGATTAAAATAACAGGAATTTATTCTTTCACAGTTTTGGAGGCTAGAAGTCCAAAATCAAGGTGTTGGCAGGGCTCTGCTCTCTCTTTGAAGGGAGTAGGGAAGAATCTGTGCTGGCTTCTTCCTGGTGGCTGGCAGCCTTTGACCTTCTTGTCTTGCAGGGGCATCACTGCATTCACCCTCTGCGTCTCTTGTCACAAGGTCTTCTTCCCCATACATCTGTGTGTCCACATCTTCTTTTCTTTCCTTTTGTAAGGACACCAGTCATTGGATTCAGGGCCGACTCTATTCCAGTATGACCCTAATCTTAACTTGATTACATCTATGAACACTCTTTTTTTCAAATAAGATTGTTTCACAGGTATCAGGGGTCATGTTTTTGGAGGACATAGTTCAGTCTGCAACACTTACATATGAAACCAATTATTTTCCTCCTTTTCTTTTCCCAGGCTAATTTTTTTTATTGAAGTCTAATTGCCATGCAACATTATATTAGTTTCAGATGTACAACCTAGAGATTTGATATTTGTACATAGTGTAATGTGTGCTAAGTTGCTTCAGTCATGTCCGACTCTTTGTGACCCTATGGACTGTAGCCCTCCAGGCTCCTCTGTGCATGGGATTCTCCAGGCAAGAATACTGGAGTGGGTTGCCATGCCCTCCTCCAGAGGATCTTCTCGACCCAGGGATCGAACCTAGGTCTCTTGATTCTCCTGTATTGGCAGGCGGGTTCTTTACTACTTAGCGCCACCTGGGAAGCCCATGTGGTGCAAAATGATCATCAAAGTAAGTTAACATCTGCCACCACCCAGTTAAGGTTTTCTTGTGATGAGCACTTTTGAGATCTATTCTCCTAGCAATTTCAAATAAGCAACACGATATTCAAAAAGTTTAAAATTTTATTTAGTTATTTTTGGCTGCACTGGGTCTTTGTTGCTGCGTGCGGGCTTTCTCCTGTTGTGGTGTGAGGGCTTTTCATTGAGGTGGCTTCTCTTGCTGAGGACCACGGGATCTAGGATGCATGAGGGCTTCAGCAGTTGTCTCAAGGGCCCAGTTGCCCTGAGACATGTGGGATTCTCCCAGGCCAGCGATCAAACCCATGTCCTCTACACTGGCGGTTGCATTCCTAACAACGGGACCACCAGTGACGCCTGCAATATGGTATTAAACCACAGCTGTTATGCTGTACATTACATCCCCATGACATTTATTTTATAACTGGAAGTATGTACCTGATGCTGGGAGGGATTGGGGGCAGGAGGAGAAAG